>NC_041728.1:129440332-130690332 GCF_004115215.2 Ornithorhynchus anatinus
TGAACCTTGGGGGAAGACAGGTAGCTTCCTCTGGTCCGTTTGCTAATATTCACTGATAGGAAAAGAAAGGCACAGGGTACTTCAATCCATTTTGGACTAGGAAGGAAGAAATAATTTGGGAGATTTAAACTACACCTACTGTAGTCTAAATCAGCCATAAACATGCATTTCCCATTTGTACGTCTATATTATAGGTCAACTCATCTAGGTCAATCTTACGTACTTAGCCCAAACGATCGACTCCCTTGCCAGACAGGCTAGATTCTCATTTTTTCTCTCTCTCTCCATCTGTGCCATCTGGGAGAGTGATAGGTGAAGTTCACCCTGTCCATTTTTCCCCTACCAGTTTTCATCACTTCTCTCTTCTCCTGTTCCTTCTCCGCTTGTTTTTCATTTGTTCAACTTTCTATCTTCACCATTTAGCATGGCCTTATCTCCAATTTTCCTCCCAGTTTTCTTTTTAGTTCCCACTCAAAAAAAAAAACAAACAAAAAACAAAAAAAAACACACTCCCTTTTCTCACTGACCCGGAAAAATACCATCAAACTCCCCTTCACTTGATGCTTTGGAAAAAACCCAGTTATATGTGGTTCGACAAAGAGGCAACGTTGTCTAGTGGAAACAGCATGGGACTGGGAGTAAGGAGGCCAGATTTCAAGCTGAAGTGCTTGGCACAGGATAAGAGCTTAAGAACACAAACCAACGATGCTTTAAATAAAGTGCTTAAATACCATAAACAAGCAGTTTTGAGTCGAAGCACTCAGCCTGTGCAAGCCCAGTGCTAAGCACTGGCATAGATAGACTGCCATATCTATTACCGATTTGTACAATCCAAGCGCTTAGTACAGTGCTCTGCACATAGCACTCAATAAATACTATTGAATGAATGAATATCAGACTCGGTTTCGCTCCCACATGGAGCTCACAATCTATTGCATCCCCAATGTACAGATGAGGAAACCGATGCCTAGAGAGGCTAGGTGACCTCTCCAATGTCAGATGGGCCTCAAAGATGCCTGTCTTCGAAAAGGAGTACTCAGAAGACAAGCTCGTGTATTAAATAATATTGTTTCTTCAAAGGCTACCAAACCAGTGTGCCACAGCTCCTTCCGGCCCGGCTTCTCAAATAGCCGGTGCTAGCTGGTTAGCGGAGCGAATGGAGTACTGAATCGTCAGGTGGGTGCTGGGAATCCCAAAAGTACTACGAGGCAACGAGCGCATCAGCTTTAATGCCATTCCTTATAGATGTTGCCAACGAGCCCTGCCGGATAAGAGAAATATTACAGTGACACTTTGATCCTGGTGTCTTCTACCACTTGGACCCAGGTAGCTACATTTAGCAAGCCCTCAACTAGCCATTACTTACTCCACTCCACTAGCTCTTACTACTCCGGCCCTTCAGATTTGTCTACTGTACCTCTTCTCGGAGCTGCCGTTCTCTCTCTTCCTCTAGCTTTTGAATTTCTGCCAGTGATAGTGTTGCCTGGGACTGACATGCCCCGGAATTGGACTGCTGACCCCAGGTTGAAGATGAGGGAAGCTGAAACGAGAGAGAAATGGAAAAACAATACATGAAAAACCAACCCAGGAAACGGTAAAGGATAACCCAAAATCAAATACAGGTCTGTGAGTGGCTATGGCAGACGGGGCAGTTTTCCTATTAAATCAGGTCACCCATAGAGTCAGAAAGTTCCTCTTCGCTCTCCCCTGCATCTATTATTTTCCATGCTGTCTTACTACTTATACAGCACTGTCCAAGTAACAGATGTCACCCCTTTTTTTAGAATACAGTCTAGCTATACCAGCTGTAGGTTTTCCACCTAATGACGGCACGCAATGCATGCAGCATTTGACAACTGTACATCTAGAGGACTCTAATAGTAAATAAAAGACTGAAGACAATAACCTTGTGCAGCCACAGCAATTTCACTTCCCCCAACAAAAGCAAACTGTGATGTCAGCTCCAGCCACAAAGGCTCACTGAAAAAAAAAGTCCCCACAAGTACAGGTAGTTCTACTATGCAGGGGTGATGTATTTGAAGGAGTTAGTGCTAGGGGAAAATCGTGTTACAGTCAGTGATGATTCGATAGGAATTAAAGGGCCAGGAGGTGGATAACAATAATAATTGTGCTATTTGTTAAGTGCTTACTATGTACCAAGCACCGTACTAAGCGCTGGGCTAGATACAAGATCATCGGGTCCCAAATCAGGCTCACAGTCTAAGTAGGAGGGAGAATGGGTACTGAATCCCTATTCTGCAGACGAGGGAACTGAGGCCCTGAGAAGTCAAGTGATTTGCCCAAAGTCACAAGGCAGGTAAGTGTGGAGAAGCAGCATGGCTCAGTGGAAAGAGCCCGGGCTCGGGAGTCAGAAGTCGTGGGTTCTAATCTCGGCTCCGCCACTTGTCAGCTGAGTGACTTTGGGCAAGTCATTTAACTTCTCTGGGCCTCAGTTACCTCATCTGTAAAATGGGGATTAAGACTGTGAGTCCCATGTGGGACAACCTGATTACCTTGTATCGCCCCCCAGCGCTTAGAACAGTGCTTGGCAGTAAGAACAGCAAGCGCTTAACAAATGCCATCATTATTATTACTATAAGTGGTGGAGCTGGGATTAGAACCCAGGTCTTCTGGCCCCCAGGCCCGTGCTCTTTCCACTAGGCCAAGATACTTCTTCATCGTGATTGATTTTGCTACGCGAATTCCTATAATATTGTTCATGAGCACCACTAGCAGACTGCTTTACCCCCTTGCCACTCATTCCTAGTTCACTGTATTAAACACCATGCAGTTACAGAAACAGAAAGGAACCCTAGGTACTTTAGGTATATGGTACAATACAAAAAGTCTGACACGGGACACAGGCCTAGTAGGAACAGCAAGAGCCTGGGAGTCAGAGGACCTGAGCTCTAACCCTGACTCCACCACTTGTCTGCTGTGTGACGCTGGGCAAGTCACTTGACTTAGGTGCCCAAGTTATCCCCTCTGTAAAATAGGGATCAAGACTGTGAATCCCTTGTGGGACACGGACTGGGTCCAACCTGTTGATCTTGTTATCTATCCCAGGGTTTAGCAGAGTGCCTGGTACACAGTAAGCACTTAAAGATATAACAAAAAAAACCGAACAAAACAAAAAAACGGAGCACCTTGACCAATGCCATGCACTTCTACACAACTGCTTCTTCCCACACCAAATCTACTTGTACCAACTTGTAAAACGGTTTCTCCCAGAACAGATGCATACTATACTGTGTTTTGGGGGGGGCATTTTTTATGGTATCTGTTAAGCATTTACAATGTGTCAAACACCCTTCTACGTACTGGGGCAGAGGCAACTTAAGTAGGTTGGACACAGTCCTTGCCCCTCATGGGGTTCACAGTCTGTATCCCCAAATCCCCAAATGAAAACAAGGTTTGTAACAGAACTACACGGGGTGGGGGGGGTGGGGGGGGGGTGATCTGCGTGGGCAGAAGCTAAAAAGATGCGGGTTGGCCCGTCAGAGAACTGGAATTTTCCCAACGTCGATGACCAGAGACAAATGGCGTGGGTCAGAAAGATGAAAGGTCCAAGCTAGAACAGACAATAGGGGACTGGTCAATTCTAGAGTGGTGAGATGACTGGAAGTCAGGAGACCCCTGATCCTAGTCTCAGCACTGCCATTATACTGCTGTGGGACCTTGGGAAAATCACTTCATCACTCTGGACTTATTTTTTCATCTGTAAAATGGGGATACCCTCCCTCCTTACCACTTAGACTGTAAGCCTAATGGGGAACAGTGACTATGACTGCTATCAATCAGTGGGATTTACTGACCACTTACTGGGTGCAGAGCACTGGACTCAGCGCTTGGGAGAGTACAATACGGCAGAAATGGTAGACCCGGTTCCCTGCCTGCAACGAGCCTATCTTACATCTCCCCCACGGATGAGGACGGTGTGTGGCACGTGGTAAAGGCTTAATAAATACCGCCTCTAGTCCATAAATCCTATTATGGTGATAAAAACTGTCCAAGAATGCAAAAGGATCACCACCTGATAAGGGCTCTTCTGAATCCCAAATATATCAATTTCCTGAAAGTGACAGAATTTTCATCTGCCTTTACAGTTTTTTCCAGACAACAGGCTACGAAACACATTACTTCAGCCTCAGACTTTATTAAAGTTGGCTTCTCGTTTTTAAAAAAAATTCATTAACCCCAGACCTGAAAGGGTTCCCACTTACTTTCCAGGGCTGTTATGAAAAAGGAAAAAAAAAAAAAAAGACACAAAATGTGTGAAAAATCTTTTAGGATCCAGGAAGGGAAAAGACCCAAATAAACCCTCGATAGCATTATTCAAAGCTAAGTGGGCTACACAGGGGTCTCAGAAGGAGTGAGTTCACTCACAGTCAAAATTGCTAGCCGTTTTCGGGGGAGCCTAGCCGAATAAGGCTGGGAGCTGTTTCCTACAATTTTTTGGAGGAAAGCATTTCACCTTCATCTGGGCAAGCTGCTGCTGCTGTTGCTGCTGCTGCAACCGACGCAGGGCCTCCTGCTGTTGCTGTCTCTGTCGCATTAATTCTTTCTGGCGCTGGAGTTCCAGCTCCTTGCGCTTTCGCTCCTCCTCTTCAAGCCGCAGCCGGGCCGCCTCCTCCTCCATGCGGAGCCGGTTTTCTTCTAACCGACGCTGGGCCTCCTCTTCCTCTCGAGCCCATTTTGCAGCTTCCTCTTCCTTCCCCGGGAAAGAGACAAGCTTTTTAGAAGCAGTTGGAAAATGAGAATGGCTTTTGGAAAATGGGAGATCTGTGCTGTGACCACAAAGGTGAGGGGGGTGAAGACTGAATGAAGCCTCAAATTTATTGAATGTAATAAAGTTTAAGAGAGCTCTCTTCCCTCATTAAAACCTAACAGCAATATGAAGCACAGTGTACGTGATCAAATGGTAATGTAAAAATCTGCTAATAATAAAATAATTCAATGTTTTTCCCTTTCTGGACTTTAAAGTTCAATAATACAATGCATGAGGTAGGTACATGATCAAACAGTTCTGTAAAAAAACTGCTGATAATAAAAAAGTCAATGTTGCTATGTGTACCTATGAAAAAACTTTGTTTTCAAAGTGTTATAATAATAATAATTAATAATACAGTAATAATAATATTTGTTAAGTGCTTCCTATGTGCCAGGCAGTATATTAAGCACCGGGGTGGATGGATACAAGCAAACTGGGCTGGACACAGTCCCTGTCCCATTTAGGGTTCACATTCTCAATCCCCATTTTACAGAAGCGGTAACTGAGGCCTAGAAAGTGGAAAGAGCACGGGCTTTGGAGTCAGGGCTCATGAGTTCGAATCCCAGATCTGCCACTTGTCAGCTGTGTGACTGTGGGCAAGTCACTTAACTTCTCTGTGCCTCAGTTCCCTCATCTGTAAAATGGGGATTAAGACTGTGAGCCCCAGGTGGGACAACCTGATTCCCCTGTGTTTACCCCAGCACTTAGAACAGTGCTCTGCACATAATAAGCGCTTAACAAATACCAACATTATTATTATTATTATTATTATTAGAAAAGTGAAATGACTTGCCCAAGGTCACACAGGAGACAAGTGGCAGAGCCAGGATTAGAACCCATGACCTACTGACTCCCAGGCCTAAGCTCTATCCACTACGCCATGCTGCTCCACATCCTATTCAGCAAAAAAGCATGGTAGTCTAACATCAGATACTGTCCAATCAGTCAATGGTATGGACAGGGATTGTCTCTTATCTGTTGCCGAATTGTACATTCCAAGCACTTAGTACAGTGCTCTGCACATAATAAGCGCTCAATAAATACTACTGAATGAATTTAAACGCTTACCGGGTACAGAGCTCTGTACTCTTTACTTGGGAGAGTGCAAAATAGCGGAGGTGGTATATACACTCCTTGCCCTCGATAAGCTTAAAATCTAGTGGGGGTGGGGGAGGCATTAAAATAAATTACAGATGGAAGAAGCGGCATTCATTCATTTAACTGTATTTATTGAGCAGTGCTTACTGTGTGCAGAGCACTGTACTAAGCGCAGAGTAGAAGGACTTGTACATAAGTGGTGTGTGCTGAGAATGGGCTGAGCATCAAAGGACTTAAGGGGCAGAGACCCACGGTCAGACAAAGCAGAAGAGAGGGTGAACGGGGTGGGGAAATGAAAGGTCAGTTAGGGAAGGCGATGAGATATGAAATAGAGCTGCATTATCTAATGCTAAATCAGAATGGGCTTTGATCATACTATTCAAATCACTCAAAATACTACACAACTTGACAGTGAGGGGAAGAGTGATGCTTTCTGTAAGACAAGCCCGGCGTGAAAATTCAACAGCATCATCACGAAAGAGTGTGCTGTGCAGAATCCCTGCATAGGTCCTAATATTCCAGAATACAGTTCTAGTTTCAGTCTAAAGCCATCTTTTATTCCCTGGTTTTCTCTCAATATTAAAGCATGTTTAAAACCTTACACCCCTCTCAGGGTCATGACTGGAGAGTTTCCAGTACTCTACCAGTCACGACTACAGGAGGGAGAGTCAAGCAGAGGTCTACGCATTCCACTCCTAGCTTGGGCAGTGGCTAGTGAGTGGAAGGCAATCAAATTCACCTGTACTGGGCAGCAGCGGCATAGGAGAGAGTCAAGGGCAGAGACTCAGGTTTACTGTGCAGAAGGAGGCAAAGGTAAACCGTTTCCGTATTTTGACCAAGAAAACTCTTTGGATCCACTAACAGAACGCCTGCAGGTGCAAGTAAGGCGTCTGGGAGAGACGTGTCTTCGGCGTCGCTATGTGTCAGACGGGACTCGACAGCATAAGACGACAATAACAACAATACCTTACAAAATGCTGAAAACACAAATTTGAAATGCAGGTCGAGCTATTCCTCCTACTGAACACTAAAGAAGGCTTGTTAAATTGGGAGGGAAGGGGGCAGGGGGAAGAAGAGGTGCTGTACACTAAAGAAAACTACTGTGAATTCAATTCCAGGCATAATGAAATAAATAAAGAATAAATCGATCTTCTCCCCCAAGATGCTTTAGTTCCTTGGAAGCTTAACTGTGCAGCAATGTAAATTTGATGTATCTTTCATGGAATTCCAAAATAGTCAGAAGGATCTACTTCTCTTGATTAGACATTAAATCCCGGCCACAAACGAGGCAGAACCTCCATCTCCTCACCTGTTTCCGTATCAATTCTTCCCGCTGTCGTCTCTCCTCCTCCTCTCTCCTCCTCTCCTCTAGTCTTCTAAGTGCTTCTTCCTGCTGCTGTCGTTCCTCTTCCTCTCGCTGTCGTCTCAGTGCAATTTCTTGCTCTCTCTGGCGCCGTAGAGCTTCTTCCTGGAAAAAGCCCCACGAAAGACTACGTTCAGAGGATTGTCATCTGAAGGATTTTTCTCAAGATAATAAAAACATAACACAGCCAATGTAAATATCTGCTAACGATAAAATAATTCACTTCTACTGTGATGATTTACATGAAATTTCTATCTAAATATTCTATAAAAACCTACGCCCTCCACTCCTATGGGGAAAATAACTTGTTGAAAACTGAAAAACATAGTCTAGAATCCAGAACAATGATTTAAAATGCTCAAAGTGCCCTAGCTTGAGGGCCAGAGATGTCACTAATTAAAACTCTTAGCCCTCAGACTTCTTTTGAGATGCCAACTCCAAAGTATTCTCATTTTTAAAAACCACTGGCATGAACTACTAATTGGCTAATAAAAGTCCTGGAAAACATCATCTCCTAACTCCTGACTATGGGAATGTTGCAAGGTATATGCATTTCTATTTGTCATTCGTTGTATTTCTTTAATCAGAGAAAAACATTTAAAAAAATCACTGTAGGTCCGCCCTTGAGAATTATGTAGTTCCCGGTGTATCTCTAATTGATAGTCCGGCACGGAACTAAGGCCGATCTAGTGACTGGCTAACTAATCAGGGTCCCAACCTGACCTAGAGACCCAGAGAACCGCACTCCTTCTGGCTTTTCCTGCTACTTATTCTACCTCCCTGTGTGGCAGGGACACAGGGAAACGTTGCCACCTAAGAGATGGCCAGTTTTGCAGGAGCCACTGAAAACAAATAGAAAGACGGGTGTACCAGGGGAGCTCTGAAGACTTGAACTACCTCTCTCAGTTGCCCTGCTGCCTACGTTAGTAGCAGAAGTTGGGGTGGGAGAGGGCGGTAAGAGGTGACCCACGTCCCAGACTTCTGCAGTGCCGAAGGACTGCCCCAGCCCAGGACCCCACGTTCACTTTCGTGAGGAGCAAGATGCTGAGAAGTAGCATGACTCCCCAGAACTCCCACGTTACAGTTTTCTTCCCACTTACTTTCGATCCCAGGCACTGTACAAATTTACCGGACAGCCACACTGCTGGGGGCCAAAAAGTGAAGTATTTCTCATTCCAGTTATTCAGTGATGGATAAGAACTTTGTTCACCCTATTGTAGGAATGCTGCAATATCATATTTCACCAAATAACCCTCAACAAAACCAGATTATTAATTGTTTTCACTATTTCCTTAAACAGCATGTGTGAACTGCAAAAGAAATTTATGCTAATATTTGCCCTGTACTAGAAGATTTTCTTCAACTTCATGCTAATAGAAAAGAAAATAAGGAGTCTCTTTAGGAGGTGAGTTGCGGTAAAGGTTAACAATACACCTTCACTAAACCATATTCCTGCCCTCCTAAAAAGCCCCTCCAAAAGCCATTCACTAAATTCTCCTATCTCTCCTGCCAAGAAGCATTTAAGTGCATAACTACAAATCACACATTTTAAATTATTTACTTATATTAATGTCTGTCTCCCCCTCTAGACTGTAAGCGCACTGTAGGTAGAGAACATCTCTACCAACTCTGTGGTACTGTGCTCCCCCAAGCGCTTAGTACGATGTTCTGCACTCAGTAAGCAGTCAGTAAATACCACTGATTAAGATGGCCAGTTTTTACCTTTTCCTACCTCCTAAGTACGTCAAGGACAGGGAACGATTTTTTCACGTTTTTCTACATACTAAGGACCAAAGAGAGTGCTCTGTCCAGAGCAAGGCGGCCGATAATTACTGCTCACACCAATGTTCTCAACAATTTACCTGCTTCCTGCGGGCGAGCTCCTCCTCTTCCCGCCGTTTCCTCTCCTCTTCCTGCTGCCTCCTCAGGATTTCCTCCTGCTGTCGTCGGAGCTCCTCTTGCCTCTTCCTCTCCTCCTCTTCTCTTTTGGCCCTCATTTCCACCTCCCTTCTCTCTTGTTCTAGCTACAGTCATATTGTGGGGGGAGCACGATGCGGAGAGAAGTAACAAAAGTCAATAAACTCGGAGCGCTTCGATAAACATCCTTCTTAGCTTCTCCTGGAGAATGGACTAGAAGACTACTATCCCTCAGTGATTTTTCCTGAAGCTAGAGTGCAACTTGGCTCTCCTAGCCAGGACTCTTTCTATCTCCACTTTCGTGAGAACGCAACCTTAAGAATTTAAAAGGGAGAATGGCTTTACGTTTTTCGACTGTCAGCCATGGGTAGTCTTTTTTGCTGTGACTGGTGAACGGAAAGGGAAGCAGATCTAAGAGACTCCAAATGGAATTCCATTTTAATTCCCTCAAAAGCTACTGGCAGATGGGAATAGAAGACAAAAATGCACTAGCCCTCCCAAAAGCTTCTACCAATCATCTTGGGTAATCGCTTCCCCGATCCTTTCCCCCGTGACACTTCAATACATATCTTTAAACGGTATTTCTAACCCCTATTTGTTCTTTATTTTACTGTCTCTCTCCGTCAGTAGACTGTAAACTTCCTGAGGTCAATGTTAATAATAATTATAACCATGGCAATTGTTAAGCACTTACTGTGAGCCAAAAACTGTACTAAGCACTGGAATAGGTATAGGATAATCACTAAGTGCTCAAAAAAATTCAATTATTTGATTGATATTAACTCTATTAGATTTTACCAAGCACTTAGAAAAGAGTCTGCAAAAAGTAAGTGTTCAATAAACGATATTTATTGGCTGACCCTCAAACTCTGTATCTTTTTCGTAAGTAGGAAAGCAGCACAGCCTAGTGGAAAGAGCAGGAGCCTGGGAGTCAGAGGATCAGGTTCTAATCTCCATTCTGTCACTTGCCTACTTTGTGGCCTGGGGCAAGTTACTTAACTTCTCCAGGCCTCATCACTTTCCTCCTCTGTAAAATGGGGGCTCAGTACCTGTTCTCCCTCCTACTTAGACTTTAAGCCCCAGGTAGGACAAGGATTGTCTCTCACCTGGTGATCTTGTATCTACGCAAGTGCTTAGTACATAGCAAGTGCTTAAATATCACCATTACTAATAATAATATGAAATAAATCCATTCTAGACCGACAGTGGGGCTTTCAAATTACAAACACCCCTAACTGAACTGACCTACACCACCCTGAATGAGAGAATTCCAGTTTCTCACCTTTGCAGCTTTAGCCTTCTCAAGCTGCTGCAGCTGTTCAAGAGCTGGTCCCTGAGATGCAGTGTCAAGAGGAAGATCCCAGACGCTGCTACCTTCCCAGACTATAAAATAAGAAATCCACAAAAACCTTGAAACACCCTTCCTCTCAGGAAGCAGACAGGCAAAAATTGGGGGGAAATTAGAGAGTTTGTGTACATTTAACCTATTTGAGAAAGCAAGGCATAGCAGTTCCCCTGCCTCCAAATACCTTCCCTAGCCTTAAAAGTCTGCTCTCTCTACACTGGCAGAGAATCATTTTCAGAAGTTTCCTGCCCATGGAAGGAGTCAGACTGCTCCCCAGAGCAGGTCCTTTCTATATATTGTACCGTACAATGGAAAGAGGGTCTCCGTCCAAGCAGAGGTACAACTCCCATAGTTTTGACGTATGCTTGTTGGGGGAAAAAACTCTATAATCAAAACGGAAATATGGGGAGGGGGCCATCTGGCCTAGGCTCCTGAAACAGACTGCAAGCATGCTTAAACCAAGCTGGACATCGGTCCAGGTTCACTTCTGGGAAGCACTATTATGACTTCACTTACGATTACTATTATGATTACTCCTGGTGGCCGAGAGACATACACAACAATTACACACGTGAACACGCCAAGCGTTAGACACCCACCCTCGGCCTACAATCTCTGAAACAGGGTGGAGGTGGTAAGCAGCAAGAAGGGAAATGCACACAGATGTTAGGTTAATATCCTCCCCTCTAAATCTGACTGGATTCATCTTATTAGCCCACTCGAAACTTGCAAGGCCCTACTGCTTCTCAGCCTATTTTCTAATGCTGAAAATCTACAGAAATAATTGATTTGACTAGAACACTGAGACCTTTGAAAAGAAGACAACAGATAAACCTAAATACACCGTGAAAATAATATTTGGCCTTTTTAGCCGATATATATCACCAGTCATTCTTGACTACACATTTTGCATCCTGCAACTGGATTACGCATCCTTTATTCACCCCCTCCTCAGCCCACAGCATTTATATATAGTAATTTATATTCATGTCTGTCTCCCCCTGAAGACTGTTCATTGTGGACAGGCGAAGTGTCTACCAACTCATTATATTGTACTCTCCCAAGCGTTTTTACGGTGCTCTGCACTCAGTAAGTGCTCAGATACGACTGACTGACTGAAGAGGTAAATAGCTGCACTTCATTCTTGTTCCCGTAACTTCAGGTGCACTCTTTGAACCCTTCTCAGGCGGAAAAGTAGTATCAAATCACTGTTCTCAATACTCTCCTAGGATCACTTCAACCCAGACCTTTTCAAATCAATCTATCGATGGCATTTAGTGAGTATTTACTGTGTGCAGAGCACTGCACCTAAAAAGTTGTATCAAATCACTTTCCTCAATACTTTCTAAGAATCACTTCAACCCAGGCCTTTTTAATCCATCTACCAATGGAATTTACTGAGTGCTTACTGTGTGCAGAGCATTTCACTACGTGCTTGTACAATAAAGAGTACAATAAAAGAGCTGGAAGACATGTCCCCTGCCCACAACAAGCTTACAGTCTAGACAGGGAGAGCATGAGAGTTTTTTATGAGACTAGGAAACAACTTCAGACAGCGAGATAGGGTGTTCCTTACAAATGGGGCTTTCCGTCGATAAGAAACGGGTTTGTCTGCCGGCAGTTTTGCACAAGTCATCCATCTCCTAAATGGAGCAACCGTGACCGGGTAAACGTTGTTTAATTTTTTTCCACTTGGTATTTAGAGGAGCATAGAGTGGCAGTTTGGATCTATTGTAAACAAAGGTGTCAAAAACTTCTATTTAAGTGAGACAGGGTTGAAGCTTCAGTTTGGATTTCAGTATCTCTGCTCTATAAGATACCAAATGCCGGGACTCATATTTTACCTGCAGGCTGGGAGGCTGCTGACTGAAGCTCCCAAATTGATCCAGTGTCTGGTACTGACACAGACCTCGTCACGGACGGGATCAGGTTCTGTTCCGATATTCTGTAAGAAGCAAAAAGATTCAACATACCGTCTCGTCATCCAGAGTAAGCACCGTGGCCTAACTGGAAAAAGCACGGGCCTGGCTTCTTAGATTGTGGGCCCCATGAGGGACAGGGCCTAAGTTTAATTCCCACCTGTATATTTTCTCCTAGTGCTTAATACCCACTAAGAGTTTAGCAAATACAATTACTACTCAATAAATACAATTATTGGGAGTCAGAGGGCCCGGGTCCTAACCCCGGATTCCCTATTTGCCTGCTGTGTGACCCTGAGCAGGTCGCTTAACTGTTCTGTGCCTCACTTTCCTCATCTGCAAAATGGGGATTCAGTATCTGTTCTCATCCTACTTGGACTTAGAGCCCATGTGGGACGGGAACTGTGCCCAACCCGCTTAACTTGTATCTATCCCAACATTTAAAACAGTGCTTAACAAATTCAAAACAAATAAATCCACAGTATTTTCTGTATGCAGAGCACTATCTGCAATGATTCAAACCTTTTTCTCAGTGAATCACTATCTCCATCATCAATGGTATTTATTGAACGGTCACTAAATGCAAACCACTATACTGAGCACCTGGGAGTACAATACAGCAGAGTTGGCAGACGCTTTCCCTGCCCGCTACAAGTTTACGGTCTAGAGCGGGAAATGACTGTGAACTTCTACCTTTAAACAAAATGTTATAGTACTCCCTCCTATTTAGACTATGAACCTTGTATGGGACAGGGACGGAGTCCAATCTATCTTACATCTAGCCCAGCATTTGGTGTACTGTACTGTACTATACCACTTAGCACATAGTAAGCACTTAAGTACCATAGTAAGAATAATAATAGTACAGGAGTGGCATGTTCATGCCTGGGAGAGGTAGGTCAATTATATTTTATGACTATGATTATTTCCTGAAACCTTCATCACGCTTATGTGACTGCTCAAATTCTAGAAGCAAAAACGGTTCTTATAACTGTTCGAGGAGAAGCACTTGGTGCTAGAGGGCTCGCCCGGCTCTGTCATGGAACCTCCAGGTTTGATTCCCTTGCATCATTGCCCATCAATGCCAGCAAACTCATTCTTGTGCAGAACACAGAGGGAGTACAGCTTATTCTATTTTTTTATGCCCTTTACCTGTTTGGTCTAATTGCCCTTACAGTCCAAGGCCATATTCAGAACCCCGTTTTTAACTTAAGGAAACTTGAGAAATAACACCTTGGGTAAGAATAATGATTAATAACAGTGATATTTATTAAGCGCTAGGCTAGACACTTCTCTAAGCAAGCACTGGGATCCACAAAAAATAACCAAACCAGACAGCCCCGGGGCCACATGGGGAAAACCATACTACCGGCCATGTAAGTCAGAGGAGATCTACTGTTCTCTACAATAATTGATCCATCAGTGGCATTTATTGAGCAACTTATAGAAGTACCATGGCCTACTGGATAGAGCACTGCCAGAAGGACCTGGATTCTAGTCCCAGCTTCATCGCTCGTCTCCTGTGTGACTGTGGGTAAGTCACTTCTCTGTGCCTCAGTTACCGTATCTGTAAAATAGGGACTGAGACGGTGAATCCCACGCGGGACTGTGTGCAACCTGATTAACCTTGTTTCGACCCCAGGGCTTAGAACAGTGCTGGGCACACAGTTTAGGGCTTAACGAATACCATAAAAACAAAACAAAGCAAAAAAACCAACTTGCTGAACAAAGTGCTTGGGAGAGTACAACACAATAGAGTTGGCATGCACAATCCCTGCCATCCAGGAGTTTAAAATCTAGTGAGGAGCTGGCAAGCTAGCTTACAATCTGGGCTACGTTACACTTCTTAAGAATGAGAGAAAATATACAATGCCGGTCCTGGTTTCCACCAATAGGTCCATTCAGCTCAGTGGCAGCTGGATGCTTGGAGGATCTATCCATGGCTACCCTTCTTAATATCAATCCTAATATTTAGATACATGTCAACTAACATCCTTAAATTTTCTCTCCTCTAGTAATCCACTAATGGATCGCTCATTTATGAAGTTATCCAAACTCCTCCTGCACTCACTTGTATTTTCTGGCTGCAAAAACATCCTGCCGAAATAAGCCCATATGCTTAACACCTACTATGTTTAAAAGTGTTTCCCTTCACCAGCTTTGTACCTATGAACCTCAAGCTTCAGTGAACTAGGTGAATAACAAATTCTATTTGCACCCTGTCCTTATTCCTCATGATTTTGTGGATTCAGTCATGTCCCCTTTTAAGCTTTGGAGTCTTAGCTCTTTTACTCTATCCTCATAAGAAAGTTAAATTCCTCCAGATAAATCTTTTCTAGTAATATTATTAGATGCTTTCTAAGATGCAATGACAAGGACTGAACAGAGTATGTCAACCAAGTAAAGGGGCAAAACTATGTCTTTTGCTTTCGCTTTCTATCTCCTTACCAGTTTTTTTGGCTGCTGGTGAGATGTGAGCTGTCAATAATGAATCAGATCACTTTCCACTAACATTACTTGTGGCTACAAGCCAATCAACCTGTAGCTGTATTATGAACTGTTTCCTGGGGTACACTTGTTCCCAATGAAGCTCACTTGTCATTTTTTAGCCCACCCACCCAGCCTTTTAGGTCTTCTTGGATTTTACCCCCACTTTCATGGCAGTTCACCACCCACAAATGCTTAGAATCAAAGGCAACCGTTGAGATTCAGTTGCACACTCCTTCAAAAGCACCAAATACACACTGGCTTAATTGTTCCAAACCCATTCTCGCTGGAGAAATTAGATATTTAACCCCAAGAATTCTTGGTTTAAACTTCCGAATGAACTCCAATTAAATACAATAACAATATTTACTAAGTATTTACTATGTGTCACGCATGGTGTTAAGCTCTATGGGAGAGGTAAAACAACCAAATCAGACCCAATCCCTGTCTCACCCACAACCCACAGTCTAAGAGGGAGAATGGGTATTTTATCCCCATTTTACAGATGTGGAAACTGAAGCCCAACCAAGTTACTTGTCCACGGTCACGCAGCAGGCAGGTGGAAGAGCTGACAGAAACCTTAGTGTCCTGACATCCAGTCCTGCGATCGTTCCATTAGGCCATGCTGCCTTCCAAGTAAGAACTGAAACTGACCACTTACCTCATCTTCAGAGCTTGGAACTGTTGAAGGAGAAGAGCCAGTTGCTGCTGCTGCTGGGATGACAGGGCTGCTTTCTGCTGCTGGGCCAACACCTGCGCGTACTGCTGTCTTCAGGAAGAGCAAAGGAAAGCATCACTTCTCTAATAATCTTGGTCTCTGTTAAGTGCTTACTATGTGTCAAGCACTGTACTAAACTCTAGGATAAGCACAAGTCAGTCAGGTCGGACACCGTCCCGGTCCCATCCGGGGCTCACTGTCTGAGCAGCAGGGAGAACTACTACCAGAGAAGCAGCGTGGCTCAGTGGAAAGAGCCTGGGCTTCGGAGTCAGAGGTCATCGGTTCGAATCCCGGCTTTGCCACTTGTCAGCTGTGTGACTGTGGGCAAGTCACTTAACTTCTCTGGGCCTCGGTTACCTCATCTGTAAAATGGGGATTAACTTAGAGCCTCACGTGGGACAACCTGATTACCCTGTATCCACCCCAGCACTTGGAACAGGGCTCTGCACATAGTCAGCGCTTAACAAATACCAACATTATTATTATTATGCCTGCACCACTTCTCTTACACAATATAATCCAAAGCAGTAACAGCCCCTACATTGGTCTACTCCTTCCAGCCCCCTTAAACCCTCTCCTCTCCTTTATCCTGTGCTTTTCCCTGCCCTACACTAGAAAGGAAAGATTGGTGTGTGCACTGTTTGCAGAAATTGAGGGATGATTTTTAAGTATCCAAGTTGGCAATAGGCACTGGGACTTAAGCTAGTATCCAAACTAAGAAAACTGGGAGGGAGGCGCTCTCCTATTTCCACATCTCCCAGAGGGGAGTTAGATGAAAGGACAGGACAGGCTAATAGACTCTATACAAAAAATTTGTTGGCGATTGGTTGATTAAAAATATGCTAATAATTATTAAGAATAGTAGTAGTAGTAATGTGGAATTTATTAAGCACTTACTCTGTGCCAAGCACTGTACTAAGCGCTGGGGGAGATACGAGATAATCAGGTCCCACATAGGGCTCAGTCTAAGTACCACTGACTCCCCATTTTGCAGAGGAGGGAACTGAGGCACAGAGAAATGAAGTGACTTGACCAAAGTCACATAATAGGTAAGATCCTGATTCCCAGGCTTAGGCTCTTTCTACCAAACCACCAGGCCTCACCGCTTCTCTTACTGAATTCAAAAAACACCCTGAACTAAAGCAAATGAGAATCCATAATGCCGGATGAGTGCCTTTAGCATAGGCCCTCTGTGAAGATCCTCTTTTCCCTCGTCAAAGGCCCAACAAGATTCAAACACAATCCTCCAAAGATAGCTTCACCCACGGTCCTTTCAACAGAGAAAGTGCAGCTAACTGCGCACCCTGATTCCTCTACTAAACAGCTTGTTCGGTTAGCTGAACGGCAGATGAACCGCTGGAGGACGCAGCAAGGGGACAAATGACCATCCCTTTAAAACTGCTCAAGCAATAACTTACTGTATCAGGAATTGCTGGTACTGAAGGTGCTGCATCTGATACAGGGCAGTGAGTTCATGCTGTCGGTTTAGTCGCTCCTGGTCCAACTCTCCCTGTGAGTGAGAAAGAAGCATTAGAAAATACCACTCAAGCAACTGGCAACCGCAAGAACATTCACGTCAATGACTTAGATTTATTGGGACGGAGAATCCCGAGCCAAAATTCCTGAAGGGGACCTATAGGAACCAGAAGTCCTGAGAAGACAGGCCTCAAGGTAATCAATCATATTTACTGAGTGCGTATTATGTGCAGAGGAAGCTGTGCCAAGCGCTTGGGAGAATATAATACAGCAGAGTTGGTAGGCATAGTCCCTGTCCACAGAGAGCTCACAGATCATTCCCCTTTTTATTTTGTTAATGAAATGTACATCGCCTTGATTCTATTTATTTGCTATTGTTTTAATGAGATGTTCATCCCCTTGATTCTATTTATTGCCGCTGTTCTTGTCTGTCCGTCTCCCCCGATTAGACCGTGAGCCCGTCAAAGAGCAGGGACTGTCTCTATCTGTTACCGATTTGTCCATTCCGAGCGCTCAGTACAGTGCTCTGCACATCGTAAGCGCTCAATAAATACTATTGAATGAATGAATGAAGACCAGAGGATTACTGTAAATACGGATGTGTACATGGGGCTGAGGGAGGAGTAAAGAAAGGCAGCAAATCAGGGAGACGCAGAAGGGAGTGGGGAAAGCAGAAATGAGGGGTTAGTCAGGCAAGGCCTCTTGGACGAGATGCACCGTCAGTAAAGCTTTGAAGGTGGGGAGAGTAAACGTCTGTCAGATATGAAGAAGGAGGGTGTTCGAGGCCAGAGGCAGGACACGGGCAGGAGGTCAGCGACTGGCATTACAGGAGCGAAGTGTGAGGGCTGGGTTGTAATAGGAGAGTAGCGGGGTGGGGAAGGAGTGGGCGAGGTGACTGCTTTAGAACTACAGCTGGTCGGGCAGGACACGCAACTATTTAGGAGTTGAGAGGGAGAGGAAGGAAGATAAATAATCACAATGCACAAAGAACACCACTAAGGTAAAGATAACAAAATGTGAAAACGTTTAAAATGGAAGAGATCTGTACACCAGAGGGCAGCAGTTAATCAAAAGCAAATGAAAATTGGAAGCAGAAATCCCATAGCAGCTAACGGATACACGTTCAGATCTACAAAATCTTTCGGCTAGCTAAAAGGGGAAAGTGGACTTCCCGCACTTCCTGTTTTTTCCACACAGGGTAAAGAATATACTAGGTCTGGAAGGTCCTCTGACCACCCATTCCAAACACGAAACATAAAACTGGACCCCGAAACATTAGATTCAAAGGCAAAATTCTTAAAGTAAATATTCAAGCTTTTCCTGGATTGCCTATACGGAACTCCATACTACAAATGCCTTAAATGCCTAAATCTGGGTGGTTCATTCAATTCAATAGTATCTATTGGGCGCTTCCTATGTGCAGAGCACTGGACTAAGCGCTTGGAATGGACAATTCGGCAGCAGATAGAGACAATCCCTGCCCATTGACGGGCTTACCCATGCCCAGGTCTGCAATTTGGGACAATAAGCCCTTAATAAAAATGGTTTTTCAACGTTTCTTTATCCATGATGAAATAGGAGATGGTGTCAGAGGTATACAGGACACAAGTCCGCTGAAAAACCAGTCGATCACCTTCATTTGGCACATAGGTCAAGCGACTCTTTGGTCTCATGCCCACATCTTCTGGCATTGCTATTTTAAAACTCTTAAGTCCACAATTCTGTAAATTTGGTGTTTTTGTCTCAGATAGAGCCAGTGAAAAGTGGAAAGGCAGCTTCCACTTAATGAGGAGGAGGCTCACCTCCGGGGTTCCAGGCACATATCTTATTTGTGCTTCCTAACATAAGCAAGTTCCTCTGTACCCCCGACAGGCTCCGGATGAACCAGCGGCAAGAAGCAGCGTGGTTTAGTAGAAAGAGCACAGCCCTGAGGCGGGGGTTGGTGTCAGAGGACCTGGGTTCTAATCCCATCTCTGCCACTTGTCTGCTGTGTGACCTTGGGCAAATCCCTTCACTTCTCCATGCCTATCTCCTCTGTAAAATAGGGATTCAAGTGCGAGCCCCATGTGGGACATAGACCGCCCAACCTGACTGCCATATACCTACCCCAGTGCTCAATACAGCATCTAGTCCACGGTTAAGTGCTTAAAATACCATAAAAAATACCCAAAAAAAATCACACATGGGACAAAAACCTGGGCTTGTGGCTACCGTGGCCTCAGCAGGCCGAGTCCAAACTTACTCTGAAGCCTCAGCCAGGGTTAACTGGGCCAGGTCTTACCTCCCTGTGGGGAAGGGACGACAGACGCAGAGTTATCCACTAGTGACTCTAGTAAGCTTTTGGGACCTGAATTCTCAGACAGAACAGGGGACGATCATCGCACGTGCAAGCATTTCATCGAGGAGCGGTGCTGCGACTCAGAGAACATCTGAAACAGGAGTCTTTGAGGCAATCGGAGGACAGTGGGGTTCTGCTGTCGATTACGTACCAGATGTGGAGGGGGTGCTGGACCCGGAGAGAAGGGGACCCTTCCCCACATTTTCATAATGTCTCCGAGGGGCTGGAAGCTTTCATCGCATGCTCTTTTCACCAACAGGGACATAGTGAAATATCCCGCCTGAAACCATTCTGCCATCTCCTGGTTATTGAACGGGCCTATAGCATCAGCAACCAACATAGAACAACAACAGATATTCTAGGTTAATCGAAGTGGAAATAGCCAAACTCAGATAATAAGGGTGGCATCGAGTAGATTGCTCCACGTGGTGCCTGCGGTACTCCAAACATTAATTAACCCTCAAAAGGGATCAGTTCACTACTATTCACCGGTAGGCTCAGATCTCATATTAAAATTATCATATCATTATTAGAATTGTAAAATAATTCCAGTTCTCTCTCACACCAAAACCTACTGCTTGAAAAAGGACAAGCACATTAGTAGAATGCTCTGGACATTTTCCCCTCAAATTATGGATATTTTCACTTCAGTGATCACTAAAATTCCAAGAGGAGAATCTGATTCACATAATCTACTTGGGCAATTTTTCCTTTTTAAATAACACGTGACTAACAATGCTTTCCTTAGACGATGGCTCTGGAGAGCAGCAAGACAGATTAAATCAACAGCAGATTACATCACCAATTAAGGATAGGTCTGTAGGTGCCTGGCAATGTCCTGAGAATGATACGTCAAAGGCGGATTTTTTTTTTCAAGCGAGCATCCTGGTCTTATTAAAGAATACAGTTGCGATAACATGAAGGGCACTGACAGAGGTGCGGGATTTGGCTTTGTGTTACTTGGTTTCCCCTAGTGAACCTGAAAAATTTCTACATCGTTTCCTCTTTTCCATTAGAGAAAAATGACTCTGACAGTGGTGAGATACGCATCCTTAATCAGGGCTTATGAGAAACGGCTGAGAGTTCCGCTCGAGAAGTATAAAGACCACGGACCTACCCTGAATTTCTCCCTGTGGATCTTTGTAATACCATTTCTGCATGGCTTCATGCAGTAGCGGAATAGAGACCCCTTTGGCTCTGTGCTCTTGCAATTTTGCTGCCAATCTCTCATCATCCAGTGCACTGTCCTGTAGATATGCCACCATCTTTTCTGCTTGCTGCAGTTAGGACAGGAAACATACTTTAGAACCAAGGGTCCAAATGAATTACTGTTATATAAATACATACACATATTCAGTAATATCTGAACTGAGGTCAGTTCTGACGAGCATACTTATAGTTACTCAAACGTGCCTGATGGTAAAAACAACTGGGATCTGTGGGGCTTGGTCGGCAGGTCTTACCAGGTCTAACTCTTAGAAAACATCACCTTGGAGACAGTTTTTAGATAATACGTGGCAGTTACGACTTGGAGAAAAACCATCTTCCCGAGTTGTCTAGAACAGGACACACAACTTACCCGTTCAAGTGAACGCCTTTTCGAAAAGTATAATATGACTAAAAATGACCAGGATCTGAAACATAACCCACTAACTGAAAGCCTCACATGAGGCATCGGACAAGGCACCAATCTACAGCTGCCAGCAGAATACCGCTTCTTGCACTCCCAACATTTCAAAAAAAGAAATTCAACAGGTAGAGTAGAAAAATAGCCCACGTGAACGAACATCAAAAGATTTGAAAGTAATGTCTTTAAAACTGAATGCCACCTTTTATAGTAAGTTGCAAGAAAAATACATGTGTTTGTTCATTCAACATCCTCCCATTCCGCGGGGTTCTCGGGTCCCAGAAGACAGTCAGGATTCATAAAATGTCAAAGTTTACCTGTTCTAAGTGTTTAAGGCCCTCTTCATCATCTGGATCGGCAGAAATGCTGCCCATGCCTGGGGCCCCAATAACCGGCGTTTGGACTGGCCTGAGGGCCGGGCTTGGATTGGTCACAGGAGGTGGAAGTAGGAGAACGGGAGAGGCTGTGTCTGCTGGAATCTGTGGCAAAGGTTGGACAGTAGAAACCAGTTCTAGAGAAAAGGATTGAGAGTTATTACCAACACTGTGACGTGTACGGTTCTCTGGATTCCACTGTAAACCTGGTTCAGCAGCAAACTTTCAAAAGGGGATTTGAAAAAATGACATATGGCATCACTAACATGACTTACATTATTAGATCAGGACTAATTATTACCCAGTCAAAGTAATGGCCCGCCTAATCCAATATTCAACGGTCACTAGATGTTTGATGGAAGAGTATGACACTGATCATTTGCCAATCGTCCTCAAATGTGTCACCAAACACTTGACTCGCCCTCATCCCCTCCTTCCCCCTTCAGGTCCCACATCCTCCCTAGTGGCCCATTATGTAACTCACATTAACGAACTTTTGGTTTTTTCTTAAATGGTATTTAAGTGCTTGTTATGTACCACGCACTGTCCTGACCACTGGGGTAGGTAAAAGATACCAGGATGGACACAGTTCATGGCCCACGAGGGGCTCTCAGTCTTAATCTCCATTTTACAGGTGAGGTAAATAAGGCACAGAAGTGAAGTGACTTGTCCAAGGTCACAGAGCAGATGAGGCAGAGGCAGAATTAGAACTCAGGTCCTTTGCCTACCAGGTCTGTGCTCTTTACACTATGTCACACTGCTTCAGCTTGTCCCAATTCTTTCAGAACCTACATACGAGTACTGCGCAGAACCAACTCCAAGTCTGCAAAATTATTACACTCTGGCTTCAAGAGACTAGACCATCCCTAACCCATCTTACAGCACTGTTTTCACTGCGAAGGCTTTTGGGTAAAGAAAAAAAATTAAGATGATTATGGGTAGATTCGGCACTCTGCCCAGACCTTTAATCAGTCGTATACGCTGAGCATATGCAGGACCCCTGTACTAAGAGTCTACGAGAGAACTAGAAAACATGATCCTTAAGGAGCTTACAACCTAATAGGGAAGACAGACACTAATAAAATATTAAAATGTGTACATAAGTGTTGCGGGAAGAGGGAAGGGAGAAAGTAGCCCAGTATGGAAAAGCTGATGGGAAAGTTGGGGAGGTTCGGTGGGGGAGGGAGATACAGGGTGGGGTACGAGAAATGAATCAAACACGGCCTCCTCTGTCATTCTAGGGTGACAGCAACTTTCAGCAGTACAATCTTGCCAATAGAGGACTGTGGTGATCTAATTGTTTAGTACAGTGTTCTGCACCCAGCAGACCCTAAACGCTACTGACTGCCTGAACGTAACAGTCTTGCTCAGAGTAGCAGACTTGCAGAAAACTTGTGAAGTGGCATTTACCCAGCTGGGGAGATCCGATCAAAACAGATATTCTGCCGCATTATTCTAACAGCAGCAAGAGGCTGCTTTTACAAAAGCAAATCTATTAAAATGAATGAGGGCAGAGGCATTTATCACCTGCTTCCCTTCCCCCGCAAAACCAACTACCCTGCACTCCAGTGATCCCTGAAGAACCACTAATCAAATGATTCTTGGGGAAATCACTCCTTGCTTATGTACCCACAAAAGCCGAATACCTTCGCCTCTGCTCGACGCTTTGGCCGGTAGTGGGTTCTCTGCTCGGCTCTCCTTTTCTTCCGTTTTTTCCGTTCTTTCGGGCTTGGCGTCCTCTTTTCTTTCAAATAAGCTGGTCTGCCCTGGTTCCTGGGCCTCGTGGGCTGTCGGAGTCCCCGGCGTGGCAGACGGTGAAGATGTTTGGACTGTTTCTTCTGCTGCTTCTAAAACACGGAATCATTTTACTTTCATTAATCAAGCAGTGGTATATACTGAGTGTATATACTGAGAGTAAATACAGATCAGGACACTGAACTAAGCGCTCAGGAAAGTACAATACAACAGAGTCGGCAGATGCGATACAAAGGGATGCAGTCACTGAATGGAGGAGGAAGGTATCTTGGATTGGTAGAAACCCGTGACACTCTCCTTACCTGCCACTCTCTCCAGTTTCTCTCCCTCTCTCTTGGCCGTCTTGTCAGGTTCTTTGGCTTCTTCATTGTGGCTTCCCTCAGAATCAGAACGCTCCTCCCCTTCTTCCACAGGCCGAAAGTCCATTTCTTGTTCTTCGGGGATGGGCTCTTTCTGAACCTTCTGTAGCAAGAAAAACACCAACCAGTGGATGACTTTCCCGCCCTGCTGACCTCGATAAGAGGGGTGTTCCGACCCCGGCAATTTCTCCCTTCCCTCTTCCCATAACACTTATGTACAGATTTTTCATACTGTAAAATCTACTAGGATGTAAGCTCCTTAAGGATCACATTTTCTAGTTCTCTCCCAATCTCCTAGTACTTCTAGTACAGTGCTTCTGTATACAGTAGATGCTCAGCATATACAAATGATTAAAGGTTTGGGCAGAATGCCAAATCTACTCATAAGCATCTTCATTTCTTTTCTTTACCCAAAGAAAAGACACCAGGGTGAAAAAAGGGTTCACCTTTAACGACAGAAATGCCCCGGATGAGTCAAATGTCCCCATTTCTTCTTCGGCGTCCTCTAAGCACCATTCGGGAAGACTATCTCGATCGTCGTCTATGCTGCCGCTGCCGGATCTCACTCTCCGGTACCCTCGTTCGTCGTCCCGCTCTCGGAAATCGTAGTCGAACCTTCGGCGCCGCTCCAAGTGTTCTCGCCAGCCTGCGGAACGTGGGCCGTCTAAAGTGGGGGCAGAAGAGCACGAGAAGAGAGTTTACCTGAAGAGGTGACGGTGAAGGGAGGAAGATTAAAGAACAAGATCCTTACGGTAACAACTTCGGAAAGCCATATACTTTATTAGAGGCGCGAAAGAAGAAACAGCAGATGACCTTACAAGGATACTCCTGTGACACTCGAGAATCAGAAACCATTACCATTTAAGTGCTCAGCCTGGAGAAAGGCTATAAAACAGTTACGGAAGCACGTTTTGGTTTTCACTAGAGTTACACTCTGGTTATAGTTACACTGCAGTAGTTCTATTTATGGGATCTCATTCGAAAAATCAGTGGTATTTATTGAGCACTTGTGTGCAGAGCATTGAGTTTGGGAGAGTACAATATAACAAGAGTTGCTAGACACATTCCCTACCCACAAGGAGCTCCCAGTCTATAGGGGGAGACAGAAGTTCCCCCTTTTCCTCAGTTCCCCCTCCCTTCCCGCATCACCTTGACTCGCTTCCTCTGCTCTCCCCCCTACCCCACAGCACTTAGGTATATATGTATATAACTATGTATAACGCTGGAGAAGCAGCGTGGCTCAGTGGAAAGAGCACGGTCTTTGGAGTCAGGGCTCATGAGTTCGAATCCCAGCTCTGCCACTTGTCGGCTGTGTGACTGTGGGCAAGTCACTTAACTTCTCTGTGCCTCAGTTCCCTCATCTGTAAAATGGGGATTAAGACTGTGAGCCCCACGTGGGACAACCTGATTCCCCTATGTCCACCCCAGCGCTTAGAACAGTGCTCGGCACGTAAGCGCTTAACAAATACCAACATTATTATTATTAACTATAATTCTATTTATTTATATTGATGCCTGTTTATTTGTCATGATGTCTGTCTCCCCCCTTCTAGATAGTAAGCCCAGTATGAGCAGGGATTGCCTCTCTTTATTGCTGACTTGTACATTCCACACGTTCAGTACCACACTCTGCACACAGTAAGCGCTCAATAAATACGACTGAATGAATATTGGTAGCGGAATGGGAGAGAACGGGAAAATGCTGGGAACTGAGCGTCGAGGCCCACAGAGTGTACTATAAAAGTTCCCACTCGTTGCGAACCTCAGGGTGGGTGGAGCACTGGGGACAAGCAAGTGGTTCTCAGAGTGCACGTGAGGCAGAATGGAAGTTTATCTGTCTAGCGTATAATTCTATCGTTCTCTCCCAAGGATTTAGCAAAGTGCCTGGCACACGGCAGACATGCAATTCCACCGAGTGACTGATCGACCCACTTGGGGCCACCTCCTGGGACAGGGCACCAGGAGAGACGGCACTCGCTGACCTTCAACACTCATGAAGTATCACTTCGGAGAGAGAGGGACCAACCCTGTGGAGCCCAGAGGTCAGGCCATGAGAGGCGGGTGACTGGCAGCAGAGGAGAGTGCTGAAGGGACATAAGCATCCACTCTATGGAGGCTATGGGTGCCACCGTCCCCAAAGCCTTCTGAGCCAGACTCTCAGACTTGCTCAATCCTGAAAAGAAGTTCGAGCCCCATCTTAACTCTGACACTTCAATTTATTTCCAAGAAAGGGAAAAGTCGGTCCAAAATGTACACATAGGACAGAAACAAGGAGAAAGCAACTCCAACAGTATTTTATCACCGTTTTTAAGACAAAATGCCATAAACTGCCACCCCAGATGATCTCTGTCAGGGGTGGCCTAGTCCCTTGAGCTGAAAAGCAGCAAACCAAATATATAGTATGGCCCAAGAGCCAAAGCTCAAAAACAATTTCCTCAAACAGACGGCGAGCGGCCGTTCCCAGGTAGGAGGGGAGTGTTGGGGAGAGAAAGGCAGGAGTAGCCCTGCAGACCACTACTACTGTCAAAAGGGCCGGAGCCCATCACTGTCTCTTTTATATTACTGTGGGTTATATTATATTATGTTATATTTACTTTTGTTATAAAAATGCTAAGGTGCAAGAGCTCGGCCCGCACAGTAACAGAAGACAAAGTTTGAACATCTCTAATCTATGCACTGGTAACCCTAGGAAGGCATGCAGTGGGGCCTAGTGGAAAAACCACGGGCGTGGGAGTCTGACGGAGGACCTGGTTCAGATCCCGGCTTTGGCACTTGCCTGCTGGGCGGACATGGCCAGGTCATGTTACTTCTCTATGCCTCAGTTTCCTCAGCTGTACAGAAGGGACTAAGTGCTATTTTCCCTCCTGATTCAGACTGTGAGCCCCATGTAGGACACGGACAGTATATTTTGCATATATCCCGGCACTTAGTCCAGCGCTTGGCACGTAAGCAAGCTCTTAACAAATACCGTTATATCTAGGGAAGAGACGGGCATGGTACGGAGGAGTCCGTGAATTGACTGATCGTACCTCGATCTTTTCTATTCCACTACCAACCTCTACTAGCCCAAGTCCTTCTGGTCTGGAACTCTCTCCCCCTTCTTATTATTATGGCATTTGTTAAGCACTTACTATGTGTGAAGCACTGTTCTAAGCGCTGGGGTCGATACAGGGTAATCAGGTTGTCCCACGTGTGGCTCAAAGTCTTAATCCCCATTTTACAGATGAGCTGAGGCACAGAGAAGTTAAGTGGTTTGCCCAGGGTCACACAGCAGACAAGTGGCAGAGCCAGAATTAGAATCCACAACCTCTGACTCCTAAACTCATGCTCTTTCCACTGAGCCATGCTGCTTCTTAGGGAACAGACCGCCACTCTCCCCATCTAAAACCACATCTCCCTTAGAGGACTTCCCTGACTAAGCTCTTACTTCCCCTCCCCAACCTCCCCTCCGTGTCATTTATGCACTTGGATCCATATGCCTTATTATACGCACCCCACCCTCAGCCCCACAGCACTTACGTGCATGTCCTTACACTGCCATTTCTCCTACAAATAACTCATTTTAGTATCTGTCCCCTCTAGACTGACAGCTCCTTGTGGGCAGGGTATGTGTCTACCGACTCTTATACCGTACTCTTTAAAGCCCTTGCAGTAAGCACTCAAATACAAGATTGTTTGGCTCCTTCCCCACGCTTTCAAACATGTGGATCCCCTATCCTAAAAAAACCCTTCCCTGAACCAATGGCTCCCTCCAGTTATTCATTCAATCGTATTTATTGAGTGATTACTGTGTGCACAACACTGTACTAAGCACTTGGAATCATTCCATCTCCCTCTTACCCATTCCTCTCCAAATTCCCTGAGCGAGTTGTCTACATCCACTGTCTCAAATTCCTCCGATTCTCTCCTTGACCCCCACCAATCTGGTTTCCTTCCCCTTCACTACACAGAAACCGCCCTCTTGATGGCCAACAGTCATCTCCTTCTCGCCAAATCCAATGGCTTCTACCCCATCCTAACCCTTCTAGACCTCCCCTGCTGCCTGCAACACCACCAGCCGCTCCCTTCCTCCTGGAGATATTATTCAATCTCGGCGTCACTGTCACTGCCCTCTCCTAGTTCTCCTCCTCATCGCTCATTCTCAGTCTCTTTGGCAGGCTCCTGCTCTGTCTTCCTCTACCTGTGGGGGTCCATCAAGGCTCAGTTCTGGGTTCTCTTTATCCTCCATCTACACCCACTCCCTTGGAGAACTCATTCGCTCCTAAAGCTTCAACTACCTTCTCTGAGGGGATGATTCCCAAATTTAACCCTCCAGCTCTGCAGATTCGAATTTTCTCCTGCCTTCAGGACATCTCTACTTGGATGTTACGTCAATACTTCCAACTTAACGTGTCCAAAACAGAATTCCTTATCTTCCCACCTAAAGCCTGTCCTCTCTGCCCCACCACTGTAGACATCATCACTCTCTTTCCTATCTCACATGTGTATAACCTTGGCATCATCCTTGCCTCACCTCTCTCAATTAACCCACATATTCAGTCTCTCACCACATCCTGTCGGCTCTACCTTCACAACATCGCCAAAGTCCGCCTTTTCCTCTTCATCCAAATTGCAACTATGCTGATCCAAGCACTTATCCTATCTCACCTTGATTACTGCCTCTTCCTCCTCACTCATCTCCCTGCCTCCTGTCTCTCCCCCACTGCAGTCTTTACTTCACTCTGCTGCCTGGATCATTTTTCTAAAAAAAAAAACACTCAGTCCATGTCTCCCCACTCCTCAAGAGCCTACAGTGGTTGCCCATCCACCTCCATATCAAACAGAAAGTGATTGCTTTAAAACAATCCGTCACTTGGACCCCTCCTATCTCACCTCGCTGACTTCCTACAAGCCGACGCGTTCACTTCACTCCCCAAATGCTAGCCTACTCACTGTACCTCAATCTCAGCTATCTCGCTGCCAACCCCTTGCCGACACGCTCCCTCTTCCTAGAACCCCCTCCCCCTTCATATCCAACAACCATCACTCTCTCCACATTGAAGTCTTATTAAAATCCCATCTCCAAAAGGCCTTCTCTGACTAGCCCTCATTTCCTGCACTCCCTCTCCTTTCTGCGATGCAATGAGCACTTGGATTTGTATCCTTTATTCACCCAACCCTCTGCCCCACAAAACTTGTGTACATATTCAAAATTTAATTATTGACAATAATTCCTGTCTCCCCCTTTAGACTAGGCAGGGAAAATGTCTACCAACTCTGTTGGATTCGACTCTCCCGAGTGCTTACTACAGTGCTCTGCACACACTAAGAGCTCAATAAATCTGACTGACTGATGACCTCTGAATTCACTGAAACTGAAGTCTGTATATGAATCACTGGTATTTACTGAGCACTTATGAAGGGCTTACAGCCTCAGTATACTCTCTTTGTATGTAAACTCTCTCTCTGTCCCCATGACCCAAACTACATTCACATCTGGTAGTCATGAAAGGTTGAATTAGCAATTTAATAGGGTCTGAACTTAAATACAGAGCTCCAATATCTTCAGTTACCAGCATATCCAATGTCAAGGGAAAGATTCCTTTGAAACACATTCAGGAGCAGAAAGAATTACTAATCACTGCTATTCATTCTCCTTCCCCCAAACCTTAACCGAACAGAAACACGTGATAATGCGTTTGACCTAGCGTTAATGCGTCTTCTTAAAATAAACTGAGGGCACATTTGTAGACTAGCCAGAGAATGGGTCCTTTCTTATACCATAAGCCCATTTTCTTTTGGTTCCTCTATCCACAAAACAAAAGTTGATGGTCAACACAGAATCCTGAACTCCCAGAGACCAGTTGCTCTCTGATTGCAAAACAGGCACTTGCGGGGTAGGAACATTAACTCTTTTGGGCTTTAAGGACACCGATCAGTGAAGAATTAACAGGACCAAGCAAGCCTTTGCCCTTTCTCACGCGAGGTTTACCTCTCGTTAATTATAGAGGATGTCTGCATTATGGTTTGCCAAGTGTATTACCCCAAATTCCCCAGCTACCACTTTCTCCTAAATGAGTGGCACTTGGCCTGTTGGACGCTTGGTACCAAGCGTGAGTTTCTTGGGGCTCGGCGTCCCGTCTCCTTCCCGGTGACCCGCCGCCTGGCCTCTCCCCTCTTCGGACTCTTAGGAACAGAAGTTGAGTATCATCTTTTCAAAACGCAGATCGAAGCACATCATTCTCCTGATCAAAACACCCATGTAAAGCCATCAGCTTTAAGGTTCTCCAGTGGCTGGCTCCCTATTACTTATATACTTATATTATTTAGAGAAGCAGTGTGGTTTAGTGGAAAGAGCACAGGCTTGGAGTCAGAGGACATGGGTTCTAATCCCAGCTCCACCACTTGTCCGCTGTGTGACCTTGGGCAAGTCACTCACTTCTATGTGCCTCAGGTCCTCTGTAAAATGGTGATTAAGACTGTGAGCCCCACACGGGACAACCTGATTACTTTGTATCTCCTCCAGCGCTCAGAACAGGGCTTGGCATATAGTAAGTGCTTAACAAATACCATTATTATTATTATTATTATGTCCTCTTCTCCTGCTCATTGCAGCTCGGGCTCTTCGTTCCTCAGTCGATCCACCAATAGTGCTTACTGAGCGCGGAACTCTGTATTAAGCACTTGGAAGAGTCCAATGTAACAGAGGTGGTAGACAAGCTGGCCACAGTGAGCTTACGGTCTAGAATCCCCCTGAGCAAAATCTGACGGTCCCACGATTCTCCTATCTCTACCCCAGTCATGCCCTTCCACTAGTCAATTCAACAGGCATAGTTAACTGTTTTATTCTTCACGTCTAGTCTCTCTCTTCATCAATCAATAATGACCCATTCATCAGTTCACACCTGTCTCTCCCATTCAATTTTAAAACCAATGGAAGGGTCTGAGTCTTCAATGTCTTGGAATGTTCTCTAAGGACTTAGTACAGTAATATGAAAGGGCTAAATAAAAACTGTTCACATTGACATTGCAACCATCAAATTTCTGAACACCAATTCATTGTAATCCCAGAGGTGCAAATCCCCTTGCTGATCGTCATTTTCCAGATTTCTCACCTGGACTATGAGGCCGCCATCGCTCCCCGTCCCTCCGTGATCCAGCTAGCCGCCAGCCCCCGTCTTCGTCGTCCCCATTTTGTTCTTCTCTAAAGATCCGCCAGTTCTCACTTTCTGAACGGATGAATTCGTGCTTCCTCCCTGTGACTGTTGTCCCTCCTTCTTCAAAGTTTGGTCTCACTGTGAAGAAAGTAACATAAAGATAAGTAAACGTGCTATTCCCGCAGACAAAAAAAACTAATAGCAACACCTAAAGCCAATGTCCTGCACCGTTGGCCATTTCAATTCTTTAAAAATCAGCAAATGAATTCGAAGAACAACCAGAATGGGAAAGAAACGTGAACAATTTTCTGGAAACTAATTTAAATGGTATACGCTATAAACAGACCTTTACTTAAGACACGGAATAAAATTTACAAAACACATTAGTGATCTTTAAAAGTTCAAACAGGGAGTAGCAGTTACAAGATTACTAGCTTTTTTCAAAGGCCTACATCAAGGGCAACAGCCATAGAAGTTCCCAGCCAGAGTATGGCATTTCTTATGCTAGTCTTATTATTAGGTTTTCTCTGATTTTTCCCAAACCATATACACAAGCTAGCCAAGTGACTGGATGGCCATGAACATACCTATGGCAAATGAGAGCAGTGCAACTAAACAGATTTTCCTGTCAGAAGTCACGTTGGTTTCAGTCTTTAATAATCTAATTAATCACTGGTAATGAACTGTTTTTTAACAGCACTTAAACTCGCTGCTTCTCCCCCAGATTCTGCCCTGCCATTTTAAAAAACCCCTTCCATTTACCACGACTTAATAAAAAACCAAATTTCCTGCCTCTTTTTTAAACGTTCAGTGCCAGGTACCACTGGCGAACGTCCTTGGGGGTCGACCAGGCCTTGGCCCCCACATGATCTGGGCGACTAAACTGAGAAAACATCTCCCAACAACCCTAGCCACACTCCCTGGATTTCTTCCCCATCTCCTCCCCCACGCGGCACACCTCTATCACGTTGACCAGGATTTCAGAACAAGGCGGTGACCGTCCGAACAGACTTTCATGACAACTCACCTGCACTGTGAGCCTCGGGTGGGACAGGGACTGTGTCTGACCTGATTAACCTCTATCTACACTGTGCTTGAAAGAGTGTTTGCCACATAGTAAGCGCTTAACAAAAACCATTAAAAAAAAACTTTGGTGATCAGTTACTACCATCTGTTAGCAATCACCACCATACACAAAAGGGAGAACTGGAGACGAGGTGGGTGCTTTTCAATCTTTTAGTTGCTTCCAGGCAAAGAACGAGCGGGGTTACTTCAGGTTAATCCATCTTCACATAAAACCCATTTTAAAATACAAAGTCAAAAGAACCGAAGATTTTTAAGATGCTTAAAGGGCCAAAACAAAATGGCAAACCACCAGAGTCCAAAAAATGTGGTCTTTGCAAACTGACATTCCAAAGGATTCCTTTAAATATGGAGCCAGTTATTTATACTTAAACATACATACATGGTGGCCTCCCTATACTTTGCCAGTTTTACTGAAGGAAAACAGCAGGACCCTCCCTAAAACACTGAACCAAGGGAAAAAAAAACACCCGAGGAAGCAAAAGAACAATGGTTTCACTGTACTGGTTTCTGACATTAAATCTCCTATAATTGAATACTTTTGTGATTTCCACCACTCATGTTATAATCCCCCTCCCGCTTGGTGGTGTATATGTATGTGCTGCTAACCAACTGTCAAAGCCAGAGGTCAGGCAGCATAAATAATAATAATGATGCTATTTGTTAAGCGCTTACTGTGTGCGAAGCACTGTTCTAAGCGCTGGGGGGGGGGGAATACAAGGTGATCAGATTGTCCCATGTGGGACTCACAGCCTTCATCCCCATTTTACAGATGAGGTAACTGAGGCACCGAGAACTTGCCCTAAATCCCACAGCTGACAAGAGGCGGAGCTGGGATTAGAACCCTTGACCTGCGACTCTCAAGCCCGGGCTCTTTCCATTGAGCCAGGCTGCTTCTCTTGCATTGCCTCTGTATCCTAAGGGAGAAGGCACCCGCTGAAAACACAATGGAAGAGCACATACGTATTGAGCTCCCTACCGAGTCAAGGCCCCCTCTCAGGGTCGCACCTGGAGAGTTTCCAATACTCTATCAGTTTCGACTACGGGAGGGAGAGTCAAGCAGAGGCCTGTCCATTCCATTTCTAGCTTGGCCAGTGGTTAGCGAGTGGCAGGCCATCGGCTACAAGTCAAAACTCACCTGTGCTGAGAAGCAGAGGCAGGGGAGAGGGCCGAGGGTTGGAGACCCAAGCTGACTGCACAGGAAGCAAAGATAAACCACTTCCATATTTTTACCAAGAAAACTCTATGGATACCCTACAAGGACAACCGCAGATGGAGGCGGGGCGTTCCGGGAGAGATGTGTCCACGGTGTCGCTATGGGTCGGCGACGACTCGACGGCATAAGTTAAGACCAGGTTATGGCCCCGGTTGTGACCTATCCCCATCTCTCACTCTCTCATCTCCCTTCATCCGCTCCCAAGCAGCGTGGCTCAGTGGAAAGAGCCTGGGCTTGGGAGTCAGAGGTCATGGGTTCGAATCCCAGCTCTGCCACTTGTCAGCTGCGTGACTGTGGGCAAGTCGCTTCACTTCCCTGGGCCTCAGTTACCTCATCTGTAAAATGGGGATGAACCGTGAGCCTCACGTGGGCCAACCTGATTCCCTTGTATCTACCCCAGCGCTTAGAACAGTCCTGTGCACAAAGTAAGCGCTTAACAAATGCCAACATTATTATTCATCCTTAACAAAACCCAAACCGGTTTCTTTGACTGCTATCTCTGTGGGGAACCAAGTAGCTGGTCACCCACCCGGTTCAAGGCAGGAAATGGTGAAGCACCTTGATTCTGCCCTGATCCTCACTGGCAAGTGCTTAACAAATACCATCATCATCATCATCCCTCAGCACCAAGGAGCTGGGAAAGAATGGGCCCCACGACCAACACTCTCTTCTGAAATACGCTCATCTGGGCCCCGTGCTCTAGAAAATGTCGGGGTCATCAAGCCGCAGGCTAGGATCCTTCGAAGGATTCCACCCTGGGCTTGACCCAGTCCCTAGTCTCTACTTGGGTCACCAGAGTGCAGAAGAAGAATGGGGGGTTAGGGGTTGGGGAGGGGTGACACCCAGAGAGCAGCTCCTCTCCACAGCCTACTCTGGATGAGGTGGCTAGCTCCAGCACCAGCAACACTGTGCATCGTCCAGGATGGGGAGCAATGAGGCTGGGCTGATCTGGGGAACTGGCTTGCCGGGGAGGGGAGAAAATGGGGGAGAAATACGACGGCTGGGGAAAACGAATCAGAAGAGACTAAAAGATGGAAGGGCTGGGTGGAAAGGCGACAAGAGAGACCGAAAGGAAAGGGCAGAAAGAAAGGCAGGCTATCTTTGGGAAGGCAGAAAAGTGACCATGGGATAATAGGTGGAAGCGGGGTGACTATATAGTGGAGAAAAAGTAGGACAAGGGAAAGATGAACGTAGAACGACGCAGTGGAGCTTCTTCAGTCAGAAATGAAGGATTAGCCTCGGTCAACCTCACGATGATGATGATTAATACATTCGTTAAACACTTACTATAGGCTAAGCACCGGGGTCGATACAATACCGTCATATCAGGTCCTGGCCCCATATAGGGGTGGGTGCTTGAGACGAGGGAAGACAGGTATTTAAACCCGTTTTAAAGAGGAGGAAACTGAGGCGCAGACCATTTAAATGATTTGCCCAAGTTCCCACATCAGGCAAGTGGTGAAGCTGCGATCAGAACCCAGGTCTCCTGATTCTTAGATCCGGTCTCTTTCCACTAGGCCACTTCCGGACCAAGAACCTGCGTAGAGGGATGGATTATATTGCTAGTGGCTTGCAGAGCGCAGTTCACATTCTCTCGTCCCTGCCAGGCATGATCCGACTGAAGCACGAACTGTGACGAGAAAGTGGGCACGCGGGAGTGCAGCATATTGCCAATTGCACGTCTGGGCTTCACCCTCACCAGCCACCTCCTCTAGACTATCCGCTCACCGTGGGCAGGGTGTCTGTTTACTGTTATATTTTTACTATCCCGAGCACTTAGTACAGTGTTCTGCACACGGTAAGCGCTCAATAAGTACAGCTGATTGACTGATAGCCAGCTACAGGCAGAACTGGGGCTAGACCCACGTTCTCCTGATTCTCAGCACCCTGATCTTTCCACTGGTCCAACGAAAGAGTTCAAATTAAACTAGGAAAGAGACAAAGATAAAAATGGGTTGGGGGTCCACCGAGGAAAGGAGGCGAGGAGAACTAATGTCGAGGGGAAAAACAGAAGCATAGGGAGGCTCTAAAGTGAGAAGGTCAACCGTAGAAAGACAGCGACAGAGACAAACTTGAGAAAGCAGAGCTTCCGCCAGTCAAGAGATCTAAAACCAACCCTGCCACTGACCTCTTATATGACCTTGGGCCAGTCATTTAACTTCTCCCAGTCTCAGTTTCCTCACTTGAAAAGGGGGATGAGATACTTGCTCTCCCTACCTGTCAAACTCTGAGCCCCTGGTGGAAGAGGGCCAATACAGAATTTGATTCTCTTCTTTCGTCACCAGCTCAAAGCAAGATTTGGCAAATGGTGTTTGATAAGTGCAATAAAAATTACTGCTGCTTTTGTTAATGTTGTATTATTATAAAGCCAAAGGAGAGGAAAACACTTCCCACCCCTGCCCCCCGACAACCACCAACACACACACTCATGAAGACAAACAGTGTGACCTAGTTTAAAGAGCACAGACCTGTATGAGTCAGAGGATCTGAGTCCTAATCCCGGCTCCAACACAACTTTTCTCTTAGTTTTTATTTATTCTTTGTATTTAAGTGCTTATGTGCCAGACACTGTCCTAAGCACTGATGCTAATCAGGCTGGACACAGCCCATGTCCCTTATGGACCTCACAGTCTTAACTTCCACTTTACAGATAACTGAAGCACAGATAAAAGAAGTGACTTGTCCATGGTCACCCAGCAGACAAGTGGCAGAGTCAGGATTAGAACCCAGTCCTTCGGACTCCCAGGCCACTAGACCATGCTGTTTCTCTTCCTTTATTTCCTGGGGGGGGGGGGAGGGGGCGGGGACAAGGCAGTGTTTTCCTCTCCTTCGGTTCTATAATTATTATAAAAACAACATGAACAATAGCAGCAGTAATTTTTATTGCACTCAGAAAACACTGTCTTCCAAATACTGATATGAGCTGGTAGAGAAAGGAGAGAATGAGATCCAATGCAGTCCCCCTCCCACAAGGGGCTCAAAGTCTGAAACATAGGGAGAGCACATTTTCAGATGTCTGCCCTGACACCTTGGGCAGGTCACTCTGACAAAGAATTATGATGCTCGTATGACTTTTCCCAGCTTCCACAACTCCACGCAGGGCTCACAATCTAAGGGGGGGGAGGAGAACAAGCATTTAGCCCCCATTTTACAGATGAGGAAACTGAAGCACAGGGGAAGTGAAGTGACTTGCCCAAGGTCACCCAACTGACAAAACTGCAGAGCCAAGATTAGAACCCAGATCCCCTAACTCCCAGATCCATGTTCTTTCCATAAGCCTCACCGTTTTTCCTCTATCACCCTAGATCCTGGGATATAAATCCAAAGATTGGAAAGAGGCTAGATCGAGAAAGTGAAAAACGCAGGATTATAAAGAAGGGAGATAAATTGCCATCCAGAAGAATTTAGAACTATACAGAAATTAATTCAAGGCAGCTACGAAACAAGAACCCTTCACGAGGAATTATGGCGTGGCCTTCTCGGGGAAAGATTAAACAATGTGCCACGTAATCAGTGCTATCTTCCAGTCACAAAACCTAGGCATAAAGGGTTGCAATCATCTACAAGAAAGCAAAAGAGCTTAATTCGGAGCTGCACCAAAAACTAGGAAACAAATGAAAAGCAAAGATAAACGGCTTAAGGACACCGACGCGTCCAAATAGGTAGCTGGCATAAGTTGGTCTTTGGCTCTTTGTTCATTCATTCATTCAATCGTATTTACTGAGCGCTTACTGTGCACCTCGGAGAGTATAGTATAACAGCATAATAGACACATTCCCTGCCCACAACGAGCTCACAGTCTGCGGTACGTTAAATGAGAACAATTCTTGCCCAAACCATTGAATGTTAACTAACACCCAGGTCCACTTTCCAGTCTGCGGCTCCAGGGAGTGCTGCAAAGCGCGGCCATCTTAGAAAAGGAAAGCAACCTTCCCTTTCTCCCTCTCGACTCGGCTTGAAGCGGGGAGGTGTTGGTGCAGGTGGCCCTCTAGATCCGTTACCTAACAGCACGGCTTCCTGGATCAAGTTGCTAGAGAAGGCCCGGGGAGCAAAGTCCTGCCTAATGATCTGATGACTGGCCCTTGCGGGACGGGGACTCCACCCACCCCTCGGCCCACCCCGAACGGCCCTGGGTGACACAAGGGACACTCCCTAACAACAGGTGCCGGCAAGCGCGGGGGTGGTGCAAACTTCTCCCAATCCACCTTCTAAATCAATCAATCAATGGTATTTAACCCGCATTTTACACGAGGAAACCGAGGCCCAGACAAGTGAAATGACTTGCTCGAGATCACCCGACTGGTGAACCGCAGGGGTAGGGTTAGAACCCCCTAACTCCCAGGCTCTTTCCACTATACAACACTGTTTTCCTCGATCACGCTGGGACCGGCGACGGTGTCTGCGGAGCACGGCGGAGCTCGGGCGCTTGGGAGAGTACAAACATAAACCGAGCGAAACGCGGAGGCGGGGGAGACTCTGCAAGGTGTTAGGATGCCACGAGTCTTCTAATCTAGAAGGGGTGGGAGGGAGAAACAGGGTGAATTTAAGTGAAGAGTAAATGACTTGGATGATAAAGATACACAGGTAGCTTGCAACAAGGCATTTCTAAAGCAAATCCTGAGAAGAGCCCAGCCTCAGCGTCCCACAGATAAATCCTTTTTATCTTTCGGAGGTGGAATTGCTTCTTCCTAATTGGGCAGTTCGCTTCAGCGGTTAGGGGCTTCTCTAGGATGAAAAGATTAAAAAAATGCATCGCTGGCCTCCTTGGTCTAATTTAGTGGACTTCCTAAGGAGAAGGAGCAGGGAAAGAGCTCCCGTGCGCATGTCTGACCCACAGCCAACAGTGGTGTTTATGGAAAACTTCGGATGGAGCAGAGAGGCACGCGGCCAACAAAATCTACAGCCGTGAGAATCGCAGATTCTGTTTCTCAAAAGATGTTTGTTTCTTTCTTCTAAACCATGTGAATGGTTACAAGCCCAAAATATTAAAAGAGCAAAAGAATCCATTTAGTGCATCCTCATTTTTTTCACCAGGAAATGCAGGTTGATTTAAGGAAAAGCACATAAAATTGAAATTTGAGGTCAGGGTAAGGACTGCACTAGGGACAAAGTATTTGGGGAAGAGGGAGCGTGGCCTAGTGGATAAAGTACTGGCCTGGAAGTCAGAAGGCCCTGGGTTCTAATCTAAGCTACGCCATCCCTCTGTGTGACCTTGGGCAAGTTGCTTCACTTCTCTGTCTCAGTTACCTCATCTGCACAATGGGGATTAAGACCGTGAGCCCCATTTGGGACAGGGACTGTATCCACCTTGACTAGCACGAATCTAACCCAAAGCTTAGCAGAGTGCCCAGCACATGGTAAGCACTTAAATACCCTAAAAAAAGAGGGAGGCGAAGGACTTCATCCCACTTAGTAAGGCTCTCACACTGCTGAGGAAAACCAAAGTCGAACGTTAAGCTGGTGGTATGAGACACTGGGGGAAACTGCGTCAACCCAAAGAAAGGGGCTGGACAGCAAAGGGAGGGGTAAGTGATTTTATCGGTTTGATTTCAGTATTCAATATGAATTTCAGTGAAGTTTGTGATTAACCGAATCATAGTTTACCATCCTCCCCATCTTCAAAACACCATCAGAATCCTCCAGAAGGCCTTCCCTGACTCATCTCTCATCTCCCACCCTATTTTCTTTCTCTTCTGGCTTAGTGGATAAAGCACAGGCCTGAGAGTCAAAAGGTCATGGGTGCTAATCCCCGATCCCTCACCTGTCTGCTGGATGACCCTGGGCAAGTCACTTCACTTCTCTGGGCCTCGGTCACCTCATCTGTAACACGGGGATCAAGACTTTGAGCCCCGTGTGGGACAGGGACTGTGTCCAACCCGATTTGCTTGGATCCACCCCACCGCTTACTACATTGTCTGGCATATAGTAAGTGCTTAACAAATACAATAATAATAACAATAATAATTCATACCCACTAAGCATTTAGGTACTCACCTCACCACTATCCCTCACAGCATTTGTGAACTCTTTTGGCTCCCTTAGCTGAAATTTATTTTAACGTTGGCCTCCCTAATGAGATTACAAACTCCTAGAAGGCAGGGATTGTGTTCACCGACTGAAGTCTCCCAAGAGCTTAGTCCAGAGCTCTGTACAGTGTCTTCTCCAACAAAAAAACGCCGGCTGATTAAACATTATGTTTTTATGCTAAGATTTCTTTCAGCAAGTAGTGTTGCTATCCAATAACATCGAAAGTCACCAACACAGCTACTATATTTGACCTTCTATACATATATATATATTCCCCCGATTAGACCGTAAGCTCGTCAAACGGCAGGGACTGTCTCTATCTGTTGCCGACTTGTTCATTCCAAGCGCTTAGTACAGTGCTCTGCACATAGTAAGCGCTCAATAAATACTATTGAATGAATAGATACTATTGAATGAATATATAACTGATATATATCAGTTTATATAGAAGCAGCGTAGCTTAGTGGAAACAGCACGGGCTGGAGGGTCAGAGGTCATGGGTTCTAATCCCGGCTCTGCCACTTATCAGCTGTGTGACTTTGGGCAAACATTGGCATCAAACATCAAACACTGTGAGCCGGTGAGTCACTCAGTCATTCATTCTACCGTATTTATTGAGCGCTGACACTCTACAAAGTACTGCTAAGCACTTGGGAGAGTGCAATATATTTCTGCCCATAACAAGCTTAAAGTCTAGAGGGGGAGACAGACATTAATATAAACAGATTAAATCAATAAATTAGATATATAAATTACAGATATATACATATGTGCTGTGGGGATAGGAGGGAAGATGAATGAAAGAGCAAGTAAGTAAAAGCAAGAGTCCAAGGGGGATTGGGCAGGAGTAAACTTGTGGGCAGAAAAGGTGTCTACCAACTATCTTAAATATTTTTAACTGTGTTACATTTTACTTTCCCAAGTACTTTGAACAAGGTTCGACACACAGTAAGTACTCAATAAATATGACTGCTTGAAATACGATTGCTGGGTAATAATAATAATAATAATGATGATGGTATCTGTTAAGCTCTTACTATGTGCAAAGCACTGGTCTAAGCGCTGGGGGGGATAGTTGATCAGGTTGTCCCGCATGGGGCTCACAGTCTTCATCCCCATTTTGCAGACGAGGTAACTGAGGCACAGAGAAGTGAAGTGACTTGCCCAAAGTCACAGAGCTGACAAGTGGCCGAGCCGGGATTAGAACCCATGACCTCTGACTCCCAAGCCCGGGCTCTTTCCGCTGAGCCGCGCAAACCATCACCATTATGGCCAAACAAGTCAAACACAATCTGCCGCTAGGTAGGGCATGATTTTCAACTCAATCACTGGGGCCTGAATGATTGAGCTCGCCCCAAACAGCAAGGGACTCGAAAATCTGTCCGGCCATATTTTCATGGAGGAAGCGTCCAGGTGACTCTCTCTCTGAGGCATCTCCTTTCACAGTTGCCATCTCACCAAAGGAAGATTCATCTTTTAACTAAAGGCTAACTATCCCCTCCGTCGATATCGCAACGGCTCACTCGACCGATAGCTGATGAAACCGCCGAGGTAGCAAACACTGCAAGAGGCCTTTGGATTCTCCAAAAGAAGCGGCGTGGCTTAGTGGAAAGAGCCCGGGCTTGGGAGTCGGAGGTCATGGGTTCTAATCCCACCTCTGCCACTTGTCCGCTGTGTGACCTTGGGCGAGTCACTTCACTTCCCTGGGCCTCAGTTACCTCCTCTGTAAAATGGGGATTGAGTCAGTGAGCCCTACGTGGGACAGGACTGTGTCCAACCTAATATGCTGCATCTCCCCCAGCGCTTAGTACAATACTTGGCACATAGTAAGCGCTTAACAAATACCACAATTTTTTTTTATTATTATTAATCCCGGCTCCACCACGCATCAGCTGTGGGACTTTGGGCAAGTCCCAGAGTCTCAGTTCCCTCATCTGTAAAATGGGGATTATGTCTGAAAGCCCCATGAGGGACAACCCGATTACCTTGTATCTACCCCCGCGCTTAAAACAGTGCTTGGCACTTAGTAAGCGCTTAAATACCATCATCGTTATTATTATTAAAAAGAGTCCTCACATGGGGGTATCCCCTGTATTGAAAATACGGATATCCAGGGTACCCACAAGCCATTTCTATAGACTGCACAGTTAGTATACTTCCCATAGGTGATCTAGATTATTATAAACCCTCAATAGTACTAAAGTGATTATTATAATCTACAGATTCCAAAAGCAGCACTTTATTTGGAAAGCATCTTCTTCGATCAGTGGTGTTTATTGAGTGCTTACTGTGTGCAAAGCACTGTACTAAGCTCTCTTCCCACCATATAATACCACTGGATAAAGCACTTGGTAAGTACCAAAGAAGTGACACGTTCCCAGCTACAAAGGAATTAAACTCTGACCAAACTAAAGATCATTTACGATTTCCAAATTTTCCTAGAAAAAATGAAGCTGCAATACCTCCTTGGTATAGGTCTGTATTCCCCTCAGGAAAAACATTTATCACTTCAGGATGGGTGACTGATCACTTGGTCACCTCTAGGGCAGAATTAAAATAAAACATTTCTCATTTGCCTGCCGGCAGCTTCTCTCTCATTCACTATATATTGGTTTGCGTTAAAAACAGGTCATCTAACTGTAAAAGACTGCCTGGAAATACAACTACCAGCTGTAAAAACATGAAGGAAAGGATCAGCCCTGAGCTAAATCATTTTACAAGTCTGCAGATAGAAAGTTCCTTTCCTTTCAGGTTTACCTTCCTCAGTTTTCTGAAGGTCACACTTGTCTACTGCAGCTACAGGTGTTATGTCTGAACTTGCAACGAAATGTTCTTAACTAATGAAACAAAAAAGCATTAATATTTTTGTTTACAAAAAAGGAGCGGGTAAATCATAAGTGTGGATTTTCATGCCTAAGTAGCATTATATCGGTTTACATTAATAAATTTCCCAGCAGGCCTTCAGCAGTTTTACTGGAAACAATCACAGTCTTTGTTTCTCAGATCCTCTTACATGTGACGCTCATCGGAGTTCTAGCAGCTAATGGAGAGGAAAAAAAAATACGGAGCATGCAGGGCACGGCAAAGTTATCCCCATAGCACATTTCAGCGTTGCTACAAGCCAGATCATAGAAATTTTCCAGCAAGACACTAAGCTGGTATGGGGATGGAAATTTGAAATTGTGTCCCAAATAGCTGGTTTACTTAGCTTCACCCAGCTTTCCATCAAGAACTACGCCTTAAACACTATTCAATAGAAGGGTAAATACAATTTTAAGCATATTTTGATTTCTGAAAAAGGCAGCAGGGAAGATGGTACTGGGCCCTAAAACTGTTTGTTGTCTTTATAAACGGCTCCACTCCTAGTAAAACCCTCTTGCTGGAACCAACCCAGACCACTACTCAATACGATGGGATCAGAAAAGAGGAAGGGAAGTGTGTGTTCCTGGTTCTAGCTTTTACCAGAAATAAAACTAGCCTGGCTTGGTAGGGGAAGGAAGACATTTGTGGAAATACTTCACACTTTCTAGATTAAGAAAAGCTGAATGGAAAAAGTCTGCATGGAATTTCATCCCTTTGAACTTGCAAATAACCCCCCTCCCAGTAAGATTATGCAAATCTACTAAAGAGCAATCCTGATTAGAGGGGGGCAAAAAATGCATCCCTTCTCCAAGTCAGTTCTCGAAGATTTTTCCAGGGCTGCTAAGGTTTGTGTTGGGTAAAGAAAGACCTCCTAACAAACCAGCATTCTTTTCCACATGATCAGAACTAATTGGCCCCCTGCAGATTAACTGACCAATCAAATCAACCTCAGATGAAACCAACCCCCACTGCACTATAAACAGAGGAATGTGAATTGTAAACCCAGTTCAAGACAGCCCTACAAACTAGACTTTATAGACAGGATTTCTTATTTAGAGATATATATTCCCCTCCCCCACTCAAAAGAACTACTTTGCATATAGACTAAAGCATCAAAAAAACTGGTAAGTACATGATACATTTCCTTTATTGGTAGTTGCCAGTAGAAAAGCTTTTTTTAAAAAAAAAATGACAATGAGAGACTTGAAAAGGTTGTGGGTTTTTTTAACTTTTGAAATTCTGCAAGTAGGTTTTTCATTACTAGTGTTTATTTCGTATAACATGACTGTGTGTCAGTGTCTTGCCTCAGCTACATGGAGATTCATTTAGAGGGATCTCCAAAATTAAAAACCTCAGAAGAAGTGAAGAATAAGGCAAATTTTTTGTCACTAATAAGAGGAATGATCCACCTATAACCCCAAGTAAGCAGGTGATTTGAAAATGAATAAGCTGGAGACCTGCTGCTGTTGTAGAAAATAAAAAGTCCAGATGGATCTGCCCTTTCTTACCAGGTGGTTGATGCCTAGCTCTAAAAGCTAAGTAGCTCTGAACAGTTCTTTCTGATTTCTGGACCTATTTTTTTCAGTCAATCAGTGGTGTTTACTGAGCGCTCACCGTGTGCCGATCTCTGTATTAGGCACTTGGGAAAGAACAAGAGAATTGATAGCCACGTTCCGTCCCCAAAAAGAGCTCATATTCTAAAGGGGGAGCCGGACATTAAAACAAATTACTGATAGGGGAATGAGAAAGGAGAAGGATGTCTTTGTTTTTCCAGTTCCACTGCTTCTTCAAATGGTCAAATCAAGACTGTTGCAGGTTAAGAAAACCTTGATAAATCAGACTGTGAAAAAATCTGAAAGACCGATATTGTATTTGGATGACATTTAGAGGTAATGCTTCTATTCTGGATGGTTTGGAATTAAATTATTTTAGAGTAGGGCAGAGTAGAGGACACAAACTACTAGAACTGGAGTCTGGCAGTATTTTCCATTATAACAGACAGAAAAAGCACGAAGTTTTCCTCATCAACTCCCTACCCCTCTCCCCAAAAAGAAGTTGCATCAATTGGGTTTAAAAAAGCCTTACCTAGGCTTTGAAAATCTGTGAGGCTGGTCGGGGGGGGGGGGTCCTCTCCCTGTCCACAGTGGTAATACCTGAAATTCCTTTGAAAGCCCTGCCCTTAGAAGAGTATGACCAATTCTCTAAAAACCTGAAATACCCTAAGCACTTTTGCTCTACAAATATCCTTCATAACAGGCTGCACATTTACATGAAACCGATCTGAAGTCCCAAGTTGCTAATGAGCAAAATGTCCAAGGAATTCACTGGCTTAGAACAGTGGTTGCTGGTCTTGAAGGCTATAGAGGAATGAGTAATCTAGGACTGCTAATGAATACGTGATTATGGACAGTCCATTTATTTTCTAATTCAAATACACCCAACTTCCCTTTCTGCCAATTTACCCACTGGTTCTTCCAACAGTGGAAATCGAAATTCAAATCCGTAAAATGGTACTATGTGCTTCCTTACTACTGGAGAAACATGAGCTTGCAGACTGATTTTCTAAGGTACACAGTGTTTAGCTAAGTAGGAACTAACAAACACCAACAGGATGGAATGATGAGACAGTCCAAAGAAGAGTGGCAAAAGAGGGAGCAAAGAAAATATTAACTAAGAGATCCAGAAAAGCAGAAAAGATGTTATTCACATACCCAAAGACGCTAAATAGGCAGTGACAGTGAGCTATGTTAGTCCCCACTTAGAGAGATTCTTCTTTATTAAGTGGCATCTTGTGACTCAAAGATTTATGTCTGCCAAAGGAACATTAATGGTGCTGGGTATAATTTCAGAGCTTTAAACTACCATCATAAAAAACAGACTGCTGCACTAAGTACATGCTTTAAATCCTATGGCTCTGAATATATTTCCAACAATACCTTCTTTAACATATGTAGTGCTAGATGTCACTAGAATAAGTACAAGCATGACTCTAACGAAGCTAAGTACCCATCTGAATGTGAAGAAACAAAAAGTAACTGTTTTTGCCAGATTCAATTTTCAGGAAAATAGAAAACCAGAACACAAACTGAAAAGAATTAGCTGGGGGTGAGGGGGCGGGGCGGCATATGTGTGGGTGGGTATGCATGCACCATTGATCATTACTTCTAGGGACTGGATATGAACTCATCAACTTGGGGGCAGTTTTATAGTTGAGGCAGGAATAACAACAACATGAAATAGAAAAGGTGGACTTGGAGATCCAGCCAGGGCACATGGGCAACTACCTACCACATAGAAAAATAAGTACATGTAATGACCTGGAAAACGTATTTTTTCAAATTTTTTATCTATAATTACAACTGGTGGTTTTAAAAATCAAATACTGTCATTTTTACCTGTCCTTAAAACACTTTCAGTATCTTAATAATAATAATAATGTTGGTATTTGTTAAGCGCTTACTATGTGCCGAGTACTGTTCTAAGCGCTGGGGTAGACACTGGGGAATCAGGTTGTCCCACGTGGGGCTCACAGTCTTAATCCCCATTTTACAGCTGAGGTAACTGAGGCACAGAGAAGTGAAGTGACTTGCCCACAGTCACACAGCTGACAAGTGGCAGAGCTGGGATTCGAACTCATGACCTCTGACTCCAAAGCCCGTGCTCTTTCCACTAAGTCATGCTGCCTCTCTTCCATATTTATGATTCTAATGTGCAGTGCATTTTAACTCTTGAAATGATGACAATTATGATATCTCTTAAGCATTTAATGTTCTAAGCACTGGGGTAGAGATCAGTTCATCAGGTTGCACGTGTTCCCTGTCCCTCATGGGGCTCGAGGACAGGTCTTTAATCCCCATTTTTCAGATGAGGAAACAGACACAGAGAAGTTAGGTTACTCGTCCAAGGCCACACAGCAGGCCACTGGCAGAGCTGGGATTAGAATCCCGGTCCTCTGACTCCCAGGCTCATGCTCTTTCCATTAGGCCACACAGCTTCTCTATATTTCACGGCAAGTTCTATTCCTTTTTTATAAGAAAGAATAACAGGGAAGGCCAATCCAGTATTTCTATGGGGCTTTTCTTCCCCTGACTTCTCTGATATAAATAGGTCCCTTCTCCCTCACTCATCCACGTGATGAGTGACAATTTACCCTTATTCGTCTCTTTTAGATGAAAGAGAGGCTAAAAGTTTTCTCTTTTTTCTTAGTAAAGCCTTCTACCAGCAACAGCCTAAAATATTCCATAAAGCAAGCGTTCCAGCAAGGAGTTGGTGAAGTAGTGAAAATACAGTTTGAGTTGAATACACCTGAGGCCGTTTAATACGGAAAGCTACTCCCCGTAAAAAAATTTCATCTGCCGCTCACGTTTATAACGATTGCCTAACGTAAACTCTTTAGATCACTGCTTTATAGGGGTGAAATCAAATAATTGGAACCATTACAATGACAGCCCCGTGAGGGGAGGGAACTCTTGGCCTGTTTCACCCACCTTATGCAGTGCACTACAGGTACAAAACACTACTGTAGTTAACGGTGAACAGAAAATAAAGTTGAAAAAGCACGTGAAGGGCTATAGAACTTTAGCAGTCTATAAATCTGGCTGCACATTTTAACCATGGCCTGCCACCCTTCTAGACTGTGAGCTCATGGTGGGCAGAGAATATCTCTGCTACATTGTTCTCTCCCATGCGCTTAGTACAGTGTTCTGCACACATAAAGCGCTCAAAAAATGATTTATCATTTGAATGTGAGTTGGGAAATGGGAAAACAATGTGAAGTCTAGTCTGACAGCACTCACTGCCACGGAGAGCAATAGCTAAACTCACTCGAGTTATTCCCTCCTGGTGCACATGTGAGCGTTCATTTTTTGCAGAACTCGGTCCCGTCCGAGGTTTAGGATCCTTAAACGAAAACCGCCAAAGACTGATTCACTCTTTTCATTACAGAGGATGACGGACGGCAGTAAGAGCAAAACCACTGCCCCTCTCCTGACTCAGAGATACCAGAGGATGGTCACCAAAGATGGCCACAGTACCCTCCAAATGGACGGAGCCCAAAGAAGAGGCCTAGCTTATCTGCGTGACGCTTGGGGAATCTTAATGGACATGCGTTGGAGGTGGATGATGCTGGTCTTTTCGGCTTCTTTTGTCATCCACTGGCTTCTCTTTGCAGTGCTCTGGTACGTACTGGCGGAGATGAACGGCGATCTGGAGTTAGACCACGACGCCCCTCCTGAAAACCACACTATCTGTGTCAAGTATATCACCAGTTTCACGGCCGCGTTCTCCTTCTCCCTGGAGACACAACTTACAATTGGCTACGGTACCATGTTCCCAAGCGGCGACTGCCCCAGTGCCATTGCCCTGCTTGCTATACAGATGCTCCTGGGACTCATGCTTGAGGCCTTTATCACAGGTAATTTATATTCGGGCGGAAACAGTGTCATTACGGAGATACGGACTTCCTGACTAAAAAGCTGGGTGCAGAAATTTGATCTCGGAGAGTTTGCAGATTTCTCAGATCCTCCCGAGAAGCGCGAAGGAGTTCACTTAAAATAGCAGCATCCGTAAGGGGTTTTAACTCGTTTTGTTTCTGTAGGAGAGCCTTCACGTGTCACTTTATCATATAAAAAGTCACTAAGAGTGTAGCCTAGAGGAAGGAGTACGGGCCCGGGAGTCAGAGAGCTGGGTTTTGTCACTTTTCCAATAAGTAACTTTGGGCAAGTTACTTAATGTCTCTGTGTCTCAGTTTCCTCATCTGAAAATGGGAATTAAACACCTGTCCTCCCTACCCCACAGACTGTGAGCCCCAAATGGGATGGGGACTTCCTGCTTATCTGTATCTATCTTAGCACTTAGTTCAATGCGTGGCACATAGTAAATGCTTAACAAATATCACGATTATTATTCATTTCCAACCATCTGCCTTGAAGGCATTAAAGATCTACGGAGAACAGAATTAAACCATTAGCTCTTGAAGGGCAGAGAGCTCATCTCTTCCACAGTATATTCCAAGGACCTAGAGTGTTCTAATAAATGCAGTTGATATTCAACCAGGAACTTATGTTTGATTTCAAACACAATGAGATGTATTTTTGTTCATATCTGAGAAGGAAAACTTTCAAGGAGATGAAAAGATGCATTCAATTAACCACGAAGGTTACACTTTCCCTTGTCTCTGTTGAACCACACATTCAGTACATAAAACCAAAAGAGGTACTACATATAAATAGAATTGCTCTACAGTATTCTCAAGGCTGGCAAATTCACTCAATTTTTCACCTAAGCAAGGTCTGCCAAATCAAATCCTATAAAATTTATCTGAATGAGCCTAGGTAAGTGTATTGTTCTCAGAGTAAACTAAAAGATTGAAGTCTTGGATCCTAAATGCAACATTTAGAAACATTTAGTCTTCTTTAGAAACACAAAAAGTTCATAATAATTCTTAATATTAATAATCCTTAATAATCCTTAATCCTTAATATAATAAATTTATAATAATCCTTATCTACCATTCAGCAAAATTCTAGTGCGGAGGGGTTGCCAGGGGTGTTTGAAATGCCCCCAGAAATCCAAATACAATAAGCAGAGCCTTTTTAAAATTATATTGAGTTAGTTTAATATGTTATATTTATATCTCTCTAGGCTGTAAGCTCATTGTGGGCAGGGAATGTATTTATTATTCTACTGGACTCTCCCAAGGGTTTAGTACAGTGCTCTGCAGACAGTAAGTGCTCAATAAATACAACTGAATGACTGAACACCAACCAGTGCTATTTAATGGGCACTTACTGTGTGCAGAGCATTGTAGTAAGCACTTGGGAAAGTACAAGAGAGTTGGTAGACTCGTTCCTTGCTCACAAGGAACTTAAAGTCTAAAGGGGGAGATGGACATTAAAGTAAGGTACAGATATGTACAGAGTACTATAAATAAAATATTGTGATTGTCACATAATTAATGCCCTTAGACTTTCATATGTATTGGCATCATTACACTGCTAGTCTTAATATCACTAACATTTAGTCTAGAGCGGTGGCTTTCGAACATTTTTTTCAGAGCCACAAATTTTCTTTTAATTACACCAGGATAAAAAATGAAATTAGCCTAATATAAAGAGCATGAAACCAGGTATCAGGAGACCTAGATCCTAATCTCAGTTCTGCTTCTGATTTGCTGTGCTTCGGGCAAAACATTAACCTCTCTGTCTTTAGGTTTCTTCATCTTACTTTCTACTCCAATTTCTACTCATCCTAACTCAAATTGTGAGCTTTGTGTGGGATAGGAACGGTCCAATCTGATTATCTTGCATCTTCCCCTGTGCTTAACACAATGCTTGACAAAATAGTAAAGACTTAATATGATAAAAATAGGTTTAGAGTTGAAAGTGTCTACATGAATAAGAACTCTTTAAACGTAAAAGCTGTCACCGGAAGCATTAATTACATGTTCAATATTTTGTTTGCGGCTGCATCAATATTCTCAGGTGACAATCCATCCATCAATCGTACTTACTGAGCGCTTACTGTGTGCACAGCATAGTATTAAGTATTTGGGTGAGTACAATTAGACTGTAAGCCCGTCAAAGGGCAGGGACTGTCTCTACCTGTTACCGCTTTGTACATTCCAAGTGCTTAGTACAGTGCTCTGCACATAGTAAGTGCTCAATAAATACTATTGAATGAATGAATGAATATAACAGAATTGGCAACCATGTTCCCTGTTCACAAGGAGCTTACAGTCTAGAGGCGGCGACAGACATTAAAATAAACTGTGGATATGTACATATGTACTTTTGGGCTGAGGATGGGGTGAATATCAAGTGCTTAGAGGGTAGAAGACCAAGTACGTAGGCAACGTAAAAGGAAGGAGATGGGCAAATGGGGGTTTTGTCGGAAAAGGCCTCTTGGAGGTTGGGGAGAGTGTTGGTTTGGCAAGTATGAAGGAGGGAGGGAATTTCAGACCAGAGGAGGAAACGGGCGAGAGCTTGGTGGCGAGATAGACGACATGGAGGTTCAGTAAGTAGGTTGGTATTACAGGAGGTGAGTGTGTTGGTTGTAGTAGGAAATCAGTGAAATAAGATAGGAATGAACAAGGTGATTGAAGGCTTTAAAGTGACGGAAAAGAATTACTATTTGATGCGGAGGTGGATGGGTAACCATTAGTGGTCCTTGAGGAGTGGGGAAACATGGACTGATTCATCTAGAATTTCATGAAACCTTAAGAATTCCATGATCATGTATGTGGGGAAATAGGAACAGAATACCAGTAAGGGAAAATTGTCATTAAATATACCTCCCTCTCTAGAATATAAGCACTTTCTACCAACTCGGTTTTACAATACTCTCCCAACCACTTAGTACAGTGCATGGGCTAGAGCACAGCCTGGAAGTCAGAAGGACCTGGGTTCTAATCCTAGCTCTGCCATTTCTCTGTTGTGAGACCTTAGGCAAGTCGCTTATCTTCTCTGTCCCATTACCTCATCTGTAAAATGAAGACTAAGACATGAGGGACCTGATTACCTCGTATCTACCCCAGTGCTTAGTTTACGGCCTGACACGTAGGTAGCACTTAATTAAAAAAAAAAAATCACTCAAAATACCTCATTAATACTACAATAGATGTCAAAATAGTAGAAAAGAAAAAGGATAAAATCTGCATAAACAAAAAGTGAAAGTCAAATTTCTGAAGGGGTCGTGCAAATATTTTCACGGCCCTCTTTTTTCTCTCCCTCATGCAGACGACAGTGCCTTATCGGAGTATAACTGGGCACTCGATCTCTAAATTGATGATAAGGAAGCTTAATTATATTATATTTCATCACTGACGATACTGCTTAAAAAGGTTCACTGTAACGTCTCCATCTTCTTTAACTGAACTGATCTCCTTCTCTTATTTAGGGGCCTTCGTGGCAAAGATTGCCCGACCAAAGAACAGGGCTTTCTCGATCCGCTTTACCTATTCTGCCGTAGTAGCTCACACCGATGGCCAGCCGAACCTCATTTTCCAAGTGGCCAACACTCGCCCAAGCCCGCTAACCAGCGTTCGAGTCTCTGCCGTTCTCTACCAGGAACGTGAAAATGGCAAACTGTACCAGACGACTGTGGACTTCCACCTGGACAACGTCAGCACAGAAGAATGCCCATTTTTCATTTTTCCGCTGACCTACCATCACCCCATCACGTCATCCAGTCCTCTGGCTACTCTTCTTCGGCAGGAAACGCCTCACCACTTCGAGCTAGTCATTTTCCTCTCTGCTACACAGGAGGGAACAGGAGAGACATGCCAAAGGAGGACATCCTATCTACCATCTGAGATCATGTTACATCACTGTTTTGCCTCAGTGCTGACCCGAGGCTCCAAAGGTGAATATCAAATCAAGATGGAGAATTTCGATAAGACCATCCCTGAACTCCCTGCAGCAGACTCTAAGAGCCCAGAGAGGACTGACCTGGAAATCCGTATCAATGGACAGCACATTGATAACTTCCAGATTTCTGACCTTGGATTGGTCGGATAGGTTTGGATCCTGGCTCCATTCGTGTTAATGCATTAAAACTACCCAGCTGAACTTACAGCTTATTTCCCTTCATCATTTAACTGATGTCCTATTCTCTATCCCTCTACACCTATCCAGTGCATACGAAACCAAGTGCATGATGTATGCATGCCCACGTTAACTAAAGTGAGTGGCTAAACTGCACCGTACTGAATGCAAACTTCAGAACAAACCCTAGCAAAGTAGAAATGCTACCTGCTGAATTTACTAGGCTATGATTAAAACTGCATTAACCCTGAAATAGAGAATTGAAGACTCCCACAGCTGATCAAGTTTAATTAAACAATACAGCAGTGTCAAAGGAGTAAAATGGACAATATGAAAACAGTAGACCTCATACAAAACTGACTAAAACCCCTAGTTTACAATAAAGATGTAATTCCGACTCTAAATAAGTCCCATTAATATAAAGGCTCTAAACTCTGCTTATGTGTCACAGCTTTCCAAATCTGTCCAGATTTTACTAAAATTATCACAAAGGGGAAGTGAAGAGGAATCCTGTTTTTTTTGTATTAGACAAAATTATGAGAAACTTTGGCCTTAAGCTTTTTCTTCCTAAGAATTGAAGGTATCTATAAAGTGATGAGATATCAAGTGTTTAGAATTTTTAAATCAGCATACAAAATACAATTGTGTATAAAAGACACAAATATGTCTCCCTAGACCTCAAAGAGCAATCTAATGGTGTGTTTTTTTAAAGATAAAGGTAATGCTTTCTTTCATATATTAATTCCTATACTTTCAAATCTTTTGGTAGAGGTATCTAACAATAAACTGAATATAAAAGGTATGTAAATCTAATGAGCTCCAAGATAAGAATGAATGCATAGTGCAATATTCTGCACAAAAAAACTTAAGTGCCCAAAATAAGAATGAATATACTATCTCACTTGGCTTAGAAAATCAGAATCAACCAAGTTTACGTGCATTTGTTTAAACATCACAATTCCACATAAATCTAAATTTAAAAGGAGACCTTGCATATGATGCAGTCGTCTTCCTTTCCCAAAAAGCTTCTAGTCACATCAAAATATATTTAATTTTTTCTCAAAAAACGAGGGTCTGTGTCCAATCTGATTATCTTGTACCTGCCCCAGTGCTTACAACAATGCTTGGCGTAAGTAAAGCGCTTAAAATACCATAAAAAAAATAAAAACAGTTAGGTTGGACACAGTCCATGTACCACATGGGGCTCACAGCCTTAATCCCCATTTTATAGGCTGAGGCAACCGAGGCACAGGGAAGTAAAGTGACATACCCAAGGTCACACAGCAGACAAATGGCAGAGCCAGGCTTGGAACCCAGGTCCTCTGACTCCCAGGCCTAGATTACACTAGGCCATGCTGCTTTAACACACACCACCTTAAAATCTTGAAAACAAAAGGTGTTTACAAGTTCACAAACCCACAGAAGTTTCAGAAAATAAGCAAAAATAATTTTGACCATTCCCTCCTTCTGAAGTATCCCATTAAAAAGCAGATGTACTCGCATTATCAGTATTCTGGTGTCTTTTTTTTAACAATTTCTCCAATTTGAGATGATCTACAGAGGTGATATTTTCTTTGGAGAGGTATGAGCCAGTCAAAAAACTGTCACTAGCTACCATGTTTGGACAGTCAGGCACAGAATGATGGGTGATTCATGTGAAAAATAAAAAAACTGCAGGTCCCCCTGATTCCTACTCTTCGTACTATTTGCCTTGCTCATTTTGCTCTTGGATCTTGTGATAGGAAGAAGCCCGGTTCAATCACTAGAACATATAATCATGGAGCTAACTAAGGATTCAATAGTGGCAAACTGGATTCAGTCCCTTATCATATACAATGCCTGAACTGAGTTTTCTCCCACTAGCCCACCTAAAATTTCATATTATTGGAAGCAGTGGAATGACTGAAATTTCCATTTTTTTTCCAGTGTGTGAACATGCCTGCATGTATGTTCTGTTTGCATGTGTGTATAATTGACCTCCTTACTTGAAGATGACACTACTGATGAAATTTTATCAAACTCTGGCTTATAAACTTGATGCGGAAATGAAAGACCCTAACTTGCACACAGGCTACCTCCTCTTTCAATATTCCTTTCATTAAAATGCACCAGTTTACATTTGCTCTCAAATGTATTTTTCCTATGTTCATATTCTTATTAGTGCTATTTTTGTCCATAATATTTGCAGCACCCACTCATTTAACATTTGCCGCAAGCTTTATTATTGAAACTAAATCAAATTAGTCCTAAATAAGATGGCCCACGTGATATCACAACAGAATTACATATTAAGAACAGGATACTCAACACTGAATGTTTTGCCAAGTAAATGTTTCCGACTTAACAGTACTGAAAATTTATCTTTCAATGCTGGAGGCTGCTCCCTTTTTCTTTCCCCTACCATCCTGACCCCAGCAAAGAGGAAGTTAGTGGCTACTGCACCTCACATGTATCTGGTCTTCACCTCCAGTTCCACCCATTTTGATTTATGGCTGGGGGGAAGAGAAGGGGCCAGCAGGCTGGGTGAATATTAATCTGCAGTAAAAGGTGATGGAAATACCTTTACACATTTTCCCATAATGAATTATCCTACAAATCTGAACCATAATAAAGTAATATATCCCAAAATTAAAGAGTTATTTTTCTTTGTTTCTTCCTTTCTACACAAAATGATGTAGACTACAACTTTACTTGATAATTCAGTTTTGCAATAAAGGTGTAAAAGTTCATGACGTTGCCTGATAGAAGAGTCTTCTAAACAACGAGATCTCTTTCATCCTAAAATTGGGCATATCTCATGACTCCATCGAGGGAAAGTTCGACTACCGCTCATAACCTGGCATTTATCACGGCGAGAAACCTGTCTTCACCCATCTCTTGTTCCCTTTACCCAACTAATAAGATGAGAGAGCGCTGTCAATTCCTTCAGGAAAAATTGTCAGGAAGCTTGGTAGGAAACAAGAGGGATCAAAGTCAGCCCGGCTCATCCTTTCTCACTTAATTGTTGAGTAACTAAAATTAAAATTCAGGTACACTCAATTCTACCAGAATATATGTTTTCATTATGCATTTTGGGTGGAACAAGACAGCAAAACAGGGGAATATTCTTCTGACCATGTGTATATGCCTAAATGTCCTGTGATGAGCTGTCAAAAGAAATGGTTGCATATATACATACGAAACACAGACACGGGGTCACTGTGGCCAGGAAATATGTGTCTGTTCATTGTTATATTGTAAACTCCCAAGCACTTAGTACAGTCCTTTGCATACAGTAAGCACTCAATAGAGTTGACTGACAGTCCAGGAGGAAGGAAGAACGGGTATTTTATCTCAGTTTTTCACGTGAGGAAGCCAAGTGGCTTGCTCATATAATACAACAATAAACAGACACATTCCCTTCCCACAGTGAGCTGATAGCCCTGTGGGGACCAGGAACAATGTCTGATCCAATTATTTTGTGTCCCAAAATTAACTGAAGGCTTGGCAGAGGGTATAAGCTTAATAAATACTATGATTAGCATTAGAGCTGGGGCTCTAACCTGGATCTCCTAACTCTCCATTCCTTGCTTATTCCTCCCTGCCATTTTTCCTTAAAATGGGGGTCTGCAAGAAGACAACCCTCATTTTACAGGAGTCATAAAATCCCTTACTTACTAGTCTCTTTTTTAAAAAATGGTATCTGCTAAGCACTTACTAAGTGCCAAGCATTGTACTAAGCCCTGGAGTAAATACAGAATAATTGGGTGGGATTCAGTCCTTGTCCCACATAGGGCTCAATCTTAATTCCCATTTTACAGCTGAGGTAACAGGCACAGAGAAGCTAAATGACTTGCCCAAGGTCACACAGCAGACAAGTGCAGACCTGGATTAGAACCCAGGTCCTTCTCACTCCCAGGCCCGTGCTCTTTCTACTAGGCCAAACTGTTTCTCATGCTTCTTTAAAATACACCAAATAATAAGCTGTTTGCTTTTCATTAACACATTCACTAAAGACCACTACCTAAAGTATTTAATAATAATACTAATAATAATGATGGTATTTGTTAAGCGCTTACTATGTGCCAGGCACTGTTCTAAGCACTGGGGGGATACAAGGTAATCATGTTGTCCCACGGGGGGCTCATAGCCTTAATCCCTATTTTACAGATGAGGTAACTGAGGCACAGAGAAGTTAACTGACCTACCCAAAGTCACACAGCTGACAAGTAGCAGAGCCGGGATTAGAACCCATGACCTCTGACTCCCAAGCCCAGGCTCTTTCCACTGAGCCACGCTGTTTCCCTAGTACAGAAGTAGTAGATTTAGAAGAAGCCAATGCATGTGTCACTCTTCTTAGAAAACAAACCCCTGATCTATTCCAGTACAGCAACTTCTGGCAGTTTTGGGGTTTTTTAAGGGTATTTGTTAAGCGCTTACTATACATCAGGCACTGCATTAAGCAGTGGGCACTGTACTAAGGCAGTTGGTAACACTAGAGACCAACCAGACACAATCTGACATTCCGGGTATCTTTCAGACAATAAAAAAAGATAAGAACCTATTCCAAGCAAGGATACAATTTATTTTTACGGAAGATGTTAAATGAATCCATAAGTTCTAATACATGGTCATGTCAACCATTTCCCCAACAACATATATTGTGCCTTAATCATATGAAAAGTTGACCACATATTAAGACAAACTATTATCTGCTGATCTTTAAATCTACCTAATGACTGCCTGATAACTTTAGGAAAATCTGCAGATCAACTGAAGATCGGCTGAGTGACCGAATGGATAAGAATAACAATCTGTCCAGTTTGATTTAAGAGCAAACCGGAAAATGGAGATTTTAAAAATAAAATTTCTGGTATTTCTAGCTGAGGTTTGAGTCTAGGGAAATTTGTCTAACAATTACATTATGCCGTGGCTTTCCCTCAGATGTCAAAAATGACAGATTAACCAGGATACATATATACAGGCACAGTATTCATATTTTACTAGAAGTAACACTTGAAGCTAGTTCCTATTTTTGCCAGGCCGCTCCCCCCTCCTGGGTATACACTGTCATCTCCCTATTTAGAGAAGGGAATTCCTTGAAGGTGCCCATGTTCCAACCACATTTCCTGTTTTCAACCCCACTACTTCAACAGGGGTTTTTCCCTGACCTGGTGACTATTTTGGACAAGATGAAACATTCACCTTTCCTCTGAAAAGGTAGATTTAAAATGGGTAAAAAGCGGTCCTCCTGAAGCACAATGACAAGTGCTAGAAGAACACCACCGGAAAATGACACCAAACAAAAGAAATCTAAACCAAAACAGGAATGAAAATGTTCGATGCTTTATTTTAACTTCTTGGCCCCTAATGATAGTGCCAATTAGCCACCCATGTTCACTATCAGTGGTTTCTATGGCATTTTCACACTCGAGGCTAAAACCAACTCATGGGTTATATATCAATAACACCCGATACAAATCAGAAAACTACTAACTTGTATTAGCTTTAAACCAAGCTCTGTGCCTCCTGAGGGTTGGATCGTGAGCTCTGGGCCTCCTCTGCCTTGCAAAACCCCTTATTATTCCTCACCCCACCTCTGTCGCGCCCTTTGGCTGGGCCGGACTCCACCAAGGAACAGGAGGGAATGTCTCCCCACAGGCATCAGAGGCTTCCCACTCAGTAGCCGAAACGAATTGGCGACCCTTCCCCTTTCCTCAAGTGGCGAAAAGGGCTTTGGTCTCCATTGCTGTCTGGCCAGGGGATCTGCCTGGGGAGGAGGAGCCGCGCTATGGGCCAAGAGGAAGATTTAGAACCAGCAGTCTCCAACGGTCTTAGTTTTGGCCAGTGGATGTGTGCCTCTCACTCGGTCAGATCACGGCTGGACTTTCTAAAATCCCAGGGTGGGAAGGGGAGGTCCGCGGCTTCCCACGGCCACGCCTCGTCGGCTGGCTCTGGGACCTCCAGGCTCTTCCCCTGGGCCACGTATCCCCTCCTGCCTGCCCCAAGCCCAGGCTGGGCCAGTTGAAGGGCAAGAGCCCCATTTACAAGCCAGGTCTGTCGGGACTCGGGCTATTTACAAGCCATTCCTGGGGCTGTGGGTGGCTGGGAGGATGGAGGAGGGGTCGGCAATGACAGAGTCAGGACCCCCAGTGCTTGGGGCCAGAGCTGAGTTTCCACCGGACAGTCCCACACTGTTTCCCCGGCGATACTTCCAGCCATCCCCTCCTTCACAGAGGCAGCCAGGCTTGTGGAACAGAGGAAGCTGGGGAGGGGTTTAGAGTGGTAACGACTGCTGGTCACCTCCAGCAGCACCCTGCCTCCTCGGATGCTGTTTATCTGTGGCTGCCATCTTGGGAAGGTTTGATTCGAGTGCTAGCTTTGTAATATTCCAGACGATGGCCATGTTAACACGATCGGTAGGGAAATGACTGGTGTACCGGGGGATGGGCAGGCCCATCTCCTTAGCCCAGAGCGGAGCCTGAAGCCCCAAAGCCCCTGCTTTGGGCCCTTGATTTGGCCCCGGTCCTTCTACTCATTATTTTGCATGCACACCATGACTTTCTACCAGGACACAAAGTGTTTTATGAAGTTTTACAGCATAAAGCAAATTGCCTAACTCTTCTTCATATAAACAGTCTCTTTTATAAAACATCTTAAACCTCAATGTCTCCCTCCTTAATCCTGCCCACTCCTTCAAAACAACAAATGAGCAGATAGTCCACACAAATGTACCTTAAGCTGCACTGACACTCATTTCTTCCTTGCTACCCTAAAGTAAGCGTTAGGAGGAGGATATTACTGCATATTTGACCTGGAGCGGCCCTTCGGACCCTCTGTTAGATTCACTAGGTGACAACTGCATTTTTAGATTAATTTGGCCACACGAGTCTTAAAACAGCTACAGTGATAGCAAAAAAAAATCTTAAAATTATTAATACATCAATTTCAAATTGTTACGTCACCTTACCTGCATCTTTTCGCCCTGGTTTTTCAAACCTTCTGTCTCCCCTTGAAAGACAAAAAGAGAGGTTCAACCACAGTTTTAGCAGCAGTCCAGTAGAGCACTCACTCTTCCTCTGAATTTAATGTAATGTTAACTACAAAATGGAAGCCGCGCAACAACCAAAAAGCCCTACGAATCCCAATTAGGATACGTGTAGTGATCAGAGGTGATCCTGTACTGTCTATTCTCTTTGAGTCTCTATTCAAAGTGATCTATTTCTATTCAGAACAATAACAATCCTGAAATTAAAAGTGTGAATGTAATATTATTTAATCTTTACCCTAGTTAAAGCATGAATAATTCATATTTGTAAATTCCTTCATCCATAAACCCATCCCAATAGTCTTTCATGTCTTAGAGGAAAAAGAGGAACAAAAGAGAGGTTTCATGTAGTGGATGTCTTTGTTCAGATGCATAATTCTGTTTTACCTTTCTTCCCAGCTCTGGGATCTGTGCATTTCCCTACCACCTCCTCGCCCAAATCCACCCTCAACTTCATCAAAACTTCTTTGGTAGAAACCACTTTCTCCTCGGCCTCGGCCTGTAGGAATAAAGTAACAGAAAAGGACAGTCAAACATCCAAACCTGGGAAGTTTTTCATACTCCAAACTGTCATGGAGCCATTTTTCCTATCCTAAAAAAAATTCTGAAACATGCTTGCTGACTCCTCTTTAAAAAGGCTCATTTAGTGACCTGGATTTTCCATTAAATTGATTTTAACTGAAAAATGCCTTCGTTTTACAAAATGTGAGTTTCCACCAGAATTTTGTATTCATACAGTCTTTTAATTAATATATTAGGTAAGAGACTACAGTGATGCAGACTATGGCTTTCAAAAGCTATTTTATATGCATGTATTCCACAATACCTAAGGCAATAAATTCTGTGAATATTTAACATGTACAGTTCTAGAATAATGAGTATACAGAAGAGCTCTGTGGTGAACATATATCAATTAAAAAAACTGCTGCAAGCCTGTCTTATAAAGGAATTTGGAAATTGCACCAAAGGACATCATAAACCAGCAATTCCCCAGAACTATAAAACAGTGGTTCCTCTTATTAAATTCAGGATTAAATTGAGAGTAATGGTTCTAAGACTCAAACAGTAATAGTCAAATGAAAAGTTTTTCTTCATGAATTAGACAATATATTGATTTTATCAGGGGCATTCTCTTTACTTTCATTGCAGCAAGTCATTAAGAACACCATTTATTAAAACACTGACCAATATCATCTTTACATTCTGATATTTATCCAGAAATGCAATATTTTCCCAGCAACTTTCACCAGTTTTGACTGTAGTAATTAACCTGATAAAACCAGGAAAAATCAATAAAAACCAAAAAGGAAGCAGCTTATATTTTAAAACACAAATTTTGCAGAATCTTCAGCAAGAATAGGTTAAGTTCCTATAGAAAATGTATTCGAAAAACAAGCTGTGTTTAGGCCAAATTTTTCTGAAATTCATCAAAATTAGCTCTTTTTATTGAGGTATAAGGCATTTGGATTTTAGATTTCCAATAAACTAACAATTAAAGCAGAGAACTAATTCATTTAAAAGAGTAACACGGCAACCTGATGAATACACACACGGCAAACATCTTATCCACTACTAGACTTTTGGTAGGTACAATAATCCAAAGCAGCTCTCTACGGCGGCGGGTAATAAAAAGAATGGAACTTTTCATACCTATAAATGCTTCAGAGTTACTACTTGGAAAATCAACCTAAGATTAAAGACAATTTCTACAAGGGAGGCAGCAGGGTCTAGTGGAAAGAGCAAGGTATTGGGAGCCAGGAACCCTGGGTTTGAATTTCAGCTTCAAATGCCTGAGTGACCTTGAAACCTTCTGGGCCTTTAGTTTCCTCACCTGTAAAATGGAGATAAATACCTTCTCCTTTCCTTTGTGATTGTGAGCCCAAGATGGGACAGGCACTGAGCCTGAGACAACATAACCTTGAGTCTATTCCAGCGCTTACCACATAGTAAGCTCTTATTGCAAAAAAAAATTAAGAAAACTTTATAGGTAACTATCCATTCATTCGCACTTCTTGAGCGCTTACTGTATGCACAGCACCGTACTAAGCGCTTGGAGAGTACGATTCAGCAATAGAGACAATCCCTACATAACAACAGGCTCGCAGTCTGAAAGGGGGGAGACAGACAACAAAACAAAACAAGTCAACAGCCATCAATAGCATCAATAACTAGGAAGGTTGCTCCAAAAGGCAGTCACAACATTCCTGGGCTATAAACATCACCATGAGACTACTCTGAGATGATCGTGGGGAAGTGAAAAATGGTAGCTGTAAGGAAAAACCGTGAGAGAAAGAAACCATAAGGCAATCCTATATGTCTGACCTATTCACCCACCATCCCTAACTGCTCCCGCTTCCACCAGCTCTATTGAAGGCACTCTGGGACTGTTTTTCCTAAATGCACCCACTTAGGAAAAGGCTTTCTCTGAGCCCTCCGCCCATATCAAATGTTTCCTTTCCCAACCCTTCTCTGGTCAACAAAATAAAATCACACTCCACAAGTGGCTGAGAAACAGCATGGCCTGGTGGACAGAGCCCGGGCCTGGGAGTCGGAAGAGCCCGGGTTCTCAACCCAGCTCCCCCACATGTCTGCTGTGTGACCTTGGCCAAACCACTTAGATTCTCTGTGCCTCAGTTCCCTTATCTGTAAAACGGGGATTACAATTGTGAGTTCCATGTGGGACATGGAGTATGTCCAATCTGATTAGCTTGTACCACCCCGGGGCTTAGTACAGTGCCTCGCACAAAGTAAAGCAAATGCCGCATTTTTTTTTAAGTGGCTGGAGAGAATATAAACTGTGCCTAGGAATCGGTTCTAGACTGGCAATGACAGGCAAATCTCGACCTCTCTGGGCCTATCTCCTCTTCTGAAAAATGGGGATGATTTCTGTACTACCTACCTCCGACTGCAAGCCTCCTGCTAAGTCAGGGAGTCAGGGACGGTTTCTGGATCTGATAATTTGTATCTTCGCATGCTAATAAATACCATGAGCATTATTATTATATAGAGCACTTCTTCCAACTCTTTATGAGATGGAACTTCAAGGGGGAAGAAGGGGAAAAGGTGAAGAGACATTGTATACACCACACCAAGTGAAAGATGCTTCTACAAACTTGTCATTTGTTTATATATTTATAACCTCAATGACAGGTTCAAGTCTTTTTCACATTAAGGCTAAAATGCCTTTCACGTGTTTTTGCTGTTATTATATTTAATAGTTTTCTTTGGTTTTGTTAATTATCAAAGAGTTTCTTCAACACGAATATTTTTGCCAGGCTAAATTGGTTTAAATCACTGATTTCGCACATGACAGTCACTTTCAAACATTTAGATGCCAAGCAGAAGGTAATGAAAGCAGGCACAAAAAGGAGAACAGTGAGAGAACATTTGAATTTCAGCAAAAAGTGGAAATGGATGAAGAGTCAGTTGAGCCATGCCATGGATTTTTCACTATACATTTTGGCTAGAACACGGTTAGGAAGGATGTGTCACAAGAGTAGAAGAAATCCTTCAAGTACGTTTGTGGTCTCAAAACATGAGAGTAGTAGAGCGCAAGTTTTCCTTCATATTGGGTTTTACAAGAACATAATTCTCTCCCTATAGAAGAACTGGGTGTTGTCCCTCTAGGTTCCTCTCTGGGAAGAAGTCAAATATCCTAGTTCTGGAAGCTGAAGACTCTGCTGGAGTCCTGAGCTAAATTAGAAAACTCCAAGTCACGAGCACCATACCCCATGTCACGGGTGATGGCAACAGTAATAATACTAACGAGGCTTCTATGTACTAAGCACCCTAGCAGCTACGAGATAATCAGATCGAAAAACAATGGACTAATGGACTCCTTCAGTGATGGGGGTTTTGAAAGCTTCTGAAATCCCTCCTCCAGAATGGAAGGAAGAGTTCATCCTACTAGAACCCAACTCACACACTTCGCCCTCCTAACACCAATCTACTCGCTGTTCCTCAATCTCACCTCTGTCGACCCGCTTGCCCTCAACCGCCCTCTGGCCTGGATCTGCCCACCTTCATCTCATCTCCGGCAGAACACCACTCCCCATGCCTTCCGAGTCTTATTAATATCACATCTCCTCCACGTGGCTTTCCCGGACAATTGAGCCCTTATTTCCCTTCTCCCTCTCCCTTCTGAATCCCCTACGCACCTGGATCTGTACCCTTCAATTCATCCCACCCTCAGCCCTGAGTATGTACAGATTCATAATTTATTTTAATATCTGTCACCCATCTACACTGTAAGCTCCTTGTTTGCAGGGAACATGCCAACAACTCTGTTGCACTGTACTTCAGCATGCACCGTGAAATTGGAAACTGTGGCCGCACTGGGAGCTCCTTCAGGCTTTCCTTCCCGTCTGCCTCTCCAAGGAGAAGATTCCATGAATAAGACTGAAATGCTTCCACAGTCCCCTCCCCTACATCAGTATTTGGAAAGGAGTATCTAGACAAGTTCCATCAAATGATTTGGGGTGAGGGCACAGTAGCCGCGCCCGCTTCTCTTAACCCTAGAAGTTCTACAACAAAGCAAGGCACTAAGCAAGCAGCAAAAAGTTGAATATTTAGGGAAGCAGTGGTGCCTCATGGAAGGAGCCCGGGCCTAAGAGCTGGAGGACCTGGGTTCTAATCCAGGCTTACCTGCTGTGTGACCTTGGGCAAGTCATTTCCCTCCCTTTTGCCTCTTATTCCTCAGCTGTAAAATGGAATTTCAATAGTCTCCCTCCTACTTATCAACTTTGAGCCCCGTAAGGACTGATTAACTTGTATGTGCTCCGGTGCTTAGAACAGTGCTTGACACATAGTAAGCGCTTAACAAATACCATAAAATATAAACAGAAGCTATCCAAAAATGCCTTCAACGTCTGGCAAGAGAATAAAGTGACCATATTCAACTTAGAAGCTCTTCGTGTTACCTGGTAAAACGCAACCTTGCTATAAAAGTAAAAAGGTGCATTATTAGAGCGTCTCATGGTAGCGTCCAAGTTTTTATTGGTCTAAGAGACAGGTGGAAGGGACTTTTCAATGCAGTTTCCCACTCATGCCTACACGTTTGGAGGCAAAAATGGAAAGCCACATTAGACACGTGGGAAGCTGACGTCTGACCATTTGCTACATTCCTAAAATAAAGCAAATAAACCTGCCACGTTCATCATTGAATAACTTGCAAAATTTGCGTGACAGGGCAATTTGCATTCTCATCACCCTTCTTACGATCTCCTTGGACTCTATAAGGACGATGCCTTATCCCTCATTGGATGCTGTCTGGCACCAGCCCCAGTGCTCTGCACCCCGATGCCATTCAATGACGGCTGCTGCTTCTGATGTGTGTACTCAGAGAAGAGCTCTCACCTCGACCTCTAGAGGAACTTCGACCTCGAGGAGCCCCTACCGCTGTTCCTCCGCCTCGTCCCGTCAACCGTAGGACAGCAGCACTATTTACAGACATTGAAAAATTTCTCTGCCAAGAAAAGGAAAGCATAGAGTGAGTTTCAAAACTAGTGAGAGAGATATGCACACCACTTTTCTCCTTTAGGTAACAGCCTCCTTTCCGGATACCCCGCTTCACACCTCTCAACTCCTCAGACTGCCCTGTGTAGGGCTGGACACAGCGTGTTTGTAAAATGTCATCCGTAACACGTTCCTGTCTCCCCCCTTACCTACTCGATCTCTTCTCCTATCTCTCCCTAACTTGCATTCTTCAGGCTACCTTCAAACTGGAGCCCACCAACCGCTCTCCCATCTCCAACCCCAGCTCTTACCTTTCCCACTATTTCCTCCCTCCCCACTCAAATCGGTCAAGTCATATCCTTTCCCACCTTCGAAGTCCTCCTTCCTGAGAGGTCACTTCCTCCAACAGGCATATCTTGACCATCCCAACCATCTCAGAAATGACAACCGACCAGCTACTTTAGCACTCATTCATGCTGTGACTATGAGCAAGTCAGTTCACTTCTCTGTACTTTGGTTTCCTCATCTGTAAAATAGAGATTCAATGCCTGCTCTCCCTCCCACTTAGACTGTGACCACGCCAGGTGGGGATTGTGACTTACCTGATCATTTTGTATCAGCCCCAGCATTTAGAACAGGGCTTATCACTTATTACTCACCCAAGCACTTAATACAGTGCACACAGAAAGTGCTCAATAAATACCACTGATTGAAAAAGTACCATTCATTGTGATTACGTGCTTTAAGAAATACCACATTATTATATATTTGGTTTATTTGTTCAAAGATTTATTTCCTCACTTTCCTTTTTATCATCTGTAGCTATGCTTACCCTTTTACCAATTCTAAGTTTACAATATGCAACTCCTAACCTCCCCTATTTCATTATTTCTCCCAGGGCGGAGAGAGCATCTTCTATTTATTATATGTTCCTGGGCATCTAGTGCAATGCGTTCACTAAGTCAGAGAATAAAAACGCTGCTGCCGATGGTGATAATAAAATATGGGAATCCTTTTTGGATAATGATCCCCCCCGGGAAGAGGACAGAAATGAAAGTGTCCCCTGTCATGCTGAATTAGCAGAGATGCCCTCCAGAAGACACTTAGTTCCCAAATTCTGACCCAGAGGTACAAGCCAAAGGGGCATGAAAAGAAAGGAAAGCAAGCGGGTGCTAAGGAGTTGGTGGAAAAGGAAAATGAGCTTTCGGTGCCTGGTGTGGCCGAGGTCACAACCCAGCTTTTCAAGTCTTGTGACACAGAGGCAGCTGGAAGAGAGCTCCTGGTATTACACTCTTTAGAGCTGCCAAAAGATACATGAAATTCATATTCCCCAGGAACTTACATAATTAGAGAGAAAAACATCGGTTGGAAGAACTGAATGGCTAACAGAACGCGCAGCTGGAAAGCGAGTTAAAAAAACAAGCGTCGCCTTTGGCAGAGACTGACCTGTTCTTCTTCTGTGAAAGGTACAAGTGCCAGGGGTGGCAGGGGCTCCTCCTGTAGAATAGGCAAAAATTCTTTATCCAGAAGATCTGAGGGTATCTGGAAGGCAAAAAAAAAAAAAAGGACTAAGAACTCAGATATTCCCTCCAACATTAACAGAGAGGAACCCTTAAAAAAAAAAAATCTTATTCACCTCCATTTCTGACTCGGCACTGAAGAACAGTTTTTCTGCTTTCATTCACTTTCCTACTTCCTGCAGACTTCAGCGTCAAATTCAATCCTCATAAATTCACTTCCCTACGTCTAGTTCTAGGGACTTAGGTTGCCATGTAAATAATTTGCTTTTTCCAACCCACGGACACAAAACAAAACTTTTCTTACCTTATTATCTTTTAGAAAAAGTGCTAACATTTCTTCTCTCCCATAGCGATAGTCTGCTAATTTGTACTTCGGCAATGCTGGAGAAAGCGGAGGGGACGTCACGCTCCCACCACTGGACAGAGCTCGCAGCCTGAAACAAATCGGAGGTAGGGTGAGCCAGGTGAAAACATAATTCTGATTTCTGAGTCATGCGCTGATTGGGCCATGCTTCAATTACAGCTCACAAGCAGAACGTGAAGCAAGTCGAATTATAAACTTCTAGATGCATACTCTTATGTCCAAATGGTTTTAGAACTTAATAAAAACTATTACTCTACTACACTCGACCACTCCAGTTAGTGGACAAGTAAAATGTGGGGAGGAACTGACCAGGCACTGTTCCACATTTGAGGACGAAAGCATTAGAAGAGGATTCTGCTGCTGAACTGAAGGCCACCCAAATTCTTATAAAAGGTCGGTTTTCGATTCTTCTAAATTCATTCATTCATTCAATAGTATTTATTGAGTGCTTACTATGTGCAGAGCACTGTACTAATACAATTCGGCAATGGATGGAGACAATCCCTGCCCAATGACGGGCTCACAGTCTCATCAGGGGAGAGAGACAGCAAAGCAAAACAGAACAAAAACAAGGCAACATTATCACGATAAATAGAATCAAGGGGATGTTCATCTTATTAACAGAATAAATAGGGTAATAAATAATATATACAAATGAGGACAGTGATGAGGGAAGGAGAAGGAGGGAGGGGGAGGAGGGAGGGGGAGGAGGAGGGAGGGGGAGAAGCAGAGGGTGGGGAGGGGACAGAGGGGAGGGGGGCTAAACTGGGGGGAGGTGAAGGGGGAAAGGGGAGGAGCAGAGGGTGGAGGGGGAGCAGAGGGAGAAGGGGGGAGCTTAGTCTGGGAAGGCCTCTTGGAGGAGGTGAGCTCTCAGTAGGGCAGTAAATAAAAACCCCTCAAAATACTTGGGCTTCGTTTTACTTGAAATTTCCCCTCCTACTTCTGGGGTTTAGTACAAGTAAGGTACTAAGTACTCAGTATCTTGATGCTTTCCAAAGTACATCACTTTAAGATTAAAACAAACAAATTCAATAGAACCACCCTGATCTTCCATTTGGCAGTGACTATTTGGCAAAACAACTAGGGGAGTAGCAGACCCTATGTGCTCTCCACAGATCTGAATAAGGTTAGCTCCTCTAGACTATAAACTCGTTGTGGGCAGGTAATGTGTCCACCTACTCTGTTGAATTCTGCTCTCCCAACCACTTAGTACAGTGCCCTGCACATAGCAAGTGCTCAATAAATACCACTGATTTTACCGATTAAATTGGATGGCTTGGATTTATACGGCTTCGTATTCACACCATTTGCAATTCTTTATCATGCTATTGGGCTGTGGCATAATCATTTAAAAACATCAAATAAGAACCTATAAATGGCAGCCCAACTGCTGAATGTGTTTCTGCCTGCTTCTCCCACCGACAAGTTGGACTGAGGAACAACTCTCATGAGTGGTGACTGTATTAACCAGAGAGCAGTTCAAAAGATTTCTACTTGCAGTTAGAGGCCTGCCTTGGGTATCGAGTCACGGGGACTTTTAATGGAAGAAGACAGGCCATCCACCTAATTTTAACTCAATGATTTAACATGAATGGGTTTTGGAGCCTTCTCCTCAAATATCTTGCTTACTAAAGTTTGCTGGATATGAACAGTCGTTAGAAAAGCAGCATTTGTAAGGGATAGAGCACAGGCCTGTGAATCAGAAGGTCATGGGTTCTAATCCCAGCTCTGACAACTGTCTTCTCTGTGACCTTGGGCAAGTTACTTCACTTCTCTGGGCTTCAGATGCCTCTTCTGTAAATGGGGATTGAGACTAGGATCGCCTTATGGGACAGGGACGGGACTGTGTCCAACACAATTTGTTTCGATCCACCCCAGTGCTCTGAACAGTGCCTGATACATCATAAGCACTTAACAAATATGTTTATTATTATTAGTTTGAGTAATTCAAAACAAATTAGACCCTAGTGGACTAGGCGCAGGTTATTTATTCTTCTGGACCCCAAGAGAGAAGAGGGATAGTAGTTCAAGTTGCCGTACGCAGGCTGTCTGCAGCTTATTAAACACACTCACGTTTCTCACAGCTGCAGACAGCGAACACTGCCACATTATAAAAGTTAAAAAAAAAACCTACCTTTTTCAAGGAAAGAGACTTGGAAATATTGACATGATAAAAAGGGAATTTTATTTTAGCACATTATGAAGGGTGAAGTTACGGTCTATGGATACTGCCAGTTCAAATGATAAAATGTCCCTCTTCATGCTTTCTAATGTTTTCCTGCCCCTCTGGGAAAATACTGCTATGGAAGAATCCCCCTGCAGAAATTCGCCAGGGCACACAGAAACAGAAGAACTTTTTAAGGAGAGAAACAGAGGTGGGCAAAAAATTCCTTCACACGAGTTTCCCTACATATATGTTCTTTGAATTCACATATTTGAAAATACTGTTGAAGAACTGGGGGCAATAAATGGAGGGTCTAGCTTTTTTTCTAATTCAAATAAATGCAGTTTGAACAGGTTCTGGATTAAAGGTATGAGTCTATTTTGGGGGTAGAATCAATCGCTGGTATTGTGGAAGCACAAGGGTCAAGGTCCTGCCTTGGCTCCCTTCCCTCTGAGCCCGTTCAGCTCTCGACCTGCTTTGTCGCCTCTGGGTGCTCTTGATTACCAAAACAATCAACTTCATAACATGTCTTCACTTTGTTCTCCAGCTCTTCTGAAAGGAGTAGCCAAAGTCAAGATGACACTACTCCTTTAGTGGGGCTGGGTGGGGTTTAATGACCTTGAGAACAAGGTAGGGGCTGGATGGAAAACCCCACCCAAATGAGTTATTGCTGCCTATCCTCATGTGATTATCCGGTATTGAACTCTTTGGTTAAATTAGATGCTGTGCTGTATAAAAGAAGAGCTGGTTTTTTCAGAGTTGACCTCTCCCTACTTGTGCTAGAAGAAGAGTTAATCGTAATAGTCTTTTATTCATTCATTCATTCATTCAATAGTATTTATTGAGCGCTTACTATGTGCAGAGCACTGTACTAGCGCTTGGAATGAACAAGTCGGCAACAGATAGAGACAGCCCCTGCCCTTTGACGGGTTTACGGTCTAATCGGGGGAGACGGACAGACGAGAACAATGGCAATAAATAGAGTCAAGGGGAAGAACATCTCGTAAAAACAATGGCAACTAAATAGAATCAAGGCGATGTACATTTCATTAACAAAATAAATAGGGTAATGGAAATATATACAGTTGAGCAGACGAGTACAGTGCTGAGGGGATGGGAAGCGAGAGGGGGAGAAGCAGAGGGAAGGGGGAAAAGAGGGTTTAGCTGCGGAGAGGTGAAGGGGGGGTGGTAGAGGGAGTAGAGGGAGAAGAGGAGCTCACTCTGGGAAGGCCTCTTGGAGGAGGTGAGTTTTAAATAGGGTTTTGAAGAGGGGAAGAGAATCAGTTTGGCGGAGGTGAGGAGGGAGGGCATTCCGGGACCGCGGGAGGACGTGACCCAGGGGTCGACGGCGGGATAGGCGAGACCGGGGGACGGCGAGGAGGTGGGCGGCGGAGGAGCGGAGCGTGCGGGGTGGGCGGTAGAAAGAGAGAAGGGAGGAGAGGTAGGAAGGGGCAAGGTGACGTAGAGCCTCGAAGCCTAGAGTGAGCAGTTTTTGTTTGGAGCGGAGGTCGATAGGCAACCACTGGAGTTGTTTAAGAAGGGGAGTGACATGCCCAGATCGTTTCTGCAGGAAGATGAGCCGGGCAGCGGAGTGAAGAATAGACCGGAGCGGGGCGAGAGAGGAGGAAGGGAGGTCAGAGAGAAGGCCGACACAGTAGTCTAGCCGGGATATAACGAGAGCCCGTAGCAGTAAGGTAGCCGATTGGGTGGAGAGGAAAGGGCGGATCTTGGTGATATTGTAAAGATATTGTAAAGTCTAAATATATTTTAGACTTTGAGCCCGTTCGGCAGGGATCGTCTCTATCTGTTGACGAACTGTATGCTCCAAGTGCTTAGTACGATGCTCTGCATAAAGTAAGCGCTCAATAGATACGATTGAATGAATAATACACTTGTCTCCGACATATCCGCTCGAACACAACACAGAGTCTGTGACGTTTTTCTTCGCCAATACTTACTGAGTGCTTACTGTATACAGAGCACTGTACTATGCATTTGGGAGAGTACAATAAAAAAGACTAAGAATTGATGGTAAAAGGGTAATATAATCAGTAGTCAATCACATTTACAGAGTGCTTGCTGTGTGCAGAGCACTGTGCTAAACACTTGGAAGAGTATAACAATATAACAGTTGGTAGACACACTCCCTGCCCATAACATGTTTACAATCTAAAAGAGGGGACAGACATTACTGTAAATGTTTTTATTAGCTAAATAGAAACATTTCTAATTTCCTCCTGATCGTGTTTTTTCCTTACGATGTCATCCCCTGGATTGTTGTTTATTGATTATACTCTGCCGCTTCCTTCTATCAGTAATTTATCTGCGTGTCATTCTCCCCTGCTAAATTGTAAGCTCCTTAAATGCAGATATTTCTACTGACTTTATTGTATGCTCCCAAATGCTTAGTACAGTGCCCTGCGCAGAGTAAACACTAAATGAATACTATTGATTGATGACACCATTATTATTCAAATGACTTTATTCTGCCCAGCAAGATCTTTAATTCCCACCTTTGCACCCTTTCCCAGCACAAAGTACAATACTCTGCACACAGTAACCATTTAATACAACTATCCGTCAGTGGACTATATTAATAATAATTATTATTATGGTATTTAAGCGCTTACTATGTGCAGAGCACTGTTCTAAGCGCTGGGGTAGATACAGGGTAATTAGATCGTCCCACGTGAGGCTCACATTTTTTAATCCCCATTTTTACAGATGAGGTAACTGAGGTGCAGAGAAGTTAAGTGACTTGCCCAAGGTCACACAGCAGACACGTGGCAGAGCCGGGATAAGAACCCACGACCTCTGACTCCCAAGCCCGTGCTCTTTCCACTAAGCGATGCTGCTTCTCCAACTGATAATGAGACTGACCAATTAGGAGATACAGACTTCACCCACAACTACTCTTCACCACAATAATCCTAGTTTGCCAGTTGCCCCACAAAACTGAATTTATCCCCATGGGATCATTCATTCAATAGTATTTACTGAGCACTTACTATGTGCAGAGCACTGTACTAAGCGCTTGGAATGTACAAACCGGCAACAGATAGAGACAGTCCCTGCCCACTGATGGGCTTACAGTCTTATCGGGGGTTCAGAAAAGTGTGGATGTATGAGCTGCTGATGCTACAGTAAACTATTTCAAGTGTACCAATACACCAGTTACCACTTGATGGCACCAAACTAAAAGCATTATTTGAGAGACGACCGGTAAACTTACTTAAGACTGACATTGATTTATTCACTCAGTTGTATTTATTGAGCGCTTACTGTGTGCAAAGCACTGTACTAAGTGCTTGGGAGAGCACAATACATCAAGAGACACATTCTCTGCCCACAGTGAGCTCACACTCTCTCCGAAGATGGTAAATCGGGCAGATTTTAACTAAAATAATTTTGCGAAAGCCAATCATTTGGATTAATTGAATGCGGTCAGACAATACAGTCGTTTACACTATTTTAAAAATCCCTTTGTCTCTATAACATTGGAACAACTGAGTAACTTCAGGCTCAACACAACAGTTAACGGAATGTGGCCGGTTGAATTCTTAAAGAGCCACATTACGTGGGATACATTACTAAGACACATACATTTTACATTGCATTCCTCAAAGGTTTAAGGTATCTCCCTCAAACACGTATTTAATTGTCCATTCAATGAATTATTTTGATTATTCTGTTTATAAATAACTTGATATCTGCTTCTGTGTTTCAGAATATAGGCTTTGTTAGCAGAAACTGCATCACTCGCTCATTTTGTACCTCCCAAACCCATTAGTACAGAAAGCGCTCAATAAATGTTATTACTACAACTCTGGGTGGGCTTAGGTTCAGCCTTATCCTGAATCATGGGCTTCCTTGGAATGGCGGTGGGGGGAGAGGGACAAACACAAAGACTGTAGTAGGGTCTTGGTCAGACCTGCTAAGAACCTCTGGACAGGCTGTAGAGCGGAGGGCCGGCCTGAAGCTGGAGATGGGTGACCTGCACCCTCTTATTCATTCAATAGTTTTTATTGAGCGCTATGTGCAGAGTACTGTACTAAGCACTTGGAATGGACAATTCAGCAACAGATAGAGACAATCCCTGCCCAATGACGGGCTTACAGTCTAATCGGGGGAGACATACGGAAACAAAAACAACATGTCAGGTCTCCTCAGACTAGAGTGGGGACAGCCGCTCCCAACAAGAGCTGAGGATCCATGGTCTCCGGGCAAAGAATTGCACATACACTTCCCTGGAAGTTAATAATTATAACGTTGGTATTTGTTAAGTGCTTACTATGTGCAGAACACTGTTCTAAGCGCTGGGGTAGATACAGGGTCATCAGATTGTCCCACATGAGGCTCAGTCTTAATCCCCATTTTACAGAGGAGGGAAGTGAGGCACAGAGAAGTGAAGTGATTTGCCCACAGTCACACAGCTGACAAGTGGCAGAGCCTGGATTCGAACCCATGACCTCTGACTCCAAAGTCCGGGCTCTTTCCACTGAGCCAACAGACCCCAGGAACAACTGAGCATCTCCAGTTCTACACACCTAAGGCCGGCTTAGTTTGGGCCAAGAAAAGGCCCACACTTCCGGTGTCTGGCTGCAGCCCAAGATCACTAGCCGGGAACCACTGCACACCCGCTCAAATCCCTAAGGAATACCAGACTTTTGCAGTCCCCAGAAGTTAGGCCGGGCCCAGCCGTAACGAATACATCTGGAGCTCTCTACTCCTAAGGTTCTTCTATTACGTGTCTGTCTCCTCCACTAAACTGTAAGCTCCCGTGCCCTTAGTAGAGTGCTCTCCTCACTGCAGGTGGTCACTAACTGTTACTGATTAAGTTAGAAGGGGCCCAGAAGTTCAGCCCGTGCAGGGCTCTAGATGCCATGCTTTTCAGCAGTGCTCTAAATATCGAATCGTGCTCCAAGGACACCCGCAAGAACCAGCTCCGGTTGCTGGGGATGGCAAGGGTCACCGCCCCGCCCCCGGCATGACAAACTATTTGTACAACAGGGTGAGAACAACGATAAAGCCACCTCACTAACTGGAGCCACAAAGGGGACAGAAATTAACCCAGGACGTCTGTTCCGCTTCTTTCTTGTATCTACCCCAGCGCTTAGAAGAGTGCCTGGCACAAAGTAAGCACTTAACAAATACATCATCATTATTATTATTTCTCCCTTGTTGGCACATCACTGCTCCCTTACCTGGGCCCAGCAACAGGGGGTTCTCTCTCACCCTCAACCAGAAGTTCCTCTTGCCCCCTGCCCCAGAGGGAATGTGAAACACATCTGTGTCACTGCAACACCCCAGGAACCTAGGGATCGGTTGGCCCCCGACACTCCACGGTCCAGTCTGAAAAGTTACTGCCTCACTTCCCAGCCCCAAATGGCCACTCTCTGCCACGACTGCCCAGACAGCAGTGGGACCCCAATCAGCTGGCCTGTCCCAGACCTGTTCCACAGCCACCACTGCTTGGTGGCTTTTTCTTTTTCCTCCCTCCCATACTTTTTTTTTTCCTCCCTCCCATACTTCTACCCTTATATTCCTCCCTCACACATACCCCTCAAAATTCCATCCTCCAACATATACTTGTTGGACCCATCTATGGTTCCTTTCCAGGGCCATGCCAGGCTAAAAATAGTAATAATAACGATGATAATGGTATTTGTCAGTCACCTATTATGTGCTGGGCATGGTAATAATAATGTTGGTATTTGTTAAGCGCTTACTATATGCAGAGCACTGTTCTAAGCGCTGGGGTAGACACAAGGGAATCAGGTTGTCCCTCGTGGGGCTCACAGTCTTAATCCCCATTTTACAGATGAGGTACCTGAGGCACAGAGAAGTGAAGTGACTTGCCCACAGTCACACAGCTGACAAGTGGCAGAGCCGGGATTCAAACCCATGACCTCTGACTCCAAAGCCTGTGCTCTTTCCACTGAGCCACGCTGCACAGGTAGATACAGGGTCATCAGGTTGTCCCACGTGAGGCTCACAGTTTATCCCCATTTTACAGATGAGGGAAATGAGGCACAGAGAAGTTAAGTGACTTGCCCACAGTTACACAGTTGACAAGTGGCAAAGCATGGTACTAATTGCTGGGGTAGATAAAGAGTGAGCTACGCTGCCCATCTTGCCCAAAAAGCTGAGGGAGCAAAGTCTAATCTCTTTACCCCTTAGTACTAATCTCTTGAAGGCAAGGGTCTCCCTTGCCCATCGTGTAGTTGTCCCTGGTCTGTCAGTCTGTCTATTACAGATTTCAGAAGGTTCTGGGACCTAAACTGACTGTATGTGAACCTTGCTCCACTCAGCCCAGATACAGAGGTCCAAGTTTTAGCACTAACCTACCAAAATCTGGGACTGCTTTGATCCAGGGTCTCAAAAAGGCTTACATTTCATTTTAATATAATGGGGTATAGCTACTATTTTATCAAGACACAACACTAATGGTCCCAGATATCTCTAAAGGCATTCAAGAATTAAATAGAAAAATTCTCATTTTTACACCCATTAATAATCCTCAGTGAAGGCACTCCTCAAACCAGCAAGTTTGCTATCTCACTAAAAGGAACCAATCCCTTAAAAAAATTCCATAAGCTTTTCACATTTTTAATTATCTGAGAAACTGCCATCTTACTAGACCCAGAGGTGAAACTGACCACTTTTTTATTTAGGTCAAAAGTTATACACATACAAACACATATATTGAATACTTTTCTCCAAATATTTTATACACCTAGAACGCACATGTTTTTAGTTTTCATAGCTCGTTTAGTCAATATAGAACTTTTCCATGTTTTTGAAAGGATAATAATAGGATAATAATAACATTGAATTAAAAAATCACTCACCATTCAGGCCCAAAGTTAAGTGTCTGAGTTTCTGCTGCCATTTTTTCTGAACTTTTTTTCAAGAGGTTTTTAAAAGTGAAAAAATCTGAAAAAGAGGAAAAAAAAACATGTTTGCCAAGGAGAATTGAGATCATTAAAGCTAAACTTAATACGACTCAAGGAAGAAGGCAAAAGAGTGGCGGCTGGGAGTGTGGGGTTGGGGCTAGGTATGGGCCAGAGCTCTATGGGCATATAATCAAAGACAATCAGAGTTGTCATCTCAAAGTTTTCTGTCCCTTGACTGTGGAGATATGCTAGGTCCATGACTTTTAAGAGTTTACAGTCTAGGATGTCATTCCTTTTCTTTGGCAAATTCACTCCCTTCCTCTTTCCCCTTATTCTTGCTTAAGAAATGCAGCCACAGGAAAAAATGAATACCAAAAGGCAGGACAGGTAGAGCCATCCCTAGCTTTGTAGCCTGCATGAGCTTCCTGGAGAGATGGAATGAGAGTTTTGAGGGAAGGAAGGAAAACTGCCTGGCAGAAGGGAAGCAAGAGGAGATTTGGGTCTCTTTTGTGTTGCTGAAGAAGATGCAAACTCTGGACTGGAAGAATAAAGGGGTCAAGAGTAGGATCACTTAAGTGGGACAAAACGCAGATGGGTAATTAAAGGAAAGTGATATATGTGGAAAAAAACTAGCATAGGGCTGAACTGGTGGAATCTACGTCAAACACGTCTTGTACATGAGCACACAGAAATTTCTACTGAAGTGGAAACCTCAACTGTATTCAACAAAAGAGTGATCACATTCCTCCTTCATTATAGTTTACCCTTCTCATTATAGGGAGTTCCCTTCACCACCAAAGTGCCCCCTCTTTCAATGCCTCTTCCCTGGACTGGTCCTTCATAATGCAATTTTTTTTATGGTATTTCTTAAGTGCTTACCGGGTCAAACACTGTTCTAAAGTGCTGGGCTAGATGCAAGTTAATTAGGCTGATCACAATCCCTGTCCCACAAGGAGCTCACAGACTCACAGTCAACTAGGAGGGAGAACAAGAAAAGTGAGGCACAGAGAATTTAAGTGACTTTCCCAAGGTGACAGAGGAATTGGCCCAGCCGGGATTAGAACACAGGTCCTCTGACTCCCAGGTCTGTGCTCTTTTCACTAGGCTAATATGGCTTGAATGAATAAGCTTATATTAGGCATGATCAATTCTTTTAGCAGAAAGCTACTCTTGGAATTCTGAGGCATCAAGTGGGTTGCAAACAAAGTCTCCCCGGCTGCCAAGGTGAGTGAGGTAGCTGAGGGGATGTCTAATTGTGGAGGGGCAATTGCTCCTGCCCAAAGAGCCTCTTTACCTGGCTCCAAATCAGCCACAGAGACAATCAGTACCCACTTCACCCAATCCCTCCTGACCAGACACAGAGCCATAATTACTTGGCGATTTCTAACTACATCTGTACCTGCTTTAGATCCGGACAGGAGCTCCTGCCGGGAGAAGTGGCTGGCTCAGAAGGCTGGATTAAATCAACTGGGCAGGTCAGGGCCAGTCTGCAGGCCAGATTTTAAACCCCCTGCCTTCTCCCCATTACAAACTCATAATTTAAAAGGGGTGGCGCATCCCACTACACTGAAGAGCCTGGTAAACTGAAGCGATAAACCGATCAGAACAGGGGAAAAAAGAAGTCTCGCAGCACTGGATCCTTGTGTGGAAAAACAGGCTGCTACTGATTGGATTTGGGTTCATCAAAAGAGCAGAGAAAAAAACAAAGATTTTGCCCTACAGACGAGAAGAAAATATGAATAAGTCTCTCTTCCAATATGTGAAATGACATCACATCAGTTCTTTTGGATCGTTCCCTATTCTATTTTGAATCAACGATCAATAGGATATATTGAGCACTTATTCTGGGCAGAGCACTGTGCTAAGTAAGCACTTGGAAGAATACAAGAAAGTTAATAGACAACTTCTGCCCTCATGGAATTAAAAATCTAGCAGAACTCAGGAGAAATACAACAATCCTCTGTAAAGGAAAAGGAGATATGCATGCTTCTTCCCTCCAACTCATGCACCTTTCTTACTCAGAAAGAAACATTAATCCTTTAGATTGATTAATTTCATTCAAACCAAATTAGACTAATGACTTTGAAAAAAATCTTGGGCAATCAAGAAAGATTTATAGTAAACACCAAATTCTCAGACTCCACAGTTGAGGAATACACCTAGAAAAATAATTGAGGTGCTTTAACTCTGAGCTCAACTTTGACCAGATGAAAACATGGTTGTAGTCTCCCAAGCGCTTAGTACAGTGCTCTGCACATAGTAAGTGCTCAATAAATGGATTAAGTAAAGATAACTTTGCCATTATGCCTCTTAATATGTGAGATGATATTATTGAGGATTTTTTTTCTGTGCTGACTACCCATGTTTGCAATTGAAGAGGCTATCGTGGTGATGATTCCTTAGCTGACAATCCAGGTTTAGCTAATCCCCAAGGAAAAGCTGGAATGGCAAAGGGTGCAGCATTCATCCAATGCCGATAAGTTTTTCCATGCAGTATCTCTAATCGTTATGCAGTTTTTAGACCCTTTTGTTGGACACATCCCAAGGACAGTAAAATGAAATGGAGACAAAGTGAGCTAATAACTTGATTATGAACTGAAAAAAAAAAGATGAAAGGAAGAGGGGGAAACTATGTCTTACGCACAACACTCAACTCACTTTGGACTATTGATGACACAGCAGAAATCTCACTAACTAAACTAAGAGGGACCAAGGTTGGTTCATATAATTTAAAGCATTCAATTTTAAAGGCTCTTGACTAAATGTATTTATCCAAGTTTGTGGTTTTTTTCTAATTTTCCAAACTAGCCACGGTTGCGATGAGTTCAAAATAGCATTCGCTGGGTTACTACACAGAACTCGCAGGTAACTGTCCACATTATGCACTGCAGATAAGGTGCCTACAGAATGTCTTCTGTCTCTTCACGTCCGTTACCCTACCCTCACTCATATTCTTAGGGAGCCTGTTGGAAGAGACAATGAATTACTGGCAATGCTGTTAACTATGCTGACCTGTCAGCTGACCAAATGAGACTTTCCCCAAGCATTTTTCTGCAAGATCTGTACAAGATTTGAACTGCTGCAAATCTTGCAGGATAATGTGACTTCTGGCATGTACTGGTGATTCGGTAAAATGCTGGATAAATTAGATATGCTAAGGACAGAGAAGTGTTTGAGGGAAATTCAACCATATTGGTAGTGGCCCATGGAACAAATATTGAAGAAATCCCTATATAAAATACATCTGAATATAACAAACATCTCCTCCTGTGTTCAGGCAGAATTGTTCAGTAGAAAGATTAGTCTCTAACCCACCACTGGCCTACTGTTTGACCTCAGGCAAGTCATTTAAATGCTCTAGGCCCCATTTTATTCATTAGCACAGTAGTTATAAAGACCCCTGCTTCTCCCTGCCTCGGACGTTAGCGTAGCTACATTTGTTAACAAATGACAAATTCAGGTTATTATTAAAAATGGTCTAGAACCTGAACAGGCCAAAAGGTTCCAAGCCATCATCGGCAAGCCATAAGCTACTTCAGTCCATCAGTGGTACTTACTGAGCAGTTAATGTATGTCGTGTATGGACTAGGCACTTGGAAGAGCACGATACAAGAATAAGTATAGATAACTGCTCAACCCAAGGTGCTTACATGCTAGAGAGGGAGACAGACATTAAAACAAATTACAGATGCATAGGTACCTAAGTGTTGTGGGGCTGGAGGAGGTATGACTATCGAAGTGCTTAAGGGGAAGAGAAGTTACTTCTTACTGAGTACCTCTTCCCGTATTTCAGAAGTCCCCAATCTAACCAGAGCCCCCCCTGAATAAGAAGTACTCTGGGTTCAATCCTGGGCTGACACGCTTCATACCACCAGATACTGCAGATAGCCACCCGGGAAAAAAATCCTATGCGTGAAACCACTCCACATATATGGCAGCATCCCCAAAAGTCAGACTTGAGCCTGCTTCCTGTTAGGCCTAGGCTCACCCCAGCAGGAAAGAAAGGACTGCTAAGTGCCTAAGGGTTATCTCAAACCAGTCAGGTTCCACTTTGGTCCTGGTTCCCAAAGGCCAGTACTGACCTGTGCCAAACTCCACCTCCAAGCACCAGAGGGTTGCTCTCAACCTAATCATCATAATCAGCTATTGGTTTAACGTGACGCCCTAAGGCATGTGATAAAATATAAAAAGGGTCCCTTTCTCTGAAGGAGATAACCTACGAGGGGGGGTTGGGGGGGGAAACAAATCACTTATAGCAGAACTATAACACAAGACTCCCAGGGACCCACTGCAGGGCTCGAGGAACTAATCTTTGGAAGACGTGAGGTGCTGTGGATGGCTTTATGCAGGCTACCCAAATTGATCTCACCCGCCTAATTCTGCCCCTAGAACAGGTTTCCAAATGTGCAGAATCCAAATACAGGAGGTTTAACTGTAATAAACCTATTCAACAGTGAATGTAAAATTATCAGAAAGCAAAACTCACCAAACTGGGGGGAGACATGTGGAAGGTTGTTTATAGGTAACTGCATTCTATGGAACTAATCGAATTCTGTAAATCCTTTGGAATACTTTCAGAAATTGGAGTTCTTCCCTCTGGTAACAATAATAATAATAATAATGATGATGATGATGATGATGGTATTTGTTAAGTGCTTATTATGTGCCAAGCACTGTTCTAAGAACTGGGGTAGATACATGGTCATCGGGTTGTCCCACGTGGGACTCACAGTCTTAATCCCCATTTTACAGATGAGGTAACAGAGGCACAGAGAAGTTAAGCAACCTGCCCAAAGTCCCACAGCTGACAAGTGGTGGAGCCGGCATTAGAACCCACGACCTCTGACTCCCAAGCCCGAGCTCTTCCCATTAAGCCGGGCTGCTTCTAGTACCCTTGAAGGTCCTTGAAGTCATCCCTGGAGTTGGACACTTGGGTCCAGGGCCCCCCCCCAGGACTCTTCGGTGACTTTAAGCTACTGGGGGAGGGGAGTGTTATGGAGTCCCTCCAGGTCAGGCCTTATAAGTCCAGGTGGGCTGGTAGAAAAAGCCCAGCAGCGTACAGTAACAACCATGCAATCACCAGGCATGGACAGTCCCATACTAAAAGTTATGGTGCGTAACAGGCTCCTTTTCAATTCATACATGCTTCTAAAATACCAGAACTTTGGGGAACAGATCCAAATTAAATAGTTCTAGGAACCAACAGTCATAGGTTCCTAGAACCCTGCTATTAGTACTTATAAAAGCCTATAAAATGTGGCCTAGCTATCAAGGGACTTGCTGCAGTGGTGGGGATTTTAGTTATTCAACTATTAAAGTCCAACAATTACCTGAATAGAACCCCAGGGTACCTGGGGACACTTGAGAGAGGGAAAAGTGAATCCCCCAACTTCCATTTGCAGCAGACTGTCCTTTCTACTCCTTCACTACCTACTCCTCATGGCTAGTTTGGAAGCAACCACTGACCTGGCACTGTCTGGCTCCTGACCAGCTGCTTGAGAAAAGCCACTCAAGTCCTGTCCTCTTCCACCCCTTCCCCACCAATTCTTCCAGCACCTCTGTTGGCTTAAGAGGGCACGGAATACACCCAGTTGGCAACTGCTCTCAAGTGGGCCCCAAGCAGGGCTGGGCAGAAGAGCGGGGAACAGTTATGACCTAAACTGTTACTTCCGGGCCAGCGGGAAAAAGGTGAAGAGAAATGACTGGAGGAAGAGTCCATTCACGTAAGCTTGAACAAGCCTACGGTTTAAAATCAAAAAATCATCATTCCACTGTTCTCGTTTACATTTTCTCAAGTAGGGCAGGGAAAATGACATAGGAAAGGAAATAAATTGAGAGCGGAGATAAGAGATGGAAGTAGGGCAGGGTTAAGGAGAGAGGGAACTGAAAGCAGTCGGGATGATTTCTGCTCAACATCTAACATCTATTGGGTGACATGCATCCAATGGAATGAAAGCATGCCCGGTGCCAAATAACTGGTCCCGGCTCTGCAGCTACTAGTTCCCTCACCATAGTTTAGTGTAGAATAACACTGGACAGCTGACTGGCAACTGGGAACCACATTTAGCCCAGTGAGCGATCTACTCGGAGATACAAGTTCAGAAGACTGGTACTTGGTCCCAGTAAACTGGGACAAGGGTTAACTCAGATATTCAAGGCTGCTAGAACTTCTGCTTTCAGTACACAGTTTGGCTAGAATGTTGTTAGGGAATCAGGGAAGGTTCTTCCAACAACTTGTGTCTTGTTTGGACAGAGTGCGATATGAGGTTGGAAGAAAAAAAAAAATGGTTGTGCAGGGGAGGAGCATCAATCAGGGTAAAAATCCTAATTATGCTGTCTGTACAGCACTTATGTGCAAAACGTTGTGCTAAGCTCTGGGGTAGATACAAGCAGATTAGACACAGTTCCTGTCCCACAGGGGTTGACAGTCTATGGGGGCCCACAAAGAAGGCTAAGTCTCCTGATTCCCAGTCCTGTGTTCTTTCCACTAAGCCATGCTACTTCTCTGCTTAATAAAATGCAGTTTCTGCTTAATGCAGTCTTCTTCAAGAACTTAACATCCACATTAGAGAAGAACCAACTGCAGCTGAAAGACTGAATAAATGTGCAATCTGAGGCTTGGTTGAGGATGGCGGGCACTGACCTAACTTTGTCATTCACTCAAGCTTTTTATTAATTGATCTAGCTTTCGTTCAGGTAACAGACATTTAAATAATCAACTTTAACTGCATATACAATAGCATGACAATTACTGAACTATTACTAAAAATACTTTAGTGAGATACTTCAATAATTCAACAGCAGTGTCGCAAACCCACAATGCCTCCTGCAAAAGCAGAATGGTCCTGAATCAAATTGTGTCTCTTTAGTCCATCTTTGGCATCTAGAGCTAATTATTTAAGGATTGCTCCAAACAGTTCTATTTCAGGTATTACAAAAGAAACAGTTCCCATCACAATCTCTCAATTTACAAGTCCTAAAAAAAACAGACTGCTCATCAATTTATAGTTTATTAAACTGTGGGAAAAAACTGTACTAAAAATTATCAAATTTAGACAGATTTTAATATTAAAAACTGCACTTTTGAACACTGTACTATTAATTTAGGTGTTCTTTTTCACCATACTCCTTGGAAAATTATCCACTGGAAAACTTTTTAAAATTATATTTTGAGAACAGGGATTGTGATCAGTCATTTTTTTAATCTTCCTATCTATTCACCTAACACCAAAAGAGTTTAAAGGAAGAAACATGAGCCATCAGGTAAAAATGGCCCAACAAAAAAATGGACTAAACACCCACACATTCTTTATCCTCTCTTCCATCACATATACCACTACAGCTTACCTCCTCTCTCCCACTGACCTTCCTTTCCTCCTTCAGAACTCAATTTAAGACACCTTCATATGTTCAGTGAACCATTTCCTCTTTCTCTCTCCTCAAACACAAACTCACGTGAAAATTGTTGTACAGCTGAACTTGGTTTTGTACGCATTCATGTTTACTTCTATTTATACGGAATTCGTTTGTCCCACATTCCCCATTAGATTGAAAACTTTCTGAGACCAAAGACTGAATCTTCTACTTTTCTCCCCCCCCAAAAGTATTCGTTAAGTGCTTACTATGTGCCAGGCACTATGCTAAGCGCTGGGGAAGATACAATCATGTTGGACAGTCCATGTCCCACATGGGGCTCTCAATCTTAATCCCAATTTACAGATGAAGTAATTGAAGCACAGAGAAGTGACTTGCGCAGTGTCATACAGCACACAAGTGGCAGAACTAGGATTAGAACCCAGGTCCTCTCATTCCCAGGGCCGTGCTCTTTCCAGTATGTCAGGCTGCTTCCTCCAACTCTTCAGAGCCTCTAATCCAGTGGCATTCAAAAACTCTTGCTGACATTGGGAATGGCATCTTTCTTAAGAATGAAAACAGATGTGAAATTAAAAAGTTAAAGCTGTTTTACAACAATGTCTTGTGCTCGGTAATGTTATGTGGGAGATCCAGATATTAGATATAACTTGTGACTTTTGCATGGGTGCAAAAAGAATGGTGACTAATCTTGTTTCCTAATCACCTGCTGTTGCAGGATTACAATCCCCTTAAAGAAGAGAAACTTCCCTTTCAGACTGTGCCTCCTTGTGCTTCTTTTTCCAAAATTTGATTTGCTCAACTTCATTTAGATGTGTCTTTTCTTCCTAAATTTCTCTACACTGGACATTCACAACACTGAATTCATCTACACCGAATCAACCATTGTGCATCATTTCCATAAAAGACTGGGATGGAAAGGAAAAGTGAAATATTTCTCAGGTGGGTGAAGCTAACATGCTCTAATTTAAAACGAAGCTAGATTTAACCAAGCCCATTTCAAAGCTACATGTCACCTGGCAAGGCAAAGGCTTAAAAAGAAGGGCATTCAACCTGAGAGGATTCAGAATGAGTGCTGCCCAGGGCCCAGCTAGAAAGGGGGCAAGGGCAAGGAGAAATCAACTTCAAAACTTCAACAAAACGTGCTTTTTACTTAGCTAGTACTTGTGAACCAACCTTGAATATCACTATTACCAACTACCAGGTGAACTGCACCCTGCTCCCATCTCCAGAGGCCAAGTTATTCTGAAGTCAGCACCAGGCTGGTGGGAAGAGAGGTAGACGACCCGGGGGGTGTCCGACCCAATCCTCAATCCTATCTGGTCTGGAGTCTCCATAGTAGACTGGGTTAATCCTGGGACATCTAGAATTTGGTACACCCTCAATCAATAATGGCATTTATTGAGCGCTTGCTGGGTGCACAACACTTTACTGAGCAATTGGGAGAGAACAATATAACAGAGCTGGCAGACACGTTCCCTGCCCACCACGAATTTATACTCTCGAATGGTGCCAAAATAATCTGGGGAGCTTCAAATTTATCCAAGCCGTTGGATTTACCCTTAAAATAGACCTGAATCTCTGGAAGCATCCCAGTACTGACCTGGCCTTTCGGACGTACCAAAAATGCCGAGGGGCCGACAGAACCAAAAAACTCTGATGTACATGTTCTTGAGTACTATTGGCTAACTATTACTGCTAGACACAGAGTGGCAGACAATACAGAACTTTCTTCTGGACATTTTCAGCCAAGTTGGCACCACCAAGGGGGATACAGAAGGCATTTAGAAATCCCTTAGCGGTAGCTCGCAAGGGGTCTGCCATTAGGGATGAAGTTTTCTGACCTAAGAACCATCTAGGATATGGAGGAATTCTGCAAAATCCCTAGCTATCATGGACACCTACAGTGGCAACAGCCTGCTGGTTTACAGCACTGCAGAACCAAGCACTTAGTACAGTGCTCTGCACATAATAAGCACTCAATAAATACCACTGAATGAATGGCATCGGGACTATGTTCTGGGTGCTTTGGTCATACATGGGTCCTGCTTTTAGAAATATCTCTGCATGCACTCTGAAATGTGCGACACACCTGCCCATCAGCTTGTTTGCTGCACTTATGGCCCCAACTGGAATATGACCAGCAGGGATGAGAGAGTGAGAGTGGTGCTGTGAAAAACACTATCACTACAATCAATTCCCTCGTCAAATTCCTGGTATTGAAGTCTCAGGTTAAAGCTCATCTGCTGCTCTTGATGGAAGACTCCATCAGAAATAACCCACTCCCAAGATGAGTAGTGATTTTTACTATTTTTTTAAATCCCATTTTGTTCGTTTAACCACATGTACTTTCTGAAAAAGGCAGTGTGGTCTAGTGGGACTGGGAACCAGGAACCAGGTTCTAATCCCATCTCTGACCTTCTGGAAGGTCCAAGGTCAAGTCACAGACTCTCTGAACCTCAGTTTCCTCAGCTGAAAAGTGGGGATAAAACACTTGCTTTCCCTATTTTAGAATGCGAGCCCTGTATGAGACAGGGGCTGAGTCTGAACTGACTGCCCTGAAACTACATCACTTAGTAACATTTGTACTATTATTGTAGTAGTATTTAATATGCACTTAATGCATATTAAAAAGGAAAAGAAGGGAAACTTTTGGTTCTTATATGCAAAACTGAGTTAGCGCATTCTTCTTCAGAGAACCTATAATACATATGAAACTCTGTGCTCAGTTTTCTGGCACTGAGGTGAAACGGGGAACAGATAGCTGGAAGCTATTGAGGGCAGCCAGACCAGACAGGGAGCTCTTTGCCTTTAATGCAATTTTCAGACCTCTGGAGCAGAGCATAGGAAAGGGTGTTGATATTCTTATAACAGCTGCAGGGGCATGTCACCAATAAGGTAGTTAAAAACCAGGAACAAATCCACGCTCAAATATACCTCTCTGGACTATCACTGGACTAGATTATGTAGACATTTACCATTTTTTCTGGTTTTGCCCACAAAACAACTAAAGACAGACTAATTCTCTAATAGAGGAAGTTTGCTGTGTCTCGCGTTCCATCAAAACAATTAAAAGGACCAGTACCTAACACATGCTGCTGGCTAAAACTGTAAAATAAGATCCTTTACAATTATGGAGAGGAATGAAAAGTTCATTTGTTTTCCATCTGTTTCAGAATAAAGTCATCCCCTTGAATCTAACGGAGATTAACTGCACCACAATCTCTTCATCAAGACCTTCTAAACATTTAACATTTCCTTCTGAGAGCAAGTTCAGAACAGGCACATTTTTTAATGTTTGGCTGCCAGACATTGAAATGATTTTTTTTTCTTTTTCTCCTCTTTCTCCCACTCTGCCCTTTTGACTCATTTGCTCACTTCATAACTAAGTGATTTTTTTTAACCATAACATACAGGGGAGAATGTGTCAAGCTAGGAATGATTTCAGAGAGTCAGGATACTCAAGAGTAGGAAGAGAAATTAAACTATATTGCAACTTGGGGAACAAGCCCTCTACTACAGTCTCAGTTTCACCTACGCCCCATAACCAGTTTCTTCTCACACAAACCACTGCTCTCATACAAAGACTTAATGGAGTCAGGAGCAAGGGAAAGGGCAGATGCAGCTGCCCCAAGTGGGAAGAGAAAACATTCTTAGCGTTTCTTTGGGTTTTGGATGTTTGGGGTTTTTTTAATGGTATCTGTTAAGCTCTTATTATGCGCCAGACACCGTACTAAGTGTTGGGGTAGATAGAAGATCATGAGGTTGGACACAGTCCATGTCCCACATGGGGCTCGCAGTCTTATTCCCCACTGAACAGATCACCAGACAGGTCGTAGAGCCGGGATTGGAACCCGGGTCCTTCTGACTCCAGCCCATGCTCTATCCAGTAGGCCATGCTGCTTCTCAAAAAGAAGGGAAGGAGTCTGTGTCTCCGAGGAGTGCCTCTGACTCAGAGGATATGGGTCACAGGAGTTTATGTCTCCAAGACTGAGGGACCATTTCTTGCTGTGCTCAGTCAATTAACCAATACTATTTCATTCAACTGTATTTAGTGAGCGCTTACTATGTGGACAGCAAGCACTGTACTAAGCACTTGGAATGTGCAATTCGTCAACAGAGACAGTCCCTGCCCATTAACGGGCTCACATTTACTGGGCACCTGTGTGGAGAGCCCTAAACTAAGCACTTGGAAGAGTTCGAAAGAATTAGCAGACATGATTCCTGCCAAGGGACTTTACACCACCCTTCAGGGGGCTGAAGTAACAAAGTGGGTAAGTCACTTGTGCAAGAGCTCTGGGAGACTGTGAGAACACAAGTGCATGGGTGGCACTGAAGGGGCAGTTGGGAGTAAATATAATCTGGGTTATTAGATATTAATCAGGGATGGCCCTCTGGATGAGATGTCATCTCAAAAGCTTTGTTCACAGGGAGAGCAGGGGTCTTCCGGATTTGAAGAGAGACTGAGTAAAAGGCAGAGGGTAGAGCGGGAGCCACAAATCGGCAGCGGATGAGACATGGATTGCAATAAACTAGGATTATAAAGTGAAAACAAAAAAAAAAAAGAGGAATTCTGGAAAGCTGGTCACCCTTGTAAAGAGCAACAGCAGTTTTTTCTTTTCACCTATTCTGGCTGCTGCTATAGCTCTGCTTCTTGCTATGCTCCCCAAGAGGTGCCATTTCTACTGGGAGCCCAGTCAAAAGTAAATCATTTTTGTCATAATGGCTACACCTCCTGTAACACTCTGAAGAACCCTGGGCTTATTTCCTTCCTGGTTGAGGACCTCTGCCTTACTCAACTGTGCCCAAACTTTGACTGGAAGCTCTCAATTGATTATGTTTTCCAACACCCCTCATTCCAAAATAAACAGTTCTATTAAAGCATTTTTTCCAATCTGACCAATTTAGATTACACTTCAGTTTTATTTTCAATCAATATGGATACATGGATACAACATGGATTGCTGTCGTTTTCCAAAACAAACTGGGAAACTTGGAGTAGTGCTTGTTTAGTGTGACTAAGAATAGTCAAAATCAACATCTTTAAGCCAATATACTCAGTTCTTCAATAAACTGTATTTTCACTACTTGTTTGGAGTTGATTGCTCTTAGGGAATGTTCTTCTGACCATGGGAGCCTGTTCCTTCAGCCTCCGCAAATGCCACAAGGTGATTTTTATTACTGTGGGGTTTTGCAAGAACCCCAGTGATATAGGAAAACTGGTATACACAGAATCAACGGACACTGTAATGATTTTTTTGTTTTATTTGCCCGACACATGACTGAAGAGATTTTCAGGGATCTTCTAGTCAAGCACTGATTCCTTTCTCTAGTCTTCCCCATTATGTTGTGGGGGTGATAGACACCCACGTGGCTCTATCAGCTTTTAAGGAACTAAATAATATAAAAGCAAAGTCTTGTGAATGATCCCACCTGATTAAAGACAGACAAAATACACTAAAAGATGCATATCGGAAGATATCACAGGTTCAAATAAATTTCTTGCCCCAATTTCATCTATACAACTATTTTCAAATGTCCATTCTACTAATTTCGTAGGGTAAGTTAAGGGATGGCTTTGAGGGGGAATCTAAGTTATTTCGTAGGTTAAGTTATTTTGTAGGTTAAGGGATGGCTTTGAGGGGGAATCTAAAGGCTGGGCAATTTCACAGAGGGCAGCTTATCTGAGAATTAAACTGAATACAGCCTGCAAATAATCCCTCCGACACACAGAAAATTTCATTGTCTAACATGCTCAAACTTTTCAACCGTAAAGTTGCTGTAGAAAGTCTGCCCGTGATTAAAATATGCACGATTCCAAGATAATTCTAAGGTCAATGGGAAAGAAATAACAGTTATTCAGTGCTACCCCAAAGATAACTGCAACTATTGCTCTCTTCCCACACCCCTGAAGGAGGGAAGAACATAAGGTTGAGAGGGCACATGGGAAGTCTCCTCCCTGCACTGACAATATTTACATCCATCCAAGGAGAAAGTCAAAAAAAAAAGTCCAGGAAGTGAAGGCCAGGTTCAAGCCATGGAATTTCTGGTTGGAAGGACAATCATTTACAAGGCTTCCCCCTCCCCACCTGACTTGAGCCCAGCCAGGGAGAAAAGGGGAACAATCAGGATCACGCAATGGGGGCAAAAATGCTCTGGTAGGATCTTCCATAGAACAGTTTAAGCACGGGAGGGAATGCTCTAATTTGTTAAATTCATTTATATGCAGATGTACAACTGTGGTTGTATAATCCTTCAGGAAATATTGTTGCTAGGTGTTAGGTACCCTTTCCAAGGACAAGAGGGCAAACTCACCCAACTGAACTTTCCTGCTTCTAAGACAACTTTGATTCAATATCAGTCATTTAGGAGGAGCCATCACTGCTTATTTTACTAATTCCCACTGGCCAAGTTCCAATTCTAGTTTGTACTACTAAGCCTGAAAAACTGCTTATGGCTAAAGGAGCCCTTAGGAAACATGACTAATGCCCACCCCAACCCCAACTCCCCCCCCAGAAAACCCTCAAAAATAACAAATGGAAGCATTCCACATGTTGTCTCAGTACAAAAAACATGCAACGTAAACACGTATTTCCATTTTAAACAATGGCATTAGAGTAGGCCATTTGAAATAAACATGCATGCTTTAAACTATTCAATGAAGCTTTTTACTTGGGAGAGAGAAAACACCCCATGAATTCCGATATTGGAGTCTTTCTAGTCCTTCACAGCTACTTGGGAATCATTTTAACCTTGAGAATGCCCTGAACTTTCTTCATGTCTGTCTTCGAACAATGAGTAAGCAGAACAAAAAAGTCATTTTGTCTCCAAAATGAAAAATCAGCTATGAACTTAAGATAGACCATTAAGGAGTCCGGGACTAAAAAAATATTAACACCACTATAATAGCGATTATAGACATTTCACAAAGGGTCTTACTTTCTGAATTACTGATTTGCCTCAAAACCTTTTCAGGTACAATGGCGTCACTTTAAAGGATTTAAAGCACAAAAGGGTACAGCAATTTGCTTATGCACAAAGTGATCACAAAATGTGACCCAAGCTAGATTCCGAACCCAAGACTTTAAGGACGCCTTCTTCGGGACATTTGATTCAGTACCAAGAAACTGGCTACATATTACCCGTCAGTGTAAGCAACGTGGCCTAGGGGAACGAGCATGGGCCTGGGAGTCAGGGGGGACCTGGGTTCTAATCCCAGCTCTGCCATTTGCCTGCTGGGCGATCTTGAGTTCCCCATCCCTTAAGAACGAGAGCCCTGGACTCTGTCCAACTTAATTATCTTATTTCTACCCCAGTGCTTAGTACAGGGCTTGGCACAGAGCACTTAAATACACATTATTTTTTCAACAGTTAGCACTGTTCCGCAAGGACTTTCAAAATACCTCATAAGATCCATGGGCATCCACTTTTATACAGCTACATATGAAGTCACACTTCTTAGGTTCCACACCACCTACCTCCTAGTTAGAATTTTAAAAGTAACATTTATGGTGCTTTAATAGTGCTGTAAACCCTTAAAAGTCAAATCTTCTAGGAGGGCAGCTCTGTTTTCTTCTTACTATGAACTTCTACAACCTTCATTTGCTGGACTCTCACCCCACCTCATTCTTCTCTTCCTACAAGCCCCACCTTTTTTCTTTTCCCACCATCATCACATATATCGCCAACAGAGAATAGGCCATATTCGCTTGGCTTTGCTCAATTGATTAGATGCTCACTTGACCTCACACCTAAGGCACCTACTAATTAGATGGGAAAAGTGAAATTAGGAAATAGTAGGGAGGGGACATGGTGATAATGGGTGTGACCAGGCTGTCTTTCCAGTCTCCACGGCCCACAACAAGGAGTCTGCCCTTCAGAAACACTGTTGGGAATGAGAGAAGGGAGACGTCAAGAGAACTCAAGGGGAAATCAACGAATGAACGAAGCAAACGTAAGTACGATGCACTTTACCTTCTCAGAGGGTACAAAGTGTCTCCAAAGTCCCTACCCAGGAACGGAAGTGAAGATAGCAGTGGAAAAAACACTTCCTTGGATAACAGCGTTCCCTCCCCAACACCGAGAGTTGCCTGACTGCTTAAGAAGCCTGCTAGTCCAGCTTTGTCCCAATCAATCGTATTGGCTGAGCGCTTATTGTGTGCAGAGGACTGTACTAAGCGCTTGAGAGAGTACAATGTAACAGAGCTGGCAGACACATTCCGGCACTCGTTTCCAAAAATCTCCTGGAATCAAAGTGGGCATTTTTTAAAGCTCTGCTTCTAAATATAAATAACATTGGAATTACTGAGTTACAGTTTTGGAAAATATTTTAAACCACAATTTGACACTTCAGATATTTCAAAATATCCAAAAAAAATTCGTTTAAGAATCTGTGTAGCTTTTCACAGACCAAGGGTCTACCCCGACTCTATATCCCACTGATGAGTTCCTGAAGTCTTCCATTCTTTAAAAAAGGCAGGAGTTCATTCACGAGCAAATATGAATAATGCTGTGCACTAGATTGAAATTACAATATAGACAAATGCTAGGTGATCCGGTCATTAAACCCATCTGAATTTGTCTGGGGAAAGGGTAGAGGAAAGAGTAATTTACCTCACTTTCAAGCTGCTTAGCTAATTACCAAAACAATTTCCCTACTACAGAGCCAGTATGACAGGCTCGGCCCCATTAAAATTAATTTATCTGAATAAGTTAAATTATAAAATAACGTACCTTTGAGAAAATAATCAGCGGAACAATTTAGAAGGCAATAATGGCCAGAGAATTTAGGACGGCTAGCAATCAATAAATGGAATGTGAACTAACCAAGCTGCAATGGGCTACGACAACAAAGAGAATATTTTAGTATTGTAAATTTAAAACAAACCGTGCGGCAAGATATGGCAAGGTCTTTATCTATAATTCTAATGGGCTGTATTGAATGACATCCAGAGAACACCACATTCTGTGCTAGCCTTATTTTCACATGCCCTTGAGCCGGGAATGTGTCGAATATTATTTCCAACCTATGCAAGGGAAGTAAAATTTTAAACTTGCTACATAGCTCTGGACCAATCACTGTACAGGATTACTCAGTGTTCTAATCTGTACAAAAGGAGGCTGAAATGAGTCTGTGAAAATAAGGGTGTTTTTTCCACTGTTTAAAAACACTGAGAATAATTCTGAATGACTATATTTACTACAACGCTGAAGATGTTGAGAAAAAAAATCGGCTCAAAAGTAAAACCGAGGTAATAAAAGTTGCTCTACTGTTGATAGTCTGACCAACAAACTGGAGCCAGCACGAACACACCGTAACAATCATTTACCAGGTAGAGCAAGGCAATATTATGCTCTACTATGATGTCCATTCAAAATGGAACCGAGGTTCCAAGAAGATTACTGCTTTTTAGGTCCTAAGCAACTCGGAAGTTAATTCCTTATTGCTTCAGTGTCTCCAATGTTTCCAAAGTTTAAAACCACGCTATTCTTAATGAGCTGAGTAAATATGCTACGCAAGTCCCCCACACAGTAGGCGGTTCCTTTTTAAAACATTTTAAGCAATTTGAAGTCTAGCATCAGTCTCATTAAAACATTTTTATTGGAGGCAAGAAAGCTTCAAAGTTTCCTGAGAAGCCACTGAGGTGCTACCTGAATGTCATGAGCCCACTGCAAACTATAATCCTTAAGCATCCAGAAAAAAATTAGACTGTCAAACGAATGTGCATAGTGGGTATACTTTAGAAAAAAAAAAAGTCAAAGATTCTAAAGGAAAATATTGCAAAAACCTCTGTTGGGAATGCCAGACAGCTTGTCATCTCCTATATCCACATATTCACACAGCACGGGCCTAAAGCCCAGCCTCTAAAAAGCAATGTCAAAATTTAACCAAATAATCATCAGGTGTGGGAAAGATGTGAAGACCTTTCTTTCCTAACAGTAAAACCAGAAAGTTGTTAGTTCCACCACCACGAGTACAATTCTCAAAGTTAAATGTCAGAGGAAGGATCATATGTCAATTTTCTAGGAACATCCCACTTTTAAAATGTTTCCTGGTGTTCTGAAACTGGTGCCTTATTCCAATTCTGATGAGGCGCTCTTGATGCAATAGGAAGGCGCATATACCAGTTTTTCCACTCTGCAAGCTGCTACAGTAACCCTGGCAATACACAAAAAAAGGCCAATGAGTGAAATTATTTAGACTTATAAAAGGATGAGCAACACACACGAACAAAAGGATCATGACAATTCCAGGCCATGGGGAAGAATCTGGGTCCGGGACCCTTAAAAAGTGAAGAGGCACCAATGAAGTCCCCAAAAATGAAATTTAAGGAAGACTGAGGAAAGGTCAGCATGTGAATATTAAAGGTGAAAAGCTACGGGCGACTTGCTCTTTCGCTCCAAGCCCTAAACACCCAAATTGAAGTCTGGTCAGGTAGGTTTTGGATGGGGAGCCTCCAAACTATCACTTAACACCTTCCCGAAAGTCTTTCCCTGCAAAACTGGAACGGTCTCCCCAACGTATAATGTTGTGGAAGGCCTTCTGCCCACCCAGACGAGAAACTAGAAGAGTGGCCCAGTGTTCAGAGAAGCAGCGTGGCTCAGTGGAAAGAGCCCGGGCTTGGGAGCCAGAGATCATGGGTTCGAATCCCGGCTCTGCCACCTGTCAGCTGTGTGACTGTGGGCAAGTCACTTTACTTCTCTGTGCCTCAGTTCCCTCATCTGTAAAATGGGGATGAAGACTGGGAGCCCTCTGTGGGACAACCTGATGACCCCGTATCTACCCCAGCGCTTAGAACAGTGCTCTGCACGTAATAAGCGCTTAATACCAACATTATTATTCTTGTTCGAAAAAGCACGGCCATTCAAACGTCCCTCCGGACCGGATCTTGGCCTCAGGTCCCAAAGTAAGGTGCCCAAAGTTCTGTTGACAATTGCTCCGACTTAATAATGTTATTATAAGAACATTGTAATAATAATAATAATAATAATAATAACTTGAGGCAAGACCCCCTCCCCAGCCCCCCAGCCCCCCGAGAAGCAGCGTGGCTCAGTGGACAGAGCCCGGGCTTGGGAGTCAAAGGTCGTGGGTTCTAATCCCAGCTCCGCCACTTGTCAGCTGGGTGACTTTGGGCAAGCCACTTAACTTCTCTGGGTCTCAGTTCCCTCATCTGTAAAATGGGGATGAAGACTGTGAGCCCTACGTGGGACAACCTGATGATGATGTTGGTATTCATTAAGCGCTTATTATGTGCAGGGCACTGTTCTAAGCGCTGGGGTAGATACAGGGTTTTACCTTGTATCTCCCCCAGAGCTTAGAGCGGTGCTTGGCACATAGTAAGCTCTTAACAAATGCCTTAATTATTATTAAGTCACTTAACTTCTTTGTGCCTCAGTGACCTCATCTGTCAAAGGGGGATGAAAACTGTGCACCCCATTTGGGACAGTCTGATCACCTTGTATCTCCCCCAGCGCTTAGAACAGTGATTTGCACATAGTAAGCGCTTAACAAACACCATCATCATCATCATGAGAATCAGTGGAGCATAGTGGAAAGAGCCCGGGGCTTGGGAGTCCAAGGTGGTGGGTTCTAATCCCAGCTCCACCACTTGTCAGCTGGATGACTTTGGGCAAGTCACTTCTCTGTGCCTCAGTTCCCTCATCCGTAAAATGGGGATGAAGCCTACGAGCCCTAAGTGGGACTACCCGATTACCTTGTATCTCCCTCCAGTGCTTAAAACAGTGCTTGGCACATAGTAAGCACTTAAATACCATTATTATTATTACTTAACTTCTCTGTGCCTCAGTTCCCTCCTCTGGAAAATGGGGATGAAGACTGTGAGCCCTACGTGGGACAACCTGATTACACTGTATCTCCCCCAGTGCTTAGAACAGTGCTTGGCCCATAGTAGGCACTGAACAAATACCAACATTTGGCCCACAGTAAACACTTAAGAAATACCAACATATGGTCCATAGTAAGCGCTTAACAAATACCCTTATTATTATTATTAAGTTCTCTGGGCCTCAGTTCCCTCTTCTGTAAAATGGGGATGAAGCCTATGAGCTCCACCACCTGATCGCCTTATATCCCCCCAGTGCTTAGAGCAGTGCTTGGCCCATAGTAAGCGCTGAACAAATACCAGTATTATTATTATTATTAAGTTCTCTGGGCCCCACCACCCTATTATCATCTCCCCCAGCGCTTAAAGCAGTGTTTGGCCCATAGTAAGCACTGAACAAATATTAACATATGGCGCATAGTAAGCGCTTAACAAGTACCAGTATTATTATTATTATAACAACTTCTCTGGGCTTCATTATTTCCCTCCACTGTGAAATGGGGATGAAGCCTGTGCACCCCATCACCTCATTATTGCCTTGTACCCCCTCCCAGCGCTTAGAGCAGTGTTTGGCCCATAGTAAGTGCTGAACAAATACTAACATATGGCACATGGTAAGTGCTTAAGTACCAGTATTATTATTAAAACAACTTCTCTGGGCCTCATTTCCCTCCTCTGTGAAATGGGGATGAAGCCCGTGCGCCCCACCACCTCATTATGGCCTTCTATCTTCCTCCCAGCGCTCAGAGCAGTGCTTGGCCCATAGTCAGCGCTGAATACACAAATATTATTAAGTTCTTATTATTATGAAGTTGTTCTTCTCCTTATTAAGTTCTCTAGGCCTCAGTTCCCTCCTCTGTGAAATGGGGATGAAGCCCGTGCGCCCCACCACCTCAATATGGCCTTCTATCTCCCTCCCAGCGCTTAGAGCAGTGCTTGGCCCATAGTAGGGGCTGAACACCCTCCTTATTATTATTATTAAGTTGTGTGGGCCTCAGTTCCCTCCTCTGTGAAATGGGGATGAAGCCCGTGCGCCCCACCGCCTCATTATGGCCTGGCATCCCCCTCCCAGCGCTTAGAGCAGTGCTTGGCCCATAGTAGGGGCTGAACACCCTCCTTATTATTATGATTATTATTATTAAGTTGTGTGGGCCTCAGTTCCCTCCTCTGTGAAATGGGGATGAAGCCCGTGCGCCCCACCGCCTCATTATGGCCTGGCATCCCCCTCCCAGCGCTTAGAGCAGTGCTTGGCCCATAGTAGGGGCTGAACACCCTCCTTATTATTATGATTATTATTATTAAGTTGCGTGGGCCTCAGTTCCCTCCTCTGTGAAATGGGGATGAAGCCCGTGCGCCCCACCGCCTCCTGATGGCCTTGGATCCGCCCCCAGCGCTTAGAGCAGCGCTGCACCAATCCCACGATGAGGAGGATGATTGTGATTAGAAGGATTGTGAAAGCGGGGCGCCGGGGGGGGAGGGGGGGAGGGGGCGGCGAGCGCGGCCGTGGGAGGGAGGCAGGTGGGGTCCGGGGGCGGGTGGTCGTGTCTGGTCCCCCGTCCCTCCCCGCTCTGGGGCGTCCGGGGGCCCCGCCGGGCGCCATTTCCCCTTCCCTCCCCGCCGGGCTGAGGCGACCCCCGGCCGGCGGGCTCCGGGCGGGCCCGGGGCGGCCGAGGCGGGCCGGCGGCGGGCCGGCGGCCGGACCCCGCGGGCCTCCGAGGCGGCCACGCGGGCCGGAGACACGGGGCCGGTCGCGGGGAGGGGCCGGACGCCTTACCTGCGGTCCCGGACGGAGAGCCTCTCGGAGCCCCAGCCAGTCCTCGGCGCCCAACCACACAAGATGGCCGCCGCCGCCGCCACCGCCGCCGCCGCCGCCGCCGCGCGCCGTCACGTGACCCGAAGCCCCGCCCGCCCGAGGACCCGGATGTCCAGGGGGGGGCGCCAGCGGCGGCGCTTCCGGTCGGCCCTCCCCCTCCGGCCCCGCCCATTCGTTCCCTGCACCCTATCGAGTCACCCATTCGATAGTCGTTAGCGAGCCGCGGTCGTCCGTCCGTTCCATCCCCATCCGTTAGTCATTTATTCGCTAGTAGTTCGCGATCCATGGTCATTCGTTCATTCCATCCCATCGTTCACTCCTTCGATAGTAGTTCATAATCCAGAGTCCTTCGTTCATTCCATCCCGTTAGTCCTTCACTCAATCCTATTAGTCATTCAGGCCATAGTAGTTCGTAATCCAGAGGCCTTCATTCATTCCACCCTATTAGTCATTCATTCAATCCTATTAGTCATTCATTTGATAGTAGTTCATAATCCAGAGTCATTCATTCATTCATTCCATCCGATCATTCATTCATTCGATGTAGTTCATAATCCAGAGTCCTTCGTTCATTCCATCCCGTTAGTCATTCACTCAATCCTATTAGTCATTCAGGCGATAGTAGTTCATAATCCAGAGTCATTCATTCATTCATTCCATCCGATCATTCATTCATTCGATGTAGTTCATAATCCAGAGGCATTCGTTCATTCCACCCTATTAGTCATTCATTCAATCCTATTAGTCATTCATTTGATAGTAGTTCATAATCCAGAGTCATTCATTCATTCATTCCATCCGATCATTCATTCATTCATTGTAGTTCATAATCCAGAGTCCTTCGTTCATTCCACCCTATTAGTCATTCATTCAATCCTATTAGTCATTCATTTGATAGTAGTTCATAATCCAGAGTCATTCATTCATTCAATGTAGTTCATAATCCAGAGTCCTTCGTTCATTCCATCCTGTTAGTCATTCACTCAATCCTATCAGTCATTCATTTGATAGTAGTTCATAATCCAAAGTCATTCATTCATTCCATCCTATCATTCATTCATTCGATGTAGTTAATAATCCAGAGTCATTCGTTCATTCCACCCTATTAGTCATTCATTCAATCCTATTAGTCATTCATTCAATAGTAGTTCATAATCCAGAGTCATTCGTTCATTCCATCCTATCATTCATTCATTCGATGTAGTTAATAATCCAGAGTCATTCATTCATTCCACCCTATTAGTCATTCATTCAATCCTATTAGTCATTCATTCAATAGTAGTTCATAATCCAGAGTCATTCGTTCAATCCATCCTATCATTCATTCATTCGATGTAGTTAATAATCCATAGTCATTCATTCCATCCTGTTAGTCATTCATTCAATCCTATTATTAATTCATTCAATAGTAGTTAATAATCCAGAGTCGTTCATTCATTCCATCCTATTAGTCATTCATTCAATCCTATTATTCATTCATTCGATAGTAGTTAATAATCCAGAGTCATTCATTCATTCCATCCTATTAGTCATTTGTTCGATAGTAGTTAATAATCTAGTCATTCATTCGTTCCATCCTATTAGTCATTCATTCGATAGTAGTTAATAATCCATAGTCATTCATTCATTCCATCCTATTAGTCATTCATTCAATCCTATTAGTCATTCATTCGATAGTAGTTCATAATCCAGAGTCGTTCATTCATTCCATCCTATTAGTCAGTCAATCGATAGTAGTTAATAATCCATAGTCATTCATTCATTCCATCCTATTAGTCATTCATTCAAGCCTATTAGTCATTCAGTCGATAGTAGTTAATAATCCAGAGTCATTCGTTCATTCCATCCTATCATTCATTCATTTGATAGTAGTTAATAATCCATAGTCATTCATTCATTCGATAGTAGTTAATAATCCAGAGTCGTTCATTCATTCGATAGTAGTTAATAATCCAGAGTCGTTCATTCATTCCATCCTATTTGTCATTCATTCGATGGTAGTTAATAATCCAGTCATTCATTCATTCCATCCTATTAGTCATTCATTCAATAGTAGTTAATAATCCCTAGTCATTCATTCATTCCATCCTATTTGTCATTCATTCGATAGCAGTTAATAATCCCTAGTCATTCATTCGTTCCATCCTATTATTCATTCATTCATTAGTAGTTAATGATTAGTAATTATGGTATTTGTTAAGCACTTACTCACTCTCTGGCCCTAGTCATTCATTCATTCAATCTTATTATTCATTCATTCAATAGTGGTTAATAATCCATAGTCATTCATTCATTCAATACTATTATTCATTCATTGAATAGTAGATAATATTTAGTAATTGTGGATATTTGTTAAGCGCTTATTCACCCTCCGGCCATAGTCATTCATTCATTCAATCCTCTTGATTCATTCATTCAATAGTAGTTAATAATTCATAATTACGGTATTTGTTAAGCGCTTACTCGCCCTCCGGCCATAGTCATTCCTTCATTCAATCCTATTGATTCATTCATTCCATAGTAGTTAATAATTAATAATTATGGTATTTGTTAAGTGCTTATTATGTGCAGAGCACTGTTCTAAGCGCTGGGGGAGATTGTCCCACGTAGGGCTCACGTTTTTTAATCCCCATTTTTCCAGGTGAGATAACTGAGGCCCAGAGAAGTTAAGTGACTTGCCCAAGGACACACAGCAGACAAGTGGCAGAGCCAGGATTAGAACCCACAACCTCTCTCAGGGACAGGCTGGTGTGGGTGAAAAGGGAGGTCGTTCCCCCTTCAGCAGGGGCGGACGGGAGACGGGGTCCCCAAAGGAGAGATTTCCCCTCAGGATCCCGTCGCCCTTGCTGAGGGGAGCATCTCCTCAGAACGGCCTCCCCTCCCACGGCGCGGGGCGTGAAGGGGAAATGGCACCTCGCCCCAAATGGGCCTTCAATAATAATAATAATAATAATAATGTTGGTATTTGTTAAGCGCTGACTATGTGCAGAGCACTGTTCTAAGTGCTGGGGGGATACAAGGTGATCAAGTTGTCCCACGTGGGGCTCACAGTCTTCATCCCCGTTTTACAGATGAGGTCACTGAGGCACAGAGAAGTGAAGTGACTTGCCCACACTCACACAGCTGACAAGTGGCGGAGCTGGGATTCGAACCTATGACCTCTGACTCCCCAGCCTGGGCTCTTTCCACTGAGCTACGAATAATAATTATGGTATTTGTTAAACGCTTACTCTGTGCAGAGCACTGTTCTACGCGCTGGGGGAGGTACAGGGTCATCAGATTGTCTCACGTGGGGCTCACATTTTTTATTCCCCATTTTTACAGATGAGGGAACTGAGGCACAGAGAAGTGAAGTGACTTGCCCAAGGTCACACAGCAGACAAGTGGCGGAGCAGGGATTAGAACCCATGACCTCTGACTCCCAAGCTCGGGCTCTTTCCACTGAGCCACGCTGCTCCTACAGTTAGTTAGTGAGCGCTTACGCTGTGCAGAGCGCTGCCCTCGGCGCTTAGAATGGGGCAGTGGGTAGAGACGATCCCGGCCCAATGACGCGCTCACAGTCTAAAAGGGCAAAAATAAAAGACCACAAAGTCACCATCAAGAGAATCACGTCACCATGTCGTCTGTACTCGTCTGCTCGACTGTATATATTTTCATTACCCAATTTATTTTGTTAATGAGCTGTACAATCACCTTGATTCTATTATTTTGTTAATGAGATGTACATCACCTTGATTCTATTTATTTGCTATTGTTTAAATGAGATGTTCATCCCCTTGATTCTATTTACTGCCATTGTTTTTGTCGGTCCGTCGCCCCCGATTAGACTGTAAGCCCGTCAAAGTCTGGGACTGTCTCTATCTGTTACCGATTTGTACATTCCAAGCGCTTAGTACAGTGCTCTACACATAGTAAGCATTCAATAAATACTATTGACTGATTGAATGAATGTCATCGTCATGATGGTGGCCTTTCTTTAAGCGCTCGCTGAGGGACAGATGTGGGTGTTTCTTAAGCGCTTACCATGGGCCCAGCACTGTTCCAAGTCCTGGAGGAGGATGAAGGGTCATGAGGTTGTCCCACGTGGGGCTCACCGGCTTCATTCCCATTTGACAGATGAGGGAACTGAGGCCCAGAGAACTTAATAATAATAACGGTGTTTCTTAAGCACTTACTATGAGGCCCAAAGAAGAAATGATAATAATGTTGCTATTTTTTAAGCGCTTACAATGGCCAAGCACTGTTCTAAGCGCTGGAGGGGGGTTACAGGGTGATCAGGTTGTTCCACCTGGGGCTCACACTTTTCATCCCCATTTGACAGGTGAGGGAACTGAGGCACCAAGAAGAAATAATAATAATACTGTTGGTATTTGTTAAGCACTTACTATGGGCCAAGCAGTGTTCTAAGCGCTGGAAGGGGGATACAGGGTAATGAGGTTGTCCCATGTGAGGCTCACAGGCTTCATCCCCATTTGACAGATGAGGGAACTGAGGCCCAGAGAACTTAATACTAATAATAATGGTGTTTCTTAAGCGCTTACTATGAGGCCCAAAGAAGAAATTATAATGTTGCTATTTGTTAAGCACTTACAATGGGTCAAGCACGTTCTAAGCACTGGAGGGGGGTATACGGGGTAATCAGGTTGTCCCACCTGGGGCTCACACTTTTTATCCCCATTTTACAGGTGAGGGAACTGAGGCACAGAGAAGAAATAATAATAATACCGTTGGTATTTGTTAAGCGCTTACTATGGGCCAAGCACTGTTCTAAGCGCTGGAAGGGGGATACAGGGTAATTAGGTCGTCCCATGTGGGGCTCACAGGCTTCATCCCCATTTTACAGGTGAGGGAACTGAGGCACAGAGAAGAAATAATAATAATGGTATTGTTCAGTGCTTACTAGGGGCCCAGCACTGTTCTAAGCGCTGGAGGGGATACAAGGGTCATGAGGTTGTCCCACGTGGGGCTCACAGGCTTCATTCCCATTTGACAGATGAGGGAACTGAGGCACAAAAAAGAAAATAATAACGTTGGTATTTGTTAAGCGCTTACTATGGGCCAAGCAGTGTTCTAAGCGCTGGAGAGGGATACAGGGTAATGAGGTTGTCCCACGTGGGGCTCACAGACTTCATCCCCATTTGACAGGTGAGGGAACTGAGGCACAAAGAAGAAATAATAATGTTGGTATCTGTTCAGCACTTACTATGGGCCAAGCACTGTTCTAAACTCTGGAGGGGGATACAGGGTAGTGAGGTTGTCCCACGTGGGGCTCACAGGCTTCATCTCCATTTGACAGATGAGGGAACTGAGGCCCAGATAACTTAATTAATAATGATAATGGTACTCGTTAAGCGCTTACAATGGCCAGGCACTGTTCTAAGCGCTGGAGGGGGATACAGGGTAATGAGGTTGTCCCACTTGGGGCTCACCGGCTTCATCCCCATTTGACAGATGAGGGAACTGAGGCCCAGAGAACTTAATAATAATAATAATAATGGTGTTTCTTAAGCGCTTACTATGGGCCCAGCACTGTTCTAAACTTAGGCACAAAGAAGAAATAATAATAATAATGTTGGTATTTGTTAAGCGCTTACTATGGACCAAGCACTATTCTAAGCGCTGGAGGGGGATACAAGGTAATGAGGTTGTTCCACGTGGGGCTCACAGCCTTCATCCCCATTTGACAGATGAGGGAACCGAGACATGGAGAAGTAAAGTAATAATAATGGTATTTGTTAAGCGCTTACTATAGACCAAGCACTGTTCTAAGCGCTGGGGGAGATACAGGGTAATCAGTTGTCCCATGTAGGCTCACAGGCTTCATCCTTATTTTACAGATGAGGGAAGTGAGGCCCAGAGAAGTTAAGTAATAATAATAATAATAATAATAATAATGGTATTTGTTAAGTACTTACTACTTGCCAAGCACTGTTCTAAGCACTGGGGGAGATACAGGGTAATGAGGTTGTCCCACATAGGGCTCACACTTTTCATCCCCATTTTACAGATGAGGTAACTGAGGTACAAAAAAGAAATGATAATAATGGTATTTGTTAAGCACTTACTATGTGCCAAGCACTGTTCTGAATTCTGGAGGGGGATACAAACAAGGTAATCAGATTGTCCCATTTGGGGCTCACAGTCTTCGTCCCCATTTTACAGAGGAGGAAACTGAGGCCCAGAGAAGTGAAGTGACTTGCCCAAGATCACACAGCTGACAAGCGGCACAGCCAAGATTAGAACCCATGAGCTCTGAATCCCAAGCCCGGGCTCTTTCCACTAAGCCACGCCGCTTCTATGAATTCAGTCCCTCAGTCAGGTCATCAGCGCTGCTTCGTGACCATGTGAGAAGTGGCGTGACTAAGTGGAAAGAGCGTGGGCGTGGGAGTCAGGGGATCTGGGTTCTAATTCTGCCTTCACTACTTGTCTGCTCTGTGACCTTGGGCAAGAGACTTCACTTCTCTGGGCCTCAGTCACCTCATCTGTAAAATGAGGATTAAAAGTGTGAGCCCCACATGGGGCAACCTGATTACCCTGTACCTACCCCAGCGCTTAGAACAGTGCTTAGCCCATAGTAAGCACTTAACAAATACCATCATTATTATTATCATTATTGTATCTACCCCAGTATTTGAAACAATGTTTGGCACATAGTAAGCCTTAACAAATAGCATAATAGTTATATAATAGTAACTAATAATACTATTATAATAATCATTATATTATATAATTATCATATAATAATTATATTATGATGTTATAATTCTATCATTAGTAACAAAATAATAATAACAGTTATTAGACTGTAAGCGCATCAAAGGGCAGGGACTGCCTCTATCTGTTACCGATTTGTACATTCCAAGCGCTTAGTACAGTGCTCTGCACATAGTAAGCGCTCAATAAATACTATTGAATGAATTGAATGAATAGTTATTATTAATATTATTGAGCACCTACTGGGTGCAGAGCATTCCAGAGACACCACCGTTGCTGCTAGAGTTCAACTCCTGAGCGTGATTTTACCAGGGAATAAAATTAAAAAATCACTGACTTTCAAAAAATTTGACCGAAGTCATTGCATATCATGTGGGAGAGCAATTGGACATCCGGTTCTCTCCCAGTCTTTAAAGCCTTACTAAAATCGTAATTCCAGAAAGCCTTCCCGGACTACTTGCTCAACACCCCACTCTCCCTCTTGCATCATTTTGTAGTTGAGTTGCTACCCCTAAGCAGCGCATGACTTCATTCATTCATTCAATAGTATTTACTGAGCGCTTACTATGTGCAGAGCACTGGACTAAGCGCTTGGAATGGACAAATCGGCAACAGATAGAGACAGTCCCTGCCCATTGATGGGCTTATAGAGCCCGGGCCTGGGAGTCAGGTGGAAATGAGAAGCAGCGTGGCTCAGTGGAAAGAGCCCGGGCTTAGGAGTCAGAGGTCATGGATTCTAATCCTGACTCCTCCACCTGTCAGCTGTGTGACTTTGGGCAAGTCACTTAACTTCTCGGTGTCTCAGTTACCTCATTTGTAAAATGGGGATTGAGACTGTGAGCCGCACGTGGGACAACCCGATTACCCAGCGCTTAGAAGAGTGCTCGGCACATAGTAAGCGCTTAACAGATGCCAACATTATTAAATGGGTTCTAATCACTTGTCTGCTTGTGTGACCTTAGGCAAATCACTCCATTCCTCTGGGCCTCAGTTTCCTCATCTGGAAAATGGAGATTAAGACTGTGAGCCCCAAGTGGGACACGGACTGTGTCTGACCTGATTAACTTGTATCTACCCCAGCACACACTACAGTGCCTGGCACATAGTAAGCACTTATATACCATTAAAAAAAAAGGTACTCATCCCACTTCCCAACCTCATGACACTTATACACATGTCTTTATACTTGGGCATTTCCCCTTTAGGCAGACATGCCTACCTCCTCCATGAGCTTGTAAGATCCTTGAGGATAAGGCTCTATAGGAAGCAGCATGTCTCGGTGGAAGGGGCACGGCCCCGGGAGTCAGAGGTCATGGGTTCTAATCTCGGCTCCGCCACTTGTCAGCTGTTGTGACTTCGGGCAAGTCACTTAAATTCTCAGAGCCTCATCTGTAAAATGGGGATGAAGCCTGTGAGCCCCACGTGGGACAACCTGCTTATTCATTCAATAGTATTTATTGAGCGCTTAGTATGTGCAGAGCACTGTAATAATGTTGGTATTTGTTAAGCGCTTACTATGTGCAGAGCACTGTTCTAAGCGCTGGGGTAGACACAGGGGAATCAGGTTGTCCCGCTTGGGGCTCACAGTCTTAGTCCCCATTTTACAGATGAGGTAACTGAGGCACAGAGAAGTTAAATGACTTGCCCACAGTCACACAGCTGACAAGTGGCAGAGCTGGGATTCAAACTCATGACCTCTGACTCCCAAGCCCAGGCTCTTTCCACTAAGCCACGCTGCTTCTCTAACCGTACTAAGCGCTTGGAATGTACAATCGGCAACAGATAGAGACAGTCCCTGCCCTTTGTCGGGCTTACAGTCTAATCTTACCCCAGTGCTTAGAACAGTGCTTGGCACCTAGTAAGTGCTTAATACCATCATTACCCAAGCACTTAGTACCGTGCTCTGCACATAGTAAGTGCTCAATAAATACCATTGAATGAATGAATGAATGAGTGAATGATGTCTACTTACTCTATCGTACTCTCCCAAGCTCTTAGAGTAAGCCCTCAGTCAATCAATGGTATTAACTGAGCGCTTCCCGTGCGGAGAATACTCTATTAAGCGCTTGGGAGGGTACAGACTTGAAAGCCGCATTTCCTAACCATGAGTTTACAGCCTAGAGGACTCAAAATACATTATTCATTGACCGATTGATTGATCGAGGCAGCTATTTGGCCACAGCTAAGAAATGCTGAGTGCTGGGCAAACGGGGTTAGAGCTCCCCAGGACAAACAAGCCCAGGTGCAGGGCCACCAAAGGACATCAAGGGCAACTAGAAATGTCTAAAAACCACAACTTCCCCTTCCCTCCCTCCTAATGGTCTGAGGAAGGAGACTGCTGCATCAGCTTCTCAGTTTCTTCGGCAGCCGCCTCCGCTGCCTCCCGCCCCCTAACATCTGGGGGGCCTTCAAGGCTCACTTCTGGGTCCCCTTCTATTCTGCATCTGCACCCACTTCCTTGGTGAACTCATTCGCTCCCCTGGCTTCAACTACCCTATCTATACAGATGATTCCCAAATCTACATCTCCAGCCCTGACCTCTCTCTCCTTCCTTGCACTTTTTTTAAAATAGTATTTGTTTAGCACTTACTAGGTGCCAAGCGCTGAGGTAGATACAAATTGATCAGGTAGAACTGTCCCTGGCCCACGTCAGGCTCACAGCGGCAAGCCCCGTTTTACAGATGAGGTAACTGAGGCATAGAGAAGTGAAGTAATTTGCCCCAGGTTACACAGCAGAAAAGTGGAAGAGAGCCAGGATTAGAACCCAGGTCCTTCTGACTCCACGGCCTGTGCTCTCTCCACTGGGCCATGCTGCTTCTCTGCATTTCCTCCTGCCTTCAGGGCACCTCTACCTAGATGTCCTGCGGATATGAGAAGCAGCGTGGCTCAGTGGAAAGAGCACGGGCTTTGGAGTCAGGGCTCATGAGTTCGAATCCCAGCTCTGCCACTTGTCGGCTGTGTGACTGTGGGCAAGTCACTTAACTTCTCTGTGCCTCAGTTCCCTCATCTGTAAAATGGGGATGAAGACTGTGAGCCCCACGTGGGACAACCTGATTCCCCTATGTCTACCCCAGCGCTTAGAACAGTGCTCGGCACATAGTAAGCGCTTAACAAATACCAACATTATTATTATTATTATTATATCTCGAACCAAACTCGTCCAAAACAGAACTCCTTCCCTCTCAACCCTTGTCCTCTCCCTGTCTTCCTGTCACTGTTGACAATCCTATCACTAACCTCCCTATTTCACAAACCCATAACCTTGGTGTTATCCTAGACTCATCTCTCTCATTTCCCCTCAATCCGTCACCAAATCCTGTAGATTCTAACTTCACAACATTGATAAAATCCACCCTTTCCTCTCCATCATTCATTCATTCAATCGTATTTATTGAGCGCTTAACTGTATGCAGAGCACTGGACTAAGCACTTGGAAAGTACAATTTGGCAACAGATAGAGACAATCCCTACCCAACGACGGGCTCACAGTCTAGAAGGGGGAGACAGACAACATAACAAAACAAGTAGACAGGCATCTACTTATAGATGATAAGATTATAATAGATGAATATAATTATAGATATATAATAATTTTTGTTAAGCGCTTACTACGTGCAGAGCACTGTTCTAAGCGCTGGGGTAGATACAGGGTAATCGGGTTGTCCCACGTGAGGCTCCCAGTCTTAATTCCCATTTTACAGATGAGGGAACTGAGGCACAGAGAAGTGAAGTGACTTGCCCACAGTCACACAGCTGACAAGTGGCAGAGCCGGGATTCAAACTTGTGACCTCTGACTCCCAAGTCCGTGCTTATTCCACTGAGCCACGCTGCTTATAATTCTGTATATCTATGGATATCATTATTAATAAAATAAATAGAATAATATGTACAACTATACACAAGTGCCGTGGGGTGGACAAGGAGGTAGAGCAGAGGGAGGGAGTAGGGGCGATGGGGAGGGGAGGAAGAGCAGAGGAAAAGGGGGGCTCACTCTGAGAAAACTTCTACCATGCTGATCCAAGCACTTATCCTAGACCACCTTGACTACTGCATCTGCCTCCTCACCGTCCTCCGGGCTTCCTGGCTCTCCCCGTCTAGTCCATACTTCGCTGTGTTGCGCCGATCACTTTCGAACAAAAATGTTCCATCCATGTCTCCCCACTCCTCAAGAACCTTCAGTAGCTTCCCGCCCCCCTTCCCCTCAAAAGAAACTCCTTTCCATCGGCTTTAAAGCACTCATTCAGCTCATCCCCTCCTCAGTGAGGTCTACTACAGTCCAGCCCACACATTCGGCCCTTCCAGAGCCAGCTTGCTCACTGTGTCCCGAACTCATCGATCTCACCGCCGACCCCTTTCCCAGGTTCTCCTGCTAGCCTGGAACTCCCTCCTACTCCATATATTCCAGACCTCCTTCGAAGCATTATTAAAATCACATCTCCTCCAAGAAGCCTTCCCCAATTAAGCCCTCTTTTAATGTTAATGTTGGTATTTGTTAAGCGCCTACTATGTGCAGAGCACTGTTCTAAGCACTGGGGGAGATAGAGGGTCATCAGGTTGTCCCACGTGAGGCTCACAGTTAATCCCCATTTTACGGATGAGGTAACTGAGGCCCAGTGAAGTGAAGTGACTTGCCCACAGTCACATAGCTGACAAGTGGCAGAGCCGGGATTCGAACCCATAACCTCTGACTCCCAAGCCCGGGCTCTTGCCATGAGCCACACTGCTTCCCAGCTAGCTCTCCCTTCTGCGACATCTATGCCCTTGGATCTGTGACCTTTGGACATTTGCTATTCGCCCTACCCCCAAAAACACTTTTGTACATATCTTTAAATGATATTTTATAGATTTCTTATTTGTATTAATGTCTGTCTCCCCTGTAGACTGTAAGCTTGTTATGGGCAGGGAATGTGTCTGCTAACTCTATCACACTGTAGTCTCCCAAGCACTTAATAATAATAATAACAATAATGTTGGTATTTGTTAAGCGCTTACTATGTGCCAAGCACTGTTCTAAGCGCTGCGGTAGATACAGGGTAATCAGGTTGTCCCACGTGAGGCTCACAGTTAATCCCCATTTTACGGATGAGGTAACTGAGGCCCAGTGAAGTGAGGTGACTTGCCCACGGTCACACAGCTGACGAGTGGCAGCGGTGGAATTCGATCCCATGACCTCTGACTCCCAAGCCCGGGCTCTTTCCGCTGAGCCACGCTGCTTCTCTGCACATAGTAAGTGCTCAATAAAAACCATTGATTGAGTGGCACTTGGGTACTCACTCTTTCCCACTCTCGGTAGCACTTATACACGTCTTTAACTTCTGTTGCTTCCCCCTATTTGCAATTTAGCTTTGTTCCTCTCTCCCCCTCTAGACTCTAAGTTCCTTGAGGGCAGGGAACTGATTTACTTTATTATATGTACTCACTGAAACATTTAGAGCCGTGTTCTGCCTAGAGGAAATTTGATTCTATTCTTGATTCTATTTATTTACTATTGTTTTAATGAGATGTTCATCCCCTTGATTCTATTTACTGCTATTGTTCTTGTCTGTCCGTCTCCCCCGATTAGACTGTAAGCCCGTCAAAGGGCAGGGATTCTCTGTATCTGTTACCGATTTGTCCATTCCAAGCGCTTAGTACAGTGCTCTGCACATAGTAAGCGCTCAATAAATACTATTGAATGAAATGCATGTGTGCCCTGTAAGCAGGGGTAGAGCTTCGCTGGGATATGTGAGCCCAGACACGGACAGAAAAGGACACTGGGGGCAACTAGAAACTGTCTAGAAACCACAGCTCCTTCCCCCGCCCCACCTGCCCGAAGAAGGATACGTCCACAGCAAACGTCCACATCCACGTCTAACAGCTTGGATACTCTCTCCCCTCCCTCTCCAAACCCCCCACTAACCCACCACTGTGTTTCCCCCACTCCCAATAGCACTCATAACAATTATTCATTCAATAGTATTTATTGAGCGCTTACTATGTGCAGAGCACGGGACTAAGCGCTTGGAATGGACAATTTGGTAACAGATAGAGACAATCCCTGCCCGTTGATGGGCTTACAGTCTAATCCGGGGAGACGGATAGACAAAAACAATAGCAATAAATAGAAGCAAGGGGATGTATATCTCATTAACAAAATAAATAGGGTAATAAAAAATATATACAAATATGGCATTTGGCAAGCATTTACTATGTGTCGAGCACTTTCTAAGCACTGGCATAGATAGGAGATAAGCTGTCCCACATGGGGCTCACAATCTAAGTAGGAGAGAGAACAACCCCCAACTTACAAATGAGGAAACTGAGGCAAAGCTCGTTGTGGGCAGGAATGTGTCCATTGGTCGCTATATTGTACTCTCCCAAGTGCTCAGTACGGTGCTTTGCACACAGTAAGCACGCAGTAAATACGATCGAATGAATGAATGAAATGACTTGTCCAAGATCACACAGCAGTATATCGGTGGAGTGGTGATTAGAACCCAGGTCCTTTATCGCCCAGGCCCGTGCTCTTTCCGCTAGGCCCAGCTGCTTCTCCAAAGGGAATCAGCATATGAACATACCTTTAATCCTGTCGCTTCCCTTTACTGGTAATTTATTTTATTGTCCATCTCCCTGACTAAAATGTAAGCTCCTTGAGGGCAGAGAAAGTAAACGATCAGACTAACTCCAGTATATTCTCCCAGCCCTCTCCCCCTCCCGGCCCCCAGACTGCGAGCCCGTTGTTGGGTAGGGATTGTCTCTATGTGTTGCCGATTTGTACTTTCCAAGCGCTTAGTACAGTTCAGCACACAGTAAACGCTCAGTAAATACGAGTGAATGAAGTACAATGCCCCACTCAGAGTAAGCACTCAGTAAAAAGGATCGATTGATTAACTGACACCTGCTGCCTCAAAGTGCAGCCTTGACCCACTTGGCGGCCATACTTAGGGAAGCAGCGTGGCTCAGTGGAAAGAGACCAGGCTTGGGAGTCAGAGATCATGGGTTCGAATCCCCACTCTGCCCCTTGTCAGCTGTGTGACTGTAGGCAAGTCACTTCACTCCTCTGTGCCTCAGTTCCCTCATCTGTAAAATGGGGGTGAAGTCTACACCAGCGCTTAGAACAGTGCTCTGCACATAGTAAGCGCTTAACAAATACCATTATTATACTGCGTCAGTCAGTCATATTTACTGAACTCTTACTGTGCAGAACACTGTACTGAGCGCTTGGGAGAGTACAATATAATAATATAATAGACACATTCCCTGCCCACAATAAAGCTTACAGTCCAGAGAGGGAGACAGACATTAATATAAATAAATGAATTACAGATACACGTCACCGGTATCTCAGACCAGGCCCCCTCATGCCATCTCCGGGACCTTGTTCCCATCCTAACACCACCGCTTTGGAAAGGACACAGGCAGTGACCACCTGCGAGCTTCCCCAAATCATAGAACATTGGCAGGTGCTGTAGCTGTTATTGGCAGTTATTGTGGCTGAAGCTGTAACTGATGAACTCTCAGTCCTCCTCTTCCAGGCACAGTACCATACTGCTTTTCTGTTTTTATTTTGCGTATTCACCTCGGTCTCGTACGCTGTTTCAGTGTTTTCTATTGTTTCATCTCTCTTTATGTGTTTGCTGCCTGCCTCCCTCTCCCTGCTTTTATTTTCAGACTCTTGAGCCTCTTGAAAGGCAGGGATTTATGGCTGATTCCCAACTGTCTATGGTTTCCCAGTGTTTAATATGGATCTTTGCACCCAGTAAGTGCTTAATAAATACTATTTCTCCCACTACATCCTCCTCCTCCCACCAAAGAGCTCTCAGTGGGAAAACCCCCTGGGCCAACTAGGCCGGGGGAAGGAGAAAAGGAGAAGAGGGAGGGAAAGGGGGAGAGGAAGGAGGAGAAAGTGGGGGAGAAAAGAGGGAGAAGAGAGAGGGAAAGAGGGCAAAGAGGATGGGGAGAAGGGAGAGATGAAAGGTAAGAGATGAGAGGAAAGGAAGGGGGCGATTGTAAAGGATCTCTCTGTCCCATGATGTTCTCCAGACTTTTCCTCGACCGCATGCTGCAGCAGAATAGCTGCGAAGCTCCAGGCCTCAGGTGCATCATTTGAAAATCGGGCACGGGGAGGAGCTAGGATCCAACGAGGGCCCCAGTCCCAAGCGGGGGATCTGAGGGAAATGGATGCTGGCAGTGGGAAATCCGGGGTGCAGGTGGGGAAGGCGGAGGCACTGGCTGGCTCACCTGCCCTGGATACAGCCACTGCCACAGATGAGTTCTTCCAGCCAGGGAAGTGCAGCAGGCACCTGGTTTTAGGGCGGGAGTGGCCACCGCCACCGTTCGGGTCGGGAGGAGAGGGCGGGCTGGCTAGCAAACTTGCCTCCTCTGGCCTCTGAGAAACGGAGTAGTTTCCACCGTTGCCCGGGCAACTGTCAAGGTCCGGTGCCCCCCGGGGAGCAGCATTCCAGGCAGGAAAGCCGGTGGTGCCCAAGGTTCACAGCTCTGGGCCCCCAGGAGCCCAGATGGGGTTTGCCCTGCCTCTACCCTGCTGTGTTAGCAACCCAACTGTAATAGTAACAATAATAACTGTGGTATTTGTTGAGCGCTTACTAGGTGCCAGGCCCTGTGCTAAGCGCGAGGGTGTATACAAACAAATTGGGTTGGAAACAGTTCCTGTTCCACATGGGCCTCCCAGTCTCAATCCCCATTTTCCAGATGAGGTGGCTGAGGCACAGCAAAGTTAAGTGACTTGCCCAAGGTCACACAGCAGACAAGTGGCAGAGCCGGGATTAGAGGACACTGAAGTATTTTTACAGGCTTTATAGGCACGATGAATTTTGCCCAACTGTCGGTGATGTTGTGGACAGTTGGCCATTCGGTCAGGTGCTTCCCTGACGTCTGTTCCCTTTTCCAAACTCCTCAAGTCAGTCAGAACAGTTCGCCAAAAGCTCGGTATTCTGTTGTAGCAGCCATGTACCCGTGAGGTGCTGCGGGGAAAGAAATGTTACGGAGGCCTGCCACAGAAAACCTCTCAATCTTCCAGGGATATTTACTTCTCATTTATCTAATCTGTGACCAAATTTGTCAAGTTCTTCCAAAACACTACTCATGTCCACCCATTCCTCACTAGCCCCACTTTTACTGGCATCATCTAGGCTGGATCTTTATGACAATGTAATAAGAATAATTAAAAATAATTTGATACTTGTAAAATGCTTACTTTGTGCCAAGCACCGTTCTAAGCCCTGGAGTAGATACAAGGTGATCGGGTTGGACACGGTCCCTGTCCCACATGAGGCTCATTCGCTTAATCCCCGTTTTCAGATGAGGTAACTGAGGCCCAGAGAGGTTAAATGACTCGCCCAAGGTCACCCAGAAGACATGTGGCGGAGCTGAGATTAGAACCTAGGTCCTACTGACTTCCAGACCTGTGCTCTATCTACTAAACCACATTGCTGGCCTCTGAACTCTCAGCATCCCCAAACCCCATCTCCATAATTTTCAGAACCCTGCCATGAAAGAAACACGTCCTGGTGGAAAGATTTGCTGCATTGTACTTTCCAAGCGCCTAGTACAGTGCTCTGCACACAATAAGTGCTCAATAAATACCACTGAATGAATGAATCGTGGACCTGGGAGCCAGGGGACCTGGCTCTAAACATTGGCTCTGCCATTCACCCACTGCATGACGTTGGGAGAGACACTTAAATTCTTCGTGCCTTAGTTTCTACAGGGTGAAATGGGGATTCCATATCTCTTCTCCCTCCTTCTTAGACTTGTGAACTTCAGGTGGGACAGAGACTATGTCCCACCTGATCATCTTGTATCAACCCTAGTGAACCCGTCATTGGGCAGGGATTGTCTCTATCTGTTGCCGAATTGTCCATTCCAAGCGCTTAGGACAGTGCTCTGCACATAGTAAGTGCTCAATAAATACTATTGAATAAATAAATATAGTGCTTGGCACAAAGTAATCACTTAACAAATACCACCATTATTATTATTATCTTCCATTCCCCATCGACTACTCTTCCCCCACCCTCTCCCCTACGCCCCATTCTCCGGAACCTATGGCATAGTGGATAAAGCACGGGCCTGGGAGTCTGAAAGTCACGGATTCTAATTCCCAGCTCCCCTACTTGTCTGCTATATGACCTTGGGCAAATCACTTCCCTTCTCTAGGCCTCATCTGTTAAATGGGGATTGAGGCTGTGACTGTGACAGGGGCCACGTATGACCCGATTTGCTCGTATCCACCCCAGCACATAGTACAATGCCTGGCACAGAGTAAGCTCTTAACAAATACCATAAGAAGTAGTATTATTTTTATTATTAGATGTACTATAAGGTCTTCTCTAGACTGCAAGTTCGATGTATTCAGGGAACATGTCTACCAACTTTTTTATATTGTACTCTCCCAAGTGCTTAGCCCAGTGCTCAGTAAACATTGATATTCACTTTTAGTCTGCAACTATGGAGTCTCCTGCCGATTCAGTCCCTTCTACCTTTGTCTCATTCACTTCATACTACCCAACCTGTTTCCTTCATTCTAGGAGGATTCGCCCCTCTCCAAGCTATTAATCCTCTCTGTCTCCCCACCCCACTTTTGCACCGCCACGACTAACAATAATAATAATAATAACTGTATTACTATGTGCCAAGCACCGTTCTAATCAATGGGGTAGATACAAGTTAATCAGGTTGGGTTCAATCTCTGTCCCACATGAGGCTCACACTCTTAATGCCCATTTTTCAGGTGAGGTAACCGAGGCACAGAGAAGTGAAGTGACTCATCAAAGGTAACCCAACAGACATGTGGCAGAGCTGAGATTAGAACCCAGGTCCTTCTGACTCCCAGGCCCATGGTCTATTCACTAAGCCATGCTCCTTGTAGCACCCCAACCCTCACCTTCTCTTTTTTGGAATCTCCCAACATTCACCTCCATCACCCGCAGCGTGGCTCATTGGAAAGAGCATGGGCTTGGGAGTCAGAAGTTGTGGGTTCGAAACCCGACTAGGCCACTTGTCAGCTGTGTGACTGTGGGCAAGTCACTTCACATCTCTGTGCCTCAGTTACCTCATCTGTAAAATGGGGATTAGCTGTGAGCCTCATGTGGGACAACCTGATTACCCTGCATCTACCCCAGCACTTAGAATAGTGCTCTGCACATAGTAAGCGCTTAACAAATACCAACATTATTATTAATTACTAGTCGCTGCCATGTAATAATAATAATAATGATAATAAATAATAATAATGATAATAATAATTGTGGTATTTGCTAAGCACTTACTCCATGTCAAGTACTGTTCTAATCAGACAGACACAATCCCTCTCTCACACAGTGCTCACAATCTAAGTAGGAAAGAAAACTGGTATTGACCCCCATTTTACAGATATGGCAACTAAGGCACAAAGAAGTTAAGTGACCTGCCCAAGGTCGTACAGCAGGCACCCACAAAGCCGGGATTAGAAACCAGATCCTCTGACTCCTAGGCTTGATCTCCTTCCACCAGGCCAGGGTTATCTACCTCTTCTCTGGGCCTCAATGCCCTCATCTGGAAAATGGGGATTAAGACGGTGAGCCCCACATGGGGCAGGGACTGTGTCCAACTCAATTTGCATGTATCCACCCCAGCGCTTAGTACAGTGCCTGGCACATAGTAAGCGCTTAACAAATACCATCACTGTTGTTGTTGTTCCCGCTGGCTCCACCTCCCATCTTCTGAGTGATTTTTGTGCCTTTCTTCCTTCCTCGTCTCTTCCTCCTCTGATCTTTGGGGATTTCGACATCTATGTGAATATCCCGGATGACCTTTCAGGTCTGCATCCTCTCACTCCTCTCTTGCTGGCCTCCTGTTCCACCCCACCTCACCCACTCGCCAAACTTGGACCCATACTGGATCTTATCATCACTAGTCATTTAATCAATAACCTCAGTAACCCCTCTCAGGGTCACATCTGGGGCTTTCCCAGGACTCTACCGGTCTCGACTAAGAGAAGGAGAGTCAAACAGAGGCCTATCCATTCTATTCCTAGCTTGGCCAGTGGCTAGAGAGTGGCAGGCCATCTGCTACGAGTCAAAACTCACCTGTGCTGGGCAGCAGCGGCATGGGAGAGAGTCGAGGGCAGAGACTCAGGTTTACTGGGTGGAAGGGGGCAACGGCAAACCACTTCCATATTTTTACCAAGAAAACTCTAGGATCCACTACCAGAACGTTTGCAGATGGAGGTGGAGTGTTCTGGGAGAGATACGTCCATGGCATTGCTATGGGCCAGAGGCGACGGCATAAGACAACACTAATTTTCCTCCCTTATTCACTCCCATGTCCATTGCTCCCACCAACTATTCCAGACCTTCAACTCCCTCCTGAAATTTGCACTGCCTCACCCTCTCCATTGTGCTACCTCTCTGATCATCTTGCCAACTCCCCTGAGACAAAATCAAAACCATCAAGCATAAATTCTCCAAATTCTCCCTTTCTCCTCCAGCTTCCTCTTACCCCATCATCCACTCTCTTTCCATTTTTGGCCATTTGTCAAGAGGCGAGCGCCTGACTGCTTTCTAAATTGACACCCTCCTCTCCACCCCCGGATCTGCATCTCCAACCCCATCCTTTCTTACTTTCTAAAATCACTTGTATCTACTTTTCTCCTTGAATGACATCGTCAACCACCCGCAATATGATAGCCCCATCCTCTCTCCATTTAAACTTTCTCCCTAATCAAAAAAATGTTCTCTGGAGCCCCTTTACACCACCTATCACGCCATCTCCCTCCTCCCGTACCTGTTCAAAGTCCTCAAACGGACTGTATATAACCCGGATCATTTTTCTATAAAAATATTCAGTCCATGTTTCCCCACTCCTCAAGAACCTCCAGTAGTTGCCCACCACCGCATCAAACAGAAACTCCTTTCTATTTATTGGCTTAAAAACACTCAATCACCTTGCCCCCTCCTACCTTACCTCACCCCTCTCCTTCTACAACCCGGCCCGCACACTTTGCTCTTCTAATGTTAACCTACTCACTGTACCTCAGCGTGGCTCAATGGAAAGAACCCGGGCTTGGGAGTCAGAGGTCGTGGGTTCGAATCCCAGCTCTGCCACTTGTCAGCAGTGTGACTGCGGGCAAGCCACTTCACTTCTCTGTACCTCAGTTACCTCATCTGTAAAATGGGGATGAAGACTGTGAGCCCCACGTGGGACAACCCGATTACCCTGTATCTCCCCCAGGACTTAGAACAGTGCTCTGCACATAGTAAGCGCTTAACAAATACCAACATTATTATTACCTCGTTCTTATCTATCTTGCTGCTGACCTCTTGCTCACATCCTGCCTCTGGCCTGAAAAGCCCTCCCTCTTCACATCTGACAATCACTGACCCCACCTTCAAAGCTTTACTGAAGGCACATCTCCAAGAGGCCTTCCCTGACTTAGCCCTCATTTCCTCTTCTCCCATTCCCTTTGGAGTCCCCCTTGCACTTAGATTTTCTCCCTTTATTCACCCCTCCCGCAGCCCCACAGCACTTATGTACATATCGTAATTAATATATTTAAATAATAATGTTGGTATTTGTTAAGCGCTTACTATATGCAGAGCACTGTTCTAAGCGCTGGGGTAGATACAAGGTAATCAAGTTGTCCCACGTGAGGCTCACAGTCTTAATCCCCATTTTACAGATGAGGTAACTGAGGCACAGAGAAGTGAAGTGACTTGCCCAAAGTCACACAGCTGACAAGTGGCACAGTCGGCATTCAAACCCATGACCTCTGACTCCCAAGCCCGGGCTCTTTCCACTGAGCCATGTCTGTCTCCCCTCTAGACTGTAAGCTTGCTGTGGGCACGTAACGTGTCTACCAACTCTTATATTGAACTCTCCCAACTGCTTAGTACAGTGCTCTGCACACAGTGAGCGCTCAGTGAATATGATTGATTGTTGATTGATTGCCTCCCCTTCCTGTTCTCCAACTTCCTAAATGAACCCCTACAATCTGACTGTTGCCCTTTTTGTTCCACTGAGTCATTCTCTCCAATATCATCAATTTTCTCCCTCCTGTCAAATGTAACTGACTCGGCTCCATCCTAATCCTCGTTAACACCTCAGATGCTTTCAACACTGTGAACCATTCCCTTCTGGAGGTCCTATGCAATCTAAGCTTTGCAGAATTTATCTTCTCCTGGAACTCCTCCAACTTCTCTGGTAGATATTTCTAAATCTCTTTCTCCAGCTCTTCCTCTGCCTCCCACCCCCTAACTGTGGGTATCCCTCAAAGCTCTTTTTGGGTCCCCTTCTCAATCTTAACTTACTCCCTGAGGGAAATTGACAGTTTTAACTAGTACATCCACGCAGATGACTTGCAAATGTACCTCACTACCAATCTTTTTCCTCTTCCACAATCCAGAATTTGCAGTCTTGCATTTCCTCCTGCTTCCAGGATGGCTCTACATAGGTGTTCTGCCTCTATCTCATCATAGCTTTAACTGCTAACGCACTGCTTTGGCAAAAGCTTCCCTGCCCAATTCTGAGTTGAATCTCCTTTATATTAGGGAAAGCAGCATGGCTTAGTGGATAGAATGGGCCTGGGAGTCAGAAGGACCTGAGTTCTATTCCTGGCTCTGCCACTTTTCTGCTGTGTGACCTTGGGTGAGTCACTTCACTTCTCTGTGCCTAAATTGCTTCACCTGTAAAATGGGGATTAAGACTTTGAGCCTTAAGTGGGACAGGAACTGTGTCCAACCTGATTAGTTTGTATCGACCCCGGCACTTAGAACCGTGCCTGGCACCTACTATAGGCACTTAACAAACACCACGAAAAAAATCCAAAACTAAACTTCTCAGCTTCCTTCCAAAAATCCTCCCCTCCTCCTCACGCTTCCATCACTGTTAACAACCCCACTATCTTCCCTATGTCTCAAGCCCATAACCTTGACGTTATTCATGATTCATCTCTCTCTTTCAACTTCCATAATAAGTTGGTCACCAAATCCTGTCAATTTTTCATCCACAGTATCTCCAAATAGGCTCACAGTCTCGATCCCCATTTTACAGATGAGGTAACTGAGGCACAAAAAAGTGAAGTGATTTGCCCAAGGTCACACAGCAGATCAGTGGTGGAGCCATGATTAGAACTCAGGTCCTGTCTGACTACCAGGCCCATCCTTTATCCTCTAAGTCATGCTGCTTCTCCCTTTCCACCATAATGGTCCAAGCCTCAGTTACTCCATCACTCTTCTCACTGATGGCCCTGTGCCTGTCTCTCTCCTCTTTAGCCCATACTTTATTCTCCTGCTCTTCAGATTGTTTTTTTAAAAACACTATTCTGTGCTCATCTCCCCACTCCTCAAATGGTTAATCAGTCTTCTACATATCAAGCAAAAACCCCTGATCCCTAACTTTGAAGCAGAAGCAGTGGATAGAACACAAGCCTGGGAGTCAGAAGTACCTAGGTTCTCTTCCCGGCTTCACTACTTATCTGCCGTCCGACCTTGAGCAAGTCACTTTACTTCTCTGGGCCTCAGTTACCTCATCTGTAAAATGGAGATTAAAACTGTGAACCCCGTGTGGGATATGGGGTTCCCCTCCCCCACCCCCCGCCCTCTGCTCTTCCCCCTTCCCCTCCCCTCAGCACTGTGCTCATTTGTATATATTATTTATTACCCTATTTATTTTGTTAATGAGGTGTATATCTCCTTGATTCTATTTATCTTGATGATGTTGTCTTGTTTTGTTTTTTTCTGTTTTGCTTTGCTGTCTGTCTCCTCCGTTTAGACTGCGAGCTCATTATTGGACAGGGATCATCTCTATCTGTTGCCGAATTGTATATTCCAAGCGCTTAGTACAGCGCTCTGCACATAGTAAGTGCTCAATAAATACTATTGAACGAATGAATGAATGAATATGGACTCTCTCCAATCTCATGTATACCCCAGCACTTAGTACAGTGCGTGGCATATAGTTCGGCACATAGCCGGGTTCGACTCCCGGCTCTGCCACTTGTCAGCTGTGTGACTGTGGGCAAGTCACTTAACTTCTCTATGCCTCAGTTACCTCATCTGTAAAATGGGGATTAACTGTGAGCCTCACGTGGGACAACCTGATTACCCTGTATCTACCCTACCGCTTAGAACAGTGCTCTGCACATAGTAAGCGCTTAACAAATACCAACATTATTATTATTATAGTAAGCACTTAATGAATACCATAAAAAATCAATCAGCTCTCTCCCACCTACCACCCCACTCTTCTTCCACTACACCCCAACTCAAGCCAATTTATTTCTCTCACCTGCCACCGATCTCTTCCTTATGTTCTCCCTCGTCCTTCACATCCAGCAGACCACTGCTCTCCACACCTTCAGACCTTCTGAATTTCTATGATCTCCATGAGGCCGTCTCCAATTTCTCATTTCCACCTATGTAACCACAACTGTGACTCCAGCTTTTCTGCATAGCCTTAGCACTTGGGTATTCACACCACCCCACCCCCCCCTTAACACTTCACTCTATAGCTACATTCATAACTCTAGATTATATTACTTCCTCTTATCAATAATTTATTTTAGTGTCTGTCTTCCCCGCTATCACAGTCGCCAAACACTTCCCCATCTTATTCTTAGATTGGGACCCCTGGGAGGGCCAGGGATCATATCCAAGTCTCATTTTTTTTCTAGAATTTGGTACAGTGCTAGGGAAGCAGCAGGGCCTGGTGGAAAGAGTGCAAGCCTGGGAATCAGAGGACCTGGGTTCTAGTCCCGGCTCGGCCAATTGCTCTGACAATCGCTAGCTGTGTGACCTCGGGCAAGTCACTTAACTTCTCTGTGCCTCAGTTTCCTCAACTGTAAAATGGGGATTCAATATTCGTCCTCCCTCCCAGTTTAGACCGTGAGCCCCATGTGGGACATCGATCGTGTCTGACCTAATTGACTCATATCTACCTCCACGCTTAGAAAAGCATCTAACACACACAAATTGCTTAACAAATTCCATAAAACAAACAAATCAAAGTACTCTGCCCACAGAAGTGCAGATGGATTGAATGATTGATTCATGGCTTGAAATTGCCTGTGTCTAGCCATGTGTCATTCTATGAAATGTCCTTCGGCCCAAGCACAACTCTTTCTTTCTTTTTTTAATAATACTTATTAAGTACTCAGTAAGTGCCAAGCACTGGAGTAGATACAAGCTAATCAGTTTGGACTCAGTCTCCGCTTCATATTGGGCTTACAGATTTCATTCTCATTTTACAGATGAGGTAACTGAGGCACTGAAAAGTGAAGTGACTTGCCCAAGGTAGAATGGCAGCAGCAGCAGCCTCCATAATTTTGGCCCCAAGGCTGAGAGCACATTAGAGTTCTGTTGACTGAGCAGAGGGAGATGGAACAGTCAGGGGTTAGACCCACTCTAAGAGTCCTGCCTAGGGAAGCATCAAGAAAGCCTTGGCCAGCCTCTCTTGTACATAAGTAATAATAATAATAATAATAATGATAATAATAGTATTTGTTAAGCTCTTACTATATGCCCAGGCATGGTACTAAGCGCTGGGGTGGATACAAGCAAATCGGGGTGGGCACAGTCCCTGTCCCACATGGGGCTCACAGTCTCAATCCTCACTTTATAGGTGAGGACACTGAGGCACAGAGAAGTCAAGTGACTTGCCCAAGGCCACACAGCAGAAAAATGGCAACTCCAGGGTTAGAACCCATGACCTTCTGACTCCCTGGCCTGTGCTCTTTCCACTAAGCCACGCTGCTACTCAATCCTATGGGTTCCCAGCGGACTCTGCTCATTCATTCATTCATTCAATTGTGTTTATTGAGCGCTCACTGTGTGCCAAACACTGTACTAAGCACTTGGAAGAGTACAATATAACAATAAATAGACACATTCCCTGCCTTATGACACCCTTACAGCCTAGAGGGGGAGACAGATATTAATGTTAATAAATAAATGATGGATATATACGTAAATACTTTGGGGCTTGGAGGGGGGATGCAGAAGGTAGTGGGAGAAGAGGCAATCACTACTGATAGAGAGAATTTTATCAGTGTTGTCAAGTGTGGAGCTGGGAATGATAAGACTACTGTATCTTCTAAAATCCCTTTAATATCATTTGCGTTTTTTTAAGGGTACTTGTTAAGCATTTACTTGGTGACAGTCACTGTTCCAAGCACTGGGGTAGACACAAGCTAATCAATTTGGGCACAGTCCATGTCCCACATGGGGCTTACAGTCTTAATCTCTGTTTTACACATGAGGTCATCGAGGCACAGGGAAGCTAAGTGTCTTTCCCAAGGTCACACAGCATTTGCAAGGAAAGAGTACCCCTTGACAAACAGTTGTGTCGGTTTATTGTTATTAATAATAATAATAATTATTATGGTATTTACTAAGCTCTTTATGTGTTTCAAGTATTGTACCAAGCACTGGGGTAAATAGATGATCATCAGGTCCCACATAGGGCTAATAGTGTACTGAAGTGATTTGCCCAAGGTCACACTGCAGACAAGTGGTGGACCCAAAATTAGCAACAACTTAGCCAAGTAACCCAGCCTCAAATTGTTCATATTCACCAACAAGTGGCCCTGGGAGGGTATCGTTCTGTGCCTGCAGAGAAGCAGCGTGGCCTAGTGGATAGAGCAGGGGCCTGGGAATCAAAAGGACCTGAGTCCTATTCCCAGCTCTGCCACTTGTCTGCTATGTGACTTTGGGCAAGTCACTTCACTTCTCTGTGCCTCAAATACCTCATCTGGAAAATGGGGATTAAGACTGCGAACTCTATGTGAGACAAAGACTCTGTCCAACCCCATTTGCTTGTATCCATCTCAGTGCTCAGTAGAGTGCCTGGCACATAGTAAGTGCTTAACAAACAACATCAGTCATTCTTATTATTTTATTACTGCTGAACTGAGCCAAATATGGAACTAGAGACTCTCAGCTGAATGAGCATGAGCAACAAGCAGGGATCACGCCTACCAAATCTATCAGTCAGTGGGATGTACTGAGCACTTACTGTGTGCAGAACATTCCACTAAGTGCTTGGGGGAATACAGTAGAGTTGGCAGACATGTACGCTGCCTTCAATCACACCCATCTTATAACCTTAATGACATGGCCACATTCTTCACTGAGAAAACTGAAAGCATTAAGCGTGATCTCCCCAAGGTGCTCCTCTCCAGTCTCTCCCTCCTTCTGTTCCTTCTTCAACTCTCATCTTTCCCAGCAGTATCTCAATAGAAGCTCTCCCGCCTTCTCTCCAAATCCACCCCCTCCACCTGAGCCTCCTACTCCATCCCCTTACACCTTACCATAATTCTTGCCTCTTCCCTCCTTCCCACTCCCTCCTTCCTACCCTGAAAGCCATAGTCCACCATTCATTTTCCACTGACTTCTTCTCCACTACCTTCAAACATACTCAGGTATCCCCTTTCCTAAAAAATAAATAAATAAATAAACTTACTTGACCTCACAACTCCCTCCAGTTGTCATCCTCCATCATCTCTAGACTGAAAGCTCATCCATCATATTTATTGAGCACTTACTATATGCAGAGCACTATATTAAGAGCTTGGGAGAGTACAATGTAACAGAGTTGGTAGAGATGATTCCAGCCCAAAATGAGCTTACACTCTACAGGTGGCTAAGCTCATTTTAGAGGACTAAGCTCATCTTAGCACAGTGCTCTGGACACATTAAGAGCTCAAAAAATATTTGACTGATTTATAATATCTTTGATTGATTTATCCTAATCCTTCTCGACCGCTGAGACATTTAGGTACTGTGGACCATCCTCTTCTCCTGGAAACATTTCCAACCTTGGCTTCACTGACACTGTCCTCTCCTGGTTCTTCTCCTATCTCTCTGGTTGCTCATCCTCAGTCTCGTTCACTGGCTTCTCCTCCGCTTCCCACCCTAACTATGGGAGCCCCTCAGTTTTGGATCCCTTTTTCATTCAGTTGTATTTATTGAGCACTTACTGTGTGCAGAGCACTGTACTAAATGCTTGGAATGTACAATTGGGCAACAGAGACAATCCCTGCCCTACAACAGGTTCAAACACCTCACCCTTGGAGAACTCATTGGCTCCCATGGCTTCAACTACCATCAAAATCACATCTCCCCGGAAAGGCCTTCCATGACTAAGCCCTCATTACTCTCTACACATTTTCTCTTCTGTGTCAACCTTGCACTTGAATTTTTACTCTTCAAGCACTTGATATCCATGCTACCCTCAGCCCCACAACATTTATGTACATATCTGTAATTTAGTGTCTGTCTCCCCCTCTAGACTGTAAGCTCACTGTGGGCAAAGAACATGTCTACCAAGTCTGTTTTATTATACTCTCCCAAACAGTTAGAAGGGTACCCTGCACACAGTGAACCCTCAAGAAACAGCATTGGTTGACTGACTGATAGTTATCATTCAAAATGATAGTTGTTGAATAAATGTTCGCCTCCAGGCACAGATGGTATTTGCAGCTCACAGCTCATTTTGCAGGGGCTTCTCTAACCAGTCACCCACGAAAACCAAGGGACTATCGTAGTGTTGAGCTGCATTATTGAGGCTTTGATGCACTGTGTATTTACAGCTTTTCTTCTGAGACCGCCTAGTCTAGTGGAAAGATCTTAGGGCTGGAGTAAAGAGATTTAGGTATTAATCCCAGCTCTGGCACTGGCCCTCCATGTTTGTGAGCAGGTCACTTAACCTCATGTACCTCAGTATACTTATCTGTAAACTGAAGATAATCACATTTTGCCTTTCCCTGCCTCACAGGGATGTTGTGAGGTTAAAATGGCATATTCATGTGAAAGTCTTTTAGAAAAATGAAAGTTCTAAAAAAACACAACAAATATTCTGTTCACCTTTCCTCCTCCTCCTCCTCCTCCTTCTTCTTCTTCATTTTCTTCACCACTTGTTTGCTGGGTGACTTTGGACAAGTCACATAACTTCTTTATGCCTCGATTACCTCATCTGTAAAATGGGATCGTGACTATGAGCCCTCTGTGGGACAGGGACAGTGTTCAGCCTCATTAACTTGTATCTGCCCAAGCTCTTAGTACAGAGTCTGGCACATGGTAAGTGCTTAACAAATACCACATATATAAAAAAAATACCCCAGTTATTAGTACAGTGCTTGGCAGAGTAAGCAATGAACAAATACCAGTTCTGTATGTGGAACTGCTCCAGAGTCAATTAGTAGTGTTTTTGAATGCTTACAGTGTGCGAAGCACTGAATTGAGCCCTTGGAAAAATACAACAGAGTTGGTAGATAAGATCCCTGACCACAGTGAGCTTATAGTTTACAGGGGGAGACAGACAATAAAATAAATTGGAGATAGGGGAAATAGCTAAGTATAAGGACACTTACATAAGTACTGCAGGGTTAGGGTGAATCCCAAAGTGCACAGACTAAAGACTGTAAGCTTGTGTGGGCAGGGAATGTGTCTGCTAATTCCGTTGTATTGTACTCTCCCAAGACCTTAGTACAGTGGTCTGTACATAATAAGTGCTCAATGCCTTTGATTGATGGATTAATGGATACATAGCCGAGTGCATGGTTGACGCAGAGTGGAGAACGGTTAGAAAAAATAAGGACTAGAATAATAATAATACTAATGACGATGGCATTTGTTAAGCGCTTACTATGTGCCAAGCACTGTTCTAAGTGCTGAGGTAGATACAGGGTAATCAGGTTGTCCCACTTGAGGCTCGCAGTCTTAATCCCCATTTTACAGAGGAGGGAACTGAAGCACAGAGAAGAGAAGTGACTTGTCCAAGGTCACCCAGCAGACAAGGGGCAGAGCCGGGATTAGAACCCATGACCTTCTGACTCCCAGGCCCCTGCTCTAGCCACACCACCTGCCGCTTCTCCAGTCACAAGTGGTGTGATTGTGGTAGGTTCCGATCTCACAGGCTTCAGTGAAGTTGGACACTGTAATTGCTCCAACTTGAAGAACTTCAGTAAGGATTTAAACGCTACTGGTGTGGTAGGTGATGATGAAGCAATAGCTGGAAATGACTCTTGGACACACCCTCCTCCATGAAACCGCTTCAAGCTAGCCCTCCCTAATTGGTCACCTCATCTAGCCCTCACCCTGCTCACCTCACCTCTTTCTCAACATATTCTTATCCTTATTCCCCACATATTTAAGCTAGCAATACCTTTAAAAAGATGAAAAAGAAACAAAAGCCAATACGGATAATTGTTAGGTGCTTCCCAAGCCTACCTTTCCGTCAGTCAGCCTGTCAGTTGTATTTATTGAGCCCTTACTGTGTGCAGAGCACTGTACTAAGTGTTTGGGAGAGTACAACAGTAAACAGACGCATTCTCTGCCCACAGTGAGCTTAGGTCTAGTTCTGACCTCTCTCCTTCTCTGCAGTCTTGCATTTCCTCCTGCCTTTGAGACACCTCTACTTGGATGTCCCTCTGACACTTCAAATTTAACACATCCAAAACAAAGCCCTTCATCCTCCTACCCAAACCCTGTCCTCCTCCTGATAGTAAGCGCTCAATAAATACTATTGAATGAATTAATTAATCAATATTCCCATCACGAAAGACAATACCACCATCTCCCCATCTGACAGCCTTTAACCGTAGTATTATCCTTGACTCAGTTCTCTCCTTCATGTTTAGTCAGTCACATATCCTTTCAGATCTAACTTCGCATCGTCTCTACACTCTGTCCCCCCTTTTCTATCCAAACTGCTAGCATGCTTGTACAAGCACTTGTCATAACTCATCTCTTGCTTTTTTTGTTGTTGTTATGGTATTTGTAAAGTGCGTACTATGTGCCAGGCACTGTACTAAGCACTGGGATAGATACAAGCTAATCAGGTTGGACACAGTCCAGGTCCAACATGGGACTCACAGTTCCTAATCCCCATTTTACAGATGAGGTAACTGAGGCAGGGAAAGGTTAACTAACTTGCCCTCGGTGACACAGAAGACACTGGAGGAGGAGGATTAGAACTCAGGTCCTTCTTACTCCCACTAAGCCACCCTTACCTTATAACTACCCTAGTGCTTAGAATAGTGCTTGGCACATAGTAAATGCTTAAAAAATAAAAATGCCATAATTATTATTACAACTGCATCAGCCTCCTGGCTGACCTCCTATCTCCAGCCTCTCCGCTCTCCAGTCTACACTTCATTCTGTTGCCCTGGTCCTTTTTCTAAAAAAAAAATTATTCTTTGTAGTAATAATAATAATGTTGGTATTTGTTAAGCGCTTACTATGTGCAGAGCACTGTTCTAAGTGCTAGGGTAGATACAGGGTAATCAGGTTGTCCCACATGAGGCTCACAGTCTTAATTCCCATTTTACAGATGAGGGAACTGAGGCCCAGAGAAGTTAAGTGACTTGCCCACAGTCACACAGCTTACAAGTGGCAGAGCCGTAATTTGAACCCATGACCTCTGACTCCCAAGCCCATGCTCTTTCCACTGAGCCACGCTGCTTCTCTTTGTATATCTCTCTGCTCCTCAAAAACCTCCACTGGTTGCCCATCCATCTCTGCATCACACAGAAACTCCTCATCTTCAACTTTAAAGCACTCAATCAGCTCTCTCCCTCCTATAATAATGTGGGGATTTGTTAATAATGTGGGATTTGTTAAGCGTTTACTATGTGCTGAGCACTGTTCTAAGTGCTGGGGTAGATACAGGGTAATCAGATTGTCCCACGTGGGGCTCACATTTTTTAATCCCCATTTTTAAAGCTGAGGTAACTGAGGCACAGAGAAGTGAAGTGACTTGCCCAAGGTCACACAACGGACAAGTGGCAGAGGCGGGATTAGAACCCACGACCTCTGACTGCTAAGCCCAGGCTCATTCCACTAAACCACGCTGCCTCTCTGACTCTGCTCCTGTCCGACCTACTACAAGCCAGGGCCCACCCGCTCCCACACTTCCAAGACTGTAAAGCTCATTTGTGGACAGGAAATATGTCTGTTATATTGTTGTGCTGTATTCCCCCAAGCGCTTAGTACAGTGCTCTGCACACTTAGTACAGTGCTCTGCACACAGTAAGCACTCAATAAATATGATTTTTTTCAGTGATCGACTTTAGCATTTGTCTCCCTCTCTCTTGATTGAAAGATTCTTGATGGCAGGGATCAGCTATTATTTTGATGTACTCTCCCAAGCACTCAGTACAGTTCTCGGCATGTAGTAGGGGCTCAGTATATGCTATCGATTAGAAATACCCATTATCTTATCAGAGAAGCAACACGGCCTAGTGATAGAACACAGACCTTGGAGTCAAGAGGTCATGGATTCTAATGCTGCCTTCACCAGTTGTCTGCTGTGTGATCTTGGGCAACTCAATTTCTTTCCGTTTCCTCAGGTGCCTCCGTTACCACATCTGTAAAATGAGGATTGAGACTATGAGCCCCACATGGGACAGGGACTGTGTCCAAGTCGATTTGCTTGTATCCACCCCAGCACTTAGTACAGTGCCTTGCACATAGTAAGTGCTTAACAAATACCATAATAATAATAATAATAATGTTAGTATTTGTTACAAGTGCCAAGCATTGTTCTAAGAGCTGGGATAGATACAAGGTAATCAGGTTGTCCCACATGAGGCTTCCCAGACTGAGCTTCCCCTTTTCCCTCTGCTCCCCCTCTGCTCCCCCTCCGCCTTCTGCTCTTCCCCCTTCCGGCTTCACCTCCCCTCAGCCAAGCCCCCTTTCCCTCTGCTTCTCCCCCTCCCCTCAGCACCGTGCTCATTTGTAGATATTTTTTATTACCCTATTGATTGTGTCAATGAGGTGTACATCCCCTTGATTCTATTTATCATGATAATGTTGTCTCGTTTTTGTTTCGTTCTGTTTTGCTCTGCCGTCTGTCTCCCCCGATTAGACTGTGAACCCGTCTTTGGGCAGGGATCCTCTCTATCTGTTGCTGCATTGTACGTTCCAAGCGCTTAGTACAGTGCTCTGGACATAGTGAGCCCTCAATAAATACTATTGAATGAATGAATGAATAATTCCCAGACTTGGGCTCTTACCATTAAGCCACACTGCCTCTCAGTTGAACTGAGTTCTCTCCGACTATTTTTGATGAAAGGTCCATGCCTTGTGCACAGAGCAGTAGGTGCCAGACTCTCTAGAGAAAAAGGGCTAGATTGGAGCAAGTGGGCTCCTGTGGTAATTCCATTCCTGGCAATGTCATACGGAGCCGAGGCCTTCCTGGACTAAGCCCTCGCTTCTTCTTCTCCCACTCCCTTCTGCATCGCCCTTGCGCTTGGATTTTCACCCTTTATTCCCCTCCCACTTCAACCCCCCAGCAACCCTGGAAGTCAGAAGGACCTGGGGTCTAATCCTGACTCCACTGCTTGTGTGCTGTGTGACCTTGGGCAAGTCACTTAACTTCCCTTGACCTCAATTGCCTCATCTGTACAAATGGGGATAAGACTGTGCGCCCCACGTGGGACCTACACTATGTCCAACCTGAGTAACTTGTATTTACCCCAGCACTTACTACAGTGCCTGGCACATAGTAATAATAATAATAATGGTATTTGTTAAGCATTTACTAGGTGCAAAGCACTATTCTAAGCGCTGGGGGAGGGGGATACAAGGTGATCAAATTGTCCCACGTGGGGCTAGCAGTTTTAATCCCCATTTTACAGATGATGTAACTGAGGCATAGAGAAGTTAAGGAACTATCCCAAAGTCACATAGCTGGCAAGCGGCAGAGCCAGGATTAGAATCCATGACCTCTGACTCCCAAGCCTGGGCTCTTTCCACTGAGCCATGCTGCTTGCACTTAACAAAGAGCATTAACAATTAAAAACAGCATAACCGTAATTTATTGACTGATATCAATGTCTGTGTCCCCCTCTAGGCTGTAAGCTTGCCTGTGGACGGGGAACATGTCTACAACACTGTTATGTTGTACTCTCCCAGTGACTTAGTAGAGTGCTCTGCACACAGTAAATGCTCAGTAAATACCATTGATTGATTGATTATTTGGTCAGAGACTCAGGAAACACAGTTGTACTTTATACACCAGGCAATTGGAAAACAAAACTGATGGAAAAATCACCTTAATCCAGACACTATCTCTTTTTGCAACTCCATGGTCTAAGTGATTTTGTCCTTTCTTTCCCAAAGAAATAGATTTATATCCTTTGCCCTCCAGCTCTCATTCATTCATTCAATAGTATGTATTGAGCGCTTACTTTGTGCAGAGCACTGTACTAAGCGCTTTTATGTACAAATCGGTAACAGATAGAGACATTCCCTGCCCTTTGACGGGCTTACAGTCTAATAGAGAGAGACGGACAGACAAAAACAATAGTAATAAATAGAATCAAGGGGATGAACATCTCATTAAAACAATAGCAAATAAATAGAATCAGGGTGATGTACATCTCATTAACAAAATAAATAGAATAATGAAAATATATACAGTTGAGTGGACGAGTACAGTGCTGAGGGGATGGGAAGGGAGAGGGGGAGGAGCAGAGGGAAAGGGGGGAAAGAGGGTTTAGTTGCGGAGAGGTGAAGCGAGGTATAGAGGGAGCAGAGGGAAAAGGGGAGCTCAGTCTGGGAAGGCCTCTTGGAGGAGGTGAGCTTTAACTTTAACTTGGAGGAGGTGAGCTCAACTGGAGCTGTCTTGGCCTGTTTCTTTTTGTTTGTTTAAAATTAAATGAATACTGCAAATAGAGATCTTATGTTGGGTGGATAGGACTCTGGTCTTTGTTCCTTTCTACTGAATAAAGTGTGGAACTAGAATTGGATAATTGGCCTTCTTCAGCCACTGAGTTCAAAATGTTCCTGCGGAAGAGCTTTCCTAAGCATTGCCAATCAGTCAGTCAATTGGGAAGCAGAGTGGCCTAGTGGAAAGAGGAGTCAGAGGGCCCGGGTTCTAATCCCGGCTCTGCCACTTGGCTAGGTGACCTTGGAAAAGTCGCTTCACTTCTCTGTGCCTCGGTTACCTCATCAGTAAAATGGGGATTAAGACTATGAACCCTATGTGGGACGTGGACTATGTCCAACCTGACACATAGCCTGGCACATAGTACAGTGCTCAGCAGTCAGTATGTGCCCAATAAATCCCATTCACCTTCTAAGGTTTTTAAGCCCTTACTAAGTGCTGGGGGAGAAGTCACAGGTGCAAATTGGTCACCATCACTGTCACTTGGGGGGATCTAGATAATCATAATAATTATAATTATGGTATTTGTTAAGTGCTTAACTATGTGCCAGACACTACTAAGCGCTGGGGTGGATACAAACAGATCTGGTAGGACACAGTCCCAGTCCCACATAGGGCTCACAGTCTCAATCCCTATTTTACAGATGAGGTCACTGAGGCCCAGAGAAATGAAGTGACTTACCCAAGGTCACACAGCAGACAAGTGGAGGCGCCGGGTTTGGATCTTCTGACTCCCAGACGCAGACTCTATCCACTACACCATGCTGCTTTCTCCAGGAAAATGCTGCGCCCTACCCTAATTTATCCCTGACCAGCAAGAGAGAGCAGAAGAGAAGTTGCAGACACAACTGACAAACTTGCTCATTCACCTCCCTCCCAACCCTCCCCACTCGCAGCCCTCTGCTCCTCTCCAGAGTCGGCCACCTGCTCTCAGCTCCTCCCCAGAGTCAGCTTAAAGCACATCCCCTGCCCAGATCCTGGTGTCGCTGGAACACTGTGGGCCTTAAGGTCCAACCTTCGTTCTCCTCTTAGGAGGTTCCACCGTATCAGATTGGGCTTCAAAACGCAAGGCCCTTTGCCAGGCCTCCCCTATTATCACTCCCTCTTTTCCTCCCTTTACCATCTTACCCATCTTCCCTCTAGACAGGAGAATCTGGGGACTGGCAGGATTCAGGGGATTTCGTGGGATTCCATAGCCTAATGGCAAGAGCACGGGCTTGGGAGTCAGAGGTCATGGGTTCTAATCCCGGCTCCATCGCTTGTCAGCTGTGTGACCTTAGGCAAGTCACTTCACTTCTCTGTGCCTCCGTTACCTCATCTGTAAAATAGGGATTAAGACTGTGAGCCCCACATGGGACAACCTGATTACCTTGTATCTACTCTAGCGCTTAGAGTAGCGCTTGGCATTTAACAAATACCATTATTATTATTGCAGGACCTGGAACAAATGCTCTACAATGTCTCCTCAGTTCCACTGGGCCTGTAGGAGGAACTCTGGCCAATCAATTATTAAATAGCATTTACTGAGAGCTTACTCAGTGCCAAATTCTGTACTCAGTGCTTGGGAGAGTACCATAGTGTTAGCAGATATAATCCCTGGCCTCATCGAGATCACAGTCTAGCAGGGGAGATAAATTATAGGCAGGAGGAAGCAGCACGGCCTAGAGGGTAGACCAGAGGCCTGAGAGTCAGAGAACCTGCATTCTAATCCTGGCTCTGCCAATTACTTACTGTCTGTCAGCCAGTCAGTCATATTTATTGAACGTTTTCTCTGTGGAGAGCTCTGTACTAAGCACTTGGGAGAATACAATGTACCGGACGCATTCCCTGCCCACAACGAGTTTACAGTCCAGAGGGGGAGACAGACATTAATATAAATGAATAAAATTACAGATATGTACATAAGTCCTGTGGGGCTGGGAGAAGGGATGAATAAAGGGAGGGGGAGACAGACATTAATAAAAGTAAATAAAATTACAGATATGTACATAGGTCCTGTGGGTCTGGGAGGAGGGATGAAGAAAAGGAGGGGGAGACAGACATTAATATAAATAAATAAAATTACAGAAGGGTATATAAGTCCTATGGGGCTGGGAGGAGGGATGAATAAAGGGAGCTAGTTGGGTGAAGCAGAAGGGAATGGAAGAAAGGGAAAAGAGGGCTTAGTCAGGAAAGACTTCTTGGAGGAGGTGTGTCTTCAATTAGACTTTGAAGGAGGGGAGAATAATTTCCTGTCTGATATGAGGAGGGAGGGCGTTCCAGGCCAGAGACAGGACATGGGCAAGAGGTCGGAGACAAGATAGACGAGACTGAGGTCCAATGAGAAGACCTTAACTTTAGGAGAGCAAGGTGCGTGAGTTGGGTTTTAGTAGAAGAGTAGCAAGATGAGGTTGCAGGTGGCAAGGTGAGTTAGTGCTTTAAAGCTGATGGTAAGCGGATGCTGTGTGACCGTGGGCAAGTCACTTCACTTCACTGTGCCTCAGTTCCCCTAGTCTCCCCCCTTCTTAGACTGTGAGCCTCATGTGGGACAGGGACTGCGTCCAACCTAATTGACTTGTATCTACGCCAGTACTTGTATCTACTCCAGTGTTTAACAGATAGTAAACGTTTAACAAATCCCTTTTTTTATGAAAATAAAGACCTGGTGCAGACAGTGGAGTCAATCCATCCCATAAACCCAAACTGGGAGGCGCCTCTAGCTACAGCTGCCTATCTACTGTTTTATTTTGTTTTGTTGTCTGTCTCCCCCTTGCTAGACTGTGAGCCCATTGTTGGGTGGGGACTGTCTCTGGTGCCCAATTAATAATGTTGGTATTTGTTAAGTGCTTACTATGTGCAGAGCACTATTCTAAGCGCTGGGGTAGACACAGGGGAATCAGGTTGTCCCACGTGGGGCTCACAGTCTTCATCCTCATTTTACAGATGAGGTAACTGAGGCACAGAGAAGTTAAGTGACTTGCCCACAGTCACACAGCTGACAGGTGGCAGAGCTGGGATTCGAACTCATGAGCTCTGACTCCAAAGCCCAGGCTCTTTCCACTGAGCCATGCTGCTTCTCACTCTCCAAGTGCTCTGCACACAGTAAGCGCTCAATAAATGCAATTAAATGAATGAATGAATGAGCTTAGCCCAGGGTGGGGCAGTTTCAGGAGTAGGACTTCTACTGAACCCCTAGTTCAGCCCCTTCTGCTCCCTAAATAGCTCCCTCTTTCACCCCAATCAAGCAGTGGGATTTTTCCATCAATGGTATTTACTGCGCGCTTGATGTGTAGAGCACAACAGAATTAACAGACCCATTCCCTATCCATAATGAACTTACCTCCTACTCGAAACCAGGTCCCCAAACAGCCATAAAGTCCAGATCTGTCACAAACCCCATCAACCCGTAGTCCAGAGGCTGGCCCCAAGCCATCAAATACCTCAAAGAGGCCACAGCTGCGGGAATTCATGTTCTGGAAGAATTTCTAATCCAATAAAGAAAAAGGCCCAGGACAAAGGATGAAACAGTAGAAACATGCATAATAGTTACAGCTGAATTGACATAAATTTAATTGTTAAAATGGAGGGGATTTTTGATGTAGACAAGCAGCATGGCCTAGTGATAAGAGCTCAGTTTGGGAGTCAGAAGGATCTGGGTTCTATTCCAGGCTCCCCCACTTGTTGATTCTGTGACCTTGGGCAAGTCACTTCACTTCTGTTCCTCAGTTGCCTCACTTGCATAATGGGGATTAAGACTGTGAGCCCCATGTGTCCAACATGATGAGGTTGTATCAACCCCAGCGCTTAGTACAGTGCCTGGCACATAGTAAGCACCTAACAAAATACCTGGGAGACAGAAAGACTTGGGTTCTACTCCCAGCTCCACCAGTAATCTGCTGTGTGAAGTAGGGCAAGTCACTTCATGTCTCTATGCCTCAGTTACCTCATCTGTAAAATGGGGATTAGGACTGTGAGACCCAGGTGGGACAGGGACTGTGTCCAACCTGACTAGCTTGTATCTACCTCGCTGTTTAATAAGTGCCTGGAACATAGTAAATACTTAACAAATACCATTTTTCAAAAATGAGTGAAGTTGGGAAGTAACTCCATGGACATTTCTGCTTCAGGAAAGGTCCTTCTCCTACTCCAATCTGCAAAATAACCCTTGGTGTACAGTGCTCTGCACACAGTAAGAACACAATAAATGCCACTGGTGATGGTGTCAAACCAAATATTCAAGTGGGGGGGATTGAGCAGGCAAGAGTATCATCTGTGGAGCCAGAAGCCGGGATTCTGTGCCAGGAATCACGAGGCAGATCAACCATTTAGTTACTAGGTAGCATTTGGGGTTTGTCCATCACCAGCCCCACTCTTGCCCTTACTCCTTGCTACCTTATTTACTTACATTCCTTACTACCTTCAAATAATAACGACTAATAATAACTACTGATGTTCCTTACATTACCTCTTACTACCCCCTCCTACCCTACCTCACTGGTTTTTGTTTGTCTTGCCCTTTTTTATGGCATTTGTTAACTGCTTACTATGTGCCAAGCACCATATTAAGCACTGGGTTCAATACAAGCTAATCAGGTTGGACACAGTCCCTGTCCCACATGGGGATCACAGTCTTAATCCCCATTTTCAAATGAAGGTAATTGAGGGACAATATCACACAGCAGTTACAAGGAGGAGCCAGGATTAGAACCCAGGTCCAACCTCACTGCTCTTCTACCAAACTCTGCTCCTCTAATACCAGTCTACTCACTGTACCTCTATCTTGTCTATCTCACCATCAACCTCTTGCCTCTGTCCTCCATCTGGCCTGGAATGCCCTCCCTCTTCATATCCAACAGATCAATCACTCTCCTGACCTTCAAAACATTAGGACATAGGTTCTAATCCCAGCTCTGCCACATGTCTGCTCTGGCCTTGGGCAAGTCATTTAGCTTCTCTTTGTCTCAGTTATCTCCTCAGTAAAATGGGGATTAAGACTGTGAGCCCCATATGGAGTTTAGAACGGTGCTTGGCACATAGTAAGCACTTAACAAATACCTCAATTATTGTTTAATATTATTATTGAAGGCACATCACCTCCACCAGGCCTTCCCCCAACAAAGTCCTCATTTCCTCTTCTCCCACTCCTTTCTATGTCAGGTACACTTTGATTTGCTTCCCCCACTCTCCCAGGCCCAAAGCACTTATGTTCATTTCTTTAATGTATTTATTTATATTAATGTCTGTCTTCCCCTCAAGACTGTAAGCTCACTGTGGGCAGGGAATGTGTCTACCAACTCTGTTTCACTGTACTCTCTCCAACACTGAGTTCATTGGTGTGCACATAATAAGCACTCAATAAATATGATTGATCGATTGATTACTTGCCCCCAGGAGTTTATGGAAACACCAGGCTGAGGGGTGACCCCAGCACCCCCAGACCTCTCGGGTGGACCAGGAAACATGCAAAAGCACCATAATCTAGGCTCAAATGACTTTCAAAATTAGGCCGGACGAGAAGCTCACTGTGGGCAGGGAATGTGTCTGTTTATTGTTGTATTGTACCCTCCCAAGAGCTTCATATAGTGCTGTGCACACAGTAAGTGCTCAATAACTACAACTGAATGAATGAATAAATGAATGAATGGAGGAACGAAAGAACTGGCTGCAAATTCCCTTTTCACTCGATTGCAAAGGAGGCTAAATAAATTTATGCCTTCAAAAAACCAGGTGGATTTGATATTAATTTCCTACTGAGCCAACACAGCCTTTGTACTCCCAAATGAGATTTTCTGCAAGAGACATACTCAAGATCATGGCAACAGGCATAAGAGGATATAAATCATCAGAAAGATGAGTTCAGGGACGGAACTAGTGAAAGCAAAAGGCCCACGAAGATGAAAAAATTCAGAGGCAGTTGTTTGACTTGGGCAGGGAACATGTCTATCAACTCTGTTATATTGGACTCTCCATTCATTCATTCAGTCGTATTTATTGAGCACTTACTGTGTGCAGAGCACTGTACTAAGCACTTTGGAGAGTACAATACAATAATAAACAGTGACATTCACTACATACAGCATGCTTACAGTCTAGAGAAGGGGAGAAAGACATCAATACAAATAAATAAAATTACAGATATGTACATAAGTGCTGTGAGGCTGAGTGAGGGAGAGCAAAGGGAGCAAGTCAGGGCATAGCAGAAGGGAGTGGGAGATGAGGAGAAGTGGGGCTTAGTCTGGGAAGGTTTCATGGAGGAGATGTGCCTTCAATAAGGCTTTGAAGAGAGGGGACAGTAATTGTCAGATTTGAGGAGGGAGGACATTCCAGGCCAGAGGCTGGACTTGGGCAAGGGGTCAGAGGTGAGACAGGCGAGATCGAAGCATAGTGAGAAGGTTAGCACCAGAGAAGTTAAGTGTGATTGAGTGATGTAAAGTCAATGGTGAGGAGTTTTTGTTTGATATGGAGGTGGATGGGCAACCCCTGGGGGGTTTTTGGGAGGGGGCTGACATGTTCTGAACGTTTTTGTAGAAAAATGATCTGGGCAGCGGAGTGGAGAATGGACTGAAGTGGGGAGAGGCAGGAGGCTGGGAGGTCAGCAAGGAGGCTGATGCAGTAATCCAGGCGGGGTAGGATGAGTGATTGTATTAGTGTGGTAGCAATTTGGATGGAGAGGAAAGGGCAGATTTTAGCGATGTTGTGAAGGTGGGACCAACAGGACTTAATAACGGATTGAATATGTGGGTCTAATGACAGAGATGAGTCAAAGATAATGCCAAGGTTATGGCAATTGCTTAGTACAGTACTCTGCACAGAGTAAAATCTCAATAAATACCCTCGATTGATTTACGGTGGTCTTTCCTTCTGGAACAAAGTTGAGGCTTTAGTTGGCCAAGACAGCAGAGAAGAGGAATGGAGGTCATTCAAAGGGCAGAGAGGTAATGATGAATGTGGAGGAGTTGCAGATCATTGAGTGGCCTGAATTTTGGAGGGCGGTTTAACGTCCAGTTCAGATAGCAGTGAAGGAAAAAGTAGATACTAAAGTCAAATGACCCAAAATAAACTCTGTGAGACTGAAAATATGAGAAAAGTTAGGTGCAGAAGAGGCTACTACCCAAGAAGCCAGGGTAAGTATAACTAGATAAGTGGGAATAGAGCCATGATCAAATCTATTGGAATTTAGTAGGTTGCAGATCCTAATCTCATTTGTACACTAGCTGTATAATTTTAGGCAAGACCTTTATTCAACGACTGTGCTTTCATTTTCTCATTGGTGATAAGGGGGTAACAGTCAACCTGCCTCAGACAATTACGGATATTAATTCAAGAAGATAGTGAAACACCTTACAACAGTATAATGATAAAAATAATGATAATAACATCCAAAGTATCTCTAAAATCCACACTTTCCTCTCCATTCAAACTACAACTAGGCTTATCCAAGCAGTTATCCTATTCAGTCTTGGTTAAAGCATTAACTTCCTCGCTGACCTCCTTGTGTCTGCCTCTCCCCTCTCATATATATTTTAGCCTGCCACCTAGATCACTTGCTTAAAAAATCTTTAAGCCCATGTCTCCCCACTCCTCAATAACCTCTTGTGGTTGCCCACCCACCTCCATATCAAACAGAAACTTCTCACTATTGGCTATAAAGCCCTTAATCAGCTTGCCCCCTCCTATCTTGCCACAGTGATTTCCTCCTACAGCCAGCTCACTTCATTCCTCTAACACCAACCTACTCATTGTACCTCGATCTCGTCTATCTCGCCGCCACCGTCCTCCCCCTTCATATCTGACAGTCACTCTCGCTACCTTCAAAGTCTTAATTTTTTATGCTATTTGTTAAGTGTTTACTTTGTGTCAAACACTGTTTTAAGTGCTGGGGTTGATACACATTAATTAGGTTGGACACAGTCCCCATCCTGCATAGGACTCACAATCTAAGTAAGAGGGAGAACAGGTATTTAAACCCCATTTTACAATTGAGGAAACTGAGACACCAAGAATAATAATAATTGTGCTATTTGTTTAGCACTTACATGTGCCTGGCACAGTACTAAGCGCTGGGATAGAAACAAGCAAATCGGGTCGGACAGAGTCCCTGTCCCACAAGGGGCTCACAGTCTCAGTCCCCATTTTACAGATGAGATAACTGAGGCCCAGAGAAGCAAAGTGACTTGCCCAAGGCCACACAGCAATCAATTGGCAGAGCCAGGATTAGAACCCAGGTTCTCTGACTCCCATACTCTATTAGGCTTCTCCTCTGACTAAACCCTCATTTCCCCTACGCCCTCTCCTTTCTGTTTCACCTGTGCTCTTGGATCTGTACCTTTAAAGCACTTGATATTCACCCCATCCTCAGCCTCACAGCACTTACATACATATCCATAATTTATTTTAATGTGTGTCTCTCTCTCCCTCTGGGCTGTAAGCTCCTTTTTAATTTTTTTTTAGCCTCCCCCCTCTCACCCTCATTTCCTCTCTCCCACTCCCTTCTGTGCTGCCTTTCCATTTGGTTTTCCACCTTTAATTCACCTCTCCCTCAGCCCACACTATTTATGTGCATAGCTGTAATTCATTACTTAGATTAATATCTGTATCCTCTTCTAGACTATAAGCTCACTGTGGGCAGGGAACGTGGCTACCAATTCTCTTATGTAATACTCTCCCAACTGCTTTCTACAGTTCATCTGTCCTAAGCGCTGAGGTAAGCACTTGGAAGAGTACAATAAAACAGAGTTTGTAGACATCTTTCCTTTATTTGCTATTTATTTATATTAATGTCTGTCTTCCCCGCTAGACTGTAAGCTCATTGTGAGCAGGGTTGTCTACCAACATTGTATTCTCCCACGTGCTTAGTACAGTGCTCTGCATATAGTAAGCGCTCAATACATATGATTGATTGACTGATTGAAGTGCTTACTATGTGCCAGGATCTCTAGACTGTAAAACCTGTTTTGGACAGAGAATGTATCTGTTATATTGTACTATACTCTCCCAAGCACTTCAGTACAGTGCTCTGCACAGACTACAGTAATTAACAGACTGGCTCTATAAAGAAGAGAATATAGAATATAGAGAAGCAGCTCTCAGTGGAAAGATCCCATGCTTGGGAGTCAGAGGTCATGGGTTCGAATCCCGACTCTGCCCCTTGTCAGCTGTGTGACTGTGGGCTAGTCACTTCACTTTCTGTGCCTCGGTTCCCTCATCTGTAAAATGGGGATGAAGACTGTGAGCCTCACGTGGGACAACCTCATTCCCCTGTATCTACCCCAGCACTTAGAATAGTGCTCTGCACGTAGTAAGCGCTTAACAAATACCAAAATTAATTAATGAATTAATTAATAAAGGTCTGGGGTAGATATAAGATATGCCCATAACCTTGGCGTTATACTAGACTCCTCTCTCTCATTCAATTTACATATTCAATCCATCCCCAAATTCTGTCGGTCCCACCTCCACAATGTCGCTAAAATCTGCCCTCTCCTCTCCATCCAAACTGCTATGACCTTAATACAATCACTCATCCTATTCCGCCTGGTTTACTGCATCAGCCTCCTTGCTGACCTCCCAGTCTCCTGTCTCTCCCCACTCCAGTCCATACTTGGCTCTGCTGCCCAAATCATTTTTCTACAAATACATTCAGGACATGTCATCCCCCTCCTAAAAAAATTCCAGTGGTTGCCCATTCACCTCTGCATCAAACAAAAATTTCTCGCCCTTGGCTTTAAAGCACTCCATCACCTTGTCCCTTCCTACCTCACCCTGTTACTTTCCTTAGCATGGCTCAGTGGAAAGAGCCCGGGCTTGGGAGTCAAAGGTCATGGGTTTGAATCCCAGCTCTGCCACTTGTCAGCTGTGTGACTGTGGGCAAGTCACTTAACTTCTCTTTGCCTCAGTTACCTCATCTGTAAAATGGGGATTAAGACTGTGAGCCTCATGTGGGGCAACCTGATTACTCTGTATCTACCCCAGCGCTTAGAACAGTGCTCTGCACACAGTAAGTGCTTAACAAATACCAACATTATTATTATTATTATCTCCTCTGGTGCTAACCTTCTTACTATGCTTGCATCTTGCCTGTCTCAGCACCAAACCCTGGCCCCACGTCCGACCTCTGGCTTGGAACCACTTCCCTCTTCAAATCCACTCGACAATGACTCTCCTCCCCTTCAAAGCCTTACTGAAGGCACATCTCCTCCTAGATGCCTTAGACTAAGCCCTACTTTTCCTCATCTCCCCCTCCCTTCTGTGTCTCCCTGACTTGCTCCCTTTGTTCTCCCCAGCCCCAGCCCCACAGCACTAACGTACATATCTGTAATTTATTTATATTAATGTTTGTCTCCCCGCCCTTTAGACTGTAAGCTCGTTGTGGACAGGGTATATATGTCTGTTTATTGTTGTATTGTACTTTCCCAAGTGTTCAGTGCTCTGCACACAGTTCTCTGCGTACCGTTAGCACTCAATAAATACGACTGAATGAATGAAAGAACTCTCTTTTTGGGGGGTTGTTGTTTTTTTCTTTTTTAAATGGGCTGAAGACGACTCTGGGAGCTGATTCTCTGCCAAGAATATAAAACCTGGGGTGTGGAGGCCCTCTCCTAATGAAGTACTAGCCAGGCCCGGGCCTGCTGGGGGAGAGATCAGGCTCATTCAGACCACTGAAGCTGTAAATGGCCTGCAGACAAAAGGCTGGGCTCGCAAAGCCAAGAGAGGCTTGTGCAGAACAAGCAGGTTCAACGGGAGGTTCCCATGCCACGCCTCTCAAATCATTACCTCGTTTGACCACACTTCTAAACAGATTTTGAAAGATCTAGTGGTCACTGATTGAGCCCCAATTGGATCTGAGAAGCTATTGTCCTTCCATTAATTGTGGCATTTGTGAAGCACCATGTGCTGAGCATTGTCCTGAGCACTGGGGTAGATGACAAGATAATCAGGTGATCCAGTCCCTATCCTACATGGGACTCTCAGGCTAAGTAGGAGGGAGAACAGGTATTTAGTTCCCATTTCATAACTGAGGAACCTGGGGCACAGAGAAGTGGAGTGACTTGCCCAAGAGATCCTGACTTTGAGTTTCTGGGACATGGACTGTGTCCAACTTGATTCACTTGTACCTACCCCAGCGAAAAGTACAGTGCCTGACACATAGTAAGCACTTAACTAATACAATTTTAAAAGTTCGAGAAATGCTGCCCATATATTATTATTGCTAGTATTTTTTCTATTATTATTATTTTATAATAATATTTTGGTGTACTAGGGTTGTTCGCTGATGGCCAGCAGAGCCGAACAGGGTTATTAATAAACCCCAGAGAGTTTGTCCAGTGGAGGCAAAAATACAGGAATGACTTTTTGGTCGCTCCTCCTCTAGACTGTGAGCTTGTTGTGGGCAGGGAATGTGCCTGTTTATTGTTCTCTGGTACTCTCCCAAGCGCTTAGTATAGCAATAATAATAATAATTGTGGTATTTGTTAGGTGCTTATTGTGTGCCAGACACTATATTTTCATTACCCTATTTATTTTGTTAATGAGATGTACATCCCCTTGATTCTATTATTTTGTTAATGCGATGTACATCACCTTGATTCTATTTATTTGCTATTGTTTTAATGAGATGTTCATCCCCTTAATTCTATATATTGCTATTGTTTTTTTCTGTCTGTCTCCCCCGAACAAACTGTAAGCCCGTCGCAGGGCAGGGACTGTCTCTATCTGTTACCGATTTGTACATTCCAAGTGCTTAGTACAGTGCTCTGCACAAAGTAAGTGCTCAATAAATACTATTGAATGAATGAATACTGAATGAATATCCTAAACTCTGGGTTGGATACAAGCAAATCAGATTGGACACAGTCCCTGTCCCACAAGGGGCTCACACTCTCAATCCCCATTTTACAGATTAGAGAACTGAGGCATAGAGAAGTGAAGTGACTTGCCCAAAGTCACACAGGAGACAAGTGGCAAGCCGGGATTAGAACCTAAGACCTTCTGACTCCCCGGCCCGTGCTCTATCTGCTGCTTCTCAGTAGCTTCTCCGTACAGTGCTCTGCACAGAGTATGTGCTCAATAAATACAATTGAATGAATGAATGACTTAACTAGAGACGATCATCCCTAAGCAACTTACTCACGTACAAAAAAAAAGACATCCAAATCCCATCAGAACCCACAACTACATTGAAAAGGTATCTAGGAAGGTGATTCATCTAGAAACTCACAAAAGATTTGCAAATCTGGCCTAAATTGAAGGCATCAAACAGGAAAGTTGTGAAAGAGGCTTCTTCCTGAGTCAGAATCTCATCATTGGCCATCCACCGTCACTCTTGTGGTTATGTGTTCTTACCCCACTGCTCTTCAAGTTTACTTGGTGCAAGCACCAGTTCCCTTTATCCCCTTTTAATGATAATGATTATAATCCTACATTAAAGGAACACAATTCCATCTGTAATATGGCCTGCGATTCAGGCTACAAAATTACAGGGTGATTTATAGCGTCAAACAAGTCCCTTTCATAGTCCGAGGGCCAGAGATCCATGGCTCCGTCTAGCTAAAATATAGGTGTTTCAATGGGGAGTGCGTGGGTTAAACGACATTTTGAAAAGAGATCAACTTTAGCCCACCTACATTTTGAAAAAGTTTGACGTCATTACATCATAATAGTATGACATCATTGGAGAAGCAGCATGGCTCAGTGGAAAGAGCACCGGCTTGGGAGTCAGAGGTCATGGGTTCGAATCCCAGCTCTGCCACTTAACAGCTGTGGGACTGTGGGCAAGTCACTTGACTTCTCTGTGCCTTATTTACCTCTGTAAAAGGTTACCTCATCTGTGAGCCTCACGTGGGACAACCTGATTACCCTGAATTTACCTCAGCGCTTAGAACAGTGCTTTGCACGTAGTAAGCCCTTAACAAATACCAACATTATTATTATTATGATACCTAGGATCCCCTCTAGACTGTAAGCTCATTGTGGGCTCATTGTGTCTATTGTATTGTACTTTCCTAAGTGCTTAGTATTGCTCTGCATGCAGTAAGTGCTCAAAAAATGCGATTGAATGGATGAATGAGTGAATGATTTTTAACAATGCATTAGCTAAAATTATGAACATAGGTAGCATTTCTTGTATACCAAATGTACAAGGTGTAATATACAAATAAATTATGCAGATCCTCCATTCATTCATTCAATAGTATTTACTGAGCGCTTACTATGTGCAGAGCACTGTACTAAGCGCTTGGGATGAACAAGTCAGCAACAGATAGAGACAGTCCCTGCCGTTTGATGGGCTTACGGTCTAATCGGGGGAGACGGACAGACAAGAACAATGGCACTAAACAGCGTCAAGGGGAAGAACATCTCGTAAAAACAATGGCAACTAAATAGAATCGAGGCGATGTACAATTCATTAACAAAATAAATAGGGTAACGAAAATATATACAGTTGAGCGGACAAGTACAGTGCTGTGGGGATGGGAAGGGAGAGGTGGAGGAGCAGAGGGAAAAGGGGAAAGTGAGGCTTTAGCTGCGGAGAGGTAAAGGGGGGATGGCAGAGGGAGTAGAGGGGGAAGAGGAGCTCAGTCTGGGAACGCCTCTAGGAGGAGGTGATTTTTAAGTAAGGTTTTGAAGAGGGAAAGAGAATCAGTTTGGCGGAGGTGAGGAGGGAGGGCGTTCCAGGACCGCGGGAGGACGTGACCCAGGGGTCGACGGCGGGATAGGCGAGACCGAGGGACGGCGAGGAGGTGGGCGGCAGAGGAGCGGAGCGTGCGGGGTGGGCGGTAGAAAGAGAGAAGGGAGGAGAGGTAGGAAGGGGCAAGGTGATGGAGAGCCTTGAAGCCTAGAGTGAGGAGTTTTTGTTTGGAGCGGAGGTCGATAGGCAACCATTGGAGTTGTTTAAGAAGGGGAGTGACATGCCCAGATCATTTCTGCAGGAAGATGAGCCGGGCAGCGGAGTGAAGAATAGACCGGAGCGGGGCGAGAGAGGAGGAAGGGAGGTCAGAGAGAAGGCTGACACAGTAGTCTAGCCCGGGATATAACGAGAGCCCGTAATAGTAAGGTAGCCGTCTGGGTGGAGAGGAAAGGGCGGATCTTGGCGATATTGTAGAGGTGAAACCGGCAGGTCTCGGTAACGGATGGGATGTGTGGGGTGAACGAGAGGGACGAGTCAAGGATGACACCGAGATCGCGGGCCCGAGAGACGGGAAGGATGGTCGTGCCATCCACGGTGATAGAGAAGTCTGGGAGCGGACCGGGTTTGGGAGGGAAGATGAGGAGCTCAGTCTTGCTCATGTTGAGTTTTAGGTGGCGGGCCGACATCCAGGTGGAGACGTCCCGGAGGCAGGAGGAGATGCGAGCCCGAAGGGAGGGGGAGAGGACAGGGGCGGAGATGTAGATCTGCGTGTCATCTGCGTAAAGATGGTAGTCAAAGCCGTGAGAGCGGATGAGTTCACCGAGGGAGTGAGTGTAAATGGAGAACAGAAGGGGGCCAAGAACTGACCCTTGAGGAACTCCAACAGTTAAAGGATGGGAGGGGGAGGAGGCTCCAGCGTAGGAGACCGAGAATGATCGGCCAGAGAGGTAAGAGGAGAACCGGGAGAGGACAGAGTCCGTGAAGCCAAGGTGAGATAAGGTATGGAGGAGGAGGGGATGGTCGACAGTGTCAAAGGCAGCAGAGAGGTCAAGGAGGATCAGAATGGAGTAGGAGCCGTTGGATTTGGCAAGAAGGAGGTCACGGGTGACCTTAGAGAGAGCAGTCTCGGTAGAGTGGAGGGGACGGAAGCCAGATTGGAGGGGGTCTAGGAGAGAATGGGAGTTAAGGAATTCTAGGCATCGATTGTAGACGACTCGTTCTAGGATTTTGGAAAGGAAGGGTAGTAGGGAGATAGGACGATAACTGGAGGGGGAAGTGGGGTCAAGAGCGGGTTTTTTTAGGATGGGGGAGACGTGGGCGTGTTTGAAGGCAGAGGGGAAGGAGCCCTTGGAGATTGAGTGGTTAAAAATAGAAGTTAAGGAAGGGAGGAGGGCAGGGGCGATGGTTTTAAGAAGGTGAGAGGGAATGGGGTCCGAGGCGCAGGTGGAGGGGGTGGCACTTGCGAGGAGGGAGGAGATCTCCTCTGAGGATACTGCAGGAAAGTATGGGAAAGTAGGGGAGGGAGTCGGTGGGGGGGAGGGGAGAGGCAGAGGGGTGACTTTGGGGAACTCAGACCTGATCGTGTTGATTTTCGTGAGGAAATAGGTGGCCAGATCATTGGGGGTGAGAGATGGGGGAGGGGGAGGAACAGGGGGTCTAAGGAGAGAGTTAAAGGTCCGGAACAATCGGCGGGGGTGACGGGCATGGGTGTCGATGAGGGAGGAGAAGAAGCTTTGCCTGGCAGAGGAAAGGGCAGAGTTAAGGCAGGAAAGGATAAATTTGAAGTGTGTGAGGTCGGCTTGGTGCTTTGACTTTCGCCAGCAGCGCTCAGCAGCTCGAGCATAGGAGCGTAGGAGGCGGACGGAGGAGGTGATCCAGGGCTGTGGGTTAGTGGAGCGAGAGCGGCGGAGGGAAAGGGGGGCGAGAGAGTCGAGATGAGTAGAGAGGGTGGAGTTGAGAGCGGAGATCCGCTCGTCGAGAGTGGGAAGAGAGGACAGGGCGGCAAGGTGAGGCGAGATGCTATTGGAAAGACGGATGGGATCGAGAGAGCGGAGGTCTCTGTGGGGCAGTAGTGAAGATTTGCAGGGGGAGGGAGTGTGAGAGATGAGGCAGGTGAGAAGGTTATGGTCAGAGAGAGGGATTTCAGAGTTGGTGAGGGAGGAGATAGTGCAGCGGTAGGAGATGACGAGATCGAGGGTGTGACCGAGTCGGTGAGTGGGCGCGGTATGGTGGAGCAGGAGGTCGGCGGAGTCGAGGAGGGATAGCAGGCGGGCGGCAGAGGCGTCGTCGGGTACATCCGTATGGATGTTGAAGTCTCCGAGGATCAGAGTGGGCAGAGAGAAGGAGAGAAGGAAGGTGAGAAAGGGGTCAAGGTGGTTGAAGAAGTCGGAGGTGGGACCGGGAGGGCGGTAGATGACGGCGACAAGTAACTGGAGTGGGTGGTAGAGGCGAATGATATGGGCTTCGAAGGAGGGGAAGGAGAGGGAGGGGGGAGGAGGGATAGTGCGGAAGCGGCATCGGGGCGAGAGGAGGAAGCCGACGCCTCCTCCCTTACCGGTGAGTCTGGGGGAGTGGGAGAAGGAGAGGCCTCCGCCGGAGAGAGCGGCGGCGGAGACCGTGTCTTCGGGAGAGAGCCACGTTTCCTAAAGGGCGAGGAGGAGGAGAGAGCGGGAGAGGAAAAGGTCATGCATGAAAGGTAGCTTGCCTGTAACAGAGCGGGGGTTCCAGAGGCCACACTTGAAAGTAGCTGTGGGTGCAAGGGGAGGAGGGGGGGAAGGGCGGGGGGAGGGGAGGGTTTGGATGGGAAGGAGGTGGCGGGGCCCTGGACGGGGAGAGGGGGATGAGGGGTGGCGGTGGGACAAGAGGACTGGGATGGGGCATGGGTGGGGAAGAGAGAAGGGGGGAGGGGGTGAAGAGGGGGTTTGGTGGGGGGAAGAGTAGGGGGAGGGGGAAGAGGGGTAGCGCTGGTAAAGTGGGGTTCTAGGGCGGGAGAGGGGATGGGGGGAGGAGACAGAGGAGAGAGCGGGAAAGAGCTGAGCGAGAGAGGGGAAGGGGAAGGGGAGGATAGGAAGGGGCGGGAGGGGGGAGGGGGGGAGGAGGGACATGGCGAGGCCAGAGAGGTGGGTGGCAGCACTGACAACAATAAACAGTAATAAACGAAATCGGTAATATAGCAACATGATACAATATGATACAATACAGTAGTGCTAATATAGCAACATGATACAGTATGATACAATATAGTCGTGTTATCAGGGACGGGGGTAGACTCGATTAAGGGGCGACCTGATCAAATTCAAAGTCTGACGACAATAAACAATAAAAAGCGAGATCGCAAATATAGCAACATGCTACAGTAAGGCACACCAGAAGTTTGCAATCTAAATCTGTCTTCTCCTGTAGACTGTAAACTTATTGAGGGCAGGGAATGTGTCTACCAACTGTATCAATGTATCCACTTATCACTTATCAGCCACTTATCAGTTGTGTGACTTTGGGCAAGTCACGACTTCTCGGTGCCTCACTTGCCTCCTCTGTAAAATGGGGATGAAGACTGACAACCCCCACTTGACAACCTGATTACCTTGTATCTACCCCAGTGCTTAGAACAGTGCTCGGCACATAGTCAACACTTAAAAATACCATCATTATTTTTATTATTTATTAAACTCTCCCAAGCACTTAGTACAGGGCTCTGCACATAGTAAGTGCTCAATAAATATGATAGAGTACTTTCTCCTTTCATCATTCTCTCTACAACTGAGTTACTTCACAGAGGGTCTGCTGCACTTTGGCTTAGAAAATTTTCACCAGGAAACACCAAATTCCATAGCAAAAACTCCTGTTCCCCACAGCTCCTTCTCAATTTTTATTGGATCTCCCTTTAAAAATTTTCCTTCAAGAATTTTAGAACTAGTCCAGGACTGGATTTAGGTGAAGCAGCATGGCTTAGTGGAAAGAGCAAAGCATGAGAGACAAAGGACCTAGATTCTAATCTGGTGCCACTTGTCTGCTGTGTGTCCTTGGGCAAATCATTTATCTCCAGGCCTCAGTTTCCTCATCTGAAAAATGGGAATTAAATCTTACTCCCTTGTACTAAAGACCGTGCGCCCTTGTGAGACAAGGACTGTGTCCAACCTATCTTGCATCTACCCCATGATTAAAACAAAGCTTGGTACATAGTAAACTCATAACAAGTACCATAAAATAATTGTTAATAACCATAGCTGCCAATTGAGGGTAAAGGGAGCCTCACCCTCTGTGATTTTTTTAAATGGTATTTGTTAAGGGCTTACTATGTACCAGGCACCGTACTAAGCACTGGGGTAGATAGAAACTATTCAGGTTGGACACAGTCCATGTCCCACATGCAACTCACAATCTTAATCTCCATTTTACAGATGAGACAACTGAGGTACAGGAAAGTTAAGTGATTTGACACAGCAGACGTGTGGTGGGACCAGAATTAGAACTCAGATCCTTCTGATTCCCAGGCCCACGCTTTACTCATTAGGCCCTATTGCTTCTTTATGAGATTGGCACAAAGGAGAGACAGTAATGGCTATTTTAAGCACCTGACCCCTTGGAGCTGGAAAGGGACCAGACGTAGAACCAAGAGGGCCACTTCAACTTTTGCCTTTTGCTGGTCAGAGTGGGAGGAGAAAGTCACTGCCCCCTACCATTTGACTCCTCACCGGGTTTCAGGGCCGGACACGAGCAGTTCTTTTCACTCCCAGCCCAAACCCCCATGAGGAATCACACTTCCCCCCTTCAAAACTCTACTGAGAGCTCACCTCCTCCAGAAGGCCTTCCCAGACTAAGCCTCCCTTTTCCTCTGCTTCCCCTCCCCTCCCCATCACCCCGACTCGCTCCCTTTGCTCTACTCCCCCGCCACGGCTCTTGTGCATATACGTACATATTTATAATCCCATTTATTTATATTAATGATGTGTATATATCTATAACGCTATTTATTGGTATTGATGCTACTGATGCCTGTCTACTTGTTTTGTTGCCTGTCTCCCCTCTTCTAGACTCTGAGCCCGTTGTGGGCAGGGATTGTCTCTATTTGTTGCTGAATTGCATTTTTCAAGCACTTAGTACAGTGCTCTGCACATAGTAAGTGCTCAATGAATACGATTGAATGAATGCATACTGAGAGCTCACCTCCTCCAGGAGGCTTTCCCAGACTGAGCCCTCCCTTAACTTCTGGTCCTCCTCCCCTCCCCATTCCCCCTACTCCCTCCCTCTGCTCTACTGCCTTCCCCTCCCCACAGCTCTTGTATATATTTGTTCATATTTATTGCTCTATTTATTTTATTAATGATGTGCATTTATCTATAGTTCTATTTATCTATTTTAATGGTAGTGATGCCTGTCTACTTGCTTTGTTTTGTTGTCTGTCTCCCCCTTCTCAATGGGCTCCCCTGTGAGCCCATTGTTGGGTAGGGATTGTCTCTGTTGCCGAATTGTACTTTCCAAGTGCTTAGTAAAGTGCTCTGCACATAGTAAGCGCTCAGTAAGTACGATTAAATGAATGAATGCATGAGGAAGACTGATCTACCTATCTCACCTCCATCTGATCCATCCAGGCAGAAGGCGGGAGCCAAAGGAGTTGAAATGAGGGTTGGAACACTGGAGCTAATGTGGTGTGAACCCCAGGAGGATATACTATTATTGTACCACTTTGGCCAACCCATCAATCAGTGGTATTTATTGAGGGCTTCCTGTGTGGACAATAATAATAATATTGGTGTTTGTTAAGCACTTACTATGTGCAGAGCACTGTTCTAAGATCTGGGGGAGATACAGGGTAATCAGGTCGTCCCACGTGAGGCTCACAGTTAGTCCCCATTTTACAGATGAGGTAACTGAGGCACAGAGAAGTTAAGTGACTTGCCCACAGTCACACAGCTGACAAGTGGCAGAGCTGGGAGTCGAACCCATGACCTCTGACTCCGAAGCCCAGGCTCTTTCCACTGAGCCACGCTGCTTCCCTGAGAGAGTACTAAACTAAGTGATTGGAAAAGTACCATCCAAGAGAGTTGGCAGACACCCTGACCACAAGGAGCTAACGTTCTGCAGAGGGAGACAGACATTAAAGTAAATTACAAATAGGGGACATGGCAGAATGTAAGGATGTGTTCATAGTGTTGTGGGGCTGAGGGTGGGGTGAATAGCAAGTGCTTAAGGGGTACAGTGGGCAACAGGGGTGCTTAAGGGAGAAGCGGCATGGTTTAATGGATAGAACAAGGGCCGGGGAGTCAGAGGACCTGGGTTCTAATCCAGGGTTCACTACATGTCTGCTGTGTGACCTTGGGCAAGTCGCTTTAACTTCTCGTGCCTCAGTTACCTCATCTGTAAAATGGGGATGAAGACTGTAAGCCCCACGTGGGACAGGGACTGTGTCCAACCTTGATTAACTTACATCTACCCTGTGCTTAGAACAGTGCGTGGCCCAAAGTAAATGCTTAACAAATACTATCATTTTTATTATTATTACTACAGATCTAAGTGTATAGGGGATGCAGAAGGGAAGGTGGGGAGAAATGAGGATTTAGCACTGTAGCTGAATTGTTTGTATCCCTGATATCAGCTACTATTATTTTATAAGCCTATGTTTTGAAATTAGTTTGGACTTTGCTTGGGCTATAAACCAGAGTTGCAATTGATAAAATATCTATACATCCTTGAGGTAGTCAGGCTAAGTAAGCCAGGAGAATTGTGCTGAACCCTTTTTTTCCGAAAGTGAGATCAGTTGAAGTATAAAGCCTCATCTTGACTCCCAAACCCTGTCCCCTGCTGTGATTTTCCCATAACTGTAGACAACACCCCTACCCACCTGGTCTCATAAGCCCTTAAACTTGGCATTATTCTCAGCTCGTCCCTTTCATTCAGCCTACATATTGTCTGTCATCATTACCTCACTGATTTCCTTCTGCAACCCAACCGGCGCACTTTTCTCCTAAAATCCAGTCTATTCACTGCACCCCCAGCTCGCCTTTTGTTTAAGCGGTATTTGTTAAGCATTTACTATGTGTCAAGCTATGCGTTAAGCACTGTTGTAAGTGCTGGGTTAGAACAAGATAATCCGGTTGGACACAGTTCATGTCCCACATGGGGCTCACAGTCTTAATCCCCATTCTGTAGATGAGGTAATTGAGAGAGTTGAAGTAACTTGCCCAAGGTCTCACAGCAGTCAAGGGTGGAGACAGGATTAGAACCCAGGTTCTGACTCCCAGGTCCATGCTCTTTTCACTAGGCCATGCTCCTTCTTGACCCGGACCCCTTGCCCACATCTTCCTTCCTGCCTGGAATTTCTTCCCCGTTCAATTCTGACAAAGCCACCACTCTCCACTTCTTCAAAGCCCTACTAAAATCATATCTCTTCCAAGAGGCCTTCCCTGACTAAGCCTTCGCTTCCTCTGGCTTGGAGCGTGGCTTGGAAGTCAGAGGTCGTGGGTTCTAATCCCGGCTCCTCCACTTATCAGATGGGTGACTTTGGGTAAGTCACTTAACTTCTCTGCATCTCAGTTGCCTTATCTGTAAAATGGGGATTAAGACTGTGAGCCCCACATGAGACAACCTGATTACCCTGTGTCTACCCCAGTGCTTAGAACAGTGCTTGGCACATAGTAAGTGCTTACCAAATACCATTATTATTATTATTATTACCACTTAAGCATTTTGATACTCATCCCATCCCCAGAGCACTTATGAGAAGCAGCATGGCTTAGTGGATACAGCATGGGCCTGGGAGTCAGACAGACCTGGGTTTTAATCCCAGTTCCGCCATGTGTCTGCCTTGTGACCTTGGGTAAATCACTTGACTTCTGTGGGTGTCAGTTCGTTTGCAAAATGAATATTGAAAGTGTGAACCCCATGTGGGATATGGACTGATTAACTTCTATCTACCCCAGCACTTAGAACAGTGTTTGACATATAGTACGTGCTTTATAAGTACCATTATTATGTACATATCCATCTGACTCATTTTAATGTGTCTCCCCTTCTAATCTATAAACTCCATGTGGGATTATGTCTTAGTACAATGCTCTGCACACAGTATGTGCTATTACCATGGGTTGATTATTTTGAATTGTATCTAGTTCCCTCAATGTTATTCAGTTCACATTCGTATTTTACATTACGAAGATCAACTTCTGAATATCAAAATCTGACATTACCCTACTGGATCCTCCATCGATCAATCACGTTTATTGAGTGCTTACTGTATGCAGAGCAATTGTTCTACATACTTGGGAGAGTGTACTTCTAGACTGGAAGCCGGTGTGGGCAGGGATTATTTGTATGGCTGAATTGTGCTTTCTGAGTGCTTTAGTACAGTGCTCTGCACACAGGAAGCACTCAATAAACACAGTAAGTGCTCAACAAATACAACTGAATGAATGCACTTTAACACAGTTGGCAAACACAGTCCCTGCCTGCAATGAGCATGGAATGCAATGAGCAGAGAAGCAGCATGGCTTAGTGGAAAGACCACTGACTTGGGAGTCAGAGGTTGTGGGTTCTAATCTTAGTTCTGATACTTCTCAGCTTTGTGACTTTGGGCATGTCACAACTTCTCTGTGCCTCAGTTCCCTCATCTGTAAAATGGAGATGAAGACTGTGAGCCCACTTGGGACGTGATAATCTTGTATCTCCCCCAGTGCTTAGAACAGTGCTTGGCACATAGTAAGTGCTTAACAGATACCATCATAATAATAGTAAATGTGATTTCTGGTAATCCAGGGGAGCAACAGTGCACCAGATTGGAGAAGCAGCATGGTTGAGTGGCAAGAACCCCGGCCTGGGAGTCAGAGGATGTGGGTTCTAATTCCAACTCCGCTACTTGTCTGTGTGACCCTGGGCAAGCCACTTCACTTCTCTGTGCCTCAGTGACCTCATCTGTAAAATGGGATTTAAGACTGTGACCCCCCCCCCCCACGTGGGACAACCTGGTTACCTTGTATCTACTCCAGTGTTTAGAACAGTGCTGGGTACATAGTAAACGCTTATTCCAGGTACTGAGTTTGGCTATGGGTTCAAGCCTCCAACTCTCCAGATGTTGCCTTCCTGTTCTAATCACCTCCTATTCCCCAGCTCAAATTGTGCATCCCTCCCAAGATGAGGTAACCACCACGCAGACCAAGCATTTGTAATTTATCCTTTGTCCCCTTGCTTATGCTGTGCCATCTTAGAACTTCCTCTCCAAATTCTGCAAACCCTACAAAGCCCTCCTAAAATCCCAGCTTCTCCAGCAAGCCTTGATTTTCATTTCCAGCTCTAAATCATATACATCTATCAGCTATCTCTTACGCTTGAGAACATATTGAACTCACCCTCAGCTCTTTTACATATGTAGTAATAATTATATCTGCTAAGCGCTTACTACATGTCAGTCATTGTACTAAGCGTTGGGGTGGATACAAGCAAATTGGGTGGGACAAAGTCTTTCTCCCACATGGGGCTCACAATCTCAATCACCATTTTACAGACGAGGTAACTGAGGCCCAGAAAAGTGAAGTGACCTGCCCCAGGTCACACAGCAAAGAAGTGGCAGAGCCCAGATTAGAATCCAGGTCCTTCCGAGTCCCAGGCCAGGGGTCTGTGCACTATGCCATGCTACTTCATGTGTCTTGCATATAGTAAGTGCTTAATAGTACCATTATTATTCAACTGTACATTCAAATGTACATACAATTTTGAATGTAGTATATCTGCTACTCTATTTGCAAATATTTTTGTCATCTCTCCCATTAGAATATAAACTCCCAGAGAGTAAGGTACATGTTTCTTCACCCAAGTGAACGCTCAATAAATACTATTATTATTGCGATTTCCTTACCTCTTATTTATTCTCCCACCCAAACAGGATTTGAAACCAGTCATTGGTGCAACTTTAGTTTTATTTGCACAATTTATTTAGCAAGAAAAAAAGTACAGAGAAGAAATACACTCATCTGCATTATTATTAAGGGGGCACTTACAAAACTGAAGTACAAAACCCATTTTAAAATAAATATCGAGCTGAAAAGCGTGATTTATAAAATATTATGATTTGTGGATAAAGTTTTAGTAGTGATTTAGTGATTCTTCCACCTCTTCAAAATTATTTTCCCACGCTAACAGCCCCCCAGAATAGAGATGGGTCCGAACCCTTCACAGACAGCGGGGCAAACAGATCAAAGGACAGAACTCGCACGACAAGAGGATTGGGCTCAGAGTTAGCTTCGCATATGTAGCTCAGGAACTCAGGGGAGAGAGGAGTACTCTTATAACTGCCTAGGTGGCATAACCATGAAAGGGCTAACTAGGGAAGTGACAATTGGTTTCAAGATCTTTTTATAGGAGTCTTCCAGCCACCCAGCTCAGGAAATCTTCTATTATAATGTTCACTCAGTGAGTTGGTGCCATTGAAAATGGGGAGGAAGGTGGGGAGGGAGAGAGAAGAGGGGGAGGAGAGAGAGGGACAGGGTCCAGTTCAGGAAGTCTTGTATTATGATGTTCACTCAGTGAGCTGGCTCCACTGAAGATGGGGAGGAGGTGGAGGGAGAGAAATAGGAGGGAGGTTTGTGAATGTGTCCAGCTTGGGAAATTTTCTATTATAATGTTCACTCAGTGAGCTGGCTCCATTGAAGATGGAGAGGAGGTGGGGCGGGGGAGAGGGAGGGAGTTTGTGTGTGTGTGTGTGTGTGTGTGTGTGTGTGTGTATGGTTGAAAGCAGAGAAGGGGATGGGTGGATCTCTATAGAGCCCAGTTCAGGCTTGGTGTTGCCGATGGATCCCTTGAAGTCAGCCCCAGCTAGGGCCCAACCTCCACCTGAACGGGCCAGGTCCAAACCCAACTCCACTGGGCTGGATTCCTATTCAACATCTCTAGAACATCCTGTTTCTGACTGAGGGCTGCAGGGTCACGGCATGAGTGCTACTGCACATGCACAATGCCTCGCTGACTTCTGCTACTTCCACACCTAACAGCCTCCAGAGGCAACTGAGCACACGTGAAACATCCGCCCAGGTGTTTAGGGCCTCCCCAACCTGACTTTTAGCTCTCCTTCAGAGAAGGAACTGATTTAGATATCTCAGTCTGAGCCGGGGGAGCCAGTGGCAGACTTGTTTTTTTGACTTCTTCACGCAGCTGCCGTCCTCCCTTCACCGCTCCTTTCCCAGCCTCCACTTGGTGAAGTACCTGGTATGGGGGTGGGTGGTGAAAATGTCTCCTGGTGCCTCCATCACCCCCATCACCACCTATGCTAGTGTTGGAGAGGGAAAGAGCACTCCTGGCTTTAAAGAAGGCCCTCCACAATCCCAGGGAGATGCAACAGGGCCCAGTGAGGATGGGTATTCAAATACAGGCTATCAAGAGAATGTAGCAAGGGAAAAGATTGAGGAGGAGACTCAGAAAAAAAAAAGTGGGGGAAAAAAATAAGCCCTGGGGCAGCCACAGGCCTCTAATGAACTGTAGAAAAATAGTCAATCCTACATAGAAAATAGAATAAAGGAATATTTATAAATCCTGCTTACCAAACAGATAAAACACTCTTTCTCTGGAATGATAAAAACAAAGGAAATGAGGCTGAGGGAAAGTAAAATCTCCAAGGAAAAAACAGCGCCCCACGTCCGGTGACAGGACAGAGTCCCGAATCTTCTTATGGTGGGATGAGGAAGTGGATGCTGAGTGAGAGGGTGAATTTTGGAAACTCCGGGAAGCAATCGCCCTTTTATAAAAAGGGTGCCCGGCTGACCCTCTCCGTTTCCTCACGAGCTTTCATAAGGGGGATAACCCATCCCTCCCACAGTTCCTCTAAGCAGCACCAGGCTATAAAGTTCCAAATGAAGGGAGGGGAATGTCGAGAAGGATAAAGTACACAGGGCTTCCAGGCCGAGACAGGTCACCCTGGGTGATACTTTGCAGAGTTGGAGGGTCTCTCTTGTCAGGCACAGCTGGCGGAAGTTAAGGTAAGTCTCTGGCGGTTCAATCAGGGGGCAGTTACTGAGTGAATGCTGATTTGAGTTCCCTGAAGGCGGCTCTGCGGTTTTTTCTCTCCTCCTCCTCTCGCTTCATTTCATCTTGTTCTGCCTTTATCTCCGCTTCAAATTTACTGGCTGATGACAAGGCTTGAACCTACAAAGGAACAACAGAAACCTAATCAACAAGGTGAGGAAAGAGAGAAATCCAGGAATGACTCAGCCCTAATCCGGGCATCTTTCGGCCTTTCCGTTCTAGTGCAAGGGTTGTTTCAGAGCCAGATGGACAATTAGATGGAAGAGTGGCTGATTATCTAAGCTACTGGGAAACAAAAAGCACAGGGATCAATGAAAACCACAGGGAATTGGGAAACCTAATTTTCACCAGTGGCATCAACCTCTTCCCTGTCCAAATCTTTATAAGCGGCGGGACCATCTTCCCTCTTAAAGTGTGAGTCCCAAGTGAGACAGGGACTGTGTCTGACCTAATTACCTTATATCTACCCCAGCGTTTAGTACAGTGCTCGGCACACTGTAAGTACTTAACAGATAGTACAAATATTATTCATTCATTCAGTAGTATTTATTGAACGCTTACTATGTGCAGAGCACTGTACTAAATGCTTGGAATGTACAATTCGGCAACAGATAGAGACAATCCCTGCCCATTGACAGGCTTACAGTCTAATCGGGGGAGACAGACAGACAAAAACAAGACAACTTAATCATGATAAATAGAATCAAGGGGATGTACACCTCATTAACAAAATAAATAGGGTAATAAAAATATATACAAATGAGCACAGTGCTGAGGGGAGGGGAAGGGAGAGGGGGAGGAGCAGAGGGAAAGAGGGGAAAGGGGGCTTAGCTGAGGGGAGGTGAAAGGGGAGCAGAGAGGCAGCAGAGGGAGCAGAGGGAAAGGGGGAAACTCGGTCTGGGAAGGTCTCTTGGAGGAGGTGAGCTCTCAGTAGGGCTTTGAAGAGGGAAAGAGAGTTAGTTTGGTGGAGGTGAGGAGGGAGGGTATTCCAAGACAGCGGTAGGACATGGGCCAGAGACTGACGACGGGATAGGCGTGAATGGGGGACAGTGAGGAGGTGAGCGGCAGAGGAGCGGAGCATATGGGGTGAGCAGTAGAAAGAGAGAAGGGAGGTGAGGTAGGAGGGGGCAAGGTGATGGAGAGCCTTGAAGCCCAGAGTGAGAAGTTTTTGTTTCGTGCAGAGGTTGATGGGCAACCACTGGAGGATTTTAAGGAGGGGAGTGACATGCCCAGACCGTTTCTGCAGGAAGATGAGCCGGACAGCGGAATGAAGAATAGACTGGAGCGGGGAGAGAAAGGAGGAAGGGAGATCAGAGAGAAGGCTGACACAATAATCCAGCAGGGATATTATGGGAGCTTGTACCAGCACAATAGTCATTTGGATGGACAGGAAAGGGCGGATCTTGGCGATATTGTAAAGGAAAGACCGGCAGGCGTTGGTGACGGATTGGATGTGTGGGGTGAATGAGAGAGCCGGGTCAAGGATGACACCAAGGTTGCGGACTTGAGAAATGGGAAGGATGGTCATACCATCCAAAGTGACAGGGAAGTCAGGAAGAGGACAGTATTCGGGAGGGAAGATGAGTTCAGTTTTGGACATGTTGACTTTTAGGTGGCAGGCAGACATCCAGGTGGAGACATCCTGGAGACAGGAGGAGAGACGAGCCTGGAGGGAGGGGGAGAGAACAGGGGAGGAGATGTAGATTTGTGTGTCATCTGCATAGAAATGATAGTTGAAGCCGTGGGAGCGAATGAGTTCACCAAAGGAGTGAGTATAGATGGAGAACAGAAGAGGGACGAGAACTGACCCTTGAGGAAACCCTACAGTTAGAGGATGGGAGGGGGAGGAGGAGCTCATGAAGGAGATCGAGAATAAAGGGCCAGAAAGATAAAAGGAGAACCAAGAGAGGACGGAGTCCGCGTAGCCAAGGTGAGATAAGGTGTGGAGGAGAAGGGGATGGTCGACAAATGTTATTATTATTATCATGGGCTTTTTCTCTTCCCTTACCTACCATAGGTAAGAGTTGCTAACAAGCAGTAAAATGGCAAGGCAGAGGGAGAAAGGAGAAGCAAGCATTTAGCTAAACAGAAAAAACAGCCCATGGACAATTATTAATCCCCACATAGCTTGGCTACCACTGGGTGCACGGCAATACAGTAGTTGCGACTATCAAGAACAAAAATTCAGCAATCGAGAGAGTTATTTCTAACTGGAAATGGTTCTTTATATAATCCTCTCCTCCCAGTGCTGAACGATGAAACAGAGCCCAAGTGTTACTACATTGTGAATTAAATACAACTCATTTTAAAAATCAAGGATCTAATTAAAAGGAAACAAAATGTAGTTATTTGCCATGAATCCAACCCTGGAGCATGAAAACAAGCTGGCGGGGAAAACAAAAGTCTTTATGTTTACTACATCAACCCCTACTGTTTTATTCATTGCTAATTTAAAACTGGGTTCGGTTTATCGTGGAGAGAGTTTCACTGTAAGGGGTGGGCAAAATGAAAACTGGTCCTTGAGGTTCTAATGAGTTCCTGGGAACCACCTGGAGTTATCCTAATGAAAGGCTCTGTGTTGAGGCAAAGTATCATTAAACACGGGTGGGAGGAAAGGTTATGGAACCAGTTGTCAGCTCTCCCGGTTAGTATTTAGACAGCAACGGGTTATTTGGCATCGTGTAGGGCCAAGACGAAAAAGCAGCTGCTTGCTGTTTGGAGGATTCGATTCTCTTTCCCAGGCCCCGAAGAGCAGCATAGGCCGGGCATTGTATTCGACCAGAATTAGCAGCTAGGAAAGTTTTGAAGGCAGCCTGATATCAGAGTGAGTGATAATAACGAGCCCGGCTCAAGAGAGATGGGGAGTGAAGAAACAGCTTCCAAGATCCTGTCATCTCAGATCCTTTCTGGGGAGGCCTCACTGAATCTGGCAAACGATACGGGCTTTATCTGGGCAGAGTCAAAGGGAGAAGAAAGATCTGTGTCGATTGTACTCTCCCAAGAGCCCAGTAAAGTGCTTCGCACTAGGTAAGTGCTCAATAAAAGCTATTTATTGATTGGTTGGAGATGAGCCCGTATAACTGGTGGGGATGGAACTCTCTGAGAACGAGGGCCTGTGAGACTGAAGTAGGGACCCCATGCTGCTTGCTGCCAAGGACCACTGAAGGACTTTGCACCCAGCAGGGCTATTACCTCTAGGAGGTGCTGTGTGCTTATAATAATAATAATAATAATAATTATTATGGTATTTGTTAAGCACTTAGTATGTACCAGGCACTGTACTAAGCCCTAGGGTGGATACAAGAAAATTGGGTTGGACACAGTCCCTGACTCATGTGGGGCTCATAGTCTCAATCCCCATTTTACAGATGAGGACGCTGAGGCCCAGAGAAGTGAAGAGACTTGCTCAAGGTCACACAGCAGACAAGTGGTGGAGTCGGCATTAGAACCCATGACCTTCTGACACCCAGGCCCGTCTCTATTCACTAAGCCATACTGCTTCCCATAGTTCTTCCCGTACTGCTCATGTACGAAGTAGCTCTTGGGAAGTACTAAACAAGTAAGTTCTTTGCCTACATAAAGTTTATCCTCTAATGGTGGAGACAAACATAAAAAAGGCTTACATATAGGGTAATAATAATAAAAATAATAATAATAATAGTGTTTAAGTGCTTACTTATATGCCAAGCACTGGAGTAGATACCAAATAATTAGGTCATGGGAAAAGCCCCTGTCCCATGAGGCTCACAGTCTAAGGGGGTTGGAGAATGGGTATTAAAACCCCATTTCACAGATGATGAACCTGGGGCACAAAGAAGCAATTCATCCAAGATCCCACAAGAGATAGCTGGCAGAGGTAGGATTACAACCCAGGTTCCCTGACTGTCAGACCCGGCTTCTTTCCACTAGGTCATGCTGCTTCCTGCTTGAATATACACTTGGGTAGAGAACTTTCCAGAAGGTTAGGTCTAAGTACCTAAATACTCGCCACTTATCTGTTGTGTGACCTTGGGCAAATCACTTAACTTCTTTGCCTCAGTTCCCTCAGCAGCAAAATGAGGATTAAGACCACGTGGAACGGGGACTGTTTCCAACTCAATTATCTTGTATCTACCCCAGTGTTCATTAATTCATTCAATAGTATTTATTGAGCGCTTACTATGTGCAGAGCACTGTACTAAGCGCTTGGGATGAACAAGTCGGCAACAGATAGAGACGGTTCCTGCCATTTGACGGGTTTACGGTCTAATCGGGGGAGACAGACAGACAAGAACAATGGCAATAAATAGAGTCGAGGGGAAGAACATCTCGTAAAAACAATGGCAACTAAATAGAATCGAGGCGATGTACAATTCATTAACAAAATAAATAGGGTAATGGAAATATATACAGTTGAGTGGACGAGTACAGTGCTGTGGGGATGGGAAGGGAGAGGTAGAGGAGCAGAGGGAAAAGGGGAAAAAGAGGGTTTAGCTGCGGAGAGGTAAAAGGGGGGGTGGCAGAGGGAGTAGAGGGAGAAGAGGAGCTCAGGAGCTCCTCTGGGAAGGCCTCTTGGAGGAGGTGAGTTTTAAGTAGGGTTTTGAAGAGGGGAAGAGAATCAGTTTGGCGGAGGTGAGGAGGGAGGGCGTTCCGGGACCGCGGGAGGACGTGGCCCGGGGGTGGACGGCGGGATAGGCGAGACCGAGGGACGGCGAGGAGGTGGGCGGCGGAGGAGCGGAGCGTGCGGGGTGGGTGGTAGAAAGAGAGAAGGGAGGAGAGGTAGGAGGGGGCAAGGTGATGTAGAGCCTTGAAGCCTAGAGTGAGGAGTTTTTGTTTGGAGCAGAGGTTGATAGGCAACCACTGGAGTTGTTTAAGAAGGGGAGTGACATGCCCAGATCGTTTCTGCAGGAAGATGAGCCGGGCAGCGGAGTGAAGAATAGACCGGAGCGGGGCGAGAGAGGAGGAAGGGAGGTCAGAGAGAAGGCTGACACAGTAGTCTAGCGGGGATATAACGAGAGCCCGTAGCAGTAAGGTAGCCGTTTGGGTGGAGAGGAAAGGGCGGATCTTGGCGATATTGTAGAGGTGAAACCGGCAGGTCTCGGTAACGGATAGGATGTGTGGGGTGAACGAGAGAGACGAGTCAAGGATGACACCGAGATCACGGGCCCGAGAGACGGGAAGGATGGTCGTGCCATCCACGGTGATAGAGAAGTCTGGGAGAGGACTGGGTTCGGGAGGGAAGATGAGGAGCTCAGTCTCGCTCACGTTGAGTTTGAGGTGGCGGGCCGACATCCAGGTGGAGACGGCCCGGAGGCGGGAGGAGATGCGAGCCCGAAGGGAGGGGGAGAGGACAGGGGCGGAGATGTAGATCTGCGTGTCATCTGTGTAGAGATGGTAGTCCAAGCCGTGAGAGCGAATGAGTTCACCGAGGGAGTGAGTGTAAATGGAGAACAGAAGAGGGCCAAGAATTGACCCTTGAGGAACTCCAACAGTTAAAGGATGGGAGGGGGAGGAGGCGCCAGCGAAGGAGACCGAGAATGACCGGCCAGAGAGGTAAGAGGAGAACCGGGAGAGGATGGAGTCCGTGAAGCCAAGGTGAGATAAGGTATGGAGGAGGACGGGATGGTCGACAGTGTCAAAGGCAGCAGAGAGGTCAAGGAGGATTAGAACAGTGCTGAGAACAGTGTCTGGCACATAGTAAGTGCTTAATGAACACCATCCTTATCATTATTATTATTATTATTAGAGATGGCTGATGGGTTTATGCAACTTGGGGTGCTAAGAATTATCATCAGGGAAGCCTTGTTGGAGGAAGTGGGATTTCAGGAGAGTTTGAATATTGTGATAGTAATAATAATAAATTATGGTATTTTTAAAGTGTTTATTATGTGCCAGGCACTGTACTAAACACTGGGGTGAATACAAGCAACTCCAGTTGGATATAGTCCCTGTCCCACATGGGGCTCACGGTCTCAACCCCCATTTTACAAATGAGGTAACTGAGGCCCAGAGAAGTGAAGTGACTTGCCCAAGGTCACACAGCTGACAAGTGGCACAGCCTGAATTAGAACTCAGCTGGGGTCTGATGGATTTGGGGATGAAGGGACTTTCAGGCCAGGAAACAGAATGAGCAAGGGGATGGGGGTGAGAGAGAGTCTAGAGTATGAGTTTCCATTCTGCTCTAAGGTCCAGGAATCAGAACCAGATTTCCGATTGCCACTTTGTCGGGAACCTGGGGCTGTTCTGAATTACGGGCCAAGGGTGCTCCCGCAGTCACCCCATCCCCAGCAGCCCCCACAGGGCTTGGAGCTCTAGCACATCCATAGACCTATCAGACACCAGGAAGGGGTTTGAACTCTCTGGGCTCCTACCTTCAGCCCTCTCCTTACCTTGGCTTCAAAGAAGTTCTTGGCTCCTTTTACACCTTCGAGGGCAACGTCGATCTCTGAGAGCTTAGCTAAAGCCAGCAGCCCACTGTCTTCTTCAAGTTCACCTGCTGCAGCCTTGTGGAAAATCAGCAGAAACTAAGAGAAGGGAGAAAAAAAAATGAGTGGGAATTTGAACCTCTGCCCAGTTCTTAGTAATCCAATTCGCAATCTTGGTCCATCCACTTTGCACAGTAATCCGTTTGATTCACAAAAATAACCCCTAAAAGGCATCGCGACTTTTGCTAGGCATTCCTGCTAGAGCTATCAGCTGGTCAGTCAAGGTTTAAACAAAGCACTTGGGAGACACTGCTTTCTCTTTCAAATCCCTCCTAAAACTCTATCTCCTCCACCAAGCTTTCACCTGATTAATTTCCCAGCATCCCGAGCCATTTCATTCTTTGAGCCAACTCTAGCATTTAGGAGCTTACTTAGACACTCCGTAACATTCGTGGATACGTATCTGTTTCAGTTATTGATTTTGGACCTTTTAGCTGTAAATATTTTTATGTTTGTCTCTCCGGTTGGAATGTAAGATCCCACAGTGCCGAGCGCTTGGAACAGTGCTTGGCACATAGTAAACACTTAACAAATAACATTATTATTATTACTATTGTTGTTGTGGGCAATAATTACTACTCCTCATTCAATTATTCCCCAAAATGGCCTAGCCTATGAACCAATGAAACTTGATTATCTAAAGTTATGCTCTATTAAAATAGGGATTCAATACCTTTTCTCCCTCCTGCTTAGACTGTGAGCCTCATTTGGGACAGAGATGATATCCATTCTATTTACACTGTCTCTACTCCAGTGCTCAGTACAATGTCTGGCACATATTAAGCACTTATTTCCCACAACAAACACTAGACTGAAGAGTTTCAAACTTTCAACCCGCCCTGGGGCTTGGTAACAACTTTTCACTTGGGGAAGTTTTCGGAACAGAACCGCAGACCTTTGAGAACGAGGGGCGGGTGCCGATACCATCTCGGGAGGAGGCCAGAGTAACAATCCGTGACAAGTCCTCTCGCGGCATTTCTCGGCTCCGTAGTTTTAAAAGAGGAGAGACCTCACGACTTCAAAAAAGGAAATTGGACTAAAGATGAGAGAAAGATACAGCGTCGATAGCTCTGTCCGGAGTCCAAATCTGGTTCTGGAGTCCAATAACTCCCAATTTAAACACTTATTCGGCTGCAGAGTTGACAACGTGTCACTAGAGGACAGCAAAGTCTCTGCAGTGTGAGCAATTCCATCTCTTCTCCAGCCAGAAATTAATTCAAACACTGAAGATGTTAATCATAAAAACTCAGTAGAGTGAACGTTCCCACACTCCTTTCTCAATCGGGTATTTAGTGAACGCTTACTGTGTGTGCTGCACATGGCGTAGTGGATAGAGCACGGGCCTGGGAGTCAAAAGGTTCACATTTGTCAGCTGTGTGACCCTGGGCAAGGCACTTCACTTCTCTGTGCCTGTTTCCTCATCTGTAAAATGGGGATTGAGACATGGGACAAGAACCGTGTCTAACTAGATTTATTTACATCCACCCCAGCACAGTGCCTGGCACACAGCAAGTGCTTAACAAATGCTATCATTATTCTTCTTCTTATTATTATTATTATTATTTACTAAGCACTTGGAAGAGTACAATGCAAGAGTTGTTAGAAACATTCTCCTGTCAACAAGGAGTTTACTTACAGTCTAGAGGGGGAGACCAATATTAAAAAATAAGTTATGGATATGTTCTCCTCCACCTCACCCCCATCCAGATTAGTTCACCAGCAGCTCTGAGGAACACTAGGAGAAAGGTACTAAACATCTAATTTGGCAAGCACACAGACCTTTTCCTGACAACCAAAGGGAAAGTACAATTTGTGTCTTTTGACCCATATTTCACACCATCAAGCCCTAAATAAAAGTGCACACAGTAGTCACTAGGTAAATACCATTGATTAATTTGATATGGCCTCCCTAGCCATTCACAAATGTTTCTTTAGGCAGCAGGGCTAAACAGGTGACAACAGGATCATATAAATTAATTACTGATCAAGAACGTTTCTATGGACTGCTTCACAGGAGGGGCTGCGGAATCTGGAGGCAAAACAAGGAAGAAGAGTGTGGGAGGACAGCACCGACTACATTCCAGCAGGCAGTACAGCGGAGATCTCAACGGGATATGTCTAAAATGAAATGTTACCTCAATGCTTTGTGGCATATGAGATTTTTAAGGGGAAAATCTACCCTCCCATCCTTGAAGTTTTAAATTGGAAATTTCAGGATTCGTAATTTATTTATACGGATGTCAGTCTCCCTTTCCAGCCTGTAAGCTCCTTATGAGCAGGGAACGTGCCTCCCAACTCTGTTGTACTCTTCCGGACCGTGCTCTGCATGCAGTAAGAGCTCAATAAACACAATTGATTAATTGGTTCTATTTACTGGAAAGGCTGAGGGCCCTTCTTTAAGGGAAGCCCACGGATCCTGGAGTGCACTCGCTCTCGGGTAGCCCAGGCTGCCTAGGACGTTTGTTGTCTCTCCCAAAGTCAGGAGGCTGGATTCCCCAAGGAGCCTGCTGGACGCAGCTCAGGCCTCTAGGCCTGCTGCAGCTGCAACCCTGGGAAGGCCGGTCGGGCCTCGGGGCTTGGGAACCCTTTGGCCAGCCAACGGGGAGCAAAATGCCTGTGTACAAGGGAGCTACTTCCTCCCAGTGAAGGCATCAGGCAGAACTCTTCTCACAGCTAAGGAGTTGCTACTCCACCGCCCCCCAGCCAAGTCAAAGAATAAATACACAGACTCAAAACTGAAAGGGTGCATGGCTCCTTCTAGCTCCTGGGGGAGCAAGGAGGGAAGCTTGCTTCTTAAAAAAAAAAAAAAACTACTCCCCTCACCTCCCACCACCCCACTCCCTATTTATAGTCTTCAAAAGCTCGCCTGTTTGTGAAAGTTTGGGAAAATGTCCCAGCTGTAGCTAGGAAGACCAGAGGAGGAGAGTGAGAGGAAAGAAGAGAAGCAGAACAAAAAGAGGCAGCTAAGCTTACTTTAGACGAACAGCAAATATTTTGAGAACTCCAGAACTCCCTTAATAGAAACTTAATTTTCCTTCCCTTCCTGTTTCCAAAAACTTAATTTTCCTTCCCTTCCCGTTTCCAATAAAACCAGCCCTGCTATAACCAGCAATGAGCCCTGTCAGCTGGTCCCTTACCCAACCACCTGAATAAAGTCGGGTGAAAACATTGGCACTGGACTATGGGGAAAGTTTACTACGGGGCGGAGAGAGAGAAAAAAAAGATTTGAATTTCCTGCAGGAGACTTGAGGGTTCGGCTTTCCTTACATGATGAATTAATTAGAAGTGGCAGGAAGTGGGAAAGTAGGAGTGTTGGTGGTTAGGGGAAAAGCTAGGGATAATTCCCAGAATGCTGGGGGTTTGCCTACACAAGGCTGCGGTAGGGCAAGCAACTGCATCTTGCACCGAGCCAACTGCTTTGCTGACCTTAAACGATTCCATAGTAAGCCATATTAAATATTTCCTCTTGCAACGCCTTGGGAATTCTCCGGTTTATCCTCCAACAGGCCAATTATTAATATTATTATCAAAATAAGTGTACTTCTGTGTCAAAAGGCCCACAGCACAATGTTAAATGCAACGAGATTTATTTTACTGACCCATTCGTAACCAAAGGGAGAGTCAAGGGGGACAAGTGCAAACTTAACTAGAGGGGTCAGGATGGGATGGCAGTTGTAAGTGCTTAAATGTAAATCTGGGAAGGCTTTCCGAAGAAGATGGGCTTTGGAGTGGGTCATCCAAAAGCACTTATGGGACAGGCGGATGTTTCCGCCTGCTTCCACGAGAAGCGGCGTGGCTCAGTGGAAAGAGCCCAGGCTTGGGAGTCAGAGGTCATGGGTTCGAATCCCGGATCTGCCACTTGGCAGCTGTGTGACTTTGGACAACTGATTTAATGTCTTTGTGCCTCAGTTACCTCATCTGTAAAATGGGGATTAACTGTGAGCCCCACGTGGGACAATCTGATTACCCTGTATCTACCCCAGCGTTTAGAACAGTGTTCTGCACATAGTAAGCGCTTAACAAATACCAACATTATTATGTTCCATAACTGCTTTGAGATGGCTGTGGAGGACTCGGCCCGACAGCGACAAATTAACGCATGCTATAAGTTGTACGTGGAATAGAGAGAGAATGGGCAATACCAGTGATTTTTCTCCACCTTTGGGCCGGCAACCGCCGCACCACTCTCCGGTAGTCGTTGCTCTTCCTATCCCTCTAACTGCTCTGCTGCCTCCCTTTCTTCTCCCACTTCAACTCACTCCTTGGGGAACTAGTCGATTCAGTTTTAAGTGCCACCTCTAGGCATACAGTTCCCAAGTCCATATCTTCAGCCCAGACTGCTTCTTTTTTTCACTTTCATCCTCCTTCTGGCTGCCAGTGCAGGTGCCGACTTTTCATATTAAGCGGGGGATGGCGGGGAGGCGGCTAATTTGCAGCAGGGTTTAGTTATGGGACCCTCCGCAAGACTGTCCCCACACCTTCAATGCCTTATTGAAGCCACATCATCTCCACTAGGACTTCCCTGACTAAGCCCTCCTTTCCTCTTCGCCCTCTACCTTCTGCGTCACCCTGACTTGCTCGCTTATTCATCCCCACTAAGCACTCGTATATATCTGTAACATTTTATATTCATTCAATCGTATTTATTGAGTGCTTATTGTGTGCAGAGCACTCTACTAAGCACTTGGAAAGTACAATTCAGCAATAGAGACAATCCCTGCCCACACTGGGCTTGCATGTTAACGTTTCCCTCTCCCTCTAGACTGTAAGCTCGTTGTGGGCAGGGAATGTGACTGTTTACTGTTGTATTGATCTCGCCCTGGTGCTTAGTACAGTGTTCTGCACACAGTGCTCTATAAATATGATTGAATGAATGAATGAATGAATGAGCAGGGCCAGATTAACACTCCTGTGGGCCCGGGGCTCTTAAGATTTTTGTGAGGCCCCTATGTGCCTAATTCATTCAATTGTATTTATTGAGCACTTACTCGGTGCAAAGCATTAGTTCCAGCACCTTGGTCCCCGCTTGGTGTTGTCCCCTCATCCTCCTCGGCCCCAAAGAGAATCCTGTGTTCCACGACTGCCCCTAACAGCACAGTGAACCTGACTGACCAGCCTGCCCCAACCTAACCCACTGTCCTCCTCCACCCCAGCATCTGTGCAGGCCAGCAGCATCTCCACCCCATGGCCTGCGGACCTGGCCTAAGCCCAGGTGAGAAGTAGTGGGGCCTAATGGATAGAACATGGGCCTGGGAGTCAGAAGGACCTGGGTTCTAATCCTGACTCTGCCACTTGTCTGCTGCTGTGTGACTTTGGGCAAGTCACTTCACTTCTCTTTGCCTCAGTTTCCTCATCTGTAAAATGGGGATTAAGGCTGTGTCCCATCTGGTTACCTCATATCTACCCCAGTGCTCAGTATAGTGCCCAGGTCTGCCAGCCATGGAGAGCAGTTCCCTTCCTCAGCTGTCTCCCCATCTAGACTGTAAGCTCATTGTGGGCAGGGACTCTCTCTGTCATACTGTTGTATTATACTCTCCTAAGCATCTAGTACAGTGTTCTGCACACAGTAATCGCTCAGTAAATACTACTGACTGTGCCTCAGTTACTTCATCTGTAAAACAAAAACTGAGACTATAAGCCCCATGTGGGACAGAGACTGTGTCCAATCCTATTTACTTGTATCCACCCCAGTGCTTAGTACAGTGCCTGGCACATAATAAGCCCTTAAATACCACAATTATTATTATTATGGACTCTCCTTGGCATTGGTGCAGTTCCTCTGCCAGCAGGCTGGGCCCAGATGGGGTGCAGTGGGGCTCGGACTGCAGTGGGTCAGACAGTTGACCATCGATACCGTCTGATCTGGCAGCAAACCTGGAATGCCTCTCTGGCCCCAGCAGAGGGTATGGGGGAAGGGGGCAGGGAGCTGGCCTGTTGCCTTCTGCCCCTCTTTGTCTCACCCTTACTAGCAGCCTCCCACTCTCATTTTTTATCATTTCTGCCCTCTCCCAACCACCCTCCCAACCCCAGGAGTCCTGAGCCACAGCCCCTAAAGCCCGTGTTCACCCAAACTAGGCTTTCAATCAATCGATCATATTATTGAGCACTTACTAGGTACAAATCACTGTATCCAGCACCTGGGAAAGTCCAATGCAAGACACATTCCATATCCATAATGAGCGCACAGCCTAGACGGACTGACCTGGCGAGGCAGCAAAAAGGCCTAGGTGGGAACTGGAGCCTACTGGAGCCCAAAGAGCCCTCAACTGGGCCCTGAATCCCAGACCAGGTGAGAGGAGCCTGCCTTTTCCACCGAGCTCTCACCAATACTGAGGGGCTTCCACCTGCTGAGCCCACAGGGTGAGATGCCAGCTACGGCTGCCCACTCTGCCCCTCGAAGCCCGATGCTAATGGCTTCATTGCCAACTTCCAAAGCCTTGGAGAAGGGGCAGTGACTTTTATTAACCGCCCTCCGCACCTTAAATTGGCAACTAGGGTCTCCAGGATCTCTCCATTTGTATCCTCGGCCAGCAGCTCAAACTTAATATACCTTCATCTTCTTCTAAACATTCACCTCTTTACCCCAACTTTCACCACACTCATACCCATGAATGCTAAACTGGTTGGGGGGATAACGTGACCAGAAAAGCGGACAATCTTATGAAATAAAAAAGTACCTCTTGGGATAATGTGGCTTTTTGGGGGGGGGGGGGCTTGGAAGCTGAGGAGAGATGTGTTTTGATGTTTTTGAGTGGAAACGAGTTCTATTTGGAGGAAAAGCAGGAGTGGTGAGTTGGAGATGGGAGAATAGCAAATGAGGTGGTTGGAAGGTTAGCTTGCAAGTAGGGAAGCATGTGAGCTGGGATGAGCAGTAGGTACGAGGGGGACATCTAGTAGAGAACCTAAAAATCAATGGTCAGGAGTTTGTTTCACGAGAGAAGAAATGGCAGAACTGGAATTAGAACCCAGCTTCTCTGACCCTCAGGCCCGGGGTCTTTCCACTAGGTCATGTAAAAGCCTAGTTAGAGACTGTGTCAGACCTAATTATCTCATATAGTAATAATAATGTTGGTATTTGTAAGCGCTTACTATGTGCCGAGCACTGTTCTAAGCGCTGGGGTAGATATTGGGTAATCAGGTTGTCCCACGTGAGGCTCACAGTCTTAATCCCCATTTTACAGATGAGTTAACTGAGGTGCCGAGAAGTTAAGTGACTTGCCCAAAGTCACACGGTGGACAGGCGGCAGAACCGGGATTAGAACCCATGAGCTCTGACTCCTAAACCCGTGCTCTTTCCACTGAGCCATGCTGTCTACCCCAGCGCTTAGTACAATACTAGGCACATAGAAGACGCACATCGCCTTGATTCTATTTAGTTGCCATTGTTTTTACGAGATGTTCTTCCCCTTGACTCTATTTATTGCCATTGTTCTTGTCTGTCCATCTCCCCCGATTAGACTGTAAGCCCGTCAAACGGCAGGGACTGTCTCTATCTATTGCCGACTTGTTCATCCCAAGCGCTTAGTACAGTGCTCTGCACATAGTAAGCGCTCAATAAATACTATTGAATGAAAAGACGTAGCATGGCCTACTGGAAAGAGCACAGAACCATGATTCAGAGGACCTGGGTTCTGATCCTTGTTTGCTGCTATGTGACCTGGGGCAATCAATCAATCATTCACATTTACCAAGCATGTAGTGTGGCAAGTAAGTGACAGAGCACTGTACTAAACACTTGGGAGAGTCCAATACAATAGTTGGTAGCCTGGCACTGTACTAAGCATTGGGGTACGTACAATATAATTAGGTTGGACACAGTCCCTGTCCCACATAGGGCGGCACCAAGAAGACCGGGATCAGAACCCAAGTCCTCTGACTCACGGGTCCATGTTTCTTCCCCTAGGGGAAGCTCCATGTTTCTTCCCCTAGGGGAAGCAGTGTGGCTAGGGGAAGCAGCATGGCTCAGTGGAAAGAGCCTGGGCTTCGGAGTCGGAGGTCATGGGTTCGACTCCCTGCTCTGCCACTTGTCAGCTGTGTGACTGTGGCCAAGCCACTTAACTTCTCTGTGCCTCAGTTACCTCTTCTGTAAAATGGGGATTAACTGTGAGCCTCACGTGGGACAACCTGATTACCCTTTATCTACCCCAGCGCTTAGAACAGTGCTCTGCACATAGTAAGAGCTTAACAAATACCAACATTATTATTACTTATTCTATGTGCCTAGCACTGTACTAAGCGCTGGGGTAGAGATGAGATAATCAGGTCTGACAGTCTCTGACTCATATAGGTCTCAATCTCTAAAGGGGATAAAGAACAGGTATTTAATCCCCATTTTATTCATTCAATAGTATTTACTGAGTGCTTACTATGTGCAGAGCACTCTACTAAGCACTTGGAATGTACAATTTGGCAGCAGATAGAGACCATCCCTGCCCACTGACGGGCTTACAGTCTAATCGGGGCAGACAGATAAAAACAATAGCAATAAATAGAATCAAGGGGATGTACATCTCATTAACAAAATAAATAGGCTAATGAAAATATATACAAATGAGCAGAGGAGCACAGTGCTGAGGGGAGGGGAAGGAAGAGGGGGAGGAGCAGAGGGAAAGGGGGGGAAGGGGGTTTCGCTGAGGGGAGGTGAAGGCGGGGCACAGAGGCAGCAGAGGGAGCAGAGGGAAAAGCGGAAGCTCAGTTTGGGAAGGCCTCTTGGAGGAGGTGAGCTCTCAGTTTCCTCATTTTAGAGATGAGAAAACTGAGGTACAGAGAAATTAAGTGATTTGGCCAAGAACACACAGCAGGCAAGTGGCAGAGCTGCAATTAGAACCCAGGTCCTATGACTCCCAGGCCTATGCTCTTCCCACTAGGCTATGCTGCTCTCACACTTTCAGAGACACTACCGCACGATCCAACATATAAAGAGGACAGGAAACAAGTGGAGAGAAAGGGGCAGATTCATGAAAATCTATATTTAGTAAATGAAGCCAGGTATGGCTACAGAGTGGGATTTGGAAAGTTCCAAACAAGGTCTCTTGAAAGAACCAGTCATCATGTCAGTTTGTTAGAAAAATACCCCAGTCTACTGGGAAAAGCACAGACCTCGGTGTCAGAGGACCGGGGTTCTAATCCCAGCTCTGCCACTTGCCTGCTGTATGACCTTGGCCAAGTCACTTAGCTTCTCTGGGTCTCAGTTTCCTTGTCTGTAAAACAGGGATTAAAACCTAACACCTCCTACTGTGAACCCCATGTGAGAAAGGGACTTTGTCCTGATTATCTTGCATCTACTCCCGTACTTAGTAGAGTGCTTGGCATATAGTAAGCATTTTTAAAATGTCATAATAATAATAAGTTTTATTTATTAGAGGACCTCATGTGAAGTCACAGCCGTTGTTGGTCTCCACTGGGAAGAGCATCTGCCGGGCTCAGTGGCTGCTATCCAAGTCCTTGTCCGTACCCAGCAGAAAGCAATTGTCAGAGTCAGCAGCTGCTTTCCATCAGCAGCTGCTTTCCGAAGGTCTTTGATAGGATTCTATAAACGCTCATGCTGAACAGCATTGTGAAAAAACTGCAGCTAGAACTTTTCTTTCAAATCAAAATCCACTTCTGAAGAAATATTTCGATACCCAAGTGATAGGTATAAATTACCTTAACTTCTTAAAGAAGCAGAAAATAGGAGTGAGTTTGAACAGAATTTTCGGTGCAGTTTTTGTTTTTTAACCCAAATTCTGGGCCTGTTGGGACTGTTATGGAGAGGAGGAGAAAGAGGCGGTGGTATGTGCCCTTTGTTGGCCTGAAGCAAAAGAGAGACAAGAATTCACTTCTGGATCCCTCAAGCGGTTGACCTGGCAGTGAATAATAATTGTGGCATTTGTTTAGCATGCCACAGTTATGCCAGAGACTGTAAATTCGTTATGTGCAGGGAATGTGTATGCTAATTCTGTTGTATTATACTCTCCTGAGGACTTTCCTTAGTGCTTTGCACATAGTGAGTGCTCAGTAAATACTACTGATTGACACTGTGCTAAGCTCTTGAGTGGGTACAATATTTGCAGTGTAAGGGACAGGGAGACAGCTATCTTATCACCACTTTACAGATGAGAAAACTGAGGCAGGAGTTAGATGACTAGCCCAAGGTCACACAGTAAGAGAAAGGCAGAGCCAGGATTAGAACCTGGGTGTCCTGATTCCTTCCCTCCTCACTCTAGGCTTCAAGGCTCTCCATCACCTTGCCCCTTCCTACCTCTCCTCCCTTCTCTCTTTCTACCGCCCACCCCGCACGCTCCGCTCCTCTGCCGCCCACCTCCTCACCGTCCCTCGGTCTCGCCTATCCCGCCGTCGACCCCCGGGCCACGTCCTCCTGCGGTCCCGGAACGCCCTCCCTCGTCACCTCCGCCAAACCGATTCTCTTTCCCTCTTCAAAACCCTACTTAAAACTCACCTCCTCCAAGAGGCGTTCCCAGACTGAGCTCCTCTTCTCCCTCTACTCCCTCTGCCACCCCCCCTTTACCTCTCCGCAGCTAAACCCTCTTTTTCCCCTTTTCCCTCCGCTCCTCTACCTCTCCCTCCCCATCCCCACAGCACTGTACTCGTCCGCTCAACTGTATATATTTTCATTACCCTATTTATTTTGTTAATGAATTGTACATCGCCTCGATTCTATTTAGTTGCCATTGTTTTTACGAGATGTTCTTCCCCTTGACTCTATTTACTGCCATTGTTCTTGTCTGTCCATCTCCCCCGATTAGACTGTAAGCCCGTCAAACGGCAGGGACTGTCTCTATCTGTTGCCGACTTGTTCATCCCAAGCACTTAGTAAAGTGCTCTGCACATAGTAAACGCTCAATAAAAAATAAATACTACTGAATTCCCAGGCCTCTGTTCTATTAGGCTACACTGCTTCTCAGGGAAATGCCAAGGTAAAATGACCAAATTGTATTGACTGTCAGTGACTTTCAAGCAACGCCAATTTGAGGTAAGAACAAGCACTAGCCTGGTCACTGCATGATTAGGTGGGCAGTAGTAAAATCCCAGTGGCCTCAGCCCTACAGAAAAAGGACTTTTCATTAGCCTTCTTTCTCACTGTGCCTCCTGCTCGCCTGTCCTGCCGTTGCCGTCGACCCCTGGCCAACGTCCTACTTCTGGCCTGTAACGTCCTCCCTCCTCACATCTGCAAACACTTTCCCCCTTCAAAGCCCTACTGAAATCTCACCTCCTCCAGGAGGTCTTCCCAGACTAAGCCTCCCTTTTCCTCTGCTCCTCCTCCCCTCCCCATCACTCTGACTCCCTCTTTGCTCTACCTCCCTCCCTGCCCCATAGCGCTTGTGTACATTTGTACGTATTATTCTATTTATTTTATTAATGATGTGGATATATATAATTCTATTTATTTGATGCTATTGATGCCTCTTGTTTTGTTGTCTGTTTTCCCCCTTTCTAGACCGTGAGTCCATTGCTGGGTAGGGATTGTGTCTCTATTTGTTGCTGAATTGTACTTTCTAAGCACTTAGTACAGTGCTCTGAACACAGTAAGTGCTCAATAAATATGACAATGAATGAATAGACTCAATCAACTAATAGTCTTTTGGGTGTCTGCTGTGTACACAGCATTGTACTACGCACTTGGGAAAGCACAAAGGAATTGGTAGCTATGATCTCTGTCCACAAGGAACTTAAAATTTAGTGGGGGAGTGTCACTAAAATCAGCTACAGATGAGAGGAAGACAGAGAAATATGTACCTAAGTTAGTACATGTGTAAAATCAATCAATGGTATTTATTGAGCATTTACTGTGTGTGCAGCAGTATACTGAGTATAATACAACAGAGCTAGTAGACGAGTTCCCTGCTCATAAGGAGCTTACAGTCTAGAGGAGATAGACATCAAAACAAACCCCAAAAATGTAATTAAGTGCTGTGGAGCTGAGGGTGAGGAGAACAGCAACTGCTTAAAACCTACACAATCAAGTTCACAGATGATGCAGAAGGGAATGGGAATAGGGGAGGTAGTGGCTTAGCCAGGGAAGGTCTTTTGGAGGAGATGTGATTTTAGTGGGGCTTTGAAGGTGGGGAGAGTGGAAGTTGGTTACATTCATTCATTCATTCATTCATTCAATAGTATTTATTGAGCACTTACTATGTGCAGAGCACTGTACTAAGCACTTGGAATGTATAATTCGGCAACAGTTAGAAACAATCCCTGCCCACTGATGGGCTTACAGTCTAATCGGGGGAGACTGACAGACAAAAACAATAGCAATAAATAGAATCAAGGGGATGTACATCTCATTAACAAAATAAATAAGGTAATAAAAATATATACAAATTAGCAAACGAGCATAGTCCGAGGGGAGGGGAAGGGAGAGGGGGAGGAGCAGAGGGAAAGGGGGGGAAAAGGAGGCTTAGCTGAGGGGAGGGGGTGGGCAGAGAGGCAGTAGAGGGAAAAGGGGAAGCTCAGGCTGGGAAGGCCTCTCCGAGGAGGTGAGCTCTCAGTAGGGCTTTGAAGAGGGGAAGAGAGTTAGTTTGGTGGAGGTGAGGAGGGAGGGCATTCCGGGACAGCGGGAGGATGTGGGCCAGTGACTGACGGTGCGATAGGCGAGAACGGGGGACGGTGAGAAGGTGGGTAGCAGAGGAGCAGAGCCTACGGGGTGGGCAGTACAAAGTTCTGTTTTGGACATGTTAAGTTTGAGGTTTCGGTGGGACACTCAGGAGAAAATGTGAGAGTTAGCGTTGGGAATCAACTGCGCAGAGAAGGAGCTGAAGCTGTGGGAACACATGAATTCTTTGAGAGAGCCGGAGTAGAGGGAGAATAGAAGGGGACCTAGAACTGAGCCTAATGGAATTCCCACAGTTAGAGGGAACTGCTATGGGAAGTCGTGAGCACTCAAATGGAAGGTGGCAATGGAGTGCTGGAGAAGCAAGAGGGGGATAAAAGTGCTGAAGTGGCAACTGGAGGATAGAAACTTGGGGGGAATAGAAAAAATATCAATGGGGTAAACCTCCTGGAGGGCTTTGAATTTGGGGGAACTGGAGTCTTATGGATGTGAACAGGGGGAGGGTGTTCTATTTATAGCGTGAAAAAATGAGCCCAGGCTATTTGTCCATCATAGTCCACCTAGTGTGGATCAATAGCCAGGGTAAAAACTCCCCACCAGCACATACCAAGCAATAGCCAGAGTAGACATTCCACAAGCTGGAAAAGATCAATACATGGGATAAAGGATACTATTAGAGATTCAAAAGGGGTTGGAGAACAGAACGAGCGGGTAAGATGGCTTTTGGCGGGGGGGGGAGGGGATGATGATTTTAGGTCCACAAGGAGCATTAGGAATGGTGATAAACATCTCAGGAGGGAACCAGCCAAGCAAGCTGAGCAGATGAGCTCTGCCAGAGGTGATAGCAGAAGGGAGAAGAAGGAGAGTGAGTGAAGTAATTTGTGGGCTGGGTCACAGGACAGGTAAGGAGGCAGGCCCAAGTAAGGTCATGGCTGAACAGCATGAGTCATTGTAACTGGAGGAGAGGCTTTTTTCAGAATGGGAGCAGGGTGCGGAGAAGGTCCCTAGGATACATGTGCCAAAGAGCACTGATAGAAGACTAACCTTGGGAACGCAGCAGAGCACAGCCAAGGAGGACACAGTGAAGAGAGAGAGAGAGAGAAAGAGAGAGAGTGTTTTTTCTGAAAAGGGAGAAAAAAGAAGCAGGAGATGGGGTGATGATGGAGCTAGTCTTTCTACATATGATGATGGAGCTAGTCTTTCTACATATGTATATGATTCACCTTCCTTAACTAACCTCCCTACCCTAGTCTCCCTTCCCCGTGTCTTGCCTTGTTCTAGGCTGTGGAGCCATCTCGACACCATGGCCACATCTTTCCTGAAACATCCCACCTCCATCTGCAATCATTCTGGCAGTGGATCCATAGAGTTTCTTGGTAAAAGTGTGGAAGCGGTTTACCACTGCCTCCTTCCACGCAGTGAACTTGAGGCTCTGCCCTCGATTCTCTCCCATCCCACTGCTGCCCAGCGCAGGTGAATTTTGACTCGTAGCCGATTGCCTGCCACTCGTTAGCTACTGGCCAAGCTAGGAATGGAATGGACAGGCCTCTGCTTGACTCTCCCTCCTGTAGTCGAGACTGGTAGAGTACTGGAAACTCTACAAGTGAGACCCTGAGAGGGATCCCCCTGTGTCACCCATGCACTAAGCACTTTTATCAATCAACCAATGATACTGATACTGCTCCAGTACCACAGCACTTACTTATACATTGTTATCCCCTGCTGCTTCCACTATTGGTAATTTATTGGGATGTCTATGTCCCCCACTAGATTGCAAGCTCTATTGTTCTCTCTCAATTGCTTTACAAAGTACTCGATCTATTAGAAAAAACACAGAGCAGCGTGGCTCAGTGGAAAGAGCAGGGGCTTGGGAGTCAGAAGTCATTGGTTCGAATTCCGTCTCTGCCACTTGTCAGTTGTGTGACTGTGGGCAAGTCACTTAACTTCTCTGGGCCTCAGTTACCTCATCTGTAAAATGGGGATTAAGACTGTGAACCTCAAGTGGGACAACCTGATTACCCTGTATCTACCCCAGCGCTTAGAACAGTGCTTTGCACATAGTACGTGCTTAACAAATACCATCATTATTATTTATCTATCTTATTAAGTAGAGAAGCAGCATGGCCTAGTGGATAGAGCATGGGCCTGGGAGTCAAAGACCTGGGTTCTACTCCCAGCTCTGCCGCTTCTCCACTGGGCAACCTTGGACAACTCACTTAACTTCTCTGGGCCTCAGTTACCTCATCTGTAAAATGGGGATTAAGACTGAGCCCCTTGTGGGACAGGGTCTGTGTCCCACCTGATTTGCTTGTTTCTACCCCCAGTGCTTAGCACATTCATTCAATCGTACTTACTGAGTGCTTACTGTGTGCAAAGCACTGTACTAAGTGCTTGGAAAGTACAATTCAGCAACAGACAGAGACAATCCCTACCCAACTCTTCACAGTCTAGAAGAGTGCCTGGCACTTAGTAAGCACTTTACTGTAAGTTCATCTTTAGACTGTAAGCTTGTTGTGGGCAGGGAATGTGTCTATTACTACTGTGTACTCTCCCAAGTGCTTAGTATATTGCTCTGCACACAGTAAGTGCTCAATAAATACAACAGAATTGAATTAATGAAATACCATTATTATTATTATTCCAACACTTAGCATTATAAAGTTGTGCGACCTCTCTGAGACTTCTTCAAGACTAAGCTCTACTGCACTGCTTTCTCTATGATGAAATTCAGCTTAACTCCCTTCCACAGGAGAGGGCTGCAGAGGAAGTTAGGGAGGCCTTCTCGTCATCTATATGTATTGGATGAAAGATTATCCTGTCAGGATGTCTTTTATGGATCCCAGAGGTGAAGAAATCTGCAGGTTCTTCTTCCGCTTACCTCCCGGAAGCTGAGTTTGCCATCAAAGTCCTCATCCACCTCCTTGATCATATTTTTCAGACCCAGGTGGGTTTGAGGGGCCCCTAGTTTCTCCATCATCAGTTTCAGTTCCATCAAGTCGATGTAACCATCTTTTCCAGAGTCATACCTACAGGATCAAAAGAAGGAGGCCATGAAAAATGGGCAACGGGGAGGGAAAGGCCAGAACTGAGTTTGTGGAGAATTACTGAAGAGATAGGGGAAGTTGGGAAGGAGGGGAGAGGGGACAGGAGAATCTAGGCAAAGCAAAAACCCCTGACCACCAGCTTTAAGGCCCCCCAATCACCCTATTTATCCTTGTTCTTCTCCCAGAACAACCCAGATCAAACACTTTGCTCCTCTAAGCCAATCTATCCACATGGCCTCATTCTCTCTGCTGTCAACCTTGTATTCCACACCTTCATATCTGGCATACTCTCCCCATCTTCAAAGCCCTTCTAAAATCGAGTGTCTAGCAAGAGTCCTTCTCTGATTAACTCTGCTTCCTCACCCCAACTGCCACTTCAGCATTTCCACATACCAAAACATTCATTCTTTATGCACCTAGGTATTCTTCCAGGAGCACTTACATACAAATTTTTCAACTTGGTGGCTTTCCTCTACTTGAAATCAGTTTTAATGTTTGTCTCTCCATTAGATTGTAAGCTCCAAGGCCAGGGATCGGGTCCACTAACTAGTGTACTCTCCCAAGTGCTTAGTACACTGCTCTGCACAGAATACATGCTAAGTACTTCTAAGTGATTGATTAGGATGGGAAAAATCGGAGGTACTTCTAGGCTTCAGTAACTCCTCTAAGAAAGGTAGTGTCCTAGGATGCTTAGTATAGTGCTTTGCACACAGTAAGCGCTCAAATATGATTGAATTGAATGACTGAATGAAAGGACAGCTTCTCTTCTTATGGACCTTTTCTCACTAGGGAACTGACCAGCAGGACAGCCCCTTTGGGTGTCCCCCTGTCTTTCAAACTTAAGGTCCATCCCGCTTTTTTCTTGTTTTTTTATGGTATTTGGTAAGTGCTTACTATGTGCCAGGCACTGTACTAAGCAGTGGCACAGATACAGGCCAATCAGATTGGACCCAGTCCACGTCCTACACGGGGCTCAGTTTTCATCCCCATTTGTCAGATAAGGTAATTGAGGCATGGAGAAGCAAAGTGACTTGCCCAAGGTCACACAGCAGACAAATGGGAGAGAGAGCTGGGAGTAGAGCCCAGGTCCTTCAGACTCCCAGTCCTGTGCTCTATCCATTAGGCCACGCTGCTTCCCATGATTAATAATAATAATTATAGTATTTGTTAAGTGCTCACTATTTGCTGAGCACTGTTCTAAGCACTGGGATAGATACAAGTAATCAGGTTGTCCCACGGCAGGCTCATAGTTTTAATTCCCATTTTACAGATGAGGTAAATGAGGGACAGAGAAGGTAAGTGACTTGCCCAAGGTCGCACAGCAGACAAGTGTCAGAGCCAGGATTAGATCCCATGTCCTACCCTGGCTCAGTGGAAAGAGCATGGGCTTTGGAGTCAGGGCTCATGAGTTTGAATCCCAGCTCTGCCACTTGTCGGCTGTGTGACTGTGGGCAAGTCACTTAACTTCTCTGTGCCTCAGTTCCCTCATCTGTAAAATGGGGATTAAGACTGTGAGCCCCACGTGGGACAACCTGATTCCCCTGTGTCTATCCCAGCGCTTAGAACAGTGCTCGGCACATAGTAAGCGCTTAACAAATACCAACATTATTATTATTATGTCCTCTGACTCCCAAGCCTGGGCTCCTTCCACTAAGCCATGCTGCTCCCCAACCAACCCTCCAGCTCACATCCTCCCTCCTGTCTGAAATCAATCAATCAACGATATTCATTTACCATTTACTATGTACAAAGCACTGCACTAAGCACTTCGAAGAGTACAATATAATAGAGTCGATACACTTGCTCCCTGCCCACAAGGAGCTTACAATCTAGAGGGGGAAGACAGACATTAAAATAAATTAGGGATATATTCGTAAGTGCTGTGGGGTTGAGGATGGGATGGATATCAAGTGTTTAAGGGGCACAGAATCAAGTGCAGAGGCAAAACAAAAGGAAAAGGGAGTAGGGGAAATGAGAGCTTAAAAATAATGATAATAATAATTGTGGTATTTGTTAAGCCCTTACTATGTGCCAGGCACTGTACTAAGTGCTGAGGGGCATGCAAGCAAATCAGGTGGGACAAAGTCCCTGTCCCACCTGGGGCTCTCACTCTCAATCCCCATTTTACAGATGAGGTAACTAAGGCACAGCAAAGTTAAGTGACTTGCCCAAAGTTATACAGCAGATAAGTGGCAGAGCTGGGATTAGAACCCATGACCTTCTGACCCATGCTTGAGATCCATGCTCTATCCACTACACCATGCTGCTTCTTGAGAATGTGGGACTTGATTACCTTGTATCCTTGGGGCTCAGAACAGTGCTTGGCACATAGAAAGTGCTTAACAAATACCATCATTATTATTATTCCTTGTTGTGCTCAAAGAAGACCTCTTGGAAATGTGAATTTAATAAAGTTTAATAAATAATATGTCTCCCCCACTAGATAGTACACTCTGAGAGTAGGAATTGTATTCTATTGCACAGAAGCAGCCTGGTCTAGTGTGCCTAGTGGAAAGAACACAGACCTGTGAGTCAAAGAACCTGAGTTCTAATCCTGGCTCCACCACCTGCCTTTTGTGTGATCTTGGGCAAGTGCATTTTTCTGAACCTCCATTTCCTCGACTATAAAATGGGTGTTTTTCTTCCTGATCTCCCTCCTGTGAGTCCCTGGGTGGGTCAGGGACTGCTTCTGATCTGTTTATCTTGCACCTATATCACCACTTAGCATAGTGCTTGAAATGCAGTAAGTACTTGCAGAGAAGCAGCGTGGCTCAGTGGAAAGAGCATGGGCTTGGGAGTGAGAGGTCATGGGTTTGAATCCCAACTCTGCCACTTGGCAGGTATGTGACTGTGGGCAAGTCACTTCACTTCTCTTTGCCTCCGTTACCTCATCTGGAAAATGGGGATTAAGATTGTGAGTCTCACGTGATTACTGATTACCCTGTATCTACCCCAGTGCTTAGAACAGTGCTCTGCACAGAGTAAGCGCTTAACAAATAACAACATTATTATTATTTAGTAAATACCTCAACTATTATTATCTATTGTACTCTCCCAAGGGCCTCCCACAGAGCTCTGCACCCAGTAAGCGCTCAATAAATAGCATGGATTGATTAACTGATTCTAGATTCCTGGATTCTGTAAGTCCCTCCTCTTGGGATATAATCCCTTTCCCCCACACGCTCCTCCTCCAGTCCTCCCTGGCTCCGTTGAATTTCAATGGATTGTGGCTAGGAATACTGACAACGTCTTCCCCGAAAAATATGCTTCAGGACTGCAAAGAGAAAGGAATATTGTTCAGTGGAAACCGAAATACATGCCAAGGGTGCCATTACTCCTACTGGGCATTTGCTATCTGGGAGGGAAAGATGACAGCCCCCTGAGGTCATTTCCTAACAAATACAGGAGGCTTTGTGAGAGAACAATGCTCAGGGATCTTGGGGCAAGCCCCATTCAGATGGAAGATGAAGGGTGTAACCACCCACCCTGCCACCCCCAGCCCCTAGGGCTGATTTTTTCGGGAGGGAGTAGCCACCCATCTGGGCCACAAAAGGCATTTTCATTTGCAGTCCCAAGCGCAAGAGAACAAACACATACTCACACACAGCACACCATTAACATATCTAAGGCTGGGAGGCCAGGGAAAGGAGAGGGGAAAAGGTGGGGAAAGCCAAAAACCACCCCCCCACCGCAGCCCCCACCAAAGAATAAAGAAATAAGTGCCTTTAGAGGGATTTGGGTCTGTCAGTTTCCTGTCATTCTCAAGTCAGAGAATTTGGGGAAATTGCTAAGCAACTCTTGTAAGGAGGTAAGGAGAAGGGAGCAATCTGGCTAAAAAACTCCTGGCCTGGTAGAAGACCTTACCCTGCTCCTGCTGTCTTAAGCAAAAGCAAACTCAAATTATGGACGGGCAAGTTTCAAGAGGTGAGCCTGCAGGAATGTAAAGTTGCATCCAAGGTTGATGGATAAATAGTAAAGGGCTTCTATGAGGTACTACCAGAAGATGGGGAAATAAGCCCATGGTTAACCATAAAAGGAAACACCTCGGAGGAAACTTCATTTGAGCTGAGGTCACCTTGCATTCACGGAGTTAAACTGAGTCTCCTGATTGTCTGACTTGCCTTCCTCTCAATAATAATAGTAATAATAGCAATTGTTAGGAACTTACTATTTGTCAAACACTGGGGAGGATACAAGTTGATCAGGACAAAGTCCTCGTCCCACACAGTGTTCACAATCTAAGTAGAAAGAAAATTCCTTAAGAGTACAACTGAGGCACAGAAGTGACTTTTTAATGGTATTTGTTAAGCACTTACTATGTACCAGGCATTGTACTGAGCACTGGGGTAGATACAAGCAAATCAGGTTGGACAGTCCATGTGCCACAGGGGGCTCACAGTATCAATCACCATTTTACAGATGAGAGTACTGAGGCACTGAGAAGCTAAGCGACTTGCCCAAGGTCACACAGCAGAAGACAACTGGTGGTCAGGATTAGAACCCATGGCCTTCTAACTTCCAGGCCCAGGCTCTATCCACTAGGTCATGCTGCTTCTCTGTGTGTCCTTACTATAAATATATAAATTACAGATATGTACATACTATAAATATATAAATTAGGGATATGTACATAAGTCCTGTGGGGCTGAGGGAGGGATGAAAAAAGGAAGCAAATCAAGGCTACGCAGAAGGGAGTGGGAAAAGAGAAAATGAGGACTTAGTCAGGAAGGACCTTATGGAGGAGATGTGCCTTCAGTAATCATAATTGTGCTATTTGTTGAAGAGTGGGGAGAGTTGGTCATCTGTCAGATATGAGGCGGGCATTTCAAGCCAGAGGCCTGGATATCTGCTGTTAACAGTTTTCTTGTGAGACTAATACCCAGCACAAAACAATCGGTGAATCAAAACAGAAACAGCGGCCCAGAATACTGTGATAAATGCTGTAAATTTGGAGACCAAACTACAGTTCTTCCCCTTCCCACTGTTTTAGAAATTAGCACTTGACTCTTAGCTTCCTGAATCAATTTTACTGATGATATTTAAGTGCTTATTGTGCGCCAAGTACCAAATTAAGGATCGGGGGGGCCGGGGGGTTGGGGGGAGAATACAAGATCATCAGAGTTGGACACATTCCCTCTCCCTCATTGGGCTCACAGTCCAAGTGGGAGGGAGTGGTATTTAATCATTTTACAGATGAAGAAACAGGCACAGAGAAGTTAAATGACTGGCCTAGGGTCACACAGCAGGCAACTGGCAGAGCCGGAATAGAATTCAGGCCCTTGCTCTTTCCACTAGGCCATGCTGCTTCTCTATCAGTCAGTAGCACTGATTAAAACTACTCTACTGTATGCAGAATACTGCATTAGGAGCTTGGGAGAGTACAGTTAGAATACAAGATTGTTGCCTTAAAGGAACTCCCTCCCCCTTCGTATCTGACAATAATAATAATAATAGTATTTGTTAAGCGCTTACTATGTGCCAAGCATTGTTGTAAGCGCTGGGGTAGATACAGGGTTATCAGACTCCCTCGTAGGGCTCACAGTCTTAATCCCCTTTTTACAGGTGAGGGAACTGAAGCCAAGAGAAGTGAAGTGACTTGCCCAAAGTCACACAGCGGACAAGTGACGGATCCGGGATTAGAACCCATGACCCAACCCACCGGTCTCTGACCTTCAAAATCTTAAAATCACATCTTCTCCAAGAGGGCTTTGCAGATTAACCTCTTTACTCTTCCCTATCCTCCTTCCCCTCTGAGTTTACTATGCACTTGGCTGTGTACCCCTTAAGCACTTAGATCCTCATCCCAGCCCCCAACCACAATAGTGATACAAATATTCCTAAATCCTACTGCTTCCCCATCCCTAATCTATTTCAATGTCCATCTCCCTGTGTAGACTGTAAAATCCATGTGGGCAGGGATCACATCTATCAACTCTTCATTTTTTTATGGTATTTGTTAAGCATGTACTATGGGTCAAACATTGTTCTGAGCACTGGGGTAGAACTCTCTTCCCCTCTTCAAAGCCCTGAGAGCTCACCTCCTCCAGGCCTTTTCCCACTGCTCCTCCTCCCCTCCCCATCGCCCCTACTCCCTTCCTCTGCTCTACCCCCTTTCCCTCCCCACAGCACTTGTGTAATTTGTATACATTTATTGCTCTATTTATTTTATTCATGATGTGCATTTATCTATGGTTCTATTTATCTATTTTGATGGCAGTGATGCCTTTCCACTTGTTTTGTTTTGTTGTCTGTCTCCCCCTTCTACTCTGTGAGCCCGTTGTTGGGTAGGGATTGTCCCTATCTGTTGCTGAACTGTACTTTCCAAGTGCTTAGTACAGTGCTCTGCAAATAATAAGCGCTCAATAAATACTATTGAATGAATGAATGAAGTTAATGAGGTTAGACATAGTCCCTGTTCCTGGAAAACTGAAGCACAAAGAAGTGAAGTGACTTGACCAAAGTCACACAGCAGGCAATTGGCAAAACTGGGATTAATACCCATGTCCTCTGACTCCTAGACCCGTGATCCTTCCACTAGACCAAGCTGCTATTCTGTTGTACATCCTCAAGTGCTTAGAATAATGCTCTTCACATAGTAAGCACTCAATAAATATCAACGATTGATTGATCATTGATTGATACAGCACAGTGGTGTTTATTGACTGTGGAGGAGCATGATACAGTTGCTAGATCTGATCCCTGTTCTCATCAACATCATCATCATCAATGGTATTTACCGAGCACTTACTGTGTGCAGAGAACTGTACTAAGTACTTGGGAGAGAAAGCTCTTAAGGAGCTTTCGGTCCAATAGGGAAGCAGGCAATAAATCACTGGTCAGGGAAGCAGCTGAATAAAAGGATACATATATAAGTGCTGAGGAGTGGGAAAGTAATAATAATGGTATTTGTTAAACATTTATTATGTGCCAGGCACTGTTCTAAGTGCTGGGGTGAATACAAGCAAATCGGGTTGGACACAGTCCCTGTCCCACGTGGGGCTCACAGTCTCAAACCCCATTTTACTGATGAGGTAACTGAGGCACAGAGAAGTGAAGTGACTTGCCCAAGGTCACACAGAAGACAAGTGGTGGAGCTGGATTAGAACCCATGACCTTCTGACTTCCAGGTCCCTGCTGTATCCATTAAGCCAAGCTGCTCCTAAGTGCCTAAGGAGAAAAGACCTAAGTGCTTGGGACGGAGGGGACGAAGCATATGGGAGAGCATACAGTACTTATTGTATACATGCATAAATCTATAATTCCACTTATTTATATTTATTTGTTTTGATGTGTCCCCCATCGCCCCCACCCCCCCACACACACAGATTGTAAGTCCATTGTGGGCAGGGATTGTCTCTCTTTATTGCTGTATTGTACTTTCCAAATGCTTAGTACAGTGCTCTGCACCCACTAAGCGCTCAATAAATATGATTTAATGAATTAATGAGAGGCATTAGGGAGGGAAAATAGGATTGGGGGTGGCAGTGGGAGAGCCAGTTTAGTCCGGGAAGGCTTCCTGGAGGAGGTATGATTTAAGTGGAGCATTGAAAATGGGGAGAGTGCTGATCTGTCAGACGTGTAGGGGAAGGGAGGGAGGTGAGAGGGAAGCAGAGTGAGTAGGTTGGGATCAGAGGGGCAAAGTGCATGGGCTGGGAGAGGACCAGGATAAATAAGGAGGAGAGATGTGACTGAATGCCTTGCATTCTGATGGTGAGGAATTTCTGCTTGGAAATGAAAAGATGGATGGGCAACCATCAGAGGCACTTGTTGAGTGGGGAGATGTTTGCAGAATTATATTTTTAGAAAGATGATCCGGACAGCAGAATGAAGTATGGACTGCAGAGGGGAGGGCCTAGAAGCAGGGAGGTGAGCAAGGAGTCAAGTTGGGATTCGATGAGGGTTTGAACTAGTGAGTAGTTGAAGGAAGAGGAAGGAGCAAATTCTAGAAATGCTGTGCAGATAGAATTGACAAGATCTAGTGAATGAATTAATATATAGGTTGAAGAAGAGAGATGAGTCAATGATAATTCAAAAGATGTTGGCTCATGAGACTGAAAGGATGGTGTGCTGTCTATAGTAAAGGGAAAAATCGGGGAAGAAGAGCGTTTGGGAGAGAATCATTCAATCATATTTACTGAACGCTTACTGTGTGCAGAATACTGTACTGAGCACTTGGGAAAGTAAAAGTAACAGAGTTGATAGAAGAATCAACCATCAGGAAGACGGGCAAGATGAAGAGTGCAGTTTTGGAAATGTTGAGTTGGAGGTGATGATGAGGCATCCAGGGAGATGCATCCTGGAGTCAGGTAGAAAGCGATAAAGGAGGAGAGGTCAGGGCTGGAAACTTAGATTTGGCAGTTGCCCTTGTGGAGATAGGAGTCGAAGCTGTGAGAATGGATGAGCTCCCAAGACCGCACGGGTAGATGGAGAATAGAAGGGGATCCAGAACTAAGCCCTGAGGGACTCCCGTAATTAGAGAGTGGGAGGCAAGGGAGGAGCCAGTGAAAGACCAGAAGTGAGCAGCCAGAGAGGTTGGGGGTAAAAGCAGTCACACAGCAGACAAGTAACTTCAACTACCACCTCTATGCAGATGATACTCAAATCTACATTTCTTGCCATGATCTCTCTCCTTTTCTGCAGTGTTGCATCAAATCTACATCTCCAGCCCTGATCTCTCTCCCTCTCTCCACTCTAGCATCTTCTCCTGCCTTCAAGACATCTCTCTTCTTAGTGGATAGAACACGGGCCTGGGAGTCAGAAGGTCATGGGTTCTAAACCCTACTCTGCCACTTTTCTGCTGTGAGGCCTTAGGCAAGTCACTTCGCTTCTCTAAAACTCAGTTCCCTCATCTGAAATGGGGATTAAGATGAGCCCCATGTGTGACAGAGACTGTGCCCAACCCAATTTGCTTGTATCCACTCCAGTGCTTAGTAGAGTGCCTGGCACATAGGAAGCGCTTAACAAATACCACAATTATTATTATCATACTACTTGGATGTCCTCCCATCATCCCAAACTTAAGAAGTCCAACACAACTTCTATCTTCCCACCCAAACATTTATCCTCCTAACTTTCCCATCACAGTAATAATAATAATGTTGGTATTCGTTAAGCGCTTACTATGTGCTGAGCACTGTTCTAAGCGCTGGGGGAGATACAGGGTCATCAGGTTGTCCCAAATGAGGCTCACAGTTAATCCCCATTTTACAGATGACGGAACTGAGGCACAGAGAAGTAAAGTGACTTGCCCACAGTCACACAGCTGACAAGTGGCAGAGCCGGGAGTCGAACCCATGACCTCTGACTCTGAAGCCCAGGCTCCTTCCACTGAGCCACGCTGCTTCCCCTAATAATGTTGGTATTTGTTAAGCGCTTACTATGTGCCGAGCACTGTTCTAAGCGCTGGGGTAGACACAGGGGAATCAGGTTGTCCCACGTGGGGCTCACAGTCTTAATCCCCATTTTACAGATGAGGGAACTGAGGCACTGAGAAGTTACGTGACTTGCCCACAGTCACACAGCTGACAAGTGGCCGAGCCGGAATTCGAACCCATGACCTGTGACTCCAAAGCCCGTGCTCTTTCCACTGAGCCACGCTGCTTCTCATAATAATGTTGGTATTTGTTAAGTGCTTACTATGTGCAGAGCACTGTTCTAAGAACTGGAGTAGATACAGGGTAATCGGGTTGTCCCATGTGAGGCTCACAGTTAATCCCCATTTTACAGATGAGGTAAGTGAGGCACAGAGAAGTGAAGTGACTTGCCCACAGTCACCCAGCTGACAAGTGGCAGAGCTGGGTTTTGAACTCATGACCTCTGACTCCTAAGCCCGGGCTCTTTCCACTGAGCCATGCTGGTACCACCACCCTTCCTGCCTCACAAGCCCTGAATCTTAGCATTATCCTTGATTCCTCTCTCTCATTCAACCTACATTTCCAATCCATCACTAAAGCTTGTAGGTCCCACCTTCACAACATTGCTAGAATCTGCCCTTTCCTCTCCATCTAAACTGCCACCACGCTATTCATTTATTCATTCAATCATATTTATTGAGCACTTACTGTGTGCAAAGCACTGTACTAAGCATTTGGGGCTCCCCTGATTAGACTGTAAGCCTGTCAAAGGGCAGGGACTGTCTCTGTTACCAATTTGTCCATTCCAAGCGCTTAGTACAGTGCTCTGCACATAGTAAGCGCTCAATAAATACTACTGAATGAATGAAAGTACAATATAGCAATAAAGAGAAACAATCCTGGCCCACACAAGCTCACAATCTGGGCAGGAAGACAGACATCAATACAAATAGACATTAATATAAATAAATAAAATTATAACTATGTACATAAGTGCTCAAATCCGCCAATTACCTCTCCCTGCCTTCAAAGCCTTACTGAAGGCACATCTCCTCCAAGAGGCCTTCCAGCCTAAGCCCCACTTTTCCTAATCTCCCGCTCTCTTCTGAGTCGCCCTGACTTGCTCCCTTTGTTCTCCCCCACCCCCAATCCCACAGTACTTATGTACAATCTGTGATTTCTTTATTTATATTAATGTCTGTTTACTTGTACTGATGTCTGTCTCCCTACCTCTGGCCTGTGAACTCCTTGTAGGCAGAGATTGTCTCTCTTTATTACTGTATTGTACTTTCTCAAAAGCTTAGTACAGTGCTCTGCACACAATAAGTGCTCAATAAATACAATTATAGCGTGGCTCAGTGGAAAGAGCACGGGCTTTGGAGTCAGGGCTCATGAGTTCGAATCCCAGCTCGGCCACTTGTCGGCTGTGTGACTGTGGGCAAGTCACTTAACTTCTCTGTGCCTCAGTTCCCTCATCTGTAAAATGGGGATGAAGACTGTGAGCCCCACGTGGGACAACCTGATTCCCCTGTGTCTACCCCAGCGCTTAGAACAGTGCTCGGCACATAGTAAGCGCTTAACAAATACCAACATTAAATGAATGAAAGCATAACCTTGAAGTGGGCTCGGTTGGCCTCCTATTTAGATTTCCGCCAGCATCATTCTGTGGCTGGGGCATAAGACTGAAGGAGGCGGCCAGTGGAGGTGATCCAGAGCTGTGGGTTAGTGGAACGAGAGGGACGAAGGGATAGGGGAGCGAATGAGTTGAGCTCAATAGAGAGGGTGGTGTTGAGAATGTCTAATTGGATATTGAGGCTAGGTGGGGTGTGATGCCCTGAGAGAGATGGATGGGGTTGAGAGATCGGAGGTCTCTGTGGGGGGAATAGCACAGATTTATGGGGAGGAGGAGTGTGGGGGAAGAAGAGTGGGAGAGGAGGCAAGTGAGAAGGTTGTGGCTGGGGAGAGGGATTCAGAGTTGGTGAGGATAGAAATGCTGAAATCAAGTGGGTGTCCAAGTTGATGAGCTGGGGAGGTGGAGTGCAGAAGGAGGTCAGCAGAGTTGAGGAGTGAACTGTCATTTACTCTTTCCTGCCTGAATTACATCAGTCTCCTTTGCTGACCTCCAGACTTCTGTCTCTCCCCACTCCCATATTTCACTCTGTTGCCTGGATCACCTTTCTACAAAAATGTTCAGGACACTCACCCCACTCCTCCAAACTCCAAACTTCCACAGCAAACAAAAACTCCTCACCATTGCCTTTAAAGCATTCAATCACCTAGATCCCTCCTATCTCACTTCTCTCCTTTTACAACCCAGCCGCACACATTGCTCCTCTAATGCTTATCGTCTCACCGTACCTCGATCTTGCCTATATCTTGCCTATATCTTGCCTATCGATCTTACCTATCTGGCCTCCACCGATCCCTCATCCACATCCTGCCTCTGGCCTGGAACATCTTCCTTCCTCAAATCTAACAGACAATTACTCTCCCCTCCTTCAAAGCCTTATTGAAGGCACATCTCCTCCAAGAGGCCTTCCCAAGCTAAGCCCTCCTTTCCTCTTCTTCCAATCCCTTGTGTGTCACCCTATTCTCTTTGTTCATCCCCCCCTCCTGGCCCCACAGCACTTACGTATGTATCTGTAATTTATTTATTTGTATTGATGTCTGTCTCCCTGCTTCTAGATTGTATGCTCGTTTTAGACAAGGAATGTCTGTTTATTGTTGTATTGTATTCTCCCAAGCGCTTAGTACAGTGCTCTACACACAGTGGGTGCTCAATAAATGATTGAATGAACTGGTGGAGCCAGGATTAGAAGCCAGGTCCTCTGACTCCCAGGCCCATGCTCTATCCACTAGGCCACACTGCTTTTCCTGAGTAGAGTTTCCCTGCGCAGAAACTGAACCTGGGCCACAGCCGTGACAGCATCCTATCTCAACCACTAGACCACCAGGGAACCCTTCCCTCATTCCCCCCTTGGTGCTCTGAATTCACTTCTGTCCGGGCTTAGCCGAGTACAGTGGTGTTGAGGGCAGGGGTGCTGTGACCCTCATGTGCGACAGGGACTGTGTCCAACCTGACTGACTTGTTCTATCTCTCCCAGTGCTTAATATGGTGTTGGGCACATAGTAAGCGCTTCAAATTCTATCACCCATGACAGTGACAGAAAACTGCCTCTTCACTGCCTCAATGTGTAAACGACTGGGCCTTGCGTCTGCATTCACCTCCTCCCACCATCTTGGGCATGCATTCACATATACACACTCCACCTCGCTCCCCCAGCAGTGGCCCCTGTTATACTCAAGGACAGACAAGGTTGGATTTTGTCCATACTAAAATGCGGGATTCTTCACTGACTGTGGGCTGGCTCCTTCTGGGCAGGAATCGTGTCCCCCAACTCTACTGGCATTTATCAAGTGCTTACTATGTATCAAGCACTATTCTAAAAGAAGCAGTGTGGCCCAGTGGATAGAACACAGACCTGGGAGTCAGAAGGATTTGGGTTCTGATCCCAGCCACATCACATGTCTGCTATGTGACCTTGGGCAACTCATTTTATTTCTCTGTACCTCAGTTCCCTCATCTGTAAAATGGGGATTAAGACTGAGCTCTTTGTGGGACAGGGACACAGTCCCAACCCGATTTGTTTGTATTTACCTCAGTATTTAGTACAGTGCCTGGCACACAGTAAGCACTTAACAGGTATCACAATTATATTATTATTATTATTCAAAATAATAATAGCCAGGGTAGGAACAAGTTAATCGGGTCAGACACAGTCCCTGTCCCACACGGAGCTCTCTAAGTATGAGAGAGAACAGGTATTTAACCCCCAATTTACAAGTGAGGAAACTGAAGTACAGAAAAGTTGTAACTTACCCATGGTCATGGAGCAAGTCACTGGCAGAACTGGGATTAGAACCCAGATCCTCTGTAGGATACTTTCCCAAGTGTTTAGTAGCCATAATAATAATACTAGTATTTGCTAAGTGCTTACTCTACTAAGCACTGGGGTAGATACAGCATAATCAGCTTACAATCTAAGTAAGAGGGAGAACAGTATCAAAACCCACTTTACAGATGAGGTAACTGAGGCACAAAAGTTGTGACTTGCCTAAGATCATATAGCAGGTACATGGCAGAATTAGAACCCAGGTCCTCTGACTCCCAGGCCTATGCTATACTAGGCATCGCTACAGTGCTCTGCACATAGTAAGCGCTAAATAAATATCACCCATGGAAATAAGAGAAACTGAAAGAAAGGGAGAAGAGCAAAATCTTTAGGACTGTAAGATTGTAAACTCACTGTGGGCAGAGAATGTTTCCACCCACTCCGTTATATTGATATATGGTACTCTCCCAAGTACTGAGTACAGTGCTCTGTACACAGCACTCAATAAATTTGATTGATTGATTGACCAGCAGCTCATTGCTTTCTCTTTCTGTATTTAGAATAGAGATACAACTTTCTTTTCTTAGAAAATATGGCTTTTCATTTTGCTTTGGGCTCTAAAACAACTGAAGCACATCAACCCTGTTCTAGTATCCTTTTTCTTTTTTTTAATTTCAAGATCTTCACAAAGATGCCACATGTTCTCTCCACTTCTGCACCAAATGTTTACAGCTCCTGAAGTAAGCTTCCTGGTTTATACTTTCCCAGCTGCACAGAAGGCAGACACAAACATATGGAAAAGATAATGAATATTCAGATGGGAAAACTTTGACAAAGCCATGAGCTTGTTTAAAGTCTTGAGTTTTAGAATTCTCTTCATATTTTGTGTAAGACTCTGGGATTTTGCTCCATACATGATTTTCTTGAATATTTTCTATTTTTATTGTCCTTACTGCAGTAGATGCTAAGGCTCTAATGCATGATTTTCTTAAATATTTTCTATTTTTATTGTTCTTATTGCAGTAGATGCTAAGGCTTAGGGTGAGCAGAAAGCATTCTCACACTAGGGTTATGGCAGATGGAGAGAGAGAGCTGGGTTGTTGTTTTTTTAATGGTGTTTGTAAAGCTCCTGGCGGGACATCCAAGTAAGGAGTGAAGTGGGGAAACATGAACTGAAGGGGGTTTTTTTTAGAAAAATGATCCAGGCAACAGAGTGAAATATGACCTAAAGTGGAAAGAGACAAGAGGCAGGGAGGTCAGCAAGGAGGCTGAGAGAGTAATCAAGGCAGGATGAACTGAGCGCTTGGGTTTCTACAGTCTCTCCAGCACACTCAGATTGGGGTTTGTTCTTCCTGCTCACTATTACCTTCTTCTTTACTAGAAGCCCTTCCCTTAGTATTTTTACCTTTCAGAAACCCATTCACATTCACCCCCCAGTCTCCTGGTGTCCTGCTGAATCAGGAGGTTAATTCTTGAACCCATCCGGAAGGAGGGACATGTAGAGAGAAGCATTGTGGCCTAGAGGAAAGACCACAGGGCTGGGAGTCAGAAGGACTTGGGTTCTAATCCCAGCTCTGCCACGTGTCTGCTGTCTGATGCTGGGCAAGTCACTTCACTTCTATGCCTCAGTTACCTTATCTCCAAAATGGAGATTATACTGTGAGTTCATGAAGGACATGTACTGTATCCAACCAGATTAGCTTCCATCTAACTCCATGACTTAGTACAGTGCCTGCCACACAGTAAGCCCTTGACGGATTCCAAAAATATGTATTTTTATGTTTATATATATACATACACCTACACATTCCTCATAGTTGGTAGACACGTTCCCGGCTCACAAGGAATTTACAGTCTGGTAGAAACTGCATCCTCTTCTTCAGCAGGGAAGAAAGATTTCATGCCTCTGCTACCTTCTGGAGTTCTGTACACCACATCAGTCTCACTTGTCACCCTTCTGACTTTCCACTTCAGTTTTTAGCACTGTCTAAATAATCCTTCTCCCTCACCACAGTATACATCTTTCAAATACTTGTAGGCTTATCATGTTTCCCTGAATTCATTGCTCAGCCAAAGACATACATTCTAAACTTTAATCTTTCACTGGACCTTTCTCTGTACTGCTCTTTTCAAGTTCCATTTCACTGTTTCTGCTCCCTCGATTTCCCAGGTGGTTTAGGTTGTAGCCTCAGAAGATAGTAGGCTAAACAGAAACCACCAACATGCTACTCTGGGACTTCACCTCATTGTTATTCAATCCCAAATAAACCTGGCCTGTTATAGCTTCTTTAATTCAGGACCTTGAAAATCTCTCCATTTTTAGATAGATACAAGCCAATCAGGTTGGACACAGTCCCTGTCCCACATAAGGGTCACAGTCTTAATCCCCATTTTGAAGCGCAGGGAAGTGAACTGAGTTGTCCAAGGTCACACAGAAGAGAAGTGGCAGAGCCAGGATTAGAAACCAAGTCCTTCTGACTCCCAGGCCCGTGTTCTTTCCGCTAGGCTTTCCTGCTTACTCCTATCCCGGCTCCGCCATTTGTCTGTTGTGTGACCTGACCATTGGCTTTAAAGTAGTCTTCAGTTTGCTCCCTCATACCTCGCCTCACTAATCTCCTACTACAGCCCAGCCCGCACACTCTACTCCTCTAGCGCCGCTGTACTCACTGTGCCCTAAACTCACCTATCTCACCCCCGACCCCTTTCCCACATCCTCCCCCTTGCCTGGAACTCCCTCCCCCAGATACATGCCAAACCACCACTCTCTCCACCTTCAAAGCATTAAGATCACACTTACTCCAAGACGCAGTCTCTGATTAAGCCCTCTTTTTCTCAACTCGCTTGCCCTTCTGCGTCATCTGTGCGCTTGGGACTGTGACCTTGGCCATTAGATATCTGCCCCACCCCCAACTCTGCACTTGTGGGCATATCTTTAAATTATATATTATAAATTACTTATTCATTTATATAATAATGTTGGTATTTGTTAAGCGCTTACTATGTGCAGAGCATTGTTCTAAGCGCTGGGGTAAACACAGGGGAATCAGGTTGTCCCACGTGGGGCTCACAGTCTTAATCCCCATTTTACAGATGAGGGAACTGAGGCACAGAGAAGTTAAGTGACTTGCCCACAGTCACACAGCTGACAAATGGCAGAGCTGGGATTCGAACTCATGAGCCCTGACTCCAAAGCCCGTGCTCTTTCCACTGCGCCACACACGCTGCTGCTTATATGAATGTCTGACTCCCACCCCTCTAGACTGTAAGCTCCTTATGGGAACATGTCGGCTAATTTAGGTGCACTGTCCTCTCCCAGGTGCTCAGTACAGTGCTCTGAACCATTAACTGATGGATTGATGGATTGAGACAGGTACGACCTCTGCCCTGATTACTGTGTATCTACCCCCAGGACTTAGAACAGTGCTTGACACATGGTAAGCACTTAACAAATACCACTCTTATTCTCTTTTATTTACTTTAGAGGGGCAAGAGGTTGGAATTCTGTCTTCAAAAGTTGCCCATTTCAGCAAATAATGCTTACCCCTATTAGCCTATTGGATTGCTCCACACTGGCAAAGGACCTCCACAGTGATAAGAAGCCTTATTTGGTCGATGTCTTAACACATTATAGCTCACATATAAATATGGCTAGACTAAGGTCAGAAGGCACCACTCGGCCTTGAAAGGCAATAAGCAGAAAAAAGCCTTTAACAAAGATCTAACGCGGGAAGCTGCCAATGGTCTGCTCAGTCTATATCCAGAGCTGATGGAATGATATTAACATTGCAATGTGTTTAATCATTAGTCCCCCAAAGGGATTACTAGCGGCGCTAATTATAATATTTGTATGGAGCCAAGTTCTTCATGCAGACAGCCTTGCTGATGCTTACAGCTTTTGAAAGTGGATATGGGGCGAGCAGTATTTGCCCCATTTTACAGGTGGGGATGCTGAGGCACCTACTTATTCATGACCACTAGGAGTGCATTCTTGGGGTGGATCAAAGGCCTACATGTTTATGATTTACCCCAAGCATGAAAAATGACTCCCCGCCATAGAGAAAGAGCCACCCTCTCTCCATCAATCAAGGGTTTACTGTGTCCTTACTAAGCGCTTGGGAGAATACAACACAACAGAATCAGCAGACATGATCCCTGCCCCTAAGACTGTCAGCTCTTCTCTAGTCTGTCTGTTGTACTATACTCTCCCAAGCGCCTAGTACAGTGCTTTGCACTCCAAAAATACTACTAATATTGAACGAATGAAAAGAGCTTATAGCCGAGAGAGGGCAGCTCCCTACTCCCCATACGACAGAAAGGGTTGGGAATTTACAATCTGGGTTTGGGCAGGAAAGAAATGGGGAGAGATTCAAGGTCCAGAAAAGCAAATTCATTCATTCAATTGTATTTATTAAATGCTTACTGTGTGCAGAGCACTAGAGAAGCAGCGTGGCTCAGTGGAAAGAGCACGGGCTTGAGAGTCAGAGATCATGGGTTCGAATCTCCGCTCTGCCACTTGTCAGCTGTGTGACTGTGGGCAAGTCACTTCACTTCTCTGTGCCTCAGTTACCTCAGCTGTAAAATGGGGATGAAGACTGTGAGCCTCACATGGGACAACCTGATCACCCTGTATCTACCCCAGTGCTTAGAACAGTGCTCTGCACATAGTAAGCGCTTAACAAATACCAACATTATTATACTAAACACTTGGGAAAGTACAATAGAACAATAAAGAGTGACAATCCCTGTCCACAACACAAATCCTATCACGGTTCCCTCCTGTGGGAGGGGAGATGGGGAAGTAGGGGTGGTGAGGAAAACTGCTCTGTCCTGTTGCATAGATCAAATCAGCAATCAGGGTGCTCCTCTGCTGAGGACCTCTGGGTTATAATCTTAGTTCTCCCAGAGATTCTGATGGATGATATGGGATTGCTTATCCTCCCTGTGCTCTCAACCTTCCCATCTCAAAAAAAAAAAATAGTTGTGGTATTTGTTAAGCTTTTACTATGTGCCAGGCATTGTACTAAGTGCTGTACTAAGTGCTAGATACAAGATAGCACTTGTATCCCTGTCCCACATAGGGCTGAGTTTTAATCTCCACTTTACAGATGAGGTAACTGAGGAACTGAGAAGTGAAGTGACTTGTCCAGGGCGCCACAGCAGACAAATGGAGGATCTGGTATTAAAACCCAGGTCCTTCTGACTTCCAGGCCTAGGATCTACCCACTAGGCCATGCTGCTTCTCAATTTAATAGGAAACCATAGCAGCAACAGGCTACCCTGTGCTATTCAAGCATGGAAGCAGGGAGGTCTAGTGGAAAGAGCAGAGGCCTGAGACTCAGAAAGGCTTGGGTTCTAATCCTGGCTTCGACTCCTTGTCTGCTGTGTGATCTTGGGTAAATTACTTCAGTTCTCTGGGCCTCAGTTACTTGGTCTGTAAAATGGGGATTCAGACTGTGTCCCAGGTGGGACCTGGACTTGGAGACTTAGGCTGTGTCCAACTTGATTAGCTTGTATTTACCCCCATGCTTAGAACATTGCTTGACACATTGTAAGCGCTTAACAAATACCATAAAAACAATTAGTGCTACCGTGTGCCCATTAAAGCATCTTAGAATTAGTAGACAAGACCTCTTTCCTCTAGGAGCTTAGAAGCTTTCAGGGAAGACACTAAAATAAATTACAGGTCCTGTCTTGCCTTATGCCATCGAGTTGTTTCTGACCCATAGCGACACCACAGACACATCTCTTCCAGAATGCCCCGCTCTCCATCTGCAATCGTGCTGGTAGTGGATCCATTGAGTTTTCTTGGTAAAAATATGCAAGGGGTTTACCATTGCCACCTTCCACGCAGTAAACTCGAGCTTCCGCCCTCGATTCTCTCCCATACCGCCACTGCCCAAGCCTGGGTGAGTTTTGACTTTTAGCAGATTGCTTGCCACTCGCTAGCCACTACCCAAGCTAGGAATGGAATGGTTAGGCCTCTACTTGACTCTCCCTCCCATAGCCGAGACTGGTAGAGTGCCAGAAACTCTCCGGGTGTGACTCGAGAGGGGTAAATTACAGGTAGGAGGAAGCAATAGAGTATAAAAGTATGACCACAGATAGGGTTGTGAGTGGCTGAATGTTCAGGTAACAGGGAAGTTGTGAAGGGGTAGCTTGGGGATATTGGATGGGGAGATGAGAGAGTCATTTCATCAGGGAAGGATTCTAGGAGATGTCATTTAAAAACAAAGCTGCACGGTGGAAAAAAAATTGTGCTTCTCAAGCAAAAACATTCATCATGAATAGCAGCGTGGCCTAGGCCTGGGAGTCAGAGGACAGGGTTCTAATTCTGCCTCTGCCAGTTGCCTGCTATGTGACCTTGGGCAAATCACTTCACTTCTCTGTGGCTCATTGTCCTCATCTGTAAAATGAAGAGTCGATGCCTGTTTGCCCTTCCACTCAGACTAGGAGCCCCATGAGGGGCAGGGACTTTGAACTGACGAACTTGTATCTACCCCAACACATGGGACAGAGCTTGGCACGTAGTAAGCACTTTACAAATATAATAGTAATGATAAGCAAAAGCAAAATCATATTCGGTCACAATTGTTCAGAATAAGAACTGTTAGTAGTTTCTTCTCAGACAGTGGAAAACTTAGATTTGTGGAATTTAAAATACTCTTGGTGTGACAGTGCCAAAGAATGACAACTGCAGCTACCACACTCCATTTGGTAGTAAGTGAAGCACTAGCCGTATATGCTTAGGAAAAATCTAATGACTCGAAAAAAAATTCACCAGAATCCACATGCATATTAATGAGGGCAATGATGAGGCAGTTTTAAGCAGCTTTTGTCTCTATTCAACATTCTGCACACATCTCCCCCCTCCTCAAAAAACCTCCTGCCTATCCATTACCACATCAGGGAGAAATTCCTCGGTGGCGGCTTTAAGGCCATCAGCTCTCTCGCTGCCAAATATCCTCATTCCTCTCCCACTACCACCCAGCCAGCACACTTGGTTCCTCTAACAATAATAATAATAAGCGTTTACTATGTAGCAGACACTGAACTAAGCCCTGGGGTGGACACAAATCAGTTGGACAGAGTCTCTGTCCCATGTGGGGGGCTCACCAGGCTCAATCCCCATTTTACAGATGAGGTAAGTGAGGTCCAGAGAAGTGAAGTGGCTTGCCCAAAGTCACACAGCACACAAACAGCAGAACCAGAATTAGAACCCATGACCTCCTGACTCCCAGGCCCATGCTCCCTGTGACTCATTCATTCAATGGTATTTATTGAGCGCTTACTGTGTGCAGAGCACTGTACTGCACGCTTGGACAGTACTAAGCACACTGTACTCCCTCCGGTCTCTCTTGTCACTGACCCCTTGCTCATGTTCTCCCCCCTCCTTTATATCTAACAGTTCCACCTCTTCCTCATCTTCGAAACCCTCCTAAAATCTCATCTCCACAAAGCCTTCCCTGCCTTGTCACTCATGCTATTTTCCCTCTCTACTATGTCACGGATACACCTAGTCCTATCCCTCCACCCAAGCATTTAGGTGCTCACCCCACCCCAACCCACAGCATTTAGCATCATCAGTGGTACTTACTGAGCCCTTACTGTGTGCAGAGCACTACAATAAGTGTTTGGGAAAGTACAAAACCACAAAGTTGGTAGACACATTCCCTGCCCACATTGAGCTTACTTATGCACATATCCTTACACTTGTTTGCTTCCCTTACTCATAATTTATTTTCATGTCTGTCTCCCACTCTACATTGTAACCTGCACGTGTGGTATCTATTATTGTACTCTCCCCAGTGCTTAGTACAGTCCTCTGTGCTAAGTAAACACTCAGTAAATACCATATAACAATAATGGTAATAATAATAGGATTTGTTAAGCACTTACTCTGTTCTAACACTGAATTAAGTGCAGGGGTACATACAAGATAATCAGAGCAGACCAGTCCCTGTCCCTCACTGGAATCAAAGTTTAAGAGGGAGAACAGGTACCAGATGCCCAATTTACAGATGAGAAAATGGAGGATCTTGTCCAAGGTCACCCGGCAGGCTAGAGGCAGAATTGGGATTAATCAATCAATCTTTCAATGGTATATATTGAGCCCTTACCGTTTTCAGGGCACTGTGCTAGGCGCTGGGGAGAGAACAGGGTTGGTAGCATTAGAACCATTGATTGATTGGAGTCAAAGTCATTAGCTTGAGCCAGGACAAGATCTTTTCCAGTTTACTTATGTCTCCAGGTTGACCTTAGGGTCTGGCTGACAACCCCGCTAGTCCTGATAGCTGTTCACTCTTCCTGCCACCAAAGAGTCTGAACACCAGGGATGATTTTGAGGCCCTGCAGAACGCGGTGAGGAGAGAAGGCAGAGCTGGGGAGTGGGGGAAAACTGTGGACAGGCCCAAAATGTCACCTTCCCATCAAAGTCACAATGACATGAGGGTTTCTGGGCCAGTTTTGCAAGTGACACCATTTAACCAATAATGGATTGACCCCAAGGCAAGCCCCCGCAACCCCCTTTCGTGCAGATTTGACTACACTGAGTAGCTGAGTCCAGTCAGAGCAGTAGCGGCAGCCCTCTTACCTACAAAGGCCTTGAAGGAGTTAACCAACTATATTTGGGTCCCAGAGCCACGGGGGACTGCTTCCCAGCTGCGTGGAGCACTCCCACAAAAAGAAAAAAAAAGGCCACACAAAGCTGGGATTGTCAGAAATTGGAACTTGCCAGCCGTGGGCTGAGATGGCAGAGACACCCCCTGGCCCAGCCGCACAATACGTGTTCAGTGTGCCGAGCCGGGCCGAGCCTTCCAAGCGGGGCTCTGCAAACAGCAGTTTAACCTCCGGATGTGCCCGTTAACCACTGGGCTTCACTGGACCCGCTGTCTGCTCCGGTTTCACATAGGTTGAAGCCGTTCAGGGACTGCAAGGATAAATAGGCCTTGTGGACTCAGCTTTCTCCCCAACCAAGAATAACCAACCCTCCCCACTTAACGTTGGCAGGCGGACCGGGAATAAAGGCTTCCTGGAGGGAGCAGAGGCCCGAGGGCAAGGAAGGCCACACTTTGTAGCAGGCACGGTATCCATGGGGACTGCAGAGCGGTGGAGCCTTAGGAAGGTGGGGGGGGGGGGGGATGGATTGGGAGGGGGGTGTCCCCACAGGCCTCAGAACTGCATCTCTGCATAGCAAACTGTGAGGAAGCCAAAGGGTTTTAGTTTAACAATAGTGAACAGAAGCTGTGAAACCTAAGTATTCCGGCTGAAGGTTAGAGGTGGGTACACTCTTTTCAAAAGAGATTTATTACAACAATCATAAAACCAGGACGAGTTAGGGGACCTTTCTTCCTGTGAACCTGAGCAGGGAGTGAGAGCAGACGGTGGCAGTGACAACTCTCGGGAGAAAGGAGAGTGGAGAGGTGGAGTAAGAACCTAGCAATGAGTGTGTTTATGGTATGTGTGTTTGTTAAGGATTTATTTGGGGGACAGGTAATCGCCAATTGGGGACTTTGGCCGTGTGCAACAGCAGGCAGCAGCTCAATAGCACAGCCTCACTTTATATCGCTGCCGTCTGGGAATCTGCCCGTTAGCCTCGTTCCATTATGTTTGACAGTCAGGAGACTGTGGAGTTTTCATTTCATATCCCTCACTCGTACTGGGAGGGACCTGTTTGGGCAAGTCTTTTGTTTGTTGGGGGGGGACTCAGGTTCTCCCATACCAGTTGTATATTAGCCTAGGAGTCTAGTAGAGTACGGGCCTGGGAGTCAGAGGTTCTAATTCCAGCTCCGTCACTTGTCTGCTGTGTGACCTTGGGCACGCCACTTCCCTTCTCTGTGCCTCAGTTACCTCATCTGTAAAACAGGGATTCATTCATTAATTTATTGAGTGCTTACTGTGTGTGGAGCACTGTACTAAGTGCTTGGGAGAGTACAATACAGTTCAATACAACAATAAACAGACACATTCCCTGGATTAAGACTGGGAGCCCCATGTACTCCCAGTGCTTAGTACAGTGCCTGGCACATAGTAAGCACTTTACAAATACCATTTTTTTAAAAGAGTTAGAGTTATGCCTAGATTCACAGCAGCTAGTCAGGCCTCTCTCCAGGCCCATTTCATTTTAACTGGCTTCCCTAGTGCCCCTTCCCGGAACTTCAGGGGCAGGGCTGAAGGCTGGCAATTTCACCTCCGTCCCGGATGACTCGGGAGAGAAATGGGACAGTCTTCCTTCTTTACCCTAAAGAGCATCATGGCACTTGGAGGATTCTGGCCACCTTTCAAGCCTGACCATGGGACCTCTCTGTTGTCTGCTGTAGGACCTTAGACAGGTCATTTAACTGCTCTGAGCCTCAGTTACTTCACCTGTAAAATGGACAGTTAAGATTGCAAGCCCCATGTGGGACAGGGACTGTGTCCAACCTGATTAACATGTACCTACCCCAGCCTTTAGAACAGTGCGTGGCACATAGTAACCACTTAAAAGGTGCCATTATTATTATCCCAGCTCTGAATTAATCAATCATATTTATTGAGTGCTTACTGTATGCAGAGCACTGTACTAAGTGCTCTGGAGAGTACAGTATAACAAATTTGGTAGACACATTCCCTGCTCATAAGCAGCTTACAGTCTAGAGGGAGTCCAGTTGTGCACACCCCCCCTCACCATTGCCTTTTCCAGCTGGTGACAAGAAGTGCACCCCATCACATCACTCCATTTGAATCCCAATGTTTGTGGTGTTCCCACTTGGGTACACCATGAGGTACAGCAAGTTCCACAGAGCATGCCAACTGCACACTCATTCATTCAATCATATTTACTGAGCGCTTACTGCGTGCAGAGCACTATATTAAGGACTTGGAAAGTACAATTCAGCAACAGAGAAAAACCCTGCCCACAATGGGCTCACAGTTTAACAGGGAGGAGACAGATATCAAAATAAGTAAACAGGGATAACTTATTTCCTATTTGTTTTCTACAGCGAGAAACTGGCACCCAACATCTTAATAATGGTATTAATTGGTGGCTCACCAAAGGAACAGAGGTGGGAGTTTATGTGCTTGCTGCAGGGCCCTTTCCTGTGCCTTTATCCTGCTTCCTGAGCAATGCAGCACTTCCTCCCTCCCCTGTTTCTCTTTTCCAATCAATCAGCCAATCAATCAGTGGTGTTTATTGAGTGTTTTCTGATGTTTGTGGCTAGTGTTCCACTTGGGAACACCATGAGGTACAGTGAGTTCCACAGAGCTGGCCAACTGCACACGCAGGGATAGTTTATTTCCTATTTGTTTTCCACGAGAAAAAGGCATCTTTATTATGGTACTCATTGGTGGCTCACCAGAGGAACAGAGATGGGAGTTTATATGCTTGCTGCAGGGCCCTTTCCTGTGCTTTTGTCCTGCTTCCTGAGCCTTGCAGACCTCACTCCCTCCCCAGCTTCTCTTTTCCAATAAAACAATCAATCAGTCAATCAATCAGTGGTATTTATTGAGTGTTTACTGTACTAAGAGCTAGAGAGGGTATAATGTAACATAGCTGGCAGACACATTCCCTGCACACAAGGAGCTTTTTCCCCAAACTCCTCAGCCTACAGGCAAGAGGGACTCCTACCCAGGAAGAGCTAGAATGATTTTGATCAGGACTGGAGAAGGAGAAAGGGTGCAAGTGAAGGGACATAGTTCTTGGTTTTACTGGCTAAGGCCCTATTTTTGCCCTCACTTTGTCGTATTTTGAGAGCCAACGGAACGCCCTCCTCCTCAGGGAGATTATAAGAACGAACACGAACGATGGTTAAGTCCTTTGGAGAATCTGGGGAATCAATTCTCAGGAAGAGATATTAAAGCTAGTTTTCCCAAAACCAGTTGCCTCCTCTTTCCAGTAACAGGCATGCTTCTTGGAGAAAAGCAATACTGTAGTTAAAAAGGCGTATATTCATGTATCAACTCTGTTATATTGTACTCTCACAAGCGCTGAGAACAGGGCTCTGCACACAGTAAGTGCTCAATAAATACAACTCATAGTCATTTATGGACTTAGAATAAGAATGCCAAAGCAGAGGTAGTCAATCAGTCAATGGTATTTGTCTGCTATGTGCACAGCACTGTATTAAGTGACTGGAAGAGTACAGTACAATACAGTTGGTGGACATGAGGATCCCTGCCCTCAAGGAATGTCTTCCATTCCACTAAACCAACACTGATTTTTGGGGGGGGAGGGGTTCTCCTGTCATATGAAGGATTATGTAAATAATAATAATAATAATAAAATAATGGTATTTGTTAAGAGCTTACTATGTGCCAGACTGGGGTGGATACAACTAAATCAGGCTGGACACAGTCTCTGTCCCTCTTGAAGCGTAGTCTTAATCCTCATTTTACAGATGGGGTAATTGAGGCACAGAGAAGTGAAGTCGTTTGCCCAAGGCCACACAGCACGAAGCTGTGAAGTCAGGATTAGAACCAATGACCTTCTAATACCCAAACCTGTACTCTACCCACTCTATGCCACGCTGCTCCAGGAAGTGTTATAACTCAGTACCTCTTAAGTTTCCCAAAGGTCGCTTTGCCCATCAAGACTTCTACGTCCCTGAAGACGTAAGGCTAGACACCAGCTCCCTCTGGAGCCCATTAATCTCACTCCTAAATTGACCCACCAGGCTGCCCCAGACTTTCCCCCATCTTGGGACTCCTGTGCTTTTCAGTACCATCTCTCAAGAGCAAAGCAGTTTTATTTTCTGTTTGTTTTTTTAAGGCATTTGTTAAGCGATTACTATGTGCCAGGTACTGTTCTATACACGCTAAACAAAACTACTTATCTTCCAACCCAAACCCTGTCCTCCACCCTGACTTTTCCATCTCCATAGGATGGCACCACCATCCTTCCTGTGTCACAAGCCTGGAAACTCGGCGTTATCCTTGACTCCGCTCTTTCATTCAACCCACATATTCAATCCATCACTAAATCCTATCCTACCTTCACGACATTCCTAAAATCCACCCTTTCCTCTCCAAAGTGCTACCAGATTAATATAATCACTCATCCTAACCCACCTTGATTACTGCATCAGCCTCCTTACTAACTGCCCAGCCTTCTGTCCCTCCCCACTCCAGTCCATATTTCATTCTGCTGCCTAGATCACCTTTCTACAAAAATGTTCAGGAGCTGTCACCCTGCTCCTCAAAAAACTCCAGTGGTTGCCCATCCACCTCCTTATCAAGGCTCTCCATCACCTTGCCCCTTCCTACCTCTCCTCCCTTCTCTCTTTCTACCGCCCACCCCGCACGCTCCGCTCCTCCGCCGCCCACCTCCTCGCCGCCCACCTCCTCACCGTCCCTCGGTCTCGCCTATCCCGCCGTCGACCCCTGGGTCACGTCCTCCCGCGGTCCCGGAACGCCCTCCCTCCTCACCTACGCCAAACTGATTCTCTTTCCCTCTTCAAAACCTTACTTAAAAATCACCTCCTCCAAGAGGCGTTCCCAGACTGAGCTCCTCTTCCCCCTCTACTCCCTCTGCCATCCCCCCTTTACCTCTCCGCAGCTAAAGCCTCATTTTCCCCTTTTCCCTCTGCTCCTCCACCTCTCCCTTTCCATCCCCACAGCACTGTACTTATCCGCTCAACTGTATATATTTTCGTTACCCTATTTATTTTGTTAATGAATTGTACATCGCCTCGATTCTATTTAGTTGCCATTGTTTTTACGAGATGTTCTTCCCCTTGACGCTGTTTAGTGCCATTGTTCTTGTCTGTCCGTCTCCCCTGATTAGACTGTAAGCCCGTCAAACGGCAGGGACTGTCTCTATCTGTTGCCGACTTGTTCATCCCAAGCGCTTAGTACAGTGCTCTGCACATAGTAAGCGCTCAATAAATACTATTGAATGAATGATCAAACAAAAACTCCTAACTATTGGCATTAAAGCACTCAATCACCTTGACCCCTCCTACCTCACCTCTCTACTCTCCTACTACCCCCAGCCCACACATTTGGCTCCTCTAATAATAATGTTGGTATTTGTTAAGCACTTACTATGTGCTGAGCACTGTTCTAAGGGCTGGGGTAGATACAGGGTAATCAGGCTGTCCCACGTGAGGCTCACAGTTAATCCCCATTTTACAGATGAGGTAACTGAGGCACAGAGAAGTTAAGTGACTTGCCCACTGTCACACAGCTGACAAGTGGCAGAGCCGGGATTCAAACTCATGACCTCTGCCTCCCAAGCCCGGGCTCCTTCCACTGCACCACGCTACTAACTTTCTCACTGTGCCTCGATCTTGCTTATCTCACTGCTGACCCAATGCCCATGTCCTGACTCTGGCCTAGATCTCCCTCTCTCCTCAAATCCAAAAATTACTCTCCCCTCCCTTCAAAGCCTTATTGAGGGCACATCTCCTCCAAGAAGCCTTCCCTAAATCCCCCCTTTCCTCTTCTCCCACTCCCTTCTGTGCCGCCCTGACTTGATCCCTTTGTTCTTCCCCCTTCTCAGCCCCATAGCACTTATGTACATAACTCTAATTTATTTAGCTATATTAATGTATGTCTCCCCCTTTCTAGACTGTAAATTCTTTGTGGGCAGGGAATGTGTCTGTTTATTCTTGTATTGTATCTGTGAGCCCCACGTGGGACAACCTGATCACCTTGAATCCCCCCAGCGCTTAGAACAGTGCTTTGCACAAAGTAAGCGCTTAACAAATGCCATCATTATTATTATTGTACTCTTCCATGGGCTTCGTTCAGTCCTCTGCACAGTAAGCCCTCAGGAAATATGACTGAATGGATGAACGAATGAACCAGGTTGGACACGGTCCATGTTCCACATGGGGCTCACAATCTTAATCCCCCTTTTACAGATGAGGGAACAGAGGCACAGAAATGAAGTGACTTGCCCAAGGTCACACAGCAGACAAGTGGCAGAGTGGGATTAGAACCCAGGTCCTTCTGATTCCCAGGCCCATGCTCTTGGTTTTCTGGGCTTGTGGTACCATCCAGCTGTGGGGCTCCTGGTCTCATTCTGGAAGCATGGAAAGATGTTATTTTTATTCTGCAATCTCATAATTCAAGTGAGTTGGTTTTAGAATTTCCCTCTTCAACGATTCTGAATTGTCCAAGGAAATGTATTTTTAACATGGAATTTCCTGAAAATTTGGGCCCTTCAACACTAGCTAGCATGGATTACTGAGGCCGGTTGTGAAATCTCCTTCCCCAGAGGGGTGGGTGGTTTAGGTGCCTAAAAAGGCCTGGAGATAAGAAGGCCAGCCTAGGCCAGCTCAAGGCCCTTTCAGGGCTATGATTTCCTGCCAGAAAATTGCCCTTTTGTCCGGACAATATCTAGGCTCCTAATCTTCAAATCTAACCCCGCCCCCTGCATTTAGGAAACTAAACCTTTCTCCCCTTCACCTCCAGCCAAAGGGGAGCATCAGGCAGCCAGGCCAGGTTAACCCACAGGATTTATGGAGGGTGTGGTGGCTCCACAGTTGTTTGGTAAATCAGGCAGCAGTGTCAAGGGCACAGTCTGACCTTCGGTAGAGCTCTGTTTATTTTACTCACCCACTAGTCCTAGCAAGCTGAAGAAAAGCAAATCACATACACCGCCTCCCTCTCCCCAAGAAAAACAATCCTCGAACCCTCTTCTTTTAAAAAACAATCTTCACAAGGCACCTTCAACTACCTCCCGGCCGGGTTATTCAACACTGGGAAGATTTTATAAGCGCCATTTAAAAGACGAAAAGAAAAAGGGTGGAAGAGTGCACTAAACTTGTATTTACTTGATTCATCATAATGCTGTCATTCTGGCAGAAGAATATGGAATCAGCGGTGCAGGCTTCTTGGGATGCATGATCTCACTGCTTCAGACTCTTAATAAAAAGATACTTCATGAAGCTAAGTCATATTTCTCCCACCCTCTCCTTTGGGATTTCATAGGCAAGGCTGTAAACTCGATGGAGTTTAAAGTTGAGGTGTCATGTTTTTGTCCTCTTTTCCAAACACTGACCTTCCAGCCTTTCCGTGTAAATCTGACACTTCAATTGAAATTAGGATTTCCTGTCCGACCTAGATCTAAATACCAGTTCGTTTGGTCTCAGCTGCACTGAATCTGGAGGCAATGTCCTCCCCCACTTCAAATTCAGGGCTCTTTTCTGATCCTTCTTGCTCAAGTCACCAATTAAACTATAAATGAAGCCTCCTTAGACTAGGGAAATGGCCACTCCTGTTCAATTATCCAAATTTTGGATGATCGCAATAGGCTCAAAACATCAACGTTCTATTTTATTAACTGCCAAGGCCGTGGCCCATTCTTCCTCTTCAGTCCTTGCCATTCAGAATGCTTTTTTTTATGGTATTTGCTAAATGCTCATGTGCCATGCACTGTTCTAGTGAAGTGACTTGCCCAAGGTCACAGAGCCAACAAGTGGTGGGTCTGGGATTAGAACTCAGGTCCCTCAGACTCCCAGGCCTGTGTTCTTTCCACTAGACCCAATGCTTCTCGGTTCTGAGAAGAGGAAGGGGAGATTAAGGGGAAAAAGAAGGGACAGCTTCAAATGTCTTCACACACTTTCAGAGCTATGTATGCACTGGACCAAGGCAGTCTACTTTGTGTGCTTATGAGAATTTTGCACCACTGATAACTATTGGAAATAAAAAGGCATATGCTTCTCCAGTGACTCAGAAAGAATACTTAAAAAAAAAACAAGGCAGCGATCCACACATTCTTATTCAAAAAAAAAAGGCACTTCCCACTCTTGAATTTTTGTGAACTTTTGGGACAGTGGGTAAAACTAAAGGGAAAAGGAAAGAGAAAGAAGCAAGAAAGGTCCTCGTCAAAACATACAAAGAAGCCGAGGTAGAGCTTGGGAGTCTGGGGAAAAATGCCATAAATACTGACAATTCACATGGATCCTGTTTGAATCGGCAGCTCTTTTACCACAACAACATGCCCACCAAAATCGTGGATCCGATCTACTTGGGGAGGTCAAGTGGGACGGTGCAATAGCTGTGGTGAGCTGGCCAGTCAATAAAGGGGACAACTCGGAGGGAATGGGCAGCTAATAATAATAATGATACTTAAGCACTTACTATGTGCCAAGCCCTGTTCTAAGCACTGGGGCAGATACAAATTAATCAGGCTGGACACAATTTATGTCCCATATGAGGCTCACGTTCAATCCCCATTTTACAGATGAGGTAACTGAGGTAAAGAGTAATTAAGTGACTTGCCCAAGGTCACACAGCAGACGTGGCAGAGCCGGAATTAGAGCTCAGGTTCTTCTAACTACTAGGCCCGGGCTCTATCCACTAAACCATGCTGTGGGCCCAAACCTCAGATTGTGGGATCACATGCCCAAATCCAAAGGAAATTATCTTTCTCTACATTTGGCCAATATGCACAGAGTAAGTGCTCAATAAATATGATTCACTGATTGATGCTAACAATAAAGTTATTATTGAACCTTTAGAATAGACAGAAAAAAGAAACACTGCCTCCTCTTCCTTCTCCCAGGCCAATCTCGCTCAACCCCAAAGCCCAAAAGAAATCAGGCACTGGGGATTAAAAGGAATGTATACCCCCAGTTTGTTTTTTTTTATTCCCTTTGGCTTTGTTTTTTGTGGGGCTCTGTGTGGATAGTGAAACTCTTTATTCCCTACAGAGAATTGCCTGGGTTTTCCTGGAGGTCTCGGGCAAATTTGGAATAGGAGACCAGTGCTGGTCACAGAGAAGTTTAAAATCGAAGGTAGTCAATGGAGGGAACCTCCAACTCCTGCATAGCTGTGTCTGGCTCTGTAGCCCTCACTACCTTGGAAGGATGTAAGGAATTTGATTCAAGGGTGAGCGATCCTCTTTTACATTCCACACTCAACAAAACATCACGAGTCTTCAGACCTGCCGAACGCAGGGATGCATTAGCTCAGCCCCACAGCATGGCTGTACATTTTTTCCCCTGCCTTTTGCTCCCTTTTCTGGGCTCCTTGCCGTCGTCCTTTCCCCGACCCACGTCCCCACTTGTTTCCTTCGGTCATGTTCATTCCTTCAGGCGTTTTTATTGAGCAGTCACTGTGTGCAGAGCACCGTACTAAGCACTAAGAGTATGATATAACAAGAGGACTCACAAGGACTCTTTGTCTGCCTCAGTCTGCCACAGTTCTATTCCGCTGCCCGGCACGCAGAATCTTATCAACAAAGCCAACGGTGGATGGACATAGAACAGGCAGAGCTGCTGGGTTTCAGATGACGGAAAGGTAGAATACTTAATGAAGTGAGCTGTTTCAGGCATGGGATTTTGGAGACGCTGATGGAAGAAACCCACTCCTGCTGTGGTTAGGATCCACGCCAATCCCAATTAGTAAATTCCAACAGAGGATATCTACCCTTCCCACTAGTAAAATGCCTGAGTTCTAATCCAATCAATCAATCAACGAGGTATTTATTGAGCGCTTACTACTGGCAGAGCACTGTACTAAATGCTTGGGAGATGACAGTACAATAGACTTAGCAGACACATTCCCTATCCACAAGGAGCTTACAGTTTAGAGGGGAGATTACAGGTTCCACCACTTTTTTTTTTACAGTATTTGTTAAGTGCTGTGTGCCAGGCACTTTTCTGGGCTCGTTTGCCTGCTGTGTGACCTTGTGTAAGTCACTTAACTTCTCTGCACTTCAGCAAAATGGGGGCTCAATACCCATTCTCTCCTCCCCCTAGGAGATGAGTCCTTCATAAGTCACGGACAATGGGGTTCATATACTGAATCAACCCCAGTTCTTAGAAGCATGCTTGGCACATAGTAAAATATCACAATTATTATTACTATTATTACTGTTATTAATGCTTGATGATGCCTCAGGGACAGACCCCAGGAAAAGACAATAATAATGTTGGTATTTGTTAAGCGCTTACTTTGTGCAAAGCACTGTTCTAAGCGCTGGGGAGATACAAGGTGATCAGGTTGTCCCTCATGGGGCTCACAGGCTTCATCCCCATTTTACAGATGAGGTAACTGAGGCCCAGAGAAGTGAAGTGACTTGCCCAAAGTCACACAGCTAAGTGGTGGAGGCGGTTTAGAATCCATGACTTCTGACTCCCAAGCCTGGGTTTTTTCCCCTGAGCCACGCTGCTTCTCTATAATAATAATGTTGGTATTTGTTAAGCACTTACTATATGCACAGCACTGTTCTAAGCGCTGGGATAGATACAAGGTAATCAGGTTGTCCCACGTGAGGCTCACAGTCTTAATCCTCATTTTACAGATGAGGGAACTGAGGCCGCAGAGAAGGGAAGTGACTTGCCCACAGTCACACAGCTGACAAGTGGCAGAGCCAGGATTCGCACCCATGACCTCTGACTCCCAAGCCCGGGCTCTTTCCACTGAACCACGCTGCTTCTCTATGCAAATAGTTGTTGTCTGCTGTAATTTAAAGGATTTGATCAAGGGCTAAGTGGGTTCCTCTGAGCTTTTAATTTAACAACAAGATGCCTGGGGCAGCCAAATTATTTATTTGACCAGTTTTCCTCTCTGCAAGAATGAGGCGCTCCGATACACCCCAGCAGGAGGTAAAGTAGGGATTAGAGTAAACCCAATAGTTTAATTGTTTGAAAATCTGGAGAAGGCTAATGAATCTGACTCTTCCTCCCTTATCCACATTTAGTAAAGCACTTCTTGGGGGTGGGGGAGGGGAGGAAAAGTTTAAATAGGACTTGCCCAACTGCTGTGAAACTTTTTTTGGACCGGGCCACAGATGCATAAACAAATAGGCCATAACAAAATTTGCACACACAATCTTCTAGCCCATCTGTAAATTCCCTGAGGGGGATGATGGAAAGCAGAATCTCAAGTAGATACAACAGTGGTTGGTGCCTAATGACAGGTTATTCCAGATTCTTCAGGCTCAAACACGTAATGGAGATAACGTATTAAGAGAATGTGTTTAACTTAGTACAATGCTTAGCACAGAGTAAGCACTTCAGAAATAACACAATAGTAACAATAATAATGAAGGTGTCTGTGCCGAGGACACATTTCGACTAAGCTTATTGGACACTCACGCCAACTTGCTTTAGCCTTTGGCCAGTTTCAAGCTTCACAATAGCTACAATGTCTCTACCTGATGATTGAGATGGTAAGGAAGAGAGAACAACGAAACATCCTGACATCAGCCCAGATTGTCTTTCTACAGAAACGCTCTGGTCATGTCCTCCACTCCTCAAAAACCTCCAGTGGCTGCCTATCAACCTTCGCATGAAGCAAAAACTCCTCACTCTTGGCTTCAAAGCTCTCCATCCCCTTGCCCCCTCCTACCTCACCTCCCTTCTCTCCTTCTACAGCCCACCCCGCTCCTCTGCCGCTCATCTCCTCACTAGGCCTCATTCTCACCTGTCCAGCCATCTCCAGCCCACGTCCTACTACTGGCCTGGAATGCCCTCTCTCCTCACATCTGCAAAACTCTCTTCCCCTCTTCAAAGCCCTACTGAGGGCTCACCTCCTCCAACAGGCCTTCCCAGACCGAGCCCTCCCTTTCCCTCTGCTCCTCTTCTCCCCATTCCCCCTACTCCCCCCCCCCCCGCTCTACCCCCTTTCCCTCCCCACAGCACTTGTGTATATTTGCATATTATTTATATTCATTTATTTTATTAATATGTATCTATGATTCTATTTATCTATTTTGATGGTATTGATGCCTGACTACTTGTTTTGTTTTGTTGTCTGTCTCCCCCTTTTAGACTGTGAGCCCGTTGTTGGGCAGGGATTGTCTCTATCTGTTGCCTAACTGTACATACCAAGCGCTTAGTACAGTGTTCTGCACATGGTAAGCACTCAATAAATATGATTGAAGAATGAATGAATGAATCAGCCCAATCAATCACTCGATCGAGCAATGGAATTTATTAAGTGCAACTAAGGGGTGGGCTGGCCTAGCCCTTCCTTGGGGTCTTTTAGGTCATCTTCCCACCCAAAGACTGTCACTTGGGAACATTTCTGCTGCTTCTGTTATACTGTAATAATAATAATAATGTTGGTATTTGTTAAGTGCTTACTATGTGCAGAGACTGTTTTAAGCGCTGGGGTAAACACAGGGGAATCAGGTTGTCCCACGTGGGGCTCACAATCTTAATCCCCATTTGACAGATGAGGGAACTGAGGCACAGAGAAGTTAAGTGACTTGCCCACAGTCACACAGCTGACAAGTGGCAGAGCTGGGATTCGAACTCATGAGCCCTGACTCCAAAGCCCGTGCTCTTTCCACTGTGCCAGCTCCCAAGCGCTTAGTTCAGTGCTTTGCACCAAGAGAGGGCTCAATACATACCATTGTTTGATTGAGATAGGATGGAGGAAGATAAGGAGTGTGATTTAGCTATCTTTAAGATACCCATATCAGCATAGGAGTTGAAAGCTCTGCTTTTAACCACCATAAAGTCCCAAGGTCAGCAAGAAACTGCAGAGGGGTTGGAGATGCTTTGGGCACATGAAAAGGACACAAGGTACCCAAGAGAATGTTGAGTGAATAGTAATAATAATAATGATGGTGTTTGTTAAGCACTTACTATGTGCCAAGCAGCGTTCTAAGCGTTGGGGTAGATACGAGGTTATCAGGTTGTCCCACGTGGGACTTAAGAGTCTTAGTTCCCCATTTTACAGATGAGGTAACTCTGTAACACAAAGAAGTTAAGTGGCTTGCCTGAGGTCACACAGCAGACAAGTGGCAGAACCGAGATGAGAACCCACGCCCCCCTAAGCCACGTACTCTTTCCACTAAGCCACATACTCAACCCTGCCTAGTTTGATCACATCTCTCCCTTCAGCAGCATGGTGTGGTGGATAGAACACAGGCCTGGGAGTTAGAAGGTTGTGGGTTCTCATCCTGGCTCCACTTCTTGTCTGCTGTGTGGCCTTGGGTAAGTCATTTCACTTCTCTGGGCCTCAGTGACTTCATTTGTAAAATGGGGCTCGAGACTGTGAGCCCCCGGTGGGACAGGGACTGTGTCCAACCCACTTTGCTTGTATCCATCCCAGCACTTAGTACAGTGCCTCGCACAGAATAAATGCTTACATACCACAAGTATTAGTATTTTCTCCAAGATTTGGTCCACAGCTGCTCTTTTCCTATTTCTTCTCATCATCCTTAATAGTTTAAAAAAAAACAAACTTTTCCTTTGAGGGGATGGGGAAGAAAACCATATGGTTGCTTTACCCGAGTGAATCCAATCAAATGGGAAACGTCAGGGATAGGAGTATGGGAAAGGATATCCAAAGACACCAAATCACTGGTCTATGCCAGGATTTTTAAGTGGAGAGGGAAAAAAACACCAACATCTTGAAGTGGATGAAGCTCCATGGACCCCATCCTTTAATCTCTCACTCTTCTGTGGAGTCAATCAATCCGTGGTATTTACTAAGTGTTTACTGTGCTAAGCACTCTGCTAAGTACTGTGTTTAGCACTGTACTAAGAGTTGCTGTGATTTTTCACCCTCAAGTTTAACGACTAGAGCCGTTTCCTGCTATTTGGGACTGGAACAAGCAGGCATCAAAGCTCCAAACCCGGTCAACATGCAAGTCCAGATGGTCGTTTCTTAGTGGGCCTTTATTTCAGCCTGGAGTTTGAACCCTTCATAACACTCCACTGCTAAAAATCAGTTTGTGGATACGGCCTGCCACAGTACGTCACTTGACAAAGATGGTTGGCAAAACCTTTCTGAAAAGAAACATCAAGCTTGCTTTCGTCTTTAACAATCATCCTTTAAAAGAAATCTGAAAGAGCCCTGTGTGACCATGAAATAGCTTTGGCCAGACGGTCATCATTTCTCCTTCAAGGCGTGAAGCAGGGCTGAGGTTGGGAAAGTGAGGCAGAGAGGTATAGAGCAGCACAAGTTAAGCCTAACCAAGACCTGGCGGGTTTTTTTGGCGTTTTTTTACCAAGCTCATCCAAAACCTCAAGCTGTGATGCTTTTTGTCAAGATCATTATTTCATCGCTAATTACTTTATCACCTCTTAGGCTGTCTGGCTAAAGGTTCCAAACCCCTTCTTTTCCACCTGGATTTGCTACTGTGCCCATGGTTAATTAGTTTAATTGGGCAAATGTCTGGTCCAAAATAACCTGCTTAGAAATACTTAGGTGAGAACAGAGAAGAAAACTGCACCAACCCCAGCCAGGTTGGTTCACTGTCTCCATTAATCAGACTCAGGAGGGCTTTATGCACATAAACAAATGAAACAAACTCCCATTTCCCCCCCCTTCTTGGAGTCCCTGATATCACTCTGCTGGCTCCTGCTCCATGGGCACGCCTCAGAATAATAATAATAATTATTAATTATGGTAGTTGTTAAGCGCTTACTGCATGCCAGGCAACGTTCTAAGGGCTGGGGTAAATACAAGGTAATGAGGTTGCCCCACGTGGGGTTCACAGTCTCAATCCCCATTTTACAGATGAGGTAACTGAGGCACAGAGAAGTGAAGGACTTGCTCAAGGTCACACAGCAGACAAGTGACAAAACGGGGATCAGAACCCACGATCTCTGACTCCCAACCCCGGGCTCTTTCCACTGAGCCACTAAGGTTTTCAAGGATCAGGACCACACCCTCTGATTCATGGTAAGGCTGGGGGTTGCCTTGCTGTAGGATGCAGTTCTCAAAGTTTCTTGAAATAAAACTGTAGACTGAGGCTAAGCATCCTACAAGCTTTTAAAATGAACCAGTGTATGAGCTGGCCAGCCTGGCCTTGGGAACCTAGAAGCTTGGGCAAAGGGTAAAAGAAACCTCAAAAAACAAACCCAGAGTTGGCATGTCCACCGAGAGAGTGAAACATCCCTGAATGCGGGTGGACCTGTAATTCTTCCAGGACAGCAGTTAACCCTAAACGGGGTCACCCAAATTAGGATTACCCATCTGGAGTGGAATGAAATAGCTGCTTCACCAGATTGGAGCTGAAAAATCAGGTTTAGAACTGGAACTTATTACACAAGATACACATACACCGAAAAGAAAACCGGAAAGGTCATGGGACAGGTTGGAAGGAATGCTCACTTTTCGGTGTCTTTGCTGCCGGCCCAAAGGAGAGAGCCCTCAGCTCTCTCCTCCCCAGAAGAGGAAGATGATCCTAGCCCCCTTTGTTTTTATTTTTAAAAACTGAAGAAATGAAGAGTCAGGGTTAAATGTGGCTTGACTAGGATCTGATTAGCCCTCCACCCCCAACCCCTTCCTTTCTGGGGGAGGAAGAAGAGTCGGGGTGTTTACCTGGATGGATGGATGGATGGATGGATGGCTGGCTGGCTACGGAGAGCGGGGGAGGAAGCTGCTTATCAGCTTCAGGGTAATAAGGGTCCAGGAACCTTCTAAGAATGGAGCTTAGTAAAAGTTTCTTTGTAAAGGTTTTGGCGGGGACGGTTAGAAAAACATGACCCCTGAGTCAAGCCACAAGACCCGGCCCAAGCTAGGCGCTCTCGGGGATAGCGGCCCCCTCTCCAAACATATACCCACACACAACCACACACAAACACACAAAGAGACACAGATACACATACGCACCCTTTGGGGACGCCTGCAGCCTCCCAAGACTTCGTTTCCCCGGGAAAAAAAGTCTGGGATCTTGTTCAGGGACAAGAGCCGTCCCCTCTTTCGCCTCCGGGAAACTCCAGAATGGAAAGGAGAGGAGAAGGGTGAAGGGGCAGGGAGCGGTCAGAAAAGCAGCATGGCCTAGTGGCAAGAGCCCGGGCTGGGGATTCAGAGGACCTGGGTTCCAATCCCGACTCTACCACTTGTGTGATGTGTGACCTTGGGCAACTCACTTCACTGGGCCTCTGTAAGCTCATCTGTAAAATGGGGATGAAGACTGCGAGGCCCACGTGGGCCAACCTGATGACGACCCCGGCGCTCAGGACAGTGCTGGGCACAGAGTATGGGCTTTATGCGATGATTGGAGGGGGAGGGAGAGACTGACCGCTTGAAGGTGGCCTCCATGTCCTTGATCTGCTTGCGGCTGAACTCCTTGAACTCGGTGTAGGGGTTGAAGACCCTGGCCTGGCGGGGCGGGGCGGCTCCCTGGTTGATGTCCTGCCGGCGGTTCAGCAAAGCGCTCAGCTCCCGGTCGGCGTTGGCGGTCATCGGTTTGTCCGGAGCCGTGTCCGGAGCCTTGTCCGTGTCCGGTCCTTCCTGCCCCGCCGGGCCCGGCCGCTCCTCCAGCCTCAGCCGGCGCTGCAGCTTGTGGGCGAGCTCGTCGCTGGCCATGGCCCCCCGGGGAGGACCCCCACCCTCCACTCCACCCCACCCCTAAGGACGGGACGGGACAGGACGGGACACAGCGGACACACACACCGGACCTCGCCTGCCGGCCCGAGCTCGGGACGGAAAACTGCCCACCCCACCCCACCACACCCGAGGCTGGGAGAAGAGGGGAGCCGGGAACCGGGAGAGGGGAGGGGAGAAGCCGAGGGGCGGGGCCAGATGGGCACTTAAGGAGCCTCCCCCCTCCTCCCCCGCCCTTTTCTTCCCCTCTTCTCTTCCCCCCTTCCCTCCTCCCTCTCTTCCCTTGTTCCCCCTCCCCTCCCCCTCTCTCTTTCCCCCTCTCACCCCTCTCACCCTCTTCCCCCTCTCACCCTCTTCCCCCTCTCACCCTCTTCCCCCCTTCTCTCCCTCCCCCCTCCCCCCCCTTCCTCTCTCTTCCCTCTCCTTCCTTCCCCTCTCCTCCCTCTCCCTTCTCCTCCCCCTCCCTCTCTTTCCCCTCTCCTTCTTTCCTCTCTCTTCCCTCTCCCTCTCTTTCACCTCATCTCCCTCTCTTTCACCTCTTCTCCCTCTCTTTTACCTCTTCTCCTTCTTTCTTCTCTCCTCCCTCTCTTTCCCCGTCCTCCTTCTCCTTCTCCTCTTCCCCCTCCTTCCTTCCCCACTCCTTTCCCATCCTTCCCCCCTCCTCCCTCTCTTCCCCCTCTTCTCACTCTCCTTCCTTCCGCTATCCCCCACCTCCCTCTTTCCCCCTCCTCCCTCTCCTGCTTCTCTTCCCCCCTCCTTCCCCACCCTTCCCTTCTTCTTTTCCCTGTTTCCCCTCTCCTCCTCCCCCTCCTCCCCTGTCCTCAGAAGGGCCTCAGGTGGCCCCCAGCAGGGTTTGGGCCCAGAGCAGCTTCAGGTGGCAGCAACTCATTAATTCATTCACTCATTCAATCGTATTTATTGAGCACTTACTGCTTGCGGGGACTCTACTAGGCACTTGGGAGAGTACAATACAACAACAAAGACACATTCCCTGCCCAAACCGAGCAGTAATACTGACCCACCCTCCCACCCACTCATTCACCCATCCAGCAGGCCCTGGTTTCATTTCCCTTCTCTGCCCAGGCTAGGGGCACATACACTGTCCCCTGCCCCAGTCACTTTGCTTCCTCTTGGCCTTCCCAGCGTTGTCTGGGCCCAGACCTCCTTCACTACACCTTGTCCTTTCGTATGAGGAGCCTGGTGCCAGGAACAAGAGGGGATGGTCGACCAAAGACACACACACACACCCGCCGCCCCATGTGGGACAGAGCTCGGGTCTCATCTGATTACATCCACCTAGTTGCTTGGCCTTACACATAGTAAGTGTCCTCTCTGCTCCCCCTCCGCCCTCTGCTCCCTCCCCTTCCCCTCCCCTCAGCTAAGCCCCCTTTCCCTCTGCTCCTCCCCCTCTCCGTTCCCCTCCCCTCAGCACTGTGCTCATTTGTATATATTTTTATTACCCTATTTATTTTCTTAATGAGGTGTACATCCCCTTGATTCTATTTATTGTGATTATGTTGTCTTGTTTTTGTCTGTCTCTCTCCCCCAATTAGACTGTAAGCCCATCACTGGGCAGGGATTGTCTCTATCTGTTGCTGAATTGTTCATTCCAAGTGCCTAGTACAGTGCTCTGCACATAGTAAGCACTCAATTAATACTATTGGAATAATGAATGAAAGTGTCAAACAAGAACGATCATTGAATGGTATTTACTGAGTGCTTACTGTTTGCAGACCTCTGCTGTAAGCCTTATGAGAGTTCAGACATTATGCCTGCCCTCGAAGAGCTTACAATTTATTGCCACAATTATGGGCAAAGTAGTTGGAATGCAGATGGGTGTGGGGTGAGCAGGGAAGCAACTTGGCATAGTGGACAGAGCATGAGGCCTGGGAGTCCGAAGGTCATGAGTTCTTGATGCTTTTGATACCTCTTTACTTGTTTTGATGTCTGACTCCCCCCTTCTAGACTGTGAGCCCATTATTGGGTAGGGATAGGCTCTATTGCTGAATTGTACTTTCCAAGTGCTTAGTACAGTGCTCTATGTTCAATAAGCACTCAGTAAATACAATTGAATGAATAATCCCGTCTCTGCTACTTGTCAGCTATGTGATCTTGGACATCAATTTACTTCTCTGTGTCTCAGATACCTCAATTGTAAAATGGGGATTGAGACTGTGAGCCCCTTTTGGGCCAGGGTCTGTGTCCAACCTGATTTGCTGTATACACTCCAGTACCTAGTACAGTGCCTGGCACTTAGTAAGCACTTAAATACCATAGTTATTATTATATCTGTCCAGAGGGCATGTAATACACTGTTTGCTATCTAGATTGTAAGCTCATCATGGGCAGGGAATGTGTCTACCAACTCTCAAGTTATCTTGTACTCTCCCAAGGGCTTAGTCCAGTGCCCTGCACACCATAAGTGCTCAGTAAATACCATTGATTGATAATAAAGTAATATGAATTCAGGACTCATTGGAGCTGTTCCAGTTCCTGTCAGCCTATAATTATGGCATATTATCTTGGTGTGGCTTAGTCGAAAGAGCACAGACTTGGGAGTCAGAGGTTGTGGGTTCCAAATCTGGTTCCACCACTTGTCAGCTGTGTGACTCTGGGCAAGTCTCTTAACTTCTCTGTGCCTGTTACCTCATCTGTAGAATGGGGATTAAGACTGGGAGCCCCATGTGGGACAACCTGATAATCTTATATCTACCCCAGCGCTTAGAACAGTGCTTGACACACAGTAAGTGCTTAACAGATACCATCATTATTATCTTATTTATTCACACATCTTTTCTTCTAAACTCTTATGGAAAGGAAGTTTCTTTCTCTTGCAGGAGAGTTGAGGTAGGGAGTTGCCCAAGTAAAACAAGTCAATGGCAGAGCTAAATTTAGATACAGACTTCCTTTCCCTATCTCCGGCTGAAGGATCAGTGCTCTCAGGTGATGCAGAAGGTCGGCTAGTTACAGAGAAAGGCATGGAGGGAACTGTGTCAGTTTCACTTTTCTCAAAGTATCCCTTTCAGCACAAAGTCAACTGATTGCACCTGCTTTCTAATGTGGCAGGGTAGGAAGGGAATAGAATAGAATGAGGGATTTGAGTTTTGGTTTCCTCAGTTTCATCTGCCAAACTCTCTTCCCCTCTTCAAAGCCCTACTGAGAGCTCACCTCCTCCAGAAGACCTTCCCAGATTGAGCCCTCCCTTTCCCTCTGCCTCTCCTCCCCTCCCCATTCCCCCACTCCCTCCCTCTGCTCTTCCTCCTTGCCCTCCCCACAGCACTTGTGCATATTTGTATATATTATTTCTCTATTTTATTAATGTGTATATATCTATGATTCTATTTATCTTGATGGTATTGATGCCTACTTGTTTTGTTTTGTTGTCTGTCTCTTCCGTTTAGACTGTGAGCCCGTTGTTGGGCAGAAATTATCTCTATCTGTTGCTGAATTGTACATTCCAAGTGCTTAGTACAGTGCTCTGTAATAATAATAATAATAATAATGTTGGTATTTGTTAAGCGCTTACTATGTGCAGAGCACTGTTCTAAGCGCTGGGGTAAACACAGGGGAATCGGGTTGTCCCACGTGGGGCTCACAGTCTTAATCCCCATTTTACAGATGAGGGAACTGAGGCACAGAGAAGTTAAGTGACTTGCCCACAGTCACACAGCTGACAAGTGGCAGAGCTGGGATTCGAACTCATGAGCCCTGACTCCAAAGCCCATGCTCTTTCCACTGCGCCACGCTGCTTCTCTGTACATAGTAAGCACTCAATAAATATGATTGAATGAATGAGTGAATGCATGACATACAGTAAACGTGGTGGTTTTGGTTCAGAGCCCTGGAAAAGAGCAGTCTTAACTGGACGAATTAGTTAATCTCTAACCTCGATTGCAATCCACCTTTATCCTTACTCTTGCACCAAGAGTTGGCAGGGGTTTGGCTCTACCTAGTGAGAAACAAAATCCGCAGAATTTCCTGAGCAGCTAAACTGTTGTATTCCACCGAGAAAATTGGAATTTAGTAATTAGAATCTATTCAGTGGCATCACCAGAAAGATTGGTCACTGAAATATTCTGAGTGGTAAGGAATGTGTTAAAATGAAACTTTCCATTCTATTCCCTTCCTACCCTGCCACGTTAGAAAACCGGTGAATTCAGTTGACTTCTTTCTGCTGAAAGGGATACTTTGAGAAAAATGAAACTGACACAATTCAAAGCTGCAGCTAACCTCAGGAAAACTCGGTTGGGTAGCAGACATTTGTGCTTCCCAGGACTGTATGTAAGCTTCTCCTCTAGCCTGTAAATACATGCTTGTACTGTACTTTCAAGTGTTTAGTACACTGCTCTGCACACAGTAAGTACTTAATAAATAACATTAAGTGACAGGGAAGTAGCATTTTGCTTTACTTCTTGACAAAGCACCTTGTGCCCAGATCCCATGATGTGAACGGGTAATGATGTCCTGCTCCCTTCCTCTAACTCTGTCTTCCCACCCTTTGAAAATTCCCTGCAGCTTCCCTTCTCAGTTCTCCCCACCATTCCTGTCACCCCATGACCTAATGATTATAGCTGTATTTGGTAATAATAATCATGATACTTATTAAGCGCTTACTATGGGCCAAGCATTGTTCTAAGCACTGGGGTAGATACAATAGTAGTAATAATAATAAGTATGGTATTTGTTAAGGGCTTACTATGTGCTGAGCAATGTTCTAAGCACTGGAGTAGATACAGGGTAGTCAGGTTGTCCCATGTGGAGCTCACATTTTTTAATCCCAATTTTACAGATGAGGTAACTGAGGCACGGAGAAGTTAAGTGTCTTGCCCGAGGTCACACAGCAGACAAGTGGCAGAGCTGGGATTAGAACCCATGTCCTTTGACTCCCAAGCCCGGGCTCTTTCCACTAAGCCACGCTGCTTGTTAATTAGTTGTAAGCTTCTGTGGGCTGGGAGCATGTGAACTGATTCTGTTGTATTGTACTCTCCTGAGTGCTTAGTACTGTACTCTGAACACATTGTGCTCAATAAGTACCACTGATTGATTGATTGAACACACTCTTTGTCCCACTTGGGGATCACATGTTTTATCCCCATTTTAGAGATGAGGGTACTGAGGTCCAGAGAAATGAAGTCCCTTCCTCAAGATCACACAACAGACAAGTGGCAGAGCCAAAATTAGAACCCAAGTCCTCTGACTCCCACACCCAGGCTCTTTCCACCAGGCCAAGCTGCTCCTCAAACCTCCCAACCTCCCAGCCCCCTCCCCGACTCCATGTCACTGCAACGCCCCTTTTTGCTGCTCTCCTGCCTATCTCCCTTTGCAACCATCACCTTCCAAAGTTGCTAGGATGGGGCAGGACCTGGTGAGATGGGGGGCAGGTGACATCACAGTCTCTTGGTTTAAAAAATGGTATTTGTCAAGCACTACGTGCCAAGCACTGTAGCGTGGCTCAGTGGAAAGAGCATGGGCTTTGGAGTCAGGGCTCATGAGTTCGAATCCCAGCTCTGCCACTTGTTGGCTGTGTGACTGTGGGCAAGTCACTTAACTTCTCTATGCCTCAGTTCCCTCATCTGTAAAATGGGGATTAAGACTGTGAGCCCCACGTGGGACAAGCTGATTCCCCTATGTCTACCCCAGCGCTTAGAACAGTGCTCGGCACATAGTAAGCGCTTAACAAATACCAACATTATTAAACACTGGAGTAGATACAAGCTAATCGGATTGGACACAGTCCAAATTCCACATGGGGCTCGGTCTTAATCTCCGTTTTGCATCTGAGGGAACTGAGGCAACAGAAAAGTAAAGTGATGCCCAAGGTCACACAGCGAAGTGGCAGAGCCAGAATTAGAACCCAGGTTTCCAGGCCTGTGCTCTTTCCACTAGGCCATGCTGCTTGTCATATTTGTGCTATGCATCAATGTGTGTGCATGTATATGTATGTATATTTATATACATAAAATGTGTGTATACACACACATTTTCCCACACAGGATAGAGTTTTGCTTTGGTTCAAAGGTGGTGCTCCTGACGGTGACTGTCTGAGAGAGAGAACCTCTTGAACACTTTGCCATGAAAACATCGGAGTTCACATTTGGGGTCTTTTTTATTAGTAGTATTTGTATTTTAATGGTATTTAATTAAGTGCTTACTATGGGCCAGATACTATACTAAGCACTGGGGTAGATACAAGATAATCAGGTTAGACACAGTCCCTGACCCACATAAGGCTCACAGTCTAAGTTTCTTGGCATTTGGTTGAGCACTCCTCAGCAACGGGAGTTTGTCCTACTGCCAGGAGGGCATGTACTTGAGTTGTTTTTACAATAGAGGGATGATTTGTCCTAAGCTAACCGCATTCTTTCATCCGGTCCCCTTAATACTCATGGCATACACCACAAGATGGTTGTTGGTAGGGCAGAATAGATGCAGTCTGTGGTCACAGAACAGAATATCTCTGAGATTTCAACAGCAGCAGTTAACTCCATGCCCTCACCTATGCTCACTCCTTAGGACCCTCCCAGAATGAAGCTATATCAACGACCCACCTAGACACATCAAACAAAGCACAGTAGATTACAAGGGTCAATTTGGGCAAAAAGCGAAGTGCTAGCAGAGTGGGGCAGAAATTCCAGAACCACATGGAGAGGAAACCATGAGGAGAAGTGTCCAAAGAAAATAATAATTTGGTATTTGTTAAGCGCTTACTATGTGCCGAGCACTGTTCTAAGCACTGGGGTAGACACAGGGGAATCAGGTTGTCCCACGTGGGGCTCACAGTCTTAATCCCCATTTTAAAGATGAGGTAACTGAGGCACCGAGAAGATAAGTGACGTGCCCAAAGTCACATAGCTGACAAGTGGTCGTGCCGGGACTCGAACCCATGACCTCTGACTCCAAAGCCCGGGCTCTTGTCTCCAACATAGACTAAAGGTCAGCAGGGTGAACTCCCAGGGGAGAATCTTGGATCTTGTGCTGTCGGTTTTCCTCATGTAAAATAGGGATTCAATACCTGTTCTCCCTCCTACTTAGACTGTGAGCCCCTACTTAGGGACTATGTCCAACTGGATTAATCCAGTGCTAAGAACAGTGCTTGGCACACAGTAAATCCTGAATAAATGGCATCATTAAGTAAGCCAATGGGCTCAGAGGACTGGTTCCCACTGAGGTTAAGTTAGGAGTAAGTATCAATTCAGGGAGGGGTGGTCATTCCCGACTCTGATTGAAAATTCTGTTGTACAACTACTGTGATTGTTGAAATCCTTAACTAAGTAAATACCAGTTATCTTTTCCTGTCCTGAGCAATCTGTGGGTGTAACTTTCTTATCTGGAGACTCACAATCGGGGGAGAGTGGGCATCTGGCATAAACCTCCAAAGCTGGGCGGTCAACCCTTACTGTGCAGGATTGGTGAGCAGAACGCTGATAATTTTTTTATGGCATTTCTTAAGCACTTATGATGTGCCAGGCACCATAGTAAGCACTGGTTGTTAATCAGTACCAAGATAATCAGGTTGAACACATTACATGTCCCACATGAGGCTCACAGTCTTAATCTTCATTAAGATTAAGGTAACCGAGGCACAGGGAAGTGAAGTGACTTGTCCAAAGTCACACAGCCAGCCCTCTGGGAGTTCCAGATCTAAAAGTCACAGGATGTTGGCAGCAAGTTACTGGGTCAATCTCAGTAAGTCATTCGTACAGTATAGTATAATCAATCGTTTAGTAGAACTAAACTAAGTACTTGGGAGAGTACAATATAACAGACACAATCCCTGCCCACAATGAGTTTACAGTCTAGAAGGGGAGATAAACATTAATATAAATAAATAAAATTACAGCTTTGGACATAAGCACTATGGGGCTGGGAGGGCGGAATAATAATAATAATTATGGTATTTGTTAAGTGCTTACTATTTGCCGAGCACCGTTCTAAGCGCTGGGGTGGATACAAGGTAATCACGTTTTCCCATGTGGGGCTCACAATCTTAATCCCAATTTTTCCAAATGAGGTAATTAAGGCACAGAGGAAGTGAAACGACTTGCCCAAGGTCACACAGCAGAAAAGTGGCAGAGGCGGGATTATAACCCTCGACCTCTGACTCCCAAGCCCGGCCTCTTTCCATTGAGCCATGCTGCTTCTTAGGATGAATAAAGGGAACAAGAAATGGAAGAAAAGGAAAAGAGGGCTTAGTCAGGGAAGGCCTTTTGGAGGAGATGAGCCTAATATAAGGCTTTGAAAGTGAAGGGAGACTGTCTGTTGGATATGACGAGGGAGGATATTCCAGGCCAGAGGCAGGAGGTAGCTGGTGTGATAGATGAGACTGAGGTACACTGAGAAATCTGGCATTAGAGGAGTGAAGTATGCAGGCTGGGTTTTGGTAGGGGACTGGTGAGGAGGGGGACTAGGTGACTGAATGCTTTAAAGCAAATGGAAAGGAGTTTTTGTTTGATACGGAGGTGGATGGGCAACCAATGGAAGTTCTTGAGGAGTGTGGAAACATGTCCTGAACGTTTTTGTAGAAAAATGTTCTGGGAAGCTGAAGTATGGACTGGAGTGGGAAGAGACAGGAGGCAGAGAGATCAGCCAGGAGGGTGATACAGTAATCAAGGAGGGAAAGGATAAATGCTTGGATTAACATGGTTGCAGTTTGGATGGAGAGGAAAGGGCAGGTTTTAGTGATGTTGTGAAGGTTGAAGCGACAGGATGTAGTGATGGATTGACTATGGATTGAATTTAATTCAATCATTCATTCAATCGTATTTCCTGAGCGCTTACTATGTGCAGAGCACTGTACTAAGCTCTTGGAATGTACAGTTCAGCAAGAGATAGAGGCAATCTCTGCCCAACAATAGGCTCATGGTCTGAACAGGGGAGACAGACAACAGAACAAAACAAGTAGGCGTCAATACCATCAAAATAAATAGAATCATAGATATATACAAATCATTAATAAAATAGAGTAAAAACATATACAAATATGCACAAGTACTGTGGGGAGGGGAAGGGGGAAGAGCAGAGGGAGGGAGTAGGGGGAATAGGGAGGGGAGGTGGAGCAGAGGGAAAGGAAGAGCTCAGTCTGGGAAGGCCTCCTGGAGGAGATGAGCTCTCAGTAGGGCTTTGAAGAGGGGAAGAAAGTTCATTTGGTGGATGTGAGGAGGGAAGGCATTCGAGGTCAGTGGTAGGACAGGGGCTGGGGGTTGATGGCGGGACAGGCAAGAACAAGGCACTGTGAGGAGGCTAGCATTAGAGGAGCAGAGTGTACAAGGTGGGCTGTAGAAGGAGAGAAGGGAGGTGAGGTAGGAGTGGGCAAGGTGATGGAGAGCTTTGAAGCCAAGAGTGAGGAGTTTTTGTTTTGTCCGAAGGTTGATAGGCAACCACTGGAGGTTTTTGAGGAGGGAGGTGACAGGCCCAGAGCATTTCTGTAGAAAGATAATCCGGGCAGCAGAATTAAGTGGGGAGAAACAGGAGGATGGGAGATCAGAGAGGAGGCTGACACAATAATCCAGTCAGGGTATGATGAGAGCTTGTACCAGCAAGGTAGCAGTTTGGATGGAGAGGAAAGGGCGGATCTTGGCGATTTTGTGAAGGTGAGACTGGCAGGTGGTGATGACAGATTGGATGTGTGGGGTGAACAAGAGAGCAGAGTCAAGGATGACACCAAGGTTGCAGGCCTGTGAGATGTGAAGGATGGTCGTGCCATCCACATGACAGGGAAATCAGGTAGAGGACAGGGTTTGGGGGGAAGATAGGAGCTCAGTCTTGGACACGTTGAGTTTTAGGTGGCGAGCAGACATCCAGGTGGAGACGTCCTGAAGGCAGGAGGAGATACGAGACTGGAGGGAGGGGGAGAGAACAGGGGAGGAGATGTAGATTTGTGTGTCATCTGCGTAGAGAGAGTCGAAGCCGTGGGAGCAGATGAGTTTACCCAGGGAGTGAGTGTAGATGGAGAACAGAAGAGGGCCAAGAACTGACCCTTGAGGAACCCCTACAGTTAGTGGATGGGAGGGGGAGGAGGAGCCCATGAAGGAAACTGAGAATAAACAGCCAGAGAGTTAAGAGGAGAACCAGGAGTGGACAGAGTCAGTAAAGCCAAGGTTGGATAACATGTTGAGGAGAAGGAGATGGTCGACAGTGTCAAAGGCAGCTGAGCGGTCAAGGAGGATTAGGATAGAGGAGGAGCCACTGGATTTGGCAAGAAGGCAGGATAACTCCTCTTGTAATACTGCTAGGAAATTTCTCAGGGCAAAAGAGTGTGGAGCCCAAGACAATTCTTCCCCTGGCTGTGTTAAACTACGGGCACTAGGACCTAGCCTTAGAAACTAGGAGCCTGAAGGTGAAAGTGATCCAGGTGACCTTAATCCAGTGTGCAGGTGTGGCTGAAAATGTTGATAAGTATCAGGGCCTTTAAACTGACATGGGCTGTCCCTCCCTAAACACCAGTGAACACGAGGGATTAATAATAATAATGATAGCAGTGGTATTTGTTAAGTGCTTACTATTTGCCAGGCACTGTACTAAGCCATGGGATAGATACAAGCAAATTGGGTAAACACAGTCCCTGTCCCACATGGGGCTCACAGTCTTAATCCTCATTTAACGGATGAGGTAACTGAGGTACAGAGAAATGAGGTGACTTGCCCAAGATCACACAGCAGGGACGTGGTAGAGTTGGGATTAGAATCCAGCTCCTTTTGACTCCCAGGCCCATGCTTTATCCACCAAGCCACGGGGCCTAGTAAAGTTTATTTCTGAAAAAAAGAAAGAGGCTGCCTTAAATTCAGTCCTATTTCCCTCCTCCCTGTGACCTGGCATTATCTTTTCAGATTCTGTGGCTAAAATTAACCCAGAACAAAATCCCAAGTCCAAGACTTATAGAAGCCTTTCTTTCCTGCCCTCCAGAAGACATTTAAAGAGACAGATAATTTTAAGGCTATATGAGTTCTTCTACATTTGACTGCCAGTCAGCCATAAAGAATGGTGATTTTTTTAAATAAAAAGTTAAAATGGTACAGGACTTAACTGCCCCAAGGCCTGTTTTTTGAAAGACCTGATTTTCTCTACACCCCTCTTCTGAGCTTTGGGGCAATTCATTTTTCTTAGGTCACTAATGTTGCTTGTTTAGCTTCTGGACAGCAGGGATTTGTTATATAAAACATATAAGGCAACCTTCCTCCTACGCAGAGTAGGAGATGTAGGCCGTTAGCACAAAAATCTGTGTTAAATCAGGTGTTCTTTTTAAATGAATTTGTTAAATGCTTACTATTTGCCAGGCACTGTTCTAAGTACTGGGTTAGATATATAGTAATCAGGTTGGATACAGTCCATATCCCACATACGGCTCATGGACTTAAACCCCATTTTACAGATGAGGTAATCGGAGGCACAGAGCAGTGAAGTGATTTGCCCAAGGTCACATAGCAGACAAGTGGCGGAGCCAGGAGTAGAACCCATGTTCTCCTGACTCCCAGGCCCGTGCTCTAGCCACTAAACCACGCTGCTCCGTGAAATGAATTAAGCATCCCTGCTGCCACTGCTCACTGGACTGGTGGATGTCAGGATTTTTTTCTAACCCATAGTGTCACATAAATGATTCTGGGCTCCAGACCCAATCCAAGACAGCTCACATTCTTTCCCAAGCTGTCACTGACTCACGAGTGACTTTGGGTTAATCCCTTAATTTTTCAGGACCTACACATTTGTAATATTAGTAGTAATAATGATATTTTTGAGTACGCTACCTAAGTGCAATGCATTGTATTAGGTTCCCAAGAAGTATGAGCACATTCTCCACTCACAAGGAGCTCACAGTCTGATGGAGGAATCAACCATAAAAATATTTACTAATAGTGGGAGCAGTAGGAAGAACAGAGATCCATAGAGAGTCGATGGATATGTCAGGATGAAATATCAGAAAAAAGAATGTACTATTGAAGAGGCATATACTCAGCGTCTTCTCATCTCCTCCCACCTTCAAGACATCTCTACTTGGTCACCTCAAACTTAACATGTCCAAAACGGAACTCCTTATCTTCCCATCCAAACGCTGTCCTCTCCCTGACTTTCCCATCACTGTAGACAGCACCACCAGCCTTCCTCTCTCACAAGCCCAGAACCATGGTGTTATCCTTAACTCCTCTCTCTCCTCCTCTCTCTCATTCAACCCACATATTCTATCCATCACTCAATCCTGTTGGTCCCACCTTCACAACATCTCTAAAATCCACCCTTTCCTCTCCATCCTAATTGCTACCATGTTAATATAATCACTCATCCTATCCCACCTGAATTACTGCATCAGCCTCCTTGCTGACCTCCCAGCCTCCTATCTCTCCCTACTCCAGTCCATACTTCACTCTGCTGCCCAGATCATTTTTCTACAAAAAAATGTTCAGAATGTGTCCCCCCTCCGCCCCTCAAAAAACTCCAGTGGTTGCCCATCCAACTCCGCATCAAACAAAAACTCCTCACCATTGGCTTTAAAGCAGTTCACCACCTTGTCCCCTCCTACCTCACCTCACTTCTCTCCTTCTACAATCCAGCCTGCACACTTTGCTGCTGTAGTACTAACCTTTTCACTGTGCCTCCATCTCACCTGTCTTGCCGCTGACCCCTGGCCCACATCCTGCCTCTGGCCTGAAATGCCCTCCCTCCTCAAATCTGACAATTACTTTCCCTCTCTTTAAAACCTTATTGAAGGCACATCTCCTCCAAGAGACCTTCCCAGACTAAACCGCACTTTTCCTCATTTCCCGCTCCCTTCTGCATCGCCCTGATTTGCCTCCTTCTCCCAGCCCCACAGGACTTATGTACATACCTGTAATTTTATTTATTTGTGTTGATGTCTGTCTTCCCCTCCTCTAGGCTGTAAGCTCATTGTGGGCACTGTCACTGTTTACTGTTATATTGTACTCTCCCAAGTTCTTAGTACAGGGCTCTGCACAATGTAAGTGCTCAATAAATATAACTGAATGAAAGAATATACTTGGATTTGCTCCCTTTCTTCACCCCTCCCTCAGCCCCATAGTACTTACATACATACCTGTAATATCATTCATTCATTCATTCATTCAGGTAGTCATATTTATTGAGCACTTACTGGGTGCAGAGCCCTGTACTAAGTGCTTGGGAGAGTACAAATACATCAAAAACAGACACATTTCTTCCCACCACGAGCTAACAGTAGTCAGGGGAGACAGACCTTAGTATAAATAAATCAATTACAGATAGGTACATAAGTGCTGTGGGGCTGGGGCGGGGGAAGAACAAAGCAGCAAGACAAGCGATGCAGAAGGGAGTGGGAGAAGAGGAAAGTGGGGCTTTGTCAGGGAAGACCTCTTGGAGGAGATGTGCCTTCCATAAGACTTGGAAGGAGGGAAGGTTAATGTCTGTCTCCCCCTCTAGACTCCTTTTGGGTAGGAAACATGTCTACCAACTCTGTTATACTGTACTCTCCCAAGCACTTAGTACAGTGCTCTGCACACAGTAATCAGTAAATACAATTTACCGATTAATTGATACACAAGTGCTGGAAATGTATGCACAACTCTATATAATGGGCGAGAGGTGGCTTTTGGGTTGATAATAATAATAATAATGTTGGTATTTGTTAAGCTCTTACTATGTGCAGAGCACTGTTTTAAGCACTGGGATAGGTACAGGGTCATCAGGTTGTCCCACGTGAGGCTCACAATCTTAATGCCCATTTTACAGATGAGGTAACTAAGGCACAGAGAAGTGAAGTGACTTGCCCACAGTCACACAGCTGACAAGTGGCAGAGCTGGGATAATACAACTGAGGATGCTGGGAATTAAATGGGATGTTCAGTGGGGATACTTGGCTCTCTCTTCTTGCTCACTACTTAGCCTTACCAAAGGAGGTATGACTATATTACTCAGATGTACTCTGGATGCTAAACTGGACGCTGCTATGAGGTGGAGGGATAAAGGCTCAAAACACCACCCTATATGCCTATCTATAAATTCTATTTTATAAATTATTTATTGATTTTATTGTCTGTCTCCCCACTAGACTGTAAACTTGTTGTGGACAGGGAACATGTCCACTTATTTTATATTGTACTCTATTGCTTAGCACTGTAAAATGGGGATGAAGACTGTGAGCCCCACTAGGACAAGCTGATCACCTTGTATCCCCCAGCGCTTAGAACAGTGCTTTGCACATAGTAAGTGCTTAACAAAAACCATCATCATTATTATTATTATTATTATTACAGTGCTCTGCACCAAATACAATACAGTTAGCAGATGTTCCCTTATCTAGAGGAGTGTATAGCCCAGTAGATAAAGCAGGGGCCTGGGAGACAGAAGGAACTGGGTTCTAATCCCAGCTCCTCCATTTGTCTGCTGGGTGACCTTGGGCAAGTCATTTTGCTTCTCTGGGCCTCAGTTCCCTCATCTGTAAAATGGGGATGAAGACTGTGAACCCCAGGTGGGACAGGGACTTTGTCCAACCTAAGTAGCTTGTATCTACCCCAGCGCTTAGAACAGTGCTTGACACATAGTAAGTGCTTAAGAAATACTATGATTAACATTAGATGATGATGAATGTGCCAGCCTTTAATGAGGGGAGGCAGGACAGGGCGGAACACAGCACAGATCACATAGTGAGGTCAGGGTTTGGGAACAAAAAGTGGAGCCTGAACACACGGATCTGGATCAAGGACGATGGTGCCCCCAAATTCTCAGGATATCTGGCTAACATTTGGCTAGGTTAAAGGAGCAGAGCTGTTCTAGAAATTGTAAACTCTTCTAGAGAAAGGAACATGTCATCTTCTCAGGCTTTTCCCCCAGAACCTTAGCACGGTTCTTCACCCACAGTAGGAACCCCCAAATGACTGCTGCTGCTGATGATTATGTTGGATCTAGGTTTTCTTTGGCCTATAAAACAAACTCTTTACCAACCACCACGGTTAGACCTTTTAAAGCAAGACTGGATGGGGTTTCATTCCCCTAACGCGGCTACCTTCACTGCTTTCCCTGTAGTCAGATTGATGCATAGGGTATAATATAGTATTGTAGTTGCAATTCATTCATTCAGTCTATTTATTGAGCACTTGCTGTGTGCAGAGCACTGTACTAAACGATTGGAAAGTACAACTCGGCAATAAAGAGCGACAATCCCTGCCCTCACAATTCTTACAGTCTCGCAATAAGTCAATTAATTCATCAATTAAATTATTTAAATAATTAAATATTTATGGTTATTTAATCCATAATATATCCATAATATCTATGGATATTTATGGATTCAATCATTCATTCATTCAATAGTATTTATTGAGCGCTTACTATGTGCAGAGCACTGTACTAAGTGCTTGGAATGTACAATTCAGCAACAGATAGAGGCAATCCCTGCCCATTGACGGGCTTACAGTCTAATCGGAGACAGACAAAAACAATAGCAATAAATAGAATCAAGGGGATGTACACATCATTAACAAAATAAATAGGGTAATAAAAATATATACAAATGAGCAGATGAGCACAGTGCCGAGGGGAGGGGAAGGGAGAGGAGGAGGAGCAGAGGGAAAGGGGGGAAAGGGGGTTTAGCTGAGGGGAGGTGAAGAGAGGGCAGAGAGGCAGCAGAGGGTAAAAGGGGAAGCTCAATCTGGTATGGATATGGATATTTACTGCGTGCAAAATACTGTATTAACCAATTGGGAGAGTAATAATAACAATGATAATGATAATACTTCTAATAATAATTGTGGCATTTGTTAAGTGCTTACTCTGTGCCAAGCATTGTACTAAGCACTGGGGTAGATACAAGATAATCCGTTCCCTCATGGGGCTAACAGTCTAAGTAGGATGGAGATCAGGGATTGAATCCCCATTTTTCAGTTGAGGAAACTGAGGCACAGAGAAGTGAAGTGACTTGCCCAAGGTCAGACAGTAGGCAAGTGGCAGAGCCGGGATTAGAGCCCGGGTACTCTGACTCCCGGGTCTAGGCTCTTTCTAATAGGCCATGCAGCTTGCCAGTGTATAAAATACAATTCATAGAGATGTTCCCTCCCCACAAGGAGCTTATACTCTAGAGAGGGAGGCAGCTATTCCAATAAATTACAGCACAGGGGAAATAGCAGTATATAAGAGGATACTTGCTGTGGGCAAGTCACTTAACTTCTCTGTGCCTCAGTTACCTCATCTGTAAAATAGGGATTAAGACTGTGAGCCTCATGTGGGACAACCTGATTACCCTGTATCTACCCCAGCACTTAGAACAGCGCTTTGCACATCGTAAGCGCTTAACAAATCCCAACATTATTATTATACTTGGTCTTTCTTCTTCAAAATATGACATCTGCCTCAGAGCATTGAGAAGGTGAAACAGCCAGAGGCAGAGGAAGACTTTGGGCCATGTCATCAGTGGAGAAGGTTTCTGACGGAACAACCACCTAGGGCATCTTGCCAAGTGCACAGGCTCAACAGGAATCCAGAGAGCAGTTGGCTAAAGTGGGCTGCAAAAATGACAATGGCAACTGCCCCTGGCAACTGCCTGCTGGTCCGGGGTTCTAAGGCAGAGCACGGGCATGATGCTGGGGGGGTCACTGGGCTGCAGAGGGGTTCTGTATGTAGAATTTTTGTTTACACTGCTAAACTCCTTATGGGCAGGGAACGTGTCTACCAGGGACCTGGGTTCTAGTCCTGGCTCCGTCACTTGTCTGCTGTGTGACCTTGGGCAAGTCACTTCACTTCTCTGTGCCTCAGTTACCTCATCTGGAAAGGGGGGATGAAGACAGTGAGCCTCACATGGGACAACCAGATTGCCCTGTATCTACCCCAGAGCTTAGAACAGTGCTCTGCACATAGTAAGCGCTTAACAAATACCAAAATTATTATTATTATAAGTCTCTATGACGGTACAGAGACTCATCCATCATTCGAAGGAAGGCTACAACATTATTTTATATTAGCACATCTGCAGGAAAAGAAGGGATAGGCCCTCCCCCTGCTGGAGAGGCCCTGTAATTGCACCTGCCCGGAATGATAATCAATCAATCAATCGTATTTATTGAGTTCTCACTGTGTGCAGAACACCAGACTAAGCGCTTGGAAGGGCACAATACAACAGAGTTGGCAGACACGTGCCCTGCCCACAACGAGCTCGCAGTCTAGAGTGGGACATTAACTGTCATTGGGCAGGGATTGTCTCTTTCTGTTGCTGAATTGTACATTCCAAGCGCTTAGTACAGTGCTCTGCACATAGTAAGCGCTCAATAAATACTACTGAATGAATGAATAAATTAAAATAAATTAGGTATAGCTAAGTGCTGTAGGGGCGAGGGAGGGGTGAATAAAGGGTGCAGGTGCAACTGTGAGGGCAAAATTAGTAATGATTAATAAAGGATTAATAATTATTATGATTAATGGTTGACATGATTAATAAAGGAAATAAGAACGAGCAACCTTGGAATCCATTTTATCTGTTCATTTTGGTAAAATGCCTCTTGCTTGCACCCCTCTATGGGAACTCTGGAGAATAATAATAATAGTGATAATGTTGGTATTTGTTAAGCACTTACTATGTGCAGAGCATTGTTCTAAGCACTGGGGTAGATACAGGGTAATCAGGTTGCCCCACTTGAGGCTTACAGTCTTAATTCCCATTTTAAAGATGAGGTAACTGAGGCACAGAGAAGTTAAGTGACTTGCCCACAGTCACACAGCTGCCAAGTGGCAGAGCCAGGATTCGAACCCATAACCTTTGACTCCCAAACCCGGGCTCTTTCCACTGAGCTACGCTGCTTCTCTATGATTTTCCATTTAATTCTTTACCATTTTTTCTTCCAACCCACAGGCAGTGGCCACAAGGCATCTCTAGAAGAGCTTGGCAAAGCCTACAGTTGTTTAACATGATGAAGCCCTTTTCCCCAGCTCCTTCTCCCTTCAGCATGTCTATCCACTTGGATCTGTGACCTTTGGACATTTGATATTCGCTCCATCCCTCAACCCCACAGCACTTATGTACATATCTTTAAATTATATATTTAAAACTACATATTTATTCATATTCATGTATGTCTCCCCCTCTAGACTGTATGTTCAATATGGGCAGGGAACGTGTCTGCAAATTCTGTTGTACCGTACTCTTCCAAATGTACAGTACTGTTCGTCTTCTAGACTGTAAGCTTGTTGTGGGCAGAGAATGTGTCTATTACACTGTACTCTCCAGTGCTTAGAACAGTGTTTGATACATAGTAAACGTTTAACAGACACCATAAAAAAAAATCGGTGAGGAAGCAGACCACTGGCCCGGGGGGTGAGAAGTGGGGGTGCCCTCTCCACCTCCTGCAGCTACACCAGTGAGAAAGCAACAATCAGCCAGAGGTATTTATTGAGTGCTTACTGTGTTGAGGTCAACTGTATTTCATTCAGTCGTATTTATTGAGCCCTTACTGTGTGCAGAGCACTGTACTAAGCACTTGGAATGGACAGTATGGCAGTAAAGAGAGAGAGTCCCAGCCCACAGTGGATGGGCTCACAGTCTAGAGGAGCACTTACAGCGTGCAAAGCACTGTTCTTAGCACTGTGTACAGTGCGGTCCCCACGACTTTGGCACAGACTTGTGGTGTGAAGCGGAGAGTTGCCCCCGACCCTGGAGTCTGGGACTAGAGGGAGGATTCCGGCAGCTCCAGGTGGGAGCCCCACACCCCTTTGGGCGACAGAGAGACCGTGATCTCCCCCTTCTAGTCTGTGAGCTCGTTATGGTCAGGGATAGTCTGCCTTTATTGCTGTAAGGTACTTTCCCAAGCGTTTAGTAGAGTGTTCTGCACACAGTAAGGGCTCAATAAATACAATTGAATGAGTGAATGGGACTGCCAGTGGGGAGGTAGGCCAGGAATCCCCTCCCACCCTGGGCTAAAACCCTCAGCTTGTCTGGGTACCGGGCAGTGAACCCCATGGGAGTGGTGGAGGGGAGGGCAGTTGGGGGTGGCCCCTGTTGGTCCAGCCTGAGCCCCCGGGATGGGAATAGATTCTAGGCTACCTCTAGGAAGGTGCAGGGACAGCCAGATCCCAGAGCTGTGCTTCTGGAAAATGGGGATTAAGGCTGGGAGCCCCATGTGGGACAGGGACTGTGTCCAATCCGATCACCTTGTATCTACTCCAGCACTTAGAACAATGCTTGGCACGTAGTAAGCACTTAAATACCACGATTATCATCATTATAATTATTATTATTCCATTTAAGGCAGTGTGACCTTATGGAAAGATCATGGAGCTGGGGATCAGAAGACCAGCGCTGTAATCTCACCTCTGCATCTGACCTGCTGGATGATCTTAGGCAAGGCACCACTGCTCTCTGCCTCAGTTTCTTCATCTGTAGAATGGGGGAGGGATGTTGCCTACTCCCTCTGACTCAGTCTGTGAGCCCCTGATGAGGCTTGATCTGATTTTCTTACATCGACTCTAGTGCCTGTCTTATGTGTCGAGTCGTCTCCTACCCATAGCAACTCTACGGATACATCTCTCCCAGAACGCCCCATCTCCATCTGCAACTGTTCTGGTAGTGGATCTAAAGAGTTTTCTTGGTAAAAATACACATAACTATTCTAAACTGTGAGGGTGCAGCACCTGGCCACTGTCCCTGCCTGAGTCTGCTGTTTCTGAAAAAGATTTTTTAAAAGACCTATCCCTGTGAAACCAGGTGTCCTGTTTAAAAAGCAAAAAAAAGCGGTGTGGGCATAGGGTGACGAGACAGCAAAAGCCTTCAAGTGAAACCCTGCAATGTAAAACAGAAGCAGTTCTCAGACACCCTTGTCTGATTAATAGTAATACTAATAATGGGATTTATTAAGCTCTTTGTATGTGTTAAGCTCTGTGCTAAGCATGAGAAATGCAAGATAATCAGATCAGACAGTCCCTCCTCTCCCACACTGGGCTCAAAATTCAAGAAGGAGGGAAAACAGGTATTTTAATCCCCATACCATAATAATAATAATAATAATGTTGATATTTGTTAAGCACTTACTATGTACCAAGCATTGTTCTAAGCACTGGGGTAGATACAAGGTCATCAGGTTGTCCCATGCAGGGCTCACAGTCTTCATCCCCATTTTACAGATGACGGAACTGAGGCACAGAGAAGTGACTTGCCCAAGGTCACACAGCTGACAAGCGGCAGAGCAGGATTAGAACCCATGACCTCTGACTCCCAAGCCCATACTCTTTCCACAAAGCTACGCTTGACTAAAGTGAGACACAGAGAAGTTAAGGGACTTTTCCATTTTCACAAAGCAGGCAATTAGTGGTGCTGGGGCTAGAATCAATAAATCAATCAATGGTATTTATTGAGCGCTTACTATGTGTAGACTCCTGTACTAAGCGTTTGGGAGAGTACAACAGAATTAGCAGACACATTCATTGCCTATAATGAGCTTACAGTCTAGAGGGTGAGACAGACATTTATATAAATAAATAATTGTTAATCTATAATTTAAAGCTATGTACATAAGCGCTGTAGATAAGCCCACCCCATTGCCCTGGCTTGCTCCCTTTGCTCCACCCCTTTCTCCACCCCTCAGCACTTGAGTATATATTTACATATTTATTATTCTGATTCTATTTATTTTTATTAATGAAAATAATGAAAATGATGGTATTGTTTTTTTTACAAGAATTGTAAGCCCGTGATTAGACTGTAAGCCCGTCAAAGGGCAGGGACTGTCTCTGTTACCGATTTGTCCATTCCAAACCCTTAGTACAGTGTTCTGCACATAGTAAGCACTCAATAAGTACTATTGAATGAATGTTCTCAGCACTGGGGTAATGAGGTTGTCCCACATGGGACTCTCAGTCTTCATCCCCATTTTACACATGAGGTAACTGAGGCACAGAGAAGTGACTTGCCCACAGTCACACAGCTGATAAGTGGCAGAACAGGAATTAGAACCCACAAGCTAGGACTCCCAAGCCCGTGCTCTTTCCACTAAGCCACGCTGCTTGCCACTTTAGTAACCACTGGGGTAGATACAAGATATGCAGAGCATACATCAAACCCATCCCACATGGAATTGTTGTCTAAAAGGGAGAGAACTCAGATATTTAATCCCCATTGTATAGACAAACTGAGGCACAGACAAGTTAAGTGACTTGCCCAAGGTCACGGTTTCCTATTGGACCAAAATTATTAGGTGAATTTTAACATCACTCCTCTGTGGCAACACAGACATGCACGACGCCTTAAGTTTTATTATTATTATTAATATTTTTGATAATAATGATAATAATGGTATTCGTTAAGCGCTTACTGTGTGTCAAGCATTGTTCTAAGGGCTGGGGAAGATGCAAGGTATTCAGGTCAGACACCATCTCTGTCCCACATAGGGCTCACAATCTAAGCAGGAGGGAGAACAGGCATTGAAATCCCATTTTACAGATGAGGTACTGAGGCCCAGAGAAGTGAAGTGACTTGCCCAAGGTCACAGAGCTGACAAGTGGCAGAGGGGGGATTAGAACCCATTTCCTCTGACTCCCAAGCCCAAGCTCATTCCACTAGGCCACACTGACATTTGTTAAGCACTTACTCTGTGCTGGGGTAGATGAAAGATCAAAAGATCATCAGATAATAATAAGGTTGGCATTTGTTAAGCGCTTACTATGTGCCGAGCACTATTCTAAGCGCTGGGGTAGATACAGGTTAATCAGGTTGTCCCATGTGAGGCTCACAGTCTCAATCCCCATTTTACAGATGAGGTAATTGAGTCACAGAGAAGTTAAGTGACTTAATTCATTCAATAGTATTTAATGAGCGCTTACTATGTGCAGAGCACTGTACTAAGCACTTGGAATGTACAAATCGGCAACAGATAGAGACAGTCCCTGCCCATTGATGGGTTTACAGTCTAATCGGGGGAGACAGACAAATACAATAGCAATCAATAGAATCAAGGGGATGAACATCTCATTAAAACAATAGCACATAAACAGAATCAAGGTGATGTACATTTCATTAGTAAAAATAAATAGAGTAATGAAAATATATATAGCTGAGCGGATGAGCAGCCAGAACCGTGCAGTGATCCTCATCCTCATCCTGATCCCAACGAGGCGGTTACTGGTGAAGCGCTTACTCTCCGCCGAGCCCTGGGGTCCATATGAAGGCCGAATTCTCCATTCCAAGCTCTTAGTACAGTGCTGTGTGGCTTGCCCACAGGCCCAAAGCTGACAAGTGGCAGAGTCAGGATTCGAACCCATGACTTCTGATTCCAAAGCCCCATGCTCTTTCCACTGAGCATGCTGCTTCTCTATAGTATATATATAGATATATCTATAGTATAGTATATATATATAAATCTATAGATATATCTATATATCGGACATATATCAGATATATTGGACTCAGTCCCTATCTCACAGGTCAGAGCTCGAGATCTGAACAGGCCTTCCCCCCAGGATAACGGTTTGATTTCTCCTCTGTGGCAAACTCTGTTTAGGGAATTTTCAGGCAGACATTCCTGGAACGGTATCTGCATCTCTGAGGTCTGAGGAGAGCCTCCCTCCCCGCTCCCCTGCCAACCTAGGAGCCTCGGGGAACTCTCTAATTCAAGCCTCCAGCATTAATCTTCTCCAGGAGATCAAATGTAGTGCCGGCATCTAAATGCGCAAAATTCTGAGGACAAGTAGCCTAGGGCCAGGAAATTTCACTGATTGCAGCTGGGGAGGGGAGGGAGTCTGGGAAGGAAGCAGCTTTTAAAAGGAGCTAATTGGGGCTCATTCCCACTTCAGTTTATCTTTTTTTAATGGTATATGATGAGCAGCGTGGCTCAGTGGAAAGAGCCCGGGTTTGGGAGTCAGAGGTCATGAGTTTGAATCACGGCTCTGCCACTTGGCAGCTGTGTGACTCTGGGCAAGTCACTTCACTTCTCTGTCCCTCAGTTCCCTCATCTGGAAAATGGGGATTAAGATTGTGAGACTCACATGGGTCATCCTGATTACCCTGTCTCTCCCCCAGGGCTTAGAACAGTTCTCTGCACATAGTAAGTGCTTAAATACCAACATTATTATTATTATTATGAGCACTTACTATGTGCCAGGTACCTTACTAAGCATGGGGGTAGATAGAAGTTAATCAGGTTGGACACAGTCCCAGTCCCACATGGGGCTCACAGCCTTAATCCCCATTTTACAGATGAGGTAACTTGAGGTTCAGAGAAGCAGACAAGTGGCAGAGCTGGGATTAAGACCCAGGTCCTTCTGTCTCCCAGGTTTATGTTCTATAATGATGGGATTTGTTAAGCACTTACGATGTGCTAAGCACTGTTCTAAGTGCTGGGGTAGATACAGAGTAATCAGGTTGTCCCACGTGGGGCTCACAGTCTTAACCCCCATTTTACAGATAAGTTTAACTGAGGCACAGAGAAGTTAAGTGATTTGCCCCAAGTTGCACATCTGATAAGTGGCAGGGCCGGGATTAGAACCCCATTCTATCCCCATGTTCTATTCACTAGGCCACATTGCTTCTTTTGCCTGGAATTCCTTCCTGCTTTATAACTGGCAAACCACTGCTCTTCCCATCTTCAAGGAACTGGGAAGATACCTGGAGAGTTCCCAGTCCTCTACCAGTCTTGGCTACGGGAGGGAGAGTCCAGCAGAGGCCTGCCCATTCCATTCCTAGCTTGGGCAGTGGCTAGGAAGTGGCAGGCAATCTGCTACAAGTCAAAACTCACCCGTGTTGGGAAGGCAGCGGCATGGGAGAGGGTCGAGGCCGAAGATTTGGCTGATAATTCTGTCCCCTCAGAAACACTTAGTGTTTCTACGCTCTGCATAGAATAAGTGCTTAATGAAATCTATTGATTGATTCAATTCATCCCCTTATTATCACTGTCTTCTGAGAATAGGAATGTAATTTAGTCCCTCTTTAGTGTAAGCTCCTTGTGGGCGGGGAATGTGTCTACCAATTCTGTTGTATTGTTCTCTAAGTGCTCAGTAAATGCCACTGATTAAATGATACCCTCCCAAGAGTTTAGTACAGTGCTCTGCACACAGTGAGCACTCAAATACCATTGATTGATTGTATGGTGTTTGGGAGTTTAGAGAATATGGGATGGAATGTTGGCTGGGTCACAGGACTGAAAGCTCTTTAGGACAGATATCCCTTGGGGCTATATTTGGCCTGGTTTTTTCTTCTCCTTTTCCTGTGTTGGTTCCTTCCCACACTTCCTTCTCTGCCCTCTCGGGCTCAGGGTTTATAGATCTTCAACTGGGCTCCCCCTACAAAGTTAGAGAAAAAAGGGTTTTCACTTACCCGGACTTGAAATCTTTGCCCTTCCAACTTCTTTAGCTCAGACAGCTCTTGGTGGAAGGAGGACAATACTGCTACCCAAGAAATGAAACAGGCTGAGTCCGTGGGAAAGCACCAGCAGCTGGTTTGGAAGACTCCCTGACCAGCTGAAAGCAAAAGGCAGTTGGGTCAGGTCTGGCAGCTCTCCCTGGGCATTAATTAAAGCAGGCCTGGGGTTAATAATTGCTGTCCTTCCAAAAGTTGTCATTTCCCAGGTTGGGAAGACCTTTATATACCAACCTTGACAATGTGTAGAAGCTGGAATTATTACCCCACTGGGAGGCTTTCTCTCCTGAGAACACCACGCCCTCCCTGTGAGGACCAGCTTCCAACTGCTGATTGAAGGTGGGTGGGAAACAATAATAATAATTATGGTATTTGTTAAGTTCTTACTATGGGCCAGGCACTGTACTAAGCACCGGGGTGAATACAAGAAAATTGGGTTGGACACAGTCCTGTCCTGCAAAGGGCTCCCACAGTCTTAATCCCCATTTTACAGATGAGGTAACTGAGGCCCAGAGAAGTGAAGTGACTTGCCCAAGGCCACACAGCAGACAAGTGGCAGAGCAGGGATTAGAATAATAATAATGTTGGTATTTGTTAAGCGCTTACTATGTGCAGAGCACTGTTCTAAACGCTGGGGGAGATACAGGGTAATCAGGTCATCCCACGTGAGGCTCGCAGTTAATCCCCATTTTACAGATGAGGTAACTGAGGCACAGAGAAGTTAAGTGACTTGTCCACAGTCACACAGCTGACAAGTGGCAGAGCCAGGAGTCGAACTCATGATCTCTGACTCCGAAGCCCAGCCTCTTTCCACTGAGCCACGTGGCTTTTCTAGAACCCATGACCTCCAAGGCCCACGCTCTATCCACTAGGCCATGTTGCTTCCCTTGCCCTAGGGTGGGTGCCCCTCTACATGTAACATGGCAGGCACATGAATGCAAGTCACAAACGCACGTGTCATGCCAGGCACCCTAAGGCAAGCTCGGTGTGGGCAGGGAAGGTGCCCACCAACTCTCATTATTTTGTAATATAATAATTGTGGTATTTGTTAAGTGCTTACTCTCTGCCAGCCACTGTACTAAGCACTGGGGTGGATACAAGCAAATCGGGTTGAACACGGTCCCTGTCCCATGTGGGGCTCAGAATCTCAATCCCCATTTTGCAAATGAGGAAACTGAGGCCCAGAGAAGTAAAGTGACTTGCCCAAGACACACAGCAGATAAGTGGCAGTGCCGGGATTAGAACCCATGACTTTGACTCCCAGGCCCATGCTCTATCCACTACACCACGCTACTTCTCCCAACTGCTTATTACAGTGCTTTGCACACAGTAAGTGTTCCATAAATACGAATGATTTGATTGACTGAAGGTGGGCACCCCAATGCATATGACATGGTGGGCTACCCAGTGTATGTGACACAGCTTGCATGAAAGCTGGCATAACACAATAACATTATACAGAATCTTTTCTGGAAGTTTGCATGGATCTGCCCAAACCTCTATTAAGAATCTAGCAAGAGTACAAATGATAAATGCAGTGCACTAACACTCTTAATTGCCCAGTGAATGGATCCCAGCGCTTAGAACAGTGCTCGGCACATAGTAAACACTTAACAAATACCAACATTATTACCTCAAAATTATGGTGCCTCTAAAGTTCTGCCTCAAAAAGCGTCCCAGAGTTGCAAAGCCTCCTCACAGACTTCCTGCCCTCCATCCCGCTCGGCATACCGTGAGGTAGCTGCCTCTTCAGCAGCTTGAGAAGCAGTGTGGCCTAGTGGAAAGAGCGCAGGCCTGAGAGTCATTGGTCCTGGGTTCTAATGCTTACTCTGCCACTTGTCTGCTGTGTGACCTTGGGTAAGTCGCTTCACTTCTCTGTGCCTCACTTGTAAAACGGGGATTCAATCCCTGTTCTCCCTCCTACTTAGACTGTGAGCGCCATGAGGGACCTGATGATTTTGTACCTACCCTACCGCTTAGTACAGTGCTTGGCCCATAGTAAGTGCTTAACAAATATCATTATTATTATTATTATTACTATTAGCTCATCCTCTGTAGCTGGCATTGGTCCCCTTATCCCCAAATATTATTCAAAATGGAACTTCCCAGAGCCATGTCCTAGGTGCAGAAAGCAGACAGGTCTCCCCTCCTTCCTACCCTAACTCAGTCACCACCTACCTCTTGGAGAAACATAGCTTGGGCCTGTTATGCAGGAAAGGGAAGGGATTGTGTTAGCTCTCAGCTGAGGTGAAAACCTAGCAAATGACAGAATGTAAAGGTTCCTGGCCTCTGTGTTCTCTTATTCCACCTTGACTACAAAACTCTAAATGAGCAAAAACACCTCACTATTGGCTTCAGAGATGTCCATCCATTGTCCCCTCCTACCTCACCTCCCTTCTCTCCATCTACAGCCCATCCCACTCACTCCGCTCCTCTGCTGCCAATAACCTCCTCATTGGACCTCCTTTTCACCTGTGCTGCTGTCGACCCCTGTCCCACCCCCTACCTCTGGCCTGGAACGTCTTCCCTCCTCAAACAATCACACTTCCCCCCTTCAAAGCCCTACTGAACGGGAACCTCCTCCAGAAGGCCTTCCCAGAATAAGCCCCCCTTTTCCTCAGCTCCCCCTCCCCTTCCCATCGCTCCGACACGCTCTTTTTGCTCTACTCCCCTCCCCACCCCACAGCACTTGTGTATATAATAATAATGATGGCATTTGTTAAGCGCTTACTATGTGCCAAGCACTGTTTTAAGTGCTGGGGTAGATACAAAGTAATCAGGTTGTCCCATGTGGGGCTCACATTCTTCACATTCATGAGGTAGCATGGCTCAGTGGAAAGATCACGGGCTTGGGAGCTGGAGGTCATGGGTTCGAATCCCGGATCTGCCACTTGGCAGCTGTGTGACTGTGGGCAAGTCACTTAACATCTCTGTGCCTCAATTCCCTCATCTGTAAAATGGGGATGAAGACTGTGAGCCTCACGAGGGACAACCTGATGATCCTGTATCTCCCCCAGCACTTAGAACAGTGCTCTGCACATAGTAAGCGCTTAACAAATACCAACATTATTAACCCCCATTTTACAGATGATGAACTGAGGGACAGAGAAGTTAAGTGACTGCCCAAAGTCACACAGCTGACAAAGTGCCAGAGCCGTGATTAGAATCCACGACTTCTGATTCCCAAACCCATGCTCTTTCCACTAAGCCACGCTAACTCTATTTTGTTAATGATGTGCATATATCTATGACTCTATTTATCTTGATGATATTGACGCCAGACTACTTGTTTTGTTTTGTTTTGTTGTCTGTCTCCCCCGTTAGGCTGTGAGCCCGTTGTTGGGCAGGGATTATCTCTGTTGCCGAATTGTCCATTCCAAGATCTTAGTCCAGTGCTCTGCACATAGTAAGCGCTCAATAAATGCGATTAAATGAATGAATAAATAATTCTATTTATTTATTTTAATGCCTGTTTATTTTAGTGTGTATATATCTATAATTCTATTTATTTGTATTGATGCCAGTTTACTTGTTTTGATGTCTGTTTTCCCCCTTCTAGACTGTAAGCCCGTTGTGGGCAGGGATTGTTTCTCTTTATTGCTGAACTGTACATTCCAAGCGCTTAGTACAGTGCTCTGCACATAGTGAGTGCTCAATAAATATGATCGAATGAATGACTACCTGCCTCCTCGCTGACCTTTCATTCAATTCATTCAATAGTATTTATTGAGCGCTTACTATGTGCAGAGCACTGTACTAAGCGCTTGGAAAGAACAAGTCAGCAACAGATAGAGACAGTCCCTGCCCTTTGACGGGCTTACGGTCTAATCGGGGGAGACGGACAGACGAGAACAGTGGCAATAATAGAGTCAAGGGGAAGAACATCTCGTAAAAACAATGGCAACTAAATAGAATCAAAGCGATGTACATTTCATTAACAAAATTAACAAAATAAATAGGGTAATGAAAATATATACAGTTGAGCAGACGAATACAGTGCTGAGGGGATGGCAAGGGAGAGGGGGAGGAGCAGAGGGAAATGGGGGGAAAAGAGGGTTAAGCTGCGGAGAGGTGAAGGGGGGGCGGTAGAGGGAGTAGAGGGAGAAGGGGAGCTCAGTCTGGGAAGGCCTCTTGGAGGAGGTGAGTTTTAAGTAGAGTTTTGAAGAGGGAAAGAGAATCAGTTTGGCGGAGGTGAGGAGGGAGGGGGTTCCGGGACCGCGGGAGGACGCGGCCCGGGGGTCGACGGCGGGATGGGCGAGACCGAGGGACGGTGAGGAGGTGGGCGGCGGAGGAGCGGAGCGTGCGGGGTGGGCGGTAGAAAGAGAGAAGGGAGGAGAGGTAGGAAGGGGCAAGGTGACGTAGAGCCTCGAAGCCTAGAGTGAGCAGTTTTTGTTTGGAGCGGAAGTTGATAGGCAACCACTTGAGTTGTTTAAGAAGGGGAGTGACATGCCCAGATCGTTTCTGCAGGAAGATGAGCCGGGCAGCGGAATGAAGAATAGACTGGAACGAGGTGAGAGAGGACCTCCCAGCCTCTTAGCCTCCTGTCTTTCCCCACTCCAGCCCATATTTCACTCTGCTGCCCGGATCATTTTTCTACAGAAAGCCTTCAGTCCTCATCTCCCCACTCCCCAAGAATGCACCTGCTGATTCTGTTGTATTGTACTCTCCCAAACGCTTAGTACAGTGCTCTGCACACAGTAAGCACTCAATAAATACCATTGACTGATTGATTGGTTGGCTATCCACCTCTGCATCAAATAGAAAATCCTTACCATTGGCTTAAAGCAGTCAATCAGTTCACTCCCGCTTACCTTACTGATCTCCTACTTCAGCCCAGCCCACACTGCTCCAGCTTGCTCACTGTGCCTCGATCTCATCTATCTCACTGCCAACCTTTTTCACATAATAATACTAATAATGGCGGTCATTGTTAAGCGCTTACTATGTGCAGAGCACTGTTCTAAGCACTGGGGGAGATACAGGGTCATCAGGTCGTCCCACATGAGGCTCACAGTCTTAATCCCCATTTGACAGATGAGGTAACTGAGGCCCAGAGAAGTTAAGTGACTTGCCCACAGTCACACAGCTGACAAGTGGCAGAGGCGGGATTCAAACCCTTGACCTCTGACTCCCAAGCCCATGCTCTTTCCACTGAGCCATGCTGCTTCACATCCTCCCTTTGGTCTGGAACTCTCTCCCCCTCCATATTATTATTGTTGTATTTCATTTATTCATTCATTCAATCAATCGTATTTGTTAAGTCCTTACCGTGTGCAGAACAGTGAACACTAAAGTACAATACAACAAGAAACAGAGACATTCCCTGCCCACAACGAGCTCACAGTCTAGATGGGGGGAGACAGACATCAATATAAATAAATAAAATGATAGATATGTACGTAAGTGCTGTGGGGCTGGGAGGATAGGGAAGAGCAAAGGGAGCAAGTTAGGGTGACCCAGAGGGAGTGGCAGATGAGGAAAAGTGGGGCATAGTCTGGGAAGGCCTCCTGGAGGAGATGTGCCCTCCACAAGGCTCTGAAGGAGGGGAGAGCAACTGTCCGTCGGATTTGAGGAGGGAGGGCGTTCCAGGCCAGAGGCGGGCTGTGGGCCAGGGATCGGCAGCGAGATAGGTGAGATCGAAGGGTAGCACTAGAGGAACCAAGTATGCGGGCTGGGTTGTGGAAGGAGTGAAGCGAGATGAAGTAGGAGGGAGCGAGGTGATGGAGAGCTTTAAAGCCAACGGCGAGGAGTTTCTGTTTGACATGGAAGTGGATAGGTAACCACTGGAGATTTTGGAGGGGGGTGACTTGTCCTGAACGTTTTTGTAGGAAGATGATCCGGGCAGTGGCGTGAAGTATGGATTGGAGTGGGGAGAGGCAGGAGGTTAGCAAGGAGGCTGATGCAGTAATCCAGGAGGGATAGGATGAGTGACTGTATTAACGGGGTAGCAGTTTGGATGGAGAGAAAAGGGTGGATTTTAGCGATGTCGTGAAGGTGGGACCGACAAGATTTGGTGACAGATTGAATCTCTCCCCGCTCCAGTCTATTCTTCACTCCGCTGCCCGGCTCATCTTCCTGCAGAAACGCTCTGGGCATGTCACTCCCCTCCTTAAAATCCTCCAGTGGTTGCCTATCAATCTCCGCATGAAACAAAAGAGAAGCAGCGTGGCTTAGTGGAAAGAGCCTGGGCTTGGGAGTCAGAGGTCATGGGTTAGAATCCCGCTTCGGCCACTTGTCAGCTGTGTGACTGTGGGCAAGTCATTTCACTTCTCTGGGCCTCAGTTACCTCATCTGTAAAATGGGGATTAAGACCGTGAGCCTCACGTGGGACAACCTGATTACCCTGTATCTCCCCCCGCACTTAAAACAGTGTTCTGCACATAGTAAGCGCTTAACAAATACCAACAAAAAAACCCAAAAAACCCCCAAACTTCTCACTCTGGGCTTCAAGGCTCTCCAGCACTTTGCCCCCTCCTACCTCTCCTCCCTTTTCTCTTTCTACTGCCCACCTGGTATGCTCCGCTCCTCTGCCGCTCACCTCCTCACTGGGCCTCATTCACGCCTATCCCGCTGTCGACCCCTGGCCCTGCCCCTGGCCCACGTCCTACCGCTGACCCGGAATGCCCTCCCTCCTCACCTCCGCCAAACTAACTCTCTTCCCCTCTTCAAAGCCCTACTGAGAGCTCACCTTCTCCAAGAGGCCTGCCCACACTGAGCTTCCCCTTTTCCCTCTGCTCCTTCTCTGCCCTCCCTTCACCTCCCCTCTGCTAAGCTCCCTCAGCCCCTTTTCCCTCTGCTCCTCCCCCTCTTCCTTCCCCTCCCCTCAGCACTCTGCTTATTTGTATATATTTTTATTACCCTATTTATGTTATTATCCCATTTATTTTGTTAATGAGGTGTCCATCCCCTTGATTCTATTTATCCTGATTATGTTGTCTTGTCCGTCTCTTTCCACCGATTAGACAGTGAGCCCGTCATTGGGCCGGGATTGTCTCTATCTGTTGCCGAATTGTCCATTCCAAGCGCTCAGTCCAGTGCTCTGCACATAGTAAACGCTCAATAAATACTATTGAATGAATGAATGAATTGTTTTTGTCCGTCTGTCTTCCCCGATTAAACTGTGAGCCCGTCACTGGGCAGGGATTGTCTCTATCTGTTGCCGAATTGTCCATTCCAAGCGCTCAGTCCAGTGCTCTGCACATAGTAAGCGCTCAATAAATACTATTGAATGAATGAACGTTATGCCCTTGTAAGCCCCGCCCTGTGCCCGCCCCGGCAGTGGGGTGAAGAGGCGGAGGGTTGGAGTTGTGTAAGGAGCGGGCGTTGTGTAAGCTGGCCCGCCAGCTCCCGGCCCTGCCCAAGCAGGAGGAGGCCAAGCTCCGTCCCCTAGACCCTGTGCTCCACGCTGCGCGCCCCACGGAGTCGCCCGGGTCCCGGTTAGGGGGGCCCCCGATTTGGGGGGAGGGGGGTTTACAGCGGGTGCCCCCCCGCCTCCAGGTAAGGCTGCCTCCGGGACCCCTCTGTAACCCCCACCCGCGGGGACAGCTAATAATAATGATCATTGAGGAGGGCATTTCTTCAGCGCTTACTCTGTGCTTAAGATGGGTCACTTCTCCGTGCCTCAGTTTCCTCATCTGTAAAAGCGGGGATTAATAATAATAATAATAATGTTGGTATTTGTTAAGCGCTTACTATGTGCCGAGCACTGTTCTAAGCGCTGGGGTAGACACAGGGGAATCAGGTTGTCCCACGTGGGGCTCACAGTCTTAATCCCCATTTTACAGATGAGGGAACTGAGGCACAGAGAAGTTAAGTGACTTGCCCACAGTCACACAGCCGACCAGTGGCCGAGCTGGGATTCGAACTCATGAGCCCTGACTCCAAACCCCGTGCTCTTTCCATTGAGCCACGCTGCTTCTCAAGATTAAGACTGTGAGCCCCACGGGGGAGAATCTGATTACTGTGTATACTACTACTACTATTATTACTATTATTACTATTGAAGCAGCGTGGCTCAGTGGAAAGAGCCCGGGCTTGGGGCTCAGAGGTCATGGGTTCGAAACCTGGCTCTGCCACTTGTCAGCTGTGTGACTGTGGGCAAGTCACTTCACTTCTCTGGGCCTCAGTTGCCTCATCTGGAAAATGGGGATGAAGACTCTGAGCCTCACGTGGGACAACCTGATTATCCTGTATCTAACCCCAGTGCTTAGAACAGTGCTCTGCGCATAGTAAGTGCTTAACAAATACGAACATTATTATTATTACTACTAATGATGGTATTTGTTAAGTGCTTACTATGTGCCAAGCACTCTTTTAAGCGCTGCGGGAGATACAAGAAGCAGCATGGCCTACTGGGAAGAGCACGGGCTTGGAAGGCAGAGGTCGTGGGTTTGAAACCTGGCTCTGCCACTTGTCAGCTGTGTGACTGTGGGCAAGTCACTTAACTTCCCTGTGCCTCGTTACCCCCTCTGGAAAATGGGGATTGAGACTGTGAACCCAGTGTGGGACGGGGACTGTGTTTAAGCCTTTTATCTACCCCAGCAATTAGAACAGTGCTTTGCACATAGTAAGCGCTTAACAAATACCATCATTAGTATTAAACATTACTTTTATTTTAGCTGCTCTAGTTCTCTAAGCTACCCAGTGTCTTTATTTTCAGTCTCAGACCGCTGACTGCCGAGGTGGACCTGCCCCCCTTCTGCACGGGGATTGAGTCTGGCATGGCCCCAAAGAAGAGAAGGGCAAATGCCAGTAAGATTCAAGTAAGTGAGGAGGACGACGTGGGAGTCCAGCGGGAGACTGAGGAGAAAGGAACGACGGAAAAGCTCACCCAGACGGGAGGCCCCCGGAAACGCCTGACCAATGTGGCTACTGTGGCTCAAGCGGAGGAGAAAGGGAGTAGAAAGGCAGAAGAAGGGGGAAAAGGAGAAGTTGGGAGCCTGCAGGACGCAGTCCCTCAGGCCCGGCTCCGGACGGCCCCCTCCGCGCTGGCGTTCCGTTACGACGAGCGGCGTGTGAGGTTCATCTCTCAGGGTTGCCATCTAAAAGAAGATGCCAAGGGGGTCGTCTACTGGATGTCTCGGGACCAGAGAGTGCAAGGTCTGGGCAGCGGGCTGTGTCCGGAGCACGGGAGGGAGCCACCTGTGGGAAGGCTGCGTGCCCTGAGACTGCATTCCCCAAATCCTAAACTTTTAATTTAATTTCCCCTCCACTGTTGCAGATAACTGGGCTTTCCTGTATGCCCAGCGTCTGGCCTTGCAACGGAAGCTTCCACTGCACGTCTGCTTCTGCCTGGTCCCCTCGTTCCTCGGCGCCACCATCCGCCACTTTGGCTTCATGCTTGGTGGCCTGAAGGAAGTGGCTAAGGTAACCGGGGGATGTCTCGGGGCTAAGCTGGAGGACGAGGAATCAACTCCTTGGAGGGATTCCTTTTCCCCCAGTGGGGAGGTGGGCAGGGTTAAGATACTTAGATTTGAGTGTGATATTGTGAGTGAAGACTCGGTCAGTCAGTCGAATTTATTGAGCGCTTACTGTGTGCAGAACAATGTACTAAGCGCTTGGGAGAGTACAATATAACATTATAACAGACACATTCCCTGCCCACAACGAATTTACAGTCTAATAATAATTATGGTATTTAAGCATTTACTATGTGCCAGGCCCTGTTCTAAGCGCTGGGGTGGATACAGACTAATCTAGAGATGAGCTACGAGTCTAGAGGGGGAGACAAACATTAATTTAAAGAAATTACAGATATGTATGTAAGTGCTGTGGGGCTGGGAGGGGAGATGAGTGAAGGGACCAAGTCAGGGTGATGCCCACAAACCCTGTAAATTTCTTGACCGGAAATGGAAATTTTGCAGCGCAGAAAGTGACCGAGGCGGCATCGTAGCGATGGCTCTCTGTCCCCCGTATCCCTCCATCTCTTGTTTCAGGAGTGCAAGCAGCTGGACATCCCCTTCCACCTGCTGCCAGGCCTGGCCAAGGACACTCTGCCCACCTTCGTGCGGGACCACGACATCGGGGCGGTGGTCACTGACTTCTCCCCGCTCCGCCTGCCCCTGCAGTGGGTCCGCGATGTCAGGGATGGGCTGCCAGAAGTCGTGCCCTTGGTGCAGGTGAGGGCCGCGGGAGCTGGCCTTCGGGGGACAGTCCGAGAGTGCTCCCTCTCTGCTTCCCCTCCGCCCTCTGCTCCCTCCCCCTTCCCCCCTTTCACCTCCCCTCAGCTAAGCCCCCTGTCCCTCTGCTACTCTCCATCTCCCTTCCCCTCCCCTCAGCACTGTGCTCATTTGTATATATTTTTATTACCCTATTTATTTTAATGAGATGTACATCCCCTTGATTCTATTTATCGTGATTATGTTCTCTTGTTTTTGTCCATCTGTCTGCCCCGATTAGACTTTGAGCCTGTCATTGGGCAGGGATGTCTCTATCTGTTGCAGAATTGTACATTCCAAGCGCTTAATACAGTGCTCTGCACATAGTAAGCGCTCAGTAAATACTATTGAATGAATGGCAGAGTGGATAGAGCTCAGGCCTGGGAATCAAAAAGTCCTGGGTTCTAATCCTAGCTCTGCCACTTGTCTGCTGTGTGGCCTTGGGCAAGTTACTTCAATTCTCTGGGCCTCAGTTATCTCATCTGTAAAATAGGGATTAAGACAGTGAACCCCATGAGGGAAAGGGACTTTGTCCAACCCGATTTACTTGTATCCACCCCAGCACTTAGTACGGTGCCTGACACACAGAAAGCACTTAACAAATACTGCAATTATTATTATTATTATTAATATTAAGGGTGGGGGATGGAGGGATACAGGGAGGGTGCCCTGAGTCCTCCTGCCAACCCTCTGTATAAGCACCAGCCAAGTAGAACTCTGGTTTTTCCAGAGATTCGCCCGAGCAGAGTAGCAGCCAACAAATCAACCAATCCATCATCAATGATATTTTTGAGGGCTCGTGTGCAAAGCATGGTACTAAATACTTGGGAGAGTACACTACAATAGGGTTGGTAGATATAATAATAATGATAATAATAATTGTGGTATTTGTTAAGTGCTTACTATGTGCCAAGCACTGTACTAAGTGCTGGGTTGTATACAAGATAATCAGGTTCCACATGGGGTTCACAGTTTAAGAGGGAGAGCAGATTTTGATTCCTCATTTTGCAGGTCAGGAACTGAGGTATAGAGAAGGGAAAGGACTTGCACAACGACACACAGCAGGTATGTGGCGGAGCTGGGATTAGAACTGGTCCTCTGACTCCCAGGCCCGGGCTCTTTCCAGTAGGCAAGTAGCTCTTCACCTGATCCCTGCCCACAAAAAGCTTACAGTTTAGAGGGGAAGACAGACTTTAAAATTGATTAGGGGATAGGGGAAATGGAAGAGCTAAGGAATGTTAACATGAATATCGTGGGGCTGGGGTGAATATCAAAGTGTTGAATCAAATTCATTTAATCAAATTCAAAGTGTTCATTCAAAATTGTTATCATAGGAGGGTGGACAGGGAAATAAGGGGCTTAGTCTTGGATGAGATATGATTTTAAGAAGGTGGGGAGAGTGGGGACTATCAGATATGAAGGGACAGGGAGTTCCAGGCCCGAAGGAACACGTGAGCAAGGGGTCAGTGGCCGGAGCCTGGAGCCAGCCAGTCTGGAGAAAGGTGGGATTTTCTTGCTGTTCTCTCAGGTGGATGCCCATAACATCGTCCCCTGCTGGGTGGCCTCGGACAAACAAGAGTACGCGGCTCGTACCATCCGGCGCAAGATCCATGACCGACTGTCCAACTTCCTCACTGAATTCCCTCCCCTCGTCCGTCACCCGCATCCCGCTGATTTCCAGGCTGAGGTAACACGGGGAGATGCCAGCGGTGCCCCTTGCCATCCGCTCCCCCACATGAGAAGCTACATGGCATAATGGATAGAGCTCTGCCCTGGAAGTCAGAAGGTCATGGGTTTGAATTCCGGCTCCTCACTTGTCTGCTATGTGACCTTGGGCAAGTCACTCAACTTCTCTGTGCCTCAGTTACCTCATCTGTAAAAAGGAGATTAAGACTCTGAGTCCCAGGTAGGGCAACCCTGATTACCCTTGCATGTATCCCAGCGATGAGTGCAGTGGTTGGCACATAGTAAGTGCTTAACAAATACCATAATTATTATTTTTATTATTATCGTTATCCTCAGTAGGGGGAATTGATCTCTTTGGGGTCGGACATACATATTTCTGGAAAGGTGAAAGAAACCGAGGTATCAAAAAGAGATTAGGTCAGGCTGGGGTTTCCCAGTTTCCTGCTCCAACCCCGAAGTTTTGGGTGGCTTGTTGGATGTGCCCAGCCCTCTGTGGGAGAAGTAGGAAGAGAAAAGCCCTGGGGGCTGGGTAGATTTTCCTCCAGTCTAGCATTCCTCAATCTCCATCCCCGCAGTTCTAAAAGTACTGCCTGTCTTGGGTGCATCCCCCTAAGTATCGTCCTCTACACCGTAAGCACGTTGTGGGCAGGGAACGTGTCCACCAACTCTCTTGCATCGTACTCTCCCAAGCGTTCAGTACAGTGCCCTTCCCACAGTAAGTGCTCATTAATTGATGATGGACGATTGATCGACCTCTCCTCTCGCAGCCCGTGGACTGGCAGGCGTGCCGGGCAGGGCTGCAGGTGGATCGCACGGTGGGGGAGGTGTCGTGGGCCCAGCCCGGCACCGCAGCTGGGCTGACCGTGCTGCAGACCTTCATCGACCAGCGGCTCCGGATCTTCAGCTCCAGCCGCAATGACCCCAACAAGGCAGCGCTTAGTAACCTCTCTCCCTGGTTTCACTTTGGTGAGTTCGCCCCCTTCGTCTGGTGCTCTTTCCTCCCATTTGAGGCCACTGTCCAAGTCGGCTGGTCCCTGGGCCCCTGGCAGCCCTGAGTTGGCCCAGCGTCTCTTCCCTGCTTTGCCTCAGCGCCTGAGGCAGGAGGGAACAGGAAAAAATTGGTTTCCACTCTGGCCCAAGTTGGGAGACTCCTCTTCCCCTTATTGACCAGTCTCTGCTTCGTAGCTCTGTAACCAGTTATCCATCAGTGGATGTATTGAGCGCTTTCTGTGTGCAGGGCACTGTACTAAATGCTTGGTGGAGTATGATATAGCAGACACATTCCCTGCCCACAACGAACTTACAGTCTAGAGAGGGCTTACAATCTAGAGGGAATCTAGAAATTCATTCATTCATTGAGTCATATTTATTATTAATAATAATAATAATGATGTTGGTATTTGTTATGCGCTTACTATGTGCAGAGCACTGTTCTAAACGCTGAGGTGGATATAGGGTATTCAGGTTGTCCCACGTGAGGCTCACAGTTAATCCCCATTTTACAGATGAGGTAACTGAGGCACAGAGAAGTGAAGTGACTTGCCCACAGTCACACAGCTGACAAGTGGCAGAGCCGGGATTCGAGCCCATGACCTCTTACTCCCGAGCCCAAGCTCTTTCCACTGAGCTACGCTGCTTCTCTATTTATAGAGCACTGACTGTGTGGAGAGCACTCTACAAAGCACTTGGGAAAGTACAATTCAACAATAAACAGTGACATTCCTGCCCCACAGTGAGCTCACAGTCTAGAATGGGGACATACGTCAATACAATTAAGTGCTTAAGTGCTGTGGGACTGGGATGGGGGAAAACACAGGGAGCTAGTCAGAGCGACACAGATGGGAGTGGGAGATGAGGAAAAATGGGGCTTAGTCCACGAAGGCCTCTTGGAGGAGATGGGTTTTCAGTAAGGCTTTGAAGCTGGGGAGAGCAGTTGTCTGTTGAATTAGCAGAGAGAGCGCATTCCACCAGATTCTAGATCCAAGCTTGCTGCGTCTGGCTGCCAGGAGATTCCATCCAGTCCAACACTGTCCTCAGCAGAGGACAGACATTGTTGAAATTCTTTCTTCCCCTGGTGGGTATGTTTTGATCCTCTTTTATGCAGTCTTAGAGTTAACTTTTGGGTAAACCTACACTAATTTATTATCATGTTTTAAGTGCTATGAATTTTTCTGACATGACGAGAAGGGTTCTTCATTCAAGAGATGATGTAACTTTTTTGAGAGATAACATGGATACCAAGTACTTTGTGTGTGTGTGTGTGTGTGTGTGTGTGTGTGTGCACGCGCGTGCACACTTCGGTAGCTGTTTTAAACTCATCCTGTGGCCCGCCAGTCCAAGTAATTGCCCACCCCTCCTCCAGAGTTTCCATTCCACTTCTGGACAGCTGATCTCCTATGGTTGGAAAGGAAAACTGAAAACTCGTTGTGGGTAGGGAACCTGTCCAGCAATCCTGTTGTGTTGTACTCTCCCAATTACAGTGTTTTGCACACAGTACTCACTCATTAAGTACCATTGATGATCATGCTGAGGATGGCACAGAAGGGATGTGGAGTTGCTGAGAACTCAGCCTGGGATGTTCAGCTCCCAATTTCTTTCTGTAGGCATTTGGGGGAAGATTCCCTCTAGACTGTAAGCTCGTTGTGGGCAGGGTATATGTCTACCAACTCTATTATATCATACCCAAGTGCTTAGTTTGCTCAGCATACAGTAAGCACTCAGTAAATATGATTGATTAATTGATTAAAGTAATTGCACCCTTCTGGAGGCCTCTGGGGCCTCCGCTCTCTCATTCACCCCATATATCCAATCCATCACCAAAACCTGCCGGTCTCACCTTCACAACATCGCCAAGATCCTCTCCATCCAAACCACTACCTTGTTGGTAAAATCTCTCATCATATCCCAACTGGATTACTGCATCAGCCTCCTTTCTTATCTCCCATACTCCTGTCTCTCCTGCTTCAGTCTATACTTCACTCTGCTGCCCGGATCGTCTTCCTACAGAAACGCTGTGGGCATGTCACTTCCCTTCTCAAAAACCTCCAGTGGTTGCCTATCAACCTTCACATGAAACAAAAACTCCTCACTCTTGGTTTCAAAGCTCTCCATCCCCTTGCCCCCTCCTACCTCACCTCCCTTCTCTCCTCCTACAGCCCACCCCGCATACTCTGCTCCTCTGCCACCGCTAACCTCCTCACGATGCCTCATTCTCACCTGTCCCGCCGTCGACCCCTGGCCCACGTCCTACCTCTGGCCTGGAATGCCCTCCCTCCTCAACTCCACCAAACTAGCTCTCTTTCCCCCCTTCAAAGCCCTCCTGAGAGCTCACCTCCTCCAAGAGGCCTTCCCAAACCGAGCCCTCCTTTCTTCTGCTCCTCCTCCCCTCCCCATCGCCCCCACTCCCTCCCTCTGCTCTACCCCCTTCCCCAACCCACAGCACTTGTGTATATTTGTACATACTTATTATTCTATTTATTTTATTAATGATGTGTATATATCTATAATTCTATTAATCTATTTTGATGGTTTTGATGCCTGTCTCCTTGTTTTGTTTTGTTGTCTGTCTCCCCTTTCTAGACTGTGAGCCCATTGTTGGGCAGGGAATGTCTCTATCTGTTGCCGAATGTACTTTCCAAGCACTTAGTACAGTGCTCTGCACACAGTAAGCGTTCAATAAATACACATGAAATGAATGAATGGTGAGGACTGGAATGTGAAGGAGGCTGCTTGAGATGGTTTAGCCAGGGAAGGCCTATGCTCCTCACAGGAGTTCTATCTTTCCTCCCACCTCCGCTCAGGCCAAGTGTCCGTGCAGCGGGCCATCCTGGAAGTGCGGAAACAGCGTCACCGATACCCTGACTCGGTGGCCAGCTTCGTGGAAGAGGCCATGGTGCGGAGGGAACTGGCCGACAACTTCTGCTTCTACAATGAGAACTACGACAAGGTGGAAGGTAAACATTTCCCCTTCACCCAGGCCTTCGGCCCCTCTTTTGGGGCTCTTGGCTGGACAGCGGTGGGCAATGGGAGGAGTAGATGCGAGTTGATGCTCATCTTGGTCAGGTGACCGGTCATCCCTTGACTTGCCTTCTAAGCAGGAGGGGGAAGTGGAGAGAGGAGTTGAAGGGAGAAGTAAACCTCACTCCTTCATTTCCACCTTTTTTTTTTAAATGGCATTGGTTAACTGCCAGAGAAGCAGCGAAGCTCGCTGGAAAGAACCTGGGCTTGGGAGTCAGAGGTCATGGGTTCGAATTCCAGCTCTGCCACTTGTCAGCTGTGTGACTGTGGGCAAGTCACTTCACTTCTCTGTGCCTCAGTTACCTCATCTGTAAAATGGGGATTAACTGTGAGCCTCACGTGGGACAACCTGATTACCTTGTATTTACCCCAGCGCTTAGAACAGTGCTCTGCACATAGTAAGCACTTAACAAATACCAACATTATTATTATTATATGCTTACTATGTGCCAGGCACTGTACTAAGTGTTGGGATACATTCAAGCTAATCGGGTTGGACCCAGTCCATGTCCCACATAGAGCCCTCAGTCTTAATCCCCATTTTAAAGATGAGGTAACCGAGGCCTCGAGGAGTGAAGAGACTTGCCCAAAGTCAGACAGCAGACCAGTGGCAGAGCCGATATTAGAATCCAGGTCCTCTGACTCCCCGGCCTGTACTCTTTCCACTAGGTCATGTTGCTACATGCTTGTTCCATGTCTGTTCCTGGCTCCCATGGCCATGAGTAAACGAGAGTTGATTTTGGTAAAGAATGCTGACTTGATTTTGTCTCCCTCTTGGGAGGAGGGAAGGCTAGTGAATACAGTTCTATGGGACTATAGTCAGTTTGTTTCAAAGCTGCTTAACTGCTGACAGGCTAGTAGAGGAGAGATCAGACTGTGTGCAGAGGTTGGGAAGGAAGATTAATGCCCTGGGACTGGCATCTACCCGAAGGTGCTTACGATTGGGCCCGGACAACCCTGAGGCTCCATGCCAAGGACAAGAGGACTCATCTGTACTCACTGGAGCAGCTGGAGGCTGGGAAGACCCATGACACACTCTGGAATGCCGCTCAGGTACTCTCTCACCTCCCCCTTCCACCCCCCACCCCCGAATCCTTGACTTCGAGGGCCTGTCTCTGTCAGGTGCCTAATTTTCACTCCAATCCCATCCTCCTCACAGGAAAGGAGAGATGCCCGGCACAGCCTGGGTCCCTTGCAGCAGAGCATTTGTGGGCTCCTCGGAAGGGAGTGGCACTCTAGTAACGATGTAGTAATTGGGCATTTTTTAAAGTGCTTACTTTGTGCCAAGCACTGTACTCAGCATTGGGGTAGATATAAGATAATCAGGTCCTACATGGGGCTCGCAGTCTAAGTAGGAGGAAGTACAGGTATTAAATTCCCATTTTGCAGATGAGGAACTGAGGCACAGAGAAGTTCACTATATATGAATATTCTCTTTCTCTCTCTCCCTCTCTCTCTCTTTCCAGTGCCCTGGGAATAGAACCCAGGAATCCTAGACCTCTTTACCCTTCTCCCATGCAGTCCCTTCTCCCCTACAGTCCCTTCTCCTCAGTGTGGCTCAGTGGAAAAAGCTTGGGCTTGGGAGTCAGAAGTCATGGGTTCGAATCCCGGATCTGCCACTTGTCAGTTGTGTGACTGTGGGCAAGTCACTTCACTTCTCTGTGCCTCAGTTACCTCATCTGTAAAATTGGCATTAACAGTGAACCTCATGTGGGACAACCTGATTACCCTGTATCTACCCCAGCGCTTAGAATAGTACTCTGCACTTAGTAAGCGCTTAACAAATACCAATATCATTATTATTATTATTATTACTGCCTCACAAGGACCTTGCCTGCATGGCAAGTGGCTAGGCCTCTTCACTGCTTATCATCATTCTCCATTCACACATTCATTCAGCCATACTTATTGAGCATTTACTGTGTGCAAAGCATTCATTCATTCATTCAATAGTATTTATTGAGCGCTTACTATGTGCAGAGCACTGTACTAAGCGCTTGGAATGTACAAATCGGTAACAGAGAGAGACAGTCCCTGCCCTTTGACGGGCTTACAGTCTAATCGGGGGAGACGGACAGACAACAATAGCAATAAATAAAGCACTGTACTAAGCACATGGGAGAGGACAATATAACAATAAACAGATATATTCCCTGCCCACAGCACAGCTCCCCAACAACTGAGAGAAGCAGTGTGGTTTAGTGGAAGGAAAATGGGCCTGGGAATCGGGACCTAGGTTCTAATCCTCGCTCTGACATTTGTGTGCTGTGTGACTTTGGGCAAGTCACTTGTCGCTGTGTCTCAGTTGCCTAAATTGTAAAATGGGGATTCAGTATCTCGTCTCGCTTCTACTTAACAATATTAATGATAATAATAATAATGGTACTTGTTAAGCACTTACTATGCACCAAGCAGCACTTACTATGCATCAAGCACTGTTCTGCTCAGACTGTGAGCCCCATGTGGGATAGGGACCATATCCAACCTGATAAGCTTATATCTACTCCAGTGAGAACAGTGCTCAGCACATTATAAGCTCTTAACAAATATAATAGTAACAACAATGGTAATAAGTGGGCTTTCTGGTGTGTCTTCCCCAGTTGCAGATGGTCCAGGAAGGGAAGATGCATGGTTTCCTACGCATGTACTGGGCCAAGAAGATCCTCGAGTGGACTCGCTCCCCCGAGGAGGCCCTTGAGTTCGCCATCCATCTCAATGACCGCTTCCAACTGGATGGACGAGACCCCAATGGCTACGTGGGTGAGAGATGGGCAGGTTTGGGGCTGTCCACTGGGGGATGTGCCGGACAGCGTTCTCGAAGGGAATCTGGCAGCTTCATCACGTTGGTTTTCTTGGGCCTGGAGCAGAGCATTTGGAAGGGTTCCTTGTGGCACTGTATGCTACATGAGATGAGGGGAGTGAGAGAGGTGATGCCCGAGGGCAGCTGTAAGAGAATGAAGCTAGAGTGGGGTCTTGGGCAGGGCTACCCTGGTCCGAGATATTGAGGAAATTCTGGGGGACTAGTGTCTGTGGTCCCCTCAACTGGAGAGCGGCAGCCCAAAGTTGAAAGGGCTTCCACTGTCAATCCTCCTCCTTCCTCCCCACACCAAAGCTTCCAAACTGGGAGTTTTCCAGTAAGGTTTCCATGCCAATCCATCTTGGCAGTGGTCTTGGGAAACCTCTCCCCTCTCCCCCACCACATCCAATATAGCAAAGTGCTGCTTCTCCCTTTACTTCTATAACAATCCTCCTCTAGAGGTGTCGCTGACAACTTCACAGATTTTCTGTGGCTAATTGCTACTGATCTGATCCACCGCTTTGACTTCCCACCATATGACACAGTGCAGGTCTCGAAGACCTGGCCAGTTATCAATCAGTGAGTGGTATTTATTGACCACTTACTATGGGCAGAGCACTGTATTAGGTGCTTCATTTCAGTTTCATGATGGTGTGGTGTTGGCAGTTCACCCCGATCTGGTTATGCAGGCTAGGGATTTTTAGGCTTATCCATCAATCAGTCATGGTATTTATTATGCACTTACTGTGTCTAGAGCACTGTACTAAGTAAGCATTTGGGAGAGTACAATATAACAGAGTTGGTAGACACATTGCCTGCCCACAATGAGCTTACGGTATAGAGTGAAGAGACAGACATTAATATAAATGAATCATTTACAAATAAGTACAGAAGTGTTGTGGGGCTGAGGATGGAGTGAATACCAAATTCTCAGAAGAGTATAGCTCCAAGTGCCTAGATGATGCAGAAGAGAGCGGGAGTTTGGGAAAAGACAGTTTAATCGGGGAAGGCCTCTTTCAGGAGATGTGATCTTGATAAGGATTTGAAGATGGAAAGAGTGGTGGTCTGGTGTATATGAAGGGGGAGGGAGTTCCAGGCCAGAGAGAGGATGTGGGAAAGAGATCTGTGATGAGATAGATGAGATCGGGGCGCAGTGAGCAAGCTGGTGCTAGGAGAGCGAAGTGTGCAGGCTGGGCTGTAGTAGGAAATCAGTGAGGTGAGTTAGGATGGGGCAAGCTGACTGAGTGCTTTAAAGCCAATGGTAAGAAGTTTCTGTTTAAAGCGTAGGTGGAAGGGCAGCCGTTGGATGTTCTTGAGCAGTGGGGAGGCATGGAGGCATTTTCTCTATGATAGTGGCACCTAAGGATCCTTGGAGGAACAAGGTGATGGTGACTGTCTTCGATACAATTCCAATAACCTACTGTAGACCAAGCAACGTGGTCTAGTGGATGGAATCAGTCAGTCATATTTATTGAGCGCTAATTGAGTATTTATTCAGCAGAGCACTGTACTAAGTGCTTGGGAGAGTACAGTATAACAATAGACAGACACATTCCCTGCCCACAATGAGCTTACAGTTTAGAGCACAGGCTTGGGAGTCAGAAGGAGCTGGGTTCTAATCCTGGCTCTGCCACTTGTCTGCAGTGTGACCTTGGGCAAGTCACTTATCTTCCCTGTGCCTCAGTTATTTCATCTGAAAATTCTTTCACTCAATCGTATTTATTGAGCACTTACTTTGTGCAGAGCACTGTACTAAGTGCTTGGGAGAGTACAGTACAACAATTAACAGACATATTCCCTACCTACAGTGAGTTTACAATCTAGAGAGGCGGAGGCAGACATCAGTACAAATAAATAAATTACAGATATGTGTATAAGTGCTATGGGGTTGGGAGTGGGGGAGAACAAGGGGAGTAAGTCAGGGCAACAGCAGAAGGGAGTGGAAAAGAGGAATGGGGGGCTTAGTCAGGCAAGGCCTCTTGGAAGAGATGTGCCTCCAGTAAGGCTTTGAAGCGGAGGAGAGTAATTGTCTGTCATATTTGTGGAAGGAGGGTTCCAGGCCAGAGGCAGGACGGGGTGAGAGGTTGGCAGTGAGATAGGTGAAAATGAGGCAGAGTGAGACAGCACTAGAGGAGCTAGGGATCCGGGCTGGATTGCAGAAGCAGAGTAGCGAAGTGAGGTAGGAGGGAGTAAGATGGTAGAGTGCTTTAAAGCCAATGGTGAGGAGTTTTTCTTTGATGCAGAGGTGGATGGGCAACCACTGGAGTTATTTGAGGAATAAAGTGACATGTCCTGAACGTTTTTTCTAGAAAAATGATTCAGGCAACAGAGTGAAGTTATGGAATAGAGTGGGGAGAGGCAGGAGGCAGGGAGGTCAGCAAGGAGGCTGATGCAGTAATCTAGGCAGGATAGGATGAATGATTTTATTAAATAGCAGTTTGGATGGAGAGGAAAGGGCTGATTTTAGCGATGTTGTGAAGGTGGGACCGACAGAATTTAACGATGGATCGAATATATGGGTTGAATGAGAGAGAGGAGTCAAGGATAACGCTAAAGTTCCGGGCTTGTGAGGCAGGAAGGATGGTGGTGCCATTTACAGTGATGGGAACATCAGGGAGGACAGGGTTTGGGTGGGAAGATAAGGAATTCTGTTTTGAACATGTTAAGCTTGAGGTGACGGGAAGACATCCAAGTAGAGATATCTTGAAGGCAAGAGGAAATGCGAGACTAGAGAGAGGGAGAGAGATCAGGGCTGGAGATGTAGGTTTGGATATCATCCGCATAGAGGTGGTAGTTGAAACCATGGGAGCGAATGAGTTCTCCAAGGGAATGAGTGTAGATGGAGAATAGAAGGGGACCAAGAACTGACCCCTGTGGGACCCCCACAGTTAGAGGATGGGACGGGGAGGAGGAGCCCGCGAAGGAGACTGAGAATAAATTGGCCAGAGAGATAAGGAAAACCACGAGAGGCAGAGTCAGTGAAACCAAGATTGAATAGCATTTCCAGGAAAAGGGGGTGACAGTGTCGAAGGCAGATGAGAGGTCGAGGAGGATTAGGATGGAGTAGAGGTCGTTGGGTTTGGCAAGAAGGAGATCCTTGGTGACCTTTGAGAGGGCATTTTCTGTGGAGTGAAGGGGATGTAAGCCAGATTTGAGGGGACCAAGGAGAGAATTGGAGGAAAGAAATTTGAGATGGCAGGTGTAGACAACTCACTCAAGGAGTTTGTAGAGGAATGGTAGACGGGAAATGGGGAGGTAACTGGAGGGAGCCGTGGGGTCAAAGGAGGGTTTTTTTAAGATAGGTAAGATGTGGACATGGGCGGTGCTCTAGACTGTAAGCTTGTTGTGGGCAGGGAATTTGTCCGTTTATTGTTGTATTGTACTTTCCCAAGAGCTTAGTCCAGTGCTCTGCACACAGTAAATGCTCAATAAATACGATTGAATGAAAGCAACATGGGACATGGACTGTGTCCAGTTTAACTTCCATCTACCTCAGTGCTTAACAAATACCATTAGCCAAAAAAAAAAAAAAAGTTCAGCCATTGATGACTTTTTATTTTTGCCTGCACAATTTCTATGGGTGATATATTTTGGGAAGCAGTCATGATACACCAGCTGAGGTCATTTGGTCTATCCTCTCCCATTAGAATAGACACTTGTCTTGTTCTTAAGTGTTCAGTACAGTGCTCTGCACACAGTAAGCACTCAATAAATACCATTGATCAATTCTTTAAAAGTCCTCTAGGGAAATCCCTTTCCTCTTTGCCTTCATAATATGTTCCAGGATCTAACCAGTGGAATCCAGATTGAGAGAGTCAGCCCTTCTCTCCACCATTTTCCCCCTAATTCTCCTTTTCCCTGGGACAGGCTGCATGTGGTCCATCTGTGGCATCCATGACCAGGGCTGGGCGGAGCGTGAAGTTTTTGGGAAGATCCGCTACATGAACTATGCCGGCTGTAAGAGGAAGTTCGACGTGGCCCAGTTTGAGCACAAGTACAGCCCCAGGGAATGAGGCCCGGTCTCCAGACTTCCATCTCTTCACCCACAGTTGGGTTTCACACAAGTGATTATAAGCCAGCCTGTAATTCTGCTGCTTAGTAGTTCTTACCTCAAAGGACAGCCTACCAGATCTTTGCTCTGCCATCCATCACAGACTCTGACTTCTCCCCAAAGCCGGGCAGTGAGAGCTGAGGCTTTGTTTTACCGGAGATGGCTTGAACGTTCGGCCGCGGAGGGGGAGAGGAATTGGGAGCGGAAGAGGGTCTCAAGTCCTTTCCTGGTTGTCAGGTGGCCCTGATTTCAGTCCCAGCTTTGGCATGATGGGAAACAGGAGAAATTTTGGCTCCACCACACCTGCTGTATGACTTTGGGCAAGTCACTTGACTTCTCTGTGCCTCAGTTCACTCATCTGCAAAATGGTGATCCAAAACCTGTTCTCCTTCTTACTTAGACAGTGACCCCCCAAGTGGGACCTGATTAACATGTAGATATACCCCAGCACTCAGCATGTAGTAAGTGCTTAACAAATATTATTATTTTCATTACATTATCCGCTTGGGTAGATATTTACCAAACAGGAAACCTGTCAGTGGAGCCTCCGCAGTGAATTGTCCAAAGAGTTGTTTTTAATTTTTGGTTTCTCTTCCAAGTAGATATCTGGTCACTGGATCTGAGTGCCTTAGGCATAAAGGACTCATATGACCTCTCTGGCTTCCATTTTGGTGGTATTTCACAGTTTGTTATGGGCAAGAAAGGTGTCTGTTAATTCTGTTGTATTGTACTCTCCCAAGTGCTTATTACAGTGCTCTGCACATAGTAAGCTCTCAATAAATACCATTGACTGATTGACTGTTGCCTTTTAGCTCTCTGGGAACCAGGGGCAATTCTGTCTGCTGTCTGCTTCTTTCTTTATTGCAGTGGTTTTGGTAGTCACCTGAAGAGGTGCGTACGAAATGTGATCTTATTTTAAAACACCCTGGTAAAGCGGGGCTGGTTTACCAGGGCCTGAAACTAGCTGCTGTGACAGTAGTAAGGAAGCAGCATGTTGCAGTGGATAGAGCACGGGCCTGGGAGTCGGAAGGTAATGGGTTCTAATTTCAGCTCCACCACTTGTCTTCTGGGTGACCTTGGACAAGTCACTTCTCTGTGGCTCAGTTACCACATCTGTGAGTATTTTATCTTGACTTTTCCATTAACACGGGGCTCTTCAAGACTGCAACCCCCACATCACTCTCTTAAGACTCTTTCTTAAGAATTTGAGGTGCCATTACTGGCTCAGACCAAGAGTCTCTCTATCCCAGGGTTTGTTTCTTTCTTGCTACCAACCCTTGGCCCAAGTCCTCCCTCTGACCCTTAAACCTATCTGATATAGGAGCAGCGTGGCCTAAATGAAAGAGAATGGGCTTGGAAGTCAAAGGACCTGGGTTCTAGTCTTTGCTCCACCACTTGCCTGCTTGTGACCTTGAGCAGGTCACTTAACTTTACTCCACCTCAGTTTCCTCAGCTGTAGAAAGGGAATTCAATGCCTGTACTCCCTCCCATTTAGATTATGAGCCCCAAGTGGAACAGGGACTGTGCCCAAACTGATTATCCTGTATCTATTCCCGTGCTTAGAACAGTCCTTGACGACAGTGCTTATTAAATACCAAGGTAGTAAAAATAACCACTACTCTCCTCATCTTCAAAACCCTCCTAAACATGAGGAGTCTAGATGCCTGGCTTTCCTCTTAGAGGTCGTCACTTCTCAGCTGTGTGACTGTGGGCAAGTCACTTCACTTCTCTGTGCCTGTTACCTCATCTGTAAAATGGGGATTAACTGTGAGCCTCACGTGGGACAACCTGATTACCCTGTATCTACCCCAGTGCTTAGAACAGTGCTCTGCACATAAGCGCTTAACAAATGCCAACATTATTATATCTCCTCCAAGTGGCCTTCTCTAAATTTTTGCTTCTCCTCTTTGCCCTCCCTTTTGCATCACCTTCATTCTTCGGTCTGTACCCCTTAAATCACTTTGATTTTCACCCCACCCCTCACAGCACTTATGTACAAAGTCGTTAGTCTTTTAACTTAATGTTTGTCTCCTACCTAGATTGTGAGCCTCGTGTGGGACAGCAACTGTGTCCAACCTGATTAACTTGTATCTACTCCAGTGCTTAAAACAGTGTTTGACACATAGGAAGCTCCTAGCATAAGACCATTATTGTTATTAATAATAATGTTGGTATTTGTTAAGCGCTTACTATGTGCAGAGCACTGTTCTAAGCGCTGGGGGAGATACAGGGTCATCAGGTTGTCCCACGTGAGGCTCACAGTTAATCCCCATTTTACAGATGAGGCAACTGAGGCACAGAAAAGTTAAGTGACTTGCCCACAGTCACACAGCTGACAAGCGGCAGAGCCGGGAGTCTAACCCGTGACCTCTGACTCCGAAGCCCAGACTCTTTCCACTGAGCCACGCTATTATCGAGGTACAGTAAGTAGTTTGGTGTTAGAGGAACAGAGTGTGCAAGTTGGGTCATAGCAGGAGATAAAGTAGGAGTGACGAGAGCTAATTGAGTGCTTTAAAGCTGCTGCTAAGGAGTTTCTGTTTCATGTGGAAGTGGATGGGCAACCACTGGAGGTTCTTGAATGGGGAGGCGTGGACTGAACCTTTTTTAGAAAAATGCTCCAGGCAGCAGAGTGAAGTCTGGAGTGGGGAAGAGACAGGAGGCAGGGAGGTCAGCGAGGAGGCTGATGCAATAGCCAAGGAGGGAGAGAAAAGGTCTTTGGATCAGCACAGTAGCAGTTTGGATGGAGAGGAAAGGGTGGACCTTATTGATGCTGTGAAGGTAGAACTGATTGGATTTGGTGACAGATTGAATATGTTGGTTGTATGAGAGAGATGAGTCAAGAATAATGCCAAGTTTACACTCTTGTGAGACAAGGACGATAATGGTGCTGTCTTCAGTGATAGGAAAGATAGGGAGAAAAGATTGGGTGGGAAAATCAGTTGTTTTGGACATGTTAAATTGGAAGGATTGACTGGACATCCAAGTAGAGATGTCCCGAAGGCAGAAAGAAATTTGAGTCTGTCAAGGAGAGGGGTCACGGCTAGAGAGGTAAATTGGGGAATCATCTGCTTAGAGATGGTAGTTGAAGTCGTGGGAACAAATGAGTTCTCCAAGGGCGTGGGTATGGATGGAGAATAGAAAAGGACCTAGAACTGAGCCTTGAGGGAGCCCCCATGGTCAGAGGTGAGAGGAGCCTGAGAGAGACTGAGAATGAGCAGCCAGGGAGATAGGAGAACCAGGAAAGAATAGTGTCAGTGAAGCCAAGTTGGAAAATGTTTCCAGGAATAGGGGGTGGTCCACTTTGCTCTCTTCCTTCTACCTTTATTTTCAAAATACTTGAACATACCTATGTGATTGAATAATGAGGGTATTTGATAAGTGCTTTCTATGTGCCAAGCACAAGATAATCAGGGAGAAGAGGTATTTCATCCCCACTGTACAGATGAGGAAACTGAGGAGCAGAGAAGTTAAGTGACTTGCCAAGGTCATATGGCAGGCAGAAGCAGCATGGCCTAGTGGAAAGATCCAGGGCCTGGGAGTCAGAGGACTTGGGTTCTAATCCCAGTCCTGCCAATTGCTTGTTGCGTTACTTTGGGCAAGTCACTTAACTTTTCTTTGCCTCAGTTCTCCAATTCTCCCTCATACTTAGTGTCCAACCTAATTAGCTTATACAGACCCCAGTGCTTAGAACAGTGTGTTACACATAGTAATTGCTTAACAAATACTTTTTTTTTTTTTTAAAGAAAACGGTGGCAGACCCAGGATTAGAACCCTGGCCCCATGTTCTTTATCTCTCGTGCCACCCCCACGCCCCCGAGTTCTTATAACCTGTCTAATATGAAAATATTGTGTGGGAACCTCACAGTGTTAATCTTCTTTAAAGACTGAAGCAAAGAGTTGAGTCCTTCAGTTATCACCTTTTCATCCAAGTGCACCTTTTACACTGCAATCATCACTGATTCTCTAGAAAGCTGAAGAATTTTTATTTACTTTGGCCAGTCTAGCAAGGGCTTCATGTTCCCTTTGACTTCTAATTCTAACGAATGTAATTAATAACTATAATATTTATGAAGTGCATCAATCAGTACTATTTGAGCACCTACTGTGAGCAGAGCACTGTACTAAATGCTGTGGTAGATAAAATATAATCAGATGAGTCTGCCCCACATGGGGCTCACAGTCTAAGGGGAGGGGGGAGCAGGTGTCTTATCCCCATTATGTAGAGCAGGGAACTGGGGGCATGGAGTAATTTTGTGACTTGCCTAAGGTCACACAGCAGGCCATGGTACTCTCCCAAGTGCTTCCTATAGTACTTTGTAATAATAATAATAATATTGGTATTTGTTAAGTGCTTACTATGTGCCGAGCACTGTTCTAAACATTGGGGTAGATACAGGGAAATCAGGTTGTCCCACATGAGGCTCACAGTCTTAATCCCCATTTTACAGATGAGGTAACTGAGGCACAGAGAAGTTAAGTGACTTGCCCCAAGTCACACAGCTGACAGGTGGTGGAGCTGGGATTAGAACCCATGACCCCTGACTCTGTAAGCCCGTCAAACGGCAGGGACTGTCTCTATCTGTTGCCGACTTGTTCATTCCAAGCGCTTAGTACAGTGCTCTGCACATAGTAAGCGCTCAATAAATACTACTGAATAAATACTACTGAATCATCCAATCACCCATGTATCACTGATGATCACCTGCAGGTGAGAAAAATGAAGGTATTGGGCGGGGATTTCATTCTTTCCTGGGTTATTTCTAGAGAGAAGGGACTGAATCTTGGGAGTGTTCTATGTACCCCTATCTTCTTATTTTAATTTAATCCTCACAAGCAACATCCAAGAAAGGCAGGCAAAGGCTGTAGTCTCATTAGTTTAGTTTATTACGGATGGCATCAGACTGTTAGGCTGAGCAAGGATACAGCACGCAGAATTCCGGGTCAGAACACAAGGTGCGTTATAGCATATAGACCATCTGTACTTGCACCCCCTCTATTTACAATATTTGTTCAACGACATGCTCAAATACCTTAGCAAAGAAAGTCACTCCCAGCCTCATTGGTGTAGAATGTTTGCCTTCAACCCCTCAGCTGTCTTGGATCCCATCTTCACCTCTGTAAGCAGCAGGAAAGTGCATGACATCTCCTCCCCTTCACTGCTTGCTCTCCTTCCTCCTGTCCTCATCCATCCCTCCATAGATCAGTGCACACAGAACCTCCTTTCCAACCAACACTGGGGTTTCAAATACTAAAGACTTGCAAAGTGCTTTTATTTATTTTTTTTTAAAAAAGACAGCTCAGACACACACCCCCTCATGCCTTCTGAGGGGGATATGACAATTAGTTCCTCAATCTCACCTGAACTGCACTGGGGAAGACAGGGAACTGAATAAACTAGGGGCCGAAACTGTTTTGCAGACAAAGATGGTGGTTTCCGACCGCAGAGCCTGAGCCGACGGGAATAGACCACAAAAGAGTTTTTTCCTTCAGTCTGATGGTATTACGACAGGGAAAGGGAGATGATTTGAGCGACAATTGAGATGTCCAGCTCGCACTCTCTTCCACATCAGCTGAACGGTTGTGTTTCAACCCAGATCCCGACCTCTCCTAAAACCTGAGCGGCTGAAGTCAAAGGCTAAGCTACTTCTGATCCACTTTCTGGGGAGCCCCTGGTCCAAAAGTTTGAGAGGAGAGGAGGAAGGGGCGCAGCCAGCTGTCACTTGCTCCCCGGTGTGGTTTCATAGGGATTCCGGAGCTTTGCCAGGAGCCGACAGCTTTCGTCCGGGGCTACGACGGATGTGATGTGGAATACTTCCCCGAGGCACCAACCGGTCCTGGCCAAAGGAGAGCCCTAACGGCAAAGCAGCACGGGCCTCAAGGCAAGGAAAAGTGGGTTTCTGGGGAGCAGGGACATACGTGGCCTTATGAGTCCTAAACAAAGAACCGAAACAAACCTCATCCCACTTTTCCTAGAAGCCCAGATTGAAGCCTGTCTCCTCCTCTCTCAAAACTGCTCCTTTCTCCTTTCCCTAAGATCCATATGCCCAACTCGGCCCATTCATGATTTTCAGCTCAGCTGTTTGGGACGACACCCAGAACGGCTCACATTAGAGACAAGCACTGTGGACAGAAACAAATGGACGGTGGCGAAGGGGAGGCCAGTGATTTGGATGAGGACCCGGGGACTCGCAGCCCATGGAGCAGCTGCCCTCTTAGCCCTGACCTGTCAGTGGGGACATTACTGCTGCTGCCCTGGATATCATCATCCTCTACCACTTAAAGCAAACCTTAAAAAAACAAAAAAAATCCTGCCAACTCGTTCAAAACTCTTCAATCCTCCACCTTTCCACCCAACTACAAATATGAAAGGTGAATGAAAAATGAGCAATACAAGAAAGGGGATTGAGCAGGGTCAGGGTTAGCAGCTGGGTGAAAAGTTTTCAGTGCATAACTGGTAATGCTCTACCCCTGGAGATGGGTGGGAACAGGTTTTCTCTCCCTGTGACAACTCAGCTACTCGTCTCCTCAGGAACCTTCCAGGTGCCCTCCTGGGTCAAAAGGTGCTGGGGGAGGAGACGTAGGAGAGGAGAGACTCAATACTTTATTTTCTCCACTGCTGGGAGTTCCAAGAGATCTGGGCTCGTTAGAAGCCAAAAAACCCACCAAGCTCTCGCTTCTACCTACGGTCTCCAAATGTCAGTCATCAGCTGCCCAGCAAGGAGCGGAAGGAGCTCAAGCTCTCTCTGCCCCGGCCTATGGAAGAGTTGGCCACCTCCAACTTGGTCATCTGGGGAGATTGGCCTCCCTCAGTACAGCGCGCTGAGGGCTGAGCGCTAGCCAGCAGGCCTGTGAGTCACTCTGTAACCGCTCCAACTACTATCAGGGATAGAAGATGCCAACAGGATACCCTAACCTCTATCCCAGGAGGGAAAGGATTCCTTTCTCTGGCATCTCTGGTCAAAATCAGTCCCGAGTTTGGGGGGGGGGGGAGTGGGAAGTGAGAAAGGCTGCAGCCCCAGTAGAACGTTTGAAACGCTGGAATGGTCATGGGTACCCGCTGACTCTCGACCAGCCCATCCTCGCCGGGTCAAAAGTGTCAGGGGGAGGAGAAGCGGGAGACCCGGTTCACGTGAGGGCTGGCTGCCAGTCTAGGATAAGGACAACAATTACCACCCTCCGCTCCCCTAAAATGGGCTCTGGCTGCTGCTCAGGTTAGAGGGGAGAAGCTCTAGAAGGGTGATCCCAGCAACAGCGCCCTTTCCCAGCCACCTGCCCTAGTGAGCCACCTCCCTGCTAGGGGGGCCAAGTGGGAGAGCGGTGGTGGTATGGGAGTGTTGTTAGGGAGCTCATGAAAGTTAAGCAGCTCCAAAAACTGCCCCTAAGAATCGGCAAGACCAGCTTAGATGATTAACCCGACCAGCTTGCTACAGCCACAAAGGGTTGCCTGGTCCCTCCGGTCGCGGTTAATCCTCTTTAAGAAGCTGCCGGCGGCCAACGAGGGTCCTCCTCGTGCCTGTTGTGGGGTGAGCTGATGCCAGCGGGGCTTACCAAAGTGCTTAATCCTTGCCCCAACAAGAACGCTTAAGGAGCAAGCTTGAGGCCTCACTTTCCCCTGGGCCTTCTCAGTAAGAAAAATAATCAAATCAGCCTAGCCCTGCTTCTGGGCCAGGACCACCCCTGATTTGGTGAGGGGAAGGGTTCTCTGGCTCTCTTGAACTCCGAAGCAAGTTGAGCTGGACAAAGTGCTGACAGTGCCCTGCTTTCTGATGCTCCTGCCAGGGCACCGTTAAACCCAATTCCAGGGCTCAGGAGAGCCATCGCCCTGTTTCAGCAGCAAAGGAGAAGCGGATAGGTTCTCCAGGGTCTCAAGAGAGGCCTGTTTTAAGAGCTCTAGTCACCCCACCAAGAAACAATGGTGGACAAGCACGCTGGGGGGACACAAGGGCAGCGAGTGACTTCCAGAAGTCTGACCTGGCCCCAGAAAAGGTGATGGACGGCAATGGGCCCGGGCCAGCCCTCCTCCCACTCATCACGGGCCTGTGGGGAAGCCAGCTCCGACGGAGATCCACCACCCCCAAGAACTATCCGCAGTGGCCACCCAAGCCAGGCAGGGGAGCCACAACTTGAGGCCACAGGTGTACAAAAATAAAAATTTAAAACAACAACAAAAAAATTAACGAGGGGAAAGTCCAGGTATCGGGTCAGTTCTGAGGGTCTGGGACCTGCCGCATCCTTCCTTCATGTGGCCTCCAAAGCGGTAGCCTCAGTCAGCTCTTCCTCGTAATCCCAAACACAGGACTCCTGGCTCTGCTTGGCCAGCAGTTCCCGTCGGGCCTGCAGCCGCTCACACCTGGGGCAGCTACCGGACTTGAAGCAGGCTTTGTGGTAACAAGCTTTGCACTCTGAAAAGAAGAGAGATGGGCATACCGACGCTGTTATTTCAGGGCTGCTGCTGCTGCTGCACGCGCACATCTGGGAATTCTGCAGTCGCTCCCAACCCCAGCCGCTAGCTCCTGCTGCCGGGAAACTCGGGGAACTGTAAAAAGCAGCATCCGCCAGCCACTAAGAGGGGTGTGTGGGGGTGGGGAGAGACACCGGCTCTGCATTCCCCGCTTTCTCTGGGTCTCACCTTCACACGTCCGGCACTTGTGGAGCTCGAAGGGGAAGATGATGTCCTCTTCATTCTGACAGAACTCGCAGATGAAGCCCTTGGCTTGGCAGAGCTGAGGGGGACAAACGAGTAAAAGGTGAGAGGCCATAGATCACTGGCCAGTGGAGGGTGGTGGGAATAGGGAGGGAACCTGAAGGGCATCCAGAGGAGTTCTCGCTGCCTGACTGGGCCCAGGAATGCTGATGGCAATGCCTTCCCCTCTATCTGCCTCACGGTGAAGATGGAAGGAGATCTGGTTGCAGCTAAAGAAACAGTCTGGTCTAGTGGAAAGAGCAGGAGGTCTGGGAGTCAGAAGACCTGAGTTCCAATCCTAGGTCTATCACTTGCCTGCTGTGTGCCCCTGGCAAGTCACGTAGCTTAGTGCGGGAGCACGGGCCTGGGAGTGAGAAGGACCTGGGTTCCAATCCTGGCTCGGCCACATGTTTGCTGTGTGACCTTGAGCAAATCACTTCTCTGGGCCTCAGTTCCATCATCCTACTCTATCCTAATCCTCCTCGACCTCTCAGCTGCCTTCGACACTGTCGACCATCCCCTTCTCCTCCACCTTATCTCGCCTTGGCTCCACGGACTCTGTCCTCTCCCGGTTCTCCTCTTATCTTTCTGGCTGTTCATTCTCGGTCTCCTTCGCGGTCTCTTTCTTCCCCTCCCATCCACTAACTGTAGGGGTTCCTCAGGAGTCAGTTCCTGGCCTTCTTCTGTTCTCCATCTATAACATCTCCATCTCTCTTGGTGAACTCATTCACTCTCACAGCTTCAACTATCATCTCTATGCAGATGATACCCAAATCTACATCTCCTCCCCCTTTCTCTCCCCCTCCAGGGTTGTATCTCCTCCTGCCTCCAGGACATCTCCACCTGGATGTCTGCCCGCCACCTAAAACTCAACATGTCTAAAACCGAGGTCCTTATCTTCCCTCCCAAACCCCTGACTTCCCTGTCACTGTGGACGGCACTACCATCCTTCCCGTCTCACAGGCCCACAACCTTGGTGTCATCCTTGACTCTGCTCTCTCATTCACCCCACACATCCAATCTGTCACCAAAACCTGCCGGTCTCACCTTCGCAATATCGCCAAGATCCGCCCTTTCCTCCCCATCCAAACTGCTATCGTGCTGGTACAAGCTCTCACAATATCCCGACATCCCGCCTGGATTATTGTGTCAGCCTCCTCTCCGATCTCCCTTCCTCCTGTCTCTCCCTGCTCCAGTCTATTCTTCACTCCGCTGCCCAGATCATTTTCCTACAGAAAAGCTGTGGGTATGTCACTCCCCTTCTCAAAAACCTCCAGCGGTTGCCTATCAACCTTTGCAGTAAACAAAAACTCCTCACTCTTGGCTTCAAAGCTCTCCATACTCTCCCCGTACACTCCACTCCTCTGCCGCTCACCTCCTCACGGTCCCCCGTTCACACCTGTCCTGCCATCGACCTCTGGCCCACGTCCTACCATTGACCTGGAATGCCCTCCCTCCTCACATCCGCCAAACTAACTTTCTTCCCCTCTTCAAAGCCCTCCTGAGAGTTCACCTCCTCAAGGAGACCTTCCCAGACTGAGCCCTCCCTTTCCCTCTGCTCCTCCTCTCCTCCCCATTCCACCTGCTCCCTCACTCTGCTCCTCCCCCTTCCCCTCAGCACTGTGCTCATTTGTATATATTATTTATTACCCTGTTCATTTTGTTAATGAGGTGTATATCTCCATGATTCTATTTATCTTGATGATGTCTTGTTTAGTTATGCTGTCTCCCCGTTTAGACTGTGAGCCCGTTGTTGGGCAGGGATTGTCTCTGTTGCCAAATTGTACATTCCAAGCGCTTAGTACAGTGCTCTGCCACACAGTAAGCGCTCAATAAATACTAGTGAATGAATGAATGAAATCTGTAAAATGGGGATGAAGACTGTGAACCCCATGTGGGACATGGACTGTGTCCAACCTGATTAACTTGTATCTATCCACTGTTCTAAACAGTGCTTGGCCCACAGTCGGTGCTTAACAAGTACCATAATTATTATTATTATTTTTCTCTGCTATGTCTCAGTTTCCGCATTTGTAAAATGGGAATTCAATTCCTCTTCTCCCTGTCTCTTAGACTGTGAGCCCCATGTAGAACAGAAGCTGTTTCCGACCTGATTACCTAGTATCTACTCCCGCACCTAGTAAAGTGCCTGGCACATGGTGAGCACTTTACAAATACCATAACAATGTTCAAACAGAAGCTCAATCTTGGGGCAGAACTGGGCATTGTTTCTGATGGAGTTGCATTTGGGAGGGACTGAAGATCAACTGAAGAGGCCCGGGTTTTGAATTTCTTTGGTGGGGGGTGATGGGGAGAGTGAGATAGTTCTCTACAAATCAAAGCATTTCCCTCTTCTGCACCTGAAATGATTTTGTATAAAACTGAAAACACAAGCCCCTCACCTCACCCTCTCTCAACTAATAACACATGTAAAGAGTTCCCCATCAGCAACGATTCAGGTTAGCAACTTCATTTTCACACTGTATGTAGGCTGGAGAAGCAGAGAAATCCCCATTCCCTCTGGGGGGCTTATTATGCTCATTATGCTCCCCAGAGGGCTGGTCTCACTTGTGGACTTTGGGAGTACCATTACCTGAGCTGAGAATGCAGGCCTCTGTATCTCTGGGGAGAAGCGGACACAGGAGACATGGGTGTGTCACCCAGGCACAGATCCCTGAGGTTCCAGCTCTTATTTCCCAGCACACGTCTTTCCGATGCGGAAAACGTGGAGCTTTTCAAGGAGACACTAGTTCCCCTGCGCTCCATTGGGCTATTCAATAATTCATTTTCCCTGAGTCTTTGGGAAAGTTAGGCTTGTCCAGCTGAGCCAGTTGTTGGGTTATCTTTATTTAGATTGTCTACTAGACTATCTACTAGATTGTAGTAGACTGTAGACTGTAAACTCCTTGTGATCAGGGAACAAATCTACCAAGTCTGTTGTAGAGAAGTAGTGGGGCCTAGTGGATACAGCCCAGGCCTGGGAGTCAGAAGGATCCTAATCCCATCTCCGCCATTTGTCTGCTGTGTGACTTGGGCACATCACTTCACTTTTGTGTGCTTCAGTTGCTTCGTCTGTAAAACGGGGATTAAGACTGTGAGCCCCATGTGGGACAGGGACTGTGTCCAACCTGATCCACCCCAATGCTTTGTACAGTGCCTGGCACATAAGAAGCACTTAATACATACAATTATTATTACTCTCCCAGACACTTAATACAGGGCTCTGAACCCATTAAGTGCTCAATAAATACCACTGATTGATGCCTGTAGCCCTGTAACTGGGCTTCTGTGCCCGGCTCTCAGTGGATGCCAGAGCAAGAGGGAAACTCTTACCACGCAGCACTCCACGTGCAGGGCACCGGCCCTGGTGAGCTCTGCGAGCCGGGGCACTAGTTCGCCCTTCTTGGTGGCTGTCAGGTCACTCAGGGAGTACAGGTGGAGATCCTCTGTCAGGTGACCCGGGACCATGTCGAAGGAGTCCAGGACCCTAAAGGTGAGAAGGGAGAAGAAATCAGCAAGGCTGCTGGTTAGAGCCTGGTAAGGAGGGAAAAACAGGATGGGGGTGGGGGAGAGGCAGTCTCTTTCTTTAGGGGAGTCAGCAGAGGGGGGAATGAGTGTGCAGCTATCAGCCAACCCTAGGGAGACCTGAGTCCCACAGCCTGGACACAGCAGCCCTTTCTTCTCCAAAGGAGGAAAGCCAGTGGGTTTCCAGCTAAAGCGGGGTTTTCCAGAGTGGGGGATGGTACACTTTGAGCTCACTCTGATGATACGTGGCCCAAGTGGGTCAGTCACCACAGGCCGCCCTGTTACCGTACTGCTCTAATCCCAGCTCCACCACTTGCCTGCCTCTTCGGCAAGTCACTTAACTTCTCTGGGCCTCAGTTACCTCATCTGTAAAACAGGGATTAAGAGTGTGAGCCCCGTGTGGAACAGGGACGATGTCCAACCTGATCAACTTGTATCTACACCAGTACTTAAAACAGTGCTTGGCACATGGTAAGCACTTAACAAGTACTATTATTATTATTACAAAGGCAGGCCCAGTCCACTGATTCCTGTGGGTGGGTTGTTTACAAATGCTGGCTCGCTGGGGAGAAATCCAGGGCATTTTTGACCAAGGCAGATAATCCAGAGGAGTAAAGAAATTTTCCTGTAGGTAAAGTGGGTGATTGATTGACTGACTGGCAGGAAAGACCACCACCAGAATGCTCATCTTCCGTGCTCAGACCCAGCCTGAGAAAACCAGCCTCACATGAGAGATCAGTGTCTGAGACAGACCTTTTGGACTGGAACCACAGCACTTATGGACATTTCTGTAATTTTATTTGTATTCATGTCTGTCTCTCTTCCACCCCACAGACTGTAAGCTCATTGTGCACAAGGAATGTGTCTGCTTAATGTTGTACTGAACTTTCCCAAGTGCTTATTGAGCCCAGTAAGTGCTCAATAAATACAATTGCTACATAACATCTTTGATGAAGAAAAGTCCCTGATGGCAATCTGAGGACATCTCCCTTCTGTTCTAAAGTCTCCAAAAGATTGTGTGAATGTGTTGGGATTGGGTGTAGAGAGTGTGAAGGTGTACAGCGTTCTGCTTTAAGAGTTGAAAAGACTGTGTGAATTTGTTGGGATAATAATAATAATAATAATGTTGGTATTTGTTAAGCGCTTACTATGTGCCGAGCACTGTTCTAAGCGCTGGGGTAGACACAGGGGAATCAGGTTATCCCACGTGGGGCTCACAGTCTTAATCCCCATTTTACAGATGAAGTAACTGAGGCACCGAGAAGTTAAGTGACTTGCCCAAAGTCACACAGCTGACAAGTGGCAGAGCCGGGGTTCAATCCCATGACCTCTGACTCCAAAGCCCACGCTCTTTCCAGTGAGCGACGCTGCTTCTCTAGCAGCGTGTAGAGGGGGATTAAGGTCCCCCTCTTGTTTGCAGAATGGAGGAACACCAAAGAGATTTGAGGTGATGCCTATAGAGAGATTATGTATATGCACGTGGATGGACTAGGAACAAGGAAAGGTTGTAAAGATGGAAAAGAGTGAAAGGCCCTAAAGGATCACCTCTAAAGAGATAATGGGGGAGTGAATATAGATGAGAGAGAATCCAAATATGGCAGAAAGGAATGAGAATGTTGAAAAAGGATTTAGGCATTGGTCCTGGGTGACGAAAATTGATAGCTCATTTGATAAACGTGATTGGCTGTATCCGTGTGTCTGAAAGTATATGCAGAATGAGTGACGTTAAATGAACTGGCCAGTGTTGTGAAAAACGTGTACTGGGCATTGTGAAGAGACATTCCTAACTGATTCTGGGTAGCTCCACAGGTTGAGAGTCGTCTTATTAGTTTGGTGTTTCTAATACTTTTCCCATCTCTAAACTATCCTTGGAAGTCACCTGGTCAGTTGCAGGAAACCTGCAACTTGAGGCATGGGGAAACCTAACCAACTTTCCTTCGGGGCCTTGTTGGAAATTAGAAAAACTTGGGGGTTGAAGCTTTTAGTTTAGAAGATCCCAAAGGAATTTTTTTTGGAGAAAAGGCACATCCCTCAAGCAAAGGGTTGTCTCCCTGGAGGAAATAGTTGCCTTCCTCAATCAAAAGGCACTTCTCTCAAATAGTTCGTTCATTCATTCAATAATATTTACTGAGCACTATGTGCAAAGCACTGTACTAAGCACTTGGAAAAGTACAACAGAAAAGCAGAAGTAGAGAGGCAGCAAGGTATAATGGATAAAGTAGGGGCCTGAGTCAGAAGGTCAGGGGTCCTAATTCCGGCACCACCACTTGCTTGCTGTGTGACCTTGAGCACTCTGACCTTGAGCAAGTCACTTTACTTCTCCCTGCCTCAGTTACCTCATCTGTAAAATGGGGACTGAGACCGTGAGCCCCACTTAGGACAGGGACTGTGTCCAACCCAATTTAATTGTAGCTACCCCAGTACTTAGTACGGTGCCTGGCACATAGTACGCCTTTAAATACCATAATTATTGTTATTATTATAATACAGAACTAAACAGGGACATTCCCTGCCCACAATAAACAAAATGACAGATATGTACACAGTGCTATGGGGCTGGGAGGGGAGAAGAGCAAAGGGAGCAAGTCAGGGCGACGCAGAAGGGAGTGGGAGATGAGGAAAAGTGGGGCTTTGTCTGGGAAGGTCTCTTGGAGGAGATGTGCCTTCAAAAACGCTTTGAAGTGGGGTAGAGTAATTGTCTGTAGGATTTGAGGTGAGAGGGCGTTCCACGTCAGAGGCAGGATGTGAGCCAGACTGAGATGGGTAGATCGAGGCACAGTGAGAAGATTAGCACTAGAGAAGCGAAATGTGTGGGCTGGGTTGCAGAAGGAGAGAAGCAGGGTGAAGCAGGAGGGGGCAAGGTGGAATGCTTTGAAGCCAATGGTGAGGAGTTTTTGTTTGACACAGAGGTGGATGTTTTTTTGAGGACGGGGAGGGGGCATGTCCTGATGGTTTCTGTAGAAAAATGATCTGGGCAGCAGAGTGAAGTATGGACTGGAGTAGGGAGAGACAGGAGGTTGGGAGCTCAGCAAGGAGGCTGATGCAGTAATCCAAGAGGGATAAGTTGAGTGATTGTATTAACACGGTAGCAGTTTGGATGGAGAGGAAAGGGCAGATTCTAGTGATGTTGTGAAGGTGGGACCGACAGGATTTAATGATGGATTGAATATGTAGGTTGAATTACAGAGAGAAGTCAAGGATAACGCCAAGGTTCTGGTCTTATAAGACAGCAAGGATGGTGGTGTCATCTCCAGTGATGGGAAAGTCAGGGTGAGGACATGGTTTGGGTGGGAAGATAAGAAGCTCTGTTTTGGAGATGTTAAGTTTGGGGTGATGGGAGGACATCCAAGTAGAGAGAAGCAGCGTGGCTCAGTGGAAAGAGCACAGGCTTAGGAGTCAGAGGTCATGAGTTCTAATACCGGCTCCACCACCTGTCAGCTGTGTGACTCTGGGCAAGTCATTTAACTTCTCGGTGCCTGTTACCTCATCTGTAAAATGGGGATTAAGACGGTGAGCTTCACATGGGACAACCTGATTACCCTGATTACCCCAGCGCTTAGAACAGTGCTCGGCACATAGTAAGTGCTTAACAAATACCAACATTACTATTATTAAAGGCAGGAGGAGATGCTATACTGGAGAGAGGGAGAGAGATCAGAAGCGGAGATGTAGATTAGGGCATCGGCTGCAAAGAGGTGGTAGTTGAAGCCATGGGAGTGAATGAGCTCTCCAAGGGAGTGGGTGTAGATAGGGAATAGAAGGGGACCCAGAACTGAACCTTGTGGGACCCTCACAGTTAGGAGGTGGGAGGCAGAGGAGGAGACTGCAAAGGAGAAGGAGAATGAACAGCCAGAGAGATAAGAGGAGAACCAGTTCAGTGTGAAACTGCAAAGAAGGTAATTGGGAGAGAATTTGCAACTGCTCTCCCAGGCTAGAATGCCTGTAGGGGTGGTGATTTAATCACCATTTCTGAAATTCTACTGCATTAGATTTTGCTAAATTGGGAAAAGAGGTATATAAGCGAGTCAAATACAAGCTATATGGGAAGCAGCATGGCGTAGTGTATAGAACAAGAGCCTGGGAGTCAGAAGGTTGTGGGTTCTAATCTCAGCTCCATCATTTGTCTGCTGCGTGACCCTGGACAAGTCATTTCACTTCTCTGTGCCTCAGTTTCCTCATCTGTGAAACAGGGATTGAGACCGGGAGCCCGACGTGGGATAGGGACTGTGCCCAACCCCATTTGCTTGTATCCACCCCAGCGCTTAGCACAAAGCCTGGCACACAGTAAGCGTTTAACAAATACCAGAATTACTGTCCAAGTAAACATCCAGAGTAACTGGGATGTTCGGGTGGCTGGCCTAGCACTCACAGTAGCACCTGGTCATCCCTCCGTGGGTGACCCCCGTGGGAGCCCTGCTAAGATTTATGATGCTGGGAGGGGGCTGCAGTTGCCCTATGTACTGAGCCCTGCAACGACTCTTAAGCTCCTTGTTGTAACACACTCCGCTCGGTCCGTCGGATTTGTAATCTATGGGTTATCCATAACATGTCCATTTATCGTTGTACCGTACTCTTCCAAGCGCTTAGTACAATGCTCTGAACCCCAAAAGTGCTCAATAAATACGACTGAATGATTGAACGACTTCATTTACTTAGATGGCCATTCCCTTGTGGGATCGGGACTGCGGTCTCATTATCACGTATTGCACAGGTCTCCATAAACCTTTCTAAATACCACAATTTCTCCTACCGGATGGGTTTCTGAAGGGAAAGTTTGCGGACAGGGAAATGCCAAGGCAGTCTGTGACCCCCCCCTCGCCATCCCCGGCCAAAGAACTCACTCTTTCGCCAGGCGGCACGTCTTGAACATGTTCTTCATGTGGAATAGCTGGATCCGCAGCAGCTGGAGAGAGGGAGGGAAGAGAAGAAAAAGGAAGTAGCTGCCATATCAGAACGGCAGACCTCAGGGGAGCTCCCCCCACCCCCCGGGGCCCAGTAATAATTATAATTATTGTGGTATTTGTTAAGCGCCTACTATGTGCCAGGAACCGTACTAAGTGCTGGGGTGGAGACAAACAAATCGGTTTGGACACAGTCCCTGTCCCGCAGAGGGATCAAGTCTTATACTCCATTTTACAGATGAGGTAACTGAGGCACTGAGAAGTGAAGTGACTTGCCTAAAGTCACACAGCAGACAAGTGGCAGAGTGGGATATCTTGAGCTGCTGGATGCAGCAGGAGTTTCAATCAGTGCCCCTATACCATGGAAGAGTAACCCCCAAGTGAGTCTGCCTGTGCCCATCCACTTACCCTCCATGTGACCTAGTGGCACAGAGGAAAGGGGTCAACCAAGTGGAAAAAAGTTCAGGCTCGGGAGTCAGAGAACCTGGGTTTCAATCCCAGCTCCACCACTTGTCTGCTCTGTGACCGTGGCAAATTATTTCACTTCTCTATGCCTCAGTTATCTCATCTGTAAAATGGAGATTAAAGCTCTGAGCCCCATGTGGAACATGAACTGTGTCCAACCTGATTGGCTTGTACCTACCCCAATGCTTAGTACAGTACTTGGCACACAGTTAAGCGCTTAAAAAAATACAATTTAAAAAAGGTGGGGGGGCAGAAGGAGGAAGAAGAGGAATGAGGGACAGATGGTGAAGTTGGTCGGCTCACAATCATATACTGAAATGGGGAGATAACTCAGGCATCCTGAGTCATTAGGCTCCAAGAAAAATCCTGCCCCTGATGAGTCCCCATGGCATGAAGCTGTCTCTCTGGCCTAGACAGCCAGTCAATTCCGTCCTCAACCTAAAATTGGGTCACCTAGATTTCTGGAGACCGGGAGAATCGGAGGAATGGGGGAATAGGAAAACACTGGAGCCCTTGTTAGGAAATGGAAAAAGATGACGCTCATTTTGGGCAGAGACTGTGTCTACCAACTCTGTTAACCAAGCAATCAATGGTATTTACAGAGCACTGGACTGAGCTCCTGGAAGAGTACAACAGATTTGGTAGACACGTTCCCTTCCAACGGCAAGCTTACAGTCCGGTTCTCTCCCAAGCGCTTACTACAGTGCTCTGCACACACTAAGCACTCAATCAATAAACACCATTGTTAACAATGATGAAGATGGCGGTTAACAGAGGGAGGGGACGGAGGCGTCTACAGGCGTGGTCACCTCCCCAACCCTCTCTGGGTCTTACCTGGACTTGGTTGAGCAGCTTCACTTTTCTGTAGAGGGTACTGTTGATGTCCTGCACGTTAAATAAGGGGTCGTTCCAGATCTTGGTGAGCAGGTCCTTGGAGAAGTTGCTGACGTAATACTTGCTGAAGTCCCACTTGCGCAAGATACGGCTGGGGATGACCATCTGGGCGTTCTCGTGGCAGCACTGGCAGAAGTACTTGCCCAGGTACTCGCAGTACCGCAGACGCTTGATGTAATCTGGAGAGAGGGGGCAGGGTCGGGGGATAATAATGATGATAATTACGGTATTTCTTAAGCTCTTACTCTGTGCCAAGCACAGTTCTAAGCACTGGATAATGAGTGGCCAGCCACCTGGGGAGGGATCTGTGCCTCAAAGGGCCCGGCTGCCTGGTAGCTAACTGCCCGCGATGTGCCCGGGGCCCAGGAGCCCCTCCCCGCCGGTCAGCAGCTCCATTCTGCTACGCTCTACTCATCCCATCGGGCACCCTCGACTCCTTGGTCCCAATGCCCCCAATCAGTCAATCGGTGGGATTTGCTGAGCACTCACTGTGCGCAGAGCGCTTGGGTGACAGCGAGACAAAAGAGTAGGTACGGATGTTCCCTGCCCACAAGGAGTTTACAGATTAGAGAAGGAGACAGATATTAAAATCAGCTATAAATGGTTGTGAACTAGAGCCTCGGACTCAGGTTTCAGAGACCTCTCAACCTTTCCCAGTGCTCTCTCACTGACCCTCCTCCTCCGAGGATGAGTTGTGGGGAATGGGAAGTCTGGCTGAGAGGACTTACCGGGATCCGTTCGGATGCCACAGCCTGCACAGCGGAAATTCTGCTTGGCCACGGTAATTTTTCTTCTATAGAGAGGAGAGAGGGAGGTGAAGGGGATGGAAAGTGTCAATCAATCAAGGGTATTTATTGAGCATTTACTGAGTGCAGAGCACTGTATTAAGTGCTTGGGAGAGTACAGTACAACAGAGTTGCTACAAGTTCCCTGCCCACAAGGAGTTTACAGTCAAGAGGAGCTCACAGTGTCAGATGGTTCTTGGAGAAGTGTCCCAAGCTGCAGGGGTGAGGGCAAAGGAAAGACCCCGAGGATCCCCGGCTTGGGGAGAGATGGGGGGGGTGGTGGTGGTGGAGTGAATTGTACTTTTCCAAAGCGCTTAGTACAGTGCTCTGCCCACAGTAAGCGCTCAATAAATATGATTGAAAGAATGAATGAAAGAATGAAGGCACCCTGGTCCAGACTGGGATGAGAAGGGAAATCAATTACCAGAAGGGGTCTGGCCACCTGACTATCTCCATGGCCCAGCTAGGAGCTGAGTGGTGGTGGGGAGCTAAAGGATCCCAATAAAACACAGTTGGAATGGAGCTGCCCTCCTGACCCAGGGAAGGCAGGACCCTCACTAAACAATGGCTAGGCTTCCAATGAGCTCAAGGCAAGAAGCGGGGGACGTTGGGAAGGGAACCAACGGCAGGAAAAAAACCAGACTAGCTACAACTGTGGGAAGCAGAGTGGCTGGAAAAGAGCACGGGCCTGGGAGTCAGAGGACCTAGGTTCTAATCCCAGCTCCACCACTTGCCTGCTGTGTAAATCACTTCCCTTCTCTGGGTCTCAAGTCCCTCATCTGCAAAATGGGGATTCAATCCCTGTTCTCTCTCCTATTTAGACTGTAAGCCCCATGTGGGACCTGATCGCTTTGTATCTAAGCCAGGACTTAGTAGAGTGCTTGAGACATAGTCTGCGCTTAACAAATACCACTATTATTATTATTATTATTATTAACAAATACCATAAAAAAATACTGTTGGTGAAGAACATTTCAGGATCAAGATGGCTAGCGCTCCAGCCTTGGGAGCCTCCCCTGGCCAGGCCCGGTTCAATCAATCAATGGTATTTATCGAGGGTTTATTGTGTGCAGGGCACTGTACTAAGCACTTGGGAGAGTACAATGCAAGAGAGCTGGACAGACAGGTTCCCTGCTCACGGTCCCTGGATAAGAGAGTTGAGGTGGGGGACTGGAGTGGGTGGGAAGTCCTGAGGGAAGGGAGGGGTGGCAGGAACCTGAAGAATCATGACTTTTCACAGAGAGAACAGTGGGGATCGGAACCTTACGTGGGGGCCGGGTGGACGTTGAAGATGATCTGGGGCCGGGGCGGGGCCCACTCGACAGGTTCCCTGCTCACGGTCCCTGGATAAGAGAGTTGAGGTGGGGGACTGGAGTGGGTGGGAAGTCCTGAGGGAAGGGAGGGGTGGCAGGAACCTGAAGAATCATGACTTTTCACAGAGAGAACAGTGGGGATCGGAACCTTACGTGGGGGCCGGGTGGACGTTGAAGATGATCTGGGGCCGGGGCGGGGCCCACTCCAGGTTTCCTCGCACTCTGATGCGCAGCTTGTAGATGTCAGCGTGCTGCCCATCATCTGGGGAGATGGGCAGTGAGTCAGGAATGGGCAGGAGCTGGGGAGAGAGAGGACCAGTACCAGATTTATATCCACCTTACTTCAACCCCGGAACCAAGTAAGAAAGAAAGCACGCTGTGAAGCATGCCCGAGCAACCATGTGTGTACTGGCCAGGCTGACACTTCGTATGAGCTGACCTTCTGGGGCTTGTTCGGTTACATTATTCTCTGACTTTCATGGGGCGCCTTCCTTCTCACTTCTACACACGACTTTGCTCCCAGCAAGTTCTGGGACGTCTCATCCCACGACAGTCAGGTGGGGGTGGGGGGGTGTCGTGCTTTCGTTTCCCCTCACTTGCCCCTGTAGCCGGGACCCGAATCTCTAGACTCGGTGACTGCATTTCAGGGACTGATTTGAAGGAGTGTCTGCAGCCCAAGGTTTCATCTGTCAGCTCACCAGCAGTCAGCTCACCAGTGAAACATCTGGGAGAAGGATCCGCCAGCATGAATGACATCACACCAAGAGTCGAAATCAAAAGGATAGGTCTCCTTTGACAGGGGTTGTATCCCCTCTCGTCTGAAGGACTAGTGGGAGATTGAGCCACAGTTAATTCCCAGGCCTCTCTGCTCTATCCACTGCTTCTCCACCTGGGCCAGCCACAATTTGAGTCTTCTGGCTCTGCCCTAAGAGGACCCAAGCCATCAGGACGGGCACAGATCAAATGAACCTCTGGGGGTGGACACTGGTTCACTGGCGAGCACTGGGGTGCCCTTAACAGCTAGGCTATATCATGGTGGAGGACTCAAAGGAAGCTTCAGGAGGCTCAGCTTAGGCCAGTGGGGCAAGGACTCATGATCACCTAAGAAAATGCAGAGAAATGTAGTGCTCTTTGGTATGAGCGCCCAGAGCTGAAATAGAGCCCTAAAATCTTGCTTCAGCAGTGGCTCAGTGAAAGTTTTCCATCACTACTCTCTTACAACGGTGTCCAGCGCAGGCCCAAATTCTGGGGCCCAGAAGAGTCCTGGCTGGACCCCAGGACCACACCCCATAGCCCAACCCCAGCCCAGGGGGCTTGGCCTCACAGCCAGGTTAGGGGCGCTGGAACTATCCTCTCGTCTGTTAGAGCTTTTGAGATTTCTAGCCCCAGAAAGTTCAGAGGAATTTCTCCACAGGCCGGGTTGTTTGTATGTGTTAGTGTGTGTGCCCGGAGATGTAAAATAATAACTGTGGCATTTAAGTGCTTACTATGTGCCAAGTACTGTTCTAAGCACTGGGGTAGATAGAAGGTAATCAGGTTGTCCCACGTGGGGCTCAGTCTTAATCTCCCTTTTACAGATGAGGGAACTGAGGCACAGAGAAGTGAAGTGACTTGCCCAAGGTCACAGAGCAGACAAGTAGCAGGACCTCTGCTCCCAGACCTGTGCTCTTTGGGCCCCTCTCCCTGGAAGCCCCCATCCCACCAGGCTGAAGAGGTCCCAAACAGGTGGGCCCTGAGGCCTGCTCAGTCCCCTTCCTTCTACTCTAACGGTCCACGCAGGCCAAACCCGGGCTCCAGGTACTTAGGCCATTACTCTGGGGGGGGGGGTTCTGATGCCAGAGCCCTGGAAGTGGTGGCCCAGCAGGCAGCAGACTAACTCGTTTTCCCTGGGATTGTCCTCACCTTCTGTGGGGCGTCGTGTTCTGGGACCAACCACTCCAGCTCTGAGGCAGCCGGAAGCTGCATCCCCTCAAACTGCTTCAGGAGCCCCATGGCCACTGCCTCCGCCGACGTGGAGTTCAGGAAGCAGTGAGAGCTGAAAAACAAGAGAAAACCCAGAGACTGAGTATAGGGGGTGGCCACGGGGGCAGGCGGACCAGAGAAACAGCCTAAAATTCAGATGGGATACTCTGAACAGGGGAACAGGGATGGGGCCATTTCCGGGTCAGTGATCTCAACTGAAATCTGGTGTGTCTTTCTGCATCTACTCTGGCTTGCTGTGACCTAGAAAGAGGCTCCGTTCCCATCTCGGGGTCTTTCTGGAGGAAAAAAAGATATTGTTGCTCAGAGAGATTCTAAGCTCAGGACCGGAGAAGCTACGGGGGGATTCCTGGGGCTGCTTCGAACAGCTGTGGATGGCAGGGAGATAATTTTGTGGCTCCTGGAGGCATTTAGGTGGGGCGCTCCCAGGCGCCTGTGCAATCCAACTCCTAGGATGTCCCCAGGACCAGGGCATCAGGGCTTTTATCCCCCAGAGCCAAAGCCAAAGAATGGAGAAACCTAGACTGTCATTCTGGACCCCTCCATCTCGCTTACCTGGGACTCTATAGTTTTCTGTTCCAGGGTAAGACCTCATGACAGACATATCATGACACACCCGCTCATCTGCCTGGAACTCCCTCCCTCTCCATATCTGACAACTGTCCTCCCCATCTTCAAAACCCATAACTCCTTCAGGAAGGTTTCCGGTCAATCACTCAATCGATGGCATTTATTGAGCTGTCACTATGAGTAGAACACTGTACTAAGCTTGAGGTAGGTCCAATGCAACAGAATCAGCAGACACGATCCCTACTCATAACGAGCTTACAGTCTAGAGGGGGAGACAGACATTACTATAAATAAGTGATTTATATTATATAATTTAAAGCCACGTACATATATGCTGTGGGGTGAGGGTGGGGCGACTATCAAAAGCCCAAAGGTCACAGGTCCAAGGCCACAGATGATGCAGATGGGAGAACGAGCCAGTGGAAAGAGACTAATCTCTCATCTGCCCACCCTGTTTTCTCTCCTTGCATCACCTATGCACTTGAACCTGTACCTACTAAACACTTAGGTGTTCATCCGACCCTTACTTCACTTATGTACCTATTTTTATATTCTGTTGCTTCTCCCACCTGCAATTTTTTTCATTATTATTATTATATTTGTTAAGTGCTTGCAATGGAACAAGTCGTCTACAATAGATGCTTAGAATTCCTTAACTCCCATTCTCTCCTAGACCCCCTCCAATCTGGCTTCCGTCTCTTCCACTCTACCGAGACTGCTCTCTCTAAGGTCACCCATGACCTCCTTCTTGCCAAATCCAATGGCTCCTACTCCATTCTGATCCTCCTTGACCTCTCTGCTGCCTTTGACACTGTCGACCATCCCCTCCTCCTCCATACCTTATCTCACCTTGGCTTCACGGACTCTGTCCTCTCCCGGTTCTCCTCTTACCTCTCTGGCCGGTCATTCTCGGTCTCCTTCGCTGGCGCCTCCTCCCCCTCCCATCCTTTAACTGTTGGAGTTCCTCAAGGGTCAGTTCTTGGCCCTCTTCTGTTCTCCATTTACACTCACTCCCTCGGTGAACTCATACGCTCTCACGGCTTGGACTACCGTCTCTACGCAGATGACACGCAGATCTACATCTCCGCCCCTGTCCTCTCCCCCTCCCTTCAGGCTCGCATCTCCTCCCGCCTCCGGGACGTCTCCACCTGGATGTCGGCCCGCCACCTAAAACTCAACATGAGCAAGACTGAGCTCCTCATCTTCCCTCCCAAACCCGGTCCTCTCCCAGACTTCTCTATCACCGTCGATGGCACGACCATCCTTCCCGTCTCTCGGGCCCGCAATCTCGGTGTCATCCTTGACTCGTCTCTCTCGTTCACCCCACACATCCTATCCGTTACCGAGACCTGCCGGTTTCACCTCTACAATATTGCCAAGATCTGCCCTTTCCTCTCCACCCAGACGGCTACCTTACTGTTACAGGCTCTCGTTATATCCCGGCTAGACTACTGTGTCAGCCTTCTCTCTGACCTCCCTTCCTCCTCTCTCGCCCCGCTCCGGTCTATTCTTCACTCCGCTGCCCGGCTCCTCTTCCTGCAGAAACGATCTGGGCATGTCACTCCCCTTCTTAAACAACTCCAGTGGTTGCCTATCAACCTCCGCTCCAAACAAAAACTCCTCACTCTAGGCTTCGAGGCTCTCCATCACCTTGCCCCTTCCTACCTCTCCTCCCTTCTCTCTTTCTACCGCCCACCCCGCACGCTCCGCTCCTCTGCCGCCCACCTCCTCACCGTCCCTCGGTCTCGCCTATCCCGCCGTCGACCCCTGGGTCACGTCCTCCCGCGGTCCCGGAACGCCCTCCCTCCTCACCTCCGCCAAACTGATTCTCTTTCCCTCTTCAAAACCCTACTTAAAACTCACCTCCTCCAAGAGGCCTTCCCAGACTGAGCTCCTCTTCTCCCTTTACTCCCTCTGCCACCCCCCCTTTACCTCTCCGCAGCTAAACCCTCTTTTTCCCCTTTTCCCTCTGCTCCTCCACCTCTCCCTCCCCATCCCCACAGCACTGTACTCGTCCGCTCAACTGTATATATTTTCATTACCCAATTTATTTTGTTAATGAATTGTACATCGCCTTGATTCTATTTAGTTGCCATTGTTTTTACGAGATGTTCTTCCCCTTGACTCTATTTATTGCCATTGTTCTTGTCTGTCCATCTCCCCCGATTAGACCGTAAGCCCGTCAAACGGCAGGGACTGTCTCTATCTGTTGCCGACTTGTTCATCCCAAGCGCTTAGTACAATGCTCTGCACATAGTAAGCGCTCAATAAATACTATTGAATGAATGAATGAACTGTTCTAAGTGCTGGAGTAGATACCAGAGAAGCAGGTCAGACAGTCCTACGTGGGGCTCACAGTCTAAGTAGAAGGGGCAACAGGTACTGTTTACAATTTTACTGTGTACTGTTTTACAGGTGAGGAAATGGTGACTGGCACATTGTCACACAGCAAGCAATTGGTGGACCCAAGATTGGAACACAGGTCCTCTGAGTTATCTTAATATCGCTCTCCCCTGCTAAACTCACCTTATTAAAAACATCGCCCCTGCCCTCCTCCCTTCCTTAACGTCTATTTTTAACCACTCAATCTCCAACGGCTCCTTCCCCTCTGCCTTCAAACATGCCCACGTCTCCCCCATCCTAAAAAAACCCGCTCTTGACCCCACTTCCCCCTCCAGTTATCACCCTATCTCCCTACTACCCTTCCTTTCCAAAATCCTAGAACGAGTCGTCTACGATCGCTGCTTAGAACTCCTTAACTCCCATTCTCTCCTGGACCCCCTCCGATCTGGCTTCCGTCCCCTCCACTCTACCGAGACTGCTCTCTCTAAGGTCACCCGTGACCTCATTCTCGCCAAATCCAATGGCTCCTACTCCATTCTGATCCTCCTTGACCTCTCTTCTGCCTTTGACACTGTCGACCATCCCCTCCTCCTCCATACCTTATCTCACCTTGGCTTCACGGACTCTGTCCTCTCCCGGTTCTCCTCTTACCTCTCTGGCCGGTCATTCTCGGTCTCCTTCGCTGGCGCCTCCTCCCCCTCCCATCCTTTAACTGTTGGAGTTCCTCAAGGGTCAGTTCTCGGCCCTCTTCCGTTCTCCATTTACACTCACTCCCTCGGTGAACTCATTCGCTCTCACGGCTTGGACTACCGTCTCTACGCAGATGACACGCAGATCTACATCTCCGCCCCTGTCCTCTCCCCCTCCCTTCGGGCTCGCATCTCCTCCCGCCTCCGGGACGTCTCCACCTGGATATCGGCCCTCCACCTAAAACTCAACGTGAGCGAGACTGAGCTCCTCATATTCCCTCCCAAGCCCGGTCCTCTCCCAGACTTCCCTATCACCGTGGATGGCAAAACCATCCTTCCCGTCTCTCGGGCCCGCAATCTCGGTGTCATCCTTGACTCGTCTCTCTCGTTCACCCTACACATCCTATCCGTTACCGAGACCTGCCGGTTTCACCTATACAATATCGCCAAGATCCGCCCTTTCCTCTCCACCCAAACGCCTACCTTACTGTTACAGGCTCTCGTTATATCCCGGCTAGACTACCGTGTCAGCCTTCTCTCCGACCTCCCTTCCTCCTCTCTCGCCCCGCTCCAGTCTATTCTTCACTCGGCTGCCCGGCTCATCTTCCTGCAGAAATGATCTGGGCATGTCACTCCCCTTCTTCAACACCTCCAGTGGTTGCCTATCAACCTCTGCTCCAAACAAAAACTGCTCACTCTAGGCTTCAAGGCTCTACGTCACCTTGCCCCTTCCTACCTCTCCTCCCTTCTCTCTTTCTACCGCCCACCCCGCACACTCCACTCCTCTGCCGCCCACCTCCTCACCGTCCCTCGGTCTCGCCTATCCCGCCGTCGTCCCCTGGGCCACGTCCTCCCGCAGTCCCGGAATGCCCTCCCTCCTCACCTCCGCCAAACTAATTTTCTTCCCCTCTTCAAAACCCTATTTAAAACTCACCTCCTCCAAGAGGCCTTCCCAGACTGAGCTCCCCTTCTCCCTCTACTCCCTTTACTGATCCCCCTTCACCTCTCCGCAGCTTAACCCTCTTTCCCCCCATTTCCCTCTGCTCCTCTACCTCTCCCTTCCCATCCCCACAGCACTGTACTCGTCTGCTCAACTGTATATATTTTCATTACCCTATTTATTTTGTTAATGAAATGTACATCACCTTGATTCTATTTAGTTGCCATTGTTTTTACGAGATGTTCTTCCCCTTGACTCTATTTATTGCCATTGTTCTTGTTCTTCTGTCCGTCTCCCCCGATTAGACTGTAAGCCCATCAAAGGGCAGGGACTGTCTCTATCTGTTGCCCACTTGTTCATTCCAAGTGCTTAGAACAGTGCTCTGCACATAGTAAGTGCTCAATAAATACTATTGAATGAATGAATAAACTGTAGGCTCCTTGAAGGCAGGGGGTCTTGCCTACCTACCCTATCATACTCTCCTGAACACTTACTACAGTGCTAGGCAGATGGTAAGCTTTCAGTAAGTGTCAGTGATTGATTGACTGATTGGATGACCCATCTCACCCATTACGCTATCTGACAGTGGTACCAAAAAACGCAGAGAAGATGACGAGGTTGTCCTTCTTACCATCTACCTGCCAATTTTAACCTATTTTGTTCTCAATGTCCCTGCCTACTTATACTCTTTTCAAGTCTTTCAATGTCATTAGATTTTCCCTCCAAAAAGCAAGGATGGACCATTACTAACCCTTCTTGAATCTCCTGAGATTTTTTTGCCTGCACAACTTCTTGACTTAATAATGTTGGTATTTGTTAAGCGCTTACTATGTGCAGAGCACTGTTCTAAGCGCTGGGGTAGACACAGGGGAATCAGGTTGTCCCACGTGGGGCTCACAGTCTTAATCCCCATTTTACAGATGAGGGAACTGAGGCACAGAGAAGTTAAGTGACTTGCCCACAGTCACACAGCTGACAAGTGGCAGAGCTGGGATTCGAACTCATGAGCCCTGACTCCAAAGCCCGTGCTCTTTCCACTGCGCCCGCATGGTGTGGTAAACTAAGGGGAGATGAAGAGCAGACCCAGAGATCAAAGACCATTCCGCCCTGAGTCTGCTCAACTGGTTCTGCTGGCACCTCGCCGCCGCCTCTGTTCTCTTCCCCTTGGTCCCTTCACTAAGACACCTGGGATTGGCTGGACCTACTCACTCTCCCTAGTTCTTATCACTCCTAAGCCCCGCTTCTCAGCTTTGCCTCCCTTCCACATCACCACAACTCACTCCTTTTGCTCTCCTCCCCTCACCTCTCCACAGCACTTATATATATCTTATATATATACAGCCTCTCGTAATATCCCGGCTAGACTACTGTGTCAGGCTTCTCTCTGATCTCCCTTCCTCCTGTCTCTCCCCGCTCCGGTCTATTCTTCACTCCGCTGCCCGGCTCATCTTCCTGCAGAAACGTTCTGGGCATGTCACTCCCCTTCTTAAAAACCTCCAGTGGTTGCCTATCAACCTCTGCACAAAACAAAAACTTCTCACTTTAGACTTCAAGGCTCTCCATCACCCTACCCCTTCCTACCTCTCCTCCCTTCTCTCTTTCTACCGCCCACCCCGCACGCTCCACTCCTCCGCCGCCCACCTCCTCACCGTCCCTCGGTCTCGCCTATCCCGCCGTCGACCCCTGGGCCACGTCCTCCCGCGGTCCTGGAACGCCCTCCCTCCTCACCTCCGCCAGGCTAATTCTCTTCCCCTCTTCAAAACCCTACTTAAAACTCACCTCCTCCAAGAGGCCTTCCCAGACTGAGCTCCCCCTTTTCCCTCTGCTCCCTCTACCCCCCACTTCACCTCTCCGCAGCTAAACCCTCTTCTCCTCCCTCTCCCTCTGCTCCTCCCCCTCTCCCTTCCCATCCCCTCAGCACTGTACTCGTCCGCTCGACTGTATATATCTTCATCACCATATTTTGTTTAATGAGATGTACATCTCCCTGATTCTATTTATTTGCTATTGTTTTAATGAGATGTTCTTCCCCTTGACTCTATTTATTGCCATTGTTCTTGTCTGTCCGTCTCCTCCGATTAGACTGTAAGCCCGTCAAACGGCAGGGACTGTCTCTATCTGTTGCCGATTTGTACATTCCAAACGCTTAGTACAGTGCTCTGCACATAGTAAGCGCTCAATAAATACTATTGAATGAATTAATCTATAATTCTATTTATTTACAGATACCTGTTTACTTGTATTGATGTCTGTCTCCTCCCCTCTAGAGTGTAAACCCGTTATGGGCAGGGACTGTCTCTCTTTATTGTTGCACTGTACTTTCCAAGCGCTTAGTACAGCGCTCTGCACTCAATAAGCACTCAATACAACTGAATGAATGAACCTCTGCCTTAAGCCCTCCCTCCCTCTTCATAACCAACGGACCCCAGCTCTCTCCATCTTCAAAGCTCTTCTGAAATTACGCCTCCTCCAGGAGGCCCTCCGTGATTAATCTTTAGCTTACCAAGCTATACCCCCCAACTGCCACTTCAGCAACTAAATTCTCAACCTTCCACACCACTTATGTAAAGATCTTACAAAACCTATCGCTTAACCACTAGCTCCAGTACATACACCTCTCCTTCCTCCTGTCTGTAATTTATCTCAGTGCCTTTCTCCCCAGGTCGTGTCTACTAATTCTATCGTCTCCTCCCGAGTGCTTAGTACAGTGCTCGACACCCAGCAGGAGCTCAATAAATACCATCAATCCATTTAGTGGATTGAGCACAGGCCTGGGAATTAGAAGGACCCAGGTTCTAATATAATTTCCACCAATTGCATGCTGTATGACCTTGGGAAAGTCACTTAAAGTTTCTGGGGCTCAGTTACCTTATCTGTAAAATGGAATTGAGACGGTGAGCCCTCTGTGGGGCAGGGACTGTGTCCAACCTGATTAGCTTGTATCTACCCCAGCGCTTAGTACCGTACCACAGGAAGCCCTTAACAAATATCATTAAAAAGCTTTAACCTATTCCCTCTGGGCTCCACCTCCTCCCTCCTCTCCCCACCGTCCTGGAGAGTTCTCTCTCCTCCTCACCCCTCGGGGCAGAGGTTTCCCCAGGAGATACGTACAAGGTCTCTGTGGAGAGGACGGATCTGCTGCTGGATGCCGTGCTTCTCTTGATGTCAGCATCTAAGTGGAAATTAAAGGAGTGAGGGGGCTGAGGGAGAGAAGGAGGCAGAGCGGGGCAAGGGATCGTGGAGGCATCACATGACCCCCAGCTCGACGTTCTGCAGGGCGGCGCTGTAGTTCTTCTACGCAGACACACAGCGGGGGTTACGGGTGTCAGCGCAGGGTGGGCTTTTCTAAGTCACTGGATGCACACTACCGGGGGAAGGTTAGGCAGGGTCACTGACATAAAGCACAGCACCAGTGGGCTCAGGGCCATTGTGGATTCAGGCACAAAGGGCCATTGTGGATTCAGGCACGGACCCATGCACACGAGGAAAAGAAGGGAGGTTTTTGTCGGTCTAATCGGTGTGTGAGAATCAGAAAGAAGAGGTGGCGTCCTGAGAAGGCAGGCTCAAATCCAAAGAAAGGGGAAAATGAGAAACAAACAAGCCTCGTCCAACCCTGCCCTGACACTTCCTCTCCCTGGCGCGCCTTGGCATGCTCCTCTGTCCCCGGGCAGATTACAAAGAAGGGCCCCTTGGGGAAATCTCTCTTAAAAGGGCAGGAACAAAGAATCTTCAACTACAAACTGGGCTTCTTTTGTGGATTTCATCCTCCGCTGATACCCAGTGGGAAGGAATCCATCTGTATTCCAAGGACTTCCGAAAAAACAACTGGACAGCACACAGATTTGTATGGAAATCAGTTCAACAGATTCGTTCCTACAGTTGGGTCTAATTTGGGGAGAATCACTCATTCATTCAATTATATTCATTGAGCGCTTACTGTGTGCAAAGCACCATACTAAGAGCTTGGGAGAGTACAATACAACAATAACCAGACACATTCCGGTAGACTGAGGTTTCTGGAGAGGGGAATTATCTAAGGTCTTTTGAGAAGCCAGGAGAGGAGCCTACCTGGGTCAAGAAATCTGCAGAGGCTTTCGCGTGCACACACCCACACACAGAGCAGAGCAGACGCACATAGGAATGGAGCTGCCATCTGCTCCCCATAAGGGAAGAAACTAAGGTAAGTGAATGTTAGCAAAGCCAAGGGTACTTAACTTTTACAAATCTAGGCGACAGATTGCAACTCATTCCATTCATTCCAATGAACTACTCCTTGCCTGCTCTGGAGAGTCCTGGGAAAGCAGTTAGAAAAAGCTGAGCTTTCAGGCTCCGGCCACTGCCAGACCCCTCCTTTCCCTGCTCCCAACTCTCCCTCAAGGACATTCCCGGAGGCTGGCCGCCGCTGCCTACCAGGCACCCCCTAAGGCAGGGGTGGAGAAGGATGGCAGGAGCAACCTTCCTGTGGCTCCCCACTCTGCACCAGGCTTTTTCCCCCAATGTGTGAAGAACAAAGCCCTTCGGGTAGGAGAAGCAAGCACAGAAAGGAAGGTGTACGAGAGAGTAAGAGAGGAAGCCTCCTGCTTGCTCTCCCGTCGCGTTCTAAGGCCATGGCCCTCCCAAAGGAAATGGGATAGTGTGACAAGCACCTGTGGTCACGTCCTGGGAACTTTGGCAATCTGTACAGTGCGAATGACTTCCCTTCTCCTCGCTTTAATCAATCACTGGTGCTTACTGAGCATTTACTGTGGGCATGGCTCTGAAGCCACATTCCCCACTACCCAGACTTTCCCATAGCAGGCCAAGAATCAGGACCTACCAGCTAGGAGATGCAGATCCAAGAACACAGAGGTGGGGAATTCAATTTACTGTGCTGAGGCGCTAATCTGATTGGAAACTGCAGCTCTCACCCAGTTCCCCAGGAGCCCTGCTGCTCCCCGTGACTCTTGAGACAGACCCGAGAGAAGCAAGCAAGCTCACACACAATGATGCCCACACCTGCACACGGTGATGCCCACACCCACACATAATTACACACAAACAAACTACAGGGGCGAGGGTTTGGGGGGCAGGGGGAGGGGAGGGAGGCACTCCGACACGGGCTACCTGAAAACAACGAGGCCATTGACACTGACAGTCCGTTCTTGGACATGTGAATCAGGTTAGATCCATCGCTACCATCTGCGTGACAACGGTGACAAAAGGGTGCACTTCAGAGCTCAGCTAGGAGGAAGGAAAGGACCCGGGGCCAGGAACGGGTAGAGGGAAGAGAGCTGGGCACCTGCCATACCTGCTCTTTGGGGCCGAACTCAAAGTCTCTCTCTGAAAATGGAGACCCTCCCTAGATAAACATGAACTTCCCATCCCCCAGGCATGGTTTGCATGGCAGATCCCTGGGGGATTGCCATTTCCCTTCCCCCTACCCCAACCCAGGAAGCACAATTCAGATCTGGCCTGCAGAACCTTACCACTTTCCCAGCCAGCTGGGAGGGGCAACGGCCAAGACGCTAAGGCTGCATTACCTCCAGCCTGGGAAAGCGGATGGCCCAGATTTCCCACTTAAACCTCCCTTCCAGCCTCATCCAAAGATCTGCCCAGTTTGCCTAAAGTATTTACGGATTCCTTTCGGAACTGGGTTCATCAGCCTTCTCCGGCCGCCTCGGGGCCCTGGTACAGAAAGTGGGTCCACCGACTGAAGGAGCTTTTCACACACAGTGGGGAAAACGGCGTGTTCTGAAGCCAGATTCATTGATCGGTTCCATCCCAATCGGAATGCCACGCACAACACTGATGGCCATCCTGCCTGGCAGTGAAAGGACAGTCTTTTCCTCTCCTTCCTATCTAAAATGGACAAGCATACGCCAGGAATAACAGAATCTGTCTCAACTGCCTGGTGAGCTAAAGGGCAATCTAAGGTTTCCCTCCTCCAAAACTCTTCATCCCTAAAGGAACACAACTTCAAAATGGTGCCATAACCATACTCAATTCAAGTTGGGGTCCTGAAGAACCACGTTCCATGTCCAGAGGTGGGGGGTGTTTTTGGTTTTTGGGTTTATTTGCGGTATATTTAAGTGCGTACCATCTGTCAAACACTGTTCTAAGCGCTGGGGTAGATACAAATTAATTAGGTATGGCACAGTCCCTGTCTCGCATGGGGCTCGCTGTCTAAACAGGAAGGAGAACGGGAAAACTGAGGCCCAGAAAATGAGGTAACTTGTCCAAGTTCATACAGCAGACAAGTGGCGGAGCCAGTCCTCTGACTCCCAGGCCTGGGCTCTTTCCACTAGGCCATACTGCTTCCAAATGGGCAAATGGAAGTGACGGACTGACAGCTAAAGAAAACAAAGCCTAGAAAGCAGCAACATGCTCTCCGCCACTTCTGGCGCTAAATGCTTTGCCTGGCACATAGTATAAGCCCTTAACAAATACCATTAAAACAAATTAACTAGCGGGTGGGGCCAGGGTGAAGGTGGGAGGGGAAGTGGCTTTCGGCAGGGTTTATTGTAATGAAAACTGTTTCTTGAGGATGTTTCCGAGGGTGGCGGTTTCCGGGGGAGAACCCCTGAGAAGGGACTTTCACTCTGCCAAAGCAGTGGGGAAAGCTCCACCGTGGCCTGGAGAACAGGTGGCCACGCCCCAGGCAGCTAGTCATCCAGGACCCACGGAGCCACCGTCACGGCAGCTTGCTGCCCCGAGAAGATGCCACAAAAGCCTCGCTCCCCACCAGAACAAGAAGGGATCACCTCAGCTGTCCGGTGGAGGGCTCCTGGGGCGGAGATACTGGCCTAATGGCCTAGGGAAGGAAGGGACTCGAGCAGGGAACGTTAAAGGCGAACGGTGAGTACCCCTTACCTTGTATCTCAAATTCGTCCACCTCGTCAGCTGAGCCGGAGTCAGAGAGCCGTGCCGAGTCCCGGGAGCTGAGCTGGGAGCCGCTGGAGGTTGCCAGGAAGCCTACGGGGTCGGGGGAGAGGAGATGCTAAAGTACAGAGATGCTGGGCCCCACCCAACGTTGGCAGGGAGGTTTTGAGATCCTGACGGCGGGAGAGACCAAAGGGCAACTGGCCGAAGGAGACCCACGGGGCAGGGGAAAACAACTCATCTCCACGGTATGTCAGGTGTCAGATTTTCCGCCTGCACATCTTCCCAGACTAAGCCCCCCTTTTCCTCTGCTCCCCTTCCCCGCCCCTCCCCCCAACGCACTCTCTTTTCTCTACTCCCCTCCCTGCCCCACAGCACTTGTGTATATAGGTACATATTTATAATTCTATTTATTTTTGATTAATGATGGGTATAGATCTGTAATTCCTTTGATTTATAATGATGCTACTGATGCCTGTTTACTTGTTTTGATGTCTGTCTCCCCCATTCTACACTGTGAGACCGTTGTGGGCAGGGACTATTTCTATTGCTGAAGTGTACTTCCCAGGCTCTTAACACAGTGCTCTGCACAAAGTGAGTGCTTAATAAATATGATTGAATGAATGAATCTATGCCTTCGGGGCAGGAAGGAGAACCCTGGAACTCCACATCTCAGATTGTCATCCGCTGTTGCATAAACCTGACAAGAGGAGCAACTTTCACTCCCCTCATCCCGCATGCCCAGCACGAGCTCTCTTAGCCTCTCGGAATCCAAGGGAGTACACTTTCGGGGGGCCCCCAAGTACAATGCATGTTCCTTGGGGCATGGGCATTCATTCAATCTTATTTATTGAGAGCTTACTGTGTGCATAGCGCTTGGAAGAGTACAAAACAGACATTCCCTGCCCACAGTGAGCTTTACAGTGTGGCCACGGCATCAGACAACAGTGGAGGGTGATGATGATGATATTTGTTAAGCGCTTGGTGCCAGGCATAATACGAGCAGCAGGGGCAGACACAAGGTCATCAGGTTGGACACAGTCTCTGTCCCCTGTGAGGCTCACATCTACATGGGAGGGAAAAACCGATACTGAATATCCATTTTACGGATGAGGACACACACAAGGAGAAGTGAAGCGACTTGCCCAAGGTCACAAAGCAGGTAAGTGGCAAAGCTGGAATTAGAACCCAAGTCCTCTGACTCCCAGGCCCATGTTCATTCTGCTACTTTAGGATGCTTCCCTAGGTGGGAAAGAATGTTCTCTTCCTGAAGCTCAGGCATCACTTTTGTTTTGTTCTGTTTTGTTTTGTTGTCTGTCTCCCCTGTTTAGACTGTGGGCCCGTTGTTGGGCAGGGACTGTCTCTGCCTGTTACCAAATTGTACATTCCAAGCGCTTAGTACAGTGCTCCGCACACAGTAAGTGCTCAATAAATACAATTGAAATAAAACTTTTGGAAGTAAGCATAGGACCCTGCTTTGAAAATGGGCCAAAACATAGAACTAACGCTCCCTGCCTGGCGAGAAAAGCCTTGGGGTGAGAAAGAAGAAGCTCGACAATCCCCAAACGACCAACAGAGGTATGGAGATGAAGACTGTGAGCCCTCCCTGGGACAGGGACGGTGTCCAACACCATTATCTTGTATCTACCTCAGCATTTAGAACACTGCCTGGCACACAGTAAGCACTTACCAAATGTCACAATTATTAAGGACACCCCCAAGCACCCAGCAGGGATAAAGGACAGAGGGAAGCATCAGGGCCCAGGTTTCTTCTGAGTCTCCCACTATAGAGGCTCAGCTGAACTCCCCTGGAAGGGGATGTGCTCAAGCCCACCCAGCCCGTTTGGACAGAAACTTCCCAGAAAACAAGGACCGCACTCACTCCCGGCCTCGGCCTCCCCGTAGGCGGGAATCAGGTGATTGGAACGGATCTGCTGCCTCCGCAGGCGGATTTTTTGCTTCAGCTCCTGAATCTCCTTATCGCTCTCGTCCTCCTCCTCCTCTGGGTGCCGGCTCATCATGTTGCACTTCATTAACTCGATGGCAGCAATCAGTGACTCAGAGATGCTGAAGTGGGCATTCTCCTGGGGAAAATGGAGTGGGGAATAAAGGGAATTGATCAATTAACGGTTTGTACTGAGTGCAGAATTAAGCGGTTGGGAGAGTAAAATAACAACAGAGTTGGTGGACAGTTGGATATGTTCCCTGCCCGCAAGGAGCTTAGGGTCTAGAGGGCAAGACAGACAAAGTACATTACGGATATGTACGAAAGTGCTGGGGGGCTGAGGATGGAGTGAATAAAGGGAGCAAATCCATCCATGTACGAAGGCGACGGAAAACGGACAGGGAGAAGGAGAAGAGGGAGGTACAAGAGGGAGAGGGAAGGGGAAAAGAGAGCTTAGTCAGGAAGGCTTCTTGGAGGAGATGTGATTTTATCATGGCTTTGAAGGTGGGGATTGTGGCGGTCTGCCGGAGATAAAGGGGGAGGGAGTTCCAGACCAGAGGAAAGACATGGGCAAGGGAGGGTGTCCACTTAGAGGAGATTGAGGTACAGTGAGTAGGTTGGCATTCGTGCTTAGTGGGCTCAAGGAAACCCAAAGGTTCAACAATTAGGACTCAGAAAAACAAGTCTCCGGGAATCTGGAGCCTCAAAACTCCCTAACTCTCATAGCAACTCCCAAGTAGATACGTAATTGCCCTCTCAAAGTGGAGAGCCATCACTGGAGGAGAGCTCTCCAAATGATGATGTCGATGATTATGGTGCTTGTTAAGCACTTGCTATGTGTCAAGCACTGTTCTAAGCACTACGGCTGATGCAAGTTAATCAGGTGGGACACAGTCCCTGTCCCATATGGGATTCACGCTCTAAATCCCCATTTTACAGATGAGGTAACTGAGGCATAGAGAAGTGAAGTGACTTGCCCAAGGTCACACCGCAGACAAATGTCAGAGCTGGGATTAGAATCCAGGTCCTCTGACTCCCAGGCCTGTGCTCTATCCACTAAGCCAGGTGGTTCTCTAAAGGCACTGCTCAACCTCAAAGCCATCTTAATAACAACAACAACAATAATAATAACTGTAATGGTATTTCTTAAACACTCGCTATGCGTCAAGCACTGTTCTAAGCATTGGGGTAGATACAAGATAATCAGGCCCCACTTGGGGCTCACAAACTAAGTAGGAGGGAGAACAGGGATTGAATCCTCATTTTACAGATAAGGGAATTGAGGGACAGAGAAGTGAAGTGATGATGATAGTATTTGTTAAGCGTTTATCATGTGCCAAGCACTCTTTTAAGCACTGGGGGGGGGGGGGATACAAGGTAATCAGACTGTCCCACGTGGGGCTCACAGTCTCAATCCTCATTTTACAGATGAGGGAACTGAGGCACAGAGAAGTGACTTGCCCAAGGTCACACAGCAGGTACGTGGCAGAGCCAGGTTTGTAACCCAGGTCCTTCTGACTCCTAGACCTGTGTTCTCTTCACTAGGGTCACATGGCTTCTCTTGCCAACACTTGTTCTTGTTTAGTTCTGTTTTGCTCTGCTGTCTGTCTCCCCCGTTTAGACTGTGAGCCCGTCACTGGGCAGGGATTGTCTTTACCTGTTGCCGACTTGTTCACTCCAAGCGCTTAGTACAGTGCTCTGCATATAGTAAGCGCTCAATAAATATTATTGAACAACGTCCGCTCAGTAAACTCCCCTGCTCCTACAAACCCCGCTATCTACCTCCTGTGCTATTTTTCAGAGGCCATGTGAAGCCACCAAACCCAAGACCTCCCTTCCCCGCCCCAATCCTTAGCCCCCTTACCTTCTCCAGGTCGGCACAACTCCCAAAATCCTGCTCCGACAGGTAGCTAATGAGGGACTGCCCCTCCGAGGGTCTCCGGAACATGCCTTGCCCGGAGCACAGGTACCGTCCGCCGTCTGCGGAGAAACAAGGAACGGGTGGAGTTGGTTTGGGGCTGGCCAGTCTGCACAAGGCAGGCTTGCCAGAAAGACGACCGGCTCAGATGCCCCCGGCCTCAGCACTCAGCACCCACCCCCCAGAGAGAGCGGGACAGAACACCAAGTCACCTGGGGAGGGAGGGAGGGAAGGTGATTTGCCTGGCAACCCCCCGCCCCTTTTTTGGACAATCCCAGCCCAGGAAGCGGGATCGGCTGAGGGGTCTCATTAGTCCACTCTCATATCGTCCGGTGATGGGCTTCCGGCTCCCTCCATTGAGCCGTAGGAAAGGGGTGTGGTTTCCTCACAGCCCTGGGTAATTCCTCAGCAGGGCTCGGTCCTGGTCACTTGAGCGAGCTCAGAATTTACTCCATGGCTTCTGTCCCGGGGCCTAGTGGCTGGGAAATGGATGCCCTGGGGGTGGGGGAGGGAGGGGGGACCCACCTCATAGCATACCAGAGTTCAGAGGTGGAGGGAGAGTGTGGTGGTGGGTAGAGAAGGGGGAGCCAGGCCTAGCTGGAAAGTTGTCAAAAGGAACAATCAACAGAGGGCACACTGTAGCACAGGGAAGTGAGACTTGTAGCACCTGGATTGGGAAGGGTGATGATGATGATAAATAATTAGACTGCGAGCTCACCCTGGGCAGGGAATGTGCATCTGTTGTTGTACTGTACTTAGCACTTAGTACAGTGCTTTGTGCACAGGAAGCGCTCAATAAATTTGACTGAATGAATGATGACAATGATATCTGTTAAGCACTTACTATGTGTCACGCGCTCTAAGCGCTGGGGTAGATACAAGTTAATCAGGTTGGACACTGTCCCTGTCCCACATGGGGCTCACAGTCTTAATCCCCATTTTAGAGGCGAGGTAATTGAGGCACAGGGAAGAAAAGTGACTTGCCCAAGGTCAGATAGCAGACAAGTGAGTCAGGATTAGAACCCAGGTCCTGACTCACAAGCCTGGACTCTATCCATTAGGCCATACTGAAAAGGAACAGTGGGTTGGGTGCAAATCCATGTATGAAGGTGATGGAGAATGGAGAGGGAAGAGGAGAAGAGGGAGGTACAAGAGGGAGAGGGAGAAGGGGAAAAGAGAGCTTAGTCAGGAAGGCTTTTTGAAGGAGATGTGATTTTAACATGGCTTTGAAGGTGGGGAGAAGCCCAGAAGCTCAGCAGGTAAGTGGGAGCAACTGCGAGTAACCCACTGCACAAGCAAAAATAAAAGACGTGCTTTTCCAGCCCTTGTTCACTGACCGTACTCTGTGCACAGTGAGCCGGGACTGCTGCCTTCACCGCTCCGGCCAGAATAGGAGATGGGGCTTCTTAGCCTCAAAGCATCGCTGCAGGATTCTGGAATCAGCCGCCACCAAGAAAATACACATACAAAGGCAGAGAGAACGTGAACGGGAGGGTCGGACGACATCCGTCTTGGGGTTCTGATCTCCGACTCGTGCCCCATTCCCCTTGCCTTCCACAAACAGGGGAAGTGGCACGCCAACAGAGAACATCCAGATGGATGGAAGGAGGAAAACAAAATTCAAACCAAGTCAGATGGTCTCCAGCAGGGAAGAAAGGAAGAAGGCCACAGAGGATGGGGAAGTACCGACAGGCAGGGTAAAAAGAATCAGGGAGGATCATCCTGGTGTCCCCTCTTCAGATAGCTCCACTCTGTAGCTCATCTTCAAGACTAGCCCTATAGCTTTCATCTCTCTTCTTTCCCACCTGCTTCCTGGGAATTGGCCGCAGAAAACCCCTGGCTTGGAGAAACCACCCCCAGAAGGCAACCTCCTGGAATGGGCCCTGGTACGCACCCCTTGAGAGAGGCACGTTGAGCCTCTTTAGCTCCCTATTGGGTTTAAATAAATATAAATATTGGGTTTAAATAGACAAGTGCAACGTTTAGTTGATTTTACATAAGGGCAAGTAATTGAGAAGCAGCGTGGCCTAGAGGATAGAGCACGGGCCTGGGAGTCAGAGCTCTAATCCCGGCTCCACCACTTGTCCCCTCTGTGTGACCTTGGGTAAGTCGCTTCACTTCTCTGTGCCTCGGCTCCCTCATCTGTAATATGGGAATTAACACTGTGAGCCCCATGTGGGACACCAACCTTGTAGCTTCCCCAGCACATAGTACTGTGCCCTGGTCTGACGCCCCAGACCTCTTTTTTCATAATACTTGGTAAGTGCTTACTATTGTCAGACACTGCAACTAAACATAAGATAATCAGGTTGAGCACAGTCCATGTCCCATGTGGGACTCACAGCCAGGTCTGGGATAACCTTTGAGCTGGGTTTTCCGTGAAGCTCTAGTAAGCACATAGTAAGTGCTTAGATACCATCAAAAAAAAATCATGGGGTTGAACCTAGGCATACTAGATCTGCTTGGAAGGGGAGGGTGGGGAGGATTCTCAGGTTGGCTCCAGGCAGCAATGCCCAACAGTGAAAGAGATACAGGAGGGGTGATAACTAGGTGGACAGGAAATAGACTGTCTGGGATCCATCAGTGTCGTGGGGAAGGCTGAGGAGCCGGTCTCCCGTTTCCCCATAATGGTATACGTGAGGAGACTAGCTATTGGAAAAACAGGGCAAGGGAATGGGGCTCAGATGGTAAAGAGGATAAGGAAACGGTCTCGTTCTAGTGATCGTCCAAGGGGCCGCTGAGAGCCTCTGCCAGGGACGGGATGGCCAGAGAGGGCTAAAGTTTCACAGAGTAGATTCTCCAGGTCACCAAGGGAGAGGGCAAGAAGGGTACACTGGGTAGGCTGCACATCTCCCTCTTCCTTGGCAGATGTTGCCAGGTGAGCAGGACCTTTTACTTGCCCCAGAGCTGCTGCTGATGCCCCAGACCTCTTTTTTCATAGCACTTGGTAAGTACTTACTATTGCCAGACACTGCACTAAACACTGGGGTAGATACAAGATAATCAGGGTGAGCACAGTCCATGTCCCACATGGGGCTCACACCCAGGTCTGGAACAGCCTTTGAGCTGGGGTTCCCTGTGAAGCTCTAGAGGGTTTGAGTCTCCTGATTGTCCCTTTCTCCCAAACCAGAGTCCTGACGGACACGACTTGTCAAAGCTAACAGAGACATGGCGATCTGGGGGCAGAGATGGATCAGGAATTCAGGGTGTCTCATGCCCAGACAAGTGGGAGTGGGGAGCAGTGGTTCTGACTCAGAAATCTAAGTACTGAGTAACCACTGGAGATGAAGCAGGCAAGACTTATTTTACTGGAGGAGTCTGATGCAGTGGCTGAAATGAGGAAAGCAATTCGAAGGCTGGAAGAAAATGGGCCAACAGGCCAAAAAAAAAAGTGACATGGGCCCATAGAGGGAAGAAGAGAACAGACCATGCAACTTGCCACTGGGGATTTGGAGGTAGGAACAAAACACACGTGGTGTCAATTCAAGGGAGGCGGTGTGATCTTGTGTTGGGAGGAGGGAACTGGGCATTGAGGCGCCCAGGTTCCAGGAATAATACTGCCAACAACTCCCCGTGTGGTCTTTAAGTATGTCACTTACCCTTTCAGGGGCCTCAGTTTCGCTACTGCTGCTTAGTCCCCAACCCAGAGAGGGCTGGATGATATGAGGATTTAAGGGAGTTACACAGAAGGTACCATTAAGTGGATTATGGCAATAGGTTTCCCAAATGAGCTCCAGCAGCGGAGCAAGAGAAAAATCACCTCCCAGTTGACCTGACTTGATTTGACACCCAGTATGAAGGAAGGCCCTGAGATGAGCAAAATGATCACGGATGAAGAGGAGGAGGAAGAAGAGATGAGGAGAAGGAGAGGGACAAAGAGGAGTTCTGGCTCCCAAACCTGCCACTGGATCTTCTACTATAATGGTGATATTCCTGAGGCCTCCTGCGAGCGGACAGACAGTTTGGAAAGGAGGGTTATGGGACAGAAAGCAGAATTCAGCTAGCCAAAGACCCCTGATTTACCAGAGTTCAGACCTCATCATCCTGCAAAGCCAATCCCGAGCGCTGACAGTTGGCCCACTCCCAACTCTCCCAAAGTGCCTGAGTCCAAAGCTTTCTCAGACCTTCCCAAATAAAGACCCTGAGCTCCCCTCTCTAATCCTGGGGGGGGGGGAATGGGGCGTACCCCGCTTCGGAGGGACAATGTGGTTAATGGTGTTGTAGGATATTCACAAAGCCAATAATGGGTCCCCCACCTCCAACCCATTCGCAGCTCTTGAGCACAGGAAGGGGGAAAAAGGGGAAGAAAGTACAGGAAGTTCTCCTGCTTGGCTTGGTATTTTCCTGACCCGCCACCCTCCCTGCTTGGGCTTGCAGGCCTTGTAGTTACGGCCATCACCCGCCGAACAGACTCCAGGCAAACCAAAGACTCACAGGCTTGGGAGGCCGCTGAGGGAGACAGCAAGAATCACTTACTCTCACTACCCGGCTACCCCCTTCTGGAGGCCTCCTCAGGTTAGAACCAGGGAAGGAACAAAATGCCTCGAACCCCCTCCTGACATTCAGAGAACTAAAGTAGAAGCAACCGGCCCCATTTCCAAGGACATAAAAGTCTCCTATTCCTCTCAAACGCCCCCTGTTCTCCAGTGGCACATTCCTCCTACAGTACCATTCCACGATCACAGCCCGGGTCGGAGGGAAGAGGAATCTTAACGGATCCATCGTTACAGATTAGCTCGGGAGTAGCAAATGGGAGAGGGATTGTTTCAAGACTTAACTCATATCATCTCTCGCTCTCGCAGCTAAGCTCAGTGCTCTGCACTTAAGAGATGCTTAGTAAAATACCACCATCATCAATATCTAGACTGTAAGCTTTTGTGGGCAGGGAATGTGTCTGTTTATTGTTATATTGTACACTCTCAAGTACTCAGTACAGTGCTCTGCACACAGTAAGCACTCATGTACGAATGAATTGAATATATGGCCTCCTCTTGCAGAAAAACTGGGGAGGTATAACACTGAAGGATCTCCTTCTCTCACGGAACGGATCGCGATGACTGCAGGTCATAAAAGCTCCAGCCTCAGGCAATCCAGCCAGAGGAGCCAGTGACGTCCTGAGTTCCTGTACTCTACCAGTCCAGCACCTCTGCCAACCACCCTCCCCCACCGACTCTCTGTCTCCCTGCACCACCCCCACCAAGATAAAACCATCTGGACATCCACCATGGCTGCAAATATCCCCACTCCCTGGCCTCTTGAGGGGGATCCCAGAGAGCTTCCCTGCCTTCCACCTGGCCGGAAGTCATTACCTGAGCCTCTCCCAGAGGCCATGTTGGTGTCCGAGTGGGAGCGCGTGTGACTCTTCTTGGCCCCACTGGAGACGGTCAGCGTCTGCCCCTCCGAGAAGCTGGACCTGCGCAGGAGGCTGGGGGGCTGGCTCGGACCCCCTCCCTCCCCGTTCCCTACGGAGGAGGCGGCGGAGTCCGGCTTTTGAGAGCTGCCCGAGGAGAAGAGGTTGGAGCTACTGCTCTTGATGCTGCCGCCGGGGCTGCTGCCGCCGCCGCCCTCACTCTGGCAGCTGGCGGCTCGGCCCCGGCAGCCCAGGTTGCCGATGGCCAGGTACTCGGGTCCGTCATTGGCCTCGCTCGGGGAGTCGTCCTGGCTGCCGGCCCAGGGCTCCTCGCTGGGGTCAGTCAGGGTGCCAGAGCTCATCTCGTCTAGGGACCGGGGAGGGTCCCTGGGGAAAGGCTGGGCTGTGGGAGGAGGGAGAGAGGACTCGGGCGGCAAGCCCTGTGCCAGGGAAAGATGCTGCTGGTTTTCTCGAGCCTGCTGGGAAGGGCTGCAGAGCGAGGTAGAGGCCGGTCTCCTGTCTGGGGTGGAGACGGGATGGGTGAGAGAGGCAGGTATGAAGAATTTACAACCACCGACCTAATCTGTGCCCACACCAGAAATGAGAGGAGAGGCCAAAAGGGTGAATGAGAAATTCCTTCTTGGAGCTGAGAGGACAATAAGCCCATAGAAATTAAAAAAAAAAAACCCACACACAAATAAACCAAAAATGAAAAAAAAGCTTTTCATTAATTTTCACCCTCATCTTTCCATCTGGGATCTGGTTTGTTTAGTGCATCTTACTGTTCACCTTACTGTCTGGTAAAAAAACGGTAAGGCCCAGTGGATAGAGCACGGGCCTGGGAGTCAGAAGGCCCTGGATTCTAATCCCAGCTCCTCCACTTGTTTCTTGTGTGACTCTGGGCAAGTCACTTCACTTCTCTGGGCCTCAGTTCCCTCATCTGTAAAATGGGGATTAAGAGTGCGAGCCCCACGTGGGATGGGGACTGTGTCCAGCCCAATTTTCTTGTATCTACCCCAGTGCTTAGTAGAGTGCCCGGAACACAGTAAACGCTTAACATATATCACAGTAATTATTAGCCAGCAGTTCCCAGTCGGTTCCATTTACTTTATCAGAGACTCTTGGCTGGGACATTTGGGATTGGACGGCCAGACCACCCACCTAGGCCTGGGAGTAAGAATGCTATTTTTGAGCTTTGTGCTAAGTACCCAGTTCATCCCATATTCCTCTCGGGGCTGCCCTCCCCCAAAAGAGCTCACCTGTGGTGCGCAGGGACAAGGGCTGGTACAGGCCAGAGAAGGAGCCGAAGTAGCCGTGTGGCGCGAACTCGACCGGGGGGACGTAGGAGGAGCTAGGTAGCGCCGTAAGACTCTGACTCTTTGTCACCAGCAGTGGGGTCTCCTGCTTCCTGGCAAACTGAAGAGAAGCGGCACTGAAGCATATCGCAGACCTCCCAAGAGGAGGAAACCCGAGAGGGAAAGGACGCTGGAACTGCTAGAAGCCAGGACCCAGGCAAAAAGCTAGCTCACGCCTGCGGGTTTCTGCTGTTGCCCAAGACTGCAGACTGGCCAACTATAGCTCCTCTGCCCCTCAGGCCAGCAGCCCTGGGGACCCAGATGCCAAAAACCGTGACTTCAGTCTCTGACATCCTTCCAGCTGGCAGTCACGCTCAGAGCAGGTGGTGGCAGGTGCGTATGACCAAGTGGGAGGGCTGAAGGACACAGGGTTGAGAGGCAATCTGGGGAGTTTGAGCCTGCAGGCTCCCTTCCTGACTGGGGCCAAACTGAGATCCCCCTGGGGAAAGAGGGTTAAGCCCCTGACAACATTTCCACTCTTCTCTAGCCGCTTTTGCTGCCGACCTCCCCGTGGAAAAGCCAATGCCCTTTCCCCTTATGTCTCTCCCTTCATTAAGGAGAGTCTGCAGCAGTTTAGCAGTTCAGCAAGACAGACACAGACATGTTGCTCCCCGCATTACCATAGAAGCATCGATCTGGGCCAAGAGGCGAGGGTTGTTCTGCTCCACTGCTTCCAGACACTGCAACATGGCGGTTACGTGGGCGTCGCTCAGCAGGAAAGCAGTGTCTGGGGAGAGAAAAGCAACTGGGGACTTTCCTGCCTGATGGGCCGCGATGGGGCCAGTGCCCCCTCTCCCCAAGGCCCCCATTTCCTTCCGGCTGAGTGGGACCCCGAAAAGGGGAAGATGAGCCCCCTATAAGGAACCAAGAAAAAACATGTCTTCAAGGTTTCCAGAAGTGTCATTGTTGGTAGATATGGGAAGAGTATGTGAAATGGGTTGGAAAGAGCACGGGCCTGGGAGTCAGAGGATGTGTGATCTAATTCTGGCTCTGCCAGAATTGTCTGCTGTGTGACTGTGGGCAAGTCACTTTCTCTGTGCCTCAGTTACCTCATCTGTAAAATGGGGATGAAGACTGTGAGCCCCTTGTGGGACAGGGACGACAGGGACTGTGTCCAACTTAATTAGCCTGAATCTACTCCAGGACTTAGGACTGTGCCTGGCACAGAGTAAGCAACTAAATACATTAAAAAAAAGTAAGGGGAGAAGGGATAGAAGTAAAAACTGGTTATGTGGTATCAGGGGAGGGGGAAAAAATTGCTCGTATAAATCAATGGTATCTATTGCTCGCTTAGGAGAGTACAATACGGCAGAGTGGGTAGATACGTTCTCTACCCACAAGGAGCTGTCTAGAGGGGATGATAGACATTAAAATAAATTATGGATGGGGAATAGGAGAATGTAGAAATGTGTATTTCTACATTCGGGGAAGCAGCGTGGCTCAGTGGAAAGAGCCTGGGCTTCGGAGTCAGAGGTGATGGATTCGACTCCCGGCTCTGCCACTTGTCAGCTGTGTGACTGTGGGCAAGTCACTTAACTTCTCTGTGCCTCAGTTACCTCATCTGTTAAATGGGGATGAAGACTGTGAGCCTCACGTGGGACAACCTGCTTACCCTGTATCTACCCCAGCGCTTAGAACAGTGCTCTGCACATAGTAAGCGCTTAACAAATACCAACATTATTTTTATTATCATTATTATTATTTAAGTGCTGTGGGGTTGGGGTGACTATGAAGTTCTTAAGGGCTATAGATCAATGCATAAAATTTACAGCTATACATATATACTTTAAAAGATAACTAAAAAGGAATTGGCAATACTTTCGCCTAGAACTTCTTTTCCATCAAGTGAAAATAAAAGAACCGTGATTTTGGAAAGGGATATGAGGGTGAAATAAAACCCATCATGGAAAAACTGACATTACTGTTTCAAGAAGTTTACCTGTGTAGAATTTCCTGATGTACTGCCTGTCTCCTAGCAGGGGCCGGAGCTGGGCTGAGAGGCAGTGGAACTGCAAGCTGTGTTGCAGCCACAGGTCAGCAATGGGCTGGTCACTCTCACCGTTGGGACTCCTCTGGCCATTCTCGTGCAAGTCGAGGAACTGGGAGACAGGACAAATATACACCAACCATTTCTTTCTTTTCTTTTCCTTTTCTTTTCTCTCTCTCTCTCACACACACACATCCCCACCGACACCCCACCCCACCCTAACTGCTCTGACCACAGTTTCTTAGGAGTTGGCTGGTGAGAAAGAAGGCGTTTGTGAAAAGAAAAAAAGCAAGTGTCCCAGGGCCTGCCTGGATATGGCCAGAGAGGGTAACTGGGGAGAGAAGGTCAATCAATGGTATTTACTGAGTGCTCACCGTTTGCAGACCACTGTACAAAGCACTTGTGGGAGTACAATAGAGCTGGAAGACGTTTCCTGCCCACAATGAGCTTAGGGTCTAGAGGGCAGGGAACGTGTCTGCCAGCACTGCTGCACTGTACTCTCAGAGAAGCTGCATGGCCTAGTGGAAAGAGCACGGACCTCGGAGTCAGAAGGCCGTGGGTTCTAATCCCGGCCCCGCCACTTGTCTGCTGTGTGACACTGGGCAACTCACTTCACTTCTCTGTGCCTCAGTTACCTCATCTGTAAAATGGGGATCAAGCCTGTGAGCCCCACTAGGGACAGGGACTTTGTCAAACCCAATTTGCTTGAATCCACCCCAGTGCTTAGTACAGTGCCTGGCACATAATGAGCACTTAACAAATACCATGATTATTATTATTACTCTTCCAAGTGCTTTGTACAAAAATCCTCTGCAAACAGTAAATGCTCAACAAATACCATGGATTGAAAGAGGGGGAGCAACTTCTGACCAGATCAGGAGTTTCTTGGAGAAGAAAATATTTCCAGGCAGGCCATGACTGCCAAGGGCCAGTATGGGAAGATTGGCCCTGCCTCTTGGCCTTTCTAAAGATCAGTGGTCTGGGCAATCCTAGAGAAAGTGAGGAGATCTCATAAAGGCAGTAGTGTTCATGAGCCCCTCACCTTCTGACTGCCTTCCCTGAGAGCCTGTCACAGCATTCCCTGTGCCGCCACCCTTGACCTTCGCTCTTATGTAAGAACCCAGCTATTGCCCAGATCAGTGGAAAACTGCATCATCTACCATGCAGAGATTACAATTTTTTATTTATTTATTTTGAGTATGAGGAGAAACAGGGACAGAAATTTTAGGGGGATGAGGACTGGGAGCAGGTAACTTCAAAAAAGCTAAAACTTTGAGTTATTTTATCCTTGGTTGGAAACTCTCAAATCATTTCAGAGCCCAAGGATGAGCAGGCCTGGGACTTCAGCTCACACAGCTGCGGGGATCATCACCTGGGGAGTGGCCACCAACAGTGCTGTGTCACTGATCGTACAGACAGAGACAGGGAGGGAGGGAGAGAGCCGCAGAACAGAGATAGGGAGAGAGAGAGACAAGCACAGAGAGGGATGCAATTACTCTACAGCTGGACTTCTTAGGGTACAAACTTGGGGATTGTGTTCATTCTGGTCCCACTTCCTGATCCCCGTTGAAGAGCAGAGACTGGCTGAGGTCTTGTTCCTCAAAAAACCCCACACTCTGATGATTATCATCAGAGCATGGGCCTGGGAGTCAGAGGACCTGGGTTCTAATGCCGACTCCGCCACTTGCCTGCTGTGTGACCATAGGCATGTCACAGCTTCTAGGTGCTTGATTCCTCATCTGTAAAATGAGGGTTAGTTAAATCTCTGCTCTCCCTTCCTCTGAAGCCTGTGAGCCTCACGTAGGACAGGGACTGTGTCTGACCTGACTGTACTGTATCTACTCCAGAGTTTAGCAGTATTTGGCAAATAGTGCTTAACAAATACTAGAGTTACTATTATTGTGATTATCCTTCTTTGATCCCAAGAAATGATGCAGAGAATTTTATCCTTTCTGCCTTGGCTGCACACCAGTAATCAGCAGCTTGTGTTCAAGGTCAGAAATCTGGCAGGGAGGTGAGCCAGAAGCTCTATCGTGGCCAAAGTTTGCAGCAGTTCAGGCCTGGCTCCAGCTAGCATCAATCTCTGGAAATCTAATATTTCCTCATCCTCTGGCCCTGCCTCCTCTTTTAATCTCACCAGCACAGTATACTGTTAATTCCCCTTGAGCCCCAGATCTTCTAGTGTTTCGGGGACGGGTTTCCTTGCCAGCTTCCTGGATTCTGTGATAAGGCCAAAACAACCAGCCTCTATCCTTGCTTCAGCATTTGGAATTTTGTGAGCAGAGTTTGTAGTTATGATGATGGTATTTGTTAAAGTGCTTACTATGGTCAAACACTGTTCTAAGCACTGGGGTAGATGAAATCTAATCAGATTGGACACAGTCCCTGTCCCACACGGGGCTCTCGACCCAGAAAAGTGAAGTGACTTGTCCAAGGTCACAGAGCAGATGAATGGCAGAGTGGAGGATAGAACCCAGGTCCTTCCGACTCCCGGGTCCGCTGATTTTCCATCTTCCTGAGGGAAGGAAAGAGGGTCTGGTTGAATGGATCTGGTGCCACCTCCCCGACAGACCGCAAAGCCTTCCAACTTGGCCCCACCAGCGCAACAGGCCAGGTTGATCAGAAAGTGCCACGCCACTCCTGTTTCACTGGCCTCTGTTACACTGTGGGATGCCAAAACCCACGCTCCTGGCTCCATACCTTTTCCACGTGGAGAGCTGAGTGGGGGCTGAGCCACCGAATGTCCTTTACAAACTGCCAATAGTCCTTCCGCTGACAGCACACCTGCTCAGGAAAATCAAGAGTGAGGCGCCAGGCCCACCTGACCCCCAGCCCCGGCACTGACCTGGAAGGGGACAGTCAGTCAGGAGATTGTACTTATTGAGCACTTAACTGCGTGCACAGCACTGTTTAAAGCGCTTGGGAGAATATAATGTAACACTATAACAGACACATCCCCTGCCCCAAATGAGCTTATAGTCTAGAGGGGGAGACACACTGATAGAAATAAATATATTACACATATGAGACAGCAAGGGTGACTTCTGCCTTGATCCTCCCTTGACCCCACGGCTTCCTCCAGTTATTGCTCTATCTCCCTCCTACCATTCTAAACTCCTAGAGCGAGTCTTCTACACCCACCGTCTCAAATTCCTCTCCTCCAATTCTCTCCTGGACCCCCTCCGATCAGGCTTCCGTCCCCTTCACTCCACTGAAGCCGCTCTCTCAAAGGTCACCAATGACCTCCTCCTTGCTAAATCCAACGGCTTCTTCTCCATCCTAATCCTCCCCGACCTCTCTGCTGCCTCTGACACTGTGGACCACCCACTTCTCTGGAAATGTTATCCGACCTTGGCTTCACTGACTCAGTCCTCTCCTGGCTCTCCTCTGATCTTTCTGGCCGTTCATTCTCAGTGTCCTTCACGGGCTCCTCCTCTGCCTCCCACCCCCTAACTGTGGGGGTCCCTCAAGGTTCAGTTCTTGGTCCCCTTTTATTCTCCATCTACACTCATTCCCTTGGAGAACTCATTCGCTCCCTCGGCTTCAACTACCACCTCTATGCGGATGATACTCAAATCTACATCTCCTCCCCTGATCTCCCTCCAGACTCACAGCTCCTCCTTCCTTCAAAGACATCTCTACTTGGGAGGTCCTTCTTCCGTCACCTCACACTTAACATGTCCAAAACACAGCTCCTTATCTTCCCACCCAAACCCTGTCCTCTCTCTGACTTTCCTGTCACTGTAGCTGGCACCAGCATCCTTCCCACTTCACAAGCCCGTAACCTTGGCATTGTCCTTTGACTCTCTCTCATTCAACCCTCATATTCAATCCGTCACCAAATCCTGTTGGTCACACCTTCACAACATGGCTAATATCTGCCCTTTTCTCTATCCCAACTGCTATCACGTAATACAATCACTCGTCCTATCCTGCCTAGATTGAGAAGCAGCGTGGCTCAGTGGAAAGAGCATGGGCTTTGGAGTCAGGGCTCATGAGTTCGAATCCCAGCTCTGCCACTTGTCGGCTGTGTGACTGTGGGCAAGTCACTTAACTTCTCTGTGCCTCAGTTCCCTCATCTGTAAAATGGGGATTAAGACTGTGAGCCCCACGTGGGACAACCTGATTCCCCTATGTCTACCCCAGCGCTTAGAACAGTGCTCGGCACATAGTAAGCGCTTAACAAATACCAACATTATTATTATTATTATTACTGCATCAGTCTCCCTGCTGACCTCCCAACTTCCTGCCTTTCCCCACTCCACTCCCCAGATCATCTTTCTACAAAAGCATTCAGGAGATGTCATCTACCTCCTCAAAAATCTCCAGTGGTTGCCTATCCACCTCCAAATCAAACAAAAACTCCACCATTGGCTTTAAAGCAAAGTATATCTTATCCCCTTCTACCTCACTATTCTCCTTCTAAAACCCAGCCCACATACTTCACTCCTCTGGTGCTAACCTTCTCACTGGGCCTCGATCTCGCCTGTCTTGCCACTGACCCCTAGCCCACATCCTATCTCTGCCCTGGAACACCCTCCCCACACAAATCCGCCAATTACTCCCCACCTTTCATTCATTCATTCATTCAATAGTATTTATTGAGCGCTTACTATGTGCAGAGCACTGTACTAAGCGCTTGGGATGAACAAGTCGGCAACAGATAGAGACAGTCCCTGCCGTTTGACGAGCTTACGGTCTAATCGGGGGAGACGGACGGACAAGAACAATGGCAATAAACAGCGTCAAGGGGAAGAACATCTCGTAAAAACAATGGCAACTAAATAGAATCGAGGCGATGTACAATTCATTAACAAAATAAATAGGGTAACGAAAATATATACAGTTGAGCGGACGGGTACGGTGCTGTGGGGATGGGAAGGGAGAGGTGGAGGAGCAGAGGGAAAAGGGGAAAATGAGGCTTTAGCTGCGGAGAGGTAAAGGGGGGATGGCAGAGGGAGTAGAGGGGGAAGAGGAGCTCAGTCTGGGAAGGCCTCTGAGCCTTACTGGAGGGACATCTCCTCCAAGAGGCTTTCCCAGACTAAGCCCCACTTTTCCTCATCTCCCACTCCCTTCTGTGTCACCCTGACTTGCTCCCTTTGCTCTTCCTCTTTCTCCCAGCCCCATGGCACTTACGTACGTAGCTGTAATTTTATTATTTGTATTGCTGCCTGTCTCCCGCCGCTTCCCCCCAAACTGTGAGCTCATTGTGGGCAGGGACTGTCACTCTTTATTGTTGCATTGTACTTTCCCAAGCACTTAGTACAGTGCTCTGCACATAGTACGTGCTTAATAAATATGATGAATGAATGAATGAATGCTCCCACTCCATGAGCTCTCGGGCAGGGTTGACACTGACAGCCGCCACTGGGCAGTGTCTATGTGCCTTCCCACCCTCATTTATCCGATCCGGCCACATGTGCCCATCTGGTTTCCTAAGGCCAGTGAAAAGAGCTGGGTCAACAACCAGGCTGTGACATATGTCGTTCTCTAGTTGTCCTTTAAGCAGGCTCAGACTAGGCAGGGGCAGTACCAGCTTCTCCCATGTCTCCATGGACCCAGCAGAACTACTTACAGGGGCCAAAACAACTTTCATCCTTGGGCAAAGCAGTCTTGTGATAGGGGAAGCCTAAAAATACCCACCCCAGAGCACTCCACCTGCCCCCAAAGAGAGACAAGGAGAGACCAAGAACCTTGGCGCAGGTTAGAGGCTGTCCGGACAGGAATCTGAGAATTGGGTCCCCTCCCTGCTCTGATATTACAGGATGAGCCTAGGAATCAGAAGGTCATGGGTTCTAATCCTGGATCTGCCACTTGTCTACTGTGTAACCTTGGGCAAGTTGCTTCCCTTCTCTGGGCCTGAGTTACCTCATCTGTAAAATGGGGATTGAGTCTGAGAGTCTCATGTAGGACAGGGACTGTGTCCAACCCGATTTCCTTGTATCCACTCCAGTGCTTAGTTCAGGGCCTGGTACTTAGTAAATGCTTAACAAATGCACAATTACTATTATTATTATTGCTATTAACTTGGGCCTCTGAGTAAGTAACTCAGCTTCCACATGCCTCTGTTTCCTCCCTTTATTGGGAACAGAGGCCCACCCCCTAAGATGAGCAAAAATGGCTTGGTAAAAACATTTTAGTGCTTTGAAAAGATAACCAGAGATCATTCGTTAGCTAACCTTTTCTGACATCAGAGGGCAACAACCACAAACAGGCCAAACCCTGTGGTCCTACGACACCCTCCCACCCCCCGCAATGGGGGAGGGAAGGGGAGAGAAGAGAAAGAGAGAGAGAGGTGTCTCAGCCTGCCTCTACTCTCATAAGGAAACTACTTTGGAAAGATGTCTACATTTTGAGCGGAGGGAGGATACAAAATCCTCCTCACCTGATGAAACTTTTAAAAGACCTCAGGGGAAGCTGAGAGTGAGAGTTTGAATAAGATGTCATGAGCTTTCTTTAGCCCTAATGGTTTCTCCCCAAATTAGTCACTATTAAAGCAAAGCAGAAGCCTGAGCTGAATGAATCATTATTTGTTTCCCCTTCCACATACCAAGAGCACAACGCCCAGAATAGCTTTCTGATGACAAACCATCAGGAAGGGTTCAATGTCTTAATCTTCAGAGAGAGGAAACCAAAGGAACAGACAATTCTTCTGAAACAAACTTGAATTCCTGGCACCTTGGAAGCAACTCTGAACAGCACTGAGAGGGATATCCGGCTAGACTACTGTGTCAGCCTTCTCTCTGACCTCCCTTCCTCCTCTCTCGCCCCGCTCCGGTCTATTCTTCACTCCGCTGCCCGGCTCATCTTCCTGCAGAAACGATCTGGGCCTGTCACTCCCCTTCTTAAACAACTCCAGTGGTTGCCTATCGACCTCTGCTCCAAACAAAAACTCCTCACTCTAGGCTTCGAGGCTCTCCATCACCTTGCCCCTTCCTACCTCTCCTCCCTTCTCTCTTTCTACCGCCCACCCCGCACGCTCCGCTCCTCCGCCGCCCACCTCCTCACCGTCCCTCGGTCTCGCCTATCCCGCCGTCGACCCCTGGGTCACGTCCTCCCGCGGTCCTGGAACGCCCTCCCTCCTCACCTCCGCCAAACCGATTCTCTTTCCCTCTTCAAAACCCTACTTAAAACTCACCTCCTCCAAGAGGCGTTCCCAGACTGAGCTACTCTTCTCCCTCTACTCCCTCTGCCATCCCCCCTTTACCTCTCCGCAGCTAAACCCTCATTTTCCCCTTTTCCCTCTGCTCCTCCACCTCTCCCTTCCCATCCCCACAGCACTGTACTCGTCCGCTCAACTGTATATATTTTCGTTACCCTATTTATTTTGTTAATGAATTGTACATCGCCTCGATTCTATTTAGTTGCCATTGTTTTTACGAGATGTTCTTCCCCTTGACTCTGTTTATTGCCATTGTTCTCGTCTGTCCGTCTCCCCCGATTAGACCGTAAGCCCGTCAAACGGCAGGGACTGTCTCTATCTGTTGCCGACTTGTTCATCCCAAGCGCTTAGTACAGTACTCTGCACATAATAAGCGCTCAATAAATACTATTGAATGAATGAAAGGGATATGATCCTTACTGAGCTATGCTATCCTATTCATTCAATTGTATTTATTGAGCGCTACCCTATTTCCTAGTAGCGTGTAGCCTAGAGACTTGGGGGTGGGGGAAAAGGGGGTGGGAGGGTGTTTTGAGGGGATGGAGAGATTGGTTTAGCTCTCAGGTATGACCAATCCCACAGCTAACATGATACAACTACATATTTCTCATTTTACTTCCCAAATGGAAAGAGCACGGGTTGGGGAGTCAGAGGACGTGGGTTCTAATCCTGGCTCTGCCAAGAATCTGTTGTGTGACCTTGGGCAAGCCACTTTACTTCTCTGTGCCTCGGTTCCCTCATCTGTAAAATGGGGATTAAGACTGTGAGCCCCACGTGGGGCAACCTGATTACCCTGTATCTAACCCAGTGCTTAGAACACAGCTTGGCACATAGTAAGCACTTAACGAATACCATTATTATTATTATTAAATGCTTTCAGTCAGACTGAATTTTTAACATTAACAAAACCTATTCTGACAGAGTTTTGCGTTTTCTGAGAAACTTTGAGAGTTTACCAAAATTACGGGGTGCTTTTAACCGATGGTGAAGGGAGGCAGCCATAGCCCAATGGAAAGAACGCAGGGCTGGGAGTCACGGGTTCAAGTTCCAGCTCCACCACTGGCCTATGTGACCATGCAGAAATCACTTAGCCACTCTCAGTCTCTATTTTCTCAGCTGTAAAAGATAGACTGATAGATTGAGGCCTTTGTGAGCCACGGATTACATTTAATCTCATAACCATGAATCTAACCCAGTGCTCAACACATTGCTTAGTGCTGCCACTTGCAAGGTGGGTGTCCTTGGGCAAGTCACTTTATTTTTTACTGGTACTTTCACTCATTCAATCGTACTTATTGAGTGCTTACTGTGCAGAGCACCATAATAACAATAATTGTGGTATCTGTTAAGCCCTTATACAAGCAAATTGGGTGGACACAGTCCCAGTCCCATATGCGGCTCACAGTCTTAATCCTCATTTTACAGATGAGGGAACCAAGGCATAGAGAAGTGAAGTGACTTACCCAAGGTCACACAGCAGACATGTGGAGGAGTCGGAATTAGAACCCATGAACTTCCGACTCCCAAGCCCATGCTCTAGCCACTATGCCATGCTGCTTCTCTGTACTAAGCGTTTGGGAGAGTACAATATAACAAACAGACAGACTCCCTGCCCACAATGATCTTAAAGTTTAGAGGGGGATTCAGCGCTTTCTATGTGTCAAACACTGCTCGAAGCGCCGGGATAGAGACAAGTGAATTAAGTTAAACAGAGTCCCTGTCCCACATGGGGCTCACAGTAGACTCAAAGTAGAAGGGTGAACAGAAGAAATGAGGCACAGAAAAATGACTTGCTCAAGGTCACACAGCAGACAAGAGGTGGAGCAGAATTAGAACCCAGGTCTTTCTGACTCCCAGGGTCATGCTCTATCTACAAGGCCATGCTGCTTCAACTTACCTTCCCTGGGCCTCAGTTTCCTCATCTATAAAATGGGGATTTCAAAATACCTGTTATCCCTTCTACTTACTCTATGTGATCCACGGTGGACAGGGACTGAGGACAACTGGTTTACTTTACACCTTTGCCAGTGTTTAATAGGGTGCTTGGCATATAGTAAGTGCTTAATAAATAAACCACAATTAGACTGTGAACCTGTTGTGGGCAGGGATTGCCTCTATTTGTTGCTGAGTTGTACTTCCCAAGCGCTTAGTACAGTGAGTGCTCAATAAATACGACTGAATGACTATTACAGAGTGAGTGCTTACTAGATGCCATTAATTATTAGCATCATTACTCCTGTTGTGAAAACTGAGCCTTAAGGGGTGCCTGGGCGTGTCTGACAGAGCAGACGGCAAACGAAAACTCAGCCTTCAACATTCACCCTAGCCCTCTATGCTGTAAGCTCGTTGTGGGCAGGGAATTTGCCTGTTAGATTGTACTCTCCCAAAGATTTAGCATAGTGCTCTGTGCACAGAAAGCGCTCAATTAATACCACTGATTGATTGACTGATTCTCTGCCCATGAGATGGCAGTCCTGCTGACTTGGCAGCACTCCAACTGCCTCCCAGGGAAGCCCTAATAGTAATAATAATGATGATTGTATTTGTTAAGTGCTTCCTATGTGCCAAGCACTGTTCTAAGCGCTGGGGGAGATGCAAGGTAATCAGGTTGTCCCGCTTGGGGCTCAGAGTCTTAATCCCCATTTTACAGAGGGGGTAACTGAGGCACAGAGTAATAATGGCGGCATTTGTTATGCGCTTACTATGAGCAAAGCACAGTTCTAAGCACTGGAAGTGAAGTGACTTGCCCAAAATCACACAGCTGACAAGTTACAGAGCGGGATTAGAACCCACGACTTCTGACTCCCAAGCCTGGGCTCTTTCCGCTGAGCCACGCTGCTACTATTATGTTTCAATTCTAGAAAAGCTGAAGTCCACACCATAATTCATTACAACGTAAGCTCCCTGTGGACAGGCAGCGGGTCGCATCTTTATTCTGCATTTCCCAAGTGCCTTGTTCAGTGAACCTCCAGGATGAGCACTCAATAAATGCCACTACTAGTTCACTCGGAGCTTCTGCAGCCTTTTTTTTAATGCTATTTGTTAAGCTATGTGCCAGGCACTGGGGCACATACAAAGTCTGAAACAGTTTATGTCCCACCTGGGGCTCACAGTCTTAACCCCCGCTGTATAGATGAGGAAACTGAGAAGTGACTTGCCCAAGGTCACACGTCAGACAAGTGGCGGAGCCAGGATTAGACCCAGGTCCTTCTGACTCCCAGGCCGGTGCTCTATCCACTAGGCCAAGCTGAACTCCCTCTTTTGAGTTTCTAATCCATATTACTCATTCGTTCATTCATATTTATTAAGGGCTTACTGTGTGCAGGGCACTGTACTATGCAGTTGGGAGAGTACAATACAACAATAAACAAACACATTCTCTGCCCACAATGAGCTTGAAAATCATTCTTTAGATAAAATAAAACTCAAATCTCAACACTGTGGGACAGGGACTGTGTCCAACGTGACAACCTAGTACCTACCCCAGGATTTAGTACAGTGCCTGGCACATAAGTGCTTAACAAGTACCATTTAGAAAAAAGGAGTTTGCAACCTATGGAGGAGACAGACATTAAAAGAGATTAGGGATAGGGGAAATAGAGTATAAGAAGATTTACGTATTTTGGGCAGGGGTGAGTTTCAAAGTCCTTAAAGGGTACACAGTCAAGTTCGTAGTCTGACCATGTATTTCAAGTATTTGGAAAGTGGATGAAGAGTAACTCTCTTCCAAGCACTGGTTTCAACACTGAAGTTACCATATATCTTGTATTATAAAAGTGGACTGGGAAAGAGAGGGGTAGTCGAACCCTCTGAGAAAGTTCAGGAACCGAAGAAATCAATAGCAGGAATACCTGTCGATGAAATCATTTTCTGGGCTCCACAGCTCTGCAAAGTCCAACCTGATGGTCTTGGATCTACTTCGGCGCTTTATACGCACAGAGCCTGGCCCAGAGCGCATAACCGATACTATTATCATCAACATCCTCTCCTGTTGTCTGACCCTTGGCCAGACTGTGAGCTCGCTGTGGCCAGAAAATGTCTGCTTATTGTTATTTTGTTCCTTCCTAAGTGCTCAATAAATACGACTGAATGACTGAATGAAAGGCGTTTTTTCTCTCTGTACCTGTAAAATCAAGTTTGATTATAAGCTTGATTATCCCAACTTCTGGATATTATTTAAGGGGAAATTCTATTAAATGTGACCTCGTTCCCAAGTAAGGTAGGAGCACTTTCCAACTTATGGAAGGAAAGGAGAAGGAAGTAGGAAGGAGATTTAAAGAAACAAAACAAACCCAAGAGAACACCCAACCCTAAAGTGATCTTCAGACCAGACTTTCTGGTTCGGAACCTTGCAAGTAACTGAAACTATACATTCCGTTCCATACATAGCCTCTGTAGCAGCCAAATTAGTGCTGTTTAAGAGCAACGAGGGTGGAGCGAGTTACGGTAGCTGGAGAATGTGCTGAAGAATAATAATAATAATGTTGGTATTTGTTACGCGCTTACTATGTGCAGAGCACTGTTCTAAGCGCTGGGGGAGATACAGGAGAATCGGGTTGTCCCATGTGGGGCTCACAGTCTTAATCCCCACTTTACAGATGAGGTAACTGAGGCACAGAGAAGTGAAGTGACTTGCCCTCAGTCACACAGCTGTCAAGTGGCAGAGCCGGAATCTGAACCCATGACCTCTGACTCCAAAGCTCGTGCTCTTTCCACTGAGCCACGCTGCTTCTCTTACTTCTGAAGTAACCCCAAATAATAACAATGGCATTTGTTTAGCGCTTACTATGTGCCAAATGCTGTTCTAAGCGGTGGGGGAGATACAAGGTAATTTAGGTTGTACCACATGGGGCTCACAGTCTTCCTCCCCATTTTACAGATGAGGGAACAGAGACCCTGAGAGTTAAGTGGCTTGCCCAAGGTCACACAGCAGATGAGGGGCAGAGCTGGGATTAGAACCCACGTCCTCTGACTTCCAAGCCCGGGTTCTTTCCACTGAGCCACGCTGCTTCTCTTACATCCAACTGTGTGCCTCATGAGGGACAGAGATTATCTTCGATCTGACTGGATGGTACCCACCCCAATCATCTGACTGGATGGTACCCATCCCAATATGAAATACAGTGCTTGGCACATAGTAACTGCTTAAATTCCACAATTATTATCAAAAGATACAAAAGCAAACCAAAAAAACCTCCTCACAATTGGCTTCAAGGCTCTCTTCCACCAGGCCCCACCTTACGTTTCTGTTCTTTTCAGATGCCATCCCCCCAATCCTGCCTTTTTTGCTCTTCCCAAGCCAATCTTCTAGCTGTACTTGGCTCTCAAATCTTCTAGAATCATCTCACTCACTCTTTTCCTCGGGCTTGAAGCTCCCTACTTCCCATCAGACAGACCCCTGCTTTCCCTGGGAGGCAGAGATGCAGGGTTTAAGTCTGGTTCAGCCACTTAACTGCTGTGTCACCATAGGCAAGTCACTTACCTTCTCTGTGCCTTAGTTTCCTCAACCGTAAAATATCTTTTTTTAAAAATATGGTATTGAAGCACTTATTATATGCCAGGCAGCAAACTGAACGTGGAGGAAGATACAAGGTGAGACACAATTCACATCCCACATGGGGCTCACAAGCTTAATCCTCATGAATCCAGATGAAGTACCTGAGTCACAGAGAAGTGAAGTAACTTGCCCAAGGTCACACAACAGACGAGTGGGGGAGCCAGAATAAGAACCCAGATCTTACCACTTCCAGGCCTGTGCTCTATCCATTAGACCACACTGCTTACCACCCTGTTCTCCCTCCTATTTAGGCTGTGAGCCCCTTAGGGGACAGAAACTGTGTCTTACCTTATTAACTTGTACCTACCACAGCGCTTAGTACAATACTCGACACATAGTAAGTACTTACCAAATACCACAATTATTATAACAACATTCAAACCCCTCCTAAAAACCCACTTTGAACACTTTGAAATTCTGATTAATTTCCCAGAATCCTAATTAATACTAATCTGTCAGCTACCTCTAGCACTATGAACTAATTTTTTTAAAATGGTACTTGGTAAGCACTTACTCTGTGCCAAGCACTGTATTCATTCATTCAATTGTATTTATTGAGCGCTTACTATGTGCAGAGCACTGTACTACGCGCTTGGAATGTACAATTCAGCAGCAGATAGAGACAATCCCTGCCCTACAACGGGCTCACAGTCTAAAAGGGGGAGACAGACAACACAACAAAACACTCTATTAAGCGCTGGGTTATGTACAAAATAACCAGGTTGGACACAGTCCTTAACATTCAGATATACATGTCTGCTCAACTGACATTTCAGAGTTATAATTAATCAGTGGTATTTACTGAGCGCTTACTATGCGCAGAGCACTGTACTAAGTGCTGGGGAGAGTACAATAAAAGAGAATTAGCAGGCACGTTCCCTGCAAATCTAGTTACACTTCCCAAGTGCCTAAATACAGTACCCCTCACCAACTGGGGAACCCAAAAATAGTACGGCAACTATTACTGCAAGTAATACTTCTCCCATGCTGCTTTGCAAAATAGTACGTTGTCAGACCCAAGGGAATGTTAGAAGCACGTGGCTTAATGGCAAGAGACCGGGCTTGGGAGTCAGAGAACGTTACTTCTAATCCCGGCTCCGCCACTTGTCTGCTGTGTGACTCTGGGCAAGCCACTTCACTTCTCTGCGCCTCGGTTACCTCATCTGTAAAATGGGGATTGACTGTACGCCCCATGTGGGACAACCTGATCACTTTGTATCCTCCCCAGCAGTTAGAACAGTGCTTTGCACATAGTAAGCGCTTAAATATTATTATTATTACTATTCTCTGTATTGAGATGAGCCTCAATTCCCTCATCTGTAAAATAGGGGTGAAGGCTGTGAACCCCATGTGGGACAACCTGATTACCTTGTATCTAACCCAGTGCTTAGACCAGTGCGAAGCACATAGTAAGTGCTTAACAAATACCATAATTATTATTATTATTCATCGTTCTTGCTTTCCTTTTTCTGACACCCTTTCTACCTTCCTGCCAGGATTTCTTGTGTCTTCGGATCATTCAGAGCTGCCACAACCACATGAGCCTCGAGTAGAAGAAGCAGAAAAGCAGCACGGCTTAGTGGGTAGAGCTCGGGCCTGAGAGTCAGAAGGACCTGTGTTCTAATCCCAGCTCCACTGTTCGTCTGCTGTGTGACCTTAGGCAAGTCACTCCACTCCTCTGTGCCTCGGTTACCTCATCTGTAAAATGGGGATTAAGAACGTGAGCCCATGTGGAACTTGGACTGTGTCCAACCTGATTAGCTTCTATCTAATCAGGACATCGGCCATAGGAACCGCTGTCTCCCGTCTGCTCGCCTGCCAGGACAACAGGACATTTCATTCCGATCTGCTGCAGCAGATAAGTGGCCATTTTCTTCATCTTCCCTCTTTCCCTGCAGTCAGGGCAGGGTGTGGCTGCCTAACAACCAGGTGAGAAAGGCCCAGGTTCACACATTTTTACGTTTTTTATTTTGATGGCTGCCTGCCTTCACAACTACTAAGCCCCTGACTTCGCCTAAATTCACGTCAACCCAGTCTGTTCGCTCCTAATCACCGGCCTCTTCACTCTCATGGCCCCAAGGACAATTCAACCATCTCCTCAGGGTCGTCCTAAACACTGGCCTGTTCACTCTCAAGGACAATTCAACCAGCTTCTCAAGATCCTTCTAAACACTGGCCTCTTCACCTTCAAGGCCCCAAGGACAATTCAACCATCTCCTCGGGGTTCTCCTAATCACTGCCCTCTTCACTCCTCGGGGTATCACTGGATTAAGTAGTTGCTGCTGCCTTTTACCTCAACCGGCCCCACTATGACCCTTCAATCCCCCGGCCCCAGTCAGTTCATCCCAGTCTTGCTCTCTGCCATTCACCCCCTCACCTCACACCATCTCCCCCTCCCCCATCCCTGTCCCCCGTCCCAGCTCTACTCCTCATCCCAATCCCCCCTCCCAACTCGCACCCATCCAAATCCTCCCCATCCCCCACGCTGTCGCCTCCCCCACTACGCCCTTGCTGACCTTCCTGCCTCCTATCTCTCCCCACTCCAAACCATACTTCACTCTGCTTCCCAAATTATGTTTCCCCACTCCTCAAGAAACTCCAATAGTTGCCCATCCACCACTGCATTGAACAAAAACTCCTCACCATTGACTTTAAAGAACTCAATCCCCTTGCCCCCTCCTATCTCACCTCGTTAGTCTCCTACTACAACCCAGTCCGCACACTTCGCTCCTCTAATGCTCACTGTACCTCAATCTCGCCAATCTCACCAACGACCCCTCGCCCACATCCTGCCTCTGGCCCAGAACACCTTTCCTCCTCAAATCCGACAACTACTATCCCTCACCTTCAAAGCACATCTCCAAGAGGCCTGCCCTTAGACCCCCTTTCCTCTTCTCCCACTCCCTTCTGGTCACCCTGATTCACTCCCTTTATTCAAACCCCCCACTCCCCGCTATCCCCACAGCACATATATAAATAGCTGTAGTTAATTTACATTCGTTATCTGTCTCCCTCTTCCCCCCATCTCGCCCTGACTCACTCCCTTTGCTCTATCCCCTTCCTTCCCCACAGCACCTGTTTATATATATACATATCTATAATTCTCTTTATATTTTGCCTGTTTTACTTATTCTAATGTACATATATATATATATATGTATATCTCTAATTCTATTTATACTGATGCTATTGATGCCTATTTACTTGTTTCTGATGTCTGTCTTCCCGCTTCTAGACTGTGAGCCCCTTGTGGGCAGGGACTGTCTCTCTTTGTTGCTGAACTATCCTTTCCAAGCACTTAGAACAGTGCTCTGCACACAGTAAGTGCTCAGTAAACACAACAATGAACAAATGATTGAAAGGTCATTGTGAGCAGGGAATGTGTCTATTTATTGTTATATTGTACTCTCTCAAATCCTTAGTACAGTGTTCTGCACCCAGAAGGCGCTCAGATATGACTGAATGAATCTACCCCAGCACTTAGTAGAGTGCCTGGCGCACATAGTGAGGGATTAACAAATACCTTTAAAGAAACCTCCCTCTTATTGTAAACTTTAGTATAAACCAGTTTTAGAAAATATTCCATTCTTGTAAGGAGAAGTCAACTCTTTAGAATAAGACCAATATGGCTTTGGGATCTCCATTTGAGAAAGAAATTAGTGAGTCGGTAATACGAAGTGTTAGATTGAGAATGTGGAGTCGGAAGGAAACAGACACATAGTCGCACCAACATGCTGAAGACTAGAAGAGCAAGCAACCCTGAGTCTGAGGCAAACTGCTTGCTCATTACGTAGCCCCAGATGAACAGCCAAACAAACATGGGGAGCCCTCCCTGGAGATCCAGGGCTCTCCGTGAAAACGAGGCCCTGTGTCCTGTCCTCCTCCCATCCCACTCTGTTCCCAGGTGTGTTTCCAAAGCAAAAATGGCTCTTCAATGTGAAGAGTCGTCCGATCTAATTTACTGTCTTTATCTGCTCTCGCCCACATCCTGCCTCTGTCCTAGACCGCCCCCCCTCCCTATATCTGACAATTACTCTCCCCATTTTCAAAGCCTTACTGAAGGCCCATCTCTTCCAAGAGGCCTTCCCTGACTAAGCCTTCGTTTCCTTGTCGTCCACTCCCTTCTGCGTCGCCCTGACTTGCTCCCTTTATTCATCCCCCCTCCCAACCCCACAGCAATTACGTACATATCCAAAATGTATTTACTTATATTAATGTCTGTCTCCCCCTCTAGACTGTGAGCTCACTGTGGGCAGAGAACGTGTCCGTCACATTGTTGTACTGAACTCTCGGCACAGAGTGTGTGCACTCAATAAATACGATTGACTGACCGACTTCCCTCTTTAATGTGGCTGCTTCTCTCCTCTCCTTTCCTCCTAAGTGATTCTCGCAGCACGGCAACATACCTGGTCATGGATGAGCCCATGATAGAGGATGCCTTGCATGTCTCTGCACAGCCGCTCCAAGCCACCATATTTAGACCAGACGTTAGGGTTGTTGGATGAAACTAAACCTTCCACGGTGGTCTTCAAATTGCCCAGCAGCTTCCAGTGTTCTTTCCTGCAAAAACATCAAGTATATTTTACAAGTCCTTGGCCTTGCTGAAAGCACTAGTGAGCAATCAGTCAACGGTATTGATTATCTGTGTGCAGAGCACTGTAGTAAGCGATTGGGAGAGAAGTACAGTGCCTGGCACACAGTACGCTTAACACGTACCGTTATTATTTTAATGATATAAGAGAGTTGGTAGACATGTCCCCTGCCCACAGGGAGCTCACAGTCTAGAAGGGGACAAACGCCCCTTAATCCTAATGCTTTCTCAGCCACCGACTTGCTCAGTGACTAAGTATTTAGCCACTCTGTGACTCGGTTTCCTCTGTCAATCCAGGGGAGAATTTAGGAAATGAACAGGACTCAGGAAATCTCATCTGTTGGGACCCTGTAGACTGTAAATTCTTAATAATAATAGTAATGATAATAATAATAATGCACTGTAATAATAATAATAATAATAATAATGCTGGTATTTGTTAAGTGCTTACTATGTGCAGAGCACTGTTCTAAGCGCTGGGGTAGATACAGGGTAATCAGGTTGTCCCATGTGAGGCTCACAGTTAATCCCCATTTTACAGATGAGGTAACTGAAGCACAGAGAAGTTAAGTGATTTGCCCACAATCACACAGCTAACAAGTGGCAGAGCCAGGATTCGAACCCGTGATCTCTGACTCCCAAGCCTGGGCTCTTTCCACTGAGCCACGCTGCTGTAGATATAAGATAATGGCGTGGGTAAGGACTGCATCTATCTACTCTGTCGCACTGTAATAATAACAATAATTATGGTATTTGTTAAGCGCTTACTATGTGCCAAGCACTGTTCTAAGCATTGGGGTAGATACAGTGTAATCAGGTTGTCCCACATGGGGCTCACACTTTCAATCCCCACTTTACAGATGAGGTAACAGAGGCCCAGAGAAGTTAAGTGACTAGCCTAAGGTCACACAGCAGACAAGTGGCGGAATCAGGAAGAGAACCCATGTCCTCTGACTCCCAAGACTGTGCTCTTTCCACTAAGCCACGCTGCTTTCCCAAGCACTTAGTACAGTGCTCTGCACACAGTATTTGCTCAGCAAGGCTCAGTGGAAAGAGCCTGGGCTTGGGAGTCAGAGGTCATGGGTTCTAATCCCAGCTCGCCACTTGTCAGCTGTGTGACTTTGGGCAAGTCACTTGACTTCTCTGTGCCTCAGTTACCTCATCTGTAAAATGGGGATCAAGACTGTGAGCCCCACGTGGGACGACCTGATCACCTTATATCCCCCCAGCGCTTAGAACAGTGCTTTGCACATAGTAAGTGCTTAACAAATACCATCATTATTATTAACCCTGCAATCCCCAGAGCAAAACAAAGCATCCAATTTACAAAGAGGCCCTCACAGGAAGGGAAGCAACCTGACAAGATCACTGGAGATGGGGAGGGTGGTCTAAGCCGAGAGGAAGCTGAGATGGCGACACGGAGTGGTACCTCTTTTGAAAATTAGACATACAGTTTTCTCTATGTCCGATGCATATATGTATGTAGCTATTCTTCCACTTTTTAAGCTCTGGGCAAATCATGGAGGAGCAAAAACATCAAGTATACAACCGTTAACTTCGTTTGACTGGCCTCTGTCCAGTCTTACCCAGGCCTGGGCAGGAGAGGAAAGGAGTGTTAATTAAACAGCGGCGACCTGTAGGACCCCTTTGGAATCCCTAGTTTTAGCATGGTCTAGTGGAAAAAGCAGATTTAAGAGTCAGGGGAGTGGGATTTTTTTTCTCTCTTGTGGTATTTGTTAAGCTTTTTATACTATATAAATATGTATATAATATATAAATATATATAAATATATATATAAATAAATATGTATATAATATATACAGTATTATACTAAGCACTTGGATATATACACGGTTGGACACAGTCCATATCCCACATGGGGCTCACAGTCTCAATCCCCAATTTACAGATGAGGTAACCGAGGTGCAGAGAGGTGAAGCAACTTTCCCAATGTCACACGGCAGACAAGTGGCGGAGCCAGGATTAGAACCCCGGTCCTTCTAACTCCTAGACTCGTGCTCTAACCGTTAGGCCACACTCCTTCTCTAGCCTGTTCCGGTCGGTTCTGCCATGTCTCCTGGGTGTCCTTGGGGAGGTCACAACTCTGTGCCTCGGTTTCCTCACCCCAGTGAGACCTGATTATCTTGTATCTACACCTGCGCTTAGGACAGTACTTGGCACATAGTGAACACTTAACTTATTATTAAATGACCTTCTTTTCAACTTCTCTCACAAGCTTCAGTATTTCTTTTCCCTCTTCAGGGCTGGGGACAAGTAGGGCTTCTTTTGGGAAGCTTGGCAGCAGCAACAACATTATTAAATCACTTGCAACCCAATGAGGTTGACAGGTCACACAACAGTGACCTCCTCTACTTTCACAACTGTTCAAGACTAATTTCTTTTAGATAGTCTTTTCTGAGACACTTTAGGCAAAAGGGGAGGTTGAAATGAAAAAAACAAAAGGGCAGTCCAATTTATATCTACCCTATATGATTTTGTGCCTTGAATTTTTGCTTGGTTATTTTAGTATTTTAATCCCGAATATAGAAATCTTGTCTCATACATTCTGAACAGTGCCTAGGATTTGTGGGCGCTTAAAAATGCTAATAGAATGATGATGTAAATCTCCAAAATTAAGCCTTGAACAGGCGGTCCCAGCCATACTGACCTCGTCAGCCTTGCCTTTATGCACTTATGTTATTCAATTACTCCCTTTGGTTACTCTAAATATTTTCAAGTCATTCTCCTCCATTAGAGTGTAAGCTCCTTGTAGGCAAGGGAATGGTGTGGCTTAACTGTTTTCTATTTCCCAAGCTCTCAGTACAGTGCATTGTACCCAGTGGATGCTCAATAAATACTATTACTCTTTCTCCTCCTGCTACGATCATAGGCAGTCAATTCCCAGGGAAAGGTAATGCCGGGCGGAAGGACAAGCAAAGGCCTGCTTGTAATTTCTCTGATTGGGGAAAAGACACCAAGAAAACATTTTCTTCTTTCTAAGTGTCACTCTCTGAGGGCGGGCTGGCTCCGGGCTAGAGTCTAATTTGGCAAGAACGAATGGCTCTGCTTCACAGCAGTTTCTTGCTCTGTTTTTTCCCAAAGCTCCTTGCTTTCACCTAGAAATTCCAGTCAGGAATGAAGTGCAGTACGGGGAAAGGGACCATGATATACCAGAAATCCATTAAGGAAGAAAGCACGATGAGCAGCTTCCTCAAATGCAGTCCTGGAAATAATAATCATAATGATAATGTTGGTATTTGTTGAGGGCTATGTGCCAAGCACTGTTCTAAGCGCGGGGGTAGATACAAGGTAATCATGTTATCCCACGTAGGGCTCACAGTCTTCATCCTCATTTTACAGATGAGGTAACTGAGGCACAGAGAAGCTAAGTGACTTGCCCAAGGTCACACAGCTGACAAGTGGCGGCGGCAGGATTAGAACCCATGACCTCTGGCTCCCAAGCCTAGGCTCTTTCCACTGAGCCACGCTGCTTCTCTGAATGAATTGCCACAGGGCATTTATCCTGTGATTCTCCTGAGAGGCATAGGAGAAAGTGATGGTAGCAGCATGGCCTATTCATTCAATAATATTTATTGAGCGCTTACTATGTGCAGAGCACTGTACTAAACACTTGGAATGTACAATTCAGCAACAGATAGAGACAATCCCTGCCCAGTGATGGGCTCACAGTCTAAATGAGGGAGCCAGCAAAGCAAAACAGAACAAAATAAACATAAGACAGCATCATCAAGATAAATAGAATCAAGGGGATGTAGACCTCATTAAGAAAATAAATAGGGTAATAAATGATATATACAAATGAGCACAGTGCTGAGGGGAGGGGAAGAGGGAGGAGCAGAGGGTGGGGGGAGGGAAGGAAAGGGGGAGCAGAGGAAAAGGGGGAAGCTCAGTCTGGGAAGGCCTCTTGGAGGAGGTGAGCTCTCAGTAGGGCTTTGAAAAGGGGAAGAGAGTTAGTTTGGCGGACGTGAGGAGAGCACAGGCCTGGGAGTCAGAAGGACCTGGGTTCTAAACCCAGCTCCGACACTTGTCTGCTGGGTGATCTTGGGCACGTCACTTCATTTCTCTGTGCCTCAGTTACCTCATCTGTGAAATGGAGATTAAAACTATCAGCCCTGTGTGGAACATAGGCTGTGTCCAACCCGATTAGCTTGTTATCTACCCTAGCACTTAGATCAGTTCTTGACACACAGTAAGTGCTTAACAAATGTCATCATCATTATTTGTTACACACCAGACACACTAGGGAGAGGTCTTGTGAACTAATAACAATGCTACTTGTTAAGCATTTACTATATGCCAAGCACTGCTCTAAGCGCTGGGGTAGACATAAGTTCATCAGGTTGGACACATTCCCTGTCCCACATAGGGCTCCCAGTCTTAATGCCCATTTTACAGATGATGTGACAATGCCAGAGAAGTGAAGTGACTTGCCCACGGTCACACATAGGGTGTGCTTAGACAAGGAGCGTGGCTCAGTGGAAAGAGCCCAGGCTTGGAGTCAGAAGTCTTGGGTTCTAATCCCGGCTCCGCTGCTTGACAGTTGTGTGACTTTGGGCAAGTCACTTCTCTGTGCCTCAGTTACCTCACCTGTAAAATGGCGATTAAGAACTGTGAGCCCCACGTGGACTACCTGATCATCTTGTATCCCCCTAGCACTTAGAACAGTGCTTTGCACATTATAAGCACTTAACAAAAGCCACCATTATTGTTATTCCTTACTGCCTGATGGGCCTGGCAGAGATCAAATACCAAGGGAAAGCTCCTTCACGACCGAATCGATCCACTTATGGACATATCCGGAATTTATTTATGTTAATGTCTGCCTCCCCATCTAGACCCTAAGTTCCTTGTGGGCAGGGAATGTGCTTACCAACTCTGCTGTGCTGTACTCTTCCAACTGCTTGATACAGTGTTCTGCGCACAGTGAGTGCTCAATAAATACTGCTGATTGACTGATTCAAGGCTGGGACCTACATGCAACGGTATGAATTCCACAGAGATCAAATGCTCCCACTCGCTTTCCCATAATAGGTAAGGAATCTGCACAGGTATTGGCAGTTTTCCCCGGGAAAACCTGTTGGCAGCTCCGCGCGAGTAATTTAGCGGCCGGTCTTTATTGGACTGGACTCCAAGCAGCTAGGCAGTCTTCTAGTGGATTAATGGACTGATCTCTAGACTGTAAACTCATTGTGGGTAGGGAATGTGTCTGTTTATTGTTGTACTGTACTCTCTCAAGCGCTGAGTATAGTACTTTGCGCTCAGTAAATATGACTGGATGAATGAAGGAATGGTCACTTTATTATGGAGAAGCAGCGTGGCCTAATGCAAAGAGCACGGCTGGGGAATCAGAGGATCTGTGGGGTGAAAATCAAGTGCTTAGAGGGTTCAGCTCCATGTGCATGGGTGACACAAAAGCGTGAATGAGGGCTCAGTTGGGGAAGGCCCCCGGGAGGAGGTGTGATTCGAAGGGTTTGAAGGTGGGAAAAGCGTTGGTCCGTCATATGTGAAGGGGGAGGGAGTTCCAGGCCAGAGGGGAGATGTGAGCAGGCGATCGGTGGCGGCACAGATGAGAAAAGGGAGCAGCGGGATCTAATGGAAAGGACACGGGCCTGGGAGTCGGAGACTCTGGGTTCTAATCCTGGCTCCACCGCTTGCCTGCTGTGTGACCTTGGACAAGTCACAACTTCTCTGTGATTCGGTTTCCTCATCTGTAAAATGGGGATTTAATGCCCGTTCTCCCTTCTACTTGGATTGTGAGCCTCTTGTGGGACAGAGACTGTGCCCTGATTAACTTGTGTCTACTCCAGTGCTTAGAACAGTGCTTGACACATAGTAAGTGCCTAGCATTGGAAGCAGCATGGACCAGTGGATAGAGCAAGGGCCTGGGAGTCAGATGGATCTGGGTTCAAGTCCCGGCTCCGCCATGTGCCTGCCGTGTGATCTTGTGTCTCTGTGCCTCAGTTCCCTCACCTGCAAAATGGGGATTCAATACCTGTTCTCCTTTCTACTTAGAAGGTGAGCCCCTTGTGGGACCTGATTATCTTGCATCTACCCCAGTGCTTAGTACAATGTTTGGCACAGAGTAAACACTTAATACCTCAGCTATTACTATTCTTACAGACCGTGCCCAACCTTCTCCAAGCTACAGAACCCTCCATGGTAGATGTTGGAGGGGCAAGGGAAAGAGTGGGGTTAATGCAATACACCTTATTGTCTCATTGATCATCTCTCTCTGATCGGCATTGAGCCGTATCTTGCTAAATCTAGAATGCTGTCAGATTTCCTCTAAAAATGCAGACTGGCTACTTAAGTCAATGCCTTACTTCTCTCAATATCCCTGTGACGCCTCCTTATAATTCTCAACTCTTACTGGACACCTAGGGGAGGTTAACTCATGGGCAAAGTCACCATGGAAGAGCTGAAAGATACGATTTATGTTTCCTGAACCCCAATCCAGACTTGCTGCTGCTAAACTACACCGAAGAGCAATAGCACAGCTTTTAAAATCCCCCAAACTCTTTGCTATTCTGCTACCATCCCGCCTTGTCCAAAAAAACCCACCGCAAGCCCTTGGTGCCTTAAGAGGGATGCTCAGTCGGTAATGATCAAACATCACAGTTTTCCAACAAGAAAATGTTCACAAGATTTCATTCCACCTTGAAAAGAGTAGGGCTTTGTCAGCAGGCAGGGAAGAGATAAATGAGATGAGGAAAAGCAGCCAGACAAGAACACAATTTTACATCAGGCACCAGGAGGAAGCAGAAGTACAGAAGGGCTGAATGAGGTTTTCAGAATAATAATAATTATGTGCTAAGCACTGAGGCAGGTGCAGGTTAATCAGATCAGACTCAGATCCTTTCCCACATGGGCTCTGTGTCTTAGGAGGGAGGACAGATATTGAATCCCCTTTTTACAAGTAAGGAAACTGAGGCACAGAGAAATGAAGCGACTTGCCCGAGGTCACACAGCAGGCAAGTAGCAGAGCTAGGATTAGAACTCAGGTCTTCTGACTCCCAGACCCGTGCTCTTGTCAGTGGGCCACGCTGCTTCTCATTTCTCCCTTTGTATTATTGGGAAGGTCCAGGATCCACAGTGGCTGAGATTAAGGGAATAAAAGCTTGAGTATTTATCTATAACCCATATAGAATGCCTCCAATGACTTGGCAAAACCCAAGCAACAGGCTCTCACAGAGGTGGGGGGAAACCGTGGTTGTGGAAGCCCTGAGAGTTATGAGAAGCAGCATGGCTCAGTGGAAAGAGCCCGGGCTTGGGAGTCAGAGATCATGGGTTCTAATCCCAGCTCCGCCACTTGTCAGCTGGGTGACTTTGGGCAAGTCACTTAACAGCTCTGTGCCCCAGTTACCTCATCTGTAAAATGGGGATGAACACTGTGAGCCCCATGAGGGACCACCTGATCACCTTGTATCCCCCCAGCGCTTAGAACAGTGCTCTGCACATAGTAAGCGCTTAACAAATACCAACATTATTATTATGTACTCCCTTGGGGCTAGGCTAAGACTGCACTCCAACAAGAGGATGGAAGGCCTTAGACCTGCTAGGGAAACCAGGCTTCTCTCACAAGTGAATGACAAAGCCTCCGTAACATTGTTAAAAGCCACATACTACCTTGCCAGGAGAATCACCCTCTCCTCGTTAAAGGTCCACCAATCCATCAATCAATGGTCTTTATTGAGTGCTTACTATGTGAAGAGCACTGTACTAAGTTGGGAAAGCACACTGTAAGAGAGTTGGCAGACATGATCCCTGGCCTCAAGGAGTTTACAGTGTAGAGGGAGAGACAAACGCTAAGATAAACTATAGGTAGGACAGGAAATTTGTCTCTTTACTGATATACTGTATTCTCTCAAGCACTTTCTACAGTGCTCATATTTACTGTGTGTAGGACACTGTATGAGAAGCAGCGTAGCTCAGTGGAAATAGCCCGGGCTTGGGAGTCAGAGGTTGTGGGTTCGAATCCTGCCTTTACCACTTGTCAGCTGTGTGACTGTGGGCAAGTCACTTCACTTCTCTGTGCCTCAGTTACCTCATCTGTAAAATGGGGATTAACTGTGAGCCTCACGTGGGACAACCTGATGACCCTGTATCTCCCCCAGCGCTTAGAACAGGGCTCTGTACATAGTAAGTGCTTAACAAATATTAGTATTATTACCAAGCACTCTGGAGAGTCCAATAAAACAAAAGACACATTCCTTGCCCACAGCAAGCTTACAGTCTAGAGGAGGGGAGACACATAGCAATACAAATAAATCAATTACAGATACGTACATAAGTGTGGTGGGGCTAGGAGGGGGGAAGAACAAAAGGAGCAAGTCAGGGTGATGCAGAAGGGAGTGGGAGAAGAGGAAAGGAGAAGCTTAGTCTGGGAAGGCCTCTTGGAGATGTGCCCTCAATAAGACTTTTTGCAGGGGCGGGGGGAAGTAATTGTCTGTTGGATTTGAGGAGGGGCAGAGTATAAGGACATGTACCTAAGTGTTGTGGGCAGGGTAAGTATCAGAGTGCTCAAGGGTAAAGACTCAGGTGCATTGGGGACAAAAAAGGGAGGGCTAACAGGGTACTGAAATGAGAGGTTAATCAAGATGACTTCTCAAAGGAGATGTGACTTTTTTATGGTATTTGTTGAGTGCTTACTATCTGTCAGGCATTGCTTTAGGTGCTGGGGTAGACACAGTGCAATCAGGTTGGACGCAGTCCCTGTCCCACATGGGCCTCACAGTCTCAATCTCCATTTTACAGATGAGGTAACAGACACAGACAACTCAAGTGACTTGCCCAAGGTCACACAGCAGAAAAGTGGCAGAGCTGGAATTAGAACCCAGGTCCTTCTGACCCCCGGGCCTGTGCTCTATCCACTAGGCCATACTGCTTCTTTAGAAGGGCTCTGAAGATGTGGAGAGTGCCGGTCTGTTAGATACAAAGGGGAGGAAGTTTCAGGATGAAGGAAAGACACGAGCAAGGGGTTGATGGCAAGGAAGACAAGGTCGAGGTACAGTGAGTTGGTTGGCATTAGAAGAATGAAGTGTGTGGGCTGGGCTGTAGTGGAAGATAAGCGACGGTAGGTTGGATGGAGGGGGAGAGCCGATCAAGCACCTTAAAACAAATGGTGAGGAGTTTCTGTCGGATGCAGAGATGGATCATCATCGGTGGAATTTATCAAGCACCTGATGTGTGCAGAGCACTGTATTAAGCACTTGGGAGAGGACAATACAAGAGTTGGTAGACACATTCCCCGGCCACAGGTTTCCGAGGAGCAGAGAGCTGTGGACTGAATGATTTTTCAGAAAAATTATCTGGGCAGCAGAGTGAAATCTGGACTGGAGGCAGGGAGTTCAGGGAGGAAGGAGGAAGATGCTGAGGAAAGTGCCTGGACCAGCATGGTAGCAGTTTGAATGGAGGAAGGGGCAGATTCTAGAGATATGGGGAAGGGAAAACAAGGCAAGTTGGAACGTGTGAATTTTTTTTGTCATTTCTATGGCTGACAGGAGATCCCAGCCCTCTTAGCCTATGTTAACAATAATAAAAGTATTTAAGCACTTACTGCGTGCCAAGCCCTTTACTAAGCGCTGGGGGGGATATAAGCAAATCGGGTTGGGCGCAGTCCCTGTCCCATGCGGGGCTACCAGTCTCAATCCGCGTTTTAGAGATGAGGTAACTGCGGCACAGAGAAGTGAAGTGACTTGCCAAAGGTCACCCAGCAGACATGTGGCAGAGCCGGTAATAGAACCACCGACTTTCTGACTGCCAGGCCAGTGCTGTAGCCACTAGGCCATGCTGCTGTGGGGCTGAGGGCGGGGCGGGGGGAGAGAAGGAAACAGAGAGCCCGGGCTTGGGAGTCAGAGGTCATGGGTTCAAATCCCGGCTCTGCCACTTGTCAGCTGTGTGACTGTGGGCAAGTCACTTAACTTCTCTGTGCCTCAGTTACCTCATCTGTAAAATGGGACTAACTGTGAGCCTCACTTGGGACAATCTGATTACCCTGTATTTACCCCAGTGCTTGGAACAGTGCTCTGCACATAGTAAGAGCTTAACAAATACCAACATTATTATTATTATTATTCAAGAGCAGAAGGGAACAGCATAAGAGGAAACGTCCACCAAGGGTGGCTGTGGGATGACGATGCACATTTTGCATCTAAATCTCCCACTTTGCTCCTAAATTTGTCATATAACGTCATCCCGGCCAGCTTCTCCGGTGGCTACAGTTTGTAGTTATTTTATTCTCTACAAGGGGAAGGAAAAGTCGCAGCCCTCCTTCTCTCAACTGGGGGTGCCTGCCTGCCTCAGATGACACAATCTAGGTTTAATCACCTAGGTTTAATCACCTCAGGTCCCTGTGGTCCAGAGTTCAGAGCCAAACCAATCAAGTTGACTGGCTCTGAGCCACGAGGTAGCTCGACTTCGCCAGCTGAGAGGACAGCTGTGCTGAGGGCCATTTTCAGAAAGTGGCTGGGCCTGCTCCGCAGCAGGGAGAGAGAGGAGGCAGCCCACTTTCCTGAGGCTCACAAGCTCCACTCCATAGACCTGGGGAGAAGCAGCTGACAAAACACTAACCACAATAGAAGCATCGGGGAAATGTCTCTCTGGGGGGTATTTCCAACATTTCCATAGAACTCAGATTTAGGAAATGGGAGGAGGCTCCCCAGTCAGGAACCAAACAGGAAGGGGTTTGGGGAAATAAGATCTCTCTTCCTTTTGGTACCAGGGGAAAGTCCCCTCTAAGCTTTTCAGGGAAGGCCAGAGTCCCACAGAATAATAATAATAATAATAATGGTATTTGTTAAGCACTTATGTGCGAAGCACTGTTCTAAGCGCTTTTATAGATACAAGGTGATCAGGTTGTCCCAAGTGGGGCTCATAGTCTTAATCCTCATTTTACAGATGAGGGAACTGAGGCCCAGAGAAGTTAAGTGACTTGCCCAAAGTACCACAGCTGATTAGTGGCAGAGCCAGCATTGGAACTCATGACCTCTGACTCCCGAGCCCGTGCTCTTTCCACTAAGCCACGCTGCTTCTCTATATCTATATATCTTCTCTACATCTCTGGGGAAAGGCAGAAACCCAGACTCGGCCTTCAAGACAGTAGGGTGGCCGAGTGGATAGAGCACAGGTCCGGGACTCAGAAGGACCTGGGTTCTAATCCCAGCTCGGCCACTTGGGAAAGTCGCTTTACTTCTCTGCGGCTCAGTTCCCTCATTTGTAGTGAGGATTAAAAACTGGGGCCCCAAGGGGAACAGGGACTGTCTCCAACCGGATCTAACTCGGCACTTAGTACAGTACCTGGCACATAGTACACACTTACATACCCCCCACAAAATGGAAAGGTCTCACCCTCTCAGTCAGCTGCACTTCATTCATTCAATAGTATTTATTGAGCGCTTACTATGTGCAGAGCACTGTACTAAGTGCTTGGGATGAACAAGTCGGCAACAGATAGAGACGGACCCTGCCGTTTGACGGGCTTACAGTCTAATCGGGGGAGACGGACAGACAAGAACAATGGCACTAAACAGCGTCAAGGGGAAGAACATCTCGTAAAAACCGATGGCAACTAAATAGAATCGAGGCGATGTACAATTCATTAACAAAATAAATAGGGTGACGAAAATATAGACAGTTGAGCGGAAGAGTACGGTGCTGTGGGGATGGGAAGGGAGAGGTGGAGGAGCAGAGGGAAAAGGGGAAAATGAGGCTTTAGCTGCGGAGAGGTAAAGGGGGGATGGCAGAGGGAGTAGAGGGGGAAGAGGAGCTCAGTCTGGGAACGCCTCTTGGAGGAGGTGAGTTTTAAGTAGGGTTTTGAAGAGGGAAAGAGAATCAGTTTGGCGGAGGTGAGGAGGGAGGGCGTTCCGGGACCGCGGGAGGACGTGACCCAGGGGTCGACGGCGGGATGGGCGAGACCGAGGGACGGTGAGGAGGTGGGCGGCGGAGGAGCGGAGCGTGCGGGGTGGGCGGTAGAAAGAGAGAAGGGAGGAGAGGTAGGAAGGGGCAAGGTGACGGAGAGCCTCGAAGCCTAGAGTGAGGAGTTTTTGTTTGGAGCGGAGGTCGATAGGCAACCACTGGAGTTGTTTAAGAAGGGGAGTGACAGGCCCAGATCGTTTCTGCAGGAAGATGAGCCGGGCAGCGGAGTGAAGAATAGACCGGAGCGGGGCGAGAGAGGAGGAAGGGAGGTCAGAGAGAAGGCTGACACAGTAGTCTAGCCGGGATATAATGAGAGCCCGTAATAGTAAGGTAGCCGTTTGGGAGGAGAGGAAAGGGCGGATCTTGGCGATATTGTAGAGGTGAAACCGGCAGGTCTTGGTAACGGATAGGATGTGTGGGGTGAACGAGAGGGACAAGTCAAGGATGCATTTCCTTCCCTGACAACTACGTTCTGATCAGCAGGCCCAGAGGTAACACTCAGCTCACTCCAGAAGGGTCCTCACAAGCCAGCTGGTCTCATGGAGCCCAGGCAGCGGGGCAGAGTCTCCCATCACATGGAGAGGGGCATGTTTCTGGATCCCACCGCGTTTTACACTCAAGACAACAGCTGCGTGACATCATCGCTGTTGTTTGGCAATCTCCTGGGACTAGAATAAGTACTTCCATTTGATTTGGTCTTAGAGGTCAGCATCCATGCCTGAAGACAGTGGAGCTTACTAAAGGCTATAGGAGACAAAAGGTTTTGATTTTCAGGCAGCAAAACTGCAGTCAGCCCCCCTCTACCATTCCCATTTAGGGGCAGCTGTCTTGAGATTCAAGAGGAGGAGAACTCAATCCTAACCCACAGGTTGGGTGGAGGAATTGGGAGGTTATTTTTTTATCCTGTATCCATCAAAGCTGGATCCTGTCACTCCGTGGTGACACCACCACTAATTACCTGAGTGGCAGATATAACCTGTTGTTAGGGCTGTTAGAACATAACCTGGTTTCCATCCTCCCAGCCCCTCAGGAAGACTGAGAAGCAAGAAGGGCTGATAATACTGATCCTTGAAAATTCAGTGAGAGAGAGAAAGGGACAGACACAGAGAGATACAGTTGGGAAGTGAGAATGATGTGTATGAACTATGACAATCAACATCGCCAGTGGTAGTTGAGTGCTTACTATGTGTAAAGACTGTAATAAGTGTTTCAGAGAATGCAATACCACAGAATTGGGGGAAACAATCCTGCCCATGAGCTGACAGTCTAGAGGGATAATGGTTACTGAATCTTACAGGCATGGTTAATTATTATACGCATCCCGCTGAATTAGAAATTGGTCTTTGGAAGGGTTATTTTATGATGGAATTATATGGAGAAATGTAGAAGCCAAAGCCAAAGGTCAAAAAGTGAAATGAACTTTCAAGTGGCATTTCTTATGGATTAATTGATAAGTTTGGGGTGGGGAAGACACGGGACTATTCAGCAGGAAGAAAAGAAAACGTATGGAAACCACTTAAACACCCCACAGGACCACACGATAAGGTCCTGAAAGAAAGGATGACCTTTGAATGTTCCCTAAAATAATTATGCCATGAGATTAATGACAGTCAATTTGGTGATATGAAATTGTTGAAACGCTTTAATCAATCAATGGTATTTACAGCAGCGTGGCTCACTGGAAAGAGCCCGGGCTTGGGAGTTAAAGGTCATGGGTTCTAATCCCTGCTCCGCTTGCCAGCTGTGTGACTTTGGGCAAATCACTTAACTTCTCTGTGCCTCAATTACCTCATCTGGAGAAGCAGCGTGGCTCAGTGGAAAGAGCACGGGCTTTGGAGTCAGGGCTCATGAGTTCGAATCCCAGCTCTGCCACTTGTCGGCTGTGTGACTGTGGGCAAGTCACTTAACTTCTCTGTGCCTCAGTTCCCTCATCTGTAAAATGGGGATGAAAACTGTGAGCCCCACGTGGGACAACCCGATTCCCCTATGTCTACCCCAGCGCTTAGAACAGTGCTCGGCACATAGTAAGCGCTTAACAAATACCAACATTATTATTATTATTATTAAAATGGGGATTAAGACTGTAAGCCCCACGTGGGACAACCTGATTACCTTCCCAGAGCTTAGATCAGTGCTTTGTACATAGTAAGCCCTTAACAAATACCACCATTATTATTATTATTATTACTGAGCACTGACTCTGTGTAGAACATTGTAATAAGCTCTTGGGAGAGTATAAAACACAGCAGACACATTCCCTGCCCACAGTGAGCTAGAGGAGGAGATGGACAGTAATATGAATAAATATGATATGCAATTTAAAGAGATGTACGGAACTGCTGTAGGGTTGAGGGTGGGGCAAGTATCAGATGCCCAAAGGTCACAGATTCAAGGGAAAATCAGAATGCCATAAAAGAGATAGGGGTGGGGGTGGGAGGTGTTAAATACACCCCTAAGAATATAGATCTACAAGCTCCCAACTCAGAAGCAGCTCTCTGGTTGTTCACTAGCTGCTTTATCATCTTTCTTATACTGGGCCGGCAGTACCTTATGGGTGGGCTAAGGACCATCAAATCTGGCCTATCTGTCTCTTTATGCCCAGCCTCGGATCCGCTCTCCCAGCAAGCGATTTCTCCCGGGGTGCCGTGGCAGGAAGAGGATTACATGGCGACCCATGCTGCGGCTCCTAGATGATGCCACATCCAAAAGAGGGGCCTGGCTATGGAAGGCCCTCTACACATCATTTAAGCAATGGTAATCATAGTAATAATAATAATATAATCATTATGATACTTGTTAAGCGCTTACATGTGCCAGGCACTGTTCTGAGCACTGGGGTAGATACAAGTTCATCTGGTTGGACACAGTCCCTGACCCACATGGGGTTCACAGTCTTAATCCTCATTTTACAGGTGAGGTAACAGAGGCCCCAAGAAGAAATGTGACTTGCCCAAGGTCACAGCAGACATGTGGCAGAGCCGGGATTAGAACCCAGGTCCTGTGACTCCCATGAGCACTGTACTAAACGCTTGGGAGAATATATTACAACAGAGACGGTTATTTGTGATATGAGAACAAAGGCAGACCAGTGTGGTTGGTTGCAGGAGTGCTGAGCTGTAATTTTGAACTGCTGGCCAGGTTAATTAACAGGTGAACTGGGAGGTTAGGTATTTCTCAGAAGGCAACTGGAATCTCCTTGACATTCTCTCAGGGCCACTGCAGAACACACCCGGGCTGGCATTTCCAGTGAGCTGAGAGAGACTGTCTAGGATTAGAAACTCCTCACTGCCCTTTAAACCCCCAAAGAAAAGCAGGGATGGAGGGGTGGGAAGCATCAAAGAGCTTCTAAATTTGCCCGACGGGGCTATAGAAAACAAAACAAAAAACAAGTTTCCTAGTTCCCTAATACTTAGCATCTGAAGGCAGGGGAGGGAGTATGGGGTGGGGAAAGGAAGAGACGGTGATGTGATTTGCAGGTGGACTTTAGAAGGAACTGATACTCATTCCAGACTCTAATCAATCAATGGAGCACTTCTTATGTGCAGAGCACTGTACTGTGCTTGGGAGAGTACAATATAATAGGGTTATATCACTGGAATGATTATAGGGAGGGGGTGGCCACATAGACTAGTTGCACTGGTCTGATATCGATCACACTAAGAGGGACCTCAATGGTAGTACAGTGGTCTCGACAAAAGATATCAGTCAGACATGTCTGGGCCAAGATTCAATAAATCATAATAATTATGATGACATCTGTTAAGCACTTACTATGAGTCAGGCAATAATAATAATAATGATGGTATTTGTTAAGCGCTTACTATGTGCAAAGCACTGTTCTAAGCGCTGGGGGGGATACAAGGTGATCAGGTTGTCCCATATGGGGCTCACAGTCTTAATCCCCATTTTACAGATGAGGTAACTAGGCCGATTAGACTGTAAACTCCCCGATTAGATTGTAAACCTGTCAAAGGGCAGGGACTGTATCTGTTACCGATCGGTACATTCCAAGCGCTTAGTACAGTGCTCTGCACATAGTAAGCGCTCAATAAATACTATTGAATGAATGAATGAATGAATGAATGAATGGAGGCCCAGAGAAGTGAAGTGACTTGCCCAAAGTCACCCAGACAGGTGGCGGAGCCGGGATTAGAACCCATGACCTCTGAGTCCCAAGCCCGTGCTCTTTCCACTGAGCCACGCTGCTTCTCTAAAGCACTGCCAATCTCTTCAAAGCTAAAGGAGTAAGGGAGAGGGTCCATCATGAGTTTCTGACGGATTACGACTCAGTGTTCTGTTCCTAACGTCATTCCCAAGTAACTAGCAAAATGGGGATAAAGCCTGTGGGACAGGGACTGTTTTCCATTCTCATTAGCCTCTATCTACCCCAGCTCTTAGTACAGCACCTGGCATATAATAAGTGCTTAACAAATACCATTAAAAAGAAAAGCCTAGTGGTAAAGACATTGAGCACCCACTGGGTGCAATACATTGTACGAAGTAAGTGAATTTCCTGGAAGCAAGAGACATAATCCCTGGCCACAAAGAACTGGCGCTTAAAAAAGGAGACAGACACAAAAATACTCAAAAATAAGGGAATCAAAATGGACTTTTCCCTCAGTTATAAATATACATACACAAGTACTAAGGGAGGTTATAAATAACTACGTAAGTGCTAAGTGGGTATTGCGTCTTGTGGTGTTCGGAAGTAATTGGGGAAGGGGAATTCTGAGGGCCTTGAAGATGGGGAGAGCTGTGGTGGGTTGGAATGGAGATGGGAATCCAAACACTTATTCTATCCCACCTTGACTACTGCATCAGCCTCTTCGTCGCTGACCTCCCTGCCTCCTGTCTCTCCCCACTCATCCTTACTCCACTCTGCTGCCCGAAACATTTTTCTGCGAAAGCGTTCGGTCCCCGTCTCCAGACTCTTCAAGAATCTCCAGTGGTTGCCCATCCAACTCCGCATCCAACAGACACTCTTTACCATCAGCTTTAAAGCACTCAATCACCTTGCCACCTCCTACTGTACCTGACTTCCCACTACCATCCATTTTACACACTTCACTCCTCTAATACCAACCTAGTCCCTGTACCTCAATCTTTCTTACCTCACCACTGACCTTTTGCCCACATCCTCCCTCTGGTCTGGAACTCCCTTCTCCATAAATGACAGACCACCACTCTCTCCACCTTGATGTCTTATTAAAATTACTCATCCTCCCAGAGGCCCTTCCTAAGTCCTCTTCTTCCTCTCCCTCGTGTCATCTATGCACTGGGATGTGTAACCTTGAAACACTGGATATTCACCCTACCCTCAGCCCCAGACCACTTATTTATAGCCCCTTAATTGATTTTAATGTCTGCCTCCCCCCTAGACTGTAAGCTCCTTGTGGACAGGGACCATGTCTCCCGACACCGTTGCATCCTACTCTAATAATAATAATGTTGGTATTTGTTAAGTGCTTACTATGTGCCGAGCACTGTTCTAAGCGCTGGGGGAGATACAGGGTAATCAGGTTGTTCCACCTGGGGCTCAACGTTAATCCCCATTTTGCAGATGAGGTAACTGAGGCCCAGAGAAGTGAAGTGACTTGCCCACAGTCACCCAGCTGACAAGTGGCAGAGCCGGGATTCAAACCCATGACCTCTGACTCCCAAGCCTGGGCTCTTTCCACTGAGCCACGCTGCTTCTTGGTATAGCAGAGCAGAGTGCAGAGCACTCAGAGCACCATGGATTGACAGACTGGATTGATTGACGGGGGAGCACCAGTCCGGTGGAAGTACACGAACATGGGGACAGCGGGGGGCAGAGAGTCAAGAGCGAGCAGAGCTAGAAAGTTAACTTGGGAGGATCAAAGAGGGCCAGATGGAGAGTGGCGGGTGAACGGGGCTGATCTGCAAGATGGAGAAAGTTGGCCGAAAGCTGCCAAGTAGACTGACACTTAAGAAACTACCCGAAAATATCTGATCCCCAAGTAGTCGGGGACAAAGGAGGGAGAGAAGCTGCGATAGGGCGGAGTAGGACTGCGCCTAACAGGTGGTGTGCAGAAGGACTATTTTCTGTCCAGACATTTTAGACTTTGGAACAGCCTATTATGCCACAGAGAGAACTGCGAGGAGAGGTGGAAAGCAATGTCCCATAATATCTCCCAGTAGACCTAATGGAAGACAATGAGAAGGCAGCGTTCTTAGAGCACCTTTTGTTCTTCAAAGATCTTTATCGTTACACTTCACAAGCTTCTTCTGGGGAGACTGGCACTTCTCTTATATGGGGGGTGGGAGGGAAGAAAGGAGAGAGCTCCTGTGAGGTCCCACTGTAAGGAAGATAATGAAAAACTAGTTCTGGCTTCATCTGAAAGAAAATGCCAAGAAGTGTAGCTTTCCCCATTATCGGGGGTCCCGGGGGAAGACTCAATGACCAATGCTGGGAGGGCGTGGGGAGGAAAAGGAAAGAGTGGGGCAAGTCCTGATAACCACATAATTGGTGTCTTGCAGTTACCATTTAGGTAAGAATAGTAATTCTGGTACTTGTTAAGCGCTTACTATGTGCCAGCGTGGCTCAGTGGAAAGAGCACGGGCTTTGGAGTCAGAGGTCACGGGTTCGAATCCCTGCTCTGCCACTTGTCAGCTGTGTGACTTTGGGCAAGTCACTTCACTTCTCGGTGCCTCAGTTACCTCATCTGTAAAATGGGGATTAAGACTGTGAGCCTCACGTGGGACAACCTGATTCCCCTGTGTCTACCCCAGCGCTTAGAACAGTGCTCGGCACATAGTAAGCGCTTAACAAATACCAACATTATTATTATTATTATTACTAAGCGATGGAACAGATACAAGCAAATCCGGTTGGACACAGTCCCTGTCCCAAGTGGGGCTCACAGTCTCCATCCCCATTTTACAGATGCAGTACCTGAGGCACAGAGAAGTGAAGTGACTTGCCCAAGGTCACACGGCAGACAAGTGGCAGAGCTACCCCACGCTGCTTCTCGGAGCGAGTCCTCATTTGGCTCAGTTAGTTTTATTATGGGAACTGCCAAAGGTGCAAACTTCTCATTTGGCCTGTGAGGGTGATAGGGGGTACGGGTGTGAGGAAGACAGAGCTTGGGAGAGGCAAGGACTTGAAACCTCAAGGCTTCCAGCATGGTGTAATGGAAAGAGCGCGGGTGTGGGAGTCAGAAGGTCATGGGTTCTAATCCCGGATCCTCCACTTGACTGCTGGGTAACCTTGGGCAAGTTACTTAACATCTCTGGGCCTCAGTTACCGCATCTGTAAAATGGGGATCGAGACTGTGAGCCCCACCTGGGACAACCTGATTACCTTGTATCTACCCCAGTGCTTAGAATAGTGCTTGGCACATAGTAAGTGCTTAATAAATACTATAAAAATAATTACTATTCTTATTCCAAAAGCCAATGAGGGTGACAAGCCCCCGATCCTTGAATTGGTTCTTCAACCTCGTTCCCAGTGGATGGCCATTTTTAGCACGGCTCAGTGGCTGTCGGGCTTTCTGGAGACCCGGGGTGGGCACGGCTGGGAGCTCAGTCCAAAAAGCCGTGGGGGGACCAAAACAAGGACATCAGCCCCACCGTAGCACCCCCAAAACTGTTAGTGCTTCATCTCCGGATTTAGATTCCCCCTCCGTAAAATATAAATATGATAAAATCACACCCGGTGGTGCGGGGTGTTATAACAGATTTACCAAAAGCTGCTCCTCCTCGGACGAGCCAAATTTCAACGACTGCCCGAGGGGAGGAAACGATACTGAGGGAAATAAATACATACTTCAAAGGAGTGGTGGCTCCTGCCAACCCGCCCATTTTGGATGAACACCACTCTGCCCGGTGTTTTGGACAGGAACGGTAGCCACAGCCAGCCCGCCCCTGGACCTTGGAGCCGGAATGGAGCCGGAGGCGAAGGCAGCTCCTCCACTTAAAGGCCGGCCGGGGGGACGGTGACGTTTCGAATGTCCGCGCTGGGCTGCTGGGACAGCCCTGGCCCCCACGGGAGCCACCTAACCTGTTCAACGGTAGGAAAGTGCAGGACATGGGTGAGGCCTTGGCAGCCGGACAGACGAGACTGAGGCAGAGTGAGTAGGTTGGCATTAGAGGAGCCAAGTGTGTGGGCTTGATTGCAGTAGGAAATCAGGGAGGTAAGCGAGGAGGGGGAGAGCTGACTGAATGATTTAAAGCCAATGGTAAGGAGTTTCAGCTTGATGCGGAGGTGGAAGAGCAACCACTGGAGTTTATTGAGGAGTGGTGAAACATGTCACATGTCCTTTTTCTGTAGAAAAATGATCTGGGCAGCAGAGTGGGAAAGGACAGGAGGCAGGGAGGTCAGCAAAGGAGGCTGGTGCAGTAAATGCAGGGGAAGCCCGTGGCTCAGTGTAAAGAGCCTGGGCTTCGGAGTCAGAGGTCATGAGTTCAACTCCCGGCTCTGCCACTTGTCAGCTGTGTGACTGTGGGCAAGTCACTTAACTTCTCTGTGCCTCAGTTACCTCATCTGTAAAATGGGGATTAACTGCGAGCTCACGTGGGACGACCTGATTACCCTGTATCTACCCCAGCGCTTAAAATGGTGCTCTGCACATAGTAAGCGCTTAACAAATACCAACATTATTATTAATTAAGGAGGGATAGAATAAGTGCTTGGATTAATGAGATAGCAGTTTCGTTGGGGAAGAAAGGGGAGATTTTAGTTAATTTATTTCCAGCTAGAAAGCTTCAAGCTACAAAGTAGACAGTGAAGCCTCGGGGGGAACAAAAGGCGGAAGAAAAGCATATCTATATTTTATATATATACAGTTTGCACACACAAACACACACACACGTATGATATCACAGGGCAGAGTTATAGCAGGTAAGAATGAAGTTGGCCTGGTGCCCGGATTTCCACCAATAGCGCTTGGCAGGACGAATGACAAAGCGGAGGAATCCAGGGCCGGGGAAATGGAAGAAATGAATAAACACATAAGTGACTAAATGGAGAATGTAAATTAATACATTCAGAAGTGCTAAGGATGGTTATATGCATATATGTGGCACGGGTCTTTAATTTCTTAGAGTTGAGAGTGACAACTCTCTAGACTGGAAGCAACAGGGAGATGATAATAATAATTATGGTATTTGTTAAGCTCTTACTATGCACCAGGCAGTATATACTAAGGGCTGGGGTGGATACAAGCAAATTGGGTTGGACACAGTCCCTGTCCCACGTGGGACTCACAGTCTCGATCCCCATTTTACAGATGAGGTAACTGAGGCCCAGAGAAGTGAAATCACTTGCCCAAGGTCACATAGCAGACAAGTGGTGGAGCTGGAATTAGAACCCATGACTTTCTGAATCCCAGGCCCATGCTCTATTCACTACACCACGCTGCTTCTCAATCAAGAACGTGGGCCCCTTCCTCTGCCTCCAGTGTTTTTCAGGGTCAATTTACTATAAGGGCTTTGGGTACAGTCACAGAAAATAAAAAAAAAAATTTCTGCCCCTGAAGAGTTTACATTCGAACAGAGGATTGTTGCCAAGAGTCAGGTCCCTCCATAAATCAGTCAATTGTATTTATTGAGGGATTACTGTATGCAGAGCACTGTACTAAGCACTTGGAGATTACAATTTAACATTGTAACAGGCACAACGAGCTTACAGTCTAGAGGGGGAGACAGACATTAATATAAATAAATTACAGATATGTATATAAGTGCTGTGGGGCTGACAGGGGGATGAATAAAAGGAGAAAAACAGGGTGATGCAGAAGGGAGTGGGAGAAGAGGAAAGGAGGGCTTAGTCAGGGAAGGCCTCTTGGAGGAGATGTACCTTCAGTGAGGCTTTGAAGAGAGGGAGAGTAATTGTCGGATACGAGGAGGGAGGGTGTTCCAGGTCAGAGGCAGGAGGTGGGAAAGAGGTCGGCAGTGAGAGAGATGAAATCAAGGTACGGTGAGAAGGTTAGCATTAGAGGAGCAAAGTGTACGGAATGGGTTGTAGACAGAGAGTAGTGAGGTGAGGTAGGAGGGGTCAAGGTAATGGGGTGCTTTAAAGCTGATGGTGAGGAGTTTCTATTTGATGAACTTCTAGATTGTAAACCCATTTGTTGGGTAGGGATTGTCTCTATCGATTGCCGAATTGTACTTTCCAAGTGCTTAGTACAGTGCTCTGCACACAGTAAGCGCTCAAAAAATATGATCGAATGAATGAATTGAGATAAACCAAAGAGAAAGCCGAACGCATCTTTCTGGTGGTTCTCAGTCATCCTGCTGCTCTTCCATATCCCCAGTGACAAGGTCCTTATGGAAAAGTCCAGGGGATTCTGCAAGCACTTAGCAAGAGGACTTGAAGAGCAGTGTGGCCTAGTATATACAGCACGGGCCTGCGAGTCATTAGGTCATGGGTTCTAATTCCAGCTCCATCACCTGTCTACCTAGTGACCACTTGGCTTCTCTGCTCCTCAGTTCCCTCATCTGGAAAATGGGGATTAAGACTGTGAGCCCTATGAGGGAGAGGGACTACGGGGACTATGTCCAACCCGATTATCTTGTATCTACCCCAGTGCTTAGAACAGTTCCTGGCACTCAGTGAGTGCTTAACAAATACCACAATTATAATTGAAGAGCTTCTGGAAGGATGAGTCACACAACTAACCCTAATAAGGAGCTCTGCCTTACAGTACTTCATTGTCAGGAAGCCTGCTGCCTAAACAGACAGAGGGTCTATAGAGTGATAATATGGGGGACGGCTCTCTCCCCTGTTGGCCCAATCCTTCTGGCAAAATTGCGCTCGAACCACGGCTTTTGAGTATCCCCACCACCTGCCCAAGGTAACAAGAGAGGAATTCGCGCCTGAGTTCCGGCAAGGAGCCACATGCTTGTCCAGAAGGTGAAGGCGAGCACGAGAAACAAAACTCTACTATCTATAGATTTCTCTGGCGCCGACAGCCGTAACGGGCGCACGCGCTACTGACTGACCATCACACTCGGTTCTCCCAAGTGCCATGTGGACACGGGAGAAAAGAAAAGCCATCAACCTGGGGAGGAAACCCGGGACTGCCAATCCCAACTCAAACGATTTTAACATGCCCAGCCAAGTAAGTGCTGTCGGGAGAGAGTTCAATATTTCCTTTTGATGGCACATTTTAAGCCCTTACTATGTGCCAAAAAACTGGAGTAGATACAAGCTAAACAGGTTGTAGGCAGACCAGGTCTCACGTGGGCCTCACGGTCTTAATCCCCATTTTAGATGAGGGAACTGAGGCACAGAAGTTTAGTGCTTGCCCAAGGCCCCACAGCAGACAGGTGATGGAGCCATGATTAGAACCCAGGTCGTGTGACTCCCAGGGCCGGGCTCTATCCACTAGATCACGCTGCTTCTCCCCTATCTTGAAGGGTGTGTAAATTCAGGTACGTAGGGGGTTGTGCGGGACCGAGTTGTGATAAACCAGAACACGATGCTGCTTTGTGTGTTTACAATACCTTTGCCCCGTGCTATCCAGCAGTGCTGAACTTGCGGGTGCTTCAGAATATGGAAGGAAACAAAAGAGCAAAAGGAATGTGGAGCTCTGAACCTGAGGAGCCGAAGCGCCTCACAGGGTTATCTAAAGGAGGAATTAGCAACCGCACTGTGCTGACTCCGAAGCATTCAAGCATTCAAAAAGAAACCTTGCTCAGACTCATGTAGCATATCTGCAGGAGAGCTGGGGGTAGGACCTGAAAACTCTGGCGGCTAACATCAAATGACAGCTTTGGAGTCAAACTAGTGGTATTAGGGAACTATGAAAATGCAACATTATCTCCCCTCCACCCCCTTCATTCACACTAACCTCCTCCCACAGCCCCCACCAAAATAGAGAAATACACTGGTTTCAGATCCTGCGGAGCCCAGCTGCACCACAGATCACCACTCTTCCAGAAAATATCTTCTAAAAAACACAACGCACACGTGTGACTATGGTACCAGGGTCCTTTCACATCCACAATGAAGCTCCATGATCCCTCCCAAAAGGAGGGGACACACTTCTTAAATCCAGTTTGACGCAATTTCCTAAATCCCACACTTCCCTATTTCAGGAACCTGCATGGCACCAACGCCAAAATAGTTGCAGACACAAATGTGACCAGTGCTATTCTGCATTTGCGCAAGTGCGGGGCAGGTGCAGGCCTAATTTGTTTGCCACAGAACCAAAGAGGGAGGAAGCACCCAGGGAAACCTATAATTGAACGCGGGCCACGCGATATTCTTTCCAAGTGATCTCTGCTCCACCCAGTTCTTGCTGCGGCTCGCTGACACTCTTCCTCACCCACCTTCACGCTTCATCCCACCCTCAGACATGTCCTCCCTTGAGTCCCACCCCTCCTTGCCCTTTGCCCCGTAAAATGCCCTCGACATCTGCTCGCCCAGCCCAAATTCCTGCAGCTAAAGCCAATCTTTCCATCTCTATTTCCTCACCAACCAGCTGCCCCATCCCCAGTGACTCTCACCTAGGCTCTAATCAATCAATCAATCACTTTTATTGAGCGCTTACTGTGTGCAGAACACTGTACTAAGCGCTTGGGAGAAAAAACCCAACAATCTAACAGATGCCTACCCTGCCCACAATGATTTTACAGTCTTAGAGGGTCTAGCTCCTCTTCTGTGAGCTCGATGTGGGCAGGAAATGTGTCTGCTAATTCTGTTGTGTTGTACTCATCCAATAGTATTTACTGAGCGCTTACTATGTGCAGAGCACTGTACTAAGCGCTTGGAATGTACAAATCGGCAACAGATAGAGACAGTCCCCGCCCTTTGACGGGCTTACAGTCTAATCGGGGGAGACAGACAGACAAGAACAATGGCAATAAATAGAATCAAGGGGAAGAACATCTCATTAAAACAATAGCAAATAAATAGAATCAAGGTGATGTACATCTCATTAACAAAATAAATAGGGTAATGAAGATACTCCTCTCCCAAGGGCTTAGTACAGTGCTCTGCACATAGTAAACACCCAATAAATATCACTGATTCTCTGGTCTCCATCCTCAGGGTGTCCCTTCTCACCCATCCCTGCTCCACCTTTTACTTTTCCCAACATCTTGCTTCCCTCATCCAGCCCAATCCCTTCAACCAATCCGTAGTGCTTACCGGCGGTAACTGTATGCCGATCACTGTACTGAGCGCTTGAGAGAGTGCAATACAACAGAGTACAAGGGTATCAGCCACTGCTGTGTGATTTTGGGAAAGTCCCTTCACTTCTCTGTGTCTCAGCTCCTTCATCTGTAAAGTGGGGAGTGAGACTGTGAGCCTCAGGTGAGACAGGAACTGGGTCCAAACTGATCACCTTGTAATAATAATAATGTTGGTATTTGTTAAGCACTTACTATGTGCAGAGCACTGTTCTAAGCGCTGGGGTAGATACACGGTAATCAGGTTGCCCCATGAGACTCACAATTAATCCCCATTTTACAGATGAGGGAACGGAAGCACAGAGAAGTGACTTGCCCCCAGTCACACGGCTGACAAGTGGCAGAGTCGGAATTCGAACCCATGACCTCTGACTCCCAAGCCCAGACTATTTCCATTGAGCCACGCTGCTTCTCTACCTCAGGACTCAGAATAGTGCTTGGTTTGGCTCCAGCCCAGCACTTAGTACAGTGTCCGATACATAGTAAGCGCTTAACAAATACCCCAATTAGCAGAGTTGGTAGAAGCATTCCCAGCCTTCAAGGAGCTGATGGGCAAGTCCTTTCACTTCTCTGGGCCTCAGTTCCCTCACCTGGAAAATGGGGATGAAGCCTGTGAGCCCCACGTGGGACAAGCTGATTACCTTGTAATAATAATAATAACGCTAGCATTTGTTCAGCGCTTACCATGTGCCGAGCACTGTTCTAAGAGCTGGAGTAGATACAGGGGAATCAGATTGTCCCATGTGGGGCTCCCAGTCTTCATCCCCATTTTACAGATGAGGTAACTGAGGCACCGAGAAGTTAAGTGACTTGCCCAAAGTCACACAGCTGACAGGTGGCGCAGCCGGGATTAGAACCCACGACCTCTGCCTCCTAAGCCACGCTGTATCTACCGCAGCGGTGCAAACAGCACTTGGCACCTAGTAATGGCTTAACAAATGTCAGCCTCATTATCATCATTATTGCCTCCACTGGATCCTGACTTCATCCTGAGAAGCAGCGTGTCTCAGTGGAAAGAACCCAGGCTTGGGAGTCAGGAAGTCATGGGTTCTAATCCTGGCTCAGCCGCTTGTCAGCTGTGTGATCTTGGGCAAGTCACTTTGCTGAGCCTCAGTTCCCTCATCTGTAAAATGGGGATTGAGACTATGAGCCCCACGTGGAACAGGGACCGTGTCCATCCCCATCTGCTTTATAATAATAACAACGATGGCATTTGTTAAGCCCTTACTATGTGCCAAGGACTGTTCTAAGCACTGGGGTAGATACAAGGTAATCAGGTTGTCCCTCGTGGGGCTCACTCTTTTAATCCCCATTTGGCAGATGAGGTAACTGAGGCACAAAGAAGTGAAGTGACTTGTCCAAGGTCACATAGTGGACAAATGGCGGAGCTGGGATCAGAATCCACCACCTCTGACACCCAAACCTGGGCTCTTTCCATTAAGCCACGCTGTATCCACCTCAGCGCTTAGTACAGTGCCTGGCCTATAGTTTACAGTTCCCTTCTCTGTAAAATGGGGATGATGCCTGTGAGCCCTACTTGGGATAACCTGATTCCCTTGTATCTCCCCCAGCGCTTAGAACAGCGCTTGGCCCATATTACACACTTAACAAATACCAACATTATTATTATTAAGAGAGGCAGCGTGGCTCAGTGGAAAGAGCCCGGGCTTGGGAGTCAGAGGTCGTGGGTTCTGATCCCGGCTCCGCCACTTGTCAGCTGTGTGACTGTGGGCAAGTCACTTCACTTCTCTGGGCCTCAGTTCCCTCATCTGTAAAATGGGGATGAAGACCGTGAGCCTCACGGGAGACAACCTCGTTACCCTGTGTCTACCCCGGCACTTAGAACGGCGCTCTGCACATAGTAAGCGCTTAAGTTACTTCATCTGTAAAATGGGGATTAACTGTGAGCCCCACGTGGGACAGCCTGATGACCCTGGATCTCCCCCTGCGCTTAGAACAGTGCTCTGCACATAGTAAGCGCTTAACAAATACCAACATTGTACTGAGAGCTCCTACTCCTACTGAGAGCTCACCTCCTCCAAGAGGCCTTCCCAGACTGAGCTTCCCCTTTTCCTTCTGCTGCCTTTCTGCTCCCCCCTTCACCTCCCCTCAGCTAAGCCCTCTTTTCCCCCCTTTCCCTCTGCTCCTCCCCCTCTCCCTTCCCCTCCCCTCAGCACCGTACTCGTCTCTTCAACTGCATCTCTCTTCATCCCCCGATTTATGTTGTTAATGAGATGTCCATCCCCTTCATTCTATTTATTTGCGATGGTTTTAATGAGACGTCCACCCCCTCGATTCTGTTTTTTGCTATTGTTTTTGTCCATCTCCCCCGATTAGACTGTAAGCCCGTCAATGGGCAGGGACCGTCTCCGTTGCCGATTTATCCATCCCAAGCGCTTAGTCCAGTGCTCTGCACATAGTAAGCGCTCCATAAACACTATTCATTCATTCAACAGTATTTATCTTTATATATATATATATTATATTTAGTATTTATACTACTGAATGAATGAACCTTATTATCATTAAGCGCTCAACAGATACCATCATTATTATTAGTACTAGTATCCTTCCAGGCGAAGGGTCCAGCTCCCTCCCTGCGGGGTGCATCCCCGCCGGCCCGGCTTCCTCCCCAGCTGCCTCGGTCCCCGGCCCGCTGCAGTTACTGCAGTTGCTGCAGTCGCAGCAGCTGGTGGCCGCCCCACCTGCTGTCCTCCTGCGTGTCGCGGCAGCAGACGACCTCCATGGCCCCGGAGGCCTGCAGGCTGGCAGGCTGCAAGTTGCAGGCAGGGAGGCAGGTTGCAGGGAGGCAGGCAGGCTGCAGGCTGCAGGCTGCAGGCAGCAGGGCATGCAGGCGGCCGCCCTGGCCCACTTCCGGCCTGGGGCGGACTACAGCTCCCAGCGAGCCCTCCTCTCCCCCCTCCCCCCCGCCCGGACTACAAATCCCGGCATGCACCGCCGGCCTCCGTCAGATCCCATGGGGCTCTGCCATGGCGGACAACTACTCCTCCCGGCAGGCTCCGCGGACAACTACAATCCCCAGAATCCCACAGGGCGAGCGCCCGACGCTTCGGGACGCATCTCTCCTACTCCGCCCTCCACTGCTACTATTCATTCATCCTTCCGTCCGTCCGTCCATCCATCCATCCATCCATCCATCCATCCGACCATCCATCCATTCATTCATCCATCCATCCGTCCGTCCGTCCATCCATCTAACCATCCGTCCGTCCATCCAACCGTCCGTCCATCCGTCCGTCCGTTCGTCCGTCCATCCATCCATCGGACCATCCATCCATCCATCCATCCATCCATCCATCCATCCATCCATCCAACCGTCCGTCCGTCCGTCCGTCCATCCATCCATCGGACCATCCATCCATCCATCCATCCATCCATCCATCCATCCATCCATCCATCCATCCATCCAACCGTCCATCCAACCGTCCGTCCGTCCGTCCGTCCATCCGTCCATCGGACCATCCATCCATCCATCCATCCATCCATCCATCCATCCATCCATCCATCCATCCATCCATCCAACCATCCATCCAACCGTCCGTCCGTCTGTCCGTCCGTCCGTCCATCCATCCAACCATCCATCCATCCATCCATCCATCCATATCCATCCATCCATCCATCCGTCCGTCCATCCATCGGACCATCCATCCGTCCGTCCGTCCGTCCGTCCATCCATCCATCGGACCATCCATCCATCCATCCATCCAACCGTCCGTCCATCCATCCGTCCGTCCATCCATCCATCGGACCATCCATCCATCCATCCATCCATCCATCCATCCATCCATCCATCCATCCATCCAACCATCCATCCAACCGTCCGTCCGTCCGTCCGTCCGTCCAACCATCCATCCATCCATCCATCTATCCATCCATCCATCCAACCATCCATCCATCCAACCGTTCGTCCGTCCGTCCATCCGTCCATCCATCCATCCATCCATCCATCCATCCATCCAACCATCCATCCAACCATCCATCCATCGGTATTTATGTATTCATTCATCCAATAGTATTTATTGAGCGCTTACTGCGTACAGAGCACTGGACTAAGCGCTTGGAATATACAATTCAGCAACAGATAGAGACAATCCCTGCCCGATTTATTGAGCGCTTACTTTGTGCAGAACACTGTATTAAGCACTTGGAATGTACAATTTGGCAACAGAGACGATCTCTACCCAATTTATTGAGCGCTTGCTATGTGCAGAGCACTGAATTAAACGCTTGGAATGTACAATTTGGCAACAGATAGAGGCAATCCCTGCTCAACTTATTGAGTGCTTACTGTGCACAGAGCATTGTACTAAGCACTTGGAATGCACAATTTGGCAACAGGTAGAGACAATCCCTGCCCAACTTATTGAGCAGTTACTGTGAGCAGAGCACTGTACTAAACGCTTGGAATGTACAATTCAGCAACAGATAGAGATGATCCCTGCCCAACAACGGGCTCACAGTTTAAAAACTAATAATAACAATGATGGTATTTGTTAAGCCCTTACTATGTGCCAAGCACTGTTCTAAGTGCTGGGATAGAGACGAGGTCATCAGATTGTCCCAAGTGGGACTCGCAGTCTTAATCCCCATTTTACAGATGAGGGAACTGAGGCACAGAGAACTGAAGTGACTTGCCCAAAGTCACACAGCAAACAATAATAATAATGATTGTGGCATTTGTTAAGCGCTTACTATGTGCCAAGCACTGTTCTAAATGCTGGGGTAGAGAAAAGATCATCAGGTTGTCCCACGTGGGGCTCACAGACAAGTGGTAGAGGCAGGATTAGATCCTCCTTGACCTCTCTGCTGCCTTTGACACTGTCGACCATCCCCTCCTCCTCCATACCTTATCTCACCTTGGCTTCACGGACTCTGTCCTCTCCTGGTTCTCCTCTTACCTCTCTGGCCGATCATTCTCGGTCTCCTACGCTGGAGCCTCCTCCCCCTCCCATCCTTTAACCGTTGGAGTTCCTCAAGGGTCAGTTCTTGGCCCTCTTCTGTTCTCCATTTACACTCACTCCCTCGGTGAACTCATCCGCTCTCACGGCTTTGACTACCATCTCTACGCAGATGACACGCAGATCTACATCTCCGCCCCTGTCCTCTCCCCCTCCCTTCAGGCTCGCATCTCCTCCTGCCTCCGGGACGTCTCCACCTGGATGTCGGCCCGCCACCTAAAACTCAACATGAGCAAGACTGAGCTCCTCATCTTCCCTCCCAAGCCCGGTCCGCTCCCAGACTTCTCCATCACCGTGGATGGCACGACCATCCTTCCCGTCCCGCAGGCCCGCAATCTCGGTGTCATCCTTGACTGGTCCCTCTCGTTCACCCCACACATCCTATCCGTTACCAAGACCTGCCGGTTTCACCTCTACAATATCGCCAAGATCCGCCCTTTCCTCTCCACCCAAACGGCTACCTTACTATTACGGGCTCTCGTTATATCCCGGCTAGACTACTGTGTCAGCCTTCTCTCTGACCTCCCTTCCTCCTCTCTCGCCCCGCTCCGGTCTATTCTTCACTCCGCTGCCCGGCTCATCTTCCCGCAGAAACGATCTGGGCATGTCACTCCCCTTCTTAAACAACTCCAGTGGTTGCCTATCGACCTCCGCTCCAAACAAAAACTCCTCACTCTAGGCTTCAAGGCTCTCCATCACCTTGCCCCTTCCTACCTCTCCTCCCTTCTCTCTTTCTACCGCCCACCCCGCACGCTCCGCTCCTCTGCCGCCCACCTCCTCGCCGTCCCTCGGTCTCGCCTATCCCGCCGTCGACCCTGGGTCACGTCCTCCCGCGGTCCTGGAACGCCCTCCCTCCTCACCTCCGCCAAACTGATTCTCTTTCCCTCTTCAAAACCTTACTTAAAAATCACCTCCTCCAAGAGGCCTTCCCAGACTGAGCTCCTCTTCCCCCTCTACTCCCTCTGCCATCCCCCCTTTACCTCTCCGCAGCTAAAGCCTCATTTTCCCCTTTTCCCTCTGCTCCTCCACCTCTCCCTTCCCATCCCCACAGCACTGTACCCGTCCGCTCAACTGTATATATTTTCGTTACCCTATTTATTTTGTTAATGAATTGTACATCGCCTTGATTCTATTTAGTTGCCATTGTTTTTATGAGATGTTCTTCCCCTTGACGCTGTTTAGTGCCATTGTTCTTGTCTGTCCGTCTCCCCCGATTAGACTGTAAGCCCGTCAAACGGCAGGGACTGTCTCTATCTGTTGCCGACTTGTTCATCCCAAGCGCTTAGTACAGTGCTCTGCACATAGTAAGCGCTCAATAAATACTATTGAATGAATGAATGAATGAATGAACACACATCTTCTGACTCCCAAGTCCGTGCTCTTTCCACTAAGCCACACTGCTTTTTTATTAATCAGTGTCATCATCAATGCTATTTATTGACTACTGACTGTGTGTGGAACACGGTACTTGCAGCCTTTATTCACTCCTCCTTCAGGCCCACAGCACTTAATGTATACATTTGTAATTCATTTATTTATATTAATGTCTCTTTCCCTCTCTGGATCGTAGCAAGCTTGCTGTGGGTAGGGAAGGTCTCTACCAACTCTGTTGTAATAATAATAATGTTGGTATTTGTTAAGCACTTACTATGTGCAGAGCACTTGTTCTAAGCGCTGGGGTATACAGGGTCATCAGGTTGTCCCACATGAGGCTCACAGTCTTAATCCCCATTTTACAGATGGGGTAGCTGAGGCACATTGAAGTTAAGTGACTTGCCCACAGTCACACAGCTGACAAGTGGCAGATCTGGGATTCGAACCCATGACCTCTGACTCCCAAGCCCGGGCTCTTTCCACTGAGCCACGCTGCTTCTCATTATACTCATATATTATACTCTCTCAAACGTGGCAAGCAGTAAGCGTTCAGTAAATGCAAGTGAATGATATAATGCAATCCAGATGGCAGACACGGTCCCTGCCCTCAAGAATTTCACAATCTAGTGGGGAACGCAGACATAAAAATAAAGTTCAGATATTCATTTATTCATTCAACCGTATTTATTAAGTACTTACGGTGTGCAGAGCACTGTACTAAGAGCTTGGGAAAGTATATTACAGTAAGAAAGAGTGACAATCCTTGCCCACAACAAGGTCACAGTCTAGACGGGGGGGGAGACAGACATTAATACAAATAAACAGCCATCAAGTCACCAAAACAATTAAAGAAATATCAATATAAATAAATAAAATTACAGATATGTGTGTAAGTGCTGTGGGGCAAGGAGAGGAGAGGAAAAACAAAGGGAGCAATTTGGGGGGACACAGAATGGAGTGGGAGATGAAGAAAAGTGGGGCTCGGTCTGGGAAGGTCTCCAGGAGGAGATGGGCCTTCGGTAAGGCTTTGAAGGCGGGGGAGAGTCATTGTCTGGCGGATTTAAGGAGGGAGGGCATTTCAGGCCAGAGGCAGGACGTGTCCCAGGAGTTGGTGGCGAGACAGGCGAGATGGAGGCACAGTGGGGTTACCACCAGAGGAGCAAAGTGTGCGGGCTGGGTTGTAGAAGGAGAGGGGCCAAATGAGGTAGGAGGGGGCAAGTTGATGGAGGGCTTTAAAGCCAATGGTGAGGAGTTTTTATTTGATACCTACGTCCTACTGCTGCCCTGGAATGCCCCCCCTCCTCGCCTCCGCCAAACTAACTCTCTTTCCCTCTTCAAAGCCCTACTGAGAGCTCACCTCCTCCAAGAGGCCTTCCCAGATTGAGCTTCCCCCTTTTCCCTCTGCTCCCTCTCTGCTCCCCCTCCACCCTCTGCTCCTCCCCCTTCCCCGTTCACTTCCCCTCAGCTAAGCCCCCTTTCCCTCTGCTCCTCCCCCTCCCCTCAGCACTGTGCTCATTTGTATATGTTTTTATGACCCTATTTATTTTGTTAATGAGGTGTCCATCCCCTTCATTCTATTTATCGTGATAATGTTGTCTTGTTTTTGTTTCATTCTGTTTTACTCTGCCGTCCGTCTCCCCTGATTAGACTGTGAGCCCGTCATTGGGCAGGGATTGTCTCTATCTGTTGCCGAATTGTCCATTCCAAGCGCTTAGTCCAGTCCTCTGCACATAGTAAGCGCTCAATAAATACCATTGAATGAATGAATTAATGAACCACTGGAGATTTGAGGAGGTGGGTGACATCCTGAACGTTCCTGTAGAAAGATGATCTGGGCAGCAGCGTGAAGTATGGACTGGAGTGGGGAGAGGCAGGAGGTTGGGAGGTCAGCAAGGTGGCTGATGTAGTGATCTAGGAGGGGCAGGATGAGTGACTGTATTCATGTGGTGGCAATTTGGATGGAGAAGAAAGGGCGGATTATAGTGATGTTCATTCATTCATTCATTCAATAGTATTTATTGAGCGCTTACTATGTGCAGAGCACTGGACTAAGCACTTGGAATGTACAAATCGGTAACAGATAGAGACAGTCCCTCCATTGACGGGCTCACAGTCTAATCAGGGGAGACAGACAGACAAAAACAATAGCAATAAATAGAATCAAGGGGATGAACATCTCACTAAAACAATAGCAATAAATAGAACGAAGGGGATGGACATCTCATTAACAAAATAAATAGGGTAATGAAAATATATACAATGGAGCAAAGGAGCACAGTGCTGAGGGGAAGGGAGGGGGGAGGAGCAGAGGGAAAGGGGGGAAAAGAGGGCTTAGCAGAGGGGAGGTGAAGGAGGGTAGAAGGGGAGCAGAGGGAGCAGAGGGAAAAGGGGAAGCTCAGTCTGGGAAGGCCTCTTGGAGGAGGTGAGTTCTCAGTAGGGTTTTGACGAGGGGAAGAGAATTAGTTTGGCGGAGGTGAGGAGGGAGGGCATTTGTGAAAGTGCGACCTGACAGATTGAATGTGTGGGCTGAATGAGAGAGAGGAGTCAGGGATAATGCCGAGGTTATGGGCTTGTGAGATGGGAAGGACGGGTGATGCCGTCTACAGTGATGGGAAAGTCTGGGAGAGGACAGGGTTTGGGTGGGACATGTTAAGTATAAAGTGACGGGAGGACATCCCAGTAGAGATGTCTTGAAGACAAGAGGAGCAGCGAGCCAGGAGAGAGATCAGGAGAGGAGATGTAGATTTGAGTATCATCTGCATAGAGATGGTAGTTGAAGCTGTGGGAGCGATTGAGTTCTCCAAGAGGATGAGTGTAGATGGAGAATAGAAGGGGACCGAGAACTGACCCTTGAGGAACCCCTACAGTTAGGAGTTGGGAGGTGGAGGAGGAGCCCGCGAAGGAGATTGAGAATGAACGGCCAGAGAGATGAGGAGAACCAGGAGAGGACGGAGTCCGTGAAGACAAGGTTACCCTATTTATTTTGTTAATGAGGTGTCCGTCCCCTTGATTCTATTTATCATGATTATGTTGTCTTGTTTTTGTCCGTTTCTCTCCCCCGATTAGACTGTAAGCCCATCATTGGGCAGGGATTGTCTCTGTTGCAGAATTGTACATTCCAAGTGCTTAGTACAGTGCTCTGCACATAGTAAGCGCTCAATAAATACTATCGAATGAATGAATGAATGGATACCGTTTCCAGGAGAAGGGGTTGATCCACGGTGTCAAACACAGCTGAGAGGTCAAGGAGGATTAGGACGGAATAGAAGCCATTGGATTTGGCAAGAAGGAGATCACTGGTGACCTTTGAGAGGGCGGTTTCGGTGGAGTGAAGGGGAAGGAAGCCAGACTGGAGGTCCAGGAGAGAATTGGAGGAGAGGAATTTGTAACAGCGGGTGTAGACAACTCGTTCAAGGAGTTTGGAGAGGAATGGTAGGAGGGAGATGAGGCAATAACTGGAGGGAGCCGTGGGATCAAGAAAGGGTTTTTTAAGATGGGGGGACATGAGATTGTTTGAAGGCAGTGGGGAAGAAGCCATCGGAGTGGTTGAAGATGGCTGTTGGGAAGGGTAAGAGGGATGGGGGCGAGAGTTTTTATAAGGTGTGAAGGAATGGGGTCTGATGGGCAGGTGGAGGGGATGGCATTTGAGAGGATGCAGGAGATCTCCTCTGGAAATACTACTGGGAAGAATGGGAAAGTTGAAGAGGGGGCGAGGGGCGATTTTAAGGAGATCATAACTGATGGTGTTAATTTTCTTAATGAAGTAGATGGCCAGGTCACTGGGGGCAAGGGATGGGGGGAAGAGGGAGGAATAGGGGATGCATCAAAGTATATAGTGCTGAGGGCTGGGGTGAGTAACAAAGGGCTTGGCGGAGATCCAAGTGCATGAATGACACAAAAGGGAGAGAGAATGGGCAGAGGAAAGAGATTCATCTGGGAAGGCTTACCGGCAGAGATATGATTTGACTAGGGCTTTGAAGATGGGGCGAATGGAGGTCTGTCCCATATAAAGGGGGAAGGGGATTCAGCAGTCAGTCAATCATATTTATTGAGCACATACTGTTGACAGAGCACTGTACTAAGCGCTTGGGAGACAACAATATTAAGGACACACTCCCTGCCCACAGTGAACTTACAGTCTAGAGGCAGGGTGGAGGACATGAGCAAGGGGTGAGCAAGGTGAGATCGAGGCACGATAAATAGATTGTTGTTAAGGAGTGAAGTGTGGGCTGGATTATAGGAATAAAGCAGCAAGGATAGCAGAAGAGAGAGAGTGCTGAATGAGCACCTTACCCCAAGCCAATGGTACAGCGTGGCTCAGTGGAAAGAGCCCGGGCTTGGGAGTCACAGGGGTCATGGGTTCGAATTCCGGCTCTGCCACTTGTCAGCTGGGTGACTGTGGGCAAATCACTTCACTTCTCTGGGTCTGTTACCTCATCTGTAAAAGGGGGATTAACTGTGAGCCTCACGTGGGACAACCTGATTCCCCTGTATTTACCCCAGCGCTTAGAACAGTGCTCTGCACATAGTAAGCACTTAACAAATACCAACATTATTATTATTATTACAGAGTTTCTGTTTGATATGGAAATGGGTGGACAACCACTGGAGGGTTTGGAGGAGTGGGGAGATGTGCACGGATGATGTTTTATAAAAATGTTCTGAGCAATAGAGCAAAGTATGTCCCAGAGAGGGTAGAGACTGGAGGCAGAGAAAATGTTTCTCTGAGTGTTAGATGAAAAACAATTAACTCTCCATTACCCCAATCAACAATTCATCCCTTAGCATCCTTTCTTGAGGTTGAGGTTTTTAGGAGTTTCTCACAAATGCTAAAGAGTCATTCTTTCTGTTTCTGTACTAGTAGTAGAATGAAAAGATAGCTTTAAGGTATTAGTAACTATTATTTAAGAGCTTCCTATGTGCCAAACACGGTATTGTGTGATGGGGCACAAGACAAGCAGGTTGGACACAGTCCCTGTCCCACATTAGGCTCAGTCTAAGGGGCAGGGAGAAGATGAATTAAATCTCCATTTTACAGATGAGGAAACTGAGGCGCAGCAGAGAAGTTAAGTGACTTGGCCAAGGTCACACAATAGAGGCAGGATTAGAACCCCAGGGCCTTTGACTCGGAGGCCTTGGCGTTTTCCACAAGGTCACAGTACTTTTCATTGGTATAGCCTGGGGCGGGGGGTGGGGGAGTGGGTTGTAGATTAATTGGAATTCCCTTTATAGATCAATGTCTTAGCTTCTAGACAATCTCTAGGCTATGAGCTCGTTGAGGTTAGGGAATATATAGTGTACTCTCCCAAGCACTTAGCTGTATTTCATTCATTCATTCAATAGTATTTATTGAGCGCTTGCTATGTGCAGAGCACTGTACTAAACGCTTGGAATGAACAAGTCGGCAACAGATAGAGACAGTCCCTGCCATTTGACGGGCTTACGGTCTAATCGGGGGAGACGGACAGACAAGAACAATGGCAATAAATAGAGTCAAGGGGGAGAACATCTCGTAAAAACAATGGCAACTAAATAGAATCGAGGTGATGTACAATTCATTAACAAAATAAATAGGGTAATGAAAATATATACAGTTGAGCAGATGAGTGCAGTGCTATACTCTGCACACAGTAAGTGCTCAATAAATACGATTGAATGAATAGATCAATATCTTAGCTTCTAGACAGTCTCTAGACTATGAGCTCGTTGAGGTTAGGGAATATAGAGTGTACTCTCCCAAGCACTTAGCTGTACAATACTCTGCACACAGTAAATGCTCAATAAATACGATTGAATAAATGAGGTCTACCACCATCAGTGCTCAATAAATACGATCGAATGACTAGAACAATGCTTAGCTTCTAGACAGTCTCTAGACTATGAGCTCGTTGAAGTTAGGGAATATATAGTGTACTCTCCCAAACACTTAGCTGTACAATACTCTGCACACAGTAAATGCTCAATAAATACAACTGAATAAATGAGCTCTACCACCGTCAGTGCTCAATAAATACGATCGAATGAATAGAACAGTGTCTTAGCTTCTAGACAGTCTCTAGACTATGAGCTCGTTGAGGTTAGGCAATATAGAGTGTACTCTCCCAAACACTTAGCTGTACAATACTCTGCACACAGTAAATGCTCAATAAATACTTCTGAATAAATGAGCTCTATCACCGTCAGTGCTGAGTAAATACGATTGAATGAATGAATACCATCCTGGAGATATGGAGCACCATATAAAGACATTCACCTACTCCCATATTATCAATATTAGTTTGATCAAAAAATGTACAGCTTCATCTCCTCGCATCACCAACTGCTGTAATCAAGGGAAGCAAGAAAAAGACTCCAGAGTTGGGAACTGAGGACTTTGTTTACGGGGATGGATTTCTCTCGGGTATTTTTTTTTTAACGCTTCAGGATGATGAACAAAAGAAGCATATCGGGTTGAGAATATAGACAAATCTAAGTTGTTTTATATATTTTTTTATTACCCTATTTATTTTGTCAATGAGATGTACATTCCCTTGATTCTATTTATTGCTATTGTTTTGTCTGTCAGTCCCCCCGGATTAGACTGTAAGCCCGTCAATGGGCAGGGACTGTCTCTACCTGTTGCCGATTTGTACATTCCAAGCGCTTAGTACAGTGCTCTGCACATAGTAAGCGCTCAATAAATACTAATGAATGAATGAATGAATAAAAAAAACAGAATAGGAAGCAAGCGGCCCAGTGCTTAGAACAGTGCTTGGCACATAGTAAGCACTTAACAAACACCATTATTATAACAGGAGCCCTGAGTTCTAGTCCCAGCTCAGCCAAATCACAACTCTCCGGGTCTCGATTTCCTCATCGGTAAAATGGAGAGACTGTGAGCTCGGTGTGGGCAGGGATTGACTCTCTTTGTACTCTCCCAAGTGCTTAGTACAGTGCTCTGCACACAGTAAGTGCTCAAAAAATACAATTGAATGAATGGATTGTGAGCCCCCTGGGAGGACAGGGAAAATGTTAACCAATCAATGGTATTTATTGAGCGCTTACTACGTGCAGAGCACTGTACTAAGCGCTTGGGGATTAAGACTGTGAACTTACTATGTGCAGAGCATTGTACTAAGCGCTTGGGGATGAAGACTGTGAGCCCCACGTGGGACAACCTGATTACCTTGTATCCCCCTCAGCGCTTAGAACGGTGCTTTGCACATAGTAAGTGTTTAACAAATGCCATCAATATTTATTATTACAATAGACTTTTATTATAATTACAACAGATTTAGTCGACACGTTCCCTGCCCATAATAAGCTTGAAGTCTAGATGATAGATAATTGGATATCTATCTACCACAGTAAGAAGCATATATTAAGCTCTTGTAAATTCCACAGTTGTATTTTTCTTAGATAATGAGCCCCTTGAGAGCCAGCTATCGGCTTGAAGTTCCACTGTGCATGTTTTTCCAGTGCTTTGCACAGTGCTCTACGCACAGAATATGCTTACTAAGTATCACCATTGCTAGTCTAATAATAATAATAATAAAAATGTTGGTATTTATTAAGTGCTTACTATATGCAGAGCACTGTTCTAAGCGCTGGGGGAGATACAGGATAATCGGGTTGTGCCACGTGAGGCTCACAGTCTTCATCCCCATTTGACAGATGAGGGAACTGAGGCCCAGAGAAGTGAAGTAACTTGCCCACAGTCACACAGCTGACAGAGCAGGGATTCAAACCCATGACCTCTGACGCCCAAGTCCGGGCTCCTTCCACTGAGCCACGCTGCTTCTCTTAATTCTGTACCCAGACCCTCAGCTTTGCTAAACCTCTCTGCACCACCTGGCAGGTGCCTTCTATTTTGTGAAGGAAAGATGTTGCTGAAATCAATCGGTTCTCTCTTTGGAATCCTAATATCCTTAACCGTCACAGCGTGTTACTAAATCAATTAATCCTTTTTATTTAAGCTTTAAGATCCTCACCGCATTTATGTGATTTACCACAGTCACGGGGCAAGGTAGCTCATTCCTAATAATAAGAATTAGTATTTGTTAAGCGCTTAATATGTGCAGAGCACTGTTCTAAGCACTGGGGAACATACAGAGAAGCAGCGTGGCTCAGTGGAAAGAGCACAGGTGTGGGAGTCAGAGGTCATGGGTTCGAATCCCTGCTCTGCCACTTGTCAGCTGTGTGACTGTGGGCAAGTCACTTCACTTCTCTGTGCCTCAGTTCCCTCATCTGTCAAATGGGGATGAAGACTGTGAGTCTCACGTGGGATATCCTGATTGCCCTGTATCTACCCCAGCGCTTACAACAGTGCTCTGCACATAGTAAGCGCTTAACAAATACCAACATCATTATTATTATTATTATACAAGGTAATCAGGTTGTCCCACGTGGGGCTCACCGTCTTCATCCCCATTTTACAGATGAGGGAACTGAGGCACAGAGAAGTGAAGTGACTTGTCCACAGTCACACAGCTGACGAGTGGCAGAGCCTGAATTCGAACCCATGACCTAACAAAAGGGACGCTTATAGAGGACCGGCAAGAGAGGAGAGATCTCCAATTGGGGATTGCGTACAAAATCCATTTCCAGTGGTGGATGTTGTTTCTTTCCTCAAATGCAAATATGGGGGATGGATTAGGCTTGACGTAGATTTCTGCACGCAATATATTTTATCCAATTTTTAAGCATCTGTTAAAATTCTTACTTCTTCCACCCCAAGCTTACTTATGTTTCATCACACAAGCACGATTGCCTGGAGAGGGAAAAAAAAATCGTAGAAAAACTGAGGGCTAATAGAAAATGTGTTGAAACTCATCCCTTAAGACTTTTAACTCATTTCTACGATAAAAGAGCTACATTGTCCCTACATAAAATGACTGGGCCGCCCAGAAGAAAAAAAAAACGTTCACGCATCCGTTCATTCAATCGTACTTCTTGAGTGCTTACTGTGTGCAGAGCACTGTAATAATAATAATAATGATAATAATGGTATTTGTTAAGCACTTACTGTGTGCCAAGCACTGTTCTAAGCGCTGAGCACTGCAACAATAATAATAATAATGGCATTTGTTAAACACTTACTGTGTGCCAAGCACTAAGCGCTGAGCACCGTAGTAATAATAATAACAATAATAATGGTATTTGTTAAGCACTTACTGTGTGCCAAGCACTGTTCTAAGAGCTGAGCACTGTAATAATAATACTAATAATGGTATTTGTTAAGCACTTACTGTGTGCCAAGCACTGTTCTAAGCGCTGAGCGCCGTAGTAATAATAACAATAATAATGGTATTTGTTAAGCACTTACTGTGTGCCAAGCGCTGTTCTAAGCGCTGAGCCCTGTAATAATAATACTAATAATGGTATTTGTTAAGCACTTACTGTGTGCAAAGCACTGTTCTAAGCGCTGAGCGCTGTAATAATAATACTAATAATGGTATTTGTTAAGCACTTACTGTGTGCCAAGCACTGTTCTAAGCGCTGAGCACTGCAATAATAATAATAATAGTGGTATTTGTTAAGCGCTTACTGTGTGCCGATCACTCTTCTAAGCACTGAGCACTGTGCTTGGGAAAGTACAGTACAGCAGTAGAGACATTCCCTGCCCACAACAGGTTTATACTCGGGGGTGGGGAGACAGACATTAATACAAATAAACAGACTCACACTCAATTCTCAACTTTAAAGAATGAGACACCAAGGAACGAGGTCAGGATACCAATAATAATAATAATTTTGGTATTTGTTAAGCACTTACTACGTGCCAAGCACCGTTCTAAGCGCTGGATAGATACAAGGTAATTAGGTTGTCCCACTTGGGGCTCACAGTCTTCATCCCCATTTGACAGATGAGGGAACTGAGGCCCAGAGATGTTAAGTAATAATAATAATAACGGTATTTTTTAAGCGCTTAGTATGTGCCCAGCACTGTTCTAAGCACTAGGTAGATACAAGGTAGTCAGGTTGTCCCACGTGGGGCTCACAGTCTTCATCCCCATTTGACAGATGAGGGCACTGAGGCACAGAGAAGCAAGTGATGTGCCCAAAGTCACACATCTGACAAGTGGCCTAGCCGGGATTAGAACCCACGACCTCTGACTCCCAAGCCCCTGCTCTTTCCACTGATAATAATAATAATGTTGGTATTTGTTAAGCGCTTACTATGCGCCGAGCCCTGTGCTAAGCGCTGGGGTAGACACAGGGGAATCAGGTTGTCCCACGAGGGGCTCACAGTCTTAATCCCCATTTTACAGATGAGGGAACTGAGGCACCGAGAAGTTAAGTGACTTGCCCAAAGTCACATGGCTGACGAGTGGCCGAGCCGGGATTCGAACCCACGACCTCTGACTCCAAAGCCCGTGCTCTTTCCACTGAGCCACCCTGCTTCTCATATCCCCTGCTCATAATGACGGCATTTGTTAAGCGCTGACTAAATACCAAGCAGTGCTTATTAATAATAATAATAATAATAATAATAATGTTGGCATTTGTTAAGCGCTTACTAGGTGCAGAGCACTTTTCTAAGCGCTGGGGTCGATTCAGGGTAATCAGGTTGTCCCACAAGAGGCTCACAGCCTTCATCCCCATTTGACAGATGAGGGAACTGAGGCCCAGAGAAGTGAAGTGACTTGCCCACAGTCACCCAGCTGACGGGGGGCGGCGCCGGGATTCGAACCCATGACCTCTGACTCCCCAGCGCTTAGCACGGTGTTTGGCACCTAGTCAGGGCTTAACAGATACCATCAGCGGCATCAGAAAGGGGGTGCAATAAAGGGGTTACTTGCCTTTGGTCCCCGACAGTGACGAAGCCAGGAGGATGGAGAAGAGGAGGAGATCTGCGGAGGGGAAAAGCTGGGGAAAGGCAGGAAAGATGTATTTTTGGTCGCAGGCTCGAAGGGCCCCTCCATCCATCGGGACCCCCCGAGACCCGTCGATTTGGGGGGCCTAAAGGAAAAGGGGGGACGGGGGTGGTTTCTCAGCCGGCCCCCGAGGGGTGTTCTGCCCGCTTGGCTATGTAGTATCCGCCCTTCTGCGCGGCCGAGCTCCTGCACTGCAGCCGGAGGCGGCTGCAATGCAGAGGGGGTGGGAGGAGGGGGAAGAGGCTCGGTGGGAAGAGCCCGGGCTGGGCAGTCACAGGTCGTGGGTTCGAATGCCGCCTCTGCCACTTGTCAGCTGTGGGACTGGGGGCAAGTCGCTTCACTTCTCGGGGGCCTCAGCTCCCTCATCTGTAAAATGGGGATGAAGACTGTGAACCCCCACATGGGACAACCTGATTCCCCTGCGTCTTCCCCAGCGCTTAGCACAGGGCTCGGCACATAGTAAGCGCTTAACAAGGACCAATATTATTATTATTACTTATTAACTGGGAGTCTCACGTGGGACAACCTGATGACCCTGGATCTCCCCCAGCGCTTAGAATAGTGCTCTGCACAGAGTAAGGGCTTAACAAATACCCACATTATTATTATTCTCTGGGCCTCAGTGACCTCATCTGTCAAATGGGGATGAAGTTAGTGAGCCTCACAGTGCTCGGAACATAGCAAGCGCTTAACAAATACCAACAGTATTATTATTCTCCGGGCCTCAGTGACCTCATCTGTAAAATGGGGATGAAGACTATGAGCCCCACGTGGGACAACCTGATGACCCTGGTTCTACCCCAGCGCTTAGAACAGTGCTCTGCACAGAGTAAGGGCTTAACAAATGCCCACATTATTATTATTGTTCTCTAGGCCTCAGTGACCTCATCTGTCAAATGGGAATGAACACGGTGAGCCTCACGTGGGACAACCTGATGACCCTGTATCTCCCCCAGCGCTTAGAACAGTGCTCTGCACCTAGTAAGCGCTTAACAAATACCAACATCATTATTATTCTCTGGGCCTCAGTGACCTCATCTGTAAAATGGGGATTAACTATGAGCCCCACGTGGGACAACCTGATGACCCTGGATCTCCCCCAGCGCTTAGACAATGCTCTGCACATAAAAATAAAATAAAATGTGGTATTTGTTAAGCGCTTACTATGTGCAAAGCACTGTTCTAGGCGCTGGGGGTGCAAGGTGATCAGGTTGTCCCACGTGGGGCTCACAGTTTTTTAATCCCCATTTGACAGATGAGGTAACTGAGGCACAGAGAAGTTAGGTTGGTATTTGTTAAGCGCTTACTATGTGCCAAGCACTGTTCTAAGCGCTGGGGTAGATACAGGGTAATCAGGTGTCCCACGTGAGGCTCACAGTTAATCCCCATTTTACAGATGAGGTAACTGAGGCACAGAGAAGTTGTGACTTGCCCACAGTCACCCAGCTGACAAGTGGCAGAGTCGGCATTCGAACTCATGACCTCTGACTCCCAAGCCCGTGCTCTTTCCACTGAGCCACGCTGCTTCTCTGAGTAAGCTCTAAACAAATACCAACATTATTATTATTATTCTCTGGGCCTCAGTTCCCTCATCAGTCAAATGAGGGTGAAGGCTGCGAGCCCCACGGTGACTTGCCCAAGCTCACATGGCAGACAAGCAGTGGAGTCAGGATTAGAACCCATGACCTCTGACTCCCAAGCCTGCGCTCTTTCCCCTGAGCCACGCTGCTTCTCTGAGTAAGTGCTTAACAAATACCAACATTATTATTATTATTCTCTGGGCCTCAGTTCCCTCATCAGTCAAATGAGAGTGAAGGCTGCGAGCCCCACGTGGGACAACCTCATTATCTTGTATCTACCCCAGTGCTCAAAACAGTGCTCTGCGCATAGTAAGTGCCATTATTATTATTATTATTATTCTCTGGGCCTCAGTTCCCTCATCTGTAAAATGGGGATGAAGACTGTGAGCCTCACGTGGGACAACCTGATTACCCTGTAATCAGCACTTAGAACAGTGCTCTGCACATAGTAAGTGCTTAACAAATACCAACATTATTATTATAGTAAGTGCTTAACAAATACCAACATTATTAGTAGTATTATTATCCTCTGGGCCTCAGTTCCCTCACCTGTCAAATTGGGATTGAGGCCGTGAGCCCCACGTCGGACAACCTGATTCCCCTGTGTCTACCCCAGCGCTTAGAACAGTGCTCGGCACATAGTAAGCGCTTAACAAATACCAACATTATTATTATTATTCTCTGGGCCTCAGTTCCCTCATCTGTCAAATGGGGATTGAGACCGTGAACCTCATGTCGGATAACCTCATTACCTCGTATCTAACCCAGGGCTGGTGCTTGGTGCATAGTAAGCGCTTAACAAATACCGTTGCTATTATTATTATTCGTATTAATCTCGGCTGGGCCATTTGACTGCTGTGTGACTTTGGACAAATTTCTTCACTTCTCTGGGCCCCAGTTGCCTCATCTGTAAAATGGAGATTAAAACTATGAGGCCCATGTGGGACAACCTGATCACCTTGTAGCCGCCCCAGCGTTTAGAACAGTGCTTGGTACATAGTGAGCACTTAACAAATACCATCATATTATTGTTATGAGAGCTCACCTCCTCCAAGAGGCCTTCCCAGACTGAGCCCCCCCTTTCCCTCTGCTCCCTCTCCCCTCCCCCCACCCTCTGCTCTTCCCCCTCCCCTCAGCACTGTGCTCTTTATATATATTTTTATTACCCTATTTATTTTGTTAATAAGGTGTCCATCCCCTTGATTCTATTTATCGTGATTAGGTTGTCTTGTTTTTGTCCGTCTGTCTCCCCCGATTGGACTGTGAGCCCGTCATTGGGCAGGGATTGTCTCTCTCTGTTGCCGAATTGTACGCTCCAAACGTTTAGTCCAGTCCTCGGCACATAGTAAGCGCTCAATAAATACCATTGAATGAATGAATTAATGAACCACTGGAGATTTGAGGAGGTGGGTGACATCCTGAACGTTCCTGCAGAAAGATGACCCGGAGTAAGCGCTCCATAAATACTATTGAATGAATGTATGAATTCCCAGGGCAGAGCTCAGTGCTCTGCTCAGAGTAAGCGCTCCATAAATACTATTGAATGAATGAATGCATTCCCAGGGCTGAACTCAGCGCTCTGCACAGAGTAGGCGCTCCATAGATAGTACTGAATGAAAGAATGAATTCCCAGGGCTGAGCTCAGTGCTCTGCGCAGAGTAAGCGCTCCATAAATACGATTGAATGAATGAATGAATTCCAAGGGCTGAGTCCAGCGCTCTGCACAGAGTAGGCGCTCCATAAATACTATTGAATGAATGAATGAATTCCAAAGGCTGAGCTCAGTGCTCTGCACAAAGTAAAGCTCCATAGATAGTACTGAATGAATGAATGAATTCCCAGGGCTGAGTCCAGTGCTCTGCACAGAGTAGGCGCTCCATAAATACCATTGAATGAATGAATGAATGAATTCCCAGGGCTGAGCTCAGTGCTCTGCACAGAGTAAACGCTCCATAAATACTATGGAACGAATGAATGAATTCCCAGGGCTGAGCTCAGTGCTCTGCACAGAGTAAACGCTCCATAAATACTATGGAACGAATGAATGAATTCCCAGGGCTGAGCTCAGTACTCTGCACAGAGTAAGCCCTCCATAAATGCGATTGAATGAATGAATGCATTCCAAGGGCTGAGCCCAGTGCTCTGCACAGAGTAAGCGCTCCATAGATAGTACTGAATGAATTAATGCATTCCCAGGGCTGAGTCCAGTGCTCTGCGCAGAGTAAGCGCTCCATAAATACTATTGAATGAATGAATGAATTCCAAGGGCTGCGCTCAGTGCTCTGCACAGAGTAAGCGCTCCATAGATAGTACTGAATGAATGAATGCATTCCCAGGGCTGAGCTCAGCGCTCCGCACAAGAGTAGGCGCTCCATAGATAGTACTGAATGAATGAATGCATTCCCAGGGCTGAGCTCAGCGCTCTGCACAGAGTAAGCGCTCATAGATAGTACTGAATGAATGAATGCACTCCCAGGGCTGAGCTCAGCGCTCCGCACAGAGTAGGAGCTCCATAGATAGTACTGAATGAATGAATGCATTCCCAGGGCTGAGCTCAGCGCTCTGCACAGAGTAAGCGCTCCATAAATACTATTGAATGAATGAATGCATTCCCAGGGCTGAGCTCAGCGCTCTGCACAGAGTAAGCGCTCATAGATAGTACTGAATGAATGAATGCACTCCCAGGGCTGAGCTCAGCGCTCCGCACAGAGTAGGAGCTCCATAGATAGTACTGAATGAATGAATGCATTCCCAGGGCTGAGCTCAGCGCTCTGCACAGAGTAAGCGCTCCATAAATACTATTGAATGAATGAATGCATTCCCAGGGCTGAGCTCAGCGCTCTGCACAGAGTAAGCGCTCATAGATAGTACTGAATGAATGAATGCACTCCCAGGGCTGAGCTCAGCGCTCCGCACAGAGTAGGAGCTCCATAGATAGTACTGAATGAATGAATGCATTCCCAGGGCTGAGCTCAGCGCTCTGCACAGAGTAAGCGCTCCATAAATACTATTGAATGAATGAATGAATTCCAAGGGCTGAGCTCAGTGCTCTGCACAGAGTAAGCGCTCCATAGATAGTACTGAATGAATGAATGCACTCCCAGGGCTGAGCTCAGCGCCCTGCACAGAGTAAGCGCTCCATAGATAGTACTGAATGAATGAATGCATTCCCAGGGCTGAGCTCAGCGCTCTGCACAGAGTAAGCGCTCCATAAATACTATTGAATGAATGAATGCATTCCCAGGGCTGAGCTCAGCGCTCTGCACAGAGTAAGCGCTCCATAAATACTATTGAATGAATGAATGAATTCCAAGGGCTGAGCTCAGTGCTCTGCACAGAGTAAGCGCTCCATAGATAGTACTGAATGAATGAATGCACTCCCAGGGCTGAGCTCAGCGCCCTGCACAGAGTAAGCGCTCCATAGATAGTACTGAATGAATGAATGCATTCCCAGGGCTGAGCTCAGCGCTCTGCACAGAGTAAGCGCTCCATAAATACTATTGAATGAATGAATGCATTCCCAGGGCTGAGCTCAGCGCTCTGCACAGAGTAAGCGCTCATAGATAGTACTGAATGAATGAATGCACTCCCAGGGCTGAGCTCAGCGCTCCGCACAGAGTAGGCGCTCCCTAAACCCGAAGGAGCGGCCGGAATGGCCGCTGCGGGTGCAGTGCCGGCTCCCGCCTGTAGAGGCCGCTGGCGCCGCCCCCTCCTCTCTTCCCCCCCCCCCCCTCCCCGCGTGGGCGGGCGGCGGCGCGAGCGGCGGCGCATGCGCGCTGTCCCGGCGTCGCTCCCGTCGGGCCGGAGGAGGCGGCGGGCGAGGGAGGCGGCCTTCTCCCCGCCGCCATGGACGGCTGCGGCTTCGGCATGGCGGGCACGGCGGCCTCGCTGAGGAAACCGCCCCGCCAGGAGGACCTCGATAAGATTGATATGTCGCTGGGTGAGGGGACGAGCGGGCGGGGACGAGCCCGGGGGAGGGGGGGGGGCAGGGCTGACGGCCGGGGGGCCCGCTGGGCCGAACCAAACGGGGGGCGGCCGCGGGGGGGGGGTCGCGCGCATGCGCGGGAGAGCGGCAGTTGGGAGCCGACCAAGTGTGCGGCGGGGCGGGGGGGGGGCGCCTCCTCCAGGCAGCCTCTGGGCCCCCAGCCCGGGGCGCCTCATTCATTCGGCCCCATTTAGGGAGCGCCTACTCTGTGCAGAGCACTGGGCTCGGCCCTTGGAATTCATTCAGTGGCATTTCTGGAGCACTTACTCTGTGCAGAGCACTGGACTCAGCCCTGGGAATGCATTCATTCATTCAGTGGCATTTCTGGAGCACTTACTCTGTGCAGAGCACTGGACTCAGCCCTTGAAATGCATTCATTCATTCAATGGTATTTCTGGAGCACTTACTCTGTGCAGAGCACTGGACTCAGCCCTTGGAATTCATTCATTCAGTGGCATTTCTGGAGCACTTACTCTGTGCAGAGCACTGGACTCAGCCCTTGGAATTCATTCATTCATTCAGTGGTATTTCTGGAGCACTTACTCTGTGCAGAGCACTGGACTCAGCGCTTGGAATTAATAATGTTGGTATTTGTTAAGCGCTTACTATGTGCCGAGCACTGTTCTAAGCGCTGGGGTAGACATAGGGGAATCAGCTTGTCCCACGTGGGGCTCACAGTCTTAATCCCCATTTTACAGATGAGGGAACTGAGGCACAGAGAAGTTAAGTGACTTGCCCACAGTCACACAGCCAACAAGTGGCCGAGCTGGGATTCGAACTCATGAGCCCTGACTCCAAAGCCCGTGCTCTTTCCACCGAGCCACATTCATTCAGTCGTATCTATGGAGTGCTTACTATATGGAGCACACTGGACTCGGCCCTTGGAATTCATTCATTCATTCAGTGGTATTTATGGAGTGCCTACCCTGTGCAGAGCACTGGACTCAGCGCTTGGTATTCATTAATTCAGTGGCATTTCTGGAGCGCTTACTCTGTGCAGAGCACTGGACTCAGCGCTTGGAATTCATTCATTCAATTGTATTTATGGAGCGCTTACTATATGCAGCACACTGGACTCGACCCTTGGAATTCATTCATTCATTCAATCGTAATAATAATAATAATAATAATGTTGGTATTTGTTAAGCGCTTACTATGTGCCGGGCACTGTTCAAAGCGCTGGGGTAGACATAGGGGAATCAGGTTGTCCCACGTGGGGCTCACAGTCTTAATCCCCATTTTACAGATGAGGGAACTGAGGCACAGAGAAGTTAAGTGACTTGCCCACAGTCACACAGCCAACAAGTGGCAGAGCTGGGATTCGAACTCATGAGCCCTGACTCCAAAGCCCATGCTCTTTCCACTGAGCCATGCTGCTTCTCCAAGCAGCATCCCAATCGTATTTATTGAGCACTTACTCTGTGCAGAGCACTGGACTCAGCGCTTGGAATGGACAATTGGGCAACAGATTGAAACCATCCCTGCCCAATGACGGCTCACAGTCGTGTGGTTCAGTGCCTAAGAGCCCGGGGTGGGGAGTCGGAGGTCATGGGTTCTAATCCCGCTCCGCTGCTTGTCACCTGGGTGACTTTGGGCAAGTCACTTCACTTCTCTGGGCCTCAGTGGCCTCGTCTGTCAAATGGGGAGGAAGACTGTGAGCCCCACGTGGGGCAACCTGATGACCCTTGTATCCTATCCAGCGCTTAGAACAGTGCTTTGCACATAGTAAGCGCTTAATAAATACTATTGAATGAATGAATGCTCCTGCAAAAGACCTCCCCCACCCCCCTTCAAGGTGCCTGCCCTTCCCCCACCCTCCGGGGTGTAAGGCAGCTCTTTGTGAAGCAGCCTGGCCTAGGGGCAGTAATCATAATAATGATGGCATTTGTTCATTCAGTAATATTTATTAAGCGTGTATTATGTGCAGAGCACTGTACTAAGCGCTTGGAATGGACACTTCGGCAACAGATAGAGACAATCCCTGCCCAAGGACAGGCTCACAGTCCAAAGGGGGGAGACAGCGAAACAAAACAAGTATTAGCACTTACTATGTGCAAAGCACTGTTCTAAGCGCTGGGGAGGAGACAAGGTGATGAGGTTGTCCCACGTGGGGTTCACAGTCTTCATCCCCATTTTACAGGGGCGTCCCGGGTAGGGGGGAGGGGTTCTCCTCCAAAAAATCCCCTCCCTGCCTCAAGGTGCCCTTCCCCCAGCCGCCGGGATCTAAGGCAGCTCTTTGTGAAGCAGCCAGGCCTAGGGGCAATAATGATAATAGTGATGGCATTTGTTAAGCGCTTATTAGGTGCAAAGCACTGTTCTGAGCGCTGGGGAGGAGACCAGGTGATGAGGTGGTCCCACGTGGGGCTCACAGTCTTCATCCCCGTTTTACAGATGGGGTACCTGAGACACAGAGAAGTGAAGTGACTTGCCCACAGTCACACAGCTGACGAGTGGCGGAGGCAGGATTAGAACCAGTGACCTCTGACTCCCAAACCCGGGCTGTTTCCACGGAGCCAAGCTGCTTCTCTGTGAGCCCCTTGTGGGCAGAGATTTGTTGCTGAGTTGTCCTCTCCCAAGCGCTTAGGACAGCGCTCTGCACACAGTAAGCGCTCATTAAGAATGAATGAATGAACACGGGCTTGGGAGTCACAGGACATGGGTTCTAGTCCTGGCCCCGCCACTTGTCAGCTGTGTGACTTGGGCCAAGCCACTTCACCCCTCTGGGCCTCAGTTAATAGCTGAGGGAATAGCTGCTCAGGGAAGCAGCGTGGCTCAGTGGAAGGAGCCTGGGCTTCGGAGTCAGAGGTCATGAGTTCGACTCCCGGCTCTGCCACTTGTCAGCTGTGTGACTGTGGGCAAGTCACTTCACTGGGCCTCAGTTCCCTCATCTGTAAAATGGGATGAACTGTGAGCCTCACGTGGGACAACCTGATTCCCCTGTATCTCCCCCAGCACTTAGAACAGTGCTCTGCACATAGTAAGTGCTTAACAAATACCAACATTATTAATAATAATAATGATGATGACATTTAAGCACTTACTATGTGCCAAGGGCTGTTCTAAGCGCTGGGAGGGATACAAGGTATTTCCCAAGGGAAACTTGTTTTGCTCTATTTTGTTTTGCTGTCTGCCTGCCCCCGTTCAGACTCTGAGCCCGTCGTTGGGCAGGGATTGTCTCTATCCGTTGCCGAATTGTCCATTCCAAGCGCTTAGTCCAGTGCTCTGCACATAGTAACCGCTCGATAAATACGACTGAATGAATACAAGAGGTAATCAGGTGGTCCCACAATGGGGCTCGCGGTCTTAATCCCCGTTTTCCGGATGAGGTAACTGAGGCACAGAGAAGTGAAGTGACTTGGCCAGAGTCACACAGCTGACAAGTGGCAGAGGTGGGATTAGAACCCACGGCCTCTGACTCCCAAGCCCGAGCTCTTTCCACTGAGCCATGCTGATTCTTCTTACCTCATCTTTCAAATGGGGTTGAAGACTGTGAGCCCCTCGTGGGACAACCTGATTACCTTTTATCTACCCCAGCGCTTAGAACAGTGCTTGGCATTTAGTAAATGCTTAATTACCATTGCTATTATTATTAATAATAATAATAATCTCAGCTCCGCCGCCTGTCTGCTATGTGAACTTGGACAAGTTTCCTCACTTCTATGGGCCTCAGTTGTGTCACCTATACGATGGGGATTAAAACTGAGCCCCACGTGGGACAACCTGATCACATTGTGTATAACCCATTGCTTAGAACAATCCTTGGCACATAGTAAGTGCTTAACAAATACCATCAATATTATTAGTATTATTGTTGTATCTACCCAGTGCTTAGAACAGTGCTTGGCACATACTAAGGGCTTAACTAATATCGTTATTTTATTATTATTAAATGGACTATGGTAGGAGAAGCTGGAGAGCTCACCTCTCCGAGAGGCCTTCCCAGACTGAGCTTCCCCTTTTCCCTCTGCTCCCCCCTTCACCTCCCCTCAGCTAAGCCCCCTTTTCCTCTGCTCCTCCCCCTCTCCCTTCCCCTCAGCACTCTGCTCATTGGTATATATTTTTATTACCCTATTTATTTTGTTAATGAGGTGTCCATCCCCTTCATTCTATTTATCGTGATTATGTTGTTTCTGTCCTTCTCTCTCCCCCGATTAGATTGTAAGCCCATCATTGGGCAGGGATTGTCTCTTTCTGTTACCAAATGGTACGCTCCAAGCGCCTAGTCCAGTTCTCTGCGCATAGTAAGCGCTCAATAAAAACTATTGAAAGAGTGAATGAATGGAGGGGGCCAAAGAGCCTTGTCAGCTTCCCCCAGGGCAGGGGAGGGGCCTGGCTGGTCCCTGTAGGCCAGTCTGTAATCATTCAGTCATTTGTTGAGCGCCTACTGTGTGCAGAGCACTGTACTAGGTGCCTGGGAGAGTACAATACAGCAATAAAGAGGCACATTCCCCTCCCTCAAGGAACGTACAGTCTAGATGGGGATTTTAGAAAAGATAGCACTCCACCCGTGCTCAGGACCAGTCTCATTGGCAGTTAAATGCCAGCAGACACCTTGGCTCTGCAGGCATCAAGCTCCAGGGGCCAATGCCAGGGTTAGTTCAACAGTCCTGTAGATATTGATAATAATAATGTTGGTATTTGTTAAGCGCTTACTATGTGCAGAGCACTGTTCTAAGCGCTGGGGTAGATACAGGGTCATCAGGTTGTCCCACGTGAGGCTCACAGTCTTCATCCCCATTTTCCAGATGAGGTAACTGAGGCCCAGAGAAGTGAAATGAGTTGCCCACAGTCACACAGCTGACGAGCGGCAGAGCCGGGATTCGAACCCATGATCTCTGACTCCCAAGCCTGGGCTCTTTTCACTGAGCCACGCTGCTTCTCTGATGTCTGTCTCCCCCTCTTTAGACCGTGAGCCCGTTGTGGGCCGGGAATGTCGCTGTTTATCGTCGTACTGTACTTTCCCAAGCGCCTAATACAGTGCGCTGCACACAGGAAGCACTTAACAAATACGACTGAGTGAAGGAATAAAAGTAGGAGTTACCGGGCCTTGAAAATGGGGTTGAAGTGTTTGGCTTGAATAACATGAGATGTGTGATATGCCCTGGAGATGGTTAATGACAGGTAGGAGAGATGCTTTGTAAAATGAGGTCATCCCAAGCGTACTTTTTTTGTTTTTTGATCTGGTGTTCTCAGACTTCACTGGTATACGATGACTACTTGAGGTGTGTCCATTTTATGGAGTTACTCTTTAATCACGGGCCTACTGGGGTTCGTATCTCCTCCTGAAACAGTCATGTAGATGAGTCCCTTTTCCTGTCTGGAACTTTTCCTTCATTTATTCCTTCATTCTGCTCACTGTCGTATTATTAAGCGCCTACTGTGTACACAGCAGAGCAGAGCACACAGTAAACTGACCCATCCCCTGCCCACATGAGTTTACAGTCTCGGGGGGGAGATGCGGGGAGATGGCCTTGAATATAAATATTACAGCTATGTACGTAAGTGCATTGAAGCTGGGAGGGGTGAAGATCAAAGGGAGCAAGTCAGGGCAAAGCAGAAGAGAGTGGGAAAAGAGGAAAGGGGGGTGTTTGCTCGGTCAGGGAAGGCCTCTTGGAGGAGATGTGCCTTCACTAAGGCTTTGAAGCGGGGAGAGAAATCGTCTGGCGGATTTGAGGAGGGAGGGATTTGAGGAGGGAGGGCGTTCCAGGCCAAAGGCAGGCCATGGGCCAGGGGTCGGCTGCGAGATAGGCGAGAAAGAGGCACGGTGAGAAGGTTAGCACCAGAGGAGCGAAGCGTGCGGGCTGGGTTGTAGTAGAATGGTAAGGTGAGGTAGGAGGGGGCAAGGGGATCGACTGCTTTAAAGCCAATGCTAAGGATTTTTTTTTGTTTGATGTGACAGGGGATGGGCAACCTCCGGAGTTTTTTGAAGCATGGGGAGACGTGTCCTGAACGATTTTGTAGAAAAATGACCCGGGCAGCAGAGTGAAGTAGGAACCAGAGTGGGGAGAGGCAGGAGGCAGGGAGGTCAATAAGGAGGCTGATAAAAGTAATCAAAGTGATAGGAGAAGGGCTTGGATTAACACCGTAGCAGTTTGGATGGAGAGGAAAGGGTGGACTTCAGTGACGTCGTGAAGGTCGGACTGACAGGATTTAGGGATGGATTGGATATGTGGGTCAAATGAGAGAGGAGAGTCAGGGGTAACGCCAAGGTTACGGGCTTGTGAGACAGGAAGGACGGTGGTGCCGTCTACAGGGATGGGAAAGTCGGGGGGAGGACAGGCTTTGGGTGGGAAGATTAGTTCTATTTTGGACATGTTAAGCTTGAGGTGATGGGAGGACCTCCGGTCTTGAAGGCCAGAAGAAATGTGAGGTTGCAGAGGGAGGGAGAGATCAGGGCTGGAGATGTAGATTTGGGTATCGTCCGTGTAGAGGTGGTAGTTGAAGCCACTGGTGACCTTTGAGAGGGTGGTTTCTGTGGAGTGAAGGGGGTGGAAGGAAGCCAGATGGGAGGAAATCAAGGAGAGAACTGGAGGAGAGAGATTTGACACAGTGGGTAGAGACACCTCGCTCAAGGAGTTTGGAGGAGAATTGGTAGGAGGGAGATGGGGTGATACTTGAGGGAGCTGTGGGGTCAAAGGAGGGTTTTTTTTAGGATAGGGGAGACATGGGCATGTTTGAAAGCAGGTAGGAAGAAGCCATTGGAGAGCAAACAGTTGGAAGATGGCTGTTAAGGAGGGAAAAAGGGAGGGGGCAAGAGTTTTGATGAGGTGCAAAGGAATGGGGTCAGATTGAGGGGCATTTGGATGGAAAGTGTCACCTGTCTCTCTCCCCCCCTCCCCATTTCATCGTACAAAGTCATTTATAGGAGAATTGATCGGATTGTTTAATTTTCATGACTTCTATTTCTATTAATGCATCGTAATAAGTATAAAAGCAGTCGCAAACGAAGTACCTTTTCCACACCATCGGTAACAATTAAGCCATTTTGGGGCCTTGCCCTTAAGCAGAGCTCGATGTGCTAGATCGCCTGTTTTTCCGCTCCTCTAGACTGTAAGCATGTTGGGAGCAGGGAGCAGGGAGAAGCAGCGTGACTCAGTAGACACGGGCTTGGGAGTCAGAGGTCATGGGTTCTAATTCTGGCTCCGCCACTTGTCAGCTGTGTGACTGTGGGTAAGTCACTTCACTTCTCTGTGCCTCAGTTACCTCATCTTTAAAATGGGGATTAAAACTGTGAGCCCCATGTGGGTCAACCTGTTTACCTTGTATCTACCCAGCACTTAGAACAGTGCTTGGCACATAGTAAGTGCTTAACAAATACCAAAATTTTATTTTTATTATTATTATTACCAACGCTGTTGTATTGTTATAATGGTATTCTCCCAAGTGCTTAGTACAATGTTTTCTGCACAGTAAGCACTCAGTAAATACAGTTGATTGATGCTAAAAGTGACAAGATGTGGCAGGGATTTAGCATTGGCCTGGGAGTCAGAAGGACCTGGGTTCTAATTCTGTCTCCACCACAAGTCTGTGTGACCTAAGCAAGTCACTTCACTTCTCTGGGCCTCAGTTACCTCTTCTGTAAAATGGCAATTAAGAATGTGAGCCCCATTTGCGGTGTGGACTATGTCCAACCTTAAGCCTACCCCAGAGCCTAGTACAGTGCCTGGCACATAATAAGTGCTTAACAAATACTGCAGTTATTATTATTTTTATCATTTCATTGTAGCTTTGATTTACTGCATATATGCAGAGCCTAAAATTGCTTTCACTTTAAATCTGGTCGAGGAAAAGGTTATTCTCACACAATTTATATTTTCCTTTTTTTTGTTCATCAAGCTATCCTGTCACTATCTAATTGTACAGAAGTTTCTGGCTTCTGATAGATTACAAAGCAAGATAAGCAAATGTTTGAAGAGAGAGAGATCCAATCAAGTTAGTGTTTTAGCAGTGGCTTCAAAGTTCCTTTCTCACTTAAATGAAGAATTTTTCTAGTGGCTTTGCTTTTAAATCAATTGGTCATCAGAGTTTCTCTTGAACTGGTTCGGAGTGGAAGGGCCTTTTCAATTGGATGGAGTTCCTGGCAGTTTTAGGGTATCTAATGATTTTCAGGATGACTGTATTGGATGTAGAATGAAATGTCATTCCATTTAAAGGACTAACTATATTTTGGGGTGAGTATAGCGTTTGAAAATTGCAAAGGAATTCCTAGTGGATAGAGCACAGTTCTGGGAGTCACAGGGACCTGGGTTCTAATCCCAGCTCCTCCGCTTCTTTGCTGTCACCAAGGGCAAGTCACTTCACTTCTCTGGGCTGCAGTTACCTCATCTATAAAATGGGGATTAAGACTGTGAGCCCAATGCGGGACATGGGCTGGGTATAACCTGATTAGCTTGTGTATACTCTAGCACTTAGTACAGTGCCTGATACACAGTAAGCACCTAACAAATAGCATAAGAGAGAGAGAGAAAGAAAAAGATGAGATATAACAATATACTAGAAAGGATATTTGCCATTCCCACCATCTTTTTTGATTCATTAAAAGGCAGGGTAAGACTCTGTTGTTCTCAGTATTTTATTACACTTTTTTTTTCCTCGTATATTGAAGGGAGTATTTGGTCTGAGAGGTTGGGAAATCAGTAATTTATTGAGCGCCTACTGTTTCCAGAGCACTTGAGAGAATACCATATGAGGGTAGACGTATTCCCTTCCCACAAGGAGCATACAGTTTAGTTGGGGAGACACATTAAAATAAGTTATGGAAATGTGCATGGGTGCTGTGGGGCTGAGGATGGGGTGAATAAAGGGTATAAATCCAAGTGTAAGGTTGCAGGATTTCCTGAAATACAGAATTTTGATCTGTTTCGTATTTCTAGTAACTTGCATCAGTAGATATAATAGGGAATTGTTAGTAGTGATATTTGTAGCTTCTTGTGGGCAGGGAATATGTCTGCCAAATCTGTTATGTTGTTCTCTTCCAAGCATCTAGTACAGTGCACGGCACCCAGTAAGTGTTCAATAAATAAGATCATTGTGACTGACTGTTGAGCACATACTTTTGTTAACAGCACTGTGTTGCACAGCACCGGCAAGGTCCGAAAAATTTAAATTTGAAACAATGTAGGGGAGGAAGTCTAGTACATTTTAAAATTACTGGGACCCTCCCCGTCCCGGTCTTGAAACAGTAAAATCCTCAACATTCCAAAACATTTTCAAGTATTTTTTCTCCCATCCTTCATTCCTGCAGAAGGGTGGGCGTGGGAGTGTTTCAAATCCTTCCCCTTCAAATGGGTTACATGTACTGTTGCAGTGTGAGCGAGTTTCAAAAGTTCAGGGAGTTCACCTGTAATAGGTGAGATGTGTTCTTGAAGAGCCTTGTATTATGGAAAAATCACATAGATTCAGCAGTTGCGAGGTAAATGGGTCAGAGATACTTAAACTGTGAACTCCATGTGGGACATGAACTGTCTCCTGACCTAATTATCTTCTATCTATCCCAGTGCTTAGTATGGCATCTGGTACGAGGAAGCTCTTAACATGTACCATTAAAAAGAAAATCACCAGACTTGACATGCGTCGATGCAAATTCTTCTGTTATTCTTTCGAGTAGCATTAGCAGAAACCTATTTGTCACTCACTGCGGTTCTACTGTATTTCAGTCAGTATGAAGTTGTAAAAAAACTAAGGTACTCTACTATAAGGCTGAAGCGGAAGTGCTCCCCACAGCCTGTAAGCTCTCTGTGGGTATGGAATGGCTCTTCCAACACTTGTTATATTGTATTATCCCAAGCGCTTAGTACAGTTCTCTTCCACAGTAAGCACTAAATACCTTTGCCTGATTGAAGCATAGCAGCATCACGCTTTGGTCAGTGTGCCACTTGCAGGAGCACCGACTTTTCCTCCTCCTTCGAATTTCCGTGCACCACCTTGGGATTGTGATATATAAGAAAAGGCTTGCTCTGATTCTTCAATCGTGGTATATCCAAATTGTGTAAATCAAATTAGGTGGTAGAGCAGAGACGGGCGTGCTTGTGTTCTGGTGTGTAAAACAGCTGAATTTGCGACTACTTGTTTTTCCTTTATTCAGCAAAGGCCTCCTCCTTAGGTTCCTACACATTGTTGAGGACATTATATGGCCCTGTATCACAGCACCTCTCAAGAAAAGAGAGTTCAGACTCTCAGGCAAGAAGGGAGTCTGGAAAAGACAGCAAAACACTTCATTACTATTCTCAGCCCACTTTCTAATTGAAGATGAGACCCTTCAAAAAGGAAAAAAAAAACCTTCCAGCAAGCAAAGACATAGCATTTGTGTTAACTATGGAGGATGACATCTTAACACTCAGTCTTGAAGACCGGTGCCATGCCCACACACTCCACAAGCACGGAAGGGACACACAGCTTAGACACTTATCTAATCTCCTCTTCAATATAGAGAAGAGCGAAGAATTGTGATAGGAACTCAAATATGCCACCGTTATCACCACTTTTAAGAAGAAGGGTGAAAGACTGATTTACCGAAACAGCTCACTGTTCTCCATCGCTGGCAAGATCTAGCCAGATTAGTAAAGAATATCGTCTGTGGACTGCTCCCGGAATCACAGAAAGGCATCACATCACAGCGTGGCATAGAAGACCTCATTTTTGCCCCATGAGTTGTACAGGAGAAGATCAGAGTACAGCACTAAAACCTGAAATGGGAGTCATAGACTTCTCTAAAGCATTTGGCAGCATCAGTACCTCGGAACTCCGGAAAACTGCTCAGTAAATTTGGCGGTCCAGAAAAGGCTGTAATAAGATTCTTCGACTACTTTACGATGGCATGGCCGGCTCGGTCTGAGATGGGGGTCCCCGTTCTGTCCATCTCCATCGCCGGTCGGGTAAAGCAAGAATGTAGAGTGAGGTTATTCCAGTTCAATTTATTCTAAGCAGCCTTGCTGGGGAGTGGAACGAGATTGGGATACGGGTGATAGGATGTGCTTCTGCTCCTCTAGGGAACTTGCATGTCAGCGGTCTCGGAGCATTATCCAAAGAGCCGGAGACAGTCACTGAAGAGTTGCTGTAGGCAGGTGATCATCCTAGTCACACACCCGAGAAGACATGCAGGTGATTGATAAGGGCTCCACTGAGTCAGCACAGGCATTACGGACCCATAAGAAAACCAAGCTAACGCATGAGCCGGCAACGGGGAAGGCCACATCCCCAATCCACAACCTGTATTGGCGATATAGAGCTAAACGGTGTGAGAATTTTGTTACCCACCCAGCAGACAGACCATGATGCATTAATAGGGCAATAGACAACCAAACGAAGAAGACCAGCGTGCTTTTTGGCCAGCTACGGAGCGGAGTGGAGCAGCCGCAGCGTGATATCGGACTCCAGACCAAATAAATGTGTGCACGGGTACAAAGCTGTAACTCCGCCCAGCTTTCTCTGTGGCTGGGAGACCCAGGCTCCCCTAGCACGCCATATCCGTCTCCTTGAGCAGCTCCATCGGCGTCCTTAAAGGGCTATGCTTGATCTCAAATCACAAGGCAGAAACACCAGCAGGGAAGTTCTGGAACAAAGTCTCCCGGTATCGAGTTATGCGACGAGTGAGAAATGTGACTGACAGTAGGACACCCAAACAATGGCTCTAGAGAGCTGAAGTTGGGAAATCGAAAGTAAGGAAAGAGCCTCGGACGATGGTGCCAGGTCAGTGGGACGCTTGGCAATCAAGAATGGAGTCACTCCTTTTGAGCAGAAACTTCGTGAGGATCATGCGTCAAGGAGGTCAGAGCAAATATGGCCAGGTGCTGCAGGCACGACAGCACACCGGGGACAGCTTTTGTGTGCACCCATGCAACCTGGACTAGGGTCCCGCATTGGCCTTTTCAGTCACATGTGAACTCGGGGGTGAACTTCACCTGGAGTAGTGTCTTTGAACCTGAAGGACAATCGCATCTCGCATCTAATTCTGGAGTCACCTGACCAGCTCATTTTTTTTCCCCCTTTTCCAGGGGTGGACAGCAGCTTTTGCTGGGCATTTGAGAGACCATCTCTGACAGTCATCCACAAAGATTGAGGACTTTCCATCCCCTGCAGGAGAGTTCTTTTTGAATGAATGCGATATAGTACTCATATAGTACTCATTGGAAACTCTTGGCAAGAGTGTCACTGAATGGCATGTTGGTCAATAACTGGGGCCCTGAGCTTTTTTCAGGATGGGTGCTGTTTCAGTGGCCATTTTGGTTATGCTGCTGGAGAGGACGAAGTGGGCTCTGAGACAGTCCCCAGAGGTGCCCCCTCTTCATTTTAAATGCAGGGCTGAACTTGAGTCAGAGCCCTAAGGTTGTCAAGCTCCAAGGGCGTAAGGAGGCCAGGATTTGAAGGTTATTGACTTCCAGAGATAGAAGAGTTTCCCCTTGGTGGCTCCAGAGTCTTGTGGAAAAGCAGAGTCATTTAAATGAGCCGGAGGTGTGGTGGAGAATTTTATAAAGAATCCTTGCCGGTGCCTGATGGGGTGCAGAGAGCTTCTGGCTAGTCCCTGGAGGCGGGAGGAACTCGCAGGGTCCCTTGCTGGATTCTAAGTCTGGGGTGAGGGCAGAGGAGCCCCCAGTCATCCCCAGCTCATTCCTGGAAACCTCGTCGGGTTCTCTAGTTGGCCAGAGGTTAAATTCACTCACTCACTTGTTACTTGAGCAGCCACTAAGCCTCCGAGCCGGGCCAGGGGCAACAAGTATCCCTAGGCTCCGGTAGAGACCGAAGCACCTTGCTTGGTTCCGGAGTGAGGCTGAGGAGCAAGTGGCGCGGTGGTGGGTAACACAAGGAGAGCTGCCACCATCTTGGCCCCATTTCCGGTCCCCATCTGATCCCCAGGGAGCAGGTCAGGCTGGTTTGAGGCATCCTGCCTTGTGGGGCCGGTGCCCCCCCGTGGGGCTGCAGGACAGATGTTGCACGGGAGCTGGACTTCCATGGGAGAATAGCATGAGCCCTAGCCTCTTTATTCAGCCCTCTCCTCCTCTCCCTTTTTGTCAGCATAACTACTCTCTTGGGTTGCCAGACCCTGTGACGGCATTGAGTGGGGGCAGCGGGGTAAGTTGGGTGGCAAAATGGAATTTGTCCCCAGAGGAAGTTGTGGAGGAGGAGGAAAGGTTCAGGAAAGGTTTTGATAAGCCTGTAATGAGTTATTAGGGGGAAATGTGCCAAACGACTTTAGGTGAGCTTTGAAAGGAGAAACTTCGGGGTGTTAGGTACTTTTCTAATCAGGTTGGACACAAGGCAGCCGAGAACTGACTCCAGTTGTCCTGTGCCACTGCAGATGTCTGAGTACTGGGCCGGATGGATTAGTGGCCTGACTCAGTCTAGCTCTTGATGTGATCTTCAAGATAGTTGGTGCCTTTCCTGTTATTTTTTTCAAAGCCATAATCATGCTCTTTACTCTGGACCTGGAGATGCAGAGATTGGAACCAGAAGGGAGGAGAGGAATAGAGGGGTACGGTTAACGAAGCCTTAGTTAAGAGTCAGTAGATCAAATCATGAAAAAATATTCATTTTCTCCCACAGATGATATCATTAAATTGAATAAGAAGGAAGGAAGAAAACAGAATTACCCCCAATTAAAAAGAAAGTTTCTGCAGAATGGTGCGCGCCAACTCAAAATGAGAGGAACCAGATGGGGAATCCAACAGCAGACTGGTAAGTGTGGAAGAATACCCTTGTGTGAAAAGTTACTTCTTTTGAAAGATTCTGAGCAGTCCCAATTCACAGAGCTAAATAAGCCGGTAGAAAAATGCCTTTCTCTTTTTGGATTAAATTAAATTCTGCATCTTAACCATCCACCTAAATATTTTTCTAGAAACTCAGTTATGCCCTCACATGTGTTTTCCATATGTGTTCTGGCTAGAACCTTAGGGAATTAGAGAAGACTTGTGCAGCCTGAGCCCATTTGGGTATGAACTCCGAGGTGTCGGAAGAAGCAGTTGGTGTGCACGTGAGATGTTGGAATGGATGAGTGCTGTAGCACAAGTTCCCTTTAATGCCCGGTTTTGCAAGAACGTAAACATCCCCTTGCCCCCCCCCCCCTTGCTGGAGAACTGTGCAGTTGATCATTGTTTGGCAACATAAAGAGTATTAGATTTTGTATCTCATTAGAAAAGTTAGTGCCATTTCTAATGATTTGGAAAATCTAATACTCTTTATATTGCCAAACAATGATCCAGATTTGGGCCAGAAGCTCCTCTTGAAGAAGGATTTGGACACGCAGACCAATTTTGCCATTTTGACCACGGAGCTGAGCCTTTTGCTTGGGGTCCAGGCCGGCAAGTGGCATAGGTTGAGGCTTCAAAAAAAACCAGTAGTCAGAATGATCCGATTTGGTATCTTTTTAACGCTGTTTGAACTCAGCTCTTGAAGCAGCGTGGACCAGTGGGTAGAACACGGGCCTGGGAGTCAGAAAGACCTGGGTCCTAATCCCGGTTCTTCCACTTGGCTGCTGTGGGACCTTGGGCAAGTCACTTCACTTCTCTGGGCCTCAGTTGCCTCATCTGTAAAACAGGTATTAAGACTGTGAGCCCCATGTGGAGCATGGGTGGTGTCCAAACTGATTACTCTGTATCTTCCCCAGCGCTTAGAACAGTGCCTGGCACTTATACCGTAAAATGCCATAAATACCATACCATACGAATACCATACCGTAAAATAATACCGAATACCATAAAAAAAGCTCTTCAGTCATTCTCAGTCCAGCCCAAAGGGTTTTGGGGCAAAAACAGTGGTGTCACCACTGCTGGTGGGGACTCTGTTCTGAGTGTAGACAGAATGCATGCTTCTCTCATCAAGAAATGTCCCCATTCTCTCAGCTGGTTCACAGATGAATGTTGAAGCCCCAATGAAAGCTCAGAGACTATTGGTTAGGAATCCTCCAGGACCCTCCTTCCCCAAATCCCAGTGGAGTAAATGGACCCGTATTACATTTTGGTTTTGGAGGTTTTGACTTCCTATCATTCCATTAGGAGTTACCGTCTACACTACACGAGGTCAGGGATCGTGTCTTTTACCTCTGTTGTATTCTCCCAAGTGATTAGTATAGTACTTTGTCCCCAATCTTTGCTTATTCAGTCAGTCATATTTATTGAGCATTTACTGTGTCCAAAGCACTGTACTAAGCATTCGGGAGAGAACAACAGACACATTCCCTCCCCACAGTGAGCTCACAGTCTAGCGTGGGAGACAGATATTAATATAAATAAATTACAGATACATACATATGTGCTGTGGGTCCAGGAGGGAGGATGAGTAAAGGGAGCAAGTCAGGGTCACGCAGAAGGGAGTAGGAGAAGGGGAGAGGAGGGTTTAGTCAGGGAAGGCTTTTTGGGGGAGATGTGCCTTCAGTGAGGCCTTGAAGTGGGGAAGAGCAATTGTCTGTCTGAATGAGGAGGGAGGGTGTTTCAGGCCAGAGGCAGAATGTGGGCGAGAGGTCAGTGGTGAGATAGATGAGATCAAGGTGCAGTGAGACGGTCAGCAGTCGAGGAGCAAAGTGTGTGGTCTGGGTTGTAGTAGGAGAACAGCAAAGTGAGATAGGAGGGGACAGGGTTATTGACTGCTTTAAAGCCAACGGTGAGGAATTCTTGAAGTGGAGGGAGATGGGTAACCACTTGAGTTTCTTGAGGAGTGGGGAAGCATGGCCTGAACGTTTCTGAAGGAAAATGATCCGGGCAGCAGAGCAGAGTAAGGACTGGACTGGGGAGAGACAGGAGGCAGGGAGGTCAGCAAGGTGGCTGATAGAGTAATCAAGGCGGGATAGGATGAGTGTTTGTATTAACATGGTAGCACTTTGGATGGAGAGGAAGGGGTGGATTTTAGCAATGTTCTGTAGTGGGTTGAATGAGCGAGAGGAAAGGATAACGCCAAGGTTGCAGGTTTGTGAGACAGGAAGGATGGTGGTGCTTTTTATCCTTGTTGCAGGTGATCAGTATCCCATTCTGCCCTGAGCGAGCTGGAGAGGCTTGTCCACCCATCTTGCTTAATGGGAGCTGTTCTTGAAACCCATTTGGAGACTCGTGGTTTGAAAAGGCACTGTCTCATGTTATAATAAATGTTGCCGCTTCTGGTTGAAAACTCTTCACTTTTACCATTTAAGGATTAAGCTTATGTTGAGCTCCCTCTGTGAGTGGCGGGCATTGGCGGTCCCTCCCGTTTTTTCCTACGGTTCCCTACCAAGCCTTACGTGATTCTCTTAAATATGGGAACTGTCCACGTCCTTGTCAGAGTCATTCCCAGCCCATGGTTCCAAGAATATGTTTTATTTTGGATTTCCTATTAACTCTCCTGAATTTGAGAGTGACTCCACTCCTTGGTAAGTGATCTGCTTCCGCGATTCCCGGTTCTTAAGTGTAGGCTGCCCTTCGGGGGGAGATGCAGTTGGCTAGCTTGCTCTCGTTCCTTCCCTTCTAGGTTTCGTTCAGAACAGTCGAATGATGCCAGGGAAAAGGCGTCCCTATGGCGTTATCACCGGGTTGGCAGCTAAGAAAGCGTCTGGGGTTCGCAAAGGAATCAGTCCTTTGAATCGACCACCGTTAAGTGAGAAGGTAGGAAGATGTGACACTTCTATAACATATCCATTTTTGTTTTACGTTTTGGACAGAATTTGTAAGAAGCCAAAAGGGTTTCTGTTGAACGCGGTACTGAAATAGCAGTTTCAGAGACATTTTCCTCTTGAATTTAACAGACGTACTTAATCTGGTATCCCTTTTGCCAGCCGGAAAAGTATGCACTGCAAATGTGAGGCTTTATGCCTAAATGGGGCAACGTTTGGGTTTTTCAGAATCTCATGGGGAAGAGGATGAGTTTTAGCCAAAAAGCAGTCCGAGAGAGGTTCAGTAAGAGAAGCAGCGTGGGTTAGTGAAAAGAGTATAGGACCCAGATTCTAGTCTTGGCTGTGCCTCCTTCTTGCTCTGTCACCTTGCACAGGTCACTTAAATTCTCCATGCCTCCTCATCTATTAAAATGAGGTTTAAATAATCTCTCTCACCCCTTAACCTGTGACTCCCATGTAGAACAAAGATTGGAATGTGTTCAATCTTAATGTCTTGTATCTACCCCAGGGTTTAACGCAGTGCTTGGCATATAGTAATCACTTAACAAACACCAGAGTTTTCATTACTATTATTATTATTTTCTCCTCTTATCGATGATGATGGCGTCTCCCGTTGAGGAGGACGGATGAGCTTCGGTCCTGAGACCTCATGACTGAGGATCTGTGTGAAGGAATTGATGATAGTGATAGCGGTTTATGCAGTGGTTTTTACTTTCCCCTGGTTTCCGTTAATCGTACTCCGAGTAAGTCGGCAGTCAGAAGCAGGAGTACATTGCAGAGTGCACACAGGGTTTGGTTTTTCGTTTATTTTTTTAACATACCTGACCCATTTACAGCTGAAGTGACCGCTACAGTCTCATAGTGCCATAGCCCAGCAGGAGAGAGGGTGTTTGAAATTCGACTTTTAATTTACAACATCCATCAATCAGTGGTACTTACCGAGCACTTACTGTGTGCAGAGCACTGTCCTGAGAGCTTGGGAGGGTTCAGTACGACAGAGTTGGAAGACGTGATCTCCTGCCCACAATACTTAGGCCAACTGGTATAAGCTCGTTGTGGACAGGGAACATGTCTACCAAATCTGTTGGATTGTCCTCTCCAAAGCACTTATTGTAAGGACTCTGCACACAATAGGTGCTCAAGTGATTGAGCCATTGGTGGGAAGCAAAGTCGAGAAGAAGCTAATTGGTTCAAGACCCTGCATGGTATTTGCTATAGTGTAGAATGCTATTTTTTTTTGGTGGTGCACATAAGCTTCTTGGTTTTTTGAAAGCATTACTGGGACGTATACCAGAATAAGGTATATGTAAAACCATAGCCATGAAGCTCTCTTAAAAATCATTACAATAATAATAATGATAATGACGGTATTCGTTAAGCGCTTACTATGTGTCAAGCACTGTTCTAAGAGCTGGGGTAGATACAAGCTAATCCACATTTTACAGATGAGGTAACTGAGGCCCAGAGAAGTGAAGTGACTTGCTCAAGTCACACAACAGACAAATGGTAGAGCTGGGATTAGAACCCAGGTCCTTCTGACTCCCAGGCCTGTGCTTTATCCATTAGGCCATGCTGCACATACTGGCCTCCCACCTCCGGGAGGCCCTTTAGCAGTAAAAATGAATAAACCAAGATTACTGTGTGGATTTTCTCACCTGGCAAAAATTTTTCCGTGTCTTGGCTTAGTAGGCAAATGCTCACCCTCACGAATGCTATCTATCCGTCCTGGAAAAATAGCCAAGAAGCTTAGACAAGCAATACACCCACCTGTTTATTATGTTTACTTGATTAAAATTTGTTGAAGAGATTTGTTTGGATCAGTGTGTTTATATAACCAACAACGTCCTTACTGGATTAACACAGACTATCAAAAAACCTCTGTTCACATGACAAGAGTTTTTAACTAATCAACATCTAATTTTTTTGGGGGGGGTGGTATTTAAGTGCTTACTATGTGCCGGGCACTGTATTAAGCACTGGAGTAGATACAAGCTAATCAAATTTGACACCATCTGTCTCTCACGTGGTGCTCACAGTCTTAATCCCCAATTTACAGATGAGGTAACTGAGGCACGGCAAAGTGAAGTGACTTGCCCAAGGTCACACAGGCAAGTGGCAGAGCTGGGATTAGTCCTTCTGTCTCCCAGGTCACTCTGCTTTTGGTCCAGGCGTTGGGGAGGAGCCAATCCAGGGGAGCTCTGGGGAGAAGCGCCATAGTTAATTATAATATCTGCCCCTCCACATGAGATTTTTTAGAACCTTGTAGGCAGGAATCATGTCTGTCAACTTTTATTAGATTCTATCATCATCATCGATGGTATTTATTGAGTATTTTGTACAAAGCACTGTACTAGGCTCTTGCTAGAGTACAATACAACAGAATTGATAGACCTGTTCCCTGCTCACAATGAGTTTACAGTCTAGAAGTGAGACCGACACGAATATAAATAATGTATAATATGGTCGACCTGTTCCCTGCTCATAATGAGCTAACAGTCCAGAAGCGAGACAGGCACAAATATAAATAATTTATAATATATAATATATGGCTATGTACATAAATGCGGTCAGGCTGAGTGTGGGATAAATATCAAATGCCCAAAGGTCACAGATCCAAGTGAATAAACTACAAAGAAGGGAGAGCAGCAGCATCCTCTGCCTCACATTGTATCTCTGACCTGAAATGTCCTTCCTCTTCATTGGCAACCGACAAGTACTCTCCTCTCCCTCAAAGCTTTATTGAAAGCATGTCTCCTCCCAGAGGCCTTCCCTGACTAAGCCCTCTTTTCCTTTTCTCCTGTTCGCTTTTGCTTCACCCAACTTGCTCCTTATATTCATTCCCCCCTCCCAACCCCACAGCACTTAGGTACATATCTGTAATTTTATTTATAGTAATGTCTATACTATAGTAAGTTCGTTATAGGCAAAGGATGAGTCTGTTATGTTATATTGTACTCTTCCAAGCATTTAGCACAGTGCTCTACACATACAGCAGGTGCTCAATAAATACAATTGGCTGAATGAAAGTACTGGGGAAGAAACTGTTGGAAAGTGAATTGACTGAAATTGGTGGTCAAGGAGGGAAGAAGGCGGGGGCAAGTATTTTAATAAGGTACAAAGGGATGGGGTCAGAAGTGCAGGTGGAGGGGGTCGATTTGGAGAGGAGGTGAGAGTTCTCTTGAGGTATTGCGGAGGTATTGAGGATGGCACAGGAGGAGGGGGGATTGGAGGGGAGGTTTTAGGGAGATCATGCCTGATGGTTTCAATTTTGTTAATGAAGCATGTGGCCAGGTAGCCCTTAGTACAGTGTAAGTGCTCAATAAATTGCAATGACTGATTGAGTGCTAGGAGGCCAAGTTGGCCCACATCCCACCTGCCTTTCCAGCCCTTCCTCCCCCCACAGGCCCCATGGGTTAGATGTGCTTGAGAGGGTACAACAGAAACATGACACGTATTCCCTCTCTACCAGGAGCTTACAATCTAATGGGGCAGGCATACCAACAAAAAATTATTTATAGTGAAAGCAGGAGAAAAACGCGGGTAGAACAGTTAAGAACACAACTTGCTTAGGAAGAGCTAACTGAAATAATAAATGAGTATACAGTTAGCTCTGCATAGGTGCATCAATGCTGAAGTTAGAATTAAAATACGTGTGCGAAGCGGAGCCATTGGGTTGATTCGACCGAGGTCTTTGGAGTAACTGGAGGTGGTTTCCTGGAGGAGGTGGGATTTTAGGAGGGCTTGGAAGATGGGCAGAGCTGGGGTCTAGACTGTAAGCTGCTTGTGGGCAGGCAACATATCTACCAACCTAGATTACAGCAGACTTTCCCAAGTGCTTAGTAAAGTTCACTGCACACAGTAAGTGCTCAAAAAATATGATTGATTGAGGTGGGTGGAGGTAGGAAGTTCCAGGCTGGGGGTTCCTGTTAGGTCAAGAAGTTGAGGCACAGGGATGTTATGACTTGCTGAAGGTCACACAGCAGGCAAGGAGCAGAGCCGGGATTAGAACCCAAGTCCTTTGTCTTGCAGGCCCATTCTCTTTCCACTTGGACATTCTGTTTTTCTGCCTTTCATTGCAGTGCAGGCCATCTAGACTGTAGGCTCCTTGCGGGCAGTAAATGTGTCCATAGTAAGTGCTTAGTACATACCAGTGATTGATCGAATTATTGTCATGCCACCTAAAAACGACAATTATCTGGTTATTGGATTTAAGACTGCTGCCATTTATGTCTTTAAAAAAACGAAATGGAATTCTCTAGGCTTGCGCTATTCTAAAGGAAAGACGATTTTCAGAAATTTCCCGAATCACTGAAAATTCTCTCGCTTCTTCCTAAGCCTAAATGATTTATAGTGCCTAAACATGATTAATGATTGAGTTCCAAATAACTTTATTCAGAACACCAAGATGAGTCCGAGCAAGAACTTTGTTTCTGCTAATGGATATATAAAAACTTACTTTTTACATGTGAAGTAGAGTATGCAATTCCCACAAACAGGTTCTTCCGACATAACATCATGTTCTATCCTGACAGTCATCTGACAAGCATTCTGGATTTCTCTGGCAGCCTCCCATCCAAAACATATAGGGGAAGCGCATATTGTCAGAGAGCTGGCTATACTTGAATTAAAAAATGTATTCCTTGAAATTACCATGTAAGCCTTCTGTCATTACAGTGAAGCATGTAATTTTTTTATATGTTCACTTATTTATTTTAAAGGTGTACCTAAGCATCGTGAAAAATTAGTACTGATTTATAGCCTAAAAGGGAAAATTGTTCTATCTTCATTTATTTTTTACATTTTTGACTTTGTACAGAGGAATGGTCTATCACATACTCAAACTGCAGCTGAGCACTTTGAAATTGCAGAGTTTCAGCTAATTAACACATACTCAAAGGGGAAACTCTAGTAACTCTTTTATTTTTATTTCTTAAAGAACACTCAAAAACAGTTTCCAGTGCTAAAAAGGAAGACAAATCTTCAGAGGCAAAATGAAGTACAAAGCCATCCAGTTTCCATCCTCAGGACACGTAATCAGTTAAACAGAAGGTGAGAGATCAAGGAGAGAAGAATCCCAAAATCAGAACAGCAGTCATATGAAAGCTTTCAGCGATGGGGTTTCCTGTGTTTAACAATAACAATATAGCTATCCCAAACCGTTGTTAAGACATCATTGTACATCCCCTAAATCTCTTGGCTCTTCAAAATTGCAAAATCTGGCAAGGTAAAAAGCAGTTTACTGGGCACTTTTATCTGCACCAGACAGGCCCCTCTCCTGGGTCTTTGAGTAGACACTCACGTGCTTGAAGTATTTTTAAAATACAGAATAAGATTTGGGTGGCACGGAGTTCGTATTAGCCTTATTTGGTCCAGATGAGTTCTTTGGTCACTATGTGATTGCAGGGATTGGTCTCTCTTTGTTTCTGTACTGTAGTTTCCAAGCGCTTAGGACAGTGCTCTGCACACAGCGCTCAATAAATATGGATGAATGAATGAATGCAATTTCAGCAGAGGTAGCCCAGTACTGTACTGTTAACGATTTTGCCCCTGGTTTTATTGAGTTCACACTTGCTTCACATTTAATAACCTGAAGTTCATGGCACTGAACCGTGAAAATAATTCGGCTTCCATCTTAAATTCTTACTTTTATTTGAGGTTAATTAGATGACTTTTTCTTCTTGAATATAGGTGTTAATTCTGATAACATTCACTGTGGATTTTTGTTTTTTAATATTCCAGAAATAGTGTTACAGGCAGCTTTACCAGAAGTGGATATAAATTAAGTCAGCAAAAGGATATACGTCAAGCAACTTTTCTCTTCAGAAGGGGCCTGAAGGTATGAAAAAAATGCTGTGGGGTGTTCTTTATTTAAAGGGAAAATCTCCTTAACATTGGCTTTAAAGCACTCTAGCACCTTGGCCCCGACCCCACCCATCTTACCTTACTGATTTCCTACTACGACCCACCATGTTCACTTCATTCTTATTTTTTTTTAATGGTATTGGTTAAGTGCTTACAATGTGCCGTGCACTGTTCTAAACGCTGGGGTAGATAGAAGATAATCAGGGTGGATACAGTCCATGTCTCACACGGGTCTCAGTCTTAATCCCCATTTTACAGATGAGGTAACAAGCACAGAGAAGTTAAGTGACTTGTCCAAGGTCACAAGGCAGAAAAGTTCCTCTAACACCAACTTACTGTACCTTGATCTTGTTTATGTTGTCACCAACCCCTTGCCCACATCCTGCCTCTCTCCCTCTTCATGTCTGACATGATCACGCTCTCCCCTCCATCCTACCTAGTAAGCGCTCAGTAATTACAGTCGTAAAAATCTGCAACCCCTGGCATTGATGACTTATAATGGTAATGGGACAAATCAGTGAGAGAGAGAGAAGAGAAGCGTGTGTCAGTCAGACAGTTACTGTGTCTGTGCTAAGCATTTGGAAGAGTACAGTGCAACAGAGTTGGTAGATGTATTCCTTGCCCACAAAGAGGTTAAACTCTAGACTGGAAGGCAGACATTAAAGTAAATTAATGATACAAACATGAGTGCTGTGGGGTTGAGGGTAGGGTGACTAAAAGGGTACAAACTCAAGTGCAAGGAAAATGCAGTAGGGGAAATGAGGGCTTAATAATAATGTTAATATTTGTTAAGCGCTTACTGTGTGCAAAGCACTGTTCTAAGCGCTGGGGGGATACAAGGTGATCAGGTTGTCCCACGTGGGGCTCACAGTTTTAATCCCCATTTTACAGATGAGGTAACTGAGGCACAGAGAAGTAAAGTGACTTGCCCAAAGTCACACAGCTGGCAAGCGGCGGAGCTGGGATTAGAACCCATGACCTCTGACTCCCAAGCCCGGGCTCTTTCCACTGAGCCACTGTGCTTAGTCGGGGAAGGCCTCGTAGGAGACGTGCTTTCAATAAGGCCTTGTTTGGTGGGGATAGTGATGTGAAGGGGGAGGGAGTTCCAAGCTAGAGACAGGATGTGAGCAAGGAGTTGGCAGTGAGATGAGATAGACAAGATTGAGGTAGAGTGAGTAGGTTGGCGTTAGAGGAGTGAAGTGAGTGTGCTGGGTTGCAGTAGAAAATCAGCAAGGTAAGATAGGAAGGGGCGAGCTGATGGAGGGCTTTAAAGCCACCACGAGATCTAGTCTAGTCCATGTACATGTTCAGACTCAGGAATCGCCCTCTGCCCGGGCGTGGAGGTGGGAGTTGATTCCAGTCTCCACTAAAGGTCCCTCCTTCTGTTTAAGCTCTAGGAAAGGTTTAGGGAAGGCAGAGCAGAGGGGGGAAAAAAGAAGGCAAGAAGAGGAAAGGAAAGAGGTAGTGTTCACCCTCCACCACTGCAGACATTTCCTCTTCTCATCATCCTCTTGCAATTCGTGCCAGCCATGGTGGGCAGCGGAGGAGAATCTCCCCAGCCGCTGTCATCCCCAGCTGTTGGAGCGGTAGCTCTTTCTCAAGGGGCGGATGTGTGGCTACCTCCACCTACACTGCCACTCTTCAGCTGTGTGACTGTGGGCAAAGTCACTTAACTTCTCTGTGCCTCAGTTCCCTCATCTGGAAAATGGGGATGAAGACTGTGAGCCTCACGTGGGACAACCTGATTACCCTATATCTACCCCAGCGCTTAGAACAGTGCTCTGGACATAGTAAGCGCTTAACAAATACCAACATTATTATTATTAATACACAGAGTGGGGAGTGACTTGGTTTAGCTGACAGTATAGCATTTTTGGTGGAAAAGGGGGACTTGGCCTTAACCATCTCAATCTTGTACCCTTTCCCTCTCAATTTTGGTGACCATAGGAAAACGCGAGGTCACTTGCCCATCACACTCTAGGAAGAGTGAGGGATAGAAACTGGGCTTCCTCAAGCTTGGATGCAAAAAAAGCCCAAGCATTTCAAGTGAGCAAGAGTGGCTGGAAATCAGTGCCAGATAGGCCAACTAGAGTCTCCAAGACAGTTGCATGTCTTTTCTAAAACTGTCCAGGAATGCCTCGATTCAAAGCAGCTTGGCTCAGTGGAAAGAGCACGGGCTTTGGAGTCAGGGCTCATGAGTTCGAATCCCAGCTCTGCCACTTGTTGGCTGTGTGACTGTGGGCAAGTCACTTAACTTCTCTGTGCCTCAGTTCCCTCGTCTGTAAAATGAGGATTAAGACTGTGAGCCCCACGTGGGACAACCTGATTCCTCTATGTCTACCCCAGAGCTTAGAACAGTGCTTGGCACAAGGTAAGCGCTTAACAAATACCAACATTATTATTATTATTATTATTATTATTATTATTATTATTATTAACTTGCTTATGGCTAGCCTAAGAGTTGTGGTGTTTTAAGTGCTTAGTTTGTGTCAAGCACCGTACTAAGCGCTGGGGTGGTTACAAGATTATCAGGTCCCACACAGGGTTCGAGGTCTAAGTAGGAGGAAGAACAGGTATCGAATCCTCGTTTTGCAGATGAGGCACAGAAAAGCGAAGTGACTTGTCCACAGTCATACAGCAGTCAACTGGCGGAGCTGGAATTAGAACCCAGAATCTCTGACTCCCAAAGGAAAGCCGTGGTTTGTCTTATGGGAAGGAAGGAGTTCCAAAGCAGAGGAAAAGAGGGAGGGGATGAAGCCAGAAGATTTGAGAGCAAGGTACAGCCAGAAGGGTGGCTGGCTGGCTGACACTCCCAGGCCCTTGGTCTAGTCTAGACAGAAGAGAATGGGGTGCATGCTCCAGGAGATTTTCTGGCTTTATCAATCAGTGATATTTGTTGAGCGCTTGCTGTGTGGAAAGCACTGTACTAAGCGCTTGGGAGGGAACAGTAACAGAATTGGTAGACACCTCTGCCCACAAGGAGCTTCAGTCTAGAGGCGGAGGCAGACATTAAAATAAATTACAGATGGCAGACATGAGTCCTGTGGGGCTGAGGGTGGAGTGAATAAAGACTAGTCAGGGAAGCATGTGGCCTAATGGAAAGAGCACGGGCCTGGGAGACAGAGAACCTGGGTTCCGATCTCCATTCCGCCACTTCCCTGCTACGCGATCTTGGACAAGTCACTTCTCTCTGCCTCAGTTCCCTCATCTGCAAAATGGGAAATCAATTCCCGTTCTCTCTCTTACTTAATGAGCCCCATGTGGCTGACAGTGTCCAACCTGATTGATTTAGAACAGTGCTTGACACATAGAAAGCGCTTAACAAATGCCATTAGAAAAAATCCAAATGCAAGGGTGAAAGGATATGTGTATGAAACGGTTTTGTTCTGAACTCCTTGTGTGGGATGGGGATCGTGAGCATTGATTGCTCCGGTGCTTCCTGAGCTTCTTGAGATTTGGTCCCTCTCTGAGAGCAGGGAGGGAGGACCCTCTCTTGTGGCTGTTAGAACTCAAAGGAGGGTTAAGTAGCGTGGCTCAGTGGAAAGAGCCCGGGCTTGGGAGTCAGAGGTCATGGGTTCGAATCCCGGTTCTGCCACTTGTCAGCTGTGTGACTTTGGGCAAGTCACTTCACTTCTCTGTGCCTCAGTTCCCTTATCTGTACAATGGGGATTAAGACTGGGAGCCTCACGTGGGACAACCTGATTACCCAGTATCTACCCCAGCACTTAGAACAGTGCTCTGCACCTAGTTAGTGCTTAACAAATACCAACATTATTATTAACATTATTAGATGACTGGTAGCTGTCGTGAGCCTCCAGTTCATACCAACCAGGACCTTCCTCGCCCAGGGGAGCCTCAGTGACACATAGCCACAACTCTGATCACCAAGGTTACTGTGGAAAGCGTTTTGACTTAGTTTTACCAGCGTGCAAGGGAGTGACACATACACTCGCTCACCCACTCCACTCCACAAAGGGTTCAATACAAGTCTGTGGTCAAAGGGAGCCTGGTGTGTCAGTGCTGCTGCTTTCTGCTTCCAACTGCTGCTCTCCTGCTACTTTCAGCATGCTTCCTTCTTGCTTCTCTGTATGCTTCCGCTCCTTCTGTGTGCCTCTTTGCGTGCCTCTGTGCTGCTTCTCTCCGTGCGTGTGCTTTGCGTGCCTCTGCTCCTTCTCTTGTTGGATCTGTGTGTGCCTCCTCGCGACTCAAAACGGCTGCCTTTTATCTGCCTTAGGCTCAAAGCTGTGGCTCTGTGTAGCAGTCTTTGATTGGTCCAGGTCCATTACTGAGTAGAAATTTACACTATTATTTTCTTCATGTACACTAGGGATCTTCCAAAAACCTGAAGTCTGCGGGGGACAAAACAGCTCACTAACTCATTTCCCTCTAGACTGAAAGCTCATTATGGGAAAGGAACGTGTCCACTTATCCAGTCACTTATTGAATGCTCACTACGTGCAGAACACTGTACTAAGTGCTTGGGAGAGTACGAGAGCTTAGTAGAATGCTCTGTACATTGTAAGCACTCAATAAATACCTTTGATTGATTCTAATGCCACCATGCCCGATAGCCTATTACTACCTGACAAAAATCTCATAATTTTCTCTCCCTAGAGGGAGAGAAAGCCCCGCTTCTCTCCATGCTTCGCCCCCACAGGCCCACAGTCACCCGCCATCAAGTAGAGCCCATCAGTGCCTTCACGAATCTCTTCCTTCTTGTTGTTCGTGGGATAACAAACAGTCACTAGTAAGGCCGCTTATTGTGAACTCACCACAGTAGCTTGTCAGACTTGGGTAAAGTCACAGCAGTCTAGTATATGAAATAGCATTGTGACCCCAGTTAGTTTTGGCTGCAGCAAGAGAAGGAAGAATAAATCAAATCTCTTGTTTTCTGTCGTAGTAACTGGTTTGTATTCTTTCAGGTGCAGGCCCAGGTGCATCCAGAACAACTTGCAGATAGGCCAGCGGCAAAGAGAACTCGTCAGTAAGTTTCAACCCATAATTATTATTTCAAAAAAGAAATCATCTTGCCCAAAAGCACAAACCCAAAACACATGAAATCAGGCTGGGTCCCAAGCTTACCAACTGAATGCTACACTGAATAAATTACACTTCAGGAATTTCCATCTGGAGAGATATGAGATAAATTTTTGCCAGGTAGTAATAGGCTACCAGGCAAGGTGGCATTAGAATCAGTCAATGGTATTTATTGAGTGCTTACTATGTGCAGAGCATTCTACTAAGCTCGTGTACTCTCCCAAGTCATTAGTACAGTGCTCTGCATGTAGTGAACATTCAATAAATGATTGAGTAGATTAGTGGACACGTTCCTTTCCCATAATAAGCTTTCAGTCTAGAAGGAAATGTTAGTGAGCTGTTTTTTCCCCTGCAGATTTAAGGTTTTTGGAAGATGCAGTAATCCCTAGTGTACATGAAGAAAATAAACCTTATCCTGCTCCATGGCAGCAGGCTCAGCGTCTCATGTACTGTTGCCTAAAATGGTGTTTATCTTTTAATATCTTCCAATGGAGCTTTATGGTTCTGATGTCCAGATTGACATCATATGTCTGATTGCCCTTGGATTTGTTTTAGCTGCTATGCCTAGCTTGAGAATTTGATAGTGGGTATTTGAGAGTCAGTGACCTCACATTGTAACAATTTTCCTGTTTTCTGGGTCGTAGCTGAAGTACCCTTAGATCACCTGCCTAGTGGTCCTTCTGCTCCGGGATTTTTTAAACCTTTTTTAAGCCATGTATGTTGCTTTAATTTTGCTTTGCAAATAAATTTCCTCTTTGACTCAGAGCAAGTAACTGTTGTGCTGAGAGACTATCAAAGGGGCTGAGGTAGTGAAGAAAGTGATATAATTTATTCGATCCGTATGAGGCAGCGTGGCCCAGGAGACCCTGGTTCTAGTCTCGGGTCTGCCGCTTGCCCGCTGGGTGCCCTCGGACAAGTTACCTCTCTGGGCCTCCGTTTCCTCATCTTTAAAATGGGGATGAGGTGATCGTGAACCCTGTGTGGGACAGGGATTGTGTCCCAACTCATAATCCTGTATCTATCCCAGTCCTTGGCATATAGTAAGCCTTTACTAAATAAATGCCTCTGCTTTTATTGTTTGATATTTCTTGAGTAGGCTGATGAAGTAAAATGTGTTTGAGCTGATGCATTTTTTACTATTGGTTTCTAATTAGCAAGGCTTTTATAATTGCTATATAGAAGTGGAAGAATAGAAGGCAGAGCATAAATATGGACATTTATCAGCAAAGTGCCTTTGCACTCCTGAGTCTGTAGAAGACCAGGAGGGATTGGAACAGACTTTATAAGGACAACTCTGACAGGCATCTTTGTTTAACTTGTTGGCTTTTGCCAACATCCTCCTTCTTCCACTCCCAAGCATCTCTCTGGTGGCGTGGCCTTCATTCAATAGTATTTATTGAGCGCTTACTATGTGCAGAGCACTGTACTAAGCGCTTGGGATGAACAAGTCGGCAACAGATAGAGACAGTCCCTGCCGTTTGACGGGCTTACAGTCTAATCGGGGGAGACGGACAGACAAGAACAATGGCACTAAACAACGTCAAGGGGAAGAACATCTCGTAAAAACAATGGCAACTAAATAGAATCAAGGCGATGTACAATTCATTAACAAAATAAATAGGGTAACGAAAATATATACAGTTGAGCGGACGGGTACAGTGCTGTGGGGATGGGAAGGGAGAGGTGGAGGAGCAGAGGGAAAAGGGGAAAATGAGGCTTTAGCTGCGGAGAGGTAAAGGGGGGATGGCAGAGGGAGTAGAGGGGGAAGAGGAGCTCAGTCTGGGAAGGCCTCTTGGAGGAGGTGATTTTTAAGTAAGGTTTTGAAGAGGGAAAGAGAATCAGTTTGGCGGAGGTGAGGAGGGAGGGCGTTCCAGGACCGCGGGAGGACGTGACCCAGGGGTCGACGGCGGGATAGGCGAGACCGAGGGACGGCGAGGAGGTGGGCGGCAGAGGAGCGGAGCGTGCGGGGTGGGCGGTAGAAAGAGAGAAGGGAGGAGAGGTAGGAAGGGGCAAGGTGATGGAGAGCCTTGAAGCCTAGAGTGAGGAGTTTTTGTTTGGAGCGGAGGTCGATAGGCAACCACTGGAGTTGTTTAAGAAGGGGAGTGACATGCCCAGATCGTTTCTGCAGGAAGATGAGCCGGGCAGCGGAGTGAAGAATAGACCGGAGCGGGGCGAGAGAGGAGGAAGGGAGGTCAGAGAGAAGGCTGACACAGTAGTCTAGCCGGGATATAACGAGAGCCCGTAATAGTAAGGTAGCCGTTTGGGTGGAGAGGAAAGGGCGGATCTTGGCGATATTGTAGAGGTGAAACCGGCAGGTCTTGGTAACGGATAGGATGTGTGGGGTGAACGAGAGGGACGAGTCAAGGATGACACCGAGATTGCGGGCCTGCGGGACGGGAAGGATGGTCGTGCCATCCACGGTGATGGAGAAGTCTGGGAGCGGACCGGGCTTGGGAAGGAAGATGAGGAGCTCAGTCTTGCTCATGTTGAGTTTTAGGTGGCGGGCAGACATCCAGGTGGAGACGTCCCGGAGGCAGGAGGAGATGCGAGCCTGAAGGGAGGGGGAGAGGACAGGGGCGGAGAGGTAGATCTGCGTGTCATCTGCGTAGAGATGGTAGTCAAAGCCGTGAGAGCGAATGAGTTCACCGAGGGAGTGAGTGTAAATGGAGAACAGAAGAGGGCCAAGAACTGACCCCTGAGGAACTCCAACAGTTAAAGGATGGGAGGGGGAGGAGGCTCCAGCGTAGGAGACCGAGAATGATCGGCCAGAGAGGTAAGAGGAGAACCAGGAGAGGACAGAGTCCGTGAAGCCAAGGTGAGATAAGGTACGGAGGAGGAGGGGATGGTCGACAGTGTCAAAGGCAGCAGAGAGGTCAAGGAGGATCAGAATGGAGTAGGAGCCATTGGATTTGGCAAGAAGGAGGTCATGGGTGACCTTAGAGAGAGCAGTCTCGGTAGAGTGGAGGGGACGGAAGCCAGATTGGAGGGGGTCTAGGAGAGAATGGGAGTTAAGGAATTCTAGGCATCGATTGTAGACGACTCGTTCTAAGATTTTGGAAAGGAAGGGTAGTAGGGAGATAGGACGATAACTGGAGGGGGAAGTGGGGTCAAGAGCGGGTTTTTTTAGGATGGGGGAGACGTGGGCGTGTTTGAAGGCAGAGGGGAAGGAGCCCTTGGAGATTGAGTGGTTAAAAATAGAAGTTAAGGAAGGGAGGAGGGCAGGGGCGATGGTTTTAAGAAGGTGAGAGGGAATGGGGTCCGAGGTGCAGGTGGAGGGGGTGGCACTTGCGAGGAGGGAGGAGATCTCCTCTGAGGATACTGCAGGGAAGGATGGGAAAGTAGGGGAGGGGGTTGTTGGGGTGGAGGGGAGAGGCGGAGGGGTGACTTTGGGGAGCTCAGACCTGATCGTGTTGATTTTCGTGAGGAAATAGGTGGCCAGATCATTAGGGGTGAGAGATGGGGGAGGGGGAGGAACAGGGGGCCTAAGGAGAGAGTTAAAGGTCCGGAACAATCGGCGGGGGTGACGGGCATGGGTGTCGATGAGGGAGGAGAAGAAGCTTTGCCTGGCGGAGGAGAGGGCAGAGTTAAGGCAGGAAAGGATAAATTTGAAGTGTGTGAGGTCGGCTTGGTGCTTGGACTTTCGCCAGCGGCGCTCAGCAGCTCGAGCATAGGAGCGTAGGAGGCGGACGGAGGAGGTGATCCAGGGCTGTGGGTTAGTGGCGCGAGAGCGGCGGAGGGAAAGGGGGGCGAGAGAGTCGAGATGAGTAGTGAGGGTGGAGTTGAGAGCGGAGACCTGATCGTCGAGAGTGGGAAGAGAGGACAGGGCGGCAAGGTGAGGCGAGATGCTATTGGAAAGACGGATGGGATCGAGAGAGCGGAGGTCTCTGTGGGGCAGTAGCGAAGATTTGCAGGGGGAGGGAGTGTGAGAGATGAGGCAGGTGAGAAGGTTATGGTCCGAGAGAGGGATTTCAGAGTTGGTGAGTGAGGAGATAGTGCAGCGGTAGGAGATGACAAGATCGAGGGTGTGACCGAGTCGGTGAGTGGGCGCGGTATGGTGGAGGAGGAGGTCGGCAGAGTCGAGGAGGGATAGCAGGCGGGCGGCAGAGGAGTCGTCGGGTACATCCGTATGGATGTTGAAGTCTCCAAGGATCAGAGTGGGCAGAGAGAAGGAGAGAAGGAAGGTGAGAAAGGGGTCAAGGTGGTTGAAGAAGTCGGAGGTGGGACCGGGAGGGCGGTAGATGACGGCGACAAGTAACTGGAGTGGGTGGTAGAGGCGAATGATATGGGCTTCGAAGGAGGGGAAGGAGAGGGAGGGGGGAGGAGGGATAGTGCGGAAGCGGCATCGGGGCGAGAGGAGGAAGCCGACGCCTCCTCCCTTACCGGTGAGTCTGGGGGAGTGGGAGAAGGAGAGGCCTCCGCTGGAGAGAGCGGCGGCGGAGACCGTGTCTTCGGGAGAGAGCCACGTTTCCGAAAGGGCGAGGAGGAGGAGAGAGCGGGAGAGGAAAAGGTCATGGATGAAAGGTAGCTTGCCTGTAACAGAGCGGGGGTTCCAGAGGCCACACTTGAAAGTAGCTGTGGGTGCAAGGGGAGGAGGGGGGGAGGGGCGGGGGGAGGGGAGGGTTTGGATGGGAAGGAGGTGGCGGGGCCCTGGACGAGGAGAGGGGATGAGGGGTGGCGGTGGGACAAGAGGACTGGGATGGGGCGTGGGTGGGGAAGAGAGAAGGGGGGAGGGGGTGAAGAGGGGGTTAGGTGGGGGGAAGAGTAGGGGGAGGGGGAAGAGGGGTAGCGCTGGTAAAGTGGGGTTCTAGGGCGGGAGAGAGGAGGGGGGGAGGAGACAGAGGAGAGAGCGGGAAAGAGCTGAGCGAGAGAGGGGAAGGGGAAGGGGAAGGGGAGGATAGGAAGGGGCGGGAGGGGGGGGGGGGGAGGAGGGACATGGCGAGGCCAGAGAGGTGGGTGGCAGCACTGACAATAAACAGTAATAAACGAAATCGGTAATATAGCAACATGATACAATATGATACAGTACAGTGGTGCTAATATAGCAACATGATACAGTATGATACAATATAGTCGTGTTAATAAAAGGGGTGATGACCAGGGTCGGGGGTAGACTCGATTAAGGGGCGACCTGATCAAATTCAAAATCTGACGACAATAAACAATAAAAAGCGAGATCGCAAATATAGCAACATGCTACAGTAAGGCACACTACAATAGTGTTAATAAGCAGGCGATGACCAGGGTCGGGGGACGAGCCGACCCTACCCGATCAGACTCAAAGTCAAGCGGCCAGCGGCCGAGAGTGTCCCAGAGCTCATGACCAAATAACCCTGTGGCGGCGGGGGGGCCCTGAGGTTGTCCGGGGTGGGTGGCGGCCGTAGGCGGCGGCTAAGGCAAGGTAACATGGTGAGAACAAGGACGTCGTCGCCCGGGGCGGGGGCGGGAGGGATGAATCACCTCAAGAGGGAAGAGGGAGTGAGGCCTTCTCAAAATGGCCGCCTCAGGCAGAGTGGGGGCTTCCTAAAATGGCCGCCTCGGGCGGAGTGGGGGAGCGGTTGGGGAGCACAATGTCCCCGGGCCCGAGCAGGGGGACACAATGTCCCCCGAGGACACAATGTCCTTGGGGCCGAGAAGGGGAGCACAATGTCCCCAGGATCGAGAAGGGGAGCGCAATGTTCCCGGGCCCGAGCGGGGGGGCGGGGGGGGTGGACTGGAAGCTGGTGGCTGGGGGTCTGTGGGGGCGAAGATCCGTAGTGTCGGAGTTCCCGAGCGGGGGTGCGGAGGTCCAGGTTGTGAAAGGCTGAGGCGGGCGCGGTTCCGGACGGTCCGAGGCTCAGCTCCCCGGTGGAGGCGGAGGAAGCGCAGATGAGTCAGCGAGCGGTAGGCGAAGGGGGGCTTGTCGGGAATCGGGGCAGGGGCCGGGTGGGCCGAGGTTGCGCCTCAGGGGAGCAGAGATCCCGGGCCCACGTGGTAATGGCTCCAAGGGTCCGGGCGATGACAAGGCTCAGTTTCCCGGGAGAGGGGGGGTGGTCTCGGCGTGGATGAGTCGGCGGTCGGCGGCCAAAAAGCCGCTAAAGTCGGCGGTCGGTGGCCAAAAGGCTGCTAAAGAGCTAGGCTGGAAACGGGGGGCAGGCAGCCCAAGGAACCACCGCCTGGGAGGAGAGCTCCCGAGTCCATGTGGTGGTCGATTCAGCCCCAGGGGAGCAGAGATCCCGGGCCCATGCGGTAATGGCTCCAAGGGTCCGGGCGATGACAAGGCTCAGTTTCCCGGGGGAGGGGGCTGGTCTCGGCGTGGATGAGTCGGCGGTCGGCGGCCAAAAAGCCGCTAAAGTCGGCGGTCGGTGGCCAAAAGGCTGCTAAAGAGCTAGGCTGGAAACGGGGGGCAGGCAGCCCAAGGAACCACCTTGTGAAATTGGTGTCTTATTTATGACTACAAGATCTTGGCTCTGAATTCAGTCTAAACCTTCAGATTCATGAGAGTTTTGTGATTGTTGAAATGAGTTCATTTTTATAATAAAGGCACCTTAGGAGTGTGGGTTTCCTGTGAATACCAAATGAGGTACTCTCCATTTCAGTAAATAAAATCTTTGCCCGTTTAATTCAGGTGGCGGACTTCCACCACGAATGGAGGAATTTTGACTGTATCTATTGACAACCCTGGAGCCGTTCAGCCCCCAGTGTAAGTAAATATTTAACCTTTCCACTTCTTTTATAGTTATAACTGTGACTTCTCAATATTTTCGCCAGTAGAAAAGCTTTGGAATGAAAATTTACCATGCAGTCAGTAAGCATAACACAGTCATGGTGAAGTCCTTTGTACTTCCAAGGTTTCTTGGCTTTGGTGTAGGATTGGATGGTCTCAGCGCCCAATGTGGTAAAAGGAAGGAAGCAAGATGTAGGGTAGCGTAGAATAAGAAAGTGGGTGAATTCTTTTATATATTGAAAATGGAATAAATCCTTTTCATCAATTTGCTTTTTTAAAAAACAGATGAGGTGAAAAGACCAGGAATATCTCCTGCCTCTTGATTTTTGGGTGTCAGTTAGTTGATCATATTTATTGAGCACTCACTATGTGCAGATCACTATACTAAGCACTTGGGAGAGTACAGTATAACAATAAGCAGGCACATTCCCTGCCCACCACGAGTTTACAGTGTAGAGGGGGTGACAGATATTAATATAAATAAATTACAGATATGAACATAAAGGTGGTGGGGCTGGGAGAGGGGATGAACAAAGTGAAAGAGAGCAAGTCAGGATGATGCAGAAGGGATATGAAGAAAAGGAAAGCAGGGCTTAACCAGGGTGTGTCGGGGGGCTGACGCCATCAGTTTTAAACCCAATCTCAGTGGGAAAAAGGCTCCCTGTCACACTTGTGTGTGTGTCTTCTTCGTCCTGTGTGTGTTTATGTCTGCATTTCTCTCCTCACAGCCTGTACCCTCATGTCCACTTCCTTGACCATTTGGCTGGGGATGAGGGTCCCCGGGGTTGGGAGTGCAGGGGTTGTTTATCTCCCTCCTCCCAAATGTGGGTCTTTATTTTTCTGTGTTCACCTCCTAGACCTCATGTTTGTGTGTCTCTATGCCCATCTCTCTGGTCCCCGGGGTAACTGTTCTCATATTTCCCAAACCCTGTTCCAAATTCACGCCAGCACGCGGAATGAAGAGTCGGCACCTCTGATCTCAAGATTTAAATTTATTTTGACTTTAATGTCCTTCACTGCACTTTGCCTAACTAAAGCCAAACTTTTCTTATAGAACTCAGAGACCACGATTAACTCGAACTCCCATGCCCCCATTCCTGATGAAGAGGAATCAGCCTGAAGAGAAGAAAATTCCCAAAGGAGTTCCCTTACAATTTGACATTAACAGTGTCGGAAAACAAGTAAGACTGATCTTGGATCAAGGCTTTTTTTTAAAAAAAAAATGGTATTTATTAAGCACTTACTATGTGTCAGGCACTCCACTAAGTGCTAGGGTAGACACAGACTAATCAGGTTGAGTACAGTCCATGTCCTCCATGAAGCTCCCAGTCTTAATCCCTATTTTACAGATGAAACTACTTAGGCACAGAGAAGTGAAGTGACTTGCCCGTGGCCACACGGCAGACAAGTGGTGGAGCCGGGATTAGAACTCGGGTCCTTCTGACTCCCAGGCCTGTGCTCTATCCTAGTGTCCATGCTGCTTCTCTTCGAACATTATACTGGGTACACTACAATTACATTAATAGTAAAGCAGTGCTCCCCTCCCCCCCCAAAGCCTTATTGAAGACACATCTCCAAGAAGCCTTCCCCGGCTAAGCCCTCTTTTCCCCGACTCCCTCTTCCTCTGCATCACCTATGCAGTCAGTCAATCAGTGGTATTTATTGAGCTCTTACTATGTGCAGTGCACTGTATTAAGCAGTTGGGGGATAACAGTACAACAGAGTTGGCGGATATGTTCCCTGCTCACAATGAGCTATGTACTTGGATCTGGACCCGTTAAGCACTCGATATTTACCCCATTCTCAGCCTCATAGCACTTAGATACCTATCCGAAAAGCATTTTTGTACGTTAACTTCTGTCTCCCCCTCTAGACTGTGAGCTTGCTGTAGGCAGGGAATGTGTCGGTCAACTCCATTGTATATTCCCCTCCCAAGCACTTAATACAGAGCTCTGCACCCAGTAAGCACTCAGTACCTACCACTAATTAATTGGTTGATTCCTGCCTCTGACTCCTTTTTTGGTATTTAGGTCTTGGGAAATTCCTTCAGTTTTTAGGTTGATATATTTCATTCAAGAAGGAAATTGATCATCACAATATTTATAGGTATCTCTCAAAACTGCCCCTTCCACACACATTTGTTCAGAAGTAATCTCTAGATTTTATTACTTCTCGTGCCATCATCTCTGGCCTTACCTCAGACTTAAAGGAAATAACTAGAAGTGTGACCTGTATGCTTCAGTTTTTCCCCTCTTCTTTGAATTACTGGTATCACTACCCAGAACAATTATTCTTATTAAGGCCTCCAGTAAAATTTGAAAAATAATCTGTGAAATAGTGATATTTATTACATAAACTAATGCCCCAGGTACAAGCTGCACCAGATTGTGAAAAGAAGGATTCAGGAAAAAAAAGTTTCCTTTCAAAACTTGGGAGCTCCTTTTGCCTGCCCTCTTAGGGTTTCCTGATTGCGTTTGGAAAAATGCCAGTGCAAATGGCAGGGCTGGGGTCAGTGGTTCAATCAATCGATCTTATTTATTGAGGGCTAACTGGGTGCCCAACACTGTACTAAGCACTTGAGAGAGTTAGTAGAACAGAAACAATACAACAGAGTTGGTAGAAATATTCCCTGCCGAGAAGGAGCTTACAGGTTAGAGTGGGGAGACAGACATTAAAATATGGATAAGTACATAAATTCTACGGGGCAGAGGGTAGGGTGAATAGCAAGTGCTTATAGGGTTTGGATCCGAGTACGAGAGTGACGTGAAAGGGAGAGGGGGTAGGGGAAAATGAGGGCTTAATTGGGGAAAGCTCTTTGGAGGAGATGTGATTTTAATAAGACGTTGATTCATTCATTCAGTGGTATTTATTGAGCACTTCTGTGTGCAAAGCTCTATACTAAGCGCTTGGGATAGTAAAACATAACAATAAACAGACCCATTCACTGCCCACAATGAGCTTTATGGGGAGAATGGTGGACTGTGGTATATGGAGGGGGAGGGAGTTCCAGTCCAGAGGGAGGACGTAGACAAGGAGTTGGAGGCGAGGTATATGAGATCGAGGTCCAGTGAGTAAATTGGTGTTAGAAGAGCCGGTGACTAGATTGGGTTATAATAGTATATTCCCTGGTTCTCGTGGAATATTTTGCTGTAGGCACTAATGAAGTCACCACAGTGTGTTTAGCCATTTCAGTGTGTTTAAAATTGGGCTCATGATGAGGGATTAAGACTGAAGATTTCAAGGCAAAAGAGAATTTGATGGAGCATGCAAAGAGTGAACTTCCATTAGATTGTTTTGACAGTGGCTGTCAATATGTCCCAAAATGGTTAGGTGGCTCCTTTTAGAATCACTGATTTATTCATTCATTCATTCAATAGTATTTATTGAGCGCTTACTATGTGCAGAGCACTGTACTAAGCGCTTGGGATGAACAGGTCGGCAACAGATAGAGACAGTCCCTGCCGTTTGACAGGCTTACAGTCTAATCGGGGGAGATGGACAGACAAGAACAATGGCAATAGAGTCGAGGGGAAGAACATCTCGTAAAAACAATGGCAATTAAATAGAATCAAGGCGATGTACAATTCATTAACAAAATAAATAGGGTAACGGAAATATATACAGTTGAGCGGACGAGTACAATGCTGTGGGGAGGGGCAGGGAGAGGTGGAGGAGCAGAGGGAAAGGGGGAAAAGAGGGTTTAGCTGCGGAGAGGTGAAGGGGGGGGTGGTAGAGGGAGTAGAGGGAGAAGGGAGCTCAGTCTGGGAAGGCCTCTTGGAGAAGGTGAGTTTTAAGTAGGGTTTTGAAGAGGGGAAGAGAATCAGTTTGGCGGAGGTGAGGAGGGAGGGCGTTCCAGGACCGCGGGAGGACGTAGCCCGGGGATCGACGGCTCGATAGGCGAGACCGAGGGACGGCGAGGAGGTGGGCGGCAGAGGAGCAGAGCGTGCGGGGTGGGTGGTAGAAAGAGAGAAGGGAGGAGAGGTAGGAAGGGGCAAGGTGATGGACAGCCTTGAAGCCTAGAGTGAGGAGTTTTTAGAATTTAGGATTTAGAATTCCAAACCCTAAATAAGGGCAGTGCACAAAACCATGTTGGCTGGCTTAGGGCCCCTTGGATGACTGTGCCCCAGTGGGAGAGGCATGAAGATAGTCCCCAGGCTGTAATTCAGCCCACCTTCCAAATCTCTTAGGGGACCTCTTAGTATATCTCCTCCAAGAGACCATTCCAGACTAAGCCCTCATTTCCTTGTGAACAGGGAACATGTCAGTTTATTGTTGTGTTGTACCCTCCTGACCACTTAGTACGCTGCTCTGCACACAGTAAGCACTCAATAAATAGGATTGAATGAATGAACAGCTGCTGAATGCAAGTTGTGGCTTGGCTGGCAGACAGGGATGAACTACGTAATATTGCTCTTTGAGTCGGGTAAGAAACTCTTTTTATGGAGAATATGCCAGTAGAGTCTGAGAGGATAGCTCCTTATGACTGTAACTCTGCTGTTCCATATCACATATTTAGCCTTTTTAGTTATTAAACTTGCTCCTTTTCTTCCCCCCACAGACAGGCATAACTCTGAATGAGCGTTTTGGGATCCTGAAAGAACAAAGAGCCGCTGTCACCCAGAACAAAGGAAGCCGTTTTGTAACCGTGGGATAGATTCGGTGTCAGAGGGACTTTTGCACAACTACTCTACCTATTGGAGAAGTCAAGGTGACAGAAGAAAGAATCTCACAGAAATTTTATAGAGTTTAAATAACTCTTATTGCTTTTACTTCCAAATAATTGAAAAAAAAAACCAGTACAATGTGATGCCCTGGGAAAATGACAGGAAAATACTGATATGTTCTTAAAGATCTCATTTTGGGTCCTAATGGAGAGATTCTGTATTGGCCCACTTGACTGACAAAGACAGCATCCTTCTTTGGTTCCTTATACTACAGAAGTGCAGCAGGCAGATGGAAGATAATTATTTTGATGATAATGGTATTTGGTATTTCTTCTCTCTACACATATTGATCGTGAAGACTGAGCTCTTTCAAACCTCTATTTTCAGGGGTGTAAGAAAATCTCTTCCCCGTTCTCTTTTGGCCACAACATTTGACTTGGAACGAACACTTGCATACTGTAAAGAGGTTGCCCATTTGGAAATGGAGGTATAAAAAACCCCAACCCATTAGAAGTTTGGAATTTTAATGGGCTCTTATTTCCATGTACCTGAAAAACCACCTCATGATTTTTCCCCCCCCTTCAACTGGAGATTTTCAGCCCTAACCCACAGAAGATGAAAGAGATTTAAAGACTTAAACTCCCTATTCCCACAATAGCTACTTGTTACAGGAAAGCTGTAAATTCCAGACGTATAGTGCTGGCCTTACCAATAAATTAGCTCCGTCGATTACCCTCCATTTAAAATGTGTCCGTTCAAACTGTAAATGCATGTTTACCCTGAAACTGGTGGGGGTCGGGGGCACGACGGGATTTGAAGGAGACTTTCCACTGGATGACTCTCACGTCTAGTGTGTTTTATGGGATAAAAGGGACCGAGAGGAAAAAGTAATAGAGGGACTGGCTGGCAGGATAAAGAGAGGGAAAATGGACCTGGAAACTCTTTCCTCTGTCTTCACTCCTACCCTCAGCCACAGTCTGATTTTAATATTTCATAGACTGGCGGGACCCAAAGAGAACACCATCAAATATTTATTTTACGTAAGCTTGTGCCTAGCACCCACAGACGTATATATAAGTGGTTTTTAAAAATGTCAGCATAAGCATGGACGTTGGCTATCTTAGCTGCAGCGTGAACAGCTGTAAAGGTCTGAACCCTCCTTTAAAGTGGGATATTTCAAAAGCATTAAAACCCAATGGGCGGGGGGATGGGGAATACCAAGTTCTTTTAAAAAAATGCTGTTTTGTAATCTTAAAGCTGTCACAGAGGAAATGTGCTGATGGGGGTGTAGTGTAACTTTGTTTTACATATTAAATACTGATAATCGTAGTAGGGATATACAGGCACATACAGAAAGAGATGGCTTTCTCTTGGCTTTTTCCTTTTTGGTTTGGTACACAAGGTGGTGCTGACTGAAAGTCCCGTAAAATGGTATGATGTCAACATGCGACAAGCAGCAACAGATTTTCAGTTTTTTCACCGGATTTTCCCAGTTCTCTGTTGAAATGTAATCATCAGTATAAGTGAGAGAAATGGTGGCAACAGATCATATTTTGGATGTCTGTGATTTTTCTGTAAAAGCAGTGAATATTTCTTCCATCCATCTTGTTCATTGGATGCGGTTTTCCTTTAAAGTTCACCTTCAGGGTTCTTCCTGGTCTTTGGCGGTGGCCACAGAAAGATGTGACATCTCTTTGCGTTTACCAAAGATAAAAATGGGCCCTACATTGATATCCAGTAGTATCAGTGAATTGCAATTTTTAAGGAAGCAGCTATGGATTTTGGAAGTAGGATGAAATCTCTTAGGCATTTATGTCTCTGGAGCCCTAGGGATCCATTTCAGAGCATTTTTGCAGGCCCAAATGCTTATTTTTGATCTGGGGATTGAGCATTCCATAATAAATTATTTCACATCAATAGGGTGTTTGAGGATGACTGTTACTACTAAAAAAAAAAATTGCCAATTTACTGTATCCATAACAGCCTGTGGTATAAAAGTATAAAGAAAAACAAGGTATTTTATTTTCCTTTTGTGTTTTTTAATGTGATTTTTATAAAACTGTTTCACATGACATTTTACTCAGATCACATATAAATTGTATAAATTATGTACATTTGGCAGCAGAATGGCTTTGGTTCATTAAGAAGTTGCTATCAATACATCCGTTTTGATAATCAATATTAAAAGTTTCTTTTTAAATATACCCAAATTTCCTTTGCAACAACCGATTTGCAATTGAGAGGCAGCCATGAAAACAGGCAAAGGTAAAACTGTGAATAGTAGATTATGTTGGGAACCCCCCCACACACTGTGGAATATAAACAGTTAAAGTGGAGTAGACATCCTGTTTCTTTGTCATAAAATTCCTTTGTTCCAGGATGCAACATAAAATTCTTTTGCATCAAGATGGATGCAAAACATTGATGCAGTGCATCATGAGGAGAAAGTTTGTATTTAATGAGAAGATGCTTTACACTGTACCTTTTGGTATTTTTTGGAAAAGTGATTACATTTGAATTCTGAAACTTAATTTTTTTTTAAATAAACTGTTACAGGTTTCACACAATCTCTTCCTAGTTTGAAAGCTTGCAGTAATATTCTGATGTGGTGTAGTTTTGACCAAGTCCTACAGAATCAGGCACCTCGTGGCATCTGTTAAATGTGCAAGAGCGCAGGACATTGTACCACCAAACGTTGACAGGTCCATCCTGTGTGAAGTAAGCATGTTAAAATGATCTTGAAAGGCATCTTATGAGTCCCAGAGGCAACAGCTGCCTGGCTGTACTGATGTCAGTGGCCTACCTTCAATATCACCATGGCAGAGACCGCTTTTCCTTATCTCACATTTAACAATCCAAAGATGAGATTTAAATTTAGGCTTATAAGACTTGGTTCAAACTCCTCCGCCCACAATGTGTAGCTTTCTGCCTATCAATATAGCCGCTTTTCAGGGTCAAAGATGCCCCCGAAGTAGAGCTCACCCATTTGTGCGTGTGGCCGAACAGGCAGGCATAAGACCGCCCCCCGGCCCTGGCCAGATTGTGGACATATTCATGCTCTGGCACACGTATAATAATAATGATGGCATTTGTTAAGCGCTTACTATGTGCAAAGCCCTGTTCTAAGCGCTGGGGAGGATACAAGGTGATCAGGTTGTCCCACGGGGGGCTCACAGTCTTAATCCCAGTTTTCCAGATGGGGTAACTGAGGCACAGAGGAGTTAAGTGACTTGCCCAAAGTCACACAGCTGACAGGTGGCTGAGCTGGGATTTGAACCCGTGACCTCTGACTCCCGAGCCCGGGCTCTTTCTACCGAGCCACGCTGCTTCTCTATGCTATGTTAGGCTGTCAGTTTGGTGCCTACGATGTCTGGTGCTGTTTTTGCTCTCACCTCGTTGTTCCACAGTCTTTCCAGAGCTGCTGCTCCAGATTTCAGTGCGCCTTCTCCTGTCTGCAGCGGTCGACTCCCAGCTCGCAACTGGGATGCAGCCTTGTCCCGTTGCAGGATTTTCTCGTTGACGACTGGCTCCCGTGATTGGATGTGGAATACGACGAGTAAGTGACGTGGATGTGACTGCTCAGCGAGTTGGCGGGAGCAGCTGTGGGGAGGCCAAGATTGACAGCCATTGAGGTTACCCGGCGGCACTATAGCCTTGTGTGACATTGGCGTTGTGCTCAATGCCGTATTCCCGGCACACTTTAATTTTATGGTATCTGTTAAGCACTTATTATGTTCTAGTCACTACCAAGCGCTGAGGTAGATACGAGCTATTCGAGTTGGACACGGTCCATGTCCCACATGGGGCTCGCAGTCTTAATCCCCATTTTATAGAAGAGGGGACTGAGGCGCAGAGAAGTTCGATGGCTTGCCCCAGGTCACACAAGAGACAAGTGGCAAAGCTTGGGATTAGAACCCAGGTCCTGTCCAGCAAAGACCCTAACGATTGTTACAGCGAATGTGTCTCGCCCAGTGACCAATCAGTCAATCATATTTATTGAGCGCTTACTGAGTGCAGAGAAGCAACATGGATCAGTGGAAAGTGCCCGGGCTTGGGAGTCAGAGGTCATGAGTTTGAATCCTGGCTCTGCTAATTGTCAGCTATGTGATTGGGCAAGTCACTTGACTTCTCTGTGCCTCAGTTACCTCATCTGTAAAATGGAGATTAAGACTGTGAGCCTCACGTGGGACAACCCTATAACCCTGTATCTACCCCAGTGCTTAGAACAGTGCTCTGCGCATAGTAAGCACTGAACAAATTCCAACATTAAGCAGTCGGGAGAGTAATATAACAGTAAACAGACATATTTCCTGCCCACAAACGAGTTTACAGTCTAGAGAAAGTTTACAGTCTAAGCTGTACAGCAGTGATGTACAATGTTTAGACTGTGAGCCTGTTACTGGGCAGGGATTATCTCTATCTGTTGCCAAATTATACATTCCAAGGGCTTAGTACAGTGCTCTGCACATAGTAAATGCTCAATAAATACGTTTGAATGAATGAATGAAGGGCCCGGCCGAATTAGCTGCTGATAGGGTGCCCAAAATAGGCAGTTTTATGACCCCCGATGTACCCATACCCAAACAAATGGATTATCTTTTAATATGTGCCAGGCCCGGTATTAAGTGCTGGGGTAGAGCTGGGATTAGAACCCAGGTCTTCGTGATTTCCAGGCCAGTACTCTATCCAGTAGGTCACGCTGCTTCTCGTGGGCATTCCTTTGGTTTTAGGAACCTGGAAGGCACAACCATCACCACTCACGATAAACCAATCAAACACAAGTCCTACCGGTGGACTAGCTGATATTCGCACTCACGTCCTGCACGAGTAGGCAGTGTGGGATTTTCATTCATATTTATTGAGCGCTTACTGTGTGCTCTGTATTAAACGCTTGGGAGGGTACAATAGAAAAGACACATTCTCTGCCCGCAGTGGGTTTGTAGACCAGCCGCTGAAATGGCAGCAGCACCCCCTGGCAACACCCTAGACGTCCGAGCAGCTCTGTTGGGAGCGGAGTGCGCTGCTCATCCCATATGGGTAGGTGGCTCTAAAAGTTTCCTGCCTCACCCACCCATCAGTTGTGTTCTTTGACCTCTTACTGTGTGCAGAGCACCATACTAACTCTACTAGCTTGGCAGAGTATGACACAGAGTCGGTAGATGCATTCCCTCATAATAATAATATTAGTAGTAGTATTAGTAATATTATTGCTATTATAATATTATGCTCTCATAATATCCCGGCTAGATTATTGTGTCAGCCTCCTCTCTAATCTCCCTTCCTCCCGTCTCTCCCCTCTCCAGTCTATTCTTCATTCCGCTGCCTGGATCATCTTCCTGCAGAAACGCTCTGGGCATGTCACTCCCCTCCTTAAAAACCTCCAGTTGGTAGCCTATCAACCTCCGCATGAAACAAAAACTCCTCACTCTAGGCTTCAAGGGTCTCCATCACCTTGCCCCCTCCTACCTCACCTCCCTTCTCTCTTTCTCCAGCCCACCCGATACGCTCCGCTCCTCTGCCGCTCACCTCCTCACCCTCGCTCCTCTGCCGCTCACCTCCTCACCCTCGCTCCTCTGCCGCTCACCTCCTCACCCTCCCCCGTTCACACCTATCCTGCCGTCGACCCCTGGCCCACATCCTCCTAATATCCTGGAACGCCCTCCCTCCTCACCTCCGCCAAACTTATTCTCTTCCCCTCTTCAAAGCCCTACTGACAGTTCACCTCCTCCAAGAGGCCTTCCCACACTGAGCTACCCCCTTTGCCCCCTGCTCCCCCTCCACCCTCTGCTCTTCCCCCTTCCCCTCCCCTCAGCACTGTGCTCATTTGTATATATTATTTATCACCCTGTTTTGTTAATGAGGTGTCCATCCCCTTGATTCTATTTATTGTGATTAAGTTGTCTTGTTTTTGTCCGTCTGTCTCCCGGATTAGACTGTGAGCCCGTCATTGGGCAGGGATTGTCTCTATCTGTTGCCCGAATTGTCCATTCCAAGCACTTAGTACAGTGCTCTGCACGTAGTAAGTGCTCAATAAATACTATTGAATGAATGAATTAAATGAATTCCCTGTCTATAACGAGTTTACCCAACTCAGTTCACCAGTAGACCACGATGTGGAAGCAATGCATCGTGACAGATGGCCAAGGAATACAGTAAATTTCCCTGTGAGATGGCATAAGGGGCAGTAATAATAATGATAATGGCATTTGTTAAGTGCTTACTATGTGCCAAGCACTATTCTAAACACTGGGGTAGATGCAAGGTGATCAGGTTGTCCCATGTGAGGCTCACAGTCTTCATCCCCATTTTACAGATGAGGTAACTGAGGTCCAGAGAAGTGAAGTGGCTTGCCCAAAGTCACACAGCTGACAAGTAGCGGAGCCGCGATTAGAACCTACGACCTCTGACTCCCAAGCCTGGGCTCTTTCCATTGAGCCATGCTGCTTCTCAGTATGGCATCTACAATGTGAAATATGGATTATTTTGTAAATAGCCACCTAGCTGCCTGGCTAGGATGAATTATTTATTAGAGGCAGATAGTAAAGAAGGCTAGTTGAATTTTTATTTGTGAGTCATGTCAAAAATATTAGGGTGTATATTAAATTTGTGGATTATCAAGCAGCTTGTCTGAGCTTGGGCAAGTCACTTCAGTTCTTTTTGCCTCAGTTACCTCATCTGTGAAATGGGGATTGAGACTAAGAGCCCCATGTGGGACAGGGATTGCTGTGAAATGTGGAGTGTTTTGTAAACAGCCACAGCTACCGGGTTAGGATGAATGATTTATTACAGGCAGAGAGTAAGGAAGGCTAGTTTAATTTTTTTATGAGTCATGTCATAAATATTAGGGTCTCTCTGTAAAGTCTGTGGACTGTAAACCTGTCATTAGACTGTAAACCCGTCATTGGGCAGGGATTGTCTCTATCTGTTGCTGAATTGTACAATTCAAGCGCTTAGTCCAGTGCTCTGCACATAGCGCTCAATAAATATTATTGAATGAATGAATGGATCGTCAAAGCCAGGGTTTGGCAACTTGTCTGCTTTGTGACCTTAGGCAAGTCACTTCAATTCTCTGTGCCTCAGTTACCTCATCTGTGAAATGGGGATTGAAACTGTGAGCCCCACATGGGACAAGGACTGTGTCCAACCCTATGTGGTTGTATCCACCCCAGCGCTTAGTATGGTGCCTGGCACATAGTAAGCGCTTATCAAATACCCTTATTATTATGGAACTGAGTTATAACAGCTGGCGGTTCTTGTTACCAACATGGCTCTCGAGCTCTAGTGTCCACCTGGGGGGTGAGGGGACATCGTCCCCATGGATTTAATAATAATAATGATGATGGTATTTGTTAAGCGCTTACTATGTGCCAGGCACTATTCTAAGCACTGGAGGAGATACAAGGTCATCAGGCTGTCCCACGTGAGGCTCAGTCTTAATCCCATTTTACAGATGAGGTAACTGAGGCACAGAGACGTGAAGTGACTTGCCCAGAGTCACACACCTGACATGTGGCCGAGCCTGGGACTTGGAACTATGAGGGCGATAAGGGGAGCAATGGGATTCCCATAGTCCTCACCTGGCAGCAGGATAAATTGGAGTTGCTTTAACTCCTCCCACCACCCTCATGTGTCTCTAAGTAGCAGCCATCTGGAGGTGGGCCAGTCAAGCCAGACAGAGAAGGTGGATCACTTATCTGTTTATAAGATATGAGCGCTTCCTGTGTGCAGAGCACTGTCCTAAGCACTTGGGAGAATACAATAATAATAATAATGTTGGTATTTGTTAAGTGCTTACTATGTGCAGAGCACTGTTCTAAGCGCTGGGGTAGACACAGGGGAATCAGGTTGTCCCACATGGGGCTCACAGTCTTAATCCCCATTTTACAGATGAGGTAACTGAGGCCCAGAGAAGTGAAGTGAGTTGCCCACAGTCACACAGCTGACAAGTGGCAGAGCCGGGATTCAAACTCATGACCTCTGACTCCAAAGCCCGTGCTCTTTCCACTGAGCCACGCTGCTTGTCTATAAAATATAAAAGACACACTCCCTGCCCACAACAAGCTTACGGTCTAGAGGGGGAGACAGATATTAATATAAAGAAATTACCGATTTGTACTTAAATGCTGTGAGGCTGGGAGGGGGGATAAATAAAGGGAGCAAGACAGGGTGACACAGAAGGGAGTGGCAGAGAAGGAAAAGAGGGCTTAGTCAGGGAAGGCCTCTTGGAGGAAATGTTCCTTCAGTAAGACTTTGAAGCGGGGGAGAGTAATTGTCTGTCGGGTATGTAAAGGGAGGGTGTTCTGGGCCAGAGGCAGGACGTGGGCAAGAGGTTGGCAGCGAGATGGACGAGGTCAAGGTAGGGTGAGTAGGTTGGCATTAGAGGAGTGGAGTGAGCGGGCTGGGGTGTGCTCTCAATAAGGCTTTGAAGCAAGGGGAGAGTAATTATCTGTTGGGTGCCATATGCCCTCTAATCTGTGAGCTCGTGGTGGGCAGGGAGTGTCTGCTGATTCTGTGGTATTGTATTCTCCCAAGTGCTTAGTACAGTGTTCATAGTAAGCGCTCAAATACCAATGATTGATACTTCCTAACAGTAGTAGTGAGTGGGCCGCACACCAGCCAGAGAAGTGCCGGGATCGGTGACGAGAGCAGCCATATGCCCAGGGCCACCCACCCTTCTCAGCCTTCACGGTCACTGGAGAAGATTCATTCATCAGTGGTATTTATTGAGCACTTTGTGCGGAGCACTGTACTAAGCGCTTGGGAGAGTACTATGCAACAGATTCACACCCCACCTGCCCCAGATCTGGAGTAACTAAATGTGTTGAGAGGGTGGGGGGCTGGGAGAGTAAGACTGAAGCATGGTGCTTTACAACTCTAATACCAATCCTCCTTTCCAAATGAAAAGAACCAGGAATTGGTTTGTTCTCACTCCTCTCCCTCCACTCCTTTTCTTTCCTACCGCCTCTCCACTCCCATTCCTTCTTTGCGTATATTGTATTATTGGCTCTAAGCACACCAGCTGTTCAAAGGTTTTGTTTCATTTGGCTCTTCTGCACAAAAAGGTTGCCAACTCCTGATCTAAACCCTTAAATTCTCTTTTTGGCTGCCTACTCTTTGGCCAATTGTCTCCTCAGTTTCTCCTCCAGGTGAACAGTGGAAATATCTAGAGCTAGTTGGATGATTTTAATCTTTTAAATCCATTCGACCTCCAGCAGTGTCAAGGAGGGAATTAGTCTTTTTCTGCTCTATTGGGGAAATAGATGGAAGGATAAGACTTCTAGACTGTGAGCCCGTTATTGGGTAGGAATTGTGTCTATTTGTTGCTGAATTGTACTTTCCAAGCGCTTAGTACAGTGCTCTGTACGCAGTAAGTGCTCAGTAAATACGATCGAATGAATAAGGCTATGGAGAACGGATAGGTGAATCGACTGATACAATGTAACGATAGAAGGAAATCAAATATATTGATGCTTTTGAGATGCTCCGTATCAACTTCCATAAACAGTTCTGATGGAAAAAAAAAAGTTTGGTTTTGAACACTAATTTCCCTGGAAAGTCCAGATCTGCATTTAGAGTAATTATTTGGAAATACCCCTTTTTTGTTTCTTAGTATAAAGTTCATTGCAGAGTGTTAATTGTAATATACATTTACACCATTCCTGCTGCTTAAGGCCTCTCTTGGGCAGAAAGAAAGCTGCAGCTCACTCCCACAACATAGCAGAATAAGCAAAACTCAAAATCTTCAAATATTCTAGGGTGTTTCCAGTGAGAACTGAAATGTTGCAGCTAACCTAATGTCTAACTAACCTAATGCCAGTTCTTACCATCTCTCCGGTCATTCTATATATAATCTGAAATGAAGAAAAATGCTTTATTGGATTAACCTAAGCAGGAAAAACCCCCCAGACCCAAGTGTTTGACTTTATTCATTCATTCATTCAATAGTATTTATTGAGCGCTTACTATGTGCAGAGCACTGTACTAAGCGCTTGGGATGAACAAGTTGGCAACAGATACAGTCCCTGCCGTTTGACGGGCTTACAGTCTAATTCGGGGGACTTTACTGATTGCCACACCTAGAAAAAACTAAATCAAAGTAAAGAGGAAGAGCTTGAAAAGAAGAAAGATAGCTTCCCAGTAAACTATTCTTTTGTAGCGCTTCAAGCTCAGTATTACAGTGGTTCCTACCTTTGAGGTAACATAGTAAATTAAAATAATTTTAGATTTTGAGAAACACTGTGGCATTAATGGAAAGAGCACGGGCCTGGGAGTCAGAGGACCTGGGTTCTAATCCCAGCTCTGGCTGTTGCAGCCTCGGGCAAGTCACTTAATTTCTCCGTGGCTCAGTTTCCTCATCTGTAAAATGGGGCTCCAATTTCAGTTCTTCCTCTCCATTTAAACTGTGAGCCCCAAGGGGGATAGGGACCATTTGACATAATTATCTTGTATCTACACCAGCATTTAGTACAGTCACTAGCACGTAATAAAGGCTTAGAAATTATTTTTATTATTATATGAGGTCTAAATGCAAGGTAGGAGTTCAGCCTGGACTTTTAGCTTGGGCCATTGGCCTGTAGCTGCCTTTGAAGGAAGAAATTAATATGTTCCGGGTAAATGGTAACCAAAAACACTCGATACTTCAGACAGAAAATGTGGAGCGCTGGTACTAGATTTTATTTTAGATTACAGCCTACTGATTTGTATCTTGGGGGCTAATTTACCTCTTGTCATGTAGACAACTGGCAACTGGACAAGATAAGATTCAATTCACATAGCAGTAGATGGTGCTGAATGGAATGAATGCCAAAGATACTTAGGGTCTGCCAAGGTTGGGCTACTCGGAGTCACTTTGCTGTTGTGAAGCAGGGGACTGGCCTCCCAATTCGGTTGTATTGTAATTATAATAATGATGGTATTCGTTAAGTGCTTGCTGTGTGTCAAAAACTCCTCCCTATTGGCTTCAAAGCTCTCCATCACCTGGCCCCCTCACGGACTTGTGGGTTCTAATCCCGGCGCCGCCACTTGTCAGCTGTGTGACTTTGGGCAAGTCACTTCACTTCTCTGTGCCTCAGTTCCCTCATCTGGAAAATGGAGATGAAGACTGTGAACCTCACGTGGGACAACCTGATCACCTTGTATCCTCTCCAGTGCTAAGAACAGTGCTTTGCACATAGTAAGCGCTCAACAAATATCATCATCATCCTACCTCACCTCCTTTCTCTTCGTCTACAGCCCAACCTGCACACGCCAAACTAACTCTTTTCCCCTCTTCAAAGCCCTATTGAGAGCTCCCCTCCTCCAGGAGGCCTTCCCAGACTAAGTCCCCCTTTTCCTCTGCTCCTCCCCTCCCCATTGCACTGACTCGTTCCCACTGCTCTAACCCCCTTCCCTGCCCCTCAGCACTTGTGTATATATATACATATTTATTATTCTATTTATTTTATTACTGTCTAAATTCTATTTACATTGATGCTGTTGATGCCTGTCCACTCGTTTTGTGTCTGTCTCCCCCCTTCTAGACTGTGAGCCCATTGTTGGGTAGGGATTGTCTCTGTTGCTGAATTCTACTTCCCAAGTGCTTAGTACAGTGCTCTGCACTCACTAAGCGATTAATAAATACAATTGAATGAATGAATGAATGTTTCTCAGCACTGGGGTAGATACAAGGTAATCAGATTGTCCCACGTGGGGGTCACAGTCTTAATCCCCATTTTACAGATGAGGGAACTGAGGCATAGAGCAGGGAAGGAGCTTGCCCAAAGTTACACAGCAGACAAGCGGTGGAGCCAGGATTAGAATCCATGTCCTCTGACTCCCAAGCCCATGCTCTTCCCACTAAGCCACACTTAATTTGTTTAGTACAGTGCTCTGCACAGAGTAAACCCTCCATAAATACCATTGGTGATGGTTGATGATGAAGACTTATCTGGATAAAAATAACAGCTTGATGGGTTTCAACTTTTTTATGGACCATTCTTGTCAGTTTTTTGGAACACAGTCCTGTTCTATCAAAATCTGCATTCCTCTCTTCCTACTTCATCCCCTCCCCTTTATTATCTCAGTTTCCCACGGGGGGCTAGACTACCTCAAAATGCTTCTTCCCTGAGATGGTCCTTATCTATGTGGCATTCAAGACTGGATTTCTCCACACCTTCCCTCTCCTGTCTACAAAGAGGGAGAGGCTTAATGGAGAAAGCGTAGTCCTGGGTGTCAGAGGACCTGGGTCCTAATCCCAGCTCTTCCACTTGTCTGCTGTGTGACCTTGGGCAAGTCACTTAACTTTTCTGTTCCTGTTTCCTCATCTGTAAAATGGGGATTAAGACTGTGAGCCCTATGTGGGTCAGGGACTGTGTCCAACCTGATCATTAATCATTTCAATCGTATTTACAGAGCGCTTACTGTGTGCAGAGCACTTACTATGCGCTTGGAAAGTACAATTCAGCAATAAAGAGAAACAATCCCTGCCCAAAATGGGCTCACAGCCTAGAAGGGGGGAGACAGACATCAAAACAAGCCTCCTTTGGTCTCCTTTGCAGGCGCCTCCTCCCCCTCCCATCCTTTAACTGTTGGAGTTCCTCAGGGGTCAGTTTTGGCCCGCTTCTGTTCTCCATTTACACTCACTCCCTTGGTGAACTCATCCGCTCTCCCGGCTTTGACTACCATCTCTACGCAGATGACACGCAGATCTACATCTCCGCCCCGTCCTCTCCCCCTCCCTTCGGGCTCGCATCTCCTCCCGCCTCCGGGATGTCTCCACCTGGATGTCGGCCCGCCACCTCAAACTCAACATGAGCGAGACTGAGCTCCTCATCTTCCCTCCCAAACCCGGTCCTCTCCCAGACTTCTCTATCACCGTGGATGGCACGACCATCCTTCCCGTCTCTCGGACCCGTGATCTCGGTGTCATCTTTGACTCGTCTCTCTCGTTCACCCCACACATCCTATCCGTTACCGAGACCTGCCGGTTTCACCTTTACAATATCGCCAAGATCCGCCCTTTCCTCTCCACCCTTACTGCTACGGGCTCTCGTTATATCCCGGCTAGACTACCGTGTCAGCCTTCTCTCATCTCCCTTCCTCCCCTCTCGCCCCACTCCGGTCTATTCTTCACTCCGCTGCCTGGATCATCTTCCTGCAGAAATGTTCTGGGCCTATCACTCCCCTTCTTAAACACCTCCAGTGGTTGCCTATCGACCTCCGCTCCAAACAAAAACTCCTCACTCTAGGCTTCAAGGCCCTACATCACCTTGCCCCTTCCTACCTCTCCTCCCTTCTCTCTTTCTCTTGCCCACCCTGCACGCTCCGCTCCTCTGCCGCCCACCTCCTCACCATCCCCCGTTCTCGCCTATCCCGCCGTCGACCCCCGGGCCACGTCCTCCCGTCGTCCCGGAACGCCCTCCCTGGCCACGTCCTCCCGTCGTCCCGGAACGCCCTCCCTCCTCACCTCAGACAATCTAATTCTCTTCCCCTCTGCAAATCCCTACTGAGAGCTCACCTCCTCCAAGAGGCCTTCCCAGACTGAGCTCCCCCCTTTTTCCCTCTGCTCCCTCTACCCCCCCTTCACCTCTCTGCAGCTAAACCCTCTTCTCCCACCTTTCCCTCTCCTCCTCCCCTGTCCCACGCCCTCAGCACTGTACTCGTTCACTCGACTGTATATATCTTTATCACCCTATTTATTTTGTTTATTTCGTTTAATATGTACATCACCCTGATTCTATTTAGTTGCCATTGTTTTTATGAGATGTTCTTCCCCTTGACTCTATTTATTGCCATTGTTCTTGTCTGCCTGTCTCCCCGGATTAGACTGTAAACCTGTCAAATGGAAGGGACCGTCTCTATCTGTTGCCAACTTGTTCATTCCAAGAGCTTAGTCCAGTGCTCTGCACATAGTAAGTGCTCAATAAATACTATTGAATGAATGAATGAAAACAAGCAAACAGGCATCAATAGCATCAATATAAATAAATAGAATTAGAGATATATATACACACATTAGAACAAGTATTCATTCAATTGTATTTACTGAGTGCTTACTGTGTGCAGAGCACTGTACTAAGCGCTTGGAAAGTACAATTCAGCCACAAATAGAGACAATCCCTACCCAACAATGGGCTCACAGCTTAGAAGGGGGAAGACAGACATAATAATGTTAATATTTGTTAAGCGCTTACTATGTACAGAGCACTATTCTAAGCGCTGGGGTAGACACAGGGGAATCAGGTTGTCCCACGTGGGGCTCACAGTCTTAATCCCCATTTTACAGATGAGGTAACTGAGGCCCAGAGAAGTGAAGTGACTTGCCCACAGTCAGCTGCCAAGTGGCAGAGCCGGGATTCGAACCCATGACCTCTGACTCCAAAGCCCGGGCTCTTTCCACTGAGCCATGAGTCATCAAAACAAGCATCAATATAAATAGATATATACACATCAGAACAAGTATTCAATCATTTGTATTTATTGAGTACTTACTGTGTTAAGAACACTGTACTAAGCACCTGGAATGTACATTTCAGTCACAAAGAGAGACTGTACAGTTCAGCCACAGTCCCTACCCAACAACGGGCTCACAGCCTAAATGGAGGAGACAGACATCAAAGCAAAACAAGTAGGCATCAATACCATCAAGATAAATAGAATCATATATACACAAAAACAATGTAAAATGTGTCAGGCATTAATAGAAATAAAGAGAATTATAAATATGCACCCATATACACAAGTGCTGTGGGGGGAGGTTTGAGCAAAGGGAGTGAGTCCAGGCGAGGTGCGGGGAGGGGATGATGATAATGGTATTTTGCACTTATCTGCAGAGCACTGTTCTAAGTGCTGGGATAGATACAAGATTATCAGATTGTCCCACGTGGGGCTCACAGTCTTAATACCAACATTATTATTATTAATCCCAGATGAGGGAATTGAGGCACAGAGAAGTGAAGTGATTTGCCCTAAAGTCACACAGCTGACAAGTGATGGAGGGGGGATTAGAACCCACGACCTCTGACTCCCAAGCCAGGGCTCTTTCCACTGAGCCACGCTGCTTCTCAATTTACACACAATTCTCAATGTAGACAGAACATCATCTTGTGTCTACCCTACCTACAGTGCCTGGTACCTAGCGCTTAAGAAATACCTTGTGCTTAGTATTGTGCCTGACACATAGTAACTGCTTAATAAATACCACAATTATCATTATTAGGCTAAAAAAAGGCTTTACATAGAATCTCTTGAATGATTAAAGCAAACCCTTAGAATCCTTTTACATCTGCCTTCCAGTGAACTGGGGTGCAGGTATGCCAATAATAATATTGGTATTTGTTAAGCGCTTACTATGCAGATGATGGTATTTAAGTGCTTACTATGTGCAAAGCACTGTTCTAAGCGCTGAGGAGGGATACAAGGTGATTAGGTTGTCCCACGTGGGGCTCACAGTCTTCATCCCCATTTTTCAGATGAGGGAACTGAGGCCCAGAGAAGTTAAGTAACTTGCCCACAGTCACACAGCTGACAAGCGGCAGAGCTAGGATTAGAACGCATGACCTCTGACTCCCAAGCCCGGGCTCTTTTCACTGAGCCACGCTCAGAAAACCCGACTTGGAGGCCTATCCTGGTGAATTTACTAGTTAACTAGATCTATAAAAAATATTTGGCAATTTGGGGAGGTGTAATAGGCATTGTGGGCCTGCCTCGGGCCAGTGACAAAAGCTATTTTTAGGAGACGAAGGGAGGTAAAGATTTAGATGGGAAACACCCATCCACTCCCCGGTAGAGGTGTGGGGTTTGCCGAGCCAGGTTCGCCTTCCAGTTTTGCCCCGGGCAACAGATAGTGAGTTTTCAAAACCGCTTTGTTCTTGCAAAACCCCTGGGTTTCCAATTGGAGCCCGAAAGAGGAGCGTTTTAGCTTCCCTGGCTCGGTCGCCTAGGCCTCGTAGACTGTAAGCCCGTCAAAGGGCTGGGATTGTCTCTATCTGTTGCCGAATTGTCCATTCCAAGCGCTTAGTACAGTGCTCTGCACATAGTAAGCGCGCAATAACTACTATTGAATGAATGGCGGCCAGACCAAGTTCTAAATGGCAACCAACGTAGACCGTCAGGTTCCCAAAGGACAACTCCGAGGGGCCTGGGAATTTGGACAGGGCTGGAGGAGAAGGGGCTCAACCACAGCTAGAAGTGCAAAGCCTGACTATGTACTATCTACCCAAGTGCTTAGTAAAGTGTTTGGTAATAATAATTATGGCATTTGTTAAGCGCTTACTATGTGCCAAGCGCTGTTTTAAACGCTGGGGAGGATACAAGGTGATCAGGTTGTCCCACGTGGGGCTCACAGTCTTCATCCCCATTTGACAGATGAGGTAACTGAGGCCCAGGGAAGTTGAGTGATTTGCCCAAAGTCACACAGCTGGCAAGCGGCTGAAGTGGAATTTGAACCCATGTCCTCTGACTCCCAAGCCCGTGCTCTTTCCACTGACCCATGCTACATAGTAAGCGTTTAACACGTACCCTATATTTTTTAAAAAAGAGCCCCTGTTACTTGCTTCTCCCCCCTTCTCGACTTTTGAGCCCGCTGTTGGGTAGGGATTGTCTCTGTGGCCCGAATTGTACTTTCCAAGCGCTTAGTACAGTGCTCTGCACACTGTAATTGCTCAATAAATACGTTTGAATGAATGGAGGAATGCTGCTGGGTAGAGTGGAGGCAGGAGCCAGCAGGCTTTCCATCGGGAGCTGGAGTGTAAAAGGAGATCATTTGGGGGAATGCTGCAGAATTTCAGTCTGTCTCTGTTCATTCGTTCATTCAGTTGTATTTATTGAGCACTTTAATACTATTGAATGAATACTGTGTGCAGAGCACCGTACTAAGCGCTTGGAAAGCACCATTCAGCAACAGAGACAATCATTCATTCATCCATTCAATAGTATTTATTGAGCGCTTACTATGTGCAGAGCACTGTACTAAGCGCTTGGAATGTACAATTTAGCAACAGAGACAATCCCTACCCAACAATGGACTCACAGTCTAGACGCGGGGAGACAGACATCAAAACAAGTAAACAGGCATCAGCGACAATATAAATAAATTATATGTACACATCATTAACAAAATAAATAGAATAATAAATATGTACATATATACACAAGTGCTGTGGGGCTGGGAGGGGGGTAGAGCAGAGGAAAAGGAGGGCTTAGTCTGGCACAGGTGTTGAACAAAAACACACTTCTGTGGCTATACTGGTTTCCGGACTCCCTTCCTCTCGTTTGCTCTGATTATATCGAATTCACCCTCGTGGTTAACACAGTTCCCAGCATTTAGTAAGGGCCCAATAAATACTTTCATCCTTATTTAAAAATAATGGCATTTGTTAAGCACTTACTACGTGCCAAGCACTGTTCTAAGCGCTAGGGGGATACAAGGTAATCAGGTTGTCCCACATGGGGCTCACAGTCTTAATCCCCATTTTCTAGATGAGGTAACTGAGGCACAGAGAAGTTAAGTGACTTGCCCAAAGTCACACAGCTGACAAGTGACAGAGTCAGGATTAGAACCCGTGACCTCTGTCTCCCAAGCCCGGGCTCTTTTCACGGATCCGTGCTGCTTCTCATGCTTATTTCTGCATAGATTGCGAGTTCCCTCTGTGTAGAGAACATGTATTTCTTGGGTTTCTATTGACCTTTCCCAAGCTCGTAATACAGCGCATTACTTTCATTAGACACGCAATAAATAATGTACCACCACTACTAAGTTAAAGTTATAATTGCCCTGAGAATGGCAGACGGCACTGGCACCAGGATGGGGCAGTCAATTCATCAATGGTATTTAATGTTGGTATTTGTTAAGTGCTTACTATGTGCCAAGCAGTGTTCTAAGCGCTGGGGTAGATAGAGTGTAATCAGGTTGTCCCACGTGAGGCTCACAGTTAATCCCCATTTTACAGATGAGGTAACTGAGGCACAGAGAAGTGAAGTGACTGGCCCACAGTCACACAGCTGACAAGTGATGGAGTCAGGATTAGAACCCATGACCTCTGACTCTGAAGCCCAGGCTCTTTCCACTGAGCCACGATTTACTGAACTCTTCGTGCAAAGCAATCAGTGATATTTATTGAGCGCTCTGTGCAGAGCTCTTGGGAAAGTACAGTAATAATAATAATGATTATGGTATTTAAGTGCTTACTATGTGCCAGGCATTGTACAAAGCGCTGGGGTGGATACAAGCAAACCGGGTTGGACTCAGTCCCTGTCCCACGTGGGGCTCACAGTCTCAATCCCCATTTCACAGATGAAGCGATTGAGGCCCAGAGAACTGAAACGACTTGCCCAAGGTCCCACAGCAGAAAAGAGGATCTGGAATTAAAACCCATGACCCTCTGACTCCCAGGCTCATGCTCTGTCCATTCATTCATTCAATAGTATTTACTGAGCGCCTACTATGTGCAGAGCACTGGACTAAGCGCTTGGAATGGACAATTTGGCAACAGACAGAGACAATCCCTGCCCAATGACGGGCATGTCTGCTACACCATGGGGTGACTACCAGGTGCCCAAATGGTATGGATCCAAGTGGACAGACGGACACAGAAGGGGGAAAGAGTCAGGGAAAAGAGGGCTTAATTGGGGAAGGCGTCTTATATATATGGGTATATATATATATCTCTCTATATATACGCATATATGCATATATATATATATCTATATATATATGCTGTTTGACATATATGTCAAACAGCTCCTGAAACATAGTAAACGCTTAACAAATGTCATATTTATAAATATGTGCAATTTATAAGTTGCTCTTCCCCAAAAGTGTACTGGGCACCCAGATGCAAGAGGCTGCTTGGCGTCAGGCTTATTTTCTTCCATTGCGGCTATTGCCAGCTAATACTAATGACAATAAGAACAACAGCGTGGCTCAGTGGAAAGAGCCCGGGCTTGGGAGTCAGAGGTCATGGGTTCGAATCCCGGCTCTGCCACTTATACAGCTGGGTGACTTTGGGCAAGCTACTTCACTTCTCTGGGCCTCAGTTGCCTCATCTGTCAAATGGGGATGAAGACTGTGAGCCCCACGTGGGACAAGCTGATGACCCTGTATCTGCCCCAGCGCTTAGAACAGTGCTTGGACCATAGTAAGTGCTAAACAAATACCAACATTATTATTATTATTATTATACAGCGCCCTCGACCCCGCCCTCCCCGCGCACTCACCGCCCTCGGCCCCGCCCGTCGTCCGTCCACCGCGCATGCGCCGTCCCCGATCCCGCCCTCCCGGCGCCCACACCGCTTTCGGCCCCGCCCCTCGCCCGCCCACCGCGCATGCGCCGCCCCGATCCCGCCCTCCCCGCGCCCTCAGCCCCGCCCCTCGCCCGCCCACCGCGCATGCGCCGTCCCCGATCCCGCCCTCCCGGCGCCCACACGGCTTTCGGCCCCGCCCCTCCCCCGCCCACCGCGCATGCGCCGCCCCCGATCCCACCCTCCCAGCGCCCGCACCGCCCTCGGCCCCGCCCCTCGGCCTCCCCCCGCGCATGCGCCGCCCCCGATCCCGCCCTCCCCGCGCCCTCAGCCCCGCCCTGTCCCCGTCCACCGCGCAGGCGCCGCCTCCGATCCCGCCCGCCCCTCATCCCTCCCCCGCGCATGCGCCGCCTTGGGCCCCGCCCCCCCGCGGCGGGCGGGAGAGAAGCGGGCCGGGTAATGGCGGCGGCGGCGGCGGCGGCGGCGGTGGGGTCGGTGTCCGCGTCGGTCGCCTCAGCCGCCGTCCCGGCCGAGGGTCCGGGTCCCGCGGGCCCCGGCGGCGCGTCGTGCGGGATGAACGGGGGCGCGGGGGCGGCGGCGGGGTCTTGGAGCCGCTCCGTCGATCGGGCCCTGGAAGAGGCGGCGGTGACGGGCGCGCTGAGCCTCAGCGGCCGGAAGCTGAGGGAGTTTCCCCGGGCGGCGGCACAGCACGACCTCACCGACACCACCCGCGCAGGTCAGCCCTCCTCCTCCTCCTCCTCCGTCTCCCTCGGGGACCGCACACACCCCGACACCCCCCCGCACATCCGTCTGTACTCACACACCTCCTCCCCACACACCCCGACACCCCCCCGTACACACACTCCCCTGCATGTCTGTCTGTACTCACACACCCACCCACACCCCCAATACACCCCGACACCCCCCCCCCGCACACCCCCTCAACACACCCCCAATGCACCCCGACATCACCCCGCACATCCATCTGTACTCACACACCTCCTCCCCACACACCGCGACACCACCCCCGTACACACACACCTCCCCCCATGCACATCCGTCTGTACTCACACACCACTCCCCAATACACCCCGACACAGCCCCATGCGCGCACACACAGACACCCCCCGCCCCCCGCACATCTATCTGTACTCACACACCTCCCCCCAACACACACCCCCAATACTCCCCGACACACACCCCTGCACATCCATCTGTACTCACACACCTGCCCCCCAAACCCCCCCAGTACACCCTGACACACCTCCATACACACACACCCCTGCACATCCGTCTGTACTCACACACCCCCAACACACCCCCAGGACACCCTGACCCCCCCCCCCGCACATCCATCTGTACTCTCACACACACCTCCATTATGCCTCGACCCCCTTTATACACACCCTGTCTCTCACACAAAACACACAAACTCCTGCACATCCATCTGTACTCACATACTGCCCCCCAACACCCCCCATACACACACACCTCTATATATACCCCCCCGCACATACATCTGTACTCACATACTTCCCCAACACACACCCACACCTCTTTTACACCCACATCCCATACACACCCACATCCCCTACACACCCCTAAACATCCATCTATACTTACACACCTCCCCCAACACTTACACCCCAACACTCCCCCAACACACCCTTATACACATACATCTGTACTCACCTCAACCCCCCCTCCACGCACCCCAATCCACCCCGACACATACACACACCCCCTTTTACACACACAGATCCCATTACACACACACACACTCCTCATCCCTCCCCTCCAAGCCCTGCTGTTACTGCTTTTCCAAACGACTCTGTTCTTTCCCCCTTCTTCACCTCGCACCCCTGCTCATTCGACATACCCTGTCACAAAGGCATCTAATAATAATAATAATAATAACTGTGGTATTTATTAAGTGCTCTTCAGTGCCAGGCGCTGTACTAAGCGCTGGGGTGGATACAAGATCATCAGGTTGGACACAGCCCCGTCCCCCAGCGGGCTCACAGCCTTAACCCCCATTTTCCAGATGAGGTAACAGACACAGAGAAGGCAAGTGGCTTGCCCAAGGCCACACAGCAGACAGGTGGCGGAGCCGGGGTTAGAACTCATGACCTTCTGACTCCTTGGCCCGCGCTCTGTGCACTGTGTACGCCAGGCAGCATCTATCACATAGCCATTGGGGTCCACCCTGGGGTGGTCGTGGGTGCCAGGATTTCACTGGAACAAGGGTGGGGTGGGGCGGAGGGGTTGTCCACCCCCCGTGAAATGTAACTTGCATTCAGAGAAACAGCATGACTCAGTGGAAAGAGCCCGGGCTTAGGAGTCAGGGGTCATGGGTTCGAATCCTGGCTCCGCCACCTGTCAGCTAGGTGACTTTGGGCAAGTCACTTCACTTCCCTGGGCCTCAGTGACCTCATCCGTCAAATGGGAATGAAGACTGTGAGCCCCACGTGAGACAACCTGATCACCCTGTATCCCCCCCAGCGCTTAGAACAGTGCTCGACACATAGTAAGCGCTTAGTAAATACCAACATCATTATTATTATTATTTAGCCAGACCCCAAACTTTGGTCCTGACCCTGGTGTAGCTGCACAACAAAGACGCCTTGCTCGCCCTGACTTGTAACTTTCCTTCTTTGGGGCCGTTTACTAAAAAGGGCCCACTTACTTTTCTTTTTTTTTCCCCTTTTTTAGAATAGCAATAGTAATAATATTTTTCCCCCTTTTCCAGAAAATAAGGGAAATTATTAATGGTGATAGAATACAGAACAGTGTTCTCCTGACTCGATCTTGCTTATTGGAACCATGCAGAATTCGCCCCTTTCCCCCAGCTCTTGGGGACTTTTTAGATATGGAAAGGCTGAGTCAGAAATTGTGGAGAAGTTAGTATTTGTATTCTTAGTTTGACTCCATCTAAGCTGTAGAAGACAATGTGTCAAGCCTACTGTACATAATGTTTTTCTTGTTTAAAAAGTACCTCCCTTAGATACCAGATGGTGTGTAAACAAACCCCAGCAAGGGAAAAAACACAAAACCTGGGCCCAAATTATGATTTACAAAATAATTGGCAATTCAATACACAACTCTGTGTGTTATGTCATAATTAGAGCTTATTTTTGCCCGGTGAGAGAGAATGCGTCACAGATCATTAATCTAAAATAGGACTAATGGTGCCTTTAATGCATGTAATTGTTCATAATTTATATTCACAAGTGCCTGCTTTCTTACAGTTTATGCTCCGTGAGTTCTTTCTGGAAACTTTTCTGTTAATATTGTGATTCATAAAATATGCCCAAGTTGGTTGCATTACCCATCATATGCTTGTATTATAGTACTGAAGAGCAAACGTTTATTAAGGCTTTATCAAAATGAATCGTAATCTGGATTTTTTTTGAAAAATTATTCCCCAGTGAAAATTGAGTGGAAAACCACCTTAATTTGTTGAAAAAACTTGTTGAGGAATACTAAATCTTGGTGATGGCTAAGCCTTCACTGTCAAAAATAAGTTTTTACAACTTCATCCATTCCGTTTAGTTTGAGTATATATGTATCAGATGCATTTTATTATATGAATATTATTTTAAAATATAGTTGCATTTTATCCCGTTTTCTTCTGAGGAAACCAAACCCCTGTAAGGCAGTAGTCTGATATTTCTAAATATTTTCATGTTATATTTTGGAAAAGGATAACAAACTTAAATTACATGTCGCATATTTGTATGTATGTGCTGCAAAATAATAATAGTGATGTTATTTGTTTAGCGCTTACTATGTGCCAAGCACTGTTGTAATTAGTCCTTCAAATGCACAGTGGGGAAAGCCTCTTGCAAAGCCTCGTAAACTCCAGAAGATCATTTGATGTCATAGTAATTTTATATTGGTGTGAATCATTCAGTGTTACGACATTAAGCCTGAAGCTAAGGAATAAGTTACTTAACAGAAGTTTGTCTACCCCTTTGTCCCTATCTACTTTCTTGGAGTTCCAGGATTATTCTATGTGGCTTTAGGAAGTGTGTTAACTGCCTGACCTAAACCTCAAATCGTTCATGGTAATCGTTTTCTCTGTGTTTTTGAATGATCAAGCAGGCTTAATAACCAAGTTTACTTTAATCATTTTCATTCACTCTAAGAAAGATGAATAGTGGAGTCTTGCTATTGCCACAGGCGGAGTGTCTTAGAGATTGACATTTTTATTCAAAAATTTGAAGAGATTCCAAATGCTGTAGCTTCTGACGTTCCAGGATGAACCTTTAAGCGTTAATTATGCTTCGTTCATTGTTTTGGCCTTCCGGAAATTATGTTGGATGTGATGTGAAATTCACATTACGGTTTGTCAAGATAACCAGTTTATCCTTTGTTTATTTTTCCTCCCTGGTGACTTCTGTCACCAGTTTACGTTGGAAAATACTTTTGTTTGGGCTTAAAACAGTTAAACCAAAGGAAAATATGGTTTTCATAATGGTGAATGCCAACCATGCCTAACTACTTCATAGAACATTGTCTTGTTTAACATTTATTGAGCAGAACACACTGTTGACATCATTCTTATCCCTTTTGTGCTTATACTTTGGGGAAAGAATGACACATCATATGCACTGTGTTTGTGCCTATCTTCGCAAATATATTCTGCTCCATAAAATGAGGATTCATTGCCTATTCTCCCTTCTATTTCGATTGTGAGCCCCGTATGGGGCAGGGACTGTATCCAACTTGATTATTTTGTAGCTCCCCCAGTGCTTAGTACAATGCTTGGCACCATAGTTATTCATATTATCGTTATTGTTGTAAACTTCTCGAGTGCTGGGAGCAAGGCACCTCTTTGTTTTGTACTTATAAAAATCAGTGGATAAGCATGAAGGGAAAACAGAATAGAAATTAAGTGGCTCCTTCAGGTGAGTGAAAGGACTTAAAGGGGGAGTATGTTTGTTGCCTTTGATAAGGAAGGTTGGTGCAGTTCCCGTTTATCAGCAAAAAGACATTTATTGATCACGGCATTTTATTCATTCTTTCAATAGTATTTATTGAGCGCTTACTATGTGCAGAGCACTGTACTAAGCACTTGGAATGTACAAATCGGTAAAAGAGACAGTCCCTGCCCTTTGATGGGCTTACAGACTAATCAGGGGAGACAGACAAAAGCAATAGCAATAAATAGAATCAAGGGGATGAACATCTCATTAAAGCAATAGCAAATAAATAGAATCAAGGTGATGGTTTTAGCTCTTCAGGGTATGTACAGTGATGAAGAAGTTATGATCCTTGCCCTTAAATTAGATTGAAAGATTGAAAATGGACAAGGGATTAATGGACTTAGCCTCAGTTCTTCCACAGTGTACGTTTTCTAACGTGTTTTGGCGACATGCTTTTGCTGTCAGGGAATTAGAAATTTTATTTTTGGTATTTTTGTTCGGGTAGAGAGCACTGACTGCAGTCTTGAAATAAACAGTCTGTGTGCCTCTATAGGATGTCAGACACTGGTAGGACTACACTGCAAGATGTTTTGGGGTGTTTGGGAAGAACATCATGTCCTTTTAGCGCCGGGGTCATATGTGCTCGATAAGCATCAGGACCAGCAGTGACGGGTGTTGGTAGTATAGATGAAGAAGAAAAGATGGTTTCTGAGATAAATCGAAGACTCTCGAACCCATCTGTGGTCCGTGTTATGGAGGAACAGCAGTAGTCTTAATGTGAAGTAGTTATTGATGGTTTATCTCCACTCAGTCAATCGGTGGTATTTATGGAGCGCTTACTATGTGCAGAGCACGGTATTAAGCTCCCGGCAGATGGAGAGGAGCTAGTGTCTGCAGGGAGGACACGTTCCCCCGAGGTTGCCGGGTAAGTTATCCACAGGTCTCCGTCTCAAGCACCAACATATGTTTGCAAGCAGCGTGGCTTACTGGATAAAGCACGGGCCTGGGAACAAGAAGGACTGGGTTCTCATCCCAGATCTGTCAAATGTGTCTGCTGTGTGACATTGGACAAATCATTTGTATATTATTTAGTACCCTGTTTATTTTGTAAACGAGGTGTACATCGCCTTGATTCTATTTATTGCGATTATGTTGTCTTGTTTTTGTTTTGTTCTGTTTTGCTTTGCCGTCTGTCTCCCCCGATTAGACTGTGAGCCCGTCATTGGGCAGGGATTGTCTTTCTCTGTTGCCGAACTGTACATTCCAAGCGCTTAGTACAGTGCTCTGCACATAGTAAACGCTCAATAAATATTATTGAATTACCAAAGACCTCCTGAAATCTGGCTACAGAAGACACTTCCCAACCAATATCCACTACCCCAGACTGTAACATTCAACAACCACTCTTCACACTTACTGATGTCATTACCTACAGGTAATGACTGGTATGATTGGTGTAATCAATTAGTGGTACTTATTGAGCGCTTTCTTTGTGCATACAGTATTATTTTGACGAGCACCCATTGCATACAAAAGCTCTTGGGGAGTACAGAACAAAGAAGTGACTAGTTCCCTGCACTCGAGGAGTTTTCAGTAATAATTGTGGTATTTAGTGCTTACTGTGCCAGGCTTTGTGCTAAGATCTGTGGCACCTGGAGAACGGCAGAGCTCTGGGAGATAGGATGAGAAAAGACTTTCTTGAGAGCAGCAGCTCCTAAGGCTATCCTGTTGTGATTTGGAATGCCCTCCCTCCCTCACATCTGCCAAACTAACTCTCTTCCCCTCTTCAAAGCCCTCCTGAGAGCTCACCTCCTCCAGGAGGCCTTCGCAGACGGAGCCTTCCCTTTCCTTCTGCCCCTCCTCCCCTCCCCATTCCCCCTACTCCCTCCCTCTGCTCTTCCTCCTTCCCCTTCCCACAGCACTTGTATATATTTGTATATATTATTTATTACTCTATTTTGTTAATGATGTGTATATGTCTGATTCTATTTATCTTGATGATATTGATGCCAGACTACTTGTTTTGTTTTGCGTTGTCGTCTGTCTCCCCTTTTTAGACTGTGAGCCCGTTGTTGCCGAATTGTACATTCCAGGCGCTTAGTACAGTGCTCTGCACATAGTAAGCGCTCAATAAATACGATGGAATGATTGAATTTGGGGCATCTGGGGCAACTTTGTTGACCGTTTTGGGTGACTGTTATCGCTCTTCAGTTAGAAGCAACTTTCTCATCAGTCAGTCATTCATATTTATTGAGCGCTTACTGTGTGCAGAGCACTGTACTGAGCACTTGCGAGAGTACGGTATAACAGTACAACAGGCACACTACCTGTGCCCACAGTGAGTTTACAGTCTAGAGGGGGAGACAGACATTAATATAAATAAATAAATTGCAGATATGTACATTATGGCACCCAGTAAAAGTTGTGTACTCTCCGAAGCACTCAGAACAGTGCTCTGCACACAACAGACTATAAAGTCTTTGAAGGCAGAATCATTCAGTAGTATTTATTGAGCGTTTACTAGGTGCAGAGCACGGTACTAAGCTCTTAGAATGTACATTTCGGCAACAGATAGAGACAATCCCTGCCCAATGACGGGCTTGCAGTCTAATCAAATCACTTCTACTAACTCCACTGTACTCTCCGAGCGCTTAATACAGTGCTCTGCATGCAGCAGACTGTATGAGGCCAGAGGAGGGACCCCGACCCGACCCCTTTCTCTCAGAGCTAGACAGCAGGTGGGTAAGGAGCCCTCAAGAAATCTCCTGCCAGTCTACACTCCACTTCTGCAGCAGATGCAAGAAGGGAGAGGAGAATTCCTCACCTGTCACAGAGACAGACACCCATCACTTGGGATGCAGTGAGGTTGAGAAAGGGGTTTCCTTCAAAACACCGGGGCAGTGTCATCTAATGGAAAGATACCGAGAGTCAGGAAACTAGTCCCAGCTCTGCCGCTTGGATTACCTGGGGCCTCGGTTTCCTCATCTAGAAAGGGTAAATCTGTCTGCATCCCCTAACCTCACAGGGGATGATGTGAAACGAAAATGAATTATCCGATGGGAAATCATTTTGGAAAAAGCACCACACATTTGAGATATTTCGGTAAAAGTGTGTAAACATCAAAGATAAACTGAAGGTGCTCTAAATCTCTTGACAGTGCACTGCAGTTTAAAGCCAGCCAATTTATTTAGAACTAGAAGACCCAGTTTTTAGAGATTTTAAAAAACCGTAACATAAAATGTACCTCAGTTCCAACAGTGTTTTGTGAAGTCCCTTAAAAATCATACCAATTCACCCTCCCGGTTAAGGGTTACATTGTGAGAAGTGGGGATTTTCCTCTCCATCCTTGTGCATGCTGCAGAGGTGAAGCTAGGCTTGCTTGCTTAGTTGGGCAGGAGGTGTCTTGAATTCATTCAGTCGTATTTATTGAGCGCTTACTGTGTGCAGAGCACTGCACTAAGCACTTGGGTGAGTACAATACAATAATAGACACATTCCCTGCCCACAATGAATGTTCTTGTGGGGCCCTTACCCACTCGCTCTCTAGCTTTGGGAAGAAAAGGGTTTGAGATCCATCTACTTCAGGCTGCTTAGTTCCCTGTAGAAGTGGGTACCACAAATGCGTTGTTGAGTTCCTTCTAACTGATGAGCGATCACCAGACATTCAGCCAAATGGGCTCATAACTCCTTTGTCATTCCTCCAATTTCTAGGAGAATGGTAGAGATGAGACCCTGGAAGTACCTCTAAGCAATGTCCCTTTCATGGTACTGGACCTAGGGAGATCATCATCAATGGAATTGATTGAGCATGTAGTGTCAGTCAGTCAAATCAGTGGCATTTATTGAGCACTTACTATTCTACTATTAGAATTGCTATTAAAATGTACCATGCTAAGCGCTTGGGAGAGTACATCAAACGACAGAGTCGGCGGACACGTTCCCTGCTCACAGCCAGCTTAGAGTCATTCATTCATTCATTCAATAGTATTTATTAGAGTCTAGTGGGAGCCTGCAGCGTGGCTCACTGGAAAGAGCCCGGGCTTGGGAGTTAGAGGTCATGGGTTTGAATCCCGGCTCTGCCACTTGTCAGCTGTGTGACTGTGGGCAAGTCACTTCAGTTCTCTGTGCCTCAGTTCCCTCATCTGTAAAATGGGGATGAAGACTGTGAGTCTCATGTGGGACAACCTGATTATCCTGTATCTACCCCAGAGCTTAGAACAGTGCTCTGCACATAGTAAGCGCTTAACAAATACCAACATTATTAATAATGCTGATGTGGCTTACCTGTCTTACCTACGATTTGCTGGAAGAATAAGATGGGGCGGAGGGCGCGGTCTCCCTGCAAGTAGTGGAAGAGCATTGCCTGGAGAGGGGACGAGGTAGAAGACTGAGCCTGCGCTAGTATCGATGTTTATTTACCTCGTCGCTAGCTAGTGTATCTTTGGCTGAGGTTAAAGGGCTTGCTCCTTTTGTGACACTGTCTTTCTTTGTTCAGTAGTTTCTCTCCAAACCGATCCCATGATCTTTTCTAGCCGCACATCAATTTCTATCCTCACATCAACTCACTGTGCTTGCTGCTGCTGTTTTCTACCATGGTTCTCAGAACGTTTTTTGCCACCTTTAATTTTTCACTTTGGTTCATTCAGCGGTTGATTTGGTGTCTACAGTCATCCATCCTCCTCAGAGATTTAGGCCAGGAGATTAAGCCGCAGATCACATAATTTCAGGGTTAAAGGATTATGGTTTCTAACTGATATTTCAAATTACTTGTAGGTAACTTGAAAGTACCTCAGAAGCTGAGTCATGTCTTTTTCTGATTTTCATTATTAATCAGACAAATGTATTTATAATAATATAATCATGAACATTTAGAGTATGCAGAGCACTGAACTAACCGCGTGGGCGAGTAAAATGCAACAGAGTTGGTGATCTCTTCCTTGCCCACGTGGAGCTTACAGTCTGAAGAGGGGGAGACACTATTAATATAAATAAATAAATTATGGATATATGCCTAAAGGCCGTGGGGCTGAAGGTGGGGTGAATATCAAGTGCTTATCAGTTCGTACTCTGTTGTAATGGGTGTCTGCAGAAATTTTTGAGAGTTGGATTTTTTTTTCTGAAGAGCTGTCTCCCCTTCCATTTTTATGTTCAGCTAGTTAGTATTTTTCTCAGCACCCAATCCAGGTCTGCACCCTTTGCAGAGCTCTTAGTGGTAATGTTGATGTGCCAGATTGAATTCTTGGAGATGTTTGGATGCCACCTCTGTTAAGTAAGCTTGTTCATTATGGTGCTTGTTTCCACACTCTTATCTCGTAGCCCGAGGGTGCCCAAATCTCAGGAACCGAAGAACCGCAAACCGAAAATATAATATGCCTGAGAACTGCAGATGAAAAACAAAAACATTATGTAACTGGAATGGCCAGCGGGTCTTCTCAGTGGGTCAAGTGGCGGAGAGCAGGCATCCCCCGGGGGCATTTTCTCTGTGTGTGACTCATTTGCCTCTTGGTATGTGATAATAAGAAATTAGAACAGTTTTTGGTGAATGTTCCTCAGATACTCTGGGTACATTCGTGTCTTTTACAGAGCAGGAATTAAAGTTCTTGATGAATGCCACATTAAGGAAAATTCACATTAAAGCACACATGCCGTAACCAACGTCACGTGCGTGCACGTAATTGTATCTTCTCACGTATGGCGTATCCTGTGTTGTAGTCATAGTCTTCCTGGATGCAAGAGCACTGTACTGTGGTCTGGGGAAGAATTCACAGGTGTCATAGCCAGGATCTTTGGCCCTTAAGGGCCAGACCTTAATTATAAATAAATAATTGATAATATGTAATTTACAAATATGTACGTAGGTGCTGTGGGGTTGAGGGTGAGCAAATATGAAATGCTCAAAGGTCGAAGATCGGAGCGACCTTTGTTTCTCTGTGCAGAAGGGGAGAAGGAACTGGGAAAAAGAGGGTTTTAATCAACAGAGGACTCTTGGCAGAGATGTGGCCTTAATAATGCTTTGAAGCTGGGGAGGGTGATGGTCTGGCTTATATGGAGGAAGAGGGAGTTCCAGGCCAGGGGAACGATATGGGGAAAGGATTGGCGGCAAGGTAGAGGAGATCAGGGCACAGAGATTAAGCTGTTGCTGGAGGACCAGAGTGTGTGGGCTGAGCTGTAGTAGTAGATCGGCGAGTTAAGGTAGGAGAGATGAACCGACTGAGTGTCTTAAAGCCAGCGGTAAGGAGTTTCTATTTGAAGTAGAAGTGGATGAGCATCCATTGGCGGCTCTGGAGGAGTGTGGGCATGGATGGAAGGTTTTCGTTTTTTCTGAAAAATGATTCGTGCAGCAGAACAAAGTGTGGTCTGGACTAGGGAGAGACAGGAGGCAGGGAGGTAGTGAGGAGGCAGATGCGGGAGTGAAGGTGGGATAGGATGAGTGCTTGGATCAGTGGGATAGCAGTTTGGATGGAGAGGAAAGGGCAGATTTTAGTGGAGATAAAACCGACAGAGTTTTGGTGATGGGTTCATTCATTCAATAGTATTTATTGAGCGCTTACTATGTGCAGAGCACTGTACTAAGCGCTTGGAATGTACAAATCGATAACAGATAGAGACAGTCCCTGCCCTGTGACGGGCTTACAGTCTAATCGGGGGAGACGGACAGACGAGAACAATGGCAATAAATAGAATCGAGGGGAAGAACATCTCATTAAAACAATAGCAAATAAATAGAATCAAGATGATGTACATCTCATTAACAAAATAGGGTGATGAAGATATATACAGTTGAGCGGACGAGTACAGTGCTGAGGGGGTGGGACGGGAGAGGGGGAGGAGGAGAAGGAAAGGGGGGAGAAGAGGGTTTAGCTGCAGAGAGGTGAAGGGGTGGGTAGAGGGAGCAGAGGGAAAAGGGGAGCTCAGTCTGGGAAGGCCTCTTGGAGGAGGTGAGCTTTAAGTAGGGTTTTGAAGAGGGGAAGAGAATGAGTTTGGCGGAAGTGAGGAGGGAGGGCGTTCCAGAACCGCGGGAGGATGTGGCCCAGGGGCTGACGGCAGGAGAGGCGAGAATGGGCGACGGTGAGTAGTTGGGCGGCAGAGGAGCGGAGCGTGCGGGGTGGGCAGTGGAAAGAGAGAAGGGAGGAGAGGTAGGAGGGGGCAAGGTGAATAAGAGAGTCGGGTCGAGGGCAGTGCCAATGTTACAGGCTGGTGAGATAGAGGGAGGATAGTGGTATTGTCTACAATATCATCTGAGCATTTGGAGCCGGCCATTTTCCCCTGCCCATCTGACTTTGCAGCTATCAGTTTTCGGGCCATACGGTGGCTCAGGGAGAGGTGGGAGAATTGGGGAAGAAAAGAGGGAGAGAGACACCTGATCATATACTCTTTTCTCTGCCTGAATTTCTAGGATTGCGTGCAAGAATAGGCTGAGGTTGGCTGGGAGGCATTCTGCACTCTAGCTCCCCTTCCCTGCCGTGGTCTTGGAGCCAACTTATAGAAATTTTACTTAGAATCTAGGCTTGACAGTTTAGCCATCATTTTATTTGAGCCACGAGAGACTTGTTATTCAATAGAAGGCATTTTTGAGTTTCCAGTGTACTTTCAAAAATGGTTTGGAATCACATGGGTAGCTCTCATATGTTGCTGAATCTCCTGGTGGACGACTCAAAATTTAGTACTTGTGTATTTCCAAATGATATTTTCAAATTCCAGCTATGACTAGGAATAAAAACTGAATTTGAGGTAGCACTAAAAAGAAAAGCTGACCCAATTGTATTTTTGATTGTGGCCCTTTCCGTGGACTTGAACATTTCAGTTCTTGGTTGGATTGGGATGGTTACCGTGTCTCATTTATCATAAGTACTCTTTTAGCTTCCTGATAGCCAGTAGTGACTTGTTCCTTTACAGAGCCATTCCAGATGTGCACGCCCTCATTATTCAGCCTATTTGTCAAAATAGGAGCAGCTATTGTTTTTAAACTGCAGCTTTGACCATTTATTTCCTCACTTCCCTTCCTTTTGCTCCATTTCCCTCCAATAAAAAGGCCAATATAAATCCATACCTGCAACGACGTCAGCTTTATCATTTTCTTTTGGTTTTAGGCCTTTCTACAGTTTACAGTAAAGCTTTTACTTAATTATCATGGCTGTTGAAATACCATTTGTGAGACAGTCCAAATGTGTTGCTTCCAAAATTTTACTTTTAATTCCAATAACAAAATTTACATAGTTTATGACCAGTTGGTTTTCAACTTCTGTGGTTGACCTTGTTTGTGTCTTCATTTTTTTTCATACTCAAGAACTTACTACTGCAGAAAAGTATGTGCAATTTACAGAAACACAGTCATTTTATATAATCCATAATTTGGGATCGTAATAGCTTTTGATTCTTGTAGGAATCCGAGATCATGAATAATAAATGTTGTAATTTCAATGAAGGAATCATACCAGGAGTTAGATCTTAGACTGCTGCCTGATTCCGTATCTCGACCCGCTGTTCAAACACATCCACTGATTTTGTACACTAATTCTAGGCTTCCTAGTTAACAGAATCAGGGCAAAACAAGGCAAGGTAGGCCTTTTATTGACTCAGTGGTATTGAGTGTTAACTGAATGCAGAGTACTGTACTAAGCCTTAGGAAGAGTACGGTAGAGTGGGTAATAATAATAATTATGGTATTTTTTAAGCACTTAGTATGTGCCAGGCACCATACTAAGCACTGGCGTGGATAGAAGCAAATCGGGTTGGACACAGTCCCTGTCCCTCGTGGGGCTCCCAGTCTCAATCCCCATTTTACAGATGAGGGAACTGAAGCACAGAGAAGTAAAATGACTTGCCCCTACTCACACAGCAGACAAGTGGCGGAGCCGGAATTGGAACCCGCGACTTTCTGACTCCCAGACCCGTGCTCTAGACACTACGCCATGCGGCTTCAACAGAAGACACCAGTGCTTCCCGTAAGGACTCGGGGAGACAGTGAGATAAATTACAGCTAGGAGAAGCGGCAGACCATAAGTAAATGATCTGGGGTGGGGTGAGTATCAAAGTGGTTAGTGGGTAGGGACCCAAGAGCCTAGGCAACACAGACAGGAGGGAGAATGGGGTGAGATGAGAGGTTAATCGGGGAAGCCTTCCTGAAGGAGGTGGTAGGGCTTTGAAGATGAGGAGCATGGTGGTGTGTTGGCAGTGAAGAGGGGAGGGAGTTCCCGGCCAGTGGAAGAGTGAATAGCGACTGGAAGAAGATCGGGATCTGGGATGGGCTGTACTGGCTACCATATGCGATCCCCAGCCAGGGAGGCTCTCTGCCTAGGGAAATAGAACTGGTCCCCAAATAGACATATTTAGCAGCACCGAACCGGCACCACCCAAGAAGAGTCCGTGGCCCAGCCAATCCGACCAGTGCTGCCTGGGGGAAACCCGCTGCCTCTGCGCAGGTAACAGAATCCTCTCCGCCATACCCTCCCAAGCACTGCTTAGTGAAGTGTTCTGCACATAGGAAGCGCTCAATAAATACCATCTGTTGGTGGATTGATCTCTCTCAGGCTGCGCCACTGTTCCCCGGGTGAGCGAGTGGTTCAATTGGACCCTCGGCTGCGATAGGGAGGCCTTGGAGCACGGCGTAGTGGATAGAGCACGGGCCTGGGAGTCAGGAAGTCATGGGTTCTAGTCCCGGCCCTGCCACTTGTCTGCTGGGTGACCCTGGGCAAGTCACTTCACTTCTCTGGGCCTCTGTTACCTCATCTGTAAAGTGGGGATTGAGACTGTGAGCCCCATGTGGGACAGGGACTGTGTCCAACCCGATTTGCTTGTATCCACCCCAGTGCTTAGTAGAGTGCCTGGCACAGAGTAAGTGCTTAAGAAATACCACTGTTATTATTGCTCTTCTGACTCAGACTGGCATTGTAGTTTGGATTGCGATGTTTCATCTGGCGTTGTTGTCTGGGGAACTGGGGTGGGCCCTTGAGTGGTTCTACCAAGATTTAACTAACCATCCCGGTTCCATTTTGGTAAGTGGACAGGTCGTGTGAGGATTTCCCAACACTCAGCAGTATCCATGTTTCTGGGAGGATCTTGAGCCAGGTGGGAGGAGTTATTCTTAGGTAGTCATCCTGACCCTCGCTTTTCAAGAAAGTAATGACACCAATCACGCAATTTTTGCCATTTCATTCATAGATAGGTAAGTGATAATAGGCACTTGGTATTACCCAAACTGGGTTAAATGGGGCTTCTTTCCAAAAAAGACATTCTGGCAGGCACAGTCAAATCACAGTGAAAGGGCAGGTGGTCTGCCTTTGAAAAGGACCTGCAATCGATCAAGTAAAGCATTTTAAAGTGTCCAAGAAGGTCAGGTCCGCTGCCAGCCATTCTAAGGCATTTCTTCCTCCACGCTTAAATTATAAATTCTCAGAATTTGTTGGTGTACAATGTCATCCCCACTTGATACTTGAGTACCTACTCTGTACAAAGCACTGTGTGAGATGGGAAGGGAGAATAGACAAGTAGTTTTCCGACACAGCCACCGGATAATTATTGTATATCCACTGGCATAGGAGCCAACTTCTTTTCTTGTATCGGAACCAGCGGTTGCCTCTCCCCTACTAGCAAAGCCAGCCAGCTGCCTCACCCCAAGCCATGATATGCCATCTGTGTTACGGGTGGGTGCCATGGTGGCTCCGTAGACTAGCCAGTAGATCCCGGGAGAGCCCAGACATCCCCAAATTACTTGAATTGAGACAGGTTCCTGCTACTCTCTGGGGAGGAGGCGGCAGACACAAAGAATCCCATCAGCCCCAGTTAATTACTCGTTTCCAGGACATTTTTTTTTTAAAAGACTTAGAACTCTCTCCCCCTTCACATCTGACAGACCACCCACTACCCTCGTCATCCTCAAAGCTCTTTTAAAACGATATCTCCTCCAGGAAACCGTCTCAACATACTCTCCCACCTCCCCATCCTGTTTTCCCTCCCGACTCTGTCACCCCAAGCACTTAATACATACTTAATACAGTGTTCTGCATATAAGTGCTCAATAAATACCACTGATTGATCGATTCACCGTGCACTCGAGACCACGGCCTCTAAGCACTTAGTTCCTCCCCGCATCTTCGCCCCAACAGCACATCCGTACGTATCCTCGTAGTCTGTTTCTTCCCTCCCTGGGTAATGGATTTTAATGTCTGTCTCACCTACTAGTCTGTGAGGTCCTTGAGGGAACGCTGTTGTTCTTAGTGCTTAGTTCAGTGTTCCGCCCACAGCGAGCGCTCGGTGAATCGATTTGCCCACTCAGGAGTGATGGTTGTTAGATCCGGTGGCCCGGACTGATGGCTCCAAACTGTGTGATAGGAGGGTAGGGAGAGGGGACCGATCATATTGGGGTTGTCAGAATTGATCGATCATATTGGGGTTGTCAGAATTGATCAATCATATTGAGAATGTCAGCTCCTTCGAGACTGTAAGCTTGTGGTCAGGGAATGTGCCTGTTAGATTGTTATACCATACTCTCTCAAGCGCTTAGTACAATGCTCTGCACATAGTAAGCACTCAATAATTCGATTGACTGACATATGAGAGGGCCTGGCTTTCTCGAAGGAACCAACCTAGGAGATTTGTTGCGGATAAACTGCATGGCAACTGTTAAACGTCACCTTTCCTCAGCCCTTTTTGGCTTCAGTGTCTCATTACTAAAGTTTAGGGCCCCAAATCACCGCTTATTGTGGCCTTCAGTGATGTAATATGCTTACAGGCAAGGACTATATTTAATTTTTCCTCCAAGTACCTAGCACAACATAAACACTCTGGTTTTGGTAGTGATGTGGAGTTGGGTGAGTAGACAGAGAGGACTTAATGAGGAGAAGTTTTCGACTCCCTCCTTCTAGAAATTCTTTCTGGTCGAAGTTTCACCCGTAGGGCTCTTTCTTGGGCTTCTCTGCTGGCTTCTTGTCCTTCTTAAACTTTCTGATTAGGGTTGGCCTATATAACTTTGCCCTGTATACTCTATAATTCACATTTGTACATTTATTCTCTCAGGAGCTCATTTATTCTTATGGTGTCAGCTACCACCACTCTTAAGATAACTCTCAGATCTGTGTCACCAACTTGAACTTTTCACCCCCTATAGTCAGTTATTCAGTCTAAGTCTTGCCAGTTTTTCTTTTACAGCATTACTCGGATCCACCCTTTCCTCTCCACCCTTGTAGCCACCACCCTGGTTTAAATCCTCAGCACCTCCCAGCTGGATTATTGCATTAGCCTCTTTACCAGTCTCCCTGCCTTCAGTTTTTCCCCCAGCCGACTTCACTACCTGCTCTGTTGTCCAAAGCACATTTCTCCCCTACACAAAAACGTCCAGTGACTTCCCATTTCTCTCCACATCAGACTGTTGGATTTAAGTGTCTCTGTCCCCTTCTTACTCATCTGCCCTATTCTATTTATATAGTCAGTCAAATGCATTTGAGTGCCGTTTTTGTATGTAACACTGAACTAAGCACTTGGGAAAGTCCAAGTCGAACCCTTGCCCACATCCTCCTTCAGGCCTGAAACTCCTTCCCCCTTTGTAGCTGACAGTCCACTATTTTCCCAGCCTTCAAAACTCTCCTAAATTCATATCTCCTCCAAGAGGCCTTCCCTGATTAAACCCTCATTTCCTCTATCCGCCCTCCCCTCAGCATTGACTACACTTTTTTTTAATGGCATTTGTTAAGCGCTTACTATGTGCCAGACATTGTATTAAGTGCTAGGGTGGATACAAGATAATCAGATTGGACACGGTTTTAATCCCCATTTTACAGATGAGGGAACTGAGGCACAGGGAATATGTGACTTGCCCAAGGTCACACAGTAGACAACTTCTGGATTAGAACCCAGGTCCTCTGAGTCCCAGGCCCATGCTCTTTCCACTGGGCCACACTCTTTCTCACTTGGCTACACATTTGGTTGGATACCCCTTAAGAATTTAGATACCCCAGTCCCACAGCAGTTACGGACATCTCCTTATATTCTATTTCCCTTATTTGCAATTTATTTAATGTCTGTCCCCCCCGTAGACTGTAAGCTCCTTGTGGGCAGATGCCACATCTGCCAGCTCCATGGTATTGTACCTTCCCAAGAGCTTAGCACAGTGCTCTGCGCAGAGTAAGGACTCAGTAGATACCATTGATTGATGACAGTACAATTGGTAGTCATGATCCCTGTCCTCAAGGAGCTTACAGTCTAATGGGGAAGACAGACATTAAATGTATTATAGATAGGAGAAAGTAATGAGGTATAAAGAAAGTAATGAATATATACATACTGCAGGGATTTGTGAGTACTCCAATTGCTTTAAGGTCACGCGGAAGTTCTGAAATGGCAATTGAAGAGAGACTGTGGATCGAGAAGCTTCGAAATGAATCGAGGAATGTCTCCTGGAGGAGCTGTGATTTTGAAAGAGCTTTGAAGATGGAGAGAGCAGTGGTCTGTTGGATGTGAAGGGGGAAGGAGCAAGAAGTCAGTGTTGGGAAAGAGGGGATTGAGGCCCAATGAGAAGGTGCGCTTGAGAGGAACAGTGTGAACTTGGTAGTGTGAGAGGGGAGAGTGGATTAGGAGGGAGAGAACTGATGTGAGTGCCTTAAAGCCTGTGATCAGGACTTTCGGCTTGATGCAGAGAGGATTGGGCAACCACCGGAGGTTTGGAGTGGTGGGGAGATTTTGTCGAACTACATTTTAGGCTAATGATTAGTCCTGTTCTGCATTGCCCTGACTTGCTCCCTTTATTCATCCCACAGTACTTATGTACGTATCTGTCATTTATTTATATTAATATCTGTCTCTCCCCTCTAAGCTCTTTGTGGGTAGGGAATGTGTCTGTTTATTGTTATATTGTTGTCTCCCAAGTGCTTAGTCCAGTGCTGTGCACACAGTAGGCACTCAATAAGCACGACAATGAATAAATGAATGAAGAGTGATTTGTAGAATGGAGAGAATAGACACTGGAAGTAGGGAGATAAACAAGCAGGCCGCAGCTCTTGTCCTCAGACAGGATGGGACAAGTGCCTGGACCACTGTGGCGGTCCTTTGGCTGGATGGAAGGGGGCGGATTCTGGAAGTCTTAGGAAGGAAGGAAGAACCAGCTGGATTTGGCCACAGCCTGAGTGTAGGGGCTTAAAGAGAGGGTGGAGTCAAGGATAATGCCATTGTTAAGAGAAGTCAAGTGACTTGCCCAAGGTTACTCAGCAGGCAGATGGCAGAGATGGGATTAAAACCCAGGTCTCCTGACTCCAAAACCATGCTGCTTCAGATTTTGTTTGGCGTTCTTCCTCCTTTCCATTAGAAACAAACCACCCCTACCTTCTTCAGAGCAAATTCATGCCAGCAGATACTTGGGAATTGCCCTAAATCATTTATACCTTAGCTTTTTTATCCTCATTTTTCAAAGCATCAATTCCATTTGCACTGTAGATCAAAACTGAACTGCTGGAGTCAACTGAGATGGCAGTTAGAGAAGACCTTCTCTAACTGTTTATGCCAAGGATCATCTTTGTCATATGGCTAATGTTCAAAATCCCCCTTATAATTTTTATTATCTTTCCCAATGTCATACACTTACTATTTTCTTTCAGTATATTTTCTTTATAATCTCCCTCTCTAAATCAAATCCTTGCTTGTATTCCTTTCCATCTCTTTTATACCTCTCTCTGATTCATCCTCCTGGGAGTGTATTCTAGTTTTGATGGCTAAATGAATTATAGATCTAAATAGGACTATAGATCTTTGGAAAATCTAAATCGGAAGATTTCTGTAATAGAATAATGCATTTTGTATTCAAAGATATGTAGTACACCCAGCTCTCAATTTTCTGTGGATAATGGAGAAGATAGAATGGGTAATTGCATTTATGGGATGATCTCTGGATTTCATGTTAGTCAATATTAAAACTCATCAGCACCATTAAGAGGCAGGAAAATTGCTTGAACTAAATTTCATCTTCAACCCATTCTCTGACTAATAAGGAGGAGAAAGAAGGAAGAAGCAAATTGTGCTGACTTGTCCATCTAATGGAAAATTAGCTTCCAAGTGATTGTTGATTAAGCCTGAAAATTAAGGAAGAGATTAAAAATGAGAGGTACTATAAACCCAATATTTATAATGGGTAAAAATGTATACCTCCCACATTTCCAAATGATCTCCATTTTCTCAAATAGCACAGAATTTCCTCTGTTGTAAAATAACCTGTGGTTAGAAACCTCTCCTTGAAAATCTCCAGGCAGAAATACTGTTAAGAATTGTGTTCAAATCTATTACCATTTAGCCTAGCTTGTTGCAAGGAAGACCAAGAATTAAATCATCTTGCTTTCTTCAAGTCAGTTTTTTACCCTAATGCTGACTGCCAACAATTGTCATATTTTGGGGAATTTAAGAGGGGCAAGTGAGTAGCTGAGCACACCTAAGGCAACTTGTGAAAGTTATCCAGATTGGCCTGGAGATGTTTTATAAAGAAACACTCATAAATAATATTTGTTTAGCATTGGTCATAGGTATCTTAATGAATGCATATTGTCTTTAGTCTTTGGTGCTTTTCTCAGATGCAAGCTTATATTTATAAAGGGGGGATGTCACACCCCATAACATGAATATCTTTGAATAATTCCTATTTTTTTCTGGAGCTGCATTCTATTGAAGAGAAACAAAAGTCTAAATTGACCCAGTTTATAAATGACTTTCAGAGTAGGAGAAATTTTCAAGATATAAATATTATTTTGTTCAATTCGACTTTTTATAACATTTTTATGTGCTCACTAAGAACTCACCACTTATTTACTATTCCACAAAATGAATACAAGATGTCTTGGTTTTCAGCTCATCATCTCTTCTAAATTCATCAGGGCATTCCCAGTTCTGAGTTGGTCATCATACCAAAGTTTTTAACATAGGTTATTCATTGCAAGATAGGTCAAAGGCAGTGAGGCTGGGGAATAAAACTAATGAGTAAAGCATGTATATTTTCAACAATAGCAAATTGTATACTTTATTGCTGAAATAAATGCATTATATAACATGGTTTACTATAGTATGGGAAGAATAATTTAAATTAAATCTATTTAAATTCTGTGAGAAAAATGTTTCTTAAACACCAGCTTAAGCATCATTTCCATTTTCCATATTCATTGTTTCATTTTCAGATGTTGCCTTAAATTGTGAATTTGCACCCATTTTATTAGCATCTGTTTTAGATTTACTTTTTAAGTTGTGTCCTTTCAAACATTTTGCATTCGTCATCATGCATTTTTTTTTTAATTTGCTCTATTTCTCCTCGTGGAAAAGAGCATTGTTTTTGTTGCATCAGTTCATTGTCATGACAACAGCGGCACAGAAGTATTTTTCTTCTTATTTGGGAAGTGTGGTTCAATTTTATGACCTTTAATGAACGCTTGTCAGGACTCCATTTAGTGCTGATCTATAAATTAAAAATGCAAGCTTGTTTTGATCATTACTGAGGAGTCCAATTACCTCAGGAACTTGCCCTTCTATTCAGGTCAGCGTTATGCCTGTGGGGCCTTTGGTGGCAGATGCCAGAGACAGAGGAGTTCTGGAACCAAGGGACGCTTAGAGTCTGCTTCCAACCCTTGGGAATATTCTGGGGCGGACGGGATGGGGGAAGGATCGGGGAGGGAACTCTGGCGAATCCACCTCTGCGTTAGAAATGGGATCCAGGTATCCCACTGTGTCCGTGCAAACTCAGACAATCGAAAAATAGCCCCCCTTCCTCATGTAGAACATAGATGCAAAGGCAGGAGGGCCGCCGAGTCCCCTTCCTGACCCTAGACATGGCCCCGGTGTCCCCTGATCTCTGGAGAGAAGTGGGGTGGGGGTGGAGGATCAGAAAGAGGAGGAGAGAAGGAAAGAAAATAAGCAATAGGGAGGGAGAGGTGTGACAAAGAGCTGAGACTGGAGGAAAGGCGGAGGAGAATCGATCGAACAGTGAGAAAAGAAAGAATAAGGCAAAGAACAAGAGGGAACTAAGAGAAGCATTCATTCAGTCGTATTTATTGAGCACTTGCTGCGTGCAGAGCACTGTACTAAGCGCTTGGAAAGTACAGTTCGCTAACCAATAGAGACAATCCCTACCCAACAACGGGCTCCAACTTTAAGACTATATATGATGGATATCAACTAACCTATATGCTCTTATAGGCCTTGGGGCAAGGCGTTTTGGGATATAGCCTCTCAAGTTCACTATAAACTTTCCGTAAGAATGACCTTTTCCTGCTTCAGAATGGATAGTGTCCCTTTCAAGATCTGTTGGGAATGAGAAGGCTATTAAATGAAGATGATATTTTTCACAAGCACAAAGGCGGCCAACCTACCTCTAATGCTGAGTTCACAAAGATTCTCTGCTAGCCTAGCAGCAGCCGCTGACCCTTCTCCTTATCCAGGAATTTTGAAACTGGAAATTTTTGCCTTATCAGTTAACGCCAAGTGTTTGCAAAAGCTGAACCTATAAAAGCTAAAAAGCCGCAATTGGAATCTCCACTTGTTTACTAGGTATACAAACCAGAGCCTTTAAACATGTAACTGATTCAGCACTCTTGTTAAGACTTGGTTTGGTGGCGGAAGCTGAAACCAGGGGAGTGCAGCTCCTGCAACTAATTCCTCCTCATCGTGCCCATCACTGGATTCCTGAAAAGTGTCCAGGAAAAAATCTGGAATTTCAACTCTACCTGCCAGTCCTGTCCCGTGTCCCCCACCCACCCACCCAACCCAGCTTTCAGGCCTGGCTTCCTCTAGAAGCGGGCAGCGCAGCATTCTGCTTTCAGGCCATGCCAAGAAACTTCCCCTTCCAATCGGCAAGCCTCCGTTCATTTCCCGAGGGGGCTGGGATGGAGCCAGTGCTACCAGGCTACTACAGGAGGACTCTGTGGGCCTTTTCAATTCTCCGGAGTGGCGAATCCGTCCTCCACCGTCAAGCCCTGTAAAATAATCAAAACAATAATAATACTTATTAGGTACTTACTATGTGCCAAGCACCCTTCTACGTGCCAGGGTAGGTACAAGCTAATCAGGAATGACACAGTCCATGTCCCACATGGGGCTTGCAGTCTTAAACCCCCTTTGACAGATGAGGCAACTGAGGCACAGAGAAGTTAAGTGGCTTGCCCAAGGTCACACAGCAGACAAGTGTGGCGGAGGCAGGATTAGAACCCAGGTCCTTCTGACTCCCAGGTCTGTGCACTATCCACTAGGCCATACTATTTCTCCTCAAATGCGATAGTTATTTTTAAGTACCTATTATATGCAAAGCACCACTCTCCCCATCTTAAAAGCATTAGTAAGGTCACATCTCCTCCAAGAAGCTTTCCCCAACTAAGCCCTCTTTTTCCCCTCCCTCTGTGTTGTCTATGCATTTGGATCTGAGACCTTTGAGCATTTGATGGTCACCCCACCCTCAATCCCACAGCACTTATATCTTTCAGTTATATATTGTAAATTATTTATTCATTCAATCATATTTATTGAGCGCTTACTGTGTGCCAAGCACTGTACTAAGCACTTGGGAGAGTACACTGTAACTATCCACATTCATTCAGTTGTATTTATTAAGCCCTTACTGTGTGTAGAGCAGTACACACAGTGTTTGGGAAAGTACAATGCGGCGATAAACAGTGACATTCCCTGCCCACAGTGAGCTCACAGTCTAGATGGGGGAGACAGATGTCAATACAAATAAATAAAATGACATATATATACGTAAGTGTTGTGAGGCTGGGAGGAGGGGGAAGAGCAAAGAGAGCAAGTCAGGGTGACACAGAAGGGAGTGGGGGATGAGGAAAAGTGGGACTTAGTCTGGGAAGGCCTCTTGGAGGAGATGTCCCCTCAATAAGGCTTTGAACGGGGCTGGAGGGAAGGTATATTGTCTGGCGGATTGGAGGAGCGAGGACGTACCAGGCCAGAGGGAGGATATGGGCAGGGGATCGGTGGTGAGATGGAGGCACAGTGAGAAGGTTATCACCAGGAGGAGCAAAGTGCGCAAGCTGGGTTTGTAGAAGGAGAGAAACGAGGTGAAGTAGGAGGAGTCAACGGGAGGGAGTGCTTTAAAGCCATTGGTGAGGAGTTTTTATTTGACACGGAGGTGGATGGGCAATCACTGGAGATTTTTGAGGAGGGGGACGTTACGTCTCCCGAATGTTTCTGTAGGAAGATGATCCAGGCAGCGAAGTGAAATATGGACCAGAGTGGGAAGAGGCAGGAGGCTGGGAGGTCAGCAAGGAGACCGATGCAGCAGTCCAGGCAGGATTGGATGAGTGACCTTATTAATGTGGTGGTCGTTTGGAGAGGAGAGGGTGGGTTTTAGTGATGTTGTGAAGGTGGGACCGACAGGATTTGGTGACAGATTGAATACGTGGGTTGAATGAGAGAGTCAAGAACAATGCCAAGGTTACTGGCTTGTGAATCGGGAATTGGTGGAGCCGTCTACAGTGATGGAAAAGTCAGGGAGAGGAAGCCGTCTACAGTAATGGGAAAGTCAGGGAGAGGACAGGGTTTTACATTGTTGGATGAGTGTTCCCTAACAATGTTCCTGCCATAGTGTGGAATGAAAACACACCTCCCAGTAATAATTGTGGCATTTATTAAGCCTTTACTGTGTGCCAGATATTGTTCCGAGTGCCGGGGCGGATACAAGCAGATCACGTTGGACACAGTCCCTGCCCCATAAGGGGCTCATAGTCTCAGTCGCCATTTTACAGATGAGGAAACTGAGGCACAGAGAAATGAAGTGACTTGCCCAAGGCCACCTAGCAGACGAGTGGCAGAGCCAGGATTTGAACCTAAAACCACCTGACTCTCAGCCCCGTGCTCTCTCCACTCGGCTATACTGCTGCCCAATGACAGAGCTAGGTGGATTCATGTACAACTTTAGGTTTTTCCTATTTTTTTCTAACCATACCTGATTTTCTTTTCGGAGCTGTGTAAAATGGTGCCGCCTTTAAACTCTTCCCTGTAATCAGTAGCCACATGCACAAACCTTTATCATTGTATTTCCTGTTTTTGTCATCACATCATCATCTTTCTCATGTTTGACTGGTACATCCTGCTTCGTGGTTGCCGAGGCTGTGGTTACGTTTGAGGTGTTCGACGAGGAAGATGTCTGTCATCCTGTTTAAATCTAAGGCACCTTATTGGAATCGCATCATATAATGGAATGAAAGCACATGTTTTGCTTTCAAAGGCCTTTGATATCTAAAGATTTTGTTATTGAACAAGATGAATTTTCAGGCTGTAATTAGTTTTTTGTTATTGAACAAGATTATTTAATTTTCACGCTGCAATTAGTTTGGCCTTTTAAGCAGGTACCTTTGATTTTTTTGGTCACAAAATGAGTATTTTTTGAATATGGTCATTTTTCCTGGGTCTATAATATAGAGATCAGGTTACTTTGAATGTTTTAAAGCAAAAAAAAAATTTGAGGTGCCCTGAAAGGAGAATCCAGTGATTGTCAATGGAAATACTTCTGCTACCGACAGCATTCAGTTCAGTAACTTTCTAGAGTACAATTTTTGAATTGTTTCTTTTTGGTGCTGTTGGGCCTGAGTATATATGGCCATGTAAATATCTGATGACACACAAAATTTAGTTTAATCATAGGGCAGAAACACCTGAACAGGGTGTCACCTTGAGGTCTAGTCTAATAGTATTAATCTGGGGCCTAATCCTGAATAACTAAATTTTAATGGTGGATGAAGCAATTCCTGTGTGGGTGATTTGTGAACCGCTTCCAGCACTTTTCAGAGTTAAAATTGGCAAATAGGAAGGTACATTAGTGAATCGGCGATATTTATTCAGTGCTTACTTTGTGCGGAGCATTGCCCTAAGCGCTGAGGAGAGTACAGTACAGTTGGTAGACACGATCCCACTCCTTGAGGAATTTACAGACTGGACATTGAAATTAACTGCAGGTAAGGGAAGCTATTGAGTCTAAGGTTATGTACATAAATGCTGTGGCGACAAAGGTGAGTGCTTGATGGGGTCCAGGGATGGGACTAAATGAGTGGGTGAGGCAGTAGGAAGAGGAAATGAGGGTGCGAGGGAGGTTTTCTGGAGGAAACGTTATTTCAGTATGTAATTTCAGTGGTCAGCGTCGTCTCCAGTTCCTTTGGAAGGCGGACTCCCAGTTTGTAGCACTAGAGTCCTTGTGTCCATGGTGTTTCACAATTCATTCATTCATTCAGTCCTATTTATTGAGCACTTAGTGTGTCCAGAGCATTGTATTCAGAGCTTGGGAGAGTACAATATAACAATAAACAGGCACATTCCCTGCCCACAACAAGCTTACTGTCTAGAGGGGACACACATTAAGAAGAATAAATAAAGTGCTGTGGGGCTGGGGAGTGGAGAGGATGAATAATGGGAGCAAGTCAGGATGATGCAAAAGGGAGTGGGAGAAGAGGAAGGAGGGAGTTTAGGGGAGGCCTCATGGAGGAGATAGGTCTTCAGTAAGACTTTGAAGAGGGGGAGAGTCATTGTCTGATATGAGGTGGGAGGACATGAGCGAGGGGTCGGTGGCGCGGTAGGTGAGATGGGGTACAGTGAGAAAGTTAGCAGAAAAGGTTAGCAGTGCAAGCTGTGTCGTAGAAGGAGAGTAGCGAGGTGAGGTAAGAGAGGGCAGGGTGACTGACTGCTTTAAAGCCAAATGGGAGGAGTTTTTGTTGGATGTGGAGGTGGATGGGCAACCCTTGGAGTTGAAAAATGATCTGGACAGTTGAGTGAAATATGGACTGGAGTGGGGAGAGTCAGGGCTCCATGCTATTGCGCCCGGAGATTGGCACCACCATCCTGCGAATCCTAGAAGGCCAAGGAAGCATCTGGGTCCCAGTTAGCCAATCTGTCCCCATATTGCTGGGTTTTGGGTGAATGCCAGATGTTCCCTCCTTCCCAGTGGTAGCGATCTCCCTGACCGGCGCCACGCATGCGGATTGCACGGGCAAGCTTTTTTCGTTATAGCTTTTATCGAAAGAGTTCAACCACAGCGAGGTCGTGTACAGCAGAATTTGAAATTAAGTTCCGTAGTGACCCCTAGCCTTAATCTGGTACTTGTTCCTAATCGTAAACCCTGCAGTTACGGTTCCCCTTAGCTCATTGCTGAGCTACCCATAGAAGTTACTCTGTGGCCACACAGGGCCTGCCCTGGAAATTTACCCTGCTTATCAGTTCAGCCTTCTTGACAAACACCAGCCCCTATACCTGTTTTGGAAGAAAGAGTGTTGTCTCCTTTTTTTTTCCTGCTATTTGTTAAGCGCTTACTATGTGCCAAGCACTGTTGTAAGCGCTGGGGTAGATACAAGGTAATCAGATTGTCCCACGTGGGGCTCCCAGTCTCAATCCCCATTTTACAGATGAGGTAACTGAGACACAGAGAAGTGCAGTGACTTGCCCAAAGTCACACAGCTGATAAGTGGTAGAGCTGGGATTAGAACCCACGAACTCTGACTCCCAAGCCCGGGCTCTTTCCATTAATTCATTCATTCAGTAGTATTTATTGAGCGCTTACTATGTGCAGAGCACTGTACTAAGCGCTTGGAATGAACAAGTCGGCAACAGATAGAGACAGTCCCTGCCGTTTGACGGGCTTACAGTCCACGCTGCTTCTCCTTGTGGTGCTGAAGTGCCTGCCACATTTTGCTGGACCCCTTCCTCCTTCCCTACATCCTTGCCTGCAACTAGTGGCGCTTATGACAAGGTGAGTTACTCAAGCAGTTGTATTTATTGAGTGCTTAATGTGTGCAGAGCACTCTACTAGGCATTCTGGAGACAGACACATTCCCTGTCCACAGCGAGCTTACGTCTAGAGCAGGAGACAGGCATTATTATAAATAATCAACTATGAGCCGTTGTTGGGCGGCGTTTGTCTCTATCTGTTGCCACATTGTACATTCCAAGTGCTTAGTACAGTGCTCTGCACACAGTAAGCGCTCAATAAATACGATTGAATGAATGAATGAAAGCCCATAGCTTGCTATATGGGAAGGAGTGTTAATCAGTGGTATTGATTAAATTAATTCGTATGTATTGAGCGCTTACTGTGTGCAGAACACTGTAGCAAACACTTGGGAAAGTACAAGACGTTGCTAGACAGGATCCATGCCCACAAGAATCCTACAATCTAGTGGATTCTGAGGAGTAAACAGACCTAGCGTAAAACTCTCGTTCCAGATTACGTGTGGGGTTGGTCTGTGGGACCCTCACAACCGCCATTCCATTAAGCATTTTCTTTCCGCGTACCCTACGATGCATGTATAATATGTTCCTTGCAAAACATCCTAATTAGGGACAAGTTTTCCCATGGGTTTGCATTTAATTTGTTTCATGACCCAGCCCAGGCACAATGACTGAGCGCCCCAGATAATTGAAAATAATACTGTAGAACACTTCCCGCCATTCCTTTTCCATCATCCCATCCCCTTCCCAATTCTTAGGGCTTGCTTATTCCCTGTGCGCTCCGAACACGGACCCCTTTACCTGTCTCCCCTGCCCCTCTCTGACCTACCGAAGGATAATTTTTTCTTTTTAAAAATTTGTATTTTCTTTTTTGGTAAACCAGATTCTTGTATGAACCCCACCACACACACTCAAGCCACGTGTTGCAGTTGCTTCCAGTAAAAAGAGAGCCGGAAGATATTATGGAAGTCCCAGGCTGAGCCTTGATAGCCCGGACTTCTTGCCATTAATGCCTTGACCACATCCCTTCTTGCTGCTCTGTCAGCGTGACTCCCAAGTTCCTCCCTGCTACTCTTAGCAGCCTGTCAGCTTTCAGTGCCAGACCGGGAGCCCTTAAGCCCAGAGGCATTTCCAGCCCTGATCACTGCCAAAACCCTCTCCCCTCTTGTCTCACCCACACCAGCCCAGAAGGAGGTTGGGAGAGGAGACCCTCACCCCCTCTGTTTCTGTCCCATTTGTGCTATTTTCCTTCTGAGCCACTGAAGCTTTATCGAGCAAGAGGTTAAAGGATGTCTAATGTCTACAGATAATGGTGTGTTTCTCTAGAGGCATTCAACCGAAGTCACTAATAATCCATTTCCCAGTGTTCAGATGACCATTGCGTGCACTGTGCTTGCAAATTATTGTGGTGCATTCAAATTTAAGATAATTGAATTCCCTTCCAGGGTGTCAGACTTGTGCACGGTAGATGTCATCATCAGTTACTTCTATGGGATTTTTTACATCTTTGGTTTAATGTACATAATTTAATTCTCAGAAGAAGCTGCTGCTTCATTGGTGTCTTAGGTATGTAGTTATTTAGTCACTTAAAAGGTAATAATAATAATCATGTTGGTATTTCTTAAGCGCTTACAATGTGCAGAGCAGTTCTAAGAGCTGGGGTAGATACAGGGTAATCAGGTTGTCCCACGTGAGGCTCACAGTTAATCCCCATTTTACAGATGAGGTAACTGAGGCACAGATGACTTTGCCCACGGTCACACAGCTGACAAGTGGCAGAACCTGGATTCGAACTCAAGACCTCTGACTCCCAAGCCCGGGCTCTTTCCACTGAGCCACACTGCTCTGTTGGCCTAGCCCAAGAACATTTGTATATTGTTAAAATGTTTAATATTTATAACGGTTTTGCTTCACTGAGTAAGGGTTAGTGTCTAGTTACTACTGATAAATATTGGTGTGTTTTTCTAGAGTCGTTCTACTGATGTCACATTTTGGAATGTATGATTCAATTCCCCCCTGATTTTCTACTTACTAGTGTTTCATATTACTTGAAGCTTATTTTTTATTTAGTACATTATAATTTTTATGGATTTGCTAGACTTCTTCTGAGATTCTTTCAGACGCCTAAAATGTGTTTTCATTGCTTAGAACAGGACTTACAGGACAAACAGTCACGAAGGCAGGGTTCATGAAGAGTTCCCAAATGGGAACTTAAGGAAATTCAAGAATCCTTTCCTAACAGAAAGAGTGCCATTTGAGCAGCAGACTCATGCTATTGTATGTTGTTGATCTGGAGAAGTCACTTTTGGGCTCCCATTACTGTTCATTAGAATAATGATGTTATACTTTGAACTTCGGTATTCCCTCTCCTTAGTACACCTAGTTTTCACCATCGTCATCACCTTCATGACCAGAAGAGCACCTGCTGCGTGCAGCAAACTGTCTTTGATGCTTGAGGAGCATACTGCCATTGTTCTTGTCTGTCTGTCTCCGCCGATTAGACTGTAAGCCCATCAGAGGGCAGGGACTGTCTCTCTTTGTTACCAATTTGTACATTCCAAGTGCTTAGTACAGTGCTCTGCACATAGTAAGCGCTCAGTAAATACTATTGAATGAATGAATAAAAAGAAGTAAAAGATAAGAGTATCTGCCTAGAGGACTTAAAAATCGAATGGAAGAATGATAAAGTACATTATTGCTTTTATCATTATAGTGTCCAGGTGAAGGAATGGTAGGAGGTTGTCATTCGTAGTTTTGTAAGTGCACTGCAAAAAAACTGAGGTGTAAGAGCAGTTAACGATTTGTTGTCAAAGTGGGCCAGATTAAAACCTTACAACGGATTGCCAGACCAATGGACTGTTATTAAATAATAATAATAATAATAATTATGGTATTTGTTAGGCGCTTACTATGTGCTAAGTACCGTTCTAAGTGCTGGGGTAGATAAAGGGTAATCAGATTGTCCTCCGTGGGGCTCACATTTTTTAATCCCCATTTTTACAGATGAGGTAACTGAGGCCCAGAGAAGTGAAGTGACTAGCCCAAGGTTACACAGCAGACAAGTCGCGGTGCCGGGATTAGAACCCATGACCTCTGACTCCCAAGCTTGTGCTCTTTCCATTAAGCCACACTGCTTCTCTGAGCCACGCTGCATGGCTTACTGGAAGACCGAGGGAGTAGATGTCAGTGGAGCTGGGTTCCAAATACCCCACCCGCCACTGACCTGCTTTGTGACCTTGGGCAAGTCACTTAGCCTCTCTGAGCCACCATTTCCTCATCTGCAAAATGAGGATGGCATACTTGCTCTCCCCATCTCTTAGATTGTTAACCCTGCATGAGATAGGAACTCTGTCAGATCTGATTGTCTCATATCTCTCAGGGTCATCAGTCAACCAGTAATATTTACTGAGTGCTTATTCTATAAAGAGCACTGTACTGAGCACTTGGGAGGGGCGGTAGGTGCGAGTCCTACCCTCAAGGACCTTACAGTCTAGAAAGGAGGCAAATACACAGTGTTTCTCAGACTGAGCAGAGACATTCGACATTCCCTGTCACAAGGGAGTTTGAGGCTCAAGGAGGAGATAGTTGCAGTTGAGTGCACATATATCGGCCTGTGCTTGCATTCTGATGATGATGTTGGTATTTCTTAAGCGCTTACTATGTGCCGAGCACTGTTCTAAGCGCTGGGGTAGATACAAGGGAATCAGGTTGTCCCACGTGGGGCTCACGGTCTTAATCCCCATTTTACAGATGAGGCAACTGAGGCACTGAGAAGTTGTGTCTTGCCCAAAGTCACACAGTTGACAGGTGGACGAGCCGGGATTAGAACCCGTGACCTCTGACTCCTAAGCCCAGGCTCTTTCCACTGAGCCACGCTGCTTCTCTGTCAAGAGATTCTGGGTCAGTCTCGCTCGCCCCAGCATTATTCTTCATGCCCATCGGGTCACCCTTAGCCCAACGGTTGGCCCCCGTAAGTGCGTAATAAATTATTATTTTTGAGTCTAGTTTTGAGTCTACAAAGTAAAGACAAAAAGCCCAAGGCCACCTCTTCCCCTTTCCTTCGTTACCGTTTTTATGGGCAGAACTGGAAAACAGTTAAAAAAAAAAAAGACCAGTCCATAGGCTTTTAGATTGTTAGTGCAGTAAGGTTTTTGGGGAACTGATTTAGGAATTTAGACCAGTAGAGTTGACCCCCGACTTCCCCAATCCAAGTGTTTGGGTCTTTGAATATCGCCACCAGCATCTTTCCCAATAAGATTTTATTTTTTTAACCAGGGCATCATCTCAGCCAAGATATTAAAGGAAATGGCATTTTTATGAAAGGCCGAGTCATCCTCTGAAAGGTTCTCCGGGGTGTTCCCGGGGTATTCCACCATGATAGCGTCATGTAGTGGATAGAGCACGGGCCTGGGAGTCAGAAGATCATGGGTTCTAATCCCGGCCCCTCCACTTGTCTGCTCTGTGGCCTCGGGCAAGTCATTTCACTTCTCTGTGCCTCAGTTCCCTCATCTGTAAAATGGGGATGAAGACTGTGAGCCCCATGTGAGACAAGGACTGTGTCCAACCTGATTTGCTTGTATCCACCTCAGCGCTTAGTCCGGTGCCTGGCACACAATGAATGCTTAGAATAGTTCTTGGCATGTACTAAGCACTTAAATACCATCGTCATTATTATTATTAACAACAAAACCCAGTTATTATTAAAAGCCACTGTGCATGAAATCGCTTGGGAACCGAGCCTTCAGAGTAATAAGTATCAATACATCATGCTTATCAAAAATTGATGGTGTCTGGAAAGGAACTTCGGAAATCATCAATCAGAGGTGTTCATTGAGCACTTACTTTGGGCAGAGCACTGTACTGAGTGCTTGGGAGAGTACAATGCAGAGTTGATATTCATGTTCTCTGCCCACAAAGAACTTGTAGTCTACAGAGGGAGTCAGGCATTAAAATAACCATTCAGACTACTCTCCCGGGATCAGTAAAAATCCAGAAAGATTAGAAAAAGAATGCAAGTTTCATTCATCTTCCTGCAAGAGGAGAGCAAAGGGAGAGGGATGGGGTGGGAAGCATCCTACTTTTTTTCTCTGACATGTGAGTGCCATCGTTCACTGGCTGTATGGTAAAGCTAGCTGTATATTTTTCCTTTTAAACGCCATTTTCCAGGCCGCATCCTCTGCTCCCACCCTCCACAAGACTGCTTCCGCTTAGGGAAGCCGTCGAGATCAATTAGCAAGGTCAGCGAGGCTCCTATGTTGAAAACCCACAGCCTTGTTCATTTCTTTGGACTGGCCATTTCTCAAGCTTCGAGCCCTAAAACGTATTCCCTATTAGGAGTGAGTGTTTTAGAAGCAGTATTTATAGCCCGATATTTGACCGTTGCTGAACTTGGTTCATCCATCAATCCGGGGAATTTATTGAGCGCCTACTGATTTATTTACTGATTTACTAATTTATCGAGCAGCAGCGAGGCTCAGTGCAAAGAGCATGGGCTTAGGAGTCAGAGGTCATGGCTTCAAATCCCCGCTCTGCCACTTGGCAGCTGTGTGACTGTGGGCAAGTCACTTCACTTCTCTGTGCCTCAGTTATCTCATCTTTAAAATGGAGATGAAGACTGTGAGCCTCACGTGGGACAACCTGATTACCCTGTATCTACCCCAGCGCTTAGAACAGAACAAATACCAACATTATTAACATAATTATTACTGTGTGCAGAGCACCATTCTAAGCGCTTGGGAGAGAACACTATAACAGAATCCATCCCCAGCAGGAGTTTGCAGCGTAGAGGGGGTTCATGATGCTGGCCATACATTACGCCTATTAGCAATTTCAGTGTATCTCAGCATTGACGTTTCTAATACAGATGGCCTGGCGCCATCCCAAGCCGTCCTAGCTTTCTGGCAATTATTGTTTCCAAGAAAAGTGGTGGTACTGTATAAGTGGGTATGGTGTAATAGGCTTTATTTGTTAAGGATGAGGTCAGTGTGTGGGATGGCCTCAAGGAATCATTAGAAGAACCATAAGACTCTTGACTGTTAACATTTTTAAACAAATGCCATACTGTTGAGGACATTCAGTAGTGTCTGCCAGAAAATGAGAATATTTTCGGTGGCCTAGTTCAGTTGGTGAAACATGTCCTGCTCTTATAATTTTTTTTTAACTTGGCAGGCTAAAATACCAAATCTTTTTCTGATTTTAGAGCATGTCACGTTGCGTATGGGGAAGAGTGAGGTTTCTGAGCCGATCCGGGATTCTTTATGTCCCAGTTGAGGAGCTAGTTGTCGTGATTTGGCATTTAAGGGCACTCTTTTGGTCTCTTGTAGTTTGTATATGATTCTTCATGTTGTGCCGCCTCTTATTTAGACCTAAGATGCAGGAAATATTTGTTAGAAATCTCTAGAATTTCCCCAAAGAAACAGATTGGTAATTGAGAAACAGCGTGGCTCGATGGAAGAAACACAGGCCTGGGAGTCAGAGGACCTGGGTTCTAATGTCGGTTCTGCCACCTGCCTGCTGTGGGACCTTGGGCAAGTCACTTCACTTCTCTGGGCCTCAGTTTCCTCATCTGTAAAATGGGGGCAGCAGCACCTGTTTAGCTTCCTGCTTAGACTGTGAGTCTCCTGTAGGACGCCGCCTGTGTCCGACCTACTGGTGGTGTATCTCACTTTGGTGTTTAGCACAGTGCTTGGCACAGAGTAAATGCTTAGCAGATGCCATCCTCATTAATATTTTGATTAGTTCATTCAAATTAAATTTCCAAGAGCCAGAATTGGAAGTGAATCGAAGTTCCTAGTTAATGTTGTTGGGAGGTGGGGATTTTCAGTTGCTATAATTCAGGGACTGGGTCTAATCTGAACTTTTGGTATCTACCCCAGGGCTTAGCACAGTGCTTGACACAGAATAAGCACTAAATACCATCATTATCAGTCCAGTCGAATAAGTGAAAACTTAAAAAATGATCCTCCTGTCCCACCCTCCCTCAAATCCTCTCATCTCCCCCCATCCACCAAACTCACTCCACATACATAATTCTCTACCTCCTGGAAATATCCTCTAAATAAGTCCTCCATTTTCTACTCACCCTCAACCTACTGTGTGCCCAGCCTGCTACTAGACACTTGAAATCCAACAGTGGAAGGCAAAGGCACAGTTTTTGCCCTTGAGGAATTTACTGTATAGAGGGGGAGATGAGCGTGGATAGAACGTGGGTCTGGGAATCAGAAGGACCTGGGTTCTAATCCTGGCTCCGCCACTTATCTGCTGTGTGACCTGGGGCGAGTCACTTTACTCCTCCATGCCTCAGTTACCTCATGCTGTAAAATAAACACATAAAGCACTTACTATGTGCCAGGCACTGTTCGGGCAAATCGGATTGGACACAGTCCCTGTCCCACCTGGGACTCCCAGTCTTAATAATCATTTTACAGATGAAGTGGCTGAGGCCCAAGTGAAGTGACTTGCCCAAGGTCACATAGCAGGCAAGTGGTGGAACTGGGACTAGAGCCGGGCTGACTGCCAGGCCCGTGCTCTACTCACTGGGCCACATCGCTTTCCTAAGCTTGTAGCTGGAGCAAGTTAGGTGAGCATGTAGACATAATGATTACTGTATTATGAGTAATAATAGTAGACAGTATGGGAGCACCCACTGGATGCCGTGCACTGTACAGGAAGTATTTGAGAAGCCCTAGATGGAGATGGGGCATGTTCCTTTGCTTGCCAGGGGCAACTCTAATGAAGTTGTTCCTGAGCAAGGAAGACGCTGAGATTGCCCTTAAAAATGAATTCAAATCTGATTCATCAGGAAGAGTTTAGCGCAGTTATTGGGTTTGACTAGGTTAGACTTGTTGAGCTCTCAGTCTTGTTGATTTTTCAATCCTCCTACTTTGATGCTGAGCCCCATGTGGGCTGATTAACCTGTATCTGCCCCAGCACCGAGTACAGTGCTTGGCCCAGAGTAAGCACATACTACTATTATTATTGTCTATTTTTCAGTCCACTTAGGTTGGAGCTTAGCCTTTCTGCCATTTCACTTTCATGTGCCGAGCCTTATGATGTTTGCCTGTGGATATTCTGAATTGCCTCCAAACGTGAACTTTAATTAGAGGCTCTTCCGTGGTTCTGTCTTTTAGAGAAGAAAATTAAAGTTGAGGTGGAGTAGGTCATTAAGCTTTACCGGGAGGCGAGTTGGGAAAGCGTGTTTTCCCTTGTGCATAGTTGAGGGTTGCTGTTTGGCATGGCTACTTCTGCGGAGAAGGTCCAAGATAGTGGGTGTGAGCTCATAATAATTTTGCCATTCGCACCAACTCCTCTTCTGACACATTTTCACCCTTCTGTGAGAAGAGAGCAGACTAGACTAAGGAGAAGCAGTGCGGCTTAGTGGGTAGACCACGGGGCTGGGAGTCAGAAGGACCTGGGTCCTAATTCTGGCTCCGCCTCATGTCTGCTGTCTGATCTTGGGCAAGTCACTTCTCTGGGCCTCATCTGGGGAATGGGGATTGACTGTGAACCCCATGGGGGACAGGGGCTGTGTTCAACCTGATTAACTCATATCTACCTTAGCACTTAACAGTGCTTGGCACATAGTAAGCACTTGACAATTACCATAAATATTATTATTGGAGCAAGGAGTCATACAGGACTACTGCTACGTGAAGAAAAAGGGAGATTGTTTCTTCTGGGCTGCTCCTTGGAATGTTTGGTAGAGCTTTCAGTCACTCCAGGTGAATGGAGAGAGCTCTCTCACTGTGTTTAGTATATTGCAGGAGTGGGGAGAATTTCAAGATCTCTTTTGCTTTAATACTGACCCTAAAAAATCAGTCCAACAGCAAAGTGATTGAAAACAGCCAGCACTCGATGGGAGAAGCATACAGCCCAGTCTCTAAAATGGAATCTGTTGTCCAGTTGATTAACTTCCACAAACCTAGAATCTCTTTCACTTTTTAACCTAGAATGTAGATGCCTTATATCTACCACTTACTGTATGCTTCTGGGATGATCGTTGATAATTCATCTTATTTTAGCTAAATTAAGGTGGTGGGGTTTTTTTTTTTTTGTGGTCTCTGAAAAAGAAGTGACAGTTATTTGGATGAGATTCAGAATCGAGTGAACAGAAGGATTGATTCGAGGCAAAATTCCTGGAAGACGGATCTTTTCCTGGAATTTCAAAAATGTATAAAAATCACCCTCCTTCTCCATCTCCAGAATTCAGAAAAAATATCAATCAATGGTATGTGTTGAGCGCTTTCTGTGTGCAGAGCAGGGTACGAAGCTTTCGAGAGAGGATAATTATGCTAGAGTTGGTAGAAATATTCCCTGCCCACACAGAGCAAGGTGGGGAGATAGACATTAAAGTAAATTGCCAGTGTGTGTGTAAGTACTGTGAGGACAAGGGTGGGGTGAATGTTAAGTGCTTAAAGGGTGCAAGATCCAAGTGCATAGGAAACGTAGAAGGAAGAGGGAGTAGGGGAAATGAGGGCTTAGGAAAGTCCTCTTGGAGGAAGTATGGTTTTCAATAAGGCTCTGAAGGTGGGGAGAGTGCGGTCTGTTGGAAATGAAAGAGGGAGGAAGTCCTAGGCCGGGGGAGGACGTGGGCAAGGGGTTGGCGGCGAGAAAGATGAGATCGAGGTACAGTGAGTAATTTGGCATCAGAGTGAAGCGTGCCAACGGGGTTGTGGTAGGAAGTCAGCGAGGTAGGATAGGAGTGGTGCGAGCCGATTGAGTGCTCTGAATCCAGGTTTCTGTTTGATGGGGGGGTGGTTGGGTCACCACTGGAGATTCTTGAAGAGTGGGGAGATGTGACTGAACCTTTTTTAGTGGAATGATCTGGGAAGCTGAGTGTGGACTGGAGTGGAGAGAGACAGGAGTCAGGAAGGTCAGTGAGGAGGCAGATGTAGTAGTTAAGGTGGAATAGGATAAGTGCTTGGATAATCATAATAATAATTGTGATATTAAGCGCTTACTGTGTGCCAGGCACTTAACTAAGCACTGGGGTGGACACAAGCAAATCGGGTTGGACAAAGTCCCCATCCCGAGTGGGGCTCACAGGCTCAATCCCCATTTTACAGATGAGTTAATTGAGGCTCAGAGGAGTGAAGTGACTTGCCCAAGGTCACTCAGCAGGCAAATGGTAGAGCTGGGTTTAGAACCCATGACCTTTCGACTCCCAGGTCCGTGCCCTATCCAGCACTCCATCCTGCTTCTGGACAACAGCGTACTAGTATGGATGGAGAGAAAAGGGCTGGTTTTTTTTTAGCGACGTTGTGAAGGTTTTTAACTGAAAATATTCACTTAAAAGCAAGACACAAGAAAGGAGAGGGTAGAGTTGAACTACATTTTCTATCACAGTGTGGAGTAATAATCCCCATTTTGCAGATGAGGTAACTGAGGCACAGAGAAGTGAAGTGATTTACCCAAGTTCACACAGCAGACAAGTATTGAAGCTGATTAGAACCCAGGTCCTTTTGACTCCTTCTGACTCCTAGGACTGTGATTTTAAGCCAGGAATTTTGAGTTCAGACCCCATCCAGGGTCGAAGCGGTTATTTGGAAGCAGAGCGACCTCTTGGATTAAAGCATGGGCCTGGACACCAGAGGACTCGGGTTCTAATGTGGCTTCTACACTTGCCTGCTGTGTGACCTTGGACAAACTGCTTAACTTCTCTGCCTCGGTTTCCTCAACTGCAAAATGGGGATTCAATACCCGTTCTCCCACCTCTTTAGACTGTAAACCCCATGTGGGACAGGGATTCTATTCAGCCTGATTAACTTGTGTCTACCCCAGTGTTTAGAACAGTGCTTGATGTATAGTAAGCACTTAATAAATGCCATTTAAAAAATGCCTTGGTCATGTTTTAACTCTGGCTTGGAACTTCCTCTCGTTTTATTTCCAGCCTCTCAACCTCTTACTGGACTGTGAGTTCCTTGAAGGCAGGGAGGAAGTCTGCCAATTGTGTTGCATTGTATTCTCCCAAGTGCTTAGTGAGGTAGTCTGTTCATAGGAGGGAGGCAGAGAGAGAAAGAGAGAAAGAGAAAGGAAAGAAGAAAAAGAATATGAAGCTTTGCTGGGAAACAGATGGGTGAGGAAGAGGTAGATTGATTGAAAAAGGCTAAGTAATTAATGAACTAGCCTCAGGACGCTAGGATCAGGGAATTCTTTTTGAATCTATCCTATAATTACTGCTGGAGATAAGTGGTTTTGAAGAGAGCATAAGATAACTGTAATTGCCTGGCTCCTGTGAAGTGGTAATCCAAATCAAAATTGCTATTTAAGGAGGGAATTTTCCCCCCAATTTTTCAACATGAACACCCACCCCCTTACATGGTATTAAACTTTGAGGAACATCTTTAGAATCTGAATGGGTTTTGTGAATCCTTATTCACTATTCTTTCCCCAGTTGTCATCGCTAGCCCTCTAGAAACGTCGTCTGCAGTGGAATTTTCCATTGGCAATTGAAATACTTGGGAGAGACATTAAATAATTTAACGGTAATTTTCAAGCACATATGTAGGGCGATGTTTATTCTGAATCCACATTTAAGTTAAATTTTATTGCTCTGACCCAGAAGTTTGTTCAAATTTTTTATTTTTCCATTCCTCCTCAGCCATCTATTAATTGACATGATAGCCAAAATTTCATGTAATCTGAGCCGAGTTGTAGGGTCAGAGGTCCAAGCAGGAATAGAAGAGGACCTGAGCTTCCTTTCCAAGTGAGGCACCCCTCTGGATGGCTGATAAAATTTTATGGGGGCTAGGCAACGGCAATCTGCCCCCTACTACTTAGGGGCTCCCCTGGCCAGAAGCAGCTCTAAAAGGGGAAGGCAGGAGTGTTTGCAGGACTGGTATATGAACCTGGCCCCAGGTGGCTGGGATTCAATTGACTTTGGACCACCCCACCATCTTAGGCCGCGCTGGGCCTGTGAATCCAGCCTTTGTACCAGATGTGCAGAGGTAGCCAGCCTGCAGATCCAGGGGAGAAGGGTTTGGGGGAAGGGAGCAAGTGAAGGTAACCAGAATCTGGGACTGGCCTTGTTGGCCCCTTGTTCATGTTCTCCCAACTCTGTTTTGGAGACTATTACTCTGTAAAAGTGGAGAGAAAGGTGAGGAGGAGGTGACCGGAAGATGGCAAAATACATTCTTTAGGACGATTCATTCATTCAGTTGTATTTATTGAGCACTTACTGTATGCAGAGCACTGTACTCAGCGCTTGGGAGGTTACAATACCACTATAAACAGTTACATTCCCTGCCCATAACCGGCTTCCAGTCTAGCGTAGGGGAGACAGACTTCAATGCAAATAAATAAATTACAAATATGGACAGAAGTGCTTTGAGGCTGGGAGGGGGAAAGAGCAAAGGGAGCAAGGCAGGGCGATGCAGAAGGGAGTGGGAGGTGAGGAAAAATGGGGCTTAGTCTGGGAAAACTTCTTGGAGATGTCCCTTCAATAAGGCTTTGAAGTGGGGAGAGTAATAATCTGTGGATTAGAGACGGGAGGGCATTCCAGGCCAGAGGCAGGACATAAGTTAGGGGGCATTGGCGAGATAAGTGAGATTGAGGAGAACACAGAAGTTTAGCACTAGAAGAGCAGAGTGTGCTGGCTGGGTTGTAGAAGCAGAAAAGTGGGGCGAGGTATGAGGGGGCAAGGGGGTGGACTGCTTTAAAGCCAGTGGTAAGGAGTCCCTAAACGCTTGCCATGAGGAAAGTAAAAATCGCAGTCAAGTAACCCTCATTCTGGATTTCCCCATTTCCTGTTTCAGCTTCTATTTGAGCAGAAGCTGCTAATTATATGAGAACTTGTACCCTCTTTCTTTCCTTATAAGGACCGTCCTGCTTCCCTCATACTGCCTGCCAACAGCCAGAACCACAGCTCGGCTTTGTTATGGGGATTCGTTTCAATCCAGTTTTTTAAGTAAGCATGGAATAATTATCCCCGGTATTATTAATCTGTAGAGAGTGAGTGGGTTCCTTCAGTAGATAGAGCAGTGTTATCCCACTTTCTCGGATGTTATGATTTAGACGAGTCAGTTTACCCTTCAGCTTAATTCCTTTGCGTGGAAGATGGGGGTGGTATTTATTTCTTGCCTCACAGATAGCATGGGGAGATTGTTTGCAGAAAGCTTTGAAGGTGAAAAACCAATGTAGGAAAACTTAATGTTGCTTATAATTAGCACCGTAATTTTGTTTCAACCTCCTACATATCTCCTGGTAATCCTGAGTTTTGTTTCTTCATCTGCTTCCCCATTCCTTTCCCACCTTTGGTCTTAACTTCACTTTAGGAAGGAGAAATGGTGGGATGTGGGGATGGGGGTGGTAGTGACAGTTGCTTCTGGAAGTGAAAATTAGTAGAACTAATAATAGTATTTATTAAGTGTCTTGTATGCAAAGCACTCTACCTTAAAAATAATACACAGGGCAGAGTTAGACACCATTCTCTGTCCTTTGGAACTCATAGTAGTAGAAAAAGGCAAGGAGAGGGAACCAAGGGATAGTCACATAAGGAAAGATGAAAGAGACAAAACCAAAAAGATCAATGGGGTACCGTGGCTATAGGAGAGTAGCTTCAGGGTCCCTAAACCGTCCCAGCCACAGTGACCATTAAAGATACAACCTTTCCAGTGACAACAGCGGAGATGGCAGTATTTTTGTTCACAGAGAGGTGCTTGCAGTCTAGATGGCTTGATCTGAGGAAGGAGAGAGGGTGATGGTGATGGCACCGGGGAGGGGGAACAGTGCTGTTCATGATAAGGATTTAGGGAGAGAAGAGAGGAGGAAGAAATAAGTAACACATAGATCCCGTTAATGCCCTATCCAGACAGAAAATCCGAGCTGTGAGTTGGGATCGTTCTGTCATTTTGTCATAGCCCAGTACCGACTGGTGCTTTAGTGATCTAGACTCTCAGATTAGATAATAATAAAAATGATGGTATTTATTAGGGGCTTACTATGTGCCAGGCCAGTACTAAGCACTGGAGTGGTTACAAGCAGATCGGGTTGGACATAGTCCCTGTCCCAAGTGGGGCTCGCAGCAGCATGGCATAGTGGATAGAGCAGGGGCCTGGGAGTCAGAAGGTCTTGGGTTCTGTTCCCGGCTCTGCCACTTGTCTGCCGTCTGACCTTGGATAAGTCAGTTTACTTCTCTGTGCCTCAGTTCCCTCATCTGTCAGATGGGGATTGAGACTGTCAGCCCCGTGTGGGACAGGGACCATGTCTAACCCGCTTTGTTTGCCTCCACCACAACGCTTCGTACAGTGCTTGGCACATAGCACTTAACAAATACGGTCATTATTAATGCTGTGCACCCACTCAGCGCTTAATAAATAGTAAGTATAACCACAATCGATGAATGGTATTTATTGAATGCTTACTATGTGCAGAGCACCGTACTAAGCGCTTGGGAGAGTACGATGCAACAAAATGCAGATAACATTCCCTGCCCATAAGGAGTTTATAATCTAGAGATGAGCTTACAGTCTAGAGTACTAGCCGTACAGTACGTGTAACAAATTTACGCATGTATCCCCTTCTACTTTTTCCTTCTGTCTATTCTGAGTATTTCTGCATCTCTCTCCCTCACTAAATTGTAAGATCCTTGAGGGCAGAGATTAGGTCTATTTATTGTACCCTCCCAAGCTTGTACCGTGTTCTGTGCACAGCAGGCTCTCAATAAATACTCTTGATTGACATTCAGCCAGTAGTATTAAGCGCTCAATAGTAAGCGCTCAATAAATACTATTGAATGAATAGTATTGAGTGTTCACTCTGTGCAGAGCACTATACTTTGTCTCCTCCTCTAGACTGTAAGCTCCTTCTGGCAGGGAACCCTCTACCAACTGTCTTGTGTTTTACTCTCCCATGTGCTTAGTACATGCTCTGCACACAGCCTGTAATTCATTCATTCAATAGTATTTATTGAGTGCTTACTATGTGCAGAGCACTGTACTAAGCACTTGGAATGTACAATTGGGCAACAGATAGAGACAGTCCCTGCCAATGAGGGGCTCACAATCTAAACGGGGGAGATAGACAGCAGAGCAAAACAGAACAAAACAACTTCAGCAAGATAGAGTCATAGAGATATGCACATCATTAACAAAATAAATAGGGTAATAAATAATATATACAAATATGCACAGTGCTGAGGAGAGGGAAGGGGGAAGAGCAGAGGGCGGAAACGGGGGAATGGGGAGGGGAGGAGCAGAAGGAAAGGGAGGGTTCAGTCTGGGAAGCCTTCCTGGAAGAGGCGAGCTCTGAGTAGGGTTTTGAAGAGAGGAAGAGAGTTAATAAATACCACTGTTTGAGTACAGCAGAATTATTCATTCATTCAATAGTATCTATTGAGCGCTTACTATGTGCAGAGCACTGGACTAAGCGCTTGGAATGTACAAGTAGATGTGAACCCTGCCCTCGGGAAGTTTATAGTCTTGCAGGGGAGACGGACATTAAAATTACAGATAAGAAGCAACAGAATTTAAGGATACATCCAGAAATGCTATTGTTGGGAGAGGGGTGGGGAGAAGCAGTATGGTGTAGTGGATAGAGCACGGGCTTGGGAGTCAAAAGGGCATCAGTTCTAAGCCTGATACCGCCACTTGTCTGCCATATGACCTTGGACAAGTCTCTTCACTTCTCTGGGCCTCAGTTACCTCATTTGTAAAATGGGGATTTAGACTGTGAGCCCCTCGTGGGACAGGAACTGCGGCCAAACCGATTTGCTTGTATCCACCCCAGCGCGTAGTACAGCACCTGGCACATAGTAAGCACTTAAAAACTACCACAATTATTACTATTTTCATCATCCAGTTGCTTACGGGGTAAGGAGTCAGGCGCATAGGGGAACAGAAGTGATGATGTGGCAGAACATGGGTAATTAGGGTGAGGGATGAGAGGTAAATCAGGGTATACCCCCTGAAAAAGATGTAATTTTAGAAGGGCTTTGAAGATTTGGTGTGTGAACGCAAGGCTGTCAGCGAGACAGGAGAATGAGGAGCTGCAGAGCTTAGCTTTAGAGAAGAAAAGCAGGCAGGTTTGGTGGTTGTGGGAAAGGGGCGAGGTTAAATATCGGGGGGGAGAGCCGATTGAGAGCCTTAAAGCCCGTGATGAGTCATGTCTACCCGTTGCAGAGATAGACAGGCAATTTTGCAGAGATAGACAGGCAATCGTTGGAGGGTTTTTGAAGGGTGGGGAGACAGGTGCAGGGCAATTTTTAAGAAAATGATGATAGCAGCGAAGTGAGTATCATCTGGAGGCAGGGAGATCCGCGAGGAGGCCCGTGCAGTGGGAGAGTTGCCCTATGGCAAGTGCTTAGACTAGCATGATGGTGGGTCTATCTTCCGCCCCCATCCCTTCCCCCCCCAAAATTGCGAACTGTATTCTGTTGTTCTGTCCCTCATGCTTAGTTCAGTGCTCTGCACACTGGAAGTGCTCAATAAATGCCACTGATTAACTGATGGCAATTCGAATGGAGGGCAAGAATTGGATTTGGAATTGTGAAGAAAGAACCGAACGGATTTAGTGACTGGCTGACTATGCGAGTTGGAAAAGAGAAAGGAGGTTGAGGATGGTGCCGTGGTTGTGACTGGAGTCGGGAGAAGACTTGGGAGGGAAGGTAGTTGCTTAGCATATTCTGAAGAAGTTTGGCTTTTTTTTTTTAAAAAAAAATGTCGGTATTTGTTAAGCGCTTACTATGTGCAGGGCACTGTTGTAAGCGCTGGGGTATATAGGGTAATCAGGTTGTCCCACATGAGGCTCACAGTCTTCATCCCCATTTTCCAGAGGAGGTAACTGAGGCACAGAGAAGTTAAGTGACTTGCCCAGTGGCATTTGTTAAATGCTTACTATGTGTCAAACACCGTTCTGAGCACTGGGGTCAGTTGGGTGGGACACACTCCCTGTCCCTCATGGGCTCACAGTTTAAGTAGGAGGGAGAACAGTTTTGAAGTCCCGTTTTACAGTTGAGGAAATTGAGGCACAGAGAAGTCAAGGGACTTGCTCAAGGTCACACAGCATGCAGTTGGCAGAGCCGGGATGAGGACCCAGGTCCTGTGCCTCCAAGGCCTGTGCTCTTTCCTCTAGGCCATGCTGCTTCTCCATTGCCTCCTTTCTCTTGTTTCCCCTTGCCTCTTTATCTCCTCGTTTAAGTGTGTGTGTCTGTGTCTGTTTAATAGCTGGCCAGGTGAACCCCAAGGAGACTTGCATACCTGCTTAACCTCAATAATAAAGATAAGAGCTCCACTCCCCCACTTTGTTTGGCCAGAGTGTAGATAGAGGATCCTGATAACTATCAGATGACTGACAGATGTGGAAATCTTCACTGGAATAATCTTCAAGATAAAACTCTCTTTCATTCATTCATCAACCAACATCCACTGAAGATATCTAAAAATTATACATTGAGAGTACTTATTTAAAAAGAAGACTATGTTTGGTGTATAGAAGCTAGGTTCCTAAGGCCTGGCATATTTTTTTCTCTGCTGTCTTCCCTCTTTTCAAACACCACAGATTTCTTTCTTTGCAGGTTCACTCTGAAAGGAATACTGCATGACCCTGCAGGGTTCTTTATTCTTCTCTAGAGGAAGTTGTTGCCAGTAGGAAGTGAATATATGTGACCTGGCAGATCTTATTCTTAGAACTCTGACATAACATGCGTGCAGAAGTTTTTGAGAAACAAGGAAGTAAATAGTCTGTGGGCTCTGTGGCTCGTGGCCCTTTAAAGAAAATATCTCTCTCATTAGACTTGCTTATGAGTGTCACATCTGTCATCTTTCCTTTATGGTAATTCTGCTCACCACTCATTACTTCTCAGTGCCTGCAGAGTTGCCAGAGATCAAGTGTCCACAGGGGAGGTTGCTTTGGATGCCTTTATCTGAGAATTGCTTTTCTCTCTCCTCTCATTTTTCTACCCCCCACCCTGTCCTAGCTCCCCAGTTTTCCTGTGCTCCCAGTTTGCCTGTGCTCCCTAGAAGTCCATCAAGGCAGAAGCATTTGCCTAGCTGCCCCTGCACTAAGGGAAAAGCAGTCAGGGAAAAGAAGGAAAGTAGCTCCATCCATCAAGCGTATTTATTGAGTGCTTACTGGGTGTCTCTTCCTCCTCCTTTCACCTCCCCTTCTAACACACTTCTGCTCCAAAGCCTCCTATTTTTTATTTCTTTTTATGGGTACTTAAGTGCTTACCAGCTACCAGGCACTGTACCAAATCCTCGACAAGCTAATCCGGTTGAACACAGTCCGTGTTCCACATGGGACTCACAAACTTAATCCCCATTTTACAGATGAGTAACTGAGGCCTACAGAAGTGAAGAGACTTTCCCAAGGTCACACAGCAGACAAGTGGCAGAGCTGAGATTGGAACCCAGGTCCTCCTGTCTCCCAGGCACGTGCTCTATCCACTAGGCCAGGGTGATTTTCTGCTCTTTCCTCTCCTGCCTTCTAAAGGGTGTAATGTTAGTTCACTGATGGGACATTCTGATTTAGGAGGCTCAGTCCCGACACCGTGGGACATGTTTTTGTCTTTACTAGGTCATGAATGTGTGGGATTTGTTCCTACCCCCAAAAATTGAAATATACAGGCCATCCAGCCATTGGGAACAGTCGAATAGGGCAGCATGGTATTGTGGATAGAACACAGGCCTGGGAGTCAGAAGGTCGTGGGTTCTAATCCCAGCTACGCCTCTTGTCTGCTGTGTTATCTTGGGCAAGTCACTTCTCCAGGCCTCAGTTCCCTCGTCTGTAAAATGGGGGTTGAGACTGTGAGCCCCACGTCGGGCAGGGACTGTGTCCAACCCCATTTGCTGTTTCCACCCCAGCTCTTAGTGCAAGGCCTGGCACATTGTAAGCGCTTAACAAATACCACAATGATTAAGGAGAGAAAAAAGCACACCTCCTTGCACATTTGTCCCTCTGTGGGGTAACAGAGGATCAGGAGAGAGGGGTGCGTGGGGAGTGAGCCCGTTGTTGGGCAGGGATTGTCTCTATCTCTTGCCGAATTGTACATTCCAAGCGCTTAGTAAGTGCTCTGCGCACAGTAAGCGCTCAATAAATACGATTGACCCATGCAGGGTTAGTTGCCCTGGGCCATGGCTCTGATATCACTAGTTACTTGGAGAACAGACTAAACAAAGTATGAGGCATGAGCCCTCCCCTCCAGGAACTTGCCGCGTAAAGGGAAGGCAGGGCAAAAAAATCCATAACTGAACAATAATAATGGCGTTTCCTGCCGGGAATAGCTGACCACCTATTGCCTGAAACCAATAGATTGTAAGTTCCTTGTGGGCAGGGAACTGTCGTACTCTCCCAAGCTCTGGGAAGAGACAGACACTACAGTAAATCACAGGTAGGAAGCAGCGTGGCCTAGTGGGAAAAGCACGGGCTGTGGAGTCAGTGGACCTGGGTTCTAATGTTAACTCCACCGCGTCTGCTGTGTGACCTTGGGCAAGTCACCTCATTTCTGTGCTTCAGTTACTTCATCTGAAAAAATGGGGATTAGATCAATAACAATATTATTAATAAACTAATATATGAGGTTGCCGAAATGGTTGGGAAAGCCGGTGAATTAATCAGGGAAAGCCTCCTGGAGGAGGTGGCTTTTTCGAAGGGCTTTGGCTGAGCTCCATCTCTTCCTATCTGCAGATGGCAACTCCCCAAACTATAATATTTACTGCATAATTGACCTCACTGCATAATCCCCCTCCATTCCCATGATTTTTGAGGAGGAAATGAATTATATCTATATCTATATCTATATATATATAGGTTTTTTTAAATATTCATTCAACGGTATTGAGAACTTACTGTGTGCAGAGCACTGTACTAAGTGCTTGGGAGAGTGCAATGCAACAATAAACAGATTCCCTGCCTATAAGGAGCTTGCAGTCTAGAGGAGGGAAGACAGACATCAATACAAATAAATAAATGACAGATATGCACATAAGTGCTGAGGGGCTGGAAGGGGGGAAGAACAAAGAGAGCAAGTCAGGGTGACATAGAAGGGAGGGGAAGAAGAGGAAAGGGGGGCTTAATCAGGGAAGGCCTCTTGGAGGAGATGCACTTTCAATAGAGAAGCAGCATGGGTCAGTGGAAAGAGCACGGGCTTTGGAGTCAGAGGTCATGGGTTCAAATCTCGGCTTTGCCATTTGTCAGCTGTGTGACTGTGGGCAAGTCACTTAACTTCTCTGTGCCTCAGTTACCTCATCTGTAAAATGGGGATTAAGACTGTGAGCCCCACGTGGGACAATCTGATTCCCCTTTGTCTACCCCAGTGCTTAGAACAGTGCTCTGCACATAGTAAGCGCTTAACAAATACCAACATTATTATTATTATTATTAATAAGGCTTTGAAATGGGGGAGAGTAATTGTCCCTCAGATATGAGAAGGGAGATTGTTCCAGGCCAGAGCCAGGACATGGGCAAAAGGTCGGCGACGAGATAGATGAGATGGAGGTACAGTGAGTAGGTTGGCATTAGAGGAGCGGAGTGTGCGGGCCAGGTTGTAGTAGGAGAGTAGGGAGGTGAGGTAGGTAGGTGGTGATCGACTGCTTTAAAACCAATGGTGAGAAGTTTTTGTTCGATGCAGAGCTGGATGAGCAACCACTGGAGTGTTCTGAGGAGTGGGGTGATGGGTCCTGAATTTTTTTTAAGGAATGAGAGGGGTGTGGAGTAGAAGAAAGAGAAGAAAAAATCCACTAACCCCACAGGCACAGACCTACAGGGAAGAGAGGGAATTTCTTCACTAAGACTAAGGAGCAGGGAGAGGGGATTAATTCATTGAGGGCTGTAGCAGTAAAAGATGCAACTTCAAGTGCCCTCTGACCTTTTTCTTTCTTTTTCTGTTCTTTCTTCCTGCTTTTTCCTTCTCTTTTCCCTCCTCCCCTATTTGCTGGAAGTGGGTCTGGTGTGACTCTATGTAGTAGCCTCCTGTCTGTTTTGGGGTTGCAAAAATAATGCAAAAAGTGGAGCAGTTGTGTGAGGTAAGATGGTGTCCCTCAAGCCTTCGGAATCCTGGCCAGCGAGTCATCACGAGAGTGTTATGAGAAGCAGCGTGGCTCAGTGGAAAGAACACGGGCTCGGGAGTCCGAGGATATGGGTTCTAATTTTGGCTCCGCCACTTGTCTGCTGTGTGACCTTAGGCAAGTCACTGAACTTCTCTGTGCCTCCGTTACCTCAGCTGTCAAATGGGGATGAAGACTGTGAGCCTCACGTGGGACAGCCTGATTACCTTGTACCTACCCCAGCAGTTACAACAGTGCTTGGCGCTTAACAAATACCATTATTATTGTGTGTTCATTCATTCAATAGTATTTATTGAGTGCTTACTGTGTGCAGAGCACTGTACTGAGCACTTGGCAGTTGTTCTTCCCCGTCTTTCCCATCACTGTTGCCAACACCACTATCCTCCCTGTCTCCCAAGCCCATAACCTTGGTGGTCTCCTCAACTCATTTCTCTCATTCCACCCACCTATTCGGTCCGTCACCAAATCCTGCCGGTTCAACCTTCCCGACATTGCTAAAATCCCCCCTTTCCTCACCATCCAGACTATTACCATGCTGAACCAAGGACCATCGAATCCTGCCTTGACTCCTGCCCCCGCCCCCTCGCCGACCTCCCTGCCTCCCGTCTCTCCCCACTCCACTCCATACTTCACTCCGCTGCACTGATCACTCATCAACAAAAACGTTCCGTCGGTGTCCCCCCGCTCCTCAGGAAACTCCAGGGGCTGCTCGTCCACCTCCGTATCAGATAGAGACTCCCGAACATCGGCTTTAAAGCAATCGTTCAGCTCGCCCCACCCTTCCGCACCTCACTAATCTCCTACTACAGCCCAGCCCACACACTCCGTTCCTCTGGCGCCGTTTTACTGTGCCCCAGTCTCGTCTGCCTCTCTGCGGACCCCTCTCCCACATTCTCTCCCTTGCCTGGCACTCACCCCACCTCCATAAAAGCCTGTCCACCACCTCTCTTCGCTCTCTAAGCGTTATGAAGGCCACATCTTCTCCAGAAGACCTTGTCCCATTAAACTGTCTTTTCCCCGGCTGGCTCTCCCGTCTGCATTGTCTGTGCACTTCGATCCGTGACCTCTGGACATTTGATAGTCTCCCCACCTCCACAGCACTTGTGTACATATCTTTATATATTGCAGATTACGTATTCATGTTCATGTCTCTCTCCCCCTCTGGATTGTAAACTTGTTAGGAGCGGGGAACGTGTCAGCCGGTTCTGTTGTATTGTACTCGCCCAGGTGCTTAGTAGAGTACTCTGCACATTCATTCATTCAGTAGTATTTATTGAGCGCTTACTATGTGCAGAGCAGTGTACTAAGCGCTTGGAATGTACAATTTGGCACCAGATAGAGACCATCCCTGCCCATTGATGGGCTCACAGTCTAATCGGGGGAGACGGACGGACAAAAACAAGACAACTTAATCACGATAAACAGAATCAAGGGATGTACACCTCATTAATAAAATAAGTAAGCGCTCTGTAAAGACTATTGATTGATTGTTTGTGTTAACATACAGCCCCTCCCCAAGTGTTCGGTTTTGGGGATTTGAGTCTTTAAAATTTTTATACTATTTGATAATTGTAATATTGGAAGTAGATAAGCGCTTACTGTGTGCCAGGCACTGTACTAAGCTCTGCAATAGGTACAAACTGAACAAGTTGGACACAGTCCGTGTCCACATGGGGCTCACAGTCATTATCCCCATTTTACAGATGAGGCAACTGAGGCACAGAGAAGTTAGGTGACTTACCCAAGGTCATACACCGGATAAGTGGTAGAGCCTGGATTAGAGCCCAGGTTCTTTTGACTCCCAGGGCCATGCTCTTCTCACTAGGCCTCGCTGCTTCTCCATCAACAACATTAGTTGTCTGTTTCTTCAGATCTCCATTATGCCAGGCATTTGATTAAAAAAGATGAGCAGAAAAGATGTTCATTGACTCTTGGAGGGAAGCTTACAAGAGACTAAAGATAAAGAAGAGGATTTCAACTGGGGGAGGAGGGAGGTTCCTTTATATCTTGCGGTGTGCTTTACCACCACCCAACTCTCAAAATGAAAAGACCAGAAAATCAAAGAAATCCCCTTCACTTCCTAAATTGTAATGTAAAATTGCCAAAGAGGACACACCGACTTTATTGGTGTATTACATTTGGAGGGGTGGAGGGTTAATGAATGTGGTTACTACTCTCACACTCTTTCAGTGTTTGCCCAGGCTGCTTCAACCGTCTCTTCTGACTTTAAGGAAGGAGGGTGGAAGCGGGGTATGGAGGGAGGGGAAAAGAGAGGTAGAAAAAGGAGAAGAGGGGAAAAGATAAACGTGACCTATAGCACAAGTACAGCAGACTTTTTTGTAATGCCATTAGTAGCTGAAAGTATCAAGGTTATTTCTGCCAAGTGTAATTGAGGTATTTAGCACATAAAATTTGAAATATTAGACATAAATGCATTAAAGCAGATTCTTTTAAGTACTAGGATTATGTTGCATTTCAGTAGCCATCAGTCCTTAAACATGGAAGCATTTTCTTTTACTATCTATCCTGTTTTCAGTATCAATCAGTGGTATTTATTGAGGGCTGACTTTATGCAGAACACTGTACTAAGTGCTCGGGATAGTACAGTTCAGATGGTAGACACAATCCCTGCTCTCGTGGACTTTACAGTCTAGCGGGAGATGAATATTAAATGACAGGTAATTTATTGGACTGCATGCTCAATGAGGGCAGGGAATGTGTCTACCAACTCTGTTACATTGTTCCCTCCCAAACACAGTGCTCTAAATGCAGCTGATTTACTGACTGTAAGGGAAGCAACCTAGTATAAAGATATGTACCTAAATGTTGTGGAGCTGGGCGTAAAGTGAGTTCCTAAGTGCTTAGGGAGCAGGACTAAGTATATGGCTCAAGCAGTAGGGTGGAGGGATACATATATATATATAATAATTATATATATATATATATATATAATTATATGTATTAAGTACATATTACTACATTTTTTATGTAGTATGTGTCAGTATCTTTAAAATATCTTTAATTGTCTAGTTGCTAATAACAATAATAATAGTAATTGTGGTATTTAAGTGCTTACTATGTGCCAGGCCCTGTACTAAGTACTGGGGTGGATACAAGCAAACCGAGTTGGACACAGAGTCAGTCCCACTTGGGGCTCACAGTCTTAATCCCCATTTTGCAGGTGAGGTAACTGAGGCAGAGAGAAGTGAAGTGACTTGCCCAAGGGCACACAGACAAGAGGTGGAACCAGGATTAAATCCCAGGTCCTTCTGACTCCCAGGCCCGGGCTCTATCCACTAGCCCATGCTGTTCATCTCCCTCCTGTGTAGTTCTGTTTTGCTATATCTTATATAAATCTATCTTGTCTGGGTTTTTCTCTGATTTTTTCTTGGTGATGGAATTAGGATTATTTGTAGTTGACATTTAATAATAATAATAATAATAGTGGTTTTGTTAAGCACTTACTTTGTGCCAGGCCCTGTACTAAGCGCTGGGGTGGATACAAGCAAATTGGGTTGGACACAGTCTCTGTTCCACACAGGGCTCTCAGTCTCAATCCCCATTTTACAGATGAGGTAACTGAGGCCCAGAGAAGTGAAGTGACTTGTCCAAGGTCACACAGCAGACAAGTGGCTGAGCCGGGACTAGAACTCATGATCTCCTGACTCCCAGGACCACGCTTTGTCCACGACGCCATGCTGCTTTTGTGCTCCTTCTGAATGTTTCTTACCAAAAACTAGATCCAGTTTTGTTTTTAACTTATGTAAAAGTGACTTCTCAAATACGATTTTAAAGTAGATAAATGATTAGATCAGCTAAGCAATTTTGGTTTAAAAGCGACCAACAAAACTTTATACTGCTTGAGGGGTTGGGAATTAGGGAAGACTCGTGGTAGGAGACGGGATTTAGACTCTGAATATGAGAAAACCAAAGGTCTGTTGGATCTGAAGAAGGAGGGAGTTCCAGACTAATGGAACAAGCTGAACTAGCAGAGGGAATTGAAAGCGAGGACTAGTTTGGGGGTACCGGCTCCTTCCTCCCTTTCTTGTTGCCAGACTTTCCAGAAGGGTTGAACACATCCAGTGTGTTTACTTCATCTCCACTTTCTCGTCTTGGTTTGTGGTCATATTTTTGTCCCCTTCAATCTCCTTAGATCACGTACTCCAAAGCCCTCAGTGACATTCTCATGGGTGGGTCCAATCGGTGCGTCTTTGTTGACGCTCTCGTCGACCAGTTGGCTGCCTTCAACACTCTGGATCATCCCCTTCTCCTTGGGACACTATTCTCTTTTTTGGTTTGGGCACCTTAGTACTTTCTTGGTTCTCCTGCCTTTTTTCTGCTTTGCCTTCTCCGTTGCCTTCATCAATCAAGCATATTTATTAAACACTTGGAGCAGCGCACTGTAGTAAGCTCTTGGGAGAGTACAGTTTAGCAGAGTTTGTGTGCACATTCCCTGCCCACAATGAGCTTACAGCCTAGAGAGGGAGACAGACGTTAATAGAAATAAATAAATTACAGGTATATGCGTAAGTGTTGTGGGGCTGAGGGAGGGGCAAATAAAGGGAACAAGTCTAAATGCAAGGGCAATGAGGAAGGGTGTGGGAGAAGAGGAAATGAGGGCTTAGGGAAGGCCTCTTGGAGGAAATGTTCCTTCAGTAAGACTTTGAAGCGGGGGAGAGGAATTGTCTGTCTGGTATGTAAAGGGAGGGCGTTCCGGGCCAGAGGCAGGACGTGGGCAAGAGGTTGGCAATGAGGTGGACGAGGTCGAGGTACAGGGAGTAGGTTGGCATTAGAGGAGCGGAGTGTGCAGACTGGGTTGTAGGACAGCAGTGAGGTAAGGTAGGGGGCAAGGTGATGTCCTTGTGGGTTCCTCTTCCATTTCTCATCCGGAAACCAGGGGTGCACCTCTAAGACTCAGTCCTGGGACCCTTGCTTTTCTCCTTTTATGCCAATGGCACCTTTTTATATGTAAGAGCACTGTAGTAAGCGCTTGGGAGAGTACAGTGCAACAGAATTGGTAGACAAATTCCCTCCCCACATTGAGCTTACACCCACTTATTCTCTTGCCCTGACCTCTCCTCTGCTATATAATCCCGCATCTTGTTTTGTCCTCAGGACAGCTCCACACGGATGACCCCACTGGAATGTCATTCAGTCAATCATGGGTATCTATTGAACGCTTCCTGTGTGCAGAGGACTGTACTGAGCACTTGGTAGAGTACAATATAGCAGATTTGGTAGACACAGTCCCTGCCCCAAACGAGCTTACAAAGTTCACCTGTCCTGAACTGAAGTTTTCATCTTCCCTCTCTCCAGTGACAACACCCCTGGCCTCCCAGTCACAACTTTGGTATTGTCCTTGAATCCTCATCCAGTGCTTGGAACAGTGCTTGGCACATTCTAAGCGCTTAACAAATACCATCATTATTGTTGTCATTCTGTCCGCACAGCCATTCTGCCAGTTTTTCCTCTCCTCCCTCTAGACACTACCTTGGTTCAAGTACTTGTCACTTCACAATTCATTCAATAGTATTTATTTATTGAGCGCTTACTCTGTGCAGAACACTGTACTAAGCACTTGGAATGTACATTTGGACTATTGTAGTAACTTCCTCACTCGTCTCCCTAGTAATAATAATTGTGGTAATTGATAAGCACTTATTATGTGCCAAGCACTAATCATTACAAAGCAAGCAGGTTGGACACAGTCCCCGTCCCACCAGGGCCACGCAGCTTAAGTAGGAGGGAGAACAGGGAAAGCATCTCCATTTTGCAGATGAGGAAACGGAGGCACAGAGATGTTAAGTGATTTACCCAAGGGCTCACAGCAGGCAGTTGGCAGAGCCGGGATTAGAACTCGGGTCCTCTCTCTCCCCGGCCCATGCTCTTTCCCCTGGGCTTTGCTGCTTCTCCCTGCCTCAAGGCTTTCATCCATCAGTTCACTATTGCCGGATGATCTTTCTGAATCATTGCTCACACTTGTCTCTTCTCTCCTCAAATCAATCAGTCAATTGTATTTATTGAGTATTTACTGTGTGCAGAGCACTGTACTAAGCACTTGGGAGAGTCTAACAGATACATTCCCTTCCCTCAACAATCTCCTTCCACATCAAGGAAAGAGTTCTTACCTTTGGCCCTGAGCCACTTGCTATGTGCCAGACTCTGAACTATGCCCTGGGGAGGATACAAGCAAATCGGGTTGGACCCAGTCCCTGTCCCACGTGGGGCTCACGGTCTCGATCCCCATTTTACAGATGAGGTAGCTGAGGCCCAGTGAAGTGACTTGCCTAAGGTCACACAGCAGGCAAGTGCCAGAGCCAGGATTAGAACCCAAGACCTTCTGACCCCCAGGCCTGTGTTCTGTCCACTACTCCGTGCTGCTTCTCTGTGAGTTCTCTCCACATTACTTATCAGCTCTTCCCTTCTGCTGCTCTCATCATTGACTCCTCCTTAACCCACTTCTTAGATTGTATCCATCGCTTGCCTTGCTCCCCCTCTGACCTCTTTCCTCTACCCCAGGGCCTGGACCTCCCTTTCCTTCCATACACCTGCCAGACCTCAACCCCCTCCACCTTCAAAACTCATTTCAAACAGCCTCTTCTCCAGCAGGCCTTCCCTGACTAATTTATCACTTCCCCATTTCTTATCTACCCTTCAGCACCCTCTTTCACTTCTATATACGTCGATTACGTCGGAGCTCAGCGTGGGTGAACTGAGTAGGGCCATGTCATTCACGGACGTTTTCTTCACGGTTTCATCTCCTGGCAGTTGGTTGGAACCATACTCTCAGTTGCCGTCTCTCTGACCATCAGCAGTTGCAAATCACCTCTTTTCCGGTACTGGTTAGCCAGCTCCCGGAAAATACTGAGGGATTATTCTTGGAGCATGTTCAATATTTTTCTATCTGTGACCCTTGTTCGAGTGTAACCTCCTTTTAAAACAGGGAACTTAGCCTGTACTTCTGTGGTACTTTCCCAGTGCTTAGTGTGGGAAAAGTAGGCACTCACTAAATATCATTACTTCTACTAGGTATTTGATAGTAATGATAATATTGAGTCATTTTTAATGGCATTTGTTAAGTGCCTACTGTGTGCCAGGCACTTTAGGAAGTACTAGGGTGGATACAAGCCAGTCAGGTTGGACAGTCTAATCACAGTAGTAATCCCCATTTTACAGATCAGGTTACTGAGCCCCAGAGAAGTAATGTGACTTCCCCAAGGTCACCCATGGGAACCCAGGTCCTTTGGACTCCCAGGCTCGTGCTCTATCCACTAGGCCACACTATTTTTGAGCAGGAAACATATCTTGTACTTCTGTTGTACTTCCCCAATGCTTAACGCAAGACACTGCCCTTGGTAAGCACTCACTAAATACCATTACTGCCACCAGATAATAATAAAGATAATGCCTGAGACATTTGTTAAATATTTACTGCGACAAGCACTGTACTTAGCACTGGGGTAGGTACACTCTAATTAGAGCTATCTAAATTCAGAGACGTCATCAATGGGTTGTTAGGCACATTCCCTGCCCACTACAATCTTACAATAATAAATGCTTGTTATGTGCCAAGGACTGTCCTAAGCACTGGGGCAGGTACAATCTGCTTATTTTTATTGTTTTATTATTGTGTTTGTATTTATATTGTGATATTGATCATTATTGTACAGTAATAGTACAATATTTCCTGTACCATTGATTAGAATTCATTTCTAATTCCGGATTTCAGTTTACAACCGCAACAATTGAATTAGACCTATTTTTTTTTTTTTCATTTTGCCATCTCAGGATTCTTTATATACTTAATTGTTATCCAGGTGTTTAACATTTAAACCTATTCGCATGCTTTGTATGTCTCATCAGTTTAGGTCTGCGTGTCTTTTCCTCCATTAGATTGTAAAAATCCCTTGGATTACCACGTTAATCTGAGCATTTATCCTGTGACGCCTGGATTACTCTGTCAGCCTTCTTGCTGACCTCCCTGCCTCCTGTCTCTCCCTACCCCAGTCCATAATTCACTCTGCTGCCCCGATCAGTTTTCTACAGACATGTTCAGGCCTTGTTTCCCCACTCGTCAAGAATCTCCAGTGGTTGCCCATCCACCTCCACGTCAAACAGAAGCTCCTTACCACCGGGTTTAAAGCAGTCCATCACCTTGCCCCCTCCTACCTCACCTTGCTACTCTCCTTCTACAACCCAGCCCGCACACTTCGCTCCTCTAATGCCAACCTGCTCACTGTACCCCTCGATCTCTTCTGTCTTGCCGCCAACCTCTCGCCTACATCGTGCCTCTGCCCCGGAATGCCCTCCCTCTTCATATCTGACAGACAATTCCTCTCTCCCTCCCTCCCCCTTCAGAGCCTTACTGAAGGCACATCTCCTCCAAGAGGCCTTCCCTGAATAAGCCCTCTTTTCCTTTTCTGCCGTTCCCCCCTCCGTCTCCCTGACTCGCTCCCTTTCTTCATCCCCCCTCCCAGCCCCACAGCAGTCATCTTTATAGCTGTAATTTTATTTATATTAATATCTATCTCCCCCTGTAGACTGTTATGGGCAGGGAATATGTCTGTTCTGTTGTTCTATTGTACTCTCCCAAGAGCTTAATATAATCTGTGCACGGGAAATGCTCGATAAGTATGATGAACTGATCTTCTGTCGCTTCTGTTGTGAATACTTTAGTGTTTAATGATGCTGGACTTGAACTTTTATGGTTTGATAAATAGACGAAAAATAATTTTGTATATATTTTTGACATTTGATGGAACAGATTGGGATGAAGTTCTGATACCCACATCTGGTCAGGTTTGTGCAAGATGGGAAGTTTGTTCAGGTTTTGGCTGGAACCGTTTCCTTGTTCCTGTAGCAGATGGAGAGAGTTATATATAAACCACAGATGTGTGCATGGTCCTTAGAAAAGGAGTTGAGCTCCTGTTAATGTTAGGTTGGCATTTACCCTTAGCTTTTCCTGGAACAGATTTGGGCCAAAAGTTTAACTTTCTGGGGAAAAAAAATGTGCTCCAAAAATACGCCTAGCTTGTACCTGCAACCAGCTTTGCCGAAAGCAATGTATCAAATTTGAAATTGGCATAAATAGGTGCCCATTGTTCTTAGGGCACTTGGTATAAGTCCCTACAAATGTTGTTAGGTCATTTTCCAGAATAAGAGATCCTTCACTGATTCTTCACTGACACCCATCTGTTAGTATTTATGGCATGCCCGCTGGGTACAATATACTTTACTAAGTGCTTGGAAAAGTTAAAAAAAAAATGGTAAAGCACTGTTCTAAGTGCTGGAGAGGATACAAAGTGATCAGGTTGTCCCACATGGGGCTCACAGTCTTAATTCCCATTTTACAGATGAGAGAACCGAGGCAAAGAGAAGTTGTGACTTGGCCAAAGTCACACAGCTGACAAGCGGCTGAGCTGGAATTTGAACCCATGACCTCTGACTCCCGAGCTCGTGCTCTTTCCACTGAGCCACGCTGCTTCTCTAAAGGATGATATGCATTCTCTGTCCCAGGAGCACACATTCTGATGAGGGTGACAGCTAGAAAAATATTTTCCAATAGGGTAATCAGAATAAGTAGATTGGTTGGTTGATCCTGTGTCTTTACATAAATCCTGAGGGAGGATATAAGCAAGAAAATAGGTTAGGTAGTATACTGGGATTTAATCAGTTAAGGCTTTTTGGAGGAGGTGAGCTTTTAGTGGGGCTTTGAAGGTGGGGAGAGCTTTGATCTGTCAGATTGGAGGGTAGGTGAAGGAACCCCTTGGGCAGAGTCCGGGCTGGTGGAACTGCATCATCATAATAATTATGGTAAAAGTAATTACGGTATTTGTTAAGTGCTTACTACGTGCCAAGCACTCTTCTAAGCGCTGGGGTGGATAGAAGGTAATCAGTTGTCCCTTGTGGAGCTCAGTCTTAATCCCTATTTTACAGGTGAGGTAACTGAAGCTCAGAGAAGTTAAGTGGCTTGCCCAAGATCACATAGCAGATAAGCAGCAGAGCCGGGATTAGAACCCACATCCTCTGATTCCCAAGCCTGTGCTCTTTTCACTAAGCCACTCTGCGTGTACTAAGCACTGGGGTAGATACAAGTTAGGTTGGGCACAGTCCCTGTCTCACATGGGGCTCACACTCCTAATCCCCATTTTACAGATGAGGTAACTGAGGCCCAGAGAAGAGAAGTGACTTATCCAAGGTCGCACAGCAGACATGTGGTGGAGCTGGGGTTAGAGCCCAGGTCCTTCCAACTCCCAGGCCCGTGCCCTATCCATTAGGCCACCCTGCTTCTCAAACAGGAACAAGGTAGGAGAGTGAGGAGGGAGCTTCAGCTAGAAAGTTGGCTTGGGAGGAGGGAAGAGAGCGAGCTGGAGAGTAGCAGTGAGGAGAGCTGATAGGTAAGATGGGAAGAGTTGGTGGAGAGTCTTGAAGTTGATTGTGAGTTTTTGGCTGATGGAATGGAAAATGGGAATCTGTCACTCAGTCAGTGGTATTTGTTGAGTTAGGTTTTAGCTACTGAGTGCTTACTTGAAGCAGCGTGGCTCAGTGGAAAGAGCCCGGGCTTTGGAGTCAGAGGTCATGGGTTCAACTCCCGCCTCTGCCACTTGTCAGCTGTGTGACTGTGGGCAAGTCACTTCACTTCTCTGTGCCTCAGTTACCTCATCTGTAAAATGGGGGTTAACTGTGAGCCTCATGTGGGACAGCCTGATTACCCTGTATCTACCCCAGCGCTTAGAACGGTGCTCTGCACATAGTAAGCGCTTAACAAATACCAACATTATTATTATGGCGTGCAGAGGACTGCCCTGAGCACTTGGTAGAGCATAGTGACCGCTGGAGGGTTAACGGGAATTACCGAATTCCTTAACTCACATTAGCCTTTGGGATCAGACAATAGGCTTCCGTTCGTTTCAGTAGAAAACTGAAATCGAATCAGAATTTGAAGCCGTATTTCAATCCCTCGCTCAGAACAGTGCCCAGAGCTTAGAGCAGTGCTTGGCATGTAGTAAGCGCTTAAATACCATTTCATTCATTCACTAGTATTTATTGAGCGCTTACTGGGGGCAGAGCACTGTACTAAGCACTTCGAATGTCCAGTTCGGCAACAGATAGAGACGATCTCTGCCCACTAACGGACATCATGGTTAATACAAATTATCGAATTCCTCAATTCAGTCAGTCATATTTATCGAGCGCTTAATGGGCGCCGAGCACTGTACTAAGCACCGGGGAGAGTACAGTGTAGCAGAGTTGGTAGAAACGTTCCCTGCCCACATCGAGCTAATGGTCTAGAGAAGAGCTTATGGTCTGGAGTTTAGACAATAACTCAGTGGTGAATCGGGATCTACAATGGTATCGGAATCAGTATAGGGAATGCACTATCTCCCAAGCCCAAGCTTACCGGTATCCGAGTCATTCGATAGAAAATGATATACTCAGCGTGGGATTTCCGAAGTAATTAATTTCCATTCCCTCAAACAGGTCTTATCTGGGCTGGGAAGCACCTGTCCGTATTTAGAAAGGGAGTTAGTTTGTAGAGTGAGTCAGCTTATGCCAGAGACATTCAGATTTTTTCTTAAAAATAATATGGTCGGGACACCTCCCGAAAGAAGCTGAAACCCAGAACAGCATTCAGGAAGAAACAAGCCCTTTTGTGTCAGGAAATCCGCCAGGCATGAAACTGAATGGTGTCAAATGAGACCTTCCTATTGCTTGCCGTATAAAGGAAAACATTCTAACACAATGTACCGATCCCACATTGGACAATGAGTTCTCAAACCAAAAAAAAAAAAAACCTTGCCATTTTCCTTTCTTTCGGGACCTTTCATTCAGGACAGGAATTCATTTTTCAACTGCGTAAACTAAAGAAATACGCTTGCATGGCCCAGCGGTTTTGGAATAATTTTTGATCTATCTCTGGTAATTTTCACAAAAATTAATATATCACACTGTGCTACATGCAGCTGTCCTTGAAGGGTGCTAAACCCTGGCCTTCTCATTAAATTTGAGGAACTAAGGTACCATGAATCTTCGATACCAGCTAAATTTGCTTAAAGTAGAAGCTAGAGAAACAACAGAACTCGGAGTTTTAGAGGAGACTGGAAATCTAAACACCAGCCCCAACCAGCAGGTCGGAAAGTGAGTGGCTGGAGTGCCGATCTAGGTTCTAAACCTGTTTCCCCCACTTGTCTGCTGTGTGACCTTGGGCAAATCATTCAACTTCTCTGGGTCACAGTTACTTCATCTGTAAATTAGGGATTAAGGCATGGTCCATATCCAGTCCGATTGTATTGTGTTTACCCCAGCACTTAGGAAAGTGCCTGGCACATAGTAAGGGTTTGACAAATACCATTAAAAAAATAAATAAATCACTGTTTCCTGAGCCATCTCAAATCAGTTGGAATGTCATTGCATACTTTTCCATTTGTATCATTTGGTTTATTTGGTGACGAATATTTTGCAAACATTTCAAAAAAGCAAGTAAGCGTAAATGATTGTTTGCTAGACTGTTAATCTTCAGGCCCCTGATGTTCACCGTCTCAGGACACCTATTAGCGACTATTACTATTTTAGATTCTCTTTTAAACTTATATATTATTAAAATCTAGATTTGTGACTTTAAAATGATTTCAGATTTAGATTTTCGACTTCTGTTTGTATAGAACGATTCATCAATCTGATCTCATTGTGGTCACATTTTTGGAGTTTTCTATATGCTTAGATTCATTTGTTCATAAAGGAGTTTTATTCATATTTCAAAAAACATTTTCTGGTGCTAAAATACTCCAAAATCCACTGTGGTATGACATAGTTGGTTATAAAAAGGTGTTCAGCTCACTGTAATAATTGCATTTGTCCTGGTCTCAGAAGATCCCATCACATCACCCATCAATCAATGGTATTTTTTGAGCACTTACACTGTGCAGAGTACTGTACTGAGTGCTTGGGACAGTACAATACAACAGAATTAGCAGACAAGTTTCCTGCCCATAACAAGCTCATCATAGATATTTATAAAGCACTCGTATTATTCAGAACACTGCCCTACGGCCAATAGTGCAAACATTTCAGATGCGAGATCATTTTTCTTGAATTATTAAAGTAACCTTTTTCTTTACTCCACAAAACCCTCTTTGAATGAAATAGCCTTTTCTGCTTGCTTATTCTTTGCGTTGATGAATAAATGAATAGGATGATAAGTGGATTTCGAGTATATTTGGTACTAGCCGATACACAAGTGATACACAGACATTCACGCTGCTTCATCTGATTAAATGTGGTTTCCCTTGGTATTTCAGAATTCAGATGGGTATCTCAATTGACCTGTCAGGGAAATGCCTCATTTTTTATCAAGAAGATAATAGACCTTTTTGTTAGTTTAATATAGCTCCAAAATAGAGGTTCTAAAAGCCAAAATGTTTCTTTAGTTTTGTGGAAAGTTCCTTTATTTATAAACAAGTGTAGCCTTCCTTCAGGTTACTTTACCTCTTGCTTTTTGTCAAATAGCATATTAAGAACGTTACGAGACGTTTGCTTTAAATGGTAAAAGAAGGCATATTTTCCATTAGCTGTTTCATCATATTTTCTTGGCCTGCTCGATGACTTCCTCTTTCAGGAAGTGTGGAGACAAAGCCTTGCAGAATCCCAGCAGAATTTTGTAGAATTTTTGGTATGACCTATAACCCAAGTGACTAATCCGGTCTGTTGATTCATGAATTTGTGTTGTGTTAAGGGGTTCACCGAGTTAGAAGTTTTTTTAGAAAGGCTCTTCAAATTGATCAGATTAATAACTGAATCCCAAAACATAATGGGAACTTTTTTTAGAATTTAGCTTAAATTCTCCGAAACGTCTTTAAGGAAGGAAAGGAAAAATAAGCATTTATTGAAAGGAATCTGGTGAGCTACTAAATGACTTGCCTTTATATTTATAAGCGTATTGTTTATATGAACAAATAGCGTGAGCAGAAAGAATTTGTTCTTAAAAAAGTATTCGGTTCGGTGCCTTGGCTCCTTCCACTTTTTGAATTAAGGTCTCCTGTTTTGCATATTGAATTCTAGTTTGCGAATAAGCAGTTTTTTTATACTTTGTTGAAGATTTACCTTCTGTCCATCGGTTGTACAAATGGTGTAATTTTACATTGCTTCTGTGTGGCTCTGATAAAGTAATTCTTATATAATTTTTTGGTTTTTTATGGTATTTGTTAAGCATTTATTCTGTGCCAGGCAGTATTGTAACTGCTGAGTAGAAACAAGCTAATCAGGTTGGACAGAGTCCCTGTCCCTCATGGAGCTGTCATTCTCAATCCCCATTTTACAGTTGAGGGAAATCTGGCCCAGAGAAGTGAAGTGACTTGCTTAAGGTCATACAGCAGACAGAGGTGGGGTTAGAACCGAGGTCCCTCTGACTCCCAGGTCCGTGCTCTATCTACTTACTAGGCCATGTGTTACCTAATTTATGCACTTATCAAATTTAAGAGAAAGAGCAATTTTACGTCAGGTCGTGGGTATAAGAATCTTACCCCAGTGATTATCCCAGTAGTTTGTGGCTCTTTATAAAACTGAAGGTGGGTTACGACAATTTGACAAGTGGAAGATGGAAATGAAAAGTAAATTTTGTAAAAGCGTAAATGCTTTGATAAGTTGTGGTTTAGGGATCCTCATTCATTCAGTAGTATTTATTGAGTGCTTACTATGTGCAGAGCACTGTACAAAGTGCTTGGAATGTACAATTTGGCAACAGAAAGAGACAATCCTCAGATATCATAACATAGTAAGTGGTCAGTACGAGCCATTGATTGATATTTTATTAGAGAATTACTAGCTTAGCCTAGTGAATAGAGCCTGGATCTAGGAGATAGGGGACCTGTGTTCTAATCCCGTTTCTACTACTTGTCTGCTGCGTGACCTTGGGCAAGTCACTTAAGTTCTCTAAGCATCACTTTCCTCACCTGTCAAATGGAGATTAAGACCGTGAGCCCCACGTGGGACGGGGATTGTGTCCAATCCGATTATCTTGGATCTACAGCAGCGCTTCCTACAGTGCTTGGAACACGTAATAACGAATACTACTATTATTAGCTGGCAATATCTGCAGTGGAAGAAAATAATCCTGGCACCAAGCAGCCTCCTATAACTGGTTGACCAATACATTTTGGGGAAGAGCAGTTTATGAATGATGGAACTGATGGGATACTCATATGATTAAGAGGCCTTCCCCACAGCAGTGTGACTCAGTAGAAAGAACAGGGGTTTGAGAGTCAGAGGACCTGGGTTCCGGCTCTGCCACTTGTCTGCTGTGTGACTTTGAGCAAGCTACTTAACTTCTCTGTGCCTCAGTTACTTCATCTCTAAAATGGAGATTAAGACTGTGAGCCCCACGTGGAATAACCTGATTACCTTGTATCTACTGCAGTGCTTAGAACCGTGCTTGGCACATAGTAAGTGCTTAACAAATACCACAAATACTACTGACTCCTTCCCCCTTCCGTGTCATCTATGCACTTCGATCTATACGCTTTGGTCACTTGGGAGTCACCCCATGGTGTAGTGGATAGAGTGCCGGCCCGGGAGTCAGAGGGTCATGGATTCTAATTCTGGTTCCGCCACTTTCTATTTAGGAAAGCGCCTCAGTTGCCTCATCTGTAAAATAGGGATTGAGACTGTGAGCCCCATGTCAGACAGGGACTGAATCCAACCGATTTTCTTGCATCTACCCTTGCGCTCAGTACAGTGCCTGGTACATAGTAAATGCTAACAAATGCCATAATTATTGTTATTATTTGTAATTCATTTATTTCTTTAAATAAATGTCTGCCTCCCCCTGTAGACTTTGCTCACTGTGGGCAGGGAATGTGTTTATCAACTCTGTTGTACCCTCCAAAGCCCTTAATACAATGATCTGCCCACAGTAAGCTCTCCGTAAACACCAGTGGTTGATGTAATGGGTGCTGGGCTGCTTTCTAAGCTTTTGTCTTTCTTTCAAAACGACAAATCTGTAGTATACCAGCAAAACTATTTCCCTTGAGAGACTAATTTAAAATTTTGAAAAATGTTCCTTTTTTTCCCCCCTTTCAGATTTGTCCCGGAACCGTCTCTCAGAAATTCCCGCAGAAGCGTGTCACTTTGTTTCCCTTGAGAGCCTTAACTTGTACCAAAACTGTATTCGTTATATCCCAGAGGCAATCCTGAACCTTCAAGCTCTAAGTTTCCTAAATATCAGGTAAGAACAATGTTTCACTTTTAAGGAGCAAAATCGAATATCTAGGATTATGTTGTCTTTTCAACTTTATTTTTACCGTTTCTGAATTTGCGCTATCTGTTGGCGTTCTGGCAGTTGCATTCCCTCCAGTCTACTAAAAGCCAGCCCTGTCCCCCTTCAGTTTCTCCTTTCTTTCTTAGAAAACAGTGGCTGGTTGGTTGGGTGCTGCGGCTTTTTTTTTTCTTTCTTTCTCCTTTTTGTTTATTCCATCGCAAAAAACAATCAGATGCCCTTGAGAGTTGTCATAAATGCTCTTGCTCCTACGAGGCTGGCTTTACATTTGGAACATGGAATCTTTCAGGTGGTAGGGTAAGAAGAGCTGAAGACGTGTTTGTGTGTGTGTGTGTACCCCTCCAGAGGGCACAGCCGGAGAGCCCCACAAACAGAGCTGGAGATGCACACTGGCAAGAAGGAGGAGAGAGCAGAAACACAGACCTATCTTAACAAAGAAATGTCACTTCATTCATTCAGTAGTATTTATTGAGTGCTTACGATGTGCAGAGCACTGTACTAAGCGCGTAGAATGTACAGTTCGAGAACAGATAGAGACCATCCCTGCCCAGTGATGGGCTCACAGTCTAAACAGAGGAGACAGAAAGCAAAACAGGACAAAACAAAAACAAGACAATATCATCAAGATAAATAGAATCAGAGAGATATAGACCTCATTAACAAAATAAATAGGGTAATGAGTAGTATATACCAAAGAGCACAGTGCTGAGGGGAAGGGGGGAAGAGCAGAGGATGGGGAGGGAGAGCAGAGGGAAATGGAGGGGATACACCTAAGTACCCCCCCATTAAGGGTATGTCACTCCCCTTCTTAAAAATCTCCAATGGTTGCCTATCAACCTCCGCACGAAACAAAAACTCCTCACTCTAGGCTTCGAGGCTCTCCATCACCTTGGCCCCTCCTACCTCTCCTCCCTTATCTCTTTCTACCGCCCACCCCGCACGCTCCGCTCCTCTGCCCCCCACCTCCTCACCATCCTCCGTTCTCGCCTATCCCGCCGTCGACCCCTGGCCCACGTCCCCCCGCTGTCCCGGAATGTCCTCCCGCCTCACCTCCGCCAAACTAACTCTCTTCCCCTCTTCAAAATCCTACTGAGAGCTCACTTCCTCCAAGAGGCCTTCCCAGACTGAGCTTCCCCTTTTTCCTCTGCTCCTTCTCTGCACCCCCCCCTTCACCTCCCCTCAGCTAAGCCCCCTTTCCCTCTGCTTCTCCCCCTCTCCCTTCCCCTCCCCTCAGCTCTCTGCTAATCTCATATGTATATATTTTATTACCCTATTTATTTTGTTAATGAGATGTACATCCCCTCGATTCTATGTATTGCTATCGTTTTTGTCCATCTATCTTCCCTGATTAGACTGTAAGCCCGTCAAAGGGCAGGGACTGTCTCAATCTGTTGCCGAATTGTACATTCCAAGCGCTTAGTACAGTGCTTTGCACATAGTAAGCACTCAATAAATACTATTGAATGAATGAATAAAGTACCCTTTCTCATCCAGTCGATGAACAGAAGCCAAACTGGAGCAGGAATCGGCCTGTTTCCAGTCCCAGGAGAAAATTACACTCTCCTTGTGCCTCTCGCCTTGGCAGCGGCTGGGTAGGTGAAGGATTAGTTTTTGTCCTCATTTGGGAGAGCGGATGCCTGGGCCTTCTTCAACTTAAGGGTCACGGACATGGGCTAAGTCGGGCCTACGTGAAGTCTGGAGCTGGAGGCCAGAGAAAGGCCCGGTCATGAGTTCTGGAGCTGCAACTGGAGTCAAGCAGTATCTTTCTGCTGTTGCTCTGGATTTGGGCCAGGAAGAGAGTCAAGGAGGAGGGTGGCAAGAGAGATCCTACAGCCAGTGCAGAGGATTGTCCTCTCTCATGGCTCCAGAGCCGCGGGACAATACAGAGACCCCGCCTAGAGAAGCAGCATGGCTTTGTGGAAAGAGCACGGGCTTAGGAGTCAGGAGACCTGAGTTCTAATCCTGGTTCCGCCACGTGTCTGCTGTGTGACCTTGGGCAAGCCACTTCTCTGGGCCTCAGTTACCTCATCTGTAAAGAGGGGATTAACAATAATAATGATGGCATTTAAGTGCTTCGTATGTGCCAAGCACTGTTCTAAGCACTGGGGGAGATACAAGGTTATCAGGTCATCCCAAGTGGGGCTCACGGTCTTCATCCCCATTTGACAGATTAGGGAACTCAGGCACAGAGAAGTGAAGTGACTTGCCCAAAGTCACACAGTTGATTAGTGGCGAAGCCGGGATTAGAACCCATTACTCCCAAGCCCAGGCCCTTTCCACTGAGCCCTGCTGCTTCTCTGTGAGCCCTACGCGGGTCAACGTGATTACCTTGTATCTACCCCATAAGTGGCACATAGCACTTAACAAATACTGTTATTATTATTAACACTGCCCTGAAAGAGCCCAAGTTCCAGGGGACTACAAAGGGACCCGGGCTCTCAAGCTTGGGGCTGGGGCCACCTGCCCTGATTCATCTACTCTAAGGGCAGACTTCGACCCGAGAACTCCAATTTATATACGTGTTTGTCAGTGCATGTGAGCTACAGAAGCAGCGTGGCTTAGTTGAAAAAGCACAGGCTCGGGAGTCAGAGGTCATGGGTTCTAATTCCAGCTCTGCCGCTTGTCAGCTGCTTGACTTTGGGCAAGTCACTTCACTTCTCTGTGCCTCAGTTATCTCCTCTGTAAAAGAGGGATTAAGACTGTGAGCCTCACGTGGGACAACCTGATAACCTTGTATCTCCCCCAGCGCTTAGAACAGTGCTTGGCACATAGTAAGCGGAGAAGCAGCGTGGCTCAGTGGAAAGAGCATGGGCTTTGGAGTCAGGGCTCATGAGTTCGAATCCCAGCTCTGCCACTTGTCGGCTGTGTGACTGTGGGCAAGTCACTTAACTTCTCTGGGCCTCAGTTCCCTCATCTGTAAAATGGGGATGAAGACTGTGAGCCCCACGTGGGACAACCTGATTCCCCTGTGTCTACCCCAGCGCTTAGAACAGTGCTCGGCACATAGTAAGCGCTTAACAAATACCAACATTATTATTAAGTGCTTAACAAATATCATCATCATCATTATTATTTTATTCCTATTTTTCTCCTCATACAACTATGATCCAGAGGCATGTAGCAGGGAAAGTTTTAATTGACCTTTAAGTGTCTGGATGCAGTTATTTGATTTTTAGAGATTTGTTTGGTGAATTTAATGTTCCTTATGGGATACGATGGGATTTTCTAATTTTTGAATTAGGGGTTTGGAGAGTGAGCCCAAAATTCTAGGCAATAGAAGTGTAAATCCTTGTTAGTTGCAGATGTCTGAAGGCAGAAAATAACGAAAGTTTCTGAAATTATGATTTACTATATGATTCTCCATAGATTTTTAGTTGCCCATTCTAAATGATTAATTCGAGTTTTCATATATCCTGTGTGTTTAGGGCTTGCCCATGTAAAGCTTGAAAAATTGGCCTGCTGGGAGGTTCACGTAGCCAGCCCCAGTTAGGATGATAAGATGAGGCTATAGGTTCTGTAGGATTGCAAGATAAATGGACAGCTATTGTAGGAATAGCCTTTAGACTTTAAAAAGAACTTTGTGACTGCAGAAGATAATCTTCATTATTAGTTAAAAATGATAATAGTTCTCCAACTGGAAAAATGAAGAGTTGTATGTTAAGGATATCAGGATCCCCACGGATCTTCTTGACTGCTAATTTCAGACTACTGGCCTACCCTTGATTTTTCTGAAACTTGTTAACTGCAAGGGTAGCCTAACATCCGTCTTTCAGAAACAAAACCAGCGGGACTGTGCTGATGTATGAGTTATGGGGGCACGTCCTGACCATGGAATCATTAAACTCAGTCTTTGAGGAAGTTAAGACGAGGAGCCTACTCAGGAAGCTAGAGACCTCATTTTTTCTTAATCAGTATATTTTTCAGTGCCAGAGGGCACCCACTAAGACCATTTTCTTATCAAGGGCACTTTTGTGATCCAATCAAAAGACCTTTTGAAAGATCAAAAGTAACAGGCAGCAAAAATGAGTAATTTAGGGGTGCTAAGGGTGAGATGTGATGAGAGATTTTCTTTGGTAGCCTTAGGGTTTATAATTTCCGAAGAGAAGATGCCTCTGAAGTAATTTCAGAGAAACGGCTGTTAGAATCCCTGAGTTGAAAGGAGCAGATTGATGCTAACAAGTTTTTCATAAGCAGAAGGTCATGAACTGATGTCGAGGAAACGTCAATCAACTGAGTAAATCAGTTGATTTGGTGACTTAAAGTATAATTGGAATGTGGAACAATCTGCCACAAAGGAAGCAAGTAACATGTCTTTTTGAGATAACAGCTTCAGTCTGAAGAGGAAAATGGAGAATTAAAGGATAAAACTAGCAGCTAGATTGGTAAAGTGCGTAAAAACACAAACAGATTGAAATTTTGGAAGCAAAAAAAATGAGCAGAACATAATTTCAAGATTTGAAAGTTGTTTTAAAGTGTTCACTTTTGGGGGAAGCCAGATTAATGTAATATGTCATGGCAAACTTACATTACAGCTCCACTTCCTTCTCTTGCCACCTTCTATTTAAAACTGACTTACCAGTTATCTTCAGTCTCTTCAATCTTCCATAGTGTTTAGTGTTGTCTTAAAAACCCCACAATAGACGTTTGAATCAGCCTGGCAGAAGGAGAATGAAATGCAGCAAGAACTCAGGGACGCTTACGCTAATCAATTTAGCTTGTGACAAGTGGGAAGAAGTAGAGCAGGATTGTATCGACCCATTCCTGTAAATGACAGATTGACAGATAACCACCCCCAGGTTACTCCCCAGAAATGATATTGATTATTTTCAAGGGTGCTCTTGGAAGCAGAGTATTCAGAGAGCAAAGTGAAAAAGGGAGACAAAGAGGGGGCTGAGGAGAAAGGGAGTGGTCATGGAGAAGGAGGAGGGAGGGGAGAAGGAGAAGAAAGAGAAGCAATGTGACCTAGTGGATAGAGCACGGGTCTGGGAGTCAGAAGGACCTGGGTTCTAATCTCTGCTCCGCCACATGTCTGCTGTGCAAACTTGGGCAAGTCACTTCACTTCTCTGGACCTCAGTTACCTCATCTGGAAAATGGAGATAAAGACTGTAAGCCCCATGTGGAACAGAGACGGTGTCCAACCTGATTAATTTGTAAAACTTATTGGAATAAATGATTTCCAGATTTCCTGCCTTAGAAAATCAAGAACCTATTCATAAATCCGCCGGCACACATTCTTAAGATAAAAATAGGGCGCCTGATTGCTGATGATAAATAAAATTGCTTCTTTGGAAGTAAATAATCAGGAAACATATAGTTCCCCAAGTCTGCATGCCAGCTCAAGGAAGCAGTTGTATTTGTTGCCAATATAGTAAGTATCAACATTTATGACTAATACGATGAAGGCTGGTTTTAATTAGAAAACATCACAGAAGGAAGAGAATATAGGTATAATGTCTAGCTGTACTTAGAATTATCATCTTCTGTTTACTCTTCCCTTAGGGTTGGTTTTGGTAAAAAGTATATTACTTCTTTTGTTAGTAGATAATAATTAGGGTATTGGTTTTTAGGGTTGTACCCAATTTAATTTGATTGCTCTAGCTAATTTTTTTTTAAAAATCAGGTTAAAATCTTGGGCAAGTCACTTCACTTCTCTGGACCTCACTTACCTCATCTGGAAAATGGGGATTAAGACTGTGAGCCCCATGTGAAACAGAGACTGTGTCCAACCTGATTAATTTGTACCTACTCAAGCGGCTGACACGTAGTAAATGCTTAACAAATACCAAAAGGAGAGAGGAAGGGAAGGAGGCAGGCAGGGTAGGAGGAGGAAATGGGTGGAAAGGGAAGGGAGAGAAAGACCAAAGGAGCATCGTCTTTGCTGTGTGGCCATCTTTTCTACTCCTCCTCTTCCTCCTTCTCCTCCTCCTCGCCTTCCTCCGCTGGATCAGAGGCTCTTCTCTGGCCCAGAAGTTTTTGAAGACCAGCTGTCCTTCTGCCTCGACAACTAAGAAGGTCTTCCAGAAGCACAGCGGTCGTGCCCGTCAGCAGCGGCCGGAGTCTTTGCCTAGGTCAGGCCAGCTGACTTTGGAGCCATTGTGCCCCGAAGCGGGCCTGGAGCGGCTCAGTTATCACAGTCCCTTGGGGTGTTAGTAGCTGCTGTTGGGATTCCAGATGATTGAGCCCCTGCCTTATCCCAGCTGGGTGCCCCCGCCTGTCCAGGCAAACCAGGGTGAGGCAGGGGGTAGAAGGGGAAGCCATCATCTTTCCTCCAACTTCTGTTTGCCTCCACGGCGAAAAGCAGACTCCTCCAAAAACTCTGGGGGTAAAGGCATTGGTTTTGCTCCCCCAGTGCTCATCCCTTGAGAGCAAAGGTCCCCCTCACCTCCAGGATGGTGATTGACACTTATGCCCTGTTGCCGGGGACAGGTTCTTTCGGAATCGGCACGGCGAGAGAGAGAGAGAGAGAGAGGCCGGGGATGGAAAACCTGAGATTTGTATAGAATTTATTCTGCGGAATTGAATTAATTATTCAGATGCGACAAATCGGCCTTCCCTTTTGGGAGAAATATGGTGTTAAAGCTTCCCTAACGGGAGGAATACACTGGTATGTTACTTAATAATAATAATGTTGGTATTTGTTAAGCGCTTACTATGTGCCGAGCACTGTTCTAAGCACCGGGGTAGACACAGGGGAATCAGGTTGTCCCACGTGGGGCTCACAGTCTTAATCCCCATTTTACAGATGAGGGAACTGAGGCACAGAGAAGTTAAGTGACTTGCCCACAGTCACACAGCTGACAAGTGGCAGAGCTGGGATTCGAACTCATGACCTCTGACTCCACAGCCCACGCTCTTTCCACTGAGCCACGCTGCTTACTTGCGTGTGGCCGGACACCCGAGCCCACTTATGATTTATTTACAACGTGGTGAGTCAGCTGGCTCCCACCATGTGCTCGCCCCACCCAGGAGGAATCCACCTTTGCGTTAAATACACTTATGTGTTAAACATTAATGAGTTACATACACTTACGGGTTACATACATTTATGAGTTACGTACACTTATGCGCTAAACCCAGTTTTGCGTTACCCACTTATGTGTTACTCGCACTTGGTGAGGCGGCTAGCTCTCGCCCTGTTCACGTCCCACTCGGGAGGCACCCGCTTAGACATCAAATCCACTTACGTGCTACTCGCACTCGGTGAGGCGGCTAGCTCCCACCATATTCACGTCCCACTGGGGAGGCACCCACTTAGACATCAAATCCATTTAAACGTTACGTACCCATGGTGAAGCCTCTGGCTTCCAACCCCACGAGCGCTCAGCAGGACGGGACACTCACCCATCCCACGGCTCCTAACTCGGTGCAGGCAGAGCGGCCTTCTCACGCTCTGGACAGAGGCGACCTGCAGCCGGCTGCTTCAAGTCCCCTTCCTCTGCCCAGAAGGGTAGAGGCGGCAGGTATTTATCACCTCTGCCCTTAGGCCATTCCGGCTTCCGGCCTCAGTGTATCCAATCTGCCCTCCCCCCTTCTCCATTCCTAATTTGATTGGCACGGGGGCGAGGGACACCTTCTGTATTCCCAGCTTGGACTGTCAAGCTGGCAGTTTCGGTTGTGGGGGTGCTATTCCACCCTCACTTCCGAGTTCCGCCTGCTGGCTCAGGAGGTCACGAGATAGCATTTGACCTTGAGATGGCCGGTACCCCAGGGTCACCTTGAGACATGCCCAGATAGGGTTTAGGGTTTATAGTCCACTCTTCCCCCGACCACCTAGATGAAGCTTTCCAGAAAGAGGAGCAGGTCGATTACTGGCCCGAACCATCGCATTTCAGAGTGCAGTGGGCTCAGTCCACTTCCTCATGGATTTGATTGCTTTCTTTTAAATCTGTTGGGAAAGGATAAAATAAAACTTATTGGAATAAATGATTTCCAGATTTCCTGCCTTAGAAAATCAAGAACCTATTCATAAATCCGTCGCACACATTCTTAAGATAAAAATAGGGTGCCTGATTGCTGATGATGAATGAAATTGCTTCTTTGGAAGTAAATAATCAGGAAACATATAGTTCCCCAAGTCTGCATGCCAGCTCAAGGAAGCAGGTGTATTTGTTGCCAATATAATAAGTATCAACATTTATTACTAATACGATGAAGGCTGGTTTTAATTAGAAAAAGTCACAGAAGGAAGAGAGTATTTATAGGTATAATGTCTAGCTGTACTTAGAATTATCATCTTCTATTTATCCTTCCCTTAGGGTTGGTTTTGGTAAAAAGTATATTACCTCTTTTGTTAGTAGATAATAATTAGGGTATTGGTTTTTAGGGTTGTACCCAATTTAATTTGATTGCTCTGGCTGATTTTTTTAAAAAATCAGGTTAAAATTTTTCCCCCTCCAAAAAACTCCCCAAATTCATTTATTTTAAATTGTTTTTGTTTAAATGCATTTTAGCAATGAAAATGTTCAACCAATTTACAAATCCATTGTAATTCTGCTGCTTTTTGGGAGAGAGTCAAGGGTGGAGACGCGCGTTTACTGCGTGGAAGGCGGCAGTGGTCAACCATTTCTGTAATTTTACCAAGAAAACTCTATGGATATACTACCAAAACGATTGCAGAAGGAGAACGGGGTGTTCTGGAAGAGATGTGTCCGTGGTGTCACTGTGGGTCGGGAACAACTTGACAGCATAAGACAAGACAAACGCAAATGTGTGATGAGTTGTCACTGTCTTAGAATTGACATTTTGTTTTCTTATGTGACCTCTGGAAGATTCGAACATTTTTCAGTGTACCATATATATTTCTTGGAGATTTTCCTCCACCTCACCCACTACATTTTTCCTAACACAGCCACCTATGGTCAGTATTTGTTTATCTGTTATGTGAGAGCCTTCGTTCTTCTCACCTCAAAACAAATATTTGCATATGGATATTGGATTGGCACTGGAGTCTAGTACTCTAAACGAAATATTCTTTGTTATTTGTATACCAGCAGATGATTGTGATGTCATACATTCATTTATCCATTTTCCTTATTAGCAAAAGCCAGGAAAGAGTGGAATTAATGCAGAAATCACCACCGTGTTTATACTATGAAATGGGACTCAGAAATATTCAATTCAAGTTAAATGTTAATTTTGGAATTCAGACATGATTTTTGTACTCTGATGAAGAAGAAACAAAATGCAGTATTATCACCTGGATAACTGGGGAACTGAACCACATGCCTAGGGCCACCTAGCCCCTAGAAGAAACAGGGAAGGCCTGAGTTGGCTTAGGCAAGCTGTCAGGTTGTCCCATGTAGGGCTTCCAGTCTTAATCCCCATTTTCCAGATGAGGTAACTGAGGCAAAGAGAATAAAGCGACTTGCCCCAGGTCACACAGCAGACTAGCGGCGGAGCCGGGATTAGAACCCACGTCCTCTGACTCCCAAGCCCCTGCTCTTGCCACTAGGTCATGCTCCTTCTGGGGCAACTCCTTTCTGGCCCATGGCACTGTGTCATATCTTCAGCACGGTGCCATGCTCAAGGACGCCATCAGAAAGACCTGCCCGTAAACCACTTTTCCATGGACTTCCTAACGTGCTTACACTCCTGCCCCCCACAGCTGCTCAGTACACTGTTCACCTCAGTGGGAACAGGACAAGAGAGGATGAGTATTGCTGTGCCGACCCCCGGCACTGTCGTCAATCCTGGTGAGTGAGGGGATTCTGCACCAGGGCCAATACTTATCCGTCCAGTCTCCACCGGAGACTCCATCATCATAATAGTTATACGGTGTACCTGCTCTGTATTCTTCTCTGAGTTTGTGGTATTCAGTAGGTGCAAAAGGGAAAAGCCTTTCATGTTCTGGTATTCTCTGACTGCCTTTTTTTTTTTTTCCTTCTTACCCATTTAGTCGAAACCAGCTTTCAACGCTGCCAGTACACATGTGTAATTTGCCACTGAAAGTCTTAATTGCTAGCAATAATAAACTGGTCTCACTTCCGGAAGAAATTGGGCAACTCAGACATTTGACAGAGCTTGTAAGTTAATCTTTTTGGTTTTTTATTGTTACTGCCGTCTATTTTCAGAGTTGTAACGCTTATAAATCTACCGACGGGATTTGATTTTTTTCCTAATAACTAAAATCTGCCATTTCCTCTCTATCCAAGCACTTCTCTTGTCCCACCTAGACTGTGCATCATCCTCTTCACTTATCTTCCTGCCTCCTGTCTTTCCCCACTCCGGGACATTCTTTGCTGCCCGATCATTTTTCTATAAAAGTTTAGTCTATGTCTCCCCACTCCTTTAGAACCTCCAGTGGTCGCCCATCCACCTCCACATCAAACGGAGACTCCTTACCATCAGCTTTGAAGCACTCAGTTGGCTCGCCCCCCTCCTGCCTAACCTCACCGATTTCCTACTACGACCCAATCCCCACACTTTGCTCCTCTAACGCCAACTCACTGTACCTCGATCTCATCTGTGTCACCAACAGCCCCCTTACCCACATCCTCTTTCTGGCCTGGAAATCCCTCCCCCTTCATATACCACAGCCCATTACTGCGCCCACCTTCCGACTCTTATTCAAATCACATCTCCTCTAAGAGACCTTTCCCATTTAAGTTTTCTTTCCTCTACTCCTCCTCCCTTCTCCGTCGCCTACGAGCTTGGAGTGTGGCTCAGTGGACAGAGCACGGGCTTGGGAGTCACAGAGGTCGTGGGTTCTAATCCCGGCTCTGCCACTTATCGGCTGTGTGACTTTGGGCAAGTCACTTAACTTTTCTGTGCCTCAGTTACCTCATCTACAAAATGGGGACTAAAACTATGAGCCCCATGTGGGACCTGATTACCCTTTATGTACCCCAGCACTTAGAACAGTGCTTGGCACATAGTAAGTGCTTAACAAATACCATTATTATTATTATTATTATTATCTGTACCCTTTAAGCATTTGATTTTTACCCCACCCTCAGCTCACAGTATTTATGTAAATGTATTTAATGTTCATCCCCCTCTCTAAACTGTAATCTCTTTGTGGTCAGAGAATGTGTCTACCGACTGTATTATATTGTTCTCTCCCAAGCAGTTAGTACAGTTCTCTGCACATAGTAAGCACTCAATAAATATCATTGGTTGATTGAAATAATACTTCTCCAGCTCCTGGATCTTCCAAACTCTGCTCTTCAAGTATTTTAAAGCTGTATGACAGTTGTTCTGCTTCTTAAGCCTGTAGGGATACATCTGATGGATTTTTCTTTTTTCCTCCAGCTATTTTGATTTTATAAATTGTGAGCCCAACTTTCCAGAGGCTTCTTCTGAGCCTCCCTTGCATTAGAGTCCTGCTCAGGTCCTCGTCAGCCTTTGTACGCCAAACCCACGGCCAGCTCAGTTAGGATCAAGTCGCCCCGTGGTGAGCTTGGACCGGGCTCGGCCAGGCCCCGGTCCTCAGAAATCCCCCATTTTGGCCATTCAACGAGAAGAGAGCCCTCCGAAAGTAAAACGGGCTCAGCACTTCAGGATCAGCAATGCTCCATGCAGCGGCGCCCCGGGAAGTGAACTCTAGGTCATTTTTGGTTGCGCTCAACTGACTTTTGGTTCGGGGGTGCCCAGGCATCTCTCAGGGCCAGACCAAACTGGGCTGCCACTTGGAATCAATCAGCGACTCAGTTATCCTTTTGGAGCACTTACTCTGTGCAGAACACTGTACCAAGTGATTGGGAGAGGACGGTAGAGCACGTAGGCAGGATTCCTACCTCTAACTCCTTACAGTCCTTACAGAGAAGCAGTGTGGCTTAGTGGAAAGAGCCCAGGCTTTGAAGTCAGAGGATGTGGGTTCTAATGCCGCCTCCGCCGCTTGTCTGCTGTGTGACCTTGGGCAAGCCACTTCAGTTCTCTGTGCCTCCGTTACCTCATCTGTCAAATGGGGATTGAAACTGTGAGCCCCATGTGGGACAACCTCATTGCCTTGTATCTACCCCAGAGCTAAGAACAGTGCTTGGCAAAAAGTAAGCGCTTAACATATACCATAATTATTATTATTTTTGCAGTCTAGCAGGGAGACAGATCAGCCCAGTGGTTTTAGGGGCTGGGACCAGTTTAGACCAAGGCTGGCCAGGCCCTAGATCAGTAGCGTGGCTCAGTGGAAAGACCCCGGGCTTGGGAGTCAGAGGTCATGGGTTCCAATCCCGGCTCTGCCACTTGGCAGTTGTGTGACTGTGGACAAGTCACTTCACTTCTCTGTGCCTCAGTTACCTCATCTGTAAAATGGGGATTAAGACTGTGAGCCTCACGTGGGACAACCTGATTACCCTATATCTCCCCCAGCGCTTAGAACAGTGCTCTGCACAGTACACGCTTAACAAATACCAACATTATTATTATTATATACCCCAGTGTATACTGAACTCTGTTGGGGCAACTCAGCAGCACACCCAACCCACTCAGAGGATTCCAGGCCCAGTGGATTGGTCGCTGGGAACGCCTACTATATCCTTGTGACCCTGGACCACCAAGGGAATACAACAGCATGTGTATTCACCCTTGGATGCAAGCTAGGATATACTTTCAGCCCAGGTCACCTTTGCGCACACTCTCCTATTTCTCCAAATCCCTCCTCCTTCATATCAACAGACCACCTATTTTCCCATCTCAAAGTTCAGCTAAAAGTATATCTCCTCCAGAACACCTTCCCTGACTAATCTCTGCATCCTGTTTTCCCTACGTACTGTCAAGTGTACTCGTGCGCCTGAGTCCATATCCCCTTAAACACTTGGGTCTCCCCCTCTCTCCCCCCCCCCCCCCCCCCCCCCCCCCCCCCCCCGTAAGCCACAACCTTTATGTACATATTTGAATTCTAGGTCGGTCCCCCCACCTGTAATGTCTTTTCATGTCTGTCTCCCCTGACTGGAGTTTAAGATCTCTGAGGGATCGTGTCTCCTACCTTACTTTGTTGTACTTTCACAAGCGCTTAGTTCATTCATTCATTCAATAGTATTTATTGAGCACTTACTATGTGCAGAGCACTGTACTAAAGCACTTGGAATGTACAAATCGGCAACAGGTAGAGACAGTCCCTGCCCTTTGACGGGCTTACAGTCTAATCGGGGGAGACAGGCAAGACAAGAACAGTGGCAATAAAGAGAGTCAAGGGGAAGAACATCTCATGAAAACAATGGCAAATAAATAGAATCAGGGTGATGTACATCTCATTAAACAAAATGAATAGGGTGATGAAGATATATACAGTTGAGCGGACCAGTACAGTGCTGAGGGGGTGGGACGGAAGAGGAGGAGGAGCAGAGGGAAAAGGGGGAGAAGAGGATTTAGCTGTGGAGAGGTGAAGGGGGGGTAGAGGGAGCAGAGGGTAAAAGGGGGGAGCTCAGTCTGGGGTTAAATTCAGTGCTGTGCATGCCGCACGAGAAGCCGTGTGGTGTAGTGGAAAGACCTTAGACCTGGGGTCTATCCACTAGGTCACTCTGTTTTTGGACATAATACAGAAAAATTTGAAGTTACATTGGATACAGACTTGAAGTTTAATTCTCTTCAGTCCTTCTAAATTGATTTTGGTCACCCACGGTCTTTCAGCTGAGCTGACATCAGGCAGTAGTATTTGTTGAATACCTGCTGTGTGCAGAGAGCTGTATTAAGTACATGGGAGAGTACAGTAGAAAGATCGCTGCCCTCACCCAGCTTAAAGTCTAGTGGAGGAGTCAAACATTAACCTGAACTACAGATAGAAGGAAAGGGAGATAGGAGTTATTGCTTAAGTAAGAGGAAACGTCCATTTTAAGCACTATGGAAGATGGTGAGACCTGAAGTACCGAATTGGCAGGTGGGAGAATATAAACAAGGAAGAATTAGACATTAATTGTCAAAGACTTCCTGAAAGAGGTGTGATTTCAGAAGGGCTTTGAAGATAGGGAGAGTTTCAAAGAGGGAGAAAATTTCAGATGGGGTGGAGAAGGGTTGAGTAAGAAGTGGGAGAGATGAGAATGAGGCATCGTACTTTAGCTTCAGAGGAACGAAGAGCAGGAGCTGGGGTACGGCGGGAGAGTAGATCGAAAGAGTTGATCGAGTGCCTTAAAGCCGGCAAACAGGAGTATTTTCAGTTGGGAAAAGTACCTACTTAACTGGTCTCGTTGTCTCCCGCGGCCTAGTGGGAAGAGCGCAGAACGGAGAGTCAGGAAACCCGGGTTCTAATCCCAGCTCCACCTCTTGTCTGCTATGTGTGATCTTGGGCAAATCACCCAATTTCTCTGTCTCGGTGCCCTCATCTGTAAAAAGAGGATTGAATACCTGTGCTCCCTCCTACTTAAACTGTGATTCCCATTTGGAGCAGGCACCGTGTCTCATCTGAATGTGTTGAATCTATCTCGGCATCTAGCGTGATGCTTGGCACATTGTGAGCACTTAACAGATATCACAGTTACTACTAACCAGGTGATTTGAACCTTCCAGAAGAGGACACAAATGATCCCACTTGATGAGCATGTACTCACCACAGCCTCATGGTCAGATTAGTAGAGATCACCTATGTGTATTTAAATGGACATATCTCACTTTTTCTAATTAAGCTTATCTTCTGAAGGAATGCCTTTAAGTGCCCCAAAATGCGATCAGTTTAACTGTTTTGAGGAGAGTTTTAAACATCATGTAAATTGATTAAAGCAGAACTTTCAAGTGGCTCTTTCAAAGTGCATGATTTATATGTGGCATATTTTAGAACCCCTGTCCTTTAATAATGTTGATTTCTTTTATTCTGACTCCTGACACCGAAAACTGAAAAACACAGTAAAATAAATTATTCTAAATTTAGAATACTAAATACCTTACCTTGCTACTTCAGAATAATTTATTTTATTCAACTTTTCAGTTTCATAGTCTCAATAGAAGATAGAGCACTTTTTTTATTCCTTCCTAAACTCAGATTCCTTAACCTTTACTAAATTCTTTGTTTTAAGTCAGTTGTGATTCATTTATGTAGAAGCTTCATGAGATTTAGTAGATGTTATAAATGTATATATAAATGTAAAAGTATATTAAGGAACTGAAATAACCTAGCATTGCCTTTTTTTCATTTTTGATATTTTTAAATATGAGTTTAATGGAAATAATGAGCCTTCTGATCTATGAGAAATGATAAAAAGAAAATGTCTTATTTTATAGCAGAAATCCTCTGTCGTTCCTCCAGAGAGATGTCATTAGGGGACCCACAAGCCCTCACATAATTTTTTGTAGATTAATGCTCATGCTGTTATGAGGGGCAGTTGTTAATCACAGTTCAAAAAGACCCAATAAATCATCTGTGCCTCAGTTACCTCATCTGTAAAATAGGGATTAAGATTGTGAGCCTCACGTGGGACAACCTGATTACCCTGTATTTACCCCAGCACTTAGAACAGTGCTCTGCACATAGTAAGCGCTTAACAAATACCAACATATATTTATCTGGCCCCACTCCATTCCTCCAAGCAAAAACTAGTGGATTTCTAATTTAATATGAGACCCTCTAGAGAAAGTAACCCCCAAATCTCCCTTGACAAGCAGTCCAGTGCTTAACAGTCTTTTACTGACAGAGAGAAAGTTATGAATAATAGCAAATGAAATTTCCCATTACAGGTCAAGTGCATTTACTCTTTTGTCTTAATATGGATAATGAATTATCTATATGAAAACAGTCCCAATGATGGTGATGATAATATTGATGGTGTTTATTAAGGTCTTAGACTGTGAGGTCCATGTGGAACAAGGAATGTATCCAGCCTGATTCTCTTGGTTTTACCCCAGCGCTTAGTACAGTGTTGATACATAGTGCTTAAAAAGTATCACTTTTTAAAAAGTCAAGTAAATATATTACCGTCAATCAGTGTGGTTTTTATTGAGGGCTCACTCTGTGCAGAGCACAGTAATAAGTGCTTGGGACAGCGTAATATAAGAGAATTAGAAGGCACATTCCCTGCCTCTAACGAGCATACAGTTTAGAGCATACGCCAAACACTGTTAAATCAGTGGGATTGAAACAAAATCGACTGGACAGGCCCTGCCACACATGAAGCTCACAGTTTAAGAGGGTGGGAGAGCATGTGTTTTATCCCCACTTAACAGATGTGGAAATGGGATCTTGGAGCAATTACATGACGTGCCCGAGGTCACACAACAAGCAGATGGTAGAGCCAGGACTAGAACCTTGGTCTTCTGATCCCCAATCCCATGCTCTTTCTTCTAGGCTACGACATTTATATGCTAGAAGACAGTTGCTCCTCAGTCTCCTTGCAGATGATTGTTAACTGTTTAAATATTACTACCTGTTAACACTTAGCTGGCAATGTCTGAAGAAAATGGAGGCCAATTTCAGCCTTCACCGGGGAAGCCTTATCCTCAGCCCAAATTTATATTGACAACACTGAATTTAACTCTGTCAGAATTCCATTACCCCGGTAGTATGTTGTGATTGGCACAGAAGTAGAAAATCAAATCGAGATGGCCACCCCATTTTTTTTGCTACGCCGTCAGTAAGATATCGAGCTCCAGACCAAATTAAAGAAGTACAGAGCTGTAGTGCCGCCCAACCTTCTGTAGAGAGTTCACGCCAGTATCACTTTTGGCTCCTGGAGCACAAGTGTCATCTCTAGGCCGTATTTAATATCAAAGGGCAAGACCAGATGACGAATAGTGAAGTTGCGAAGCGAAGCCCATCTCCTAGCATCACAGCTATGCTCATCTCACTGTAGTTGAACTGGGTGGGACGCGGGAGGAGAATGAAGGACAACAGGACACCCAAATTGCTGAGGTTAGAAAACAGAAAGCCTGGAGGACCCAACACTGTTATATTGTACTCTCCCAAGCGCTTGGTACGGTGCTTTGTATACCAGTGTATACGATGGATTGATTGACAGAGGAGACATTTTAGGCAAACAGTAAAACAGAGCCTTAGATAATGCTGCGTCCCAGCTGAAAACCGAGCGTCAGTTCAAGGACAGACCAGCGTTGCATTCGGAGTGACTCTTTCGAATAGAAATTTCGTCAGGAATGGGAGACAAGGAGGCCAAAGCAAAAACAGCACTAATCAATGTCACATCAAACTCTATGGAGGATAGCCTTTCTGTATGCACAAAGTGTCCGGGACTGCAGGACCCTTCTTGGCCTGTTTATTGACACACAGGTGAATTTCACCTTTAGTGGTGGGAAGCCATTTGGTCTAGTGGAGAGAGAATAGACCTGAGAGTCAGAAGGATCTGGATTCTATTCCTGGCTCTGCCAGTTGTGTGCTGTGTGTGCACGAGTCATTTCAGTTCCTCAGGCCTCAGTTACCTCATCTGGAAAATGAGGATTAAGATTGTGAACCCCATGCGGGACATGGTTGGGTCCAACCTGATTAGCTTGTCCAGCCTGATTAACTTGTCTCTACAGAAGCAGCATGGTATAGTGGCTAGAGCAGGGGCCTGGGAATCCACGTTTTGGGTTCTAATCCCGGCTCTACCACTTGTCTGCTGAGTGACCTGGGGCAAGTCACCTCACATCTCTGAAATAGGGATTAAGACTGTAAGCCCCATGTGGGACAGGGACTGTGTCCGACCCACTTTGCTTGTATCCACTTCAGTGCTTAGTACAGTGCCTTGCACATAGTAAATGCGTAACACATGCCATAATAATAATTATTATTATTTCAGTTCCTAACATATAATAAGCGCTTAACAAATACGATAAAAAGAGATGCAGACAGCTATATATCTATAAAATCCCATCTTTCAAGCACATCAAAATTATATAGTTCTTAGTAGACAAAGTGGCAAATACAGCAAATTCTCAAATATCCAAAAAGATTGGAACCAAGGGTAAAAGTATATCAGCCTTTTGGTATTTCCCATTTTGATCCAGAGGGTCTGGATGAAGGAGGCTTAAAAACAAAATCTAAATTTTGCCACCTTCATCTGCACGCCCCCCCCCCCACCCCAAACCACAGTGGGAAGATATTTATTTTTAGCCTGTTCACCCCACTCACATTCCAGCATTGCAGGGGTAAAAGAGGAAGACTGTTAGATAATACAGTCATATATCTGAAAGAATTTCAGTCATCTGAAAATTTGAATGTCTCATATTCAGATAGACAAGAGTTTGTTGTATATTAAATTCAAAGGGGCCAGGCAGACAGTTTTCTAGGCCATTATACCATACATAACAAAATTCTAAGTTACTGGGCCTGCTACACTGTAACACTTTCAGAAAATAGCACTTTTGCTTATTAGGTAGATGATATGCTTTTTCTCATTCGATTTCCCTTTCTGGTTTTTCTTCTGTTTTTCTTCTTAATATTCTCCCGCTGTTAATGTTCTGTTGCTATTGAATGAGTGAATGTTGACGGCTATGTGTTTCAGTGGCCCTGGGGTGTGCCTGTCAGTCTGCTGATTTCTTTTGTGGGTCAGTCTGAGGTTTTGCTTTGTGTGTTTCAGTTAAGCAGTGTTATATGAGTGCTAACTGTGGGCAGAGCACCATACTAAATACTTGGCAAGGTACCAAGCAATAGAGACTTTTTTAATAGCACTTAAGTGCTTACTTTATGCAGAGCACTGTACTAAACACCTGGCAAAGTACAATATGAGAGGTTTTTTTTAGAAGATATTTTTAAGCGCTTACCATGCGTCAAACACTGTTCTAAGCCTTGGATCCTGTTTTAGAGTCGGTAGACAGTCTCTTTTCCCGAGGAACTTATGGTCTATAGGACGAAGCTTGTGTTCCACTGTTTTTGGAGGTGGAGGAAAAGGGAAAACCAAAAAGTTGGGGGGGGGGGGGGGGGAGATCATTCTGAACAGAAGTTTTTTGAATGTTAATGTCCAACCATGTAGTGAGTGATCCAGCTGGATGTATAATAATAATTATGATGTTGGTATTTGTTAAGCACTTACTATGTGCCGAGCACTGTTCTAAGCGCCAGGGTAGATACAGTGTAATCAGGTTGTCCCATGTGACCCTCACAGTCTTAATCGCCATTTTACAGATGAGGGAACTGAGGAATAGAGAAGTTAAGTGACTTGCCCAAAGTCACACAGCCCATTCTCTCCTAGACCCCCTCCTATCTGGCTTCCGTCCCTTCCACTCTACCGAGACTGCTCTCTCTAAGGTCACCCATGACCTCCTTCTTGCCAAATCCAATGGCTCCTACTCCATTCTGATCCTCCTTGACCTCTCTGCTGCCTTTGACACTGTCGACCATCCCCTCCTCCTCCATACCTTATCTCACCTTGGCTTCACGGACTCTGTCCTCTCCCGGTTCTCCTCTTACCTCTCTGGCCGATCATTCTCGGTCTCCTTCGCTGGAGCCTCCTCCCCCTCCCATCCTTTAACTGTTGGAGTTCCTCAAGGGTCAGTCCTTGGCCCTCTTCTGTTCTCCATTTACACTCACTCCGCTCTCACGGCTTTGACTACCATCTCTACGCAGATGACACGCAGATCTACATCTCCGCCCCTGTCCTCTCCCCCTCCCTTCGGGCTCGCATCTCCTCCCGCCTCCGGGACGTCTCCACCTGGATGTCGGCCCGCCACCTCAAACTCAACATGAGCGAGACTGAGCTCCTCATCTTCCCTCCCAAACCCGGTCCTCTCCCAGACTTCTCTATCACCGTGGATGGCACGACCATCCTTCCCGTCTCTCAGGCCCGCAATCTCGGTGTCATCCTTGACTCGTCCCTCTCGTTCACCCCACACATCCTATCCGTTACCGAGACCTGCCGGTTTCACCTCTACAATATCGCCAAGATCCGCCCTTTCCTCTCCACCCAAACGGCTACCTTACTATTACGGGCTCTCGTTATATCCCGGCTAGACTACTGTGTCGGCCTTCTCTCTGACCTCCCTTCCTCCTCTCTCGCCCCGCTCCGGTCTATTCTTCACTCCGCTGCCCGGCTCATCTTCCCGCAGAAACGATCTGGGCGTGTCACTCCCCTTCTTAAACAACTCCAGTGGTTGCCTATCCACCTCCGCTCCAAACAAAAACTCCTCACTCTAGGCTTCGAGGCTCTCCATCACCTTGCCCCTTCCTACCTCTCCTCCCTTCTCTCTTTCTACCGCCCACCCCGCACGCTCCGCTCCTCTGCTGCCCACCTCCTCGCCGTCCCTCGGTCTCACCTGTCCCGCCATCGACCCCTGGGTCACGTCCTCCCGCGGTCCCGGAACGCCCTCCCTCCTCACCTCCGCCAAACTGATTCTCTTTCCCTCTTCAAAACCCTACTTAAAAATCACCTCCTCCAAGAGGCGTTCCCAGACTGAGCTCCTCTTCCCCCTCTACTCCCTCTGCCATCCCCCCTTTACCTCTCCGCAGCTAAACCCTCATTTTCCCCTTTTCCCTCTGCTCCTCCACCTCTCCCTTCCCATCCCCACAGCACTGTACTCGTCCGCTCAACTGTATATATTTTCGTTACCCTATTTATTTTGTTAATGAATTGTACATCGCCTCGATTCTATTTAGTTGCCATTGTTTTTACGAGATGTTCTTCCCCTTGACGCTGTTTATCGCCATTGTTCTCGTCTGTCCGTCTCCCCCGATCAGACCGTAAGCCCGTCAAACGGCAGGGACCGTCTCTATCTGTTGCCGACTTGTTCATCCCAAGCGCTTAGTACAGTGCTCTGCACATAGTAAGCGCTCAATAAATACTATTGAATGAATGAACAGGTGGCAGAGCCAGGATTAGAACCAATGACCCCCGACTCCTAAGTCCGTGCTCTTTCCACTGAGCCACGGTATAAGTGCATGTGCTTATTTGTGGGTCATGATTTATGTGGATGCAGATGGATAAGTTGTTCCACGTGTATATAGCCATGTGTGTAGCTGTGGGAGACAAGTGTGTTTGTGTGGCCCTGTTTATGTGGATCTGGGTGTGTACGTGTCTGAGATATTTCTGAGCTCTCTTGTCTTCCGGAAGATTTTTCTTTGTATGTGTCCGTTAGTGTGTGGGTTTGTGTGTCAGTAGGAGAGAGGAGGCTTATGCAGTGTTTCTCACCCCCATTCATTCAATCATATTTATTGAGCGCTTACTTTGTACAGAGCATTGTACTGAGCACTTATCACCCCCTCTGTTCCCTAGAGTTCAGGTCAGGGATTGATGATATTTGCTCCACTATGTACTTAATCAGTACATCATAAGGAGGAGCATGGCCTAGTGGAAAGAGTACGGGCTTGGGAGTCAGAGAACCTGGGTTCTAATCCCGACTCCTCCACTTTCCTGCTCTGCCATCTTGGGCAATCACTTAAACTTCTCTGTGCCTCAGTCTCGTGAACTGTAAGCTTCCCAGACTGAGCTTCCCCTTTTCCCTCTGCTCTCTCTCTGCTCCCCCTCCACCCTCTGCACCCTTCCCCCCTCCCCCCCTTCAGCTAAACCCCCTTTCCCTCTGCTCCTCTCCCTCCCCCTCCACTCAGCACTGTGCTCATATGTATATATTTTTATTACCCTATTTATTTTGTTAATGAGGTGTACATCCCCTTGATTCTATTTATTGTGATTATGTTGTCTTGTTTTTGCCGTCTGTCTCCCCTGATTAGACTGTAAGCCCGTCATTGGGCAGGGATTGTCTCTATCTGTTGCTGAATTGTACATTCCAAGTGCTTAGTACATTCCAAGTGCTCTGCACATAGCGCTCAATAAATACTATTGAATGAATGAATGAATGTAAAATGGGGATTCCTTACCTGTTCTCCCTACATCTTAGATTGTTACCCCCATGTGGGATGGGAACTGTGTCTGACCTGATTAACTTGTAGATCCCAGTGCTTAGAACCGTGCCTGACCCATAGTAAGTGCTTAACAAATATTGTTATTATTATTTTATTTTAAAATGGGAATCCACAAAGCTCTTTGAGCTCTTTAGACATGTTATCTGAATATAAAGTGTCACTGGTAAAACTATCACAATAATTTTACTCAGGTTTTAGGGTTGATCTCATCCTGAGTTGCACAACACCTAAATTCTGCAGTTAATTCTGCTACATTCAAATGAGCAAAATAAACACAATTTATCAATCTTAGTCTCTGCAGATCATCAGTGTGTCTTGGGAGTCAAGTCCATTTAGTGATTGACCAATTCAATAATTTATTGCATACTTACTGTGTGCAGGTCACTGAACTAAGTAAGCATTTGGGACAATACAGTGCAGGCACATCCCTACCCACAAGGAGCTTACAATCTAGTTTAGAATCATTTATCCAAGTGATGATGGGAGGACTAATCTTTTCGTAGTACTTCAGCGTTTTACGTTGCTGACACATCGTTGCAATATCTTTGTCATGCACATTCTTTGGACCCACTTCAAGTGGTTCAAAATTAGCTGAAATGATTGATGGAGTATCCCCACTATATTTTTAATCTTAGGTTCTTGACTGCTCGCTGTGGGCAGGGAACGCGTCCATCAACTCTGCTAAGCGCTTAGTACAGTGCTCTGCACATAGTAAGCACTCAATAAATACGATTGAATGAATATATTGTACTCTCCCAAGTGCTTTGTCCAGTGCTCTGCAGGCTGTAAGCCCTCAAACAATACGATTGATTGATTACTCATACTGACTGTCATTTGGGATATGGGCTTTCCATCTCACAATTTTGAAAATTGTGTTTTATTATGTTATTGCTTCTGTTTAACTTTTCTTCAAGGTCTGTAAAGCAAGACAATTACAGTAAAGACTTTCATAGGTAGATCCTTTTTTTAGACCTATTTGGGATCTACTTGCTCGAACTCCCCATCCTTGTCCATGATCCAGAATATATTTTTTTATCTCCATCTGCAAAATTCATGCAGAGATCCATAAAATCATGTGCAATAATTGGTGGATGTTTCCAAAATAGAAAATAGGAGAGTGAACTGTGGGAATTGTTTGGGTGCTATTTACAACAGGCATTTGAATATGTTCAAGCAGCTGTTTGGTTTGTTTCCTGTTTCATTCAGGATGTGAGCTGTAATGAAATACAGACAGTACCTCCCCAAGTCGGCAATCTGGAATGTCTGCGGGATCTCAACATCCGAAGAAATCATTTAGTGCGTTTACCTGAAGGTGAGGAAAGAGTCTGAAAGGCCAAAACGACTATTGCACATTCATTAACTCAATGATGGGTATTCTTCAAATATAAAAAAGGCATATCCTTGTTGACCTGATTACATTTGTGGTTTTTGAGGGTTGTTTGTTTTTTCAATTGGATGAGGTGGATTTGAAACCTTGGTTTTTTCACTGCGGACACTTTTGTTTGGCTGGAAGATGTGTATAGTCATACCAACGTCTATGACTGTGCTTGTGATTTTTGCCTCTCCTGGCTTTCAACAATTCCCTGACTAAATATTTCCATTTCTGTCCCCACAGAGCTTGCAGAATTGCCTTTGATACGGTTGGACGTCTCCTGCAATAAAATTACCACGATCCCTGTTTGTTATCGCAAACTCAGGCACTTACAGATGATCACCCTCGATAACAACCCCCTACAGTCTCCTCCTGCACAGGTGTGAAATTCATCATGAAGCAGGCAAATATGCCCTCGGTGTCTTTTCCATTTAAGCCTTCTACTGAGGAGGAGGGAAACACGGGGCAGGGAATCGTGGAGTCTCCTTTTTCACTGATAGGGCTTTCTGGTTTATTAAGCTTTTTGTAATGAAATCATAATTTTGGAATGATTGGTGGGAATGTAATCAAAGCAACTCACGGGGGGTGGGCAGAGAACATTATATAGTTAACTTTCTGAACTGAAAATCTTTTCAAAAAAAGGTAGTTTTCTGGCAAGCCAAGTCCTGCGTCAATCAAAAGCTTCCCCCCACCAAAGGAAACACTTTTCCTAAAGAAAGGGATTTCTTTGTAGGGTTTCTTCCAACTCTGTAGCAAAAAAGCTTTTAGTCCTAAGAATAATAATAATTTTGGTTTTTGTTAACCACTTACTATGTGCCAAGCACTGTTCTAAGCACTAGGGTAGATACAAGGTAATCAGGTTGTCGCACCGGGGGGCTTACATCTTAAGCTCCATTTTACAGATGAGGTAACTGAGGCGCAGATAAATTAAGTGGCTTGCCCATGGTCACACAGCAGGCAAGTGACAGAGCTGAGGTTAGAACCCACACCCTCTGACTCCCAAGCCACGCTGGAACCTCTCATCTGGTCTTGTCAAAGCCTTAGGGGGAGCAAATGTCACAGAACAGTTCAAACAGCTGTGTTGTGAGCGTTTATGGAACTAGGTGTATTTGGAAAAAAATTCAAATCATACATCTATAGCATAATAATTGAAGTAGGCACTGGTCTTTCTTCTTGTATGGATGGTACAATTAGAGAAAGAGCTTTTTGGTGGGAGACGTACAGCAAGATCTTGATCGCGACCTTTTTTTAATTGGTGAAATTGTTTCATTGTGGTGTGGTGTCCGATTGCCTTATAGGGCTTCCCGATTGACAAGAGATTTCTTTTTTCTCCCCTCTATTTTAAACAGATTTACTATTTAGATCTTTTTCATTTTAACAGTGACATAAGGGAAATTATTCGATAAACTTTGTTTGGGGCTTAAAACCAAGCCTCTTTTTCAGTAGTTCTTATATTCACACCAGGAGAAAGAGCAGAATTAAGTACAAACATAAGATGATGTAAAAATCAAAGACTGACCTTGCATGTCAAAGTTGAACAAGGATCCTAGTTAAAGATGTCAATATAGTAAACAGTGTGGACATTTGTAACAACGTGAAGTCCAGCATACCGGATCATATGACCATCACTATGATTTGGGACAACTGCAAGCTATTAATATTATAGAAATTAAATGTAGCAGTTGGGTTTTGAGCAAATTGCCTGCTTAACCTGTGAAGAAAAGCTGGAGTTCTATATTTATATAATTCTAATCATTGTGAAGATTGACTCTTATGTAAATCCTGCAGACCTTTTCCCTAAATATCTTTTATAGTTGCTGCAGTATTTTAATTCTTTTAAATGGCCTCCTAAAGGCTGACGTGCTGCCTTCATTGACCAAACACCAAATTCAAATTGCTAAGGATGTTGAGGGTTCTAAATCACACTATCCCTTTGTGCATCAGTTTCAACGTCTACTAAAAAAACAAACAAACCAGGTGTACAGCAAAATGCATGGATGTTTTAGTAATGTGTATTATGTAATAAGAAAGTTATTATTTCTATTCTCGAGACTTGTTTGAAGTTGAGAGGAAAGAGAGTTTCTTTTTAGCGACCTATAGGATATCGTTTTAACGTTCCAGAGAAAAGAGCAACAGCATATGTGCTTCAAAGTCATGCTTGCAGGGGAAATTTTGTTCCCATTTCCAAATTGAGATCCCGTTTTATAACCACGCCCTTCCAATGTGTGTGTTTTAGTTCTTCTGCTTTAGGATTGATACTGACGTATCTCAGTCCTTTACTCTGATTTTGGGCTGATAGAATTAACCATTCTTCTTAAGGGGTTGAATAAAAGGTGAATTCATTTTCCCTTTTGTAAAGTGGGAAGATTGTGGGGAGTTAGGGAAGGAGAGGGAGGCGAACCTCTGGGGAAAACCTCACGGAAGAGCCTCTGCTTGTGTTCTGCGAAAGGAGGAACCTGTTTAATGCTCCTCCGTACTTTATCGCGATTAAGTTGTCTTGTTTTTGTCTGTCTGTCTCCCCCGATTAGACTGTAAGCCCGTCAGTGGGCAGGGATTGTCTCTGTCTGTTGCCGATTAGTACATTCCAAGCGCATAGTACAGTGCTCTGCACATTGTAAGCACTCAGTAAATACTATTGAATGAATGAATGCCTGGTTCAGCCAAAGAAGGTCACGTGCCTCCCTGGCTAAACCAAGCAGTCGAGCTACTCAGGTTTTCGACCAGCTCCGATTTGAAGTCCTACTGGCTCCGTATATTTTTGCCATCTTATGACTTGCTACCAGCTAGTTATAAAACATAATTTCATAGGGATTTCTTTTTTTTTCCTCCCCTCTCAAATGTATGTTGGGCAAGGGCTTATAAAGAAAGAATAGTCAACCTTTTAGTTGGGCAGTGTGTTGACGACAAGGCTATTATGGGCTTTCTTTTTGTTTTCTCTAGATATGCATAAAAGGTAAAATACACATATTTAAATACCTAAACATAGAAGCTTGCAAGAGCGTGCCAGACCTGCCTGATTACGACAGAAGACCGATGGGATTTAGCTCTTGGTAAGTGTGCTTCTATATCCCATCTCTGTTACTCAGGGAGTGATAGAAACTAAATAGAAACAAAGCAGTTGCAATATCACACCGTCAGTCTATGGTATTTGTTGAGTTCTTACTCTGGACCGAGTGCAGTACTGGGTGCTTAGAAGAACACAGTACAGTTCAGTACAGTATATTAAGCTCTCTGCCTCATAGTCTGGCCTAAAAATGTAGTAAGACTGATGCTGATTGATAGCCTAGATAATGAATGCTAAGTTAGCTCATCATTATGTTTCCTTTATTGTGGAATAATGGATGAATGGATAATAATGGATAAATAAATAAATAATAATAAAGGCAGTCATTGTGGTTTTAAGAAATGAAATAATGGGAAGATGGTTTTTGATCATTTTAATTGTGTTTAATGCATTTACCAGAAACTATTTGGGAATTGAACCATTTGTACATAACTTTCTATAGATTTGTTCTCCCCTTCTTGCGTCCTTTACCGTCTTGTTCCGTTCCCGTCTGCTGCATTCACTTACATAATCACCCCAACTGTTGGCGTCATTTTTCCAAAATTAAAACAGATTATAGGCTCCTTTTGGGTTATATGTTCCATCCTTTCTCCTCTTGCGACCCCAGTCAGCACCTCTCTCACTGCTGACAGTGGTATGAAAAATCATCTTTTATTTTCTCCTCAAAAATAGGGGTGGGACATTTATGCAGTAGAGGCAGTCATGGAAATAAATACAGCATTTTCTTCATATTACTTCTAAAATGCCTTCGGTTACATTTTTTTGGAATATTTTTGAGATAATCTTTTCTCCAAGTTTAGATCAAAATGTACTGTTTTGGCAGCTTCACCCCTTTTACACAACAGCATACGTTTCTGAACAGTGATGCGCACTGTATAAAGATGACTGCAAGCAGATTTGCCCCTCATTGAGTTTACAGCAGAAAAATGTAGGTAAAAAGACAAAAGAGACCAGAACTAAGGAAAGGACATGAGTGACTTGTAATCAGACCCAAAGCATTAAGGTCACAGTTGACAAAGTCTCAAAACTATATCCAGTAATAAGTCATTTTTAGATTTTTATTATCGAAGGTATCCCTTAATGCAGAACCGACAAAGCCGTATAAAAATTCTTATTCGGCTAATGGTTAAGATCCTATGTGAAAGAAATACAGGGCTTGTTTTAGCAGAGACATGTAATAGTAAATGTAAAAATAAAGGAGAAATATAGCATATTGTGTAGAATTTCTGAACAGCAAAAATGTGTACCTCATTGTCACTGTGGTAAGTTTTTTAAAAAAAGGAAGTAGGTGCTGCAGGGGAAGATGAGGATGACCAGGGAGAGAGGAGCCGGAGAGCCGAGGTCAGGTCGAGGGAAGGGCTGTCAGGAACCCCAGCCTCTTCAGAGCCAACAGCACAGCCCGGAGCCCGGCTCGCTCTGGCGTCTGACCCCCTACTCTTCCCACTCTCCCAGCCTGAGCCCCGGCCAGGAAGAGAGAGAGAAAAGGAAGTTCAGGAAGTGTGAAATTTGTGTCTCTCAACCAAATTGCTCTCTCTTCCTACCTCATCCTGTCCCTGTCTCCCCCAGCTGAGGCTGGGAAGGGAAAGTGGAACTACAAGAGAAGCAACAAGGCCTGGAGGCTAGAGCACAGGCCTGGGAGTTATGAAAGTCATGGGTTCTAATTCTGACTGTGCCACTTGTCTGCGTTGTGACCTCTGGCGAGTCACATCCCTTCTCTGGGCCTCAGTGACCTCACCTGTAAAATGGGGATTGAGACTACAAGCACCACATGAGCCAGGGACTGTATCCAAACCGATTTGCTTGTGTCCACCCTAGCGCTTAGTACAGTGCCTGGCATATAGCACTTAACACATAGCATAATAATTATTATTGTGATTATTAATTAGCCGTGAGGCAGTTTTTTAAAAAACCAACGCCACCTGCTCCAGCCCTCAGAGACATCTGAGGGGGTCACAGAGCCCCCCTTCTTTCCAAGGTGCCCACCACACCAAGAGAATATGGTAGAATGGGTCTCCTGATGAGGGAGCGGAGCAGAAGGGAGGAAGGGAGAGTTCCCGCCCAGTGGCTCCGACCCATAGACACAGGGTGCGGTGCAGGAGCAGGGTAGCTCCAAGGCCCTTAGTCCCAACCGGCCTGCCAGGAGATGGCTTTGTCCTCAAAACTGGTAACCAGGTGCTCCTGTGACAGAGGTGGGGAGAATCCTCCGAGCAGCTGAAAGAAGCAGAAGCTGGAGGCCTTGGGTAGCTCGCTCACTGCGAGCTGCTTTCTGAGAGGAAAGGGCCGGGGATTGTTGCTAATCAGTCGATCACTCCCACCGTGTGCAGAGCCATAAGTGACTGGAAAAATAAAGTGCAGAATGAAATACAAAAGGCGTAATCGCCGCCCACGAAGAGTTTACAGTGTTTGGGCCTGTAGACTGAGCCATATTTGCCTCCAAGAAGAGTCAGATGGGACTCAGAAACCAAAGGTTGCCAACCCCTGTTCTCAAGGGATGATCTTTTGAAGTGGAAAGTGCCCGTTTGGCCAATTGTTTGGAAACTCTTGTTTTCATGTACTTCTTCAGTGGACCCTTGAGTGAGTTTCCCTTTACTCCGAAATACGAGCCCATTTTCGCATTTAGAGTTGAGTAATAAGAGGCTATTGTGGGTCAAAAGTGCCAAGATTGCAAAATCATATTGACTTCATTTTAGTAATTCTTTTTTCTTCATCACGAGTTTTGGAAATAAGTCTTTTATTCTGTCCAACACTGTAGTTTCCCCCTTGCATTCTGGAGAAAAGTACACACGTGTATCCGTTTCCCCATCCTGAAACCTTAGTGCTCCTGACACCTTCAGAATGACATTAGTTGGAGAATGAACTGCACTTAGTTCAGTATAGTGGCTAAAGGCACTCCTTGGAGTTCCTCAGAAGAGCAAACGCTCAGGCTTATGTGTCACTCTGGGGCATCAGGTTCCTGCTTGGCAAGCAGACCATTGTCTCTAGAGATGCCATTTGCCCAGGGTCAGACAAATCCCTCTCTTGTTCTTGTCACTGGCAACAGATGGCCTCTTTTAGATTTGTCTAGGTATCCAGGCTCATTGGCTAAAATGAGCTTACGTTTAAAAAACCCTATGGGACAATGGGCCTAAAGAACACATTACGGGAACCAGCTTATTCTCCCCCTTTGTTACTGCTAAGAATAATAATAACAATAACGATGTTTGTTGAGCACTTACTATGTGCCAGGCCCTGTTCTGAGTGCTGGGGTGGACACGAGCAAATTGGGTTGGACGCAGTCCCTGTCTCACGTGGGGCTCACAGTCTCCATCTCCATTTTGCAGGTGAGGTAACTGAGGCACAGAGAAGTGAAGTGACTCGCCCAGAGTCACACAGCAGGCAAGTGCCAGAGCGGGGATTAGAACCCATGACCTTCTGACTCCCAGGCCCACATTCTATCCACTATGCCAATACTGCTTCTCAGCAGGCTGAATGCTGGACACAAAATATAAAAAAATTTTCTCATCCCATTTAAAAAAAAACATTAAAAAGAGATTTCCGAAGCCACTTCAGAAATCTCCAAGTGCTTGCCAAATGCTCGTTTGGGGGCGAAGGACAAGAGTCATAATTTGTCATTTAAATAATCATTCAATGCTATTTCTTCAGCATCCTCAGGCCTATGGGATTGTTTAAGACGCTGTGCAGAGCATCTCAAGTGGAGAACCACGCGGTCTCTCTAAAAGGCAGCCCTTATAATAGCCCGGGCTTCATTAGAACGGGTCATTTCAAAAACATTAAGCACTCATGGCATCGTGAGGTGGCCAGTGTACTCAGCTGTAGAAGACAGGGATAGGCAGAGAATAGGCAGGCAGAAAGTAGGGTGTCTTGTGAGACAGAGGAAAGAGTCATTTTTTTCTTTCTTTTCCTTCCTGCACAGTTGCCCAGCAGTTCCAAGTGGTAGGTAGAAGGGACTCTTTCCAACTGCCTGGAAGTTGGCAGAGGAAGAGAACAGGGTGAGGCGGGAATAGGGAGCACTTAGGATAACTTTCATTCATTCAATCATATTTATTGAGCGCTTACCGTGTGCAGAGCACTATACCAAGCGCTTGGAAAGTACAATTCCAATTGGAGAAGCAGCGTGGCTCAGTGGAAAGAGCACGGGCTTTGGAGTCAGAGGTCATGGGTTCGAATTCCGGCTCTGCCACTTGTCAGCTGTGTGACTGTGGGCAAGTCACTTCACTTCTCTATGCCTCAGTTACCTCATCTGTAAAATGGGGATTAAGACTGTGAGCCCCACGTGGGACAACCTGATTCCCCTGTGTCTACCCCAGTGCTTAGAACAGTGCTCTGCACATAGTAAGCACTTAACAAATACCAACATCATTATTACAATTCGGCAACAAGTAGAGGCAATCCCTACCCAACAAGAGGTTCACAGTCTAGAAGGGGGAAGACAGACAACAAAACAAAACATGACTCGCGCTCCGCTGTACGAGATCTCTCTAAAGAAAATGATAGGGCTCACAGTCTATCAATTTCCCTGCTATAAAGGGGCCACTTTACTTTATTTGTTACATAGACATTTGTAGTCCCTCCCTTGCTAGACGAAGTATCAAGTGTGATACTTCTCGATGGAATGGTTTGCACGGCCTAGTGGATCTGACTGCCAGGCCCTGGGTTCTAATCCCCGCTCCGCCACTTGTCTGCTGTGTGACCTTAGGCAAGTCACCTACTTCTCTATGCCTCACTTCCCTCATCCTCAAAATGGGGATTCAATGTCTGTTCTCCCTCCTGCTTAGACGGTGAGTCCCATGTGGCACCTGATTATCTTGAATCTACCCCAGTGCTTCGTACAGTGCTTGGATACATTCATTCAATAGTATTTGTTGTGCGCTTACTATGTGCAGAGCACTGTACTAAGCACTTGGAATGTACAATTTGGCAACAGATAGAGACAATCCCTGCCTAATGGTGGGCTTACAGTCTAATCATAGTAAGTGCCTAACATATCACAGTTACCATCATTATTATTTCCACACTATGATGGTACAGGCTATAAAATATAAAGCAACAGCAATTAGGAGAAGGTTGGCTCTCCTTGTCCTGAGGGTTTACAAGAGTGTTTCTAAGAGGACAAATTAAAAACAGTGCCTCTTAAATTGAGGCAGTATAAAATGAAACAGATTTACTAAAGGAAATTATTTGTAAAGGAACTATATTCTGTCATGTATTTGGCATCATGCTGAATATAATAATAATGTTGGTATTTGTTAAGCGCTTACTATGTGCCGAGCACTGTTCTAAGCGCTGGGATATCAAGGGAGCCCTTCAGGTTTCCCTAACTTATGAAAGTATTGTTTTGGTTAACATATTTTAGTCATCTCAGATATACCGTAGATACTTGTTACAGTATGAATGGCACTAAACGAATCAGTGTGTGTATTTTATTTTTACAACTCTTTTCTCGACAGCCATGAAGAACTGTACTCAGGACGCTCATACGGAGCCCTTGATTCAGGTTTCAACAGTGTAGACAGTGGCGATAAAAGATGGTCAGGGAATGAGGTAAGAGAATCATCTCTTTTACACGCATGTGGATATTCATCGACAATCCCAGAGCCTAGAGAAAATAGAAGACAAAAACACCAAGAATTTGTCACAAAGTCATATTTTAATCATTTAATTCAGATGCTGTCTTTGGTTTATAGAATGAAAAATCTCAGTCATATCTTTATATGGTCTTTATTAAGTTCAAGCTGTGCCTGGAAGAAAATAATTTCCCTCTAGTGAATCCGTCAAAAGAACCGATTTGTCTAATAATGATCAAAATTTTTATGGTATTTATTAAGCATGCACTAAGTGCCGAGCACAATGCCAAACACTGGGGTAGACACAAGATATCAGTTCAAATAAAAATAAATGGTGGTATTTGTTAAGCACATACTATGTGCAAAGCACTGTTCTAAGCGCTGGGGGATACAAGGTGATCAGGTTGTCCCACGTGGGGCTCACAGTTTTAATCCCCATTTTACAGATGAGGTAACTGAGGCACAGAGAAGTTAAGTGACCTGCCCACAGCCACACAGCTGATAAGTGGCAGAGCCGGGATTCGAACCCATGACCTCTGACTCCCAAGCCCGGGCTCTTTCCACTGAGCCAGGCTACATAGTACCTGACCACACGGGGCTCATAACGTTGAGAAGTCGAGAGAGCGGTTATCTTCCGTTTTATAGATGAGGAAAGTGAAGCCCAGAGAGGTTAAGTGACCCACCCGTGGTCATACAGTAGGCCAATAGTGGAGCTGGAACTGTAAGCCGGCTCTCTCCCACACCCGTGCTCTTTCCACTACTCTCTGATCACCCCTCCACCCGCATCCTGCCTCTTAGTCACCTACATCTCCCCCGAGAGGCCGGCCCCAATTTCCTCTTCTCCCTTCTGCGTCACCCTTTATTCGCCCCTCCCTCAGCCCCACGGCCCTTAATGTGCATATCAGTAATTTTCTGATTTGTGTTAATGTCTGCCTCCCTCTCTAGACTTTAAGCTCACCGTGGACGGGGAACATGCCTACCAACTTTATATTGTAATAATAATTGGGGTATTTATTAAGCGCTTACTATGTGCCAAGCACTGCCCTGAGGGTAGATGCAAGATAATCGGGTCCCACATTGGGCTCACAGTCTAAGTAGGAGGGAGAACCGGTTCTGTTTCTTCATTTTGTGGATAATAATAATATTGGTATTTAAGCGCTTACTATGTGCAGAGCACTGTTCTAAACGCTGGGGTTGATAACAGGGTAATCAGGTTGTCCCACATGAGGCTCACAGTCTTCATCCCCATTTTTACAGATGAGGTAACTGAGGTCCAGAGGAGTTCAGTGACTTGCCCACATTCACACAGCTGCCAAGTGGCAGAGCTGGGATTCGAACCCATGACCTCTGACTCCCAAGCCCTTGCTCTTTCCACTGAGCCACGCTGCGCAGCCACATGTGCACATGAGGGGATGCGGATGAGGGGACTGAGGCACAGAGAAGTGAAATGGCTTGCCCAGGGTCACACACCAGACAGATGGTGCTCCCAAGCTCTTTGTACAGGGCTCTGCCCATAGTAAGTGTTCACTAAATACCATTGATGAAGATGATGATGATGAGTCAGAGATTAGAAACAATGTTCCTTTTCTTCCATGTCTTGTTATTTAAAGCCTACGGATGAGTTTTCAGACCTACCTCTGCGTGTAGCAGAAGTTACTAAAGAGCAGAGACTGAGAAGAGAGAACCAGTATCAAGAGAATCGAGGCAGCGTGGTCGTCACAAATGGTGGAGGTAAGCGCAGTTATTGATGACGACTAAATTATTCATGTCTTCATTGTCTCACAGGCCCTGGCTTTCTGTCCCTTACCTGCTACCTTTTATTCATCTTGAATCATTCTTTTCCGTATCGCTTCAGGCGATCCCTTTTTTTCCATTGTTAAATCCTGAAAGCTAAATCTTCCATCTGGACTAGCTATTTTGTATTCTGCCCTTTTAGTTTTCCATCCCTTAGACGGTCTAAAAATCATCTCTCTCTTAGTTTGTCTCTTCATTTGCTATTCCATTTAATTTTACTGTTTTCAAGGAGTTTGCATAAAACTCTACATGCAGAATAGGATTTTATTGTGTAGAATTCTCTTCAAAAATGTTAGTCTCATTTCGATTATATTTTAGTATCGTATATTAATCCAACCATAGTGATATTTGACTTCTTCCAGAAACAGACTTTATGTCTGTTTTATTTCAAGTTTGCCTTGTCAGGCCATCTGGAATTCAGATTTTTTTAATTAAAAATTTGCCACCATTTCTGGTGTATACTAGCGTGTAAAAATTAGTGCACTTAAAAGGAGGGAATCTCCCAAATACCCTTCATAATACTAGGTGATTTAACTGTTATAGGCAGTTCCATTACCATAGAGTGTTCCAGATCCCTGAGCTTAAATTTACAGAAGGTGTTGAGAGAAGAAACTTAACTAGAGAGGGAAAAAAACCAAGGCAGTCATGGAGATCTGTTTTCCAAGCTATCATTTTTGTTGAGTGGTCTCCTAATTTGATTTTCTTCTTACCAAATTCTTTGTTTTTCCCTCTTGTCCTTTTGAGTTTCTTCCCATTTTATTGATTTCTTTTCTTGATTCGCTTTCTATATGTATCAGCAGATGGTCTTTAGTGCAAATCTTTTCAAGCTTATTGCAATGCCTAGAAGGCCCAGAAGCTTAAAAGACCCAATCTGACATTTAAGTCCTGGTCAGTTTATCTTAATATTTATGGCATTTATTAGTCTGAAATTTTCTTCTGGCTTGAATGTGGTTTTCTTTAAAAATAGAGTAGACATATAAAGGACTGCTGAATCGAGCAAAATCTAAGGAATTTTTTTTAAAAAGTCTAAAACGGCTAATTAGTTTCACCTCAAATTGAACTGCAAGATAAAGTTTAGGTTGATACATTAGCTGATAGTCTTGAAAGCAGTTAGGGGTGTATTTTAGACATGTTTATTTTTGAAAACAGAACAACAAAACCTTGGGTCAAATAAATGATTGTATCTCCCTGGAAGACACAATGCATTTAAGACCTACTGTCTTCGGGGTGGTATTATTGTCTTCTCTACTGTTGATAATCTGATCTGAATGCTTTCTCTGGGCTGTGTGTATTTTTGTGTGTGTGTTTGTGTGTGTGTGTGTGTTTGTCCCGTCTGTGTTTGTCAAGGGGAACATGATCTGGATCAGATTGACTATATAGATAGCTGTGCTACAGAAGAAGAGGAGGACGAGGTGAGGCAACCCAAGCGTGTGGATTCAGACAGCCTCAGCTCAGAGTTCATGGCGTATATTGAACAACGGAGCATCTCTCATGAGGTGGTAAACATATTTAAACCTCACTGTGTTCCTATCCATGGTGAAAATCTCCATAATTGTAATAATGTCGGTATTTGTTAAGCACTTACTATGTGCAGAGCACTGTTCTAAGCGCTGGGGCAGATTCAGGGTAATCAGTTTGTCCCACGTGAGGCTCACAGATAATCCCCATTTTACAGATGGGGCACAGAGAAGTTAAGTGACTTGCCCACAGTCACACAGCCGACAAGTGGCAGAGCCGGGAGTCGAACCCATGACCTCGGATTCCGAAGCCCACACTCTTTTCACTGAGCCACACTGCTTCTCTATTATGTTTCTCTGTCATTTTCAGATTCAGCTTTTGGAGAACGGTTGTTAGTTTAGGAATTTGTTTCCTAAGGTGTCGGGCTTAAGTTTTTAAGTCAATCAATCAGTAGGATTTAATAGCACCTACTGTGTGCAAACAAAGTGGATTCCCTTGTGCTGGGCAGCAGTGGCATGGGAAAGAGTCAAAGGCAGATGATAAAGTGATCAGGATTTTTGATCAAAAACAATGGCAGAGACTTGAGTTTTTACTGTGCCGAAGAAGGCAGTGGTACACAACCTCTGTAACTTTACCAAGGAAACTCTACAGATAAATAAGTCCACAAAGTCGCTGTGAATCGGAAACGACTCGGCGGCATCCGAAAAAGAAGACTTTGTGCCGAGCACTGTACTAAGCTCATGAGAGGTTAAAATAGGAGTAAAAGTCACAATCTCCGCCCTTAGGCGTTTACAAAATACCCTAACTGGTAAAAGTTAGAGGGACTGAATCAGCTGGTCAGCCAGGGCAAAATTTTTTAGGATTTTGAGAAAGGATGATAATTGCGGTACTGTTAAGTGATTGCCATGTGCCAAACACTCTACTAAGCACTATGATAAATACAGGATAATCAGGTCCCACATGGGGCTCACAGTCTCAGTAGGAGGGAGGGCAGGATTGAATCCCCATTTCACAGATGAGGGAACTGAGGCCCAGAGAAGTTAAGTGAGTTGCCCAAGATCACACTAGCCGGTACGTGGCAGAGACGGGAATAGAATACAGGTCCTCTGACTCCCATCCCGTTCTCTTTCCAGTAAGCCGTGCTGCTTCTCCAGAAATAAATAGGAATAGTAATTGGGATCCCAAAGCTAGTCTTACTTTTCAAAGAAAATGCCGTGGAACTTGATGTTTCGTGATTGTTAAACCTGGTTTGTATTTAGTAGCCAGAAGTAGAACTGAGAATCTCATCGTTTTCACAGCACACTTGCAGTGGGGTTCTCAAAGTAAGGATGGATGATTTTAGGGTGGGGTTAACTCACAGATAATGTGTGTAAATAGAATTAGCATCTTGAGAATACCTCCCTGCAGTGTGTAACTTCCTATTATAAATAGTCCTAATGGCATTTAATGAGTGCCTTCTGAGTACAATACACTATGCTAAGCACTAGAAAAAGTACAACCAACACAGAGGGCATGTCTTCTGCCTATAAGGAGCTTAGAATGTAACTGGGGAGAGGAGGACATAAAAAATATTCCCAAATAGTGGAAGAATTTGGGTAATTGAACCTACACGTATGTAAAAGAACCAAAGAAGAATATAAATGCTGGACCAATCATGTTCAATACCCTCCTCTATACCACAGTCAAATCCCCAAGGTAAAATTCTGAACAACAATTTAAAAAGTTGTTCCACTTCAGAGAATGTGATGCTTACGTCTGGAGACTGGGTGCTGTTAGAACAGGAATTTACTACAGCACACTTGGAAGTCATTTGGGAAATTGAGTAGTTAGCCTCTTAGGAGCAACATGGGATCTCTTCCAAGCCTCTGGGCTGTGTTGGAAGGACTATTTTCATTCTTCTATGAAAAGGAAAATAGTCTGTTATTTTTCTCATTGAAAATCTCCAAACACAGTGCCTTTGTAGTACTGTGAAGACTTTCTTTTGTGGTAAAGCTGGATTGTAATGAGTAGACTCATATGGTAACACCCAGAGATAACGCTGGGGCACTTTAAGTATTTGCCAGTCTATCTTAATAATAATAAGTGCTTAATATGTGCCTGGCTCTAGGGTAGATATGAGGTTATCAAATCAGAAATAGAGTCCCACATGGGGCTCACAATCCTTAGAGAAGCAGCATGGCATAGTGGTTAGAGCACAGGCCTGGAAGCCAGAAGGTCATGGGTTCAAAGCCTGGCTCTGCCACTTATCTGCTGTGCGACCTTGGGCAAGTCTTCTCTGTGCCTCAGTTACTTCATCTGTAAAACGGGGATTGAGATTGTGAGCCCTACGTGGGACAAGGGATTGTGTCCCAATCTATTTGCCTTGTATCCATCCCTCTACTTAGTACAGAGCGTGGCACATAGTAGGCGCTTAACAAATGCCATAATTATCACTATTATTATTTTCCTCCCCAGTTCCAGAGAGGTTAAGGGACTTCCTCAAGGTGAGAGAGTAGCAGGGCCATCGCAGAACTGGATCCAGAACCCAGCTCTCCTAACCCAGTTCCTTGATCTTTCCATTTGGTTCCGCTGCCTTCCCATATCATTATCCCTTACATTCTGTCTTTTGATTTTTTGTTGTCTTTTAAGTCATTCAGTAATATTTATTGAGCACTTACTATGTGCAGAGCACTGTACTAAGCTCTTGGAATGTACAAATCGGCAACAGATAGAGACAGTCCCTGCCCATTGCTGGGCTTAATGATATATGCTAAGCACTTACTGTATCCCAGGGACTGTACTAAACCCTTGGAGTAGATACAAGCTAATCAGGTTGGACACAATCCATGTCCCAAAGGCCTATAGTCTTAATCCCCATTTTTTTGCAGACAAGGTAACCGAGACACCGAGAAGTTAAGCGACTTGCCCATGGTCATGCAGCTGTCAACTGTGAGCATAGAGCATTCTTTGGCAGTTTGAAAAAGGCCTTCTGAATTTCCCAATGAATTTCTCCCCTCCTCTGGTTTTATCCGCTCAGCCATTACTCTAACCTTTTGGGTGAACTGCACACTTAGGAACTCACAATCACCCGTCGGTAGCAGTTTTGTTCCCATCCTGTTACTTGACCACTCAGTCTCCGACGTATTCACTTTTGGTCTTGGGTCTAGCTGTGAATTATTTTACAGTGTCCGTCTCTTACTAGATCGTCAACTCTGCAAGGGTAGGACTCATGCATACTCGTTCTGTTTTACTTGAGCACTTAGTAATTGCTCTGCACACAGTAGTTTCTCTACTGATAGGTGGCCTGGAGAACAAGTTGGGATTCAGTGTATGTTTTAGGGTCATGGACAGTTTTCTGGGGCAGCAGCCCCATTTGTGACAAGACTCGTTTCCTTTGAGTCATAGAACACATTTTAGGGGCAGCTAAACCTAGTTTTGAACCTAGATCTGCTTTTGGTTTTAGGTGAGTTTTTGTGCATGGCATTATTAGAACCCAAAAATCTCCCTTTGTTCTCTGATTACCCCTTCGGAGGATCCCAGTAAGCGTTCAAGAAATACGATCGAATGAATGACTAATACAGAGTCTCAAATGTCTGAAAGAGATTTCCGTTTTGCACTACAGACCATTCCACTCTCCCCCTTGCTCTTTGGTTTTGGGTCACGGGGTTGTCTGTCTGTGTCCTTTAATTTTAAAGCTTGAAATTAAAACAAAGTTGTAATCTTCTGTTCGTTTGTACAGAACATTCTGAGGTAACTCTTGCCACTGGGATCATATTGATCAAAATATCGTCGACAGAGAACCAGCCTTTGTGACTTTTTTTTGCTATTTACATAAACCATTCTTCTAGCTAGTCACATGCCTGACTAAGGAGGAAATTTATGGTAGAGGTGCAGTAGAATGTTTTTGGGTTTTGGGTTTTTTTCGGGGGGGGGGGGGGACGACAGTCAGGTGGGAAGGGAGTTAGTGCAGTTTTCCCAGCCTGAGTGGAAAGAAAACCTTCAGCTAACCTTTAGGACTGATATAAAACAGAGATAAGAGGGCTGTGAAAAGCAAGCATAGAAATTTGTATCTGAGCAGATTAAGAAGTGTCTGTGATTAAATGACAAATTTGGGGCAACAGATAAGTGGCTCTGATGGTCAAGCAGAAACTGAATCATTAAATCATTTTGACTACCTGTTAAATTTGCTTTCCCTACTTTATTTGGCGTAGGGTTCACCAGTGAAGCCGATGCCCATTAGGGAGTGTCAGAGAACAGAGGATATAAGAAAATGTTCACATCAAAACAGGTATGAGAAACCAATAGCCAGTTATTTTTCTGATTATTGTTCACTTGACTTAAAACTCATTGATGACAGCTCAGATGAGTCAAAGAGGTGAAGCAGTCTTGAATGCAGGGTATCTTCTTCTGCCTGGATGGTTTTAAGGGTAGAGACCATAAATTGTGTTTGAGAAATACAGTTCGTGGTTCTGGTTTGGCAATATTGGTAGGTCACTGGCATAAATTTGATACAAGGTTGAGGATCGAGTTATAGGGCCCCAGCAAATCTTGAATTCCAGTCAGTTAAATCATCTTTTTCCACTTTGGTAAGTACTTTAAAGGGCTTCTTCTTTACTTATCCTAATTTAAGGCCTTTCTGAAATGAAAATTATCTGAGTTCTGTAATTATTGTCATAATACTTTGGTTCTCTGGGTTTAAAGGGGCAAAGCATTTGAAAATTGGCCTGACGAATGCTAGGAACAGTAATTCATTTACCAGGATCTGACTTATTTTCTCAGGTATTCTCTCAGATATTTATGTATGTGTATATATGCATATATAAATTTTTTTTGGCACCAAATCCTTGTAAGATAGAGAACAGGTTCTTTTTCTTCATGTAGGAAATCCGAGGCTGGAGGTGGATAAATGAATTGCTAGCTCTCAATACACATCCTTGCAGGGAATTTCCAAAATCATTTTATGTTTGGATAGCTGGTTACCTTTCTTCTCAGACTTCCTAAGGATTTTTGATAGAAGCTGAGAAGTAATTTCAGAATAAATAGGAAAAGTTCAATGGCCTTTAAAATGTAATGCCCGACTTTAGAATGTTTACTGAAGAGTACCAGGGTAACATACACTACCAATCTATCAGTCTTGTCTATTGATTACCCTAGGAAATTAGATATCAGTGAATCCTATAGATGTCTTGCTTATATTTTCCTTTGACCTAATGCACTGCTGTACATTTAATAGTCACTCAGTAAATTTAGGTAAAACTAACTGTTAATAATCAAGAACATAACGAAAAGTGTGCAGTGAGACAAGTCTGAGTAAATAGTAGAAATCAACTGATTACCCAAAAGAGGTTTGGGTTTATTAATTGTTGCCATTGCATTTTAGTAGGACTTTGTTTACTTTGCAGGTATTTTCAGATTTCTCTCTCAAGTAGCTATTTGTGAATTTGACCTGCTCGGTCATTTTAATGAGCAACCAAATAAAAATGTTCGGAATAAACTCTCACTGTTTAAGTTGAGTTGGATTACTTAGTCAGTGGTATTTATTGGGCACTTACTATGTGCAGAGCACTGAACTAAGCACTGGGAGAGTACTGAACAACAGAATTAGCAGGCACACTCCCATCGATAACAACCTTATAAAAATAATCATCTCAGATTTTCATGGTACCATTTTTGAAACTCTGGACTGAATCACTTGTTTCTGACCATATTAACCCTAAGCCTCCCCACAGAAATGATTTTGTAAATACATTGGCAAGAAACCTCAGTTTTCTTTCTTCCCCTGTAAACACAGTGGATTCAGTAAAACTCAGAATTTCACTGAAGAAGGAGGGTACCTATGTGTAAATTTCTTTGGTGTATTTTTTATGGTACTTAAGTGCTTATTATGTGTCAAGCACCTTAGCACTGAGGTAGATACAAGATGATCAGGTTGAATACAGTCCCATGACTCACATGGGCCCCACAGTCTAAATTGGAGGGAGGAAGATGTAATCCCCATTTTCAGATGAGGTAAATGAGGCACAGAGAAGTTAAGTGACTTGTCCAGAGTCACAAGCATAAAAGTAGCAGAGCCAGGGTTGGAACCCAGGTCTACTGATTTGCAAACCTGTGCTGTACCCACGAGGTCACACTGTTTCCCTCCTTAAAATTCCAGGGGATCAATCATCAGGTCTTTGCCAAATACATGTTGGGCGTGTTGTTTCCGAATGAAAGAGTTTCTTATAACTTAAATTATATTATACATTAATTTCATGCACTGTACATTTAAATTACAAACGAATTGAAATTAAATTTGATGATTCCTACAGCATAATTCCTAGACTCTTCCGATATTTTGGTATGATTTTCTGTCATGCTTAAAGTGATCCTGTACATTCTGTTCAGCACCATCACCCAGCCTTGTACGTGGGTTCCAAAAATCGACCCTAAAAGTTTTTCCTGGCCTCCAAAAATTGCTCACACACTTTTTTGCACTCCACTCCAGGGGCGGAGGGAGTATGGAACCAGGGAATCTTTAAAGAGTGTGACGAGAGACACTCATCTCTCTGGGATGGAGGCAGGGTGGTCCGATTAAATCGTCTTTTGAGTTCTCTTTGCCTGTTGCTTCCTTGAGGCTCTCAGAGCCTTCTGCTTCCCTTCCTCTTCTTCCTCCTTGCCTTTAGCCATCTTCCCTTAGCTTGGTTCATTCGGAGTGGGGTCGGAAAGTTGAGGTACAACTTAGGGAAGCTAGCCTCAATATAAGCTTTAACGACGAAACTAAATTAACAAGCCTTCAGCTTCCTGAACCTGTTCTTGTTACATTTGGGTCTTCTTTTGTCAGATTTTTCTACTGTCATCTGTTTGGATGGACAGATATGTGCATTCAGGATAATGTCTGAAGCAATCATCTTCCCTTAGCTCAAGTATTAACCTTGAAAGCAATGGGCCATAAAGGGTGCCTCTCATACTTAACAAGTGAATATAACGTGCTTGTCATCGTATGGGGAGCCTTCAAATTGCTTTAAAATGAAATTCATTCCCTTCGGACAGTCCAAAAACCAGTTCTGAACTCTGAGGGTTAAAGGATATTTTAGGCTTCAGCCAGAATTCTCTGAACCTAAATAGTGAGCCGTTAAAACTAAAAAATGCCCTCCTCCCTGCCTTTCTCTTCTGTTTTTCAGAGATGCCGATGAATTAAGGAGACCCGAAACACTAAGTTTGATTCAAGAAAGAGAGAGGCATCAAGCAGTAAGACATCATACTGACAGAACAGAAAGGTAAAAAATATGACGTGATCAATAGTGATATATTTTTATTTTCCTCCAAAATCAAATGAATCTTCATGAAATGGTCCTGCCGGTTAATACGATGGGACCATTGACTGAAACTGAATAGTGAAACGCTATCTAGAGGATTGGTAACCTGATTCTGTAGTAGCTAAGATTTCTTACTGCACCAGTAACTCTGTGTATAAAAGAATCTTTGTTTGCCTGTGTTTCACTGCTTCAAATGCTTGAGTTTTGGAAATAGTAGCCATGTGGGGTAAAAATAAAAGTGAATGAGCTTGAAAGAAATCATTTCAAGCAAGTGTACATCTAGCTTTGGCCAAGCGACATGAACAGTTGTTGGCCGACTGTAGGGTAATCAGTGATATCGGATCACATGAAACGTGAGCTTGTGGCATTAATTATTCCCGTCGCTCGATTTAATGACTAGGGCTCAAGTTTACCAAATATAGTTACTATTTACCAAATATAGTTACTACTGCATTGCTGCCTTGATTGCTGGTATTGACTGATAGATGAAATGTTACCTTCATGTATGAAAATTGTGCTTATCAATTGAAACTGTTTATCAATCTTATTACCAAAGGGTGTCTGTCTTGTCCAGGGTTCCGGTTGAGGCATCTTACCTTCTGTCACTATCACAGAACCATAATCAGGTAATTTATCGAAGTGTTGCAGCTTTCTTCTGTCGGAAATGTTTCCTCCTTTGAAAGACTTAGTTGGCCGGTGCCAGCCGTCCGTAGCTGTGCTATCTATCTTCCCGGTGATGCCATTTACAATTTGTGGCCCCATGATTTTTCTTCAAACTCCTCAAGTTTCCCCTCCACAGAAATCAAGGCAAACTCAGGAAGTGATGTGGATTTATACCTAAAGAATAGGAATGAGACCAGTCCATCAGTAATTGCTGGTTATTTTATTGAGGGCTTACTGTGTGCAGAGCGCTGCGCTAAGGGGTTGGGAGAGCACAATACAACAGGGAACCGGCAGTCTCCAAGGGAAGGCAGACATTAAAACCGATTAGGGATGGGGGAAATAGTAGAGTATTCAGAGTATTTCCCTCGGTTTTTTAGGGCTGAGATGAGCATCGAAGGGCATATAGCTAAGGGCACACAGCTAAGTATAGAGGTGACGCAGAGGTGGAGGGTGGAGAGGGGAAATAAAGGACCTAATCTGGGAAGACCTCTTGGCGGAGATGTGATTTGGAAGGGGAGGGTTTTGAAGGTGGGGAGAACGGTGGACTGTGGAGTGACATCAAACCAGTGAGCAAGATGGAGCCAAGTGACTTCTGAGACATGAAGTCCTGATCTGACTCTGTTATTCCTGGAGCGAGAGGAGTCACACTAGGAACTACCAAAGTGCTTGGGAAAGTACAATATAACGGTAGGTAGCCACACCCTGCCCACAACAAGCTAGAGCCTCAAAGTGGCCTCTTACTCGAGACCGTAAGCTCATCACGGGCAGGGAACGGGTCTGCTAATTCTGTCATATTGTACTCTTCCAAGCGCTTAGTACAGTGCTCTGCATATGGTGAATGCTCAATAAATACAATCAGTTGATAAAACCTTGGGGCCCTAGGGCATTTGATCCAGTTGTTCTAATCGAAGAAGTTCTATTGGCATCAATGAGCACTGTCTCCATGAGCTGTTTTTGAGAGCAGTTCTTCGTTCAACTCAGTCAGTGGTATTTCTTCAGCCTCTACCATGTGCAGAACATTCATTTATTGGTTCCGTTGTATTTATTGAGCACTTACCATGTGCAGAGCACTGTTCTAAGCCCTTGGGAGAGTACAGCACAACGGTAAACAGACATATTACCTGCTCATAACGAGCATAATCTATGGTGGGGGGAGACAGACGATTAATATAAATAAATTACATATATGTACGTAGGTGGTGTGGGAATACAAAGGCAAAGATGCTCATACAAAGGAGCTCACGACCTAATGGGTTCTTCCCCGGGCTCAGACTGAAAACCAATCCCAGTTGCTTCTGCTCCAGCTCTCCCACACAGATCCGGAACCGACCCGAGGACGGGAGCAGTTAGTGGAGCGCACGCGGAGAGAGGCACAACTTGCAGCCCTTCAGTACGAGGAGGAGAAAATGAGGACCAAGCAGATACAGAGGGAAGCCCTTCTGGGCTTCGTCAAGGTGAGCATTTCACCATTTGGACATTCAGCCCACCTTTAGCCCTGGAGCACTTACATGTCTTGTCTTGTCTTTTGCCGTCTCGTTTCCAACCCGTAGCGACACCAGAGACACAACTTAGCCGTCTTTAAATCATTGGTTCATATTAATGTCGGTCTCCCCGTAGACTATAATAATAATGTTGGTATTTGGTAAGCGCTTACTATTTGCAGAGCACTGTTCTAAGCTCTGAGGTAGATGCAGGGTCATCAGGGTGTTCCATGTGGGGCTCACAATCTAAATCCCCATTTTACAGATGGGGGAACTGCGGCACAGAGAAGTTAAGTGACTTGCCCACAGTCACACAGCTGACAAGTGGCAGAGCCGGGGTTTGAACCCATGACCTCTGACTCCCAAGCCCGGGCTCTTTCCACTGAGCCACACTGCTTCTCTAAGCTCATCGTGGGCAGGAAACGGATCTACCAACTGTCTTAGCATACTCTTGCAACCGCTTAGTCACAGTACCCTGCGCACACTGAATGCTCAAATATCTTTGATTGCTTGATTCTCCACAGTGATACAAGGGACTAGGATTTCCACCCACCAGGTTTACGTGCCAGTATTATCTTCAAATCCATTTTGAAGGTACTTTAGCATATTTATTCATGCTAGAGAGCACAAGGATTGATTTCTTACAAAACTCTTTGTTAAAGAAAATTCAGGCAATAGTATTTACTCCTGTGTTGCACAAACATGATTCAAAGTGGTCTCTTCGATAATACGACTCATTGAGACCAAGCAGACTCTTGTAGTGGGAAGAGCGATCTCGAGTTCCCTCGTTACATTGTGCACATAAAACACATTTTATAGCAGAGCTGAGTGTATTCATGTCACTGACATTGCGTATTTTGACTGCCCTGGTTTGGGAAATAGGTTAGGGTTTTGCCCCATGGAATTTCATTCTTAGAAAAAGGAATCCCTGTCTGGAAATGATAGTTCGTAATTGCCTTGTAGCTCTGAATTTTCTCGAGTTTATTGGTAGGTTTGTAGCTTTTAGCAATATTAATTTTTTTTAATATTTAGATATTTTTAAAAAGCTGGCCTGCCATTTAATTGCAATTAAAAATAGTCTTTTTGTAAATCTTCCCCTTTGCCTTGGGTTGCATTCAAGGATGAATTACCATAGGAAGAACTAGAGAGGCTAGCCCAAGCCCCTGCTTTTTAAATGACCCAATCGGTGTTTCTGAGTATTCCCTAAAACAGTAGTTTTGCCCAGGGAAGTCTAGGCACTTCCAGAGCTTCTCCAAAGCAATCAATTGGTAGTTTTTTAATGAGGGTTTAGTCTGTGCAGAGCATTGTACTTAGCACTTGGGAGAGTTCAGTAGAGAGTGTAGGCGCAATCCTTATCCTTGAGGTGCTTAAAATCCAGCAAGGGAGACAGATACTAAAATAAATCAGAAATAGGAAAGAGTAATGGCGTAAAAAGATGTGTACATAAGTGCTACAGTGTGGAAGGGGGAAGTATCCATCTGCTCAAGTGATGGGGTTGTGGAGATGATAATAATAAAAGTTATGGTATTTGTTAAGCACTTACTGTGTGCCAAGCACTGTACTAAGCACTGGGGTAGATGCAAGCCAATTGGGTTGAACACAGTCCCTGTCCCACGTGGGGCTCACAGGCTCGCTCCCCATTTTATAAGCGTGGGAACTGAAGCCCAGAGAAATGAAGTGATTTGCCCAAGGTCACACAGCAGACAGGTGGCGAAGCCGGGATCAGACCCCATGACCTGCCGATTCCCAGTGCCGCACTTTATCCGCTAAGCAGTGCGATTAGTCACGGAAGTCCTCCTGGAGGAGATGTGATTTGAAAACAGGGAGAGCGGTGGTCTGCCGGATGTGAAAGGGGAGGGAGTTCCAGGCAGATATTTTGGTGTAAGCAAGAGGTCAGTGGTGAGAGAGATGAGAACAGGGCACAGTGAGTAATTTGGCTGGAGGTGGAGAAAAAAAAAAGGTTAAATAAGGTTGAAAGAGCTGACTGGGTGCCTTAAGGCTAATGGTCAGGAGTTTCTGCTAGATGTGGAGAGGAGTAGGCAACCATTAGGTTTTTGAGTAGTAGGAAAGACTTGTACAGAGCAGCATTTTAGCACAATGATCTGGGCAGTAGAATCAAGTGTGGAATGAGGAGAGACAGGAGGCAGGGAGGTGTGCAAGGAGACGGATGCAGTAGTTGAGTTGGGATATGACAAGTGTTTGGACCAAGGTGGTCACACTTTGGATGGAGAGCAAGGAGCAGATACTGGTGATGTTCAAAAGAAGAACCAAAATGATTCAGTAAGACTCTGGGGTTGAAAAAGAGATGAGTCAAGGATAATACAAAGGTTGTTGTCTGGAGTGAGGGGCAGGCTGGTGATGTGGTGTGCAGTGGTGGGAAAGTTAGGTGGGGGAGGGGATTTGGGAGGACCAACTGCCTAAATACCAGATTTCTGGATTGAGCATTGAGGACTTAAACTTCCTCTTCTCCTATCTCCCAGGCTCTCAAAGGCTTGAAGTCATCTGCTTTTATAACCACTCAGACCACGTCCACTTCCTCCCTGGTGGCACTCTACGCTTGGATCCAAAGTCCTGACTCTGGGCATCCAAGCTTTCATTCCCCCTAATGCCCTATCTTATAGCTCTATCTTATATCTTATATCTATCTTATAGCTCTAATTGCCCTCTACTTGCTGCTTGATGCCAGGCAAGCTTTCCTTCTCCATCACCCCCCGCCACCACCTCTGCTCGTCAATTCTCCCACCTTTAGACCTTTGTTCAAGATTTCCCGGAATTCTCTTCCTTCTTATGCCAAAGGTTTTGCCTCCCAAGATTCAAAGTGTACCTACTCCTTGGGGTTTTCCCTGACTAATTAAAATATGGTCTTGTCTACCAATTCTGCCGTACTCTCCCAAGCACTTAGCATACTGGTCTGCACACATTAAGCGCTCGATAAATAGGATCGATTGATTGGTCTCGGGGTATTGTTAACTTCCGTCTAATAACTTCCTACTTCTAAAATCTTGCATGTCCTTTCATAAGTATTGAGTACCTTCTTTGTACAGAGCTCTGTACTAAGCACTTGGGAAAGTACAATAAAATTGGTAGACGAAGGTCATACGGTGTAGTGAGGGAGACAGACTCTAAAGTTGATTGCAGATATGATATATAAGATACACATAAGTAATCACATAAGTGATTACTTTTTCCGAATTTTTAATAGAATTAGGCTCTGCTTTTCTTGTACAAAGTTGTCTATGTCTTCTCTTGTGTCTTCCCTATTTTGACTGTGCTCTCCTCAAGGGCGGTTCTTTTCAAACCTAGAGTCCCGTAGGATCTAGAATAGTACAGTTCCGTACCTAAGTTACGTGGTCAATATAGTGCTGATGATAATGAAAAATAAAGAAGCTTGTGATTCTACTTGTTTTGTTGTCTATCTCCTCCGTTTATACTGTGAGCCCCTTGTTGGGCAGGGATTGTCTCTATCTGTTGCTGAATTGTACATTCCAAGCGCTTAGTAGAGTGCTTTGCACATAGTAAGCGCTCAATAAATACAGTTGAATGAATGAATGCAGTCTTACCACAGTGTATTTGTCTTTTCTAGCAAAAGGCAATGCAGAGTCCACAAAAACAAAGTCCCTTGGATAGCGAGGTAAGTACCGGGTGCAGTGTGATTACTTTTTCTGGATTTTTAATAGAATAGCCCTTGAGAATAATTGCAGATTTTTTAAATTTAATTTGATTAGATAAAATTGCTCTAAAAATGAGCACTTTTCTTTTTTTCTTAGAATTCCAGTTTTTCTCCTATATAGCATCCTCCTCCTCTTTTTTTTTTTAAAAAAAACCAGAACATATTGTTTGCATGCTGTTGATTTGTAATATTAGAGTACTGTGTTTGTTTTGCATGTCCTTTCATAAGTATTTGTTGTGTACCTTGTTTGTACAGAGCTCTGTACTAAGCACTTGGGAAAGTACAATAAAATTGGTAGGCGAAGGTCATACGGTCTAGTGAGGGAGACAGACTCTAAAGGTGATTGCAGAGATGATATATAAGATGCACATAAGTGCTAACTGGGCTTTGTGGGTACCTAAGTCCTTTGGTGATGCTTATTCAAATTTATTTCTTGGTCCTTTAATGGCAATATAGTTATTTTGACATGATTATCTTTCTGGAGAGACTGCTAAGTATAAATTTCCTTTAATGCAGAGGTTGCGTTCTTAAAGAAACTCACTTTAAAAAGAAAATCTGTTTCTAGTGCCCCACCTCTGCACACAACCATGTCTTCCAAATGATAATCCAAAAAAATTCTGTAATTCTGCCATCACTCCTAACGAGTCTTAGTGGCATTATGTGCTGTGGCAAAATTAAGCCTCCAGGCGCATCCCAGAGGAGAAGCAACATGCTAAGTAAAAACAGCACGGGCCTGGGAGTCAGAAGCCCAGTGGTCTAATCCTGGCTCTGCTGCTCTCCTGCTGTGCGTGTGATTTTGGGCAGGTCATTTAATTTTCCTCGGTTACTGCATCCCTAAAATGGAGATAAGATACCTGTTCGCCCTCCCTTTTAGACTATGTGGGTCAGGGACCGACTCTGACTGGTTTGCATAATATTGTATCCACCCCAGTGCTTGGTACATAATAAGTGCTTAACGGATGCCGTGATTATTATCACTGTTATTAATCAAGTTATGTTTTTAAGCTTTTAAGTTCAGTTAGAGCATTTATAATTGCTTATGACGGCGGATATGGCCTCCTGTCAAGAACGATGGCTGAGCTGTGGACTGGGGAACTCAGGATCTAGAAATTGATTAGAGTTCAGGTGGCTTGCACAGAGTCACTCACACACAGTTTCTTGTCCCTCCAAGCCACGCACCCGCTGGGGCATTGAGTATAATGAGTGGGTAGCCAAGCATTGGTGCGACATACTGCAAAGTGCACCCAGAGGTTTTGACGTCCCGGAAGGACTTATTTATGGGCGAAGCGTGTGCACAGCGCAGTACCGATGCTGGGTTATGGCGCCATGACCCAGAAGGTAATTGCCTTGATAGTCGCTGTGATATGTTCCTTGGAAATTCATTCCGTCGTATTTATTGAGTGCTTACTATGTGCGGAGCAGTATTTGGGAGAGTGCAGTGTAACAGTAAACAAGTCCCTGCCCACAACAAGCTAAAAGTCAGGACGGGGGAGAGATTAATATAAATAGATAAGTTGCCAATGTGGACATAAGTGTTGTGGGGCTGGGAAGGGGATTGAACAAAGGGAGCAAGTCAGGACAGGTGTCGCAGAAGGGAGTGGGAGAAGAGGAAAGGGGGACTTAGGTAGGGAAGGCTTCTTGGAGGAGATGTGCCCTCACTAAGGCTTTGAAGAAGGGGAGAGGGATTGTCTGTTGGATTCAAGGAGGGAACGTGTTCCAGGCCAGAGGTAGGATGTGAGCAAGGGATCGGCGGCAAGAAAGATGAGATCGAGACACAGCGAAAAAGTTAGCATTAGAGGAACGAAGTGAGCTGGCTGGTTGGTAAGTGATTGTATTCTGGGAAATGTCTCCCCATAGACCTACAGGAAATTAGTCAACAACAGTTGGCCATCTTACATAGAAGTCAAAATTATCTCTCTTCCCACTTTCAAAGCCCTAGAGGGGGCTCATCTCCTCCAGAAGGCCTTCCCAGATTAACCTCCCCCTCCTCTGTTCTTTCTTCCCTCCCAATCGCCCCTACTTCCTCCCTCCCCATCGCCCCTACTTCCTCCCTCTACTCTACCCCCTTCCTCGCCCCATAGCCCTTGTATGTATTTATACATATTTATTATTCTATTAATGATGTGTATATATCTATAATCCTGTTTATTTTGATGCTATTATGCCTGTCTGCTTGTTTTGTTTTGTTGTCTGTCTTCCCATTCTAGACTGTGAGCCCATTGTTGTGTAGGAATTCTCTATCTGTTGCCAAATTGTACTTTCCAAGCGCTCTGTACAGTGCTGTGCACACAGTAAGCGCTCAATAAATGTGATTGAATGCATGAATTATCCTTTAAATCCTCCCCCAGACCCCACTCTCCCTTCAAACACCATCGTTTCTTCCCGGTGACCCTCCGATAGTCCCCGACTCCCTGTCTAGAGTCTCTTGCCGCTCCTATATTTTTGTCTTTGATCTTTTATCAGAGATCAACAGCCAGAGTGAGGGGACAGGGAGGGCCTGGGAAGGTTGAAGGAGCGGGAAAAAAATTGCTGGCAAACATGGAGGACACAGAGAGGAGCAGGGTCAGGGGAGTGAAATGATTGGACTAAATATCAAGGGTGGTACTTAGGGTCAGGTAAATCGGCAGTAATGCCCCATCTTCTGGGTTTCTTGTAGTTTGGGGTGGTTATGGCTGTACTGGGATTGTAATTGTTTTCTTTCCCATCGTCTAATATTTCCAACCTGTCTTACCGTCTGCCATTATCTACTGATGATAAGTTGTACCAGAAAAAACCTGTACGCATTTGATATGCTCTGTCCTGTTAAAAAGTAATTGACTTTCAACCCTCTCATCAATCAGTGGTATTTATTGAGGGCTTACCAAGGGCAGAGCAGTCTGCTAAGCTCGTTTTGCTCAGGGAGCGTGTCTATCAACTATTTTATACTGGATTCTCCCAGGTACTTAGTACATTACTCTGTAGACAGCAGGTGCGCTTAGAACAATGCTTTGCACATAGTAAGCGCTTAACAAATGCCAACATTATTATTATTAAGTGCTAAAAATTACCATTTATTGACTGATTGGCAGGGTGGAGACAGACCTTAAAAATAAATTAATAAATTTTGGTATAGTTAAATTTACCAAAGTAGTCCCATCATCACAAAGTTTTAGGATGGTGTGATACATCTAGTCTTGGAAGTGGATCTACTATGGAAAAATTGGTTATTTCACCATATTCAAATAACTGTTTAATTGATCTTTGTGAGAGAGTTTGTGTGTGTGTGCGTGTGTGTGCGCCATTAAGGAAACAAAGTTCAATTAAATATGTATGTGCACGTGACAGGCAAACATGTAATCCTGAATTTGTTCACCATATTAGCAGCTTTCCCTAATTGAGAAATTGAGGTTAATATATTCAAACTCATTGAAGAGGCATTTTCAAGTTGCATTTTTAGAAATTTTTAATTACAGCAGAATTGTGAATTTCTTACCAATAGTCTTTCTTCTTGATAATGCCCTCCTAGGAAATTCCCACAGTCTCTACTTCTTCTCCCTTCTGTGTCGCCCTGGCAGTTGGATTTATAGCTTTATTCACCCCACCTTCAGCTGCACAGCATTTATATTCATTATCGAAAATTTATTTTAGTATTTGTCTCCCCCTCTAGACTGTAAGCTCCTTGTGGGCAGGGAACATGCCTACCAACTGTGTGATAGTGTACTCTCCCAAGCACTTAGAACAGTGCTGTGCACACAGTAAGGCTCGATAAATACGATTGAAAAATGATGGTTCTTATAGTTAGTTTCTTCTGGCAAAATCAGAAGTAAATGTCTGTAGCTTTAATTTTCAAATACCAGCCATAAGGAGAGAAAATGATCTCAGTAGTCTGCTTTTCTCTAATGACCTCTGTGCTCATGTGGGACAACCTGATTACCTTGTATACCCCAGCGCTTAGAACAGTGCTCTGCACATAGTAAGCACTTAACAAATACCAACAGTTCTTTAGACTGTGAATCAGAAGACCTAAGTTTTCTTCATGGCTCTTGTTCCAGTTTGCTAGAGGTTACAAAGCAAGTCTCTTTACCATTATGCCTCATTCTATTGATTGATAAATTCAATGATAAAATTGGGAAGAGATCCCTTGTCCCTTCCCTGCTTCACAAGAGTGTTTTGACGATGAGCATGTTATATGTGGTATAGGTGCTCATATGATACACGCCTCCACACACCTTTTATGCTTTTATAATTCGACAACTCTACTACTTTCATATTCACCACAAATGGGAAACTTCATACCAGGTTCCCCCGAGATCGATTTAAATTAATGCCTCTTTCAGTTCATGCGTGTGCTTGTGATCGACTGTGTTTCAGTGTTTTTTGTTTTTGACATTGCTCCATCTTTCTCCCACTTTCCCAGTGTCCTTTTCCATCCAGAAGGTCTCAGCATACTGATGATAGTGCCTTGTTAGTGGTAAGAGCCCTGCACAAAGTGGATTTTTTCTTTTTTGCATTGCAGAGTCTAGAGAATAGATTTAGCATGACGTTCAACTTCACCCCAGAATTATTCTGTAGCATAAAACATGACTTTGTAGCATAATTACTTTGCACATAGATGAAGCTACTTGTTTGCAGTGCCACTGATCCAGCTTTTATTTCCAATGATTCTCAGCCTGACTGAAAACATATTTTTTTCCCAGGCCTCCCAAAATTGGAATTTTATGAGGAAACAGAAAACACTTTTAATTAGTGCCTAAAGTAATACAATTACTTAATTAATTAATTAATTTGTTTATTTATTAATTAGTGCCTAAAGTAAGCACTGTACTTACCTACTATCCATTCATTAATCTGGTTTTTGAAGCTACGTGCGAATTAAATGAGCACCCTTTCAGTGTGTTGGCTTATCGTTGATCATAGATATAAGGGAATAGCATCCCAATTTAACTCCTTTTAGCACCTTTAGTATATAGTGACTGTTAGATGCTATTCTGTATTGCCCCATTCTAGGCTTACGTCAGTTTTCATTTTCATGTGCCTTTCTGCTTTCTGGATCATTTGGTGGAGCATGAAAGTAATTAGCATTGAAGTTCATGAAATTCCCACCACTGGACTTCTCAAACAAAGGAGGCCTTTCCCCAGTCATGTTTTATGCTACTTTATTTTTCACAGTAATTTAGAGAGAGAAATAGCAGTTCCAAAACCCAATGACTGCAAAAGTTCCTACTTTTATCTCTGCAAAACTGTACCTGATCTGCCTGCCACTGCATGGACTGCATGTTTCAATCTGAAATTCTTATTACATGCCCTTCCATTGTCCATTTCCCTGTAAACTATAATCATTACCAAATATGATTGGAAGTGGATCAAATACATTTTAAGCGGGTGGTCCTGTCACAGACATTCCTGTCTAAATTGGGTTAGAATTTCTCCATTGTTTTTGCAATGGCTGAACAGTTTCATTAAAATTAAAGATATGAATTATTGAAAATATAAATGGGCATGTAATAAATTATTAAATATTTATTGTCTTGGGTTTCCATTCCATTTGTATCAGACCTTTGTAACATATTCCAAAGTAAAAAAAAAAAAATAAGGCTCTTCATCTTACAAGCTGTTTTTAAGGTTTTTCAGTTCTCAGTTGACTTCTATTTTGGGGTTTGCTTGAAAAGGGACATCTGGGGGTATCGAGTATTAATTGTGATCGTGTAGTCTAATTTTCGTTTGGGTCCTTTAAACTCTTAGAGTATGTTCCTGAAATTCTCAAATACATATAAAAATAATAATTTTGGTGTTTGTTGAGGGCTTACTGTGTGCCAGGTACTGCTCTAAGTGCTGGGATGGATACAAGCAAATCGGGTTGGACAGAGTCCCTGTCCCAAGTGGGGCTCACAGTCTCAATCCCCATTTTACAGATAAGGTAACTGAGGCCCGGAGAAGTAAAGTGTCTTGCCCAAGGTCACACAGCAGACTGGTGGCGGAGCCGGGATTAGAAGCCATGACTTCTGACCCCCAGGCCCATGCTCTATCCACTATGCCATGCTGCTTCTCTGCTTCTCTTCCCGGTATGACTTTCTTGTAGGTCAAAAGCGAGGGCTGACATCTTCGGTGACAGTCAGTTTCAGAATAAGTAGAAGGCATTTCCGCTCTTCTTATCCAGTCTTTGGAAGAATGCAAAATGATTTTAGCAAGGTGGTGGTTGGGCGGGGTATCTTGCTGATGAGCAAGCTTCAGAAACTCTCTGGTCACCAGAGTGGAGAGTTAAATTCAAGTGTCAACACTTGGAAGGAGGACACAGGGCTCTTAGCTAATTGTGTCAAACTACCCCTGCCTCCTGGCCACAGCTGCAGGGGGGTCCAAAGGGACTCCGGTGGAATCAGTGGAAAGAAGAAACATTTAACCCTGACTCTGCCAATTCTTTTGCTCTGTGACCCTGGGCAATTCACTTAACTTTCTGTGCCTCCATATCCCCGCTGTAAAATGGAGATTAAGCTACATGCTCTCCCTCCTACTGTAAAATGGACATTAAGCTACATGCTCTCCCTCCTACTTAGACTGTGAGACCCTTGTGGGATAGGGACCGTTTCCAAGCTGCTTAATTTGTATCTACCCCAGAATTTAGATCAGAGCTTGACACTTAGTAAGTGCTTAACTAATAATAATACTAATACCTGTTAGAAGTAGGTGACCAAATACTGTTCAGGCCAGGGAACGGCCTTGTTCTGAATTCCCTAGAGGTATTGTCCGTCAGAGGGATGAGCACTGGGTTCCAGAATTGTCACTCCTCAGCAGCCTTTGTTTTGAAAAATAACTGCATATTTGAACCCCAAAAGGCTTTTGGAAGAAGATGCTTTTAGGGATCATTAAAACAGATTGCACTTTTTGTTTGTGGCGGTCTGCTGCTCTCTGACTCACCTGTCTTTTTAGATCAAAGTGAGATTCACTTCAAAGAGCTTTGTTTTGTGATTGGCTTTTCCGCATTACTAGTTTCTTTAGGGATGAGTACATGCTGTAGTTACCACCATAAGTTTCCATATGTCCTCACCCTTTTTCTGTTTATTATTTGAATTCTATTAGTAATTACAGTATTGTTTAAAGACTAAACATTTACTAGAAAATGAAGCCCACAGGTTTCATTTCAGCAATAAATTCTAAATGAATTCTGCTCTTTTTTCAGGGTAATGTGATTTAAAAACCCACTAGCCAGTTTGTGGAGAGATAATTGAGACTTTCAGGCATTGTGGGCAGGGAACGTTTCAAATCAACTCTGTTATATTGTAGTCTCCCAAGCACTTAATACAGTGCTCTGCACACAGTAAGCGCTCAGCAGATACGACTGATTTCTGTCTTACTATTTGACCCACTACATCCAACAATTGTAGGCTTAGCAATTCACTTACTTTTTGCCCTAACAAGGCATTTTAATTTTTAATATAAAGAGCTGCAGAGATCATCGATTTAGATCTGCTTTTAGGCTGTTTTGCCTTTTTAACTGTTTTGCCTAAAAATTAAGTAAAACTTGGAATTTACGGTTGCAGCGAACAGACAGCTTAGAGCCAGGGAATGTCCCAGTGCATTTCAAGAGTCATCCTACATCAAGTGGATTTATTGTTCCAAAGAAAATACATTTGTAATCAAATGAAGTTTTTGTCCCATCAAAAGGGGTGATCGCTCCATGGTACACTCGTCACAGCTATTCACGGTATCACAGAGCTTCAAGTGTCAGTTTTGTTGCTCTTGAGATGGAGAATATTTTCTTTTAAAAGCATCATTTCAATTTATGCATCACTAAAATCCCTAAGAAATGGGTCAGAGTAAAAAAGGAATAACACAATCAAAAATTTTTTAAATAAATTTACTATCGCACTCTCCTTGTCCCCCATCAAAAAAAAAAAAATGAGGGAGACGTGGCCGAACAAAATAAAGAATATAATAGCAGTGACCGTGCCGTAATTACTCTAAGAGGTAAAGCACAGATTTGGGTGCGGATGCTGAGATAAATCACTTCACCAGAACGAGATAGCAAAACTGGATCTGATGTCATATGGGACTCAGAACTAGAAGTGTTCCTTCCCAGCATCCTAAATACCAGCAGTGATTTCCTAAATGTTTAACTGCAAGTTCCCCAGGGCTCTGTTCCTGGGCATCTATTACAACTTGTCATCTTTTCAAGGTACTGCCATCTCATTTCACTACCTCTCTTTCCCTCGCTGTCCCTGACAGAATGGCTTTCAGACTCTTTTTGTATTTGAGATTGACAGTAACACCAATACGATTAAAAGAAGGCCGGGGACTCTGAAACAGGTGAAGAGCATGTAGTGTGTTACCGGTGTGGCTGTCATCCTTTTTCTGTACCATTTTTCTTGCTGATTTTGCAACTCACCTGGCCTATAAGATGAGAGGATTGACATCCTGAAATTTCTGATCTTGGATTTCAGTAAAGAGTCATGATTTTTAGGGTTTATGTCAAAGCAGTAGAGTTAATGTTCATCAGTGTTCAGGTGTATCCTGAATAGCTGAAGTTAGGTGCATGTCTTCCCTTCTCAGATGTCTCCCAAATAAAAGTGGTGTTTTAAATAGTTTTTGTAGGGAATTCAAAATTGAAAGTAATATGTCCTGTCACGTAAGCAATTTGGAGCTGTATTCCTTCCTACGAAGCTCCATTTTAGAAAGTTAAAAAAAAAAAAAAAGACTGCAGAAAATGTCATCATCATTTTCTTCCCCACTTCCAGTTAGATCCAAAAGCAGTTGGTCTGTGACTTTGAAGTAATTAAGGCTCCTGACAACCTCTCCATAAAAACCCCTTCCTCGTAGTTTCCATCTGCTGGTTGGTTGTTTGGGGAATCTAACTTAACCTGTACATTTCATCGTTTTGATTTTCACATCATATAGTTCTTGAATGCCTGATCTGTGTGTTTCTTTCTGTAAGTCGGTGATCTTTCACTGGGTGTATGTCAGAATCATTCATAAGCTGCCTTCACACATCAAGGTTATTAACTGAAAAGTAATTCAATTAATGCTGGATTCCTATTTGAGGTTTTTGGGGGAGGATGCTTATTCAAGTCAGTTAAAATTACACTTTATATTAAGCTCATTTCTTCCCCCTGTGATGTGGCAAACAGCATATGATTGAACAAGTTCTTCACTCTTCTGGTTGCTGCGATGATGTTCTTGGGTCAGTTTCTGCCTAGGGTTACTGTGATACTGTATTGTAGTTACCATAGGACTGGGGATTTGGGAGGATTTTCCGTTTGATTTTAAGGAATGGTGGAAACATATATTTTACCCTATCTGTAGTGATGATGGTGAGTAGATATTTGTTTTTTCCATGCACGTCTTCTGTTTGCCCCCTCGATATCTTCAAAGGTCAAAATGGCATCTCCTTTTCTAATCTCACTGCCAGTTCTGCTTGCCAACCATTTTGCTAACATGAATACCGCTGTTTCTCTCTCTTGACCTCTTTTGCCATTCAGTCGCTGTCAGGGTTGAATCAAGAGGGCTGCGCTACTACCCTGCTTCACGCCTCTGCCTTCAGACCCGTCAAGGTATCTCTTGCTGTCGTAATTCTCTTGAAAACTCAGGGGAAAAAAAGACCCATGGATTCGCTCAGTTGATCTAATTTTCCCATCCATCAGTCTAGCAACCATTCCTAATTCTGAGCTCCAAGAAAATGTGAGGTTTTCCAAGTTGTTGACATTTAGTTGCGCTTGCTCTAAACTTTTGGTGCTAATCACTTTCTGAGTCCTTTCATGCCCATCCACATGTATTCCTCTTTATTTTTATAAGTTTAGGCCAAGCTAGAAGTGTTAGCTTGTTTTCTTATGAATCTATTACTTTGCCATCTGTCAATTGCCATTTAATATTTGACTTTCCAGCTCTCCTCTCCCCCTTCCCCACATCAACACTGTTTTTGTAGAGAAAAAGAAAATTGAGAAAAAGAGGATCATCTGATTCACAAGGGACCCTCCGAGTCATTTCATTTAAAGCCCTCCTTACTAGATGCTCCACAAAGATGTTTCACCTCTTTGGCTAATAAAAATGCATTAAGCAGATCCTCTTCATAGATTTATTGAGCACTTACTGTTTGCAGAGCACTGTACTAAACACCTGGGAGGGTACAATACAACAATAAACGGACACATTCCCTGCCCACAAGGAGCTTACAGTCTAGAGGGTGCTCAGATTAGCACCTGAGCGAGTAGGGAAGTCCTCTCAATTGGAAATTCTACCTCTTCAACCCACCCTGTTGTCTAGAGCCCAAAAGCAAGACCTCTTCGTCTCTCATTCCCAAAGAGAGAAAAGCACTGCCCTAAAGTGAAATGTGGTTGGTCAACGTCTCTTGAGATATTTTTGATAAAAGTTTACAAAATATGGTGCTCTGTTTGGGGGGAAAAAAACCTAAAAAAGCCCCACATAGCAATACTGTCCCCCTTGAACATCTTCTCGTTAATTAAAAGCAGAGAATCAATAATAATCTCAAATGCTCTGAGAAACAGAGAATTAAGTCACTGTGAGGGTACCTTTGCAAAAGGAGAGCCTTTTTTCCTGAATGCTCTCCCAAATCAGTTAGAGGTCTGGATAGTTGCTTCCTATTGAATAGGAATTATTCATTCTCATCTGTTTATTTGTCCCCAGAGTGATGACAGACCTGGAATCTCACCAACTTCACCCGTAGCCCAAACAGGTAAGAATTATTATTACTATTTTTATTATCTGAGCACTGGTATAGAAACAGTATTGTCAGATCAGAAACAGTCTGTGCCCTAACCAGCACTCACAGTGTGAGACAGAGCAGTTGGCTTATTGACATTTTACAGCTATAGAAACTGAGGCCCAGAAAGGTTAATTTATTTGCCCAAGGTCATGCAGCAGGCAAGTGTTGGGTTGGGAGTATAATTCTGGTCTCCTGACTCCATGCCCCTGCTGTTTTCACTGAAGTACACTGCCTTACAACACAAAGGGTTGGAAAGACACTGCCTTGGAGATCCCTATCCTTCAAAGTGGCTACTTGTAAGAGGAAGTCACTAAAACAAATAGGAATTGTTTCACAGGAATCTCACCCGTAGCCTTGTTTAATGAACTCTTGAGCAGGAAAGGGCAGAGCTAGAGGTTTTCAAGAGACCCTTTTTTTGCATGTAAATTCCAACCCAGTCCCACCAACCCAGGGGAGATAGGATAGGAGAGATAGGGCAAGTCAGTTAAATGCTTTGCAGGCAGAGCAAGTTCCCTTCTTGTGTTCTCATCGCCATATTGTAATATCATGATTCACAGAGCTTTAATTTACTATCCTATTGTCATGTTTTAATTTAATTTTGTTTTCCTATAATTGCCTCTTCTCTGAACTTTTTCTGACACTTGTATGAACTGTTACCCTTGGGTGTTTGGTGTCCGTCTTGCACCACTGTCTTTTGGTTTGCTTTTCCGTGCAGGCTCGGTCCACCTGTCCTCTCCGTATTCTGGTCCTGCTGCTTCGAACTGTAGAAACCCATCCCAGCGGCCTGAGAGTTTCCTTTTTCGAGCAGCCATCAGGGATGAAGCACATAAAGGTAGGTATGTTGGGGGGTAGGAGCGGGATAAGAAGCCAGTGCACAGGAGGGCTAACCTATCGCGTGCTTGTCAAGACCATCACAACCACTTCATAACTTTGAAAAGAGCCTTGCAGTTTTTAGCACAGTCTTTGACCCCTTTCACAAACCTATTCATTCATTCCATAGTATTTATTAAGCGCTTACTATGTGCAGAGCACTGGACTAAGCTCTTGGAATGTACAGTTCGGCAACCTATCCAGAATAAAGTAGATATTCCCCCTTGAGTTAGGATCAGTGCTTTCTATTTTGATTAAAAACCTGTTTTATGAAGAGTTAAAGACACAGGATGGCCTTTTGGTTCTTGGGAAATGGTGCTCTTCCCTGTTGGGAGGTTTTCTCTCTCTGAAAGTAAGCGCTCAATAAATGCGATTGAGTGACTGTCAGAACACTCACTACCCTTTGCTACCACTCCCAGTGAGTGGTAGAGATGGTAGAGAGGACAAACACCCCAGCTTGCTCTAAAACAGGCACCTTGAATTCCCTTCCCACCCAGGAGGGCTTAACACACAATTGCCGCTCCAGGCACAGAACAAACAGAGCGGACAGAGCGAGCCACGCATGCACTGGCAGGGTTTTTACACATCCTTTCCGCCCACCCCTGGCTGACCCAAGCAGCTCCCCTTGACCCTCCCAAAGATGCTCCTGCAGGAGTGAACCCTCATTATTCCTCGTGCTGTTCATCAGGTTCCGGGGCCTCTCATTGGCGGTCAAGCACAAAATTGGCATCCCTTGCTCTCTGGTGGTCTCCGTCACTCTGAGTCCCTCCTCCAAAAGTCCATTGATCTCTGCCTCTTGGTCCCATCTGCCATCTTAGAGCCATGTGGCCTGGGGTGGGGTGGGATGGGCAAGGCGGCTTCAGTATCCCTCCTTTCACATCAGTGGAGTCCAAGCCAGACCACGGTTTGAAGCCATGGAGGGGAAGGAACAATGAGGAAGAACCACCTTTGGGTGGGACTCTGTGTTAGAAGCCTCCTGGGGTTGTCCCATTGCAGCAAAGGTTCTATGAATGGGGCTCTGAATTAGAGACCAGGCAGTGCTCACCTCTCTGACCCCCGACACAAGCCTGAGGACCCTTTTCATTATGGTTTTCAGAAATGGAGCAGTGAAAAAATAATGACAAAAAATAATCTGTCATTTTGATCTGTCGGTTGTGTGGCAGTCCCAAAAGAATAGCCGATGAACCCCAAGCAAAAACAAACATAGTTTTTATAGATAGATTCATGGTGACCTGGAGAGTCCCAGGCCATTTATAGAACATATAAAGCCTCTGCCTCTGATTGGAAAGGGAAGAGGTTCATCTAGCTCACCGACTTAATCAAAATTGTCTTTAAATAAAAATTGCTCCCCTCTGTGCTCATCCAGATGAAGAAAAACAATTGCAAACAAAGCTATCGCCTCCCCTAAATTTCACTCTTCTTCTTTGTCATTCTTTTTTAAATTAGGCTGTACTTCACCTCTTCTTTCTTCCTCTGCTCTTCCTACTGATTCCATGGACCCCCAAGCAAGACATGATCCCAGTCAACAAGATGAAGACCTAGAATCGATAAATCAGCTCCGGAAGGTGTGTGCCGCTAATGGTTTTAATTGGAACCGTTTCATGGCGTCGTTGCAGTCTAATTCAGTAATCTCTAATTCATCTGAAATTTAATTTGAGCATTTGCAGTTGTTTACCGACAAAGCTGAAGGTGTTAATGTAAGAAATACTGGATTCAAAAGATCATTTCCTTACCTTAAGTCTCAATCAAGAAGTGTAAAACATCCTAATATTAAAATTAGTGTAGGTTATGTTTGGAGGTTATTTTTGGGAGGGACTGGGGTTTGGATTTTTTAGCCAAAAGGGATTGTAGCTGGCTTCTTGCCTATATTGTGAAGTCACCGTTTTCATCCCTAAGAGCAGATGCCAGTAATCATCCTCCTATAACAAAACATTTGCATTCTTGTGAAACGGTGTAAAGAAAAACCCGTGTTTTAGAATTCTCCCTTTTCAGTGCTGTGCACATGCATGCACCTAAAAGCAGTTTCCTCAGTAACGCAGTACATCAAACTAAAAAAGGCTTGTGATGGAAGGGTGTGTCAGTCGATCGATTGGTGGTATTTGCTGAGCGCTTACCGTGTTGTAGAGCACTATACTCAGTACGTAGAAGAGTACGGTACAATAGAGTTGATAGGCACAATATTTTTGCTCCCTCATTTCCCAGTCACTTCCTATCCAAAATGCATATTGAAAACCCGCATTTTGGCAGAACTGGGGGAACTTGGAGGAAAGGAAATCAAATTCTCAGACCTATACAGTTCTTAAGTGGACTTGGGGTTTCACCATGTTGCAGTAATTCACATTTTAAATTGCACAAGCCACTGAAGTCCTTTTTATAACTCCAGTCAGGTGGTGTGTGTTGATTGCCCTGAAAGAATATACTGTTACCATTTGTTTTTCTTTTTCTCTTTCCTAGAATATAGAATTTCGGTTGAAAGTATCCCTACCTAGTGACCTTGGAGCAGCTCTTACTGACGGTGTTGTTCTTTGCCACTTAGCCAATCATGTACGACCTCGATCTGTTTCCAGCATTCACGTCCCCTCTCCTGCTGTAGTAAGTTTACAGAATTGATCGAGCTTTCTCCTGACTGATGGGATTGGGATGCCCCCTTGAATTCGTTCTCTGTTCTAGCATACGTAGTTACGGTTGCGCTACAAGGCCGAGGCTTGCCGACCCAATTTTGCCATTATGTCATGGTTAAATTTACTGGTGTTGGTTTCAGTTCATTCAGTCGTATTTATTGAGCCCTTTCTGTGCGCAAAGCGCTTTACCAAGCGCTCAGGAGAGTATAAAATAGCAGTAAACCGACACATTCCCTGCCCACAACGAGCTTACGGTCTAGTGGACAGACTACTTGGGAAGACAAGCACTCGTATAAATTCCAGATAAGAAGACGCAGTAGGGAATAGAGTACGAGAATACGTACACCAATGTTGTGAGGGTTTGTAAGCATCCAGGCGCTTAAGTGACGCAGAAATGCAGCAGTTAACGGATGCGTGAGGAGCTGAGGAATTATTTAGGTAGTCCCTCTTGGAGATGTGATTTCAGAAGGCCTTTGAAAGATGGGGAGGGCAATGATCTGCCAGATAGAGAGACGGAGGGAGTTTCAAGCAGAAGGAAGGGCGGGAGTGAGAGGAGAGATGAGAACAAAGCACAGAGTAGGTTGGCCTGAGGGGCATGAAACCTGCAAGCTGGGGTGTAGTAGAAGAGCAAGGCTGAGTAATAATAATAATAATGAATAATGGCATTTGTTAAGCGCTTACTATGTGCAAAGCACCGTTCTAAGCACTGAGGGGGATACAAGGTGATCAGATTGTCCCACTTGGGGCTCACAGTCTTAATCCCCATTTTACAGATGAGGTAACTGAGGCACAGAGAAGTTAAGTGATTTGCCCGGAGTCACATAGCTGACAGGCGGCAGAGCCGGGATTAGAACCTCTGACTCCCAAGCCCCGGCTCTTTCCACTGATCCAGGGGATGGAGAGCTGACTGCCTGTCTTAAAGAGAAGCGGCATGGTGTAGTGGATAGACCAGAGGCCTGGAAGTCAGAAAGTCATGGGTTCTAATCCCGGCTCTGCCACTTGTCTGCTGTGTGATCTTGGGCAAGTCACTTCACTTCTCTGTGCCTCGGTGACCTCATCTGTAAAATGGGGAGCAAGACTGGGAGCCCGGGACTGGGGCAGGGATTCTGTCCAACCCGATTTGCTTGTATTCACCCCAGTACTTAATACAGTGCCTGAAGCACTTAACAAATAGCACAGTTATTATTATTAAAGCTAGTAGTCAGGTGCTTCTACCGCCTCCGCTTCCTCTCTTCCAGCTCTGTTCTTGACCCATCACGATCTGGTTTCTTACTCTTTCGCTCGAGTGTCCTCATAGCCAGATCCAGAGGGCTCTACTCTGTCCTGGTCCTCTTCAAACTCTCAGCTGCTTTTGACACTGTAGTCCACTCCGTCCTGCTTGAAACACTACCCAGCTCCAATGTGCTGAAACGGTTCTCCTACTTCTTCAAACACTCCTCAGTTTTATTAACTGGCTCCTCATCTACTTCCTATTTTCTGAATATGGGTGTCCCGCAAGACTCTCTTTTGGGTCTTCTAGTCTTCTCGCTTTTCACTTAAAGTCTTTGTGGGCAGGGAATGTGCCTATTCTTACAGCATACTCTCCCAAGCGCTTAGTACATTCATTCAATTCATTCAGTAGTATTTATTGAGCACTTACTATGTGCAGAACACTGTACTAAGCGCTTGGAATGTACAGTTCGGCACAGATAAGAGACAATCCCTGCCCAGTGACAGGCTCACAGTCTAATCGGGGGAGACAGACAAAAACAAGACAACATAATCACGATAAATAGAATCAAGGGGATGGACACCTCCTTAACAAAATAAATAAGGTAATAAAAATATATAGAAATGAGCACAGTGCTGAGGGGAGGGGCAGAGGGAAAGGGGGCTTCGCTGAGGGGAGGTAAGGAGGGAAGGGGGAGTACAGTGCTCTGCACACAGTAAGCGTTCAGTAAATACGATTGAGTGAATGAGTGAATGAATGAATGAATGAATAAATATTGGGAAACTTATCCCAACACGTAGTTTCAGCTGCTTCCTCTGTGCAGATGACTCCCAAATCTACCTCTCCAACATTGACCTCTCATCCAGTACAATCTCATCTTTCCTTCTGTCTCCAGGATGTCTCCAACTGGGTGTCTCACCAGCACCTCAAATTTAACATGCCTCCTACTCAAGTTCCTTTCTAAATCCGCTCCTCTTTAGCTCTAAATAGTCCTTCAATTAATGGTATTCATTGAGTGCCTATTGTGTGCAGAGCACTGTACTAAGCACTTGGGCGAGTACAATACAAAGTCCATAGATGCGATAAACTGCCCAGAAGAAGCTGACGGTCCAGAGGGGGAGACAGACATTTAAAAAAATTACGGACGTATTCATAGAGAAGCAGCGTGGCTCAACGGAAAGAGCCCGGGCTCGGGAGTCAGAGGTCATGGGTTCGAATGCCGGCTCTGCCACTTGACAGCTGTGTGACTGTGGGCGAGTCATTTCACTGTGCCTCAGTCACCTCATCTGTAAAATTCATTCAATAGTATTTATTGAGCGCTTACTATGTGCAGAGCACTGTACTAAGCGCTTGGAATGTACGAGGATTAACTGTGAGCCTCACGTGGGACCACCCGATTACCCTGTATCTCCCCCAGCGCTTAGAACAGTGCTCTGCACATAGTAAGCGCTTAACAAATACCAGCATTATTATTAAGTGTTGTGTGGCTGAGGGTGGGGTGAATCCCAAGTGCCCAAAGGGTACAGATCCAGGTGCATAGATGCAGAAGGGAGTGGGCGGTGGGGAAAGAGGGCTTTAATTGGGGGAAGGCCTCTTGGAGGAGATGTAACCTTATGACAGAGTAAGTTTTCTTGATTAAAAATATTAAACATGTCAGACAAGTACTCAGAATTCTTTCTGTTGAAAATTTGTTGGATTCTACACATAGGGTTTTATTCTGAAAGAAACTTTTTAGATTCTAGATTATTGTATACCCATGTGATTGTTTCCTTTGATGGGGGTCTCCCACAAATCATAAAAATGTCACCCAACCTAGAAATAGTTATGCCCATTGTTCTAGCCTTTTAGATACAAGAACTTCAGGCAGTCACATGTTGTTTGGGACTTAAATTGATCGTTCGACTCCCTTTGGTATGTGGTTTTGGGCAAGCAAAGAATGTAAAGTATTCATTTAGTTTCCCCTGGGCACTGTCTTTTTCAAACTGAAAGTTCCATTTTTCTAGAAAAGATCTGTTAGTGTTGAAACTTGAGGCCAGCCTGAAATTATTCATTCTATCTCTGCTTTATTCAGAACCTCTCCATATAATCTCTGGAGACCCCTCCAACAGGTTTTTTAAAGAGAACTGCAAGCTTACTGTTTTGTAAAGCTTTTATTTTCCTTCTCTTGCCATAACTAAGGGCATTTGCAGTACAGAGTTTGGTTTACTTTGCATAATTAGTTTTTGTCTCAAGCATTGAAATTTAAATGTTGCTATCACTGAGCTATCTGCACTTAATTTACAAAATCAAAGCCTCCTCCTGGGAGAGGGAGGGATTCTTCCAATCCTAGGATGTTTAGGGCATCATTTTGCAGTCTGCATGGTTCCTGAAATGCCATCTGAAATTAAATGTGTAGTTTTTGTAATTCAAAAGACCTTTCCATAACACTCTTTTCCTTTCCTCCCCTCTTATTGCAGCCTAAATTAACAATGGCTAAATGCAGGCGAAACGTGGAGAATTTTTTGGACGCTTGTAGAAAAATTGGTGTACCTCAGGTAACTACCCTCCTGTCATAATGTTAGGCTATTTGTATTGACTTGTATGCTCCTCACCTAACCATCCTTTCCAAAATTTCAAGTTAGCATGAATTTTCACATTCAGTAGAACCAGTTTTGAGCTATATTCAGATTTGGGGATCTAAATTTAGTCAATATCCTAGGTGCAAATGAAATGATCTCTCTTTTTGGAGCAAATTCACTACTATTTCTCTTCACTGTACTAGTGTAATTTCCTTCATTACTGTGGGCAAGTGAATTGGAATTGGTTGCCATTTCCTAACTGGAAGCTCCTTAAAACTCAAAAGGTATCCCAACACTTTTTTATCAATTGCGTGCTCTTAGAATGACATGGTTCTCCTGCTTCTTCAAACGCTCCTCAGTTTCATTAACTGATTCCTCATCTGCTTCCTGTTTCCTAAGCATGGGTGTTCCCGCAAGGTTCTGTTTTGGGTCCCTATTCTTCTCACTCTAGGCTTAGTCTACTGGGGAAATTCCTTAAAACTCAAATGGTATCCCAACACTTTTTATCAACTGCGTGCTCTTAGAATGTATCCGGTTTGGTTTTGTCATGGTTTTGTCATAAAGTGCAGCATAAATATAATATAAAATTCAGTATTTGAATCATCTGTTAACAAGAAAATTTGGATCACTTTGTTCTCTCAGTGAGGCTTTCAGGGATTTCCATCCTTTCTCACAGTCCCCGTTTATATTTCAAAGTAATAGAAGTTTCCTGAATTCCTTTCCAGAAAATGAGATTACTCCTTCCTTGAGTTACAAACCATTAGCTTCCCACTGTTATCACTGTTCTCTTTTCCCATTCTCCCAATCAGTCAGACATATTTGTCAAGCACTTAGTTGTGTGCAGAGCACTGAACTAAACGCTTGGGAGAGTACAGCAGCAGCAGGTCTGTCATGCTGCCAGAAAGTCATGTCTCAGTAAGATCACTTTTGGAGTTTTTATCTCTTCCTCTTTTCCTGGCGTTTTTGATTATTCACTCTGTTACCTTTCCAAGAATTGGTAGCAATAGCATTTAATAATAATAATAATAATAATTAATATTGCATTTATTTAAGGCTTATGAAATGCTAAGCATTAGAATAGATGTAAAATTATAAGATCGGAAACATTCCCCATCCCTCATGGGCCTGGAAATATTTCCTAACCCCATTTTTACAGGTGGGAGTTTAATCTCACAGTTCATATGTCCTTTTGTCTGCACTGGACAGCTTATCTAAAGCTTCCAGATACTGATTGTTTTAAAGGATTTCTTCAATTGCATAATTTGATATTGTGAAGAAATTTACATTGACTGCATCTTAAAATCAGTATATTTTATGTTAAAAGGTGCGTGATAGTCATCAACTCCCAAGAGAGTTTTTTTTTAATCACCTCATCACTGATATTTATTTAGCACTTATACTGTGCAGAGCACTGTACTAAGAGCTTGGGAGAGTACCATGCAATAGATTTGATATATTTCCTGATCACAAGTAGTTTACGGTCTATAGGGGGATCCCTCTCTTTATTGGAGCAGGGACCATGGCCAACCCAATTGTCTTGTAGCTACTCCAGTGCTTAGTATGGTGCTTTTCACATAGGAAGCACTTAAAAAAGTATACAGTTATCTTTATCATTATTAATATTATTGTTGTTGTTAGATCTGTGTAGGAACTAGTTTTAGACATGATAGATTCAAGTAAGAAATTGCTTGACTTGGGGGAAATTGATTCTTTCAGGAAACTCAATTAATGAGTGATCCAACCCTGACCCTTGAACTTGCCCTTTCCTGGCCCTTTTCTCTCTCCCTTTCAGTTCCATCTTGAATCATTACACTGGGTTCAGCAAACCGTCAGAGCCAAACTGAATTAGAAGCACATTGGATGTCAGGAGGACCTAGGTTCAAATCCCTGCTCCGCTGCTTGTCTTCTGCGTGACCTTGGGCAAATCACTTAACTTCTATGAGGCTCAGTTACCTCATCTATAAAACGGGAATTAGGACTGTTAGCCTCAGGTGGGACATGGGGTAGATACAAGGTAATGAGGTTGTCCCATGTGGGGCTCATGGTCTTACTCCCCATTGTCCAGATGAGGTCACTGAGGCACAGAGGAAGCGAAGTGACTTGCCCAAAGTCACACAGCTGGCAACTGGCATTAGATTAGAACCCGTGACCTCTGACTCCCAAGCCTGAGCTCTTTCCACTAAGCCACGCTGCTTCTCTATACAACCACGGAGCAGCGTTTCCATTCCTGCAGTAGCCCTCCTGAGTATGGCCCTCAGTTTGAAGAACAGTTCCCACTTCTCCACTGCGTGGTTCCATAGGGTCTGAAAGAGTGAATTTATCTGTAAAAAGCAAGCTATTTACTTCTCCGTAGGATCAGGCCAAGACCTTTAGGTAGGCGGGGGAAATGATGTGGTGCTTTCTCCTGTTTTTATTGTGAGAATGTTTCCGTTTTGACTCGGGTATGATTGAAATGATCTCCTGGCTGATTTCTGAACAAAAATGTGTATTTCTGATCCACTGACTTTTTTTTTTCTGTCTGTTTTCCTTTCCTGCTTACACTTTGGACAGGACAATCTTTGTTCCCCTTCTGACATCCTTCAGCTAAACCTCAACGTTAAAAGGACAGTTGAGTCACTTCTTTCTCTCGGGGCAGATTCAGAAGAACCCTCTTTTATTTCCTTGTCTGTCCAACTTCTGGGCTTTGTGACATTCTATTGTACTTTAATGTTAACTCTCTATATGTTCCACCAGTGGGTGTTTTCCCTCTAGCTTGAGGACGCTACACCAGTTTTTCCCTGTTTTGTCCTAGCAGTTGCTAAAGGAAGTTTTGAACTTGACACAAATTGTTGCATAAATGCTAGGCAAAGAGCTGCCTATATAACAGGTTTACTCCTCTATGATATGCCAAAATGACAAGCCAGTAAGCATCAGTAAGCATTTGTACTTAGGTAGGCGGGTTTGTGGGGTTTTTTTAATAGCAAATCCTTCCTTCTTCAGACCCGTGCCTCGGGTTTCTGGAGTCCGAAGTGCTCTACTCGTAAAACGATTGTTTCTCATAGCACAAGCGCTCAGTACATTCCTTAAAATCATCAAATCTGAGTCGCCATCCCTTGTGTGACCACTTAGCGAAGCCAGCCACGTGACCTGAGCTCACTTGGGGACACTTCCCATTTATCCAAATATCCAGCAGTGGCGTGTGAGAAATAATCCTTGTCGTCAGCGTAGATCATTCTCCAGGAAGAGAGCTGGACTCTTTCTATTTTGCTGCCAGTGTGATTCTTACCTTCTGCTTGGGGTGGAGTACTGAAACCTCTTTGTCAGGTCCACATCTGCAAATTGGGAATGAGAATGTTCTTAATTTTTTCATCTAACTTGCTGGGAAGAGAAAGCGCCCGATGTGAGGCCATCCACTGAGGAGACTTAGTATAGAAAACAATTACAAGTAGGGATTAAGTTGCTTTCTTCGTTCTGGATTTAGTGAAGTGAATTTATCTCCTTCGGAATTTAGTATTTGCTGCCCAAACCAAGAACTTACAGCATTAAAATGTTAAGAAGTTTGGCCTCTTAACCAAATTTAGGTTTGAGGTATCAGAAACGGCATACGTGAACATGAGGAAGCAGCGTGGTCTCCTGGATAGAGCCCAGGCCTGGGAGTCAAGAGGACCTGGGTTCTGATCCCTGCTCTACCACTTCTCTGCTGTGTGACCTTGGGCAAGTCACTTCACTTCCCTGGGCCTCAGTTCTCTCGTCTGTAAAATGGAGATTAAGGTTATGAGCCCTACGTGGGACATGAACTATGTCCAACCTGATTCGCTTGTATCTACCCCAGCACTTAGTACAGTGCCTGGCACATAGTAAGTACTTAAAAAAAATTTTTTTTTTAATTGTCATCAGTCTCCTAAAAAATTAGACAATATATCTCCCAAGTGAACCAGAAGAGGCTACACTTCAGAAGCTAAAAGACATCTGCTAATTCCGTTGTATACTCTCCCAAGCATTTAGTAGAGTGTCTACACCTAGTAAGCACCCAGTAAATGCAAGTGATCGATATGATCATCTTGTTGCAGAATTTGGTCTGAATCTACCAGGGCTAGCGTATTTCCCCTGGAAAGAGGGCCTTAATTTACATAGAAATTGTCCAGTTAGAGCCAAATTTGCACTTTTAACTCCTCTGTGCTAAAGTGAATTGGATTGCTTATGTCAACTCCTTTTAGTATTAAACACTGTGATCAAAAACTTGGCTATTTAAAATAGTGCCTTCTAGTTTTTTAAAACTGTCACGAAGATGGGTGTGGCGTGGGGATCGATCCATCTCTTCGCTTCCCTTGCTAAAGCCTAATTATTTAATAGTATTTAATAATTATTTAATAGTTATTTAATAGTATGGTTATTTAATAGTAGTTCTATTTTGCAGGGGGTTTCCCCCACTTCCCAAGGCATATTAGGTTGCCAGAGATAAAACATGTGTCATCTGGAAAGTACAAACTACTGAGAAGTCAGTTGACCCACTGCTCTCAGCAACTTCTATTGTGAGAGATTTAAGGCTCCCCTCCTGATTGGAAAGCAACTTTGAAGATGGGTTGTTTTATCTAAAACCGACAAAGTGTAAATATGCCTTTTAGGTGTAAATTCATTTCTTTAAATGACCTCTTGGAAAAAATATCTGTGGTTCATTTAGCTTACCAGGACTACTAAATTTCAGTTTTCTGGTTTTGCCAGCTACCCCGTCCCCCTACCCCCCGAAAAAAAACCCCACAGGATCCCAAATCAGGAATATAAATATGTAGCACAATTACTAGTAATTGCCTTGAAAAGAAATAACTTATATTTTAACTACAACTACTAAGGGTGGTTTTGTGAAACTTTATATTAACTCTGCCTAGTGAGTGCCTCTGAAAAGTAAATAACTAAAAAGCTCAAAATTGTTCACTTGTGTTCATTTGTAAATTGGTATCATTTTCCTTTTCGACAAAGCCAGTGTATCGACTCTGAGATCAGGGTGAACAGGAAGAGCATTCATTTTTCTGTGTGAAGCATCTAAGGTGCTTATGTAAATGAGCCCAAACCTTCCATTCTAGCCCAGCTATAGAAAATGCTATTTCTTAGTTGAGGATTCAGGAACAAATATATGTGTGAGTCTCTTATCTCAGAACTGTTTATGTGGGTTCACCTCAGACTTCCATAGCTAGCACAAATTTCCAAAGCACATACTCTGAGTATCTTCCAGGCTTTCGTAAGCCATTTAGTAGCTTAAAGATACCTTTCTTCCCTCCTGTTGTATTTCTTTTACACCCCCACCAAAAGAATAGTAATTTATGTCATTCCACTTTCTATGTTCTGCTCTTCCTGGAAAGCACAAGAAAATGTATGCCATTTCCCCCCTCATATCCTTTCTCCCTTTCTGTGTTGAAATGTTCTGTAACTATTTTTGACCAGTGCAAGATAAATAAAATGATTGTCTAAGAATGTGTCGGTCGGTGACGACGAGCCAGTCGGCGTTACCCGTGCCTCCGGATTTTGTGGGGGATTTTTGTTTGATTTTCAGGCACCAGATTTTGAGTTTTGGTTGGTGGTGGGGTCTTTTCCATATTTTCATTTTCAGTTGTTTTTTGGGGGTTTTTTTGGTTTGTTTGAAGTCCACGTTTTTCATCCCATTTTTCTTTCTCTTTGTTCGTGTCTTTGTGTCACACCATCCTCTCCAGGAGCAATTATGTTTGCCTCGCCATATTTTAGAAGAGAAAGGCTTGGGCCAGGTATCGGTGACGGTCCAGGCCCTCCTCGAGCTTGCACCGCCCAAGCAGCCACCGCAGCACCATTCGTCTGCTGTGTAAAGACTCCCAGGACCGTGGGCTCCGCTGGGCCGAGCGGCCGGACGGGATGACCTGACTGCCGCCACCCAGCCGGCCTTAGAAAAGAGCTCGCGCGTTTCTTAGGAAGAAGTGACCGTTCCACGATTCCTGATGGGCGTATTTTGCTCCATTTCTCCATTCGGGGGGAGAGGGTATCGGGGGCCATTTTAGTTTTGTAGGAGTGCCTCGGCCCTTCCTGAAGCAGCGCTCGGTCTGTAGGGGAGGGCCGGGATTCACTGACTCGCAGCGCCACTCAGACGAAGCTCACTCAGCCCCGTGAGGTCTTGGAGATTGAAGGGTTTTGTTTTCTAAAATGTGTTGCACTGTTTGGCGTCAGTGGGATGTGGTGAGAGTCCTAACAGAATTTCGTTCCCAAAGGAAATTTTGGTCCCTCGGGAACACGGTAGTGGTGATTTCTTATGCTATCGTCGAGCCTAAGGGCTCTCTGTTGGCCTTCTTGCCCCATACTGTTGCTTTTTCAAATTACGCATGTACAGGTCAATGGAATAAGAAGCACCGATGTGGCTGTTCTGGGCTTTTTTTGAAAATGTGACTAAAAATAGCCCAGTTGTGTTCTTCGTAGTGTGCCAGGACCACTACAGAGCCACTGTCATGAGCATAGAGTGTCTAAACCACAGCTCTTTCCCCAGAGGATGCTGTGAACGACCCTTCATTTTCCAAGCCAGGATTCGCTACCGTCAAAAAGTATCCACACGCTCCACTGTTCAGGACAAAGCACCCAGGTTCGCCAGCCCTGCTCAATCTGTGCTTTTACCCAGGTTCTCCCACCTCCTGTTCTTCCCCAGACCACTGAGATAAAAAAAACACAAAAAACCCAACCGTGTGCCTGTGGCGGATCATTTCCCTGTGCCGATTCTCAAGAGGAAAGGAAAAAAAAGGCAAAGCTGGACATTTCTTTTAGGTCCCCTGCCCGATGTCCTTTCAGTCATGAACCAGTCATCATGACTCTCAAGCACGATAGGCATCATGACGTACACATTGGAAAATCCACCCGTTGACCTGTTCTTTTCAAAGGACATTGTGTGTTTTTTCATGCTGGATGAAGTGTCGATGGTGGAAAAAGGATGGGAATCTATTGGGCCATTCGGAAATGGAATATAAAGTCTTTGATTTTACCAGGACGTTATGGAAAGCGTTTTCACTTATGCCGTAAACTATGTTTTCTGCATTGACTATCATTCCAAACGTGTTAAAAGGACAAAAAGGAGGGATCGGCTAGATTTCAATTCAAGGCATTCTGTTTCATTGTCTCTATGAGGGCATAATACTTTCTTTAAATGGTTCCTCTTTCAATCAGATGTAGCCAGCCTAAGAAAGCTGTAAAGTGTTCTCCCAAAATAATGCAATCTTTGAATATGGAGATAGAAGTCGAGCAGTGTTTAATCATTTTTCCTGATTTAAATTTACTTAATCATTGCAGTTTGATCCGGTTCATTGTGCTGTGTAAACTCGAACGTGTCATCCACGGTGCAGGTCTGCCGAGCAAAGTTATTAAGTTGGAGTGAGAAGCTTCAATCCCGAAGGGTTAGTGTGATTAGAGACTAGAAGATGTCTTCACCAAAAAAAAAAAAAATCATCACCGGCATTGTTTTTTAAAATTTCATTTTAGGCAAGTCAGGTTTTTACATTTTAATTTTGAGTTTTGCTTCCAGCAGACTCTACAAGATATCCAGACAGAAAATTATAACCTGAAACTTTTACAAACCATTAGTTAAAGCCAACTGCAAGTATATTATTGCATTGGAATGTTTAGAAATTTCTGTTCAGTTACAAAATTTTTGTTGTCGCTAGTGAAAAGGAAAATGTCAGTAAGGCTGGGATTGTGTTTTATGTACTAAATACAAGAAAAACTATCATGTTTTTCTTAAACTTTGAGGTTAAATATGATGGGGGTTTTTTTCTTTTGGCAAGGAATTATTTTGGTTTTTTAAAGAAAAAGAATTCAGCTGAGTGCTTTGCTGGTTTATTAATCTAAAGCCAGCATGTTGCCAATTTTGTCTCACCCGTGTTTATACAGAAGCAAAGGCTTATTCAAATTGAGGCCATCAGGAGCTTGAAATTCAGAAAATGCCCCTCTTCGGAGAAGTGGTAAATTTAACGGTAGGTCACTTCCTTAAAGCGCAAGCGCAGTTTGTGAGGGTGATTACATTAACCTGGTGAGATCCAATTTTTTGTTTCAATTTTTTTTTTTAAGTGGGCTTTTAAAATGGTTTTCTAGGAATGAAGGAAAATGTGGACATATGGAAACTTTGTTTTGTATAGATATTGCAGTGGAATAGTTTAATAAAGCAGTTGTCATTTGGTTATATCTGAAAATGTTGTAAACGTGTAATTAGTAATTTTTAAAGCACCCTCCTATATTTGTATGTCTGTAAATACATTCCATTAATTTCTAAGAACGTTACGTATAAATATGTCAATATCTTGTATGTTATTTTAAATTGCCTATATGCTGCCATAGTGTAAACAACTAGCACATTGATATTAAAATGAATAAAACCACCAAAACACTGTTGCATGAAATATGTACGTACTGAAAATGTTTGTTCCGTCAAGCCCGGCTCTGAACTAGGGGAAAAACTGTCCCGTTCGGTTGGTGGAAGCTTTGTAGTTAACTCCCAAATCGGGACCGTGTCAGTTTTGCAGAGGGCTTGTTTGCGGCTTTTTTCGGGAGTAGCTGTGCCCGCCCCCCACCCCCAACCCCCCTTTGGTGGGATCCCATGGCTTCCCCTGAAGAAGCATGGCCTCCGTGGGTGGACAAAGACTTCTCGAGTGCGTTCTCTGGAACGACCTTACCTAGGACAGATTCTCCAAGGAATCACATCAGACTAGCGGCCAGAAGCGGAGAGTTTCATAGGGGAAATACTGGGACTGCAGCGCTAGGACTGTTAGCTCGTTGTGGGCAGGGAATATGTCTGTTTATTGTTAGATTGTACAGTGCTTTGCACACGGTAAGTGCTCGGGAAATAGGATTGAATGAAAGAATTAATGAGAGCGGTAACCACAGGTTTTAAATCCAGCCTTTGAGCTCAGCTGTGGGTGAAGAGAGCGGTGAAGGAAAGAAACCTCCAGGAAACATCCTGCAGCACTTATAGCAGCAGAAGAGGAGCAAGCTCACTGCCTTTCCTCCTTCCACCCCCTCCCTTTATTTCTCTCTCTCCCCCTTCCCTACCTACGACTGCTGCTGCCAAAAAGACAACTACCTGGGTGAGTATTTTTATTTGTGTTGGTGGGGGGGAGGGTGAATATTTGCAGATGTGTGTTTGAGGCCCCTGTCCAGAAAACTGCAGGCGAAGAATGATATTATTAGGGTCCCATCTCAGTCGTAATTAAAATTAGAAGCAGAGTGGCCTAGTGGAAAGAGCACAGCTTGGGAGACAGAGGATCTGGCTTCTAATTCCAGCTCTGCCATCTGTCTGCTGTGTGACCTCGGGCGAGTCACTTTACTTCTCTATGCCTCGTTTACTTTATCTGTAAAATAATAATAATAATGTTGGTATCTGTTAAGCGCTTACTATGTGCCGAACACCGTTCTAAGCGCTGGGGTAGATACAGGGTAATCAGGTTGTCCCACGTGAGGCTCACAGTCTTAATCCCCAATTTACAGATGAGGTAACTGAGGCACCGAGACGCGAAGTGACTTTGGGCAGGGGGGCGAAGTCGGGATTAGAACCCATGACCTCTGACTCCTAAACCCATGCTCTTTCCACTGAGCCACGCTGCTTCTCTAAAATGGGGATTAAGACTGTGAGCTCCATGTGGGACATGGATTGTGCCCAACCTGATACCTTGTCTCTCCCCGAATGCTTAGTACAGTGCCTGGGCACATAGTAAGCACTTAATAAATGCCATTAAAAAAAGTAAAATGGTAGAATACCTGCTCCAGTTGCCTCCTGGTTGTCTTCCCCCTTATCCCTATTTGGCAGCTCATCTCAGGACCTCTCATTTGCTAGCAATTTACAACTGTCTAGCAGCGAAAGCAGAGATATCATTGGGTCCCGCTTCTAAACTCCTCCAAGACATCAAAAGACTCCAGAAGAGAACCAGAGTGTGCTTAGCACGGTCTTCTGTTTGGAACACCGCTGTGGCTTTTGAGCTAAACAGATGAAGGTCGGGGCCTGCTACAGCTGGATGTTGGTCGTACAACCTAATAATAATAATAATAATGTTGGTATTTGTTAAGCGCTTACTATGTGCCGAGCACCGTTCTAAGCGCTGGGGTAGATACAGGGTCATCAGGTTGTCCCACGTGAGGCTCACAGTTAATCCCCATTTTACAGATGAGGGAACTGAGGCACAGAGAAGTTAAGTGACTTGCCCACAGTCACACAGCTGAAAAGTGGCAGAGCCGGGATTCGAACTCATGACCTCTGACTCTCAAGCCCGTGCTCTTTCCAGTGTCTAGCATTGTGTGTACCTGTGTATGTGTGTGTGGAGCTAGCTGTGTATCAGAACTCAAACTCGGCTCAGCGGTCCAGGCCTCATGGCCACTGGGACAGCGATCCCTCTTTTGACTGGGCTCAGGCAGGCTTGTCCCGATTCCCATGATGGGAAGTGGATTCCGGGAATTGTATGTATGATGCTCCCTATATGCCTGGCTAGCATCGGAATTGTGAAAATACATAGTGCCCAGGCACCCACACTCGTGTGTATACTGGGCTACAGTCTCCTCTGGCTCTGATCAGTGCTATTTATTGAGTGCTTACCTATTTTTTTTCCGGTCCTCGTTAAGCATTTACTTGGTGCCAGGCACTGTACTAAGCACTGGGGTAGGTACCAGCTAATCAGTTTGGCCATGGTCCATGTCCCACATGGAATGCAGTCCGTGTCCCACGAGGAACGCAGTCTTAATCCCCATTTTACAGATAAGGGAACTGAGGCCCAGAGAAGTGAAGTGACTTCTCCAAGGTCACACAACGGACAGGTGCCGGAGCCGGGATTAGAACCCGGGTCCTTCCGACTCCCGGGCCTTTGCTGTATCCACCAAGCCGTGGTGCTTACTGCGTGCAGAGCACTGTACTAAGCCCTTGGGGGGGTACAGTACGAGGGTTGGTAAACACGATTCCTGTCCCCAGAGATCAGTTTACCTTCCTAATGTCACGGTAATGTCTTGGGGAAGTTTTGAACACCACTTCCGGAAAGGCCACCTGGGTAGAGGTGATCCCTACCTCAGAGACTTCCTCACTTCTGGCGATGTAGTCCAGCCTAACCTGTTCAGGAGGAGCAGCGTAGTCTAGTGGAAAGAGCCCGGGCCTGAGAGAGGACTTGGGTTCTAATCCCGGCTCCACCACATGTCTGTCGTGTAACCTCGGGCAAGTCACTTAACCCTGTGCTTCGGTTAACTGGTCTGCAAAATGGGGATTAAGACCGAGCCCCATGTGGCCTCTGTCTTCCCCAGCGCTTAGTACAGTGCCCGGCCCCTAGAAAGCGCTTAACAAATACCATTTTAAAAACAAAAAACCTGTTGGCATTTCAATCTAGTTCATCTGTAAGCAACATAAATCCCGTCATTGTTGACGGTCAGGACCCAGCTACTTCCCTTCATCTGATCCCGGCACCGCTTACAGCCCAACAGCTTCACTCTTTGGGAGCAAAGATATTCTGCTCAGCTCTGGAATGGGAGGGCAGCGCAGCTCCTTATGAGCAGGGAATGTGTCTGTTGACTGTTGTGTTGTAATAATAATAATAATGTTGGTATTTGTTAAGCGCTTACTATGTGCCGAGCACTGTTCTAAGCGCTGGGGTAGACACAGAGAGTTGTACTCTCCCTAGCACGTAATGCGGTGCTGTGCACACAACACGTGCAGTAAATACGAATTATTTACGTACAGATGAACGAACTTTCAGATGTTAACAAAATAGAGGTCACCGGATCTCCTCGTCGGTTTCAGGGGGAACTGGAAAAAAAACCCAGAGTCACTGGAGAGGGATCAATGCCTTTGGAGAGTCAGTGGGCCCTATGACTTTCTTAGAGAAGCAGCACGGCTCAGTGGAAAGAGCACGGGCTTGGGAGTCAGAGGTCATGGGTTTGAATCCCGGCTCTGCCACTTGGCAGCTGTGTGACTCGGCATGTCACTTCACTTCTCTGTGCCTCTGTTACCTCATCTGTAAAATGGGGATTAAGACTGTGAGCCTCACGTGGAACAACCTGATGACCCTGTATCTACCCCAGCGCTTAGAACAGTGCTCTGCACATAGTAAGCATTTAACAAATACCAACATTATTATTATTTTGTGGAGAGACAGACCTAGAGTGTCTGCCCAACAGACTCCAATGAGCCTATCAGAGGTATTATCGAAGCTTATCGAGCGCTGTGTGCAGAGTGTTTTACTAAGTGCCGGGCAGAGGACAATACAGTAAAGTTGGTTGATACCTGCCCTGCAGGCATTTCCAGTCTAATGGAGGAGACGGATATTAAAACAGATTTCAGATAGGGGAAATGGCAGGGTATAAGGATTTGGATATATGTGCATCTGGGCCGGGGAGTTAAAATAATTAAGGGGTACAGACCGCGTTGCGTAGGCGACACAGAAGAGAGGGTGAATAGGGGAAAGGAGAGTTTAGTCGGGGAAGGTGTGATTGGAGTAGGGCTTGGAAGGTGTGGGGAGAGTGGGGATCCGTCGGATACGGAGGAGGAGTTCCAGGCTGTAGGATGGGACACGACCCAGGGGTAGCCAGACAGATGAAAATTAAAGTACTGTGAATAATACGTTGCTGTCGGAGAAGCTGAAGTGCTGGCTGGATGGTAGTGGGAGATTAACGAGGTTAGGTAGGAAGGGGGTTACTGGTTGACTGCCGTAAACCCAGTGGCAGTTTCTGTTTGTTGCAGAGGTGGCTGGGCAATTGGAGGTTTCTGAGGAGTGAAAAAACATGGCCTGGACTTTTTTTTAAGAAAACAATCCGGGCAGCAGGGTGAAATATGAACCAACGTCAGGAGGGAACAGTCTCGCTGATTTGGGAATCAACTTCTGTTTTCCCAGACAGATTTTAACTCCCTCCTACTTCGCCTCGCTGATCTCGTCTTATGCCGTCGAGCCGTCTCCGACCCCACGGACACATCTCTCCCAGAACGCCCCGCTCTCCATCTGCAATCGTTCTGGTGGCGGATCCGTAGAGTTTTCTTGGTAAAAATATGGAAGCGGTTTCCCATCGTCTCCTTCCTTGCGGTAAACCTGAGTCTCCGCCCTCGGCTTTCTCCCATCCTGCTGCTTTTGCCCGGCACAGGGGGGTTTTGACTTGGAGCAGATTGCCTGCCACTCGCTAGCCACTGCCCAAGCCAGGAGTGGAATGGATTTGACTGTCCCTCTCTTAGTCGAGACTGGTAGAGTACTGGAAACACTCCAGGTGCCACCCTGAGAGGGGTCGCTAATCCACCGCAACCCATTCACTCCTCTAATGCCAGTCTCCTCACTCTCTCATGATTGCTTTTCATAAAGTAAAAATGTCTTTCGGTGCTGAACCTTTGTTTCTACCTGGGATTAATGTGTGTGTATTAATGTCATTTTAACTCAGTTTGTGGTATCTGTGAGAGAGTATCTGTGTGTGTGTGTACTCTGTCTTTTTCTCCCCCCTGCAGGGAAGCATGGATGATGTCTATTTCACTTTTACTTAATGCCTACAAGGATTTCTTTATTGCCCCAGAATCTTTAGGGCCCTGCTCTTTCCTTAGCTCTCAGAATTCAGTCATTTGTGTTTGGAGAATGTTACATAAGGGGAAAATTGTCTTATAATGACTGTCGACTCAGTGGGAATTAATGGAGTCAGAGTGAACTGTTTTGAAGACACCACCAAGCTAACATTTTTCTATGTAAATTCTTCTATACTTACTGTTTTGTCCACCACTCTCAGAAAGCTTAACACCCTTTCCATTCAGGATTAGTGGCAAAAACACAAACACAAATCCCCGTATGGTACAGTAGGCCTAAGGCAGAGACTGGGAAATGTATCCTCATTACACCTTGGACTGACCCCGCACACATGGATTCAACACTTTCTTCTTCAGTCCACTCGTGCCAACTTGTGGGTCACTTTTTTGGGGGGGATGGTATCTGTAGATTATTTACTGTGTTCCAGGCATAGGGGAAGCAGCGTGGCTCAGTGGAAAGAGCATGGGCTTTGGAGTCAGAGGTCTTGGGTTCGACTCCCGGGTCTGCCACTTGTCAGCTGTGTGACTGTGGACAAGTCACTTCACTTCTCTCGGCCTCAGTTACCTCATCTGTAAAATGGGGATTAACTGTGAGCCTCACGTGGGATGACCTGATTACCCTGTATCTTCCCCAGCGCTTAGAACAGTGTTCTGCACATAATAAGCGCTTAACAAATACCAACATTATTATTATTATTACTGTACTAAGCACTGAGGTAGATAAAAGCTAATCAGGTTGGACACAGTCCATCTCCCTCTTGGGGTTTACAGTCTTAATCCCCGTTTGACAGGTGAGGTCGGCGAGGTAGAGAGAAGTTAAGTGACTGGCCACGGACACACGGCAGCCAAGTGGTTATACCCTGAACAGACTGGTGGTGGGAAGAAAGGGTCACCAGTCAGAAGAGCAGATTTTGCTCCTCCCCTCATCCTTTTCTAAATGGATTTGGCAACAGGTTTACCTTGGTTCTGTTGCGATGGACCTCACAGTTCCTCCACCTCCCTGTGCCTTTTGGGAGCTGGGACAGGTTAAGGGGAGAGCAGGTTAGCAGAAGAGGAAGAGAAGCTTGCAGGGCCCGGGAGAGAAGTCCAAGACTTTCCACCCCCTCCGCTGTCCGCTCTCCCCCCTCCCCACCTCAGTCCAGAAACCTGAGAGAAAGGGGAGAGCTGAACTAGGAAGGACAGTACGGAGCCCACGTTTAGACTGTGAGCCTGTCATTGGGCAGGGATTGTCTCTATCTGTGGCCGAATTGTCCATTCCAAGCGCTTAGTACAGTGCCCTGCACATAGTAAGCACTCAATAAATACTATTGAATGGACTACTGCCTGACAAATTAGCCCAAAGCTGAAACTTCTCCCGGACTGATGTGGAAACAACATTCCCGACCGCTTCCATCGTATTGTATCTAAATCGGATAATAATAATAATGTTGGTATTTGTTGAGCGTTTACTATGTGCAGAGCACTGTTCTAAGCGCTGGGGTAGATACAGGGTCATCAGGTGGTCCCACGTGAGGCTCACAGTCTTCATCCCCACTTTACAGATGAGGGAACTGAGGTACAGAGAAGTTGTGACTTGCCCACAGTCACACAGCTGGGGATTCGAACCCATGACCTCGGACTCCCAAGCCCGTGCTGTTTCCACTGAGCCCCACTGCTTCCCCTAATAATGAAAACCTTACTGTGCCAAATGGCCTTCTCTATCCTCTTTTGGTAACCACTCTATCCCACTCGCTTCCCCTCCTCTCTTCACCCAGGACCGTTTCTTAGACCCGAGGATTCCTCTGTTAAACCACCGTCCCCAGGACCCCTGTTTGGAGAAACAGTGTCTAGGGAAAGGCAGGTTAAGCTTCACCACCCAGACGTTACTTGAAGAACAGACCTTTTTTCAACCCTACTTCTTGGCACACTTCCTCCCTCCAATTTCCCCGCTTCATAAAACCTATAACGAGTCCGTGTGGCAAACATCTTGCTGTCAGCATTCTGCCCGAGGCCAGTGTTTTTGAACCAACTGTGATTCCTGCTGCTGTGTTTTCCTGCACGCACGGAGGGCTGAGGGATGAAATGAGAAGCAGCGTGGTCTAGTGGAATCCTCTGGGACTCAGAGGATTTAATCCCAACTCCGCCACTTGTCTGCAGTTGACCATGGGCGAGTCACTTTACTTTTCTGTGCCTCAGTTCCCTCATCTCTAAAATGGGGAGTAAGACTATGAGCCCCGTGTGGGAAAGGGACTATCTCCCCCGATTAGACTGTGAACCTGTCAATGGGCAGGGATTGTCTCTATCTGTTGCTGCATTGTACATTCCAAGCGCTTAGTATAGTGCTCTGCACAGAGTAAGCGCTCAATAAATACGATTGCATTAATTTAATAGAATACAACCTGATTATCTGGTACCTACTCCAGTGATTAATACAGTGTCTGGAACACAGCGCTTCAGACAATCCATCAGTGGTATTTATCTAACCCTTACTCTGTGCAGGGCACTATAATAAGCACTTGGGAGTGTATATTGCAACAGAGTTGGTAGACACGTCCCCTAACAAATACCATTTTAAAAAAAAAGAGGCACTGGAAAGCTGAAACTGTACATTTAGAAAAATTCCCAAGGCCTCTTGCCAAAATGCTAAGCCTCTTGTGTAATAATAATAATGATGTTGGTATTTGTTAAGCGCTTACTATGTGCAGGGCACTGTTCTAAGCGCTGGGGGAGATACAGGGTGATCAGGTTGTCCCACGTGAGGCTCACAATGTAGAAGACAGCGTGCACCGGCTCCTATCTGACCGGCCTCTAGACTGTAAGCTTGTTGTGGGCAGGGAATGAGTCTGTTATATTGCTATACTGTACTCTCCCAAGCGCTCCTTGCACACAGAAGGCGCTCAATAAATAGGATTGAATGACTGTGGGCCAGTGGCCGGTGCCACTCAAGCTGGATGAGGAACTGTAACGACGCCTTCTCTTCAAAAGCAGGTGCGGCATGCCTGCTCCCTACAGTGAGGCCGCACTTCTTCGTTCAGATTTCCACGGGGAGTTTCGTTCTGCTGTGCGGCGGTGGATCAAGGGGAAACCGAGTCGGGAGCCGCTCGACGGTCGTAATGCGTCACCGTGGCCGGGCCCAGAGAGCGCGGCCGGCGCTGTTCCTCAGGCTGCCGGCCTGGGGCCGCGCTGCTTTCGACCACCTCAAATTCATTTCCCAAGGTCGGGGGAAGAAATCGAGGCAAATAACCGATTCCGAGTAAAGGCGGGACCTGAACTTTGGTCCTAAACTTCCTGTTTGAAAAATCAACTTATTTTAGGGGTAAACTTTCAGACGATCGACTTAAGGAACTTCTCTAAACAGCGGTGTCACGCCGGAGGGCTGCCTGCCCAGAGCGGACCGTGGGGAAGAAGAGGCAGCTGGGCGGACGTGAAGAAGGGGTTCCCACGGCTCCCCCAGACGCCGCCGCCGTCACTTTTTCTTCTTGGCCCCGCCCCTGGCCCCCTTCCCCTTGCCTTTGCCGTTCTTGCTGCTGTCTTTCCCCTTCTTGGGCAGCTTAAAATTCCCCAGTTCTCGGCGCACCATTGTGCCTCGCCACCAGGCCTGGAGCTGGAAGAGGGAGAGAGGGAGCAGAAGGAATGAGCATTCGCAGTCGGTGGTGGGGGCAACTCTGGAGAAGGCCCCATTCTTTGTGCAGAAGGGGGCAATTCTTGGCAAAATAAGGAGCCACCATCTGGTCTGGCCTGGTTGGGGTTGTCCCCATACCCCGTGACTCCGGAGGGACACCGAGCCACGCAGACCGGGACTCTGGACCCTCGGACGGCTCGCCTGCCAGTTACACTCAGGAAAACGTCTTTGGTTCTAATCTTCCTTTTCCCTCGGAACTGAATCTCGGCGTCCTGGGCTGGGTCCATTCCCGGGGCACCCGTCAGGCCCCCCGACGTAGTCGCGGGGACGCCAGGGGCGGGTCGAGAGCAGCGTGCCGCTGGGCCCCTCGGAGATGGGGCGCCAGAGCCAGGAACGGCCCCCACCCACATAAAGGGACGGGACAGAGCGACTCTCGTGGACTTACGGCTACGTGGGAAATACCGATGAATCTTTTCTGAGGGAAGGACTAATGTAGGAGGGCCCCCTACTCCCATTTAGGTTTCGTCTCGATGTCTTTATTATTGTTATTTTTATGGTATTGGTTGAATATTTACTATGCTGAGGAGACGCAGCGTGGCTTAGTGGCAAGAGCCCGGGCTTGGGAGTCAGAGGTCTTGGGTTCTAATCCCAGCTCCGCCACTCGTCAGCTGTGTGACTTCGGGCAAGTCGTTTCACTTCTCTGGGCCTCGTCTGTAAAATGGGGATTAAGACCGTGATCCCCACGTGGGAGAATCTGATAGCGTCGTAGCTAACCCAGCGCTTAGAACGGTGCTCGGCACATAGTAAGCACTTAACAAAAACCATCATTATGCGCCAGCGCTGGGGTAGATACAAGATATCAGGTCGGACAGACTCCCCGGTCTCACGTGGGGCTCACGGTCTAAGTAGGAGGGAGAACAGGCATTTTACAGATGAGGAAACCGAGGCACAGAGAAGTTAAGGAACTCACCCGAGGTCACACACAGCAGGCAAGCGGCGGAGCTGGGATTAGAGTGTGGGTCCTCTGACGGCCAGGCCAGTGCTTTTTCCAACAGGCCACGCTGCTTTTAAAAATGATTTCTTTCCTCGCCCACCTCAACTCTCTCTCCACTCCACCTAATTCTGACTCCAACCTAAAGACCAGAATTCTCCCTCCTCCCTCCCTCACATAGGGAATTCTCTCCTTCTGAAGCCTATATGTGTAGGGTTTGTTTTAGTAGGGTGTCACCTCTCAATAACTCCTGCCCTCATTCTTCAGGGAACTAAAAACGCAGCCGGCTTATCTGCCGTGAAAAACAGCATGGCCTAAGTGGAAAGAACAGGGGCCTGAAAGTCAGAGGTCGTGGGTTCTAATCCCGGCTCTGCCACTTGCCTGCTGTGTGACTTCGGTGGAGTCACTTAACTTCTCTGGGCCGCAGTTCCCTCGTCTGTGAAACGGGGATATGATACCCGTGTCAATTGTATGCACTGAGCACTTACTGTGTGCCGAGCACTGTACTAACCGTTTGGGAGAGTACAGTATAACAGAGTTGGTAGACCTGTCCACAGTGTTTATGTACATATCTGTAATTTACTTATTTATATTAATGTCTATCTTCCCCCCTTGGCATAAGCTCACTGTGGGCAGGGAATGTGCCTGTTATATTGTTGTGGTATACTCTCCCAAGCGCTTAGTACAGTGCTCTGCACACAGTAAACACTCAATACATATGACTGACTGACCCAAACGTGTTTACCGTCTAGTGGTTAAGAGGTTACTTAGACTGTGAGCCTCACGTGGGACAGGAACTGTGACTCACCTAATTCTCTTGTACCTCTTCCAGTTCTGAATACAGTGTTCAGCACATAGTAAGCACTTAACAAATGCCGTTATTATTATTATTAGCCACGGGGATTTTTCCAGGATTTGTGATCTGTTGGTCCCTGCCAAAAGGTCTCTGTCAGCTGATCCTATTTGAGGTTTGGCTTTGTTTTTGACATTTTGCCACTTATCCTGAGGACCGCTTTTAAAGGGCTGCCAAGGTTGGATGGGCAGTTTGCGGGTCCATCCGCCAGTCGGGCACCACAGTGGGGGACGGTGGCCCCGCCCTCCCCAAGTCCCGCCTGCTCCGGGTGGCGCAGGACACTCCCTGAGAAGCAGGATGGCTCAGTGGAAAGAGCACGGGCTTTGGAGTCAGAGGTCATAGGTTCGAATCCCAGCTCTGCCGCTTGTCAGCTGTGTGACTGTGGGCAAGTCATTTAACTTCTCTGTGCCTCAGTCACCTCATCTGTAAAATGGGGATTAAGACTGTGAGCCCCACGTGGGACAGCCTGATTCCCCTGTGTCTACCCCAGCGCGTAGAACGGTGCGCTGCACATAGTAAGCGCTTAACAAATACCAACATCATCCCTGCCCTTTTCGGCTCTCACGTTGGTGCCCTGAAAGCAGCCTGAGCTCTTCTGCCCAGCAGTGATTTGTGCCGGGAGCAGTCATGCAAAGCAGGGACGAGTCCCTCGAATGTCCTCATTTCTCCGGTGTGTGACTGACACCCAAATCCCCAGTTTTCCGCAATGGTACCGGCCCGGGGGACCGGCGCCTTCTGTCGCCGTCTTCCTTCCGACCTTCCTTCTCCCTCCGTGCCCTTCTATCCCTGCCTCTGCTCCCTGGGTGCCGTCCCTGCAACTTGCGCCGAGGGAAGCCGGAATACGGGAACGGCCTTAGGATGGGAGATCGTCCGATCTTTGTGGAAACCGAGGTCAGCGCGCAAGTCCTGCCAAGGAGCTGACTGCCAGCAATGTCGCCAGCCAAGGAGAATGTCTGGGGGAGGGAGGAAGGTGGCTCCAGACACAGACAGTCACACAGAGCACCCACCCTCTCCCCTCCCGGAGACCCAGCTCAGCTCTGCCTGTTTAAAAAGGACGGGAGTGTCTGCGTGTCGGGGTGGCTGGTACCTTAATAATGCTCTTCAGCTCCCGGGCATCCTGTTCAATTTTATTCCTGGCCGCCTCCTTTTCTAGCCGGTCCTCGATGATGACCTGTTCAAACTCCACTAACTGCAGAGACACAACGTGAATCCGAGGTCACGGTCCGGCCCGCAGCGAACGCCCCGGCCTCTGGGCCTGGCGGCGGATTCATTCAGTGGTATTTATCGAGCGCTCACTATGTGCAGAGCACCATACTAAGCTCTTGGAGTGGACAGTTCGGCAACAGATAGAGACAGTCCCTGCCCAATCACGGGCCCACAGTCTAAACTAAACAGAGAAGCAACGCGGTTCAGTGGAAAGAGCCTGGGCTTGGGAGGCAGAGGTCATGGGTTCGACTCCCGGCTCTGCCACTTTTCAGCTGTGTGATTGTGGGCAAGTCACTTAACTTCTCTGTGCCTCAGTTCCCTAAATGGGGATGAAGATTGTGAGCCTCATGTGGGACAACCTGATGACCCTGTATCTCCCCTAGCGCTTAGAACAGTGCTCTGCATATAGTAAGCGCTTAACAAATACCAACATTATTATTATTATTCTTAAACGACGGGCTCACACCCCCAGCCCACGAGCAGATTCCTCAGGAGACACAGGTTTCCTCTCGGCTCCCGGTTTCTGCGTTCGGGGGGCGAAAGTCAAAGACTCATGGGGCCAGCAGAGAGAAAAGAGTGGATGCGCTGGGCAGAGAGGAAAAGAAGGAAGGATCTCGCTCACTGACCATGAAGTGGGGAACATTAGAGAAGAGGAATAACGCCTGGCCCATCTCAAACCCAGACGCTCCCCGGTAATGACTGCCCCTTCCTATACAGTGGCAGGGCATCCAGCGCTTAGTACGGCACCTGGCACATAGTAAGCGCTTAACAAATACCGCCCTTATCAGTTGAGGGGGGCGCCCCGTGCCCGACATAGACGGTGCCTCGCTGGACTGTTACGATCTCACCTGCCGGGCCAATTCCTGCAGGTTCGTCAGGTCCGTGGCCTTGGCGGATTTGAGACTGTTCAGTTCGTTCTGTTTCGCTTCGGTGTCCTTATCGTACTTCTCCATCCAGTACTCCAGCTTCTCCTCCAGCTTCTGTTTGGGAGCGGTACTGAGGGTTAGCGACTCTGGGAGGCGGGAAGCGGGGGAAGAAGGCGGGTCGGGTGAAGGGGATGGTGGCGGCTGAGGATGAGGAGGAAGTTCTGGAGCCGGTCCAGCTCCCGGGAGATGGCCGTGAAAAGTCCACCCTGCTCTCCAACTCTGCCCTTCCCCTGCTCTCCCGGCTTTGATCCCCGGCCCGCCTGCCCTGGGAGCTCTGGTCCCCTGGACTGGAGGGGCTCGTTCCCTTTGGAAGGCTGGGTTGGCAGGCCATGGGTTCTGATCCCGGCTCCGCCGCCACTCGTCTGCTGTGTGGCCTTGGGCAAGTCACTTCACTTCTCTGGGCCTGTTACCTCATCTGTAAAATGGCGATTGAGAGAGTGAGCCCATGGGGGGACTGGGATTGTGTCCAACCTGATTGGCTTGTATCCACCCCGGTGCTTAGTACAGCACCTGGTACATAGTAAGCGCTCAACAAATACCCCCTCTGCATAAGTGAGACAACCTGAATGGCAGTAGAGGTACCACTGAGATGCGATCATTGATTTCCAGCTTATTTGCCGAAGACTGGTTTGGTTGGTGGCTGGTCTTGTTAAATGTCCTCTAGACTGTAAGCTCCTTGTGGGCAGGAAACATATGTATCAACTCCATGGAGTTGTACAATCCCAAGCGCTTAGTAAAGTGTTCCCTCGCGGGATCATAAACTCACTGTGGGCGGGAAATGTGTCTGTTATATTGTACTCTCCCCAGTGCTTAGTACAACACTCTTCTTTTGAGAAGCAGTGTGGCTCAGTGGAAAGAGCCCGGGCTTGGGAGAGGCCATGGGTTCGAATCCCGGCTCTACCACTTGTCAGCTGTGTGACTGTGGGCAAGTCACTTCCCTTCTCTGGGCCTCAGTTCCTTCATCTATAAAATGGGGATGAAGACTGTGAGCCTTACATGGGACAACCTCATTCCTCTGTATCTACCCCAGCGCTTAGAACAGTGCTCTGCACATAGTAAGTGCTTAACAAATACCAACATTATTATTCTAGACTGCAAGCCCATTGTTGGGCAGAGATTGTCTCTATTTGTTGCCAAATTGTACTTTCCAAGAGCTTAATACAGTGCTCTGCACACAGTAAGCACTCAGTAAATATGATTGACTGCTCTACACGCAGTATGAGAAGCAGCGTGGCTCAGTGGAAAAAGCACGGGCTTTGGAGTCAGAGGTCATGAGTTCGAATCCCAGCTCTGCCACTTGTCAGCTGTGTGACTGTGGGCAAGTCACTTAACTTCTCTGTGCCTCAGTTACCTCATCTGTAAAATGGGGATGAAGACTGTGAGCCCCACGTGGGACAACCTGATTACCCTGTGTCTATCCCAGCGCTTAGAACAGTGCTCTGCACGTAGTAAGCGCTTAACAAATACCAACATTATTAGAAAGGGCTCAATAAATACCACTGATTGATTGCTAATTCAAAACACTTTCACTACCTACCACCAGCTCCTTTTTAAGGAAGTTTTCGATTTCCGCGTGGACACGGGTCTCCTCGTCGGTCCTGACCTTCAGTTTCTGTAAGAAGAACAGATGAGTGGAATTTAGGGTGCTCTCTTGGTAAGGCCTGGGTGCTAGGGGGCTCCGGTTGGAGATTCTAGTTGGTGCAGTGGGGAAGCGTGTCCACCACTCTCGTTGCCCGCTGAGGTCCCAGATCTCAGCAACCTTGCCCAGGGCAGGGGCTGCCTCAGAACAAAGGGCCCCATGGTGGTAGAAATGCGAGATATTGGACTAGGGGCAAGCAGCCAGTGGGAACTGAGACGGACGAGCTGTAGCAAGTAATAATCACTGTGGCATTTGTTAATAATAATAACGGTATTTTTTAAGTGCTTACTATGGGCTAAGCACTGTTCTAAGCGCTGGGGTGGATACGAGGTAATCAGATTGTCCCACGTGGGGCTCACAGTCTTCATCGCCATTTTACAGATGAGGTGACTGAGGCCCAGAGAAGTTAAGTGGCTTGCCCAAAATCACAAAGCTGACAAGTGGCTGTGCTGGGATTAGAACCCACAACCTCCGACTCCCAAGCCCGGGCTCTTTCCACTAAATCACGTTATTCCCGGTGTTGACTGGGGGCTAGGCCCTGTGCTCAACGCTGGGTGGGTTCAAGATAATCAGATCCCATACAGGGCTCACAGTCTAAATCTGAGAACTGGTACATTTTGCAGATGAGGGAACTGCACAGAGAAGTAAAGCGACTCGCTCGAGGTCACCCAGGAGGTAGATAGCTGCCCAGAGGAGATGGGCTGGGTGGAGGAAGCTTAGGAGCAAGAAGAGAGCCGGTCTGCTCTGTCCCGCTAATATCTGAGCCTGCGCCGAGGGGAAGGTTCCCTCTTTTCTGGAAGTTTCCCTAGTGCACCCTCAGCCTCTCCGCCTCCTACCGAGGCTCCGTGGGGCCCACGCTCGCTCCGTGATTGTCGTTGGGAGCAGCTCTCTCGGGCGCGCACCCAGGAGACTCAGTTTGGCTCCTCCGCCTCTGGGCATTCCTCCCTGGACGCGGGGAAGCTGCCGGATTAGAGAGTCGAGCGGCGACGACACACGGGTCGTTGCCCAGCTTTGTACTGGCTTTGTAATTACAGACAGTAATGGCACGTGGCTCCTCTAGGACCAGGATGACATGGCCCGAAAGGAAACCGATGCCATAAACATGGTCGATTCCCAGAGTCATTAGAGAGAGCGGGAGGCCAGGCCGTAGCCCGCCGGCGTCTCTGCTCCCAAGTACGCACCCCAAGCCCTCATTCTGTCCTTTTTATTACCGTCAAATATGTGGGTGGAGGGGGCGGGGGGAAGGGAGGTAGGGGAATGGTGGCAAGTTTCCAACGGTAAATGGAGAGTACGACACAATAGAATTAGCAGACACGTCCCCTGCCCCTAATGAGTTTACGGTCTAGAGCCGAGTTTACGGGGCTCCTCCTCGGCCTCCCACCCCGTAACTCCCAGCCCCACAGCAATTACGTCCACACCTGTAATTTTATTTATAGTAATACCTCTCTCCCCCTCTAAACTGTGAGCTCGTTGTGGGCAGGGAATGTGTCCGTTTATTGTTGCACTGTACTCTCCCAAGCGCTCAGTACAGTGCTCCTCCCACAGTAAGTGCTCAATATATACGACGGACAGGCCCTTCGGTTGGGCGAGGGGCTCACCAGTCCTCGCCGGTTCCCTCCCCGCTCACCTCAATCTCATCCAGCAGGTTCTCTTCGGCCCTGTCGCATTTGTTCCGGGTCTGGGTGATCTGCAGCTCCGTGCTCTTCTTCACGTACCGGCTCTCCATGTTGGTCTTGGCCTTCATCTCCTGCAGCTGGTCCTTGAGGTACGCGATGTGCTCTTTCTGACTCTGGAGGAAAGGCCGGGGCTCTGGTGAGGAAAGTCGTAGCTCAGTAGCTAAGGCCAAGGTGCCAGCGGTGGGCACTCAGACTTGCCGGCTGCGTGGGTTAGGCCGAGTTCCCAAACCAAGGCCATCCTCGTTGGGTCTTCGGGGACTATGGGGGTGGGGTGGGGGTGGCGCAGTCTCAGTGCGTGGGCAATGCGGTTTGTCATCTTGGCCAATTCTACGAACTGGAAGGTAGACGAAGGATCTGCTTCTGGAAAACGGGATTCTGAGGTTCCTTCCCCGAATGCACAACTTCTACACTTTAGAGCTCCCACAAATAACCTTCATCTACCTCGGAGAACCTCTCTGAATCTGGAAGATAACTGTCAGCTCCCTCCCTGGGCTGCATTTGGACTTAACCTCCCGAAGGGATTTCGACCATCTTGTCCGAAGTAACTCTAAATGTCTGTACAGTATCTAAGCGGCTGTTCCCCATCATGGAATCTGCCTGCTTGATTTTTTTGACATGGCCGCTCCCTTATATATTTCTATATTTATATATCCCGCCTTTTATATTCTGGGCCGGTTTCAGCTAGACAGTAAGCTCTTGGAGAGCAGGGCTCGGGTCTACCAACTTTGTGGCACTGTACTCTCCCAAACACTGGGGGCACTGTCCTGCACCCAGTAAGCGCTTAATAAATAATAATAATGTTGGTATTTGTTAAGCACTTACTACATGCAGAGCACTGTTCTAAGCACTGGGATAGACAAAGGGTAATCAGGTTGTCCCCACATGAGGCTCACAGTCTTAATCCCCATTTTACAGATGAGGGAACTGAGCCACAGAGAAGTTAAATGACTTGCCCACAGTCACACAGCTGACAAGTGGCAGAACCGGGATTCGAACCCATTACCTCCGACTCCCAAGCCCGTGCTCGTTCCACTGAGCCTAAATAACACTGATCAACGGGTGTGTGAGTGTGGAGAGAAACCAAGGAAAGGCAGGTCAGTGAGTCCTTCACCAACTGGATCCGGGGAGCAGAGAGAAGACTGAAACCGGGGCTAAAAAATAGCTGCCAGGGGTCACCTAGGTCAGGACCTCCCCCCTCTTTCAGTTGACTGACCGACCCAGTAAGCGCACAATGAATCCCACCGATTGACGGATCGCTTCTCTTCTTGATGTAAAGAAGGGGTGCGGCCCATCCACTCGGAAAATTTCAGGACACCGTTTGGAATTCCGGTGTCAAACCGACGTGAGTCAGACCAGTTGAGAAGGTCCATCTTCCTGGCAAGGCTGCCCCTGTACCAGTCCGTATGGATGACTGCCTAGAGAAGGAGTCGCCGCCAGCTCTCTTGGGGTCGTGCCCCCAGCTCCCCACTACTCAAACCATCAATGGTATGCATTGAGCGCTTGCTGGGTGTAGCGCGCTGTGCTAATCGCTGGACATGTTAACATCAAGAAGAGAAACGATCAATCAGTGGTATTCATCCTGCGTTTACTGGGTCAGTCAGTCAGTCGCATTTATCGAGTGCTTACTGTATGCAGAGCTCTATACTAAGGGAGAATACAACAATAAACAGGCATATTCCCTGCCCACAACAAGCTGACAGCCTAGAGGGGGAGACAGATATTAATATACATAAATGACAGATATGTACGTAAGGACTGTGGGGCTGGGAGAAGGAATGAATAAAGGGAGCGAGTCAGGGTGACGCAGAATGGGGAAGGAAGAAGAGGAAAGTGGGCTTAGTCAGGGAAGGCTTCTTGGAGGAGATGCGCCTTCAATAAAGGTTGAAGCGAGGGAGAGTCGCCGTCTGTCGGATATGAAGAGGGAGGGCGTTCCAGGCCAGAGGCAGGACGTGAGCAAGAGATCAGCAGCAAGATAGATGAGATAGAGGTACAGTGAGAAGGTTAGCATTAGAGGAGTGAAGTGTGCAGGCTGAGTTGTAGAGCACTGTATCCAGCACCCGACACTTTACCATCAAGAGAAGCAGTCAGTTGATGGTATTTGTTAAACCCCTCCTGGGTGCAGGGCACCAAATTCAACGCCAGCCACCCTAACATCAAGAAGAGAAGCCGGTTTTCCCTTTATTTGGTTTTTGGGGGACTTCTGCTGTGGGATCTCAGTCGGCCTTAGGCAGGGGCTCAGATCCTGAGAAAGAGACTCTGAATGGCCCTGGTGTTTTCTACTGTGCCCCGCTGCAGGCAAGAGAAAGCGGGTAGAAAACAAAGAGCAAGGGACGGTCGGGTGGTGTTTTTCCAAGCTGGATTTATTTGCTTTCCCGAAGATACGCCGAGAAGATGAGAAACGCAGAGTTGAAACTCAGGGAGGTTCTTAAATGAAGAAAACATAAGGCAGGACATTATGCAAGCACTTAAAAAGTCATAAAAGACGAGTTTACAATTTAACCGGCCGGGCCAGAGGCAGCTGACTTCAGAGCCACCGCTGCCATGTGCCTCTGATTATTCCCCAGGTTCCTTCCTGTTTGCTGCGATTCCAGGCAAATTCGTACCCTGTTTTTCAGCAAAGAGGCTTGGTTTAGGGGAAGGGATGAAACGCCAAGGGGCTGGTACGTTTAAATCAAAACACTAAGGCCTTCAAACGGGATCCGGTCATGGGACCGCCTCCGGAGTCTTTCATCGGTCCCTGTGCTCCGGGAAAGAACCGAGGTGGAATTACTGAGTTATGGGCTGGTGGGGTGTGCGACTGATCGGAAAAAGCTTTCCTCCGTAGGAGCGTTTTCCACAGACCAAAGGAAAATCTGGCTCGACGGCGTTCGGCCCCTCCCTCTTCGGTAACGTTTGCTCCCCTGGTGTCGAGAAGGCTCTTGCACATGACTGAGGCCTTCGGAATGATGTGTTTTGTGGGTTTCCTGTCGGGCATCCAGAATTTAAGTTTCCAGGTCCCATGATCGCCTTACGGCCCAAATTGGCTATTCGACTTTGGAGATGAGCTATTTTGTAACGGAGAGAGTCGGGTTGCGCTAATGAGGCTCTCTGATGATGACGAGGGCCGATGGGTTTCTGTTTTCACGGTAGGAGACTGTAAGATCGTTGGGGGCAGGGAACGTGTCTACCAGCTTGGTTACATGTACTCGCCCGAGAGTTTAGGACAATGCTGTACTCTCAGTAAGTGCTCAATAAACACCATTGACTGATTGATTGACACACAGTGGAGACATGAGTGTAATCGCTGGGATTTGGGTACATTTTTCTGCACTGGAGAAGGAAGTCGCCACTGCCCTTTCTCATCTGAGAAGCAGCGAGGGCTAGTAATAATAATAATAATGTTGGTATTTGTTAAGCGCTTACTATGTTCTAAGCGCTGGGGGAGATACAGGGTAATCAGATTGTCCCATGTGAGGCTCACAGTCTTAATCCCCATTTTACAGATGAGGGAACTGAGGCACAGAGAAGTCAAGTGACTTGCCCACGGTCAAACAGCTGACAAGTGGCAGAATGGGGATTCGAACCCATGACCTCTGACTCCCAAGCCCGGGCTCTTTCCACTGAGCCATGGAGCTAGAAGTCAGAGGACGTGGGTTTGAATCCTGGCTCTGCTATCTTGTTGCTGTATGTCCTTGGGCAATCATGTAACTTCTCTGTGCCTCAGTTCCCTCATCTGTAAAATGGGGATTAAGACTGTGAGGCCCTGTGGGACACTGACTGTGTCCAACCTGATTACCATGTATTTACTCCAGTGCTTAGAAAAGTGCTAGGCACATCCCCACTGCACATATGTTTATACAGATATGTATATATCTGTTATTTATCTATTTATTTATATTAACGTCTCATTGTGGGCAGGAATGTGTCTGTTGTTATATTATATTCTCCCAAGTGCTTAGTACGGTACTTTGCACACAGAAAGCGCTGAATAAATACGATCAAATGAATAGTAAGTGCTTAACAAATATCACAGTGATTATTATTATTCCTATCTCAGAAATCCTCCTTGATTGAGGGAAACAGAGAAAATCGTGGAGGGGATATATTGGGAAGATGGTTTTCTGGCCAATTACAGCCTTGCGTTGTCCCAAGAGAAAATGTTCCTCCAAGCACTCAGTTACTGTGGCAGAGGGATCAACTAGAGCCCAAGGGCAGGAACCGACATCAGGCGAGTCACTCCCGCCCACGGCTCGGCGGCAGAGGTGACCTTCCGGTGACCGTCCGTCCGGCCGCAAGTCCGCACCGACTCTCCTCACCCTGTTCCCACTCTTCCCTACCCCCCGGCCCGAGTGTTTCTGAGAACTGTGATCCCCCTCGTCTCTTCCCGACTCAGGCAGCCCGGGGGAGGTTCCGGGGGACGAGCTGGGGGGGGGTCCTTGGGCCTTGTTGGAGCCAGTCAGGGCCTTTCTGTTTCGGGGCCAGGGATGTTTCTCTCCTGCTCTAGACCTACACCAGCTGATCTCCATTAAAGATCAGGGGAGGAGGCCCACCCCCGGAGGTTACACCCCCGGACACCTCCCCAGGGTCACCCCCGCCTGCTTGGCAAGTAAACCTTGCATTTTTCTCTTGGCTGAGAGTACCAACCAAAACCATCAGTCTCTGGAGCAATGGTATTGATTCTGAGAAAGTTCCATCCTCAATGTGCTTTTAAGGAGCCATGGTGAGAGGGTAAAGGAGGAAGAGAAGGAGCAGCAAGGCCTAGTGGAGAGAGAACCCGGGCCTCGGAGTCAGAAGGACCTGGGTTCCAATCCCGGCTCTGCCGTTTGTCTGCTACGTGACCTTATGCAAGTCATTACACGTCTCTCTCTGTTACCTCATCTGTAAAATGGGGATTAAGACCATGAGCCCCATGTGGGACAGGGACTGTGTCCAACCTGATTAGCTTGTGTTAGTACAGTCCCTGGCACCTGGAAGTGCTTACCAAATGCCATAATAAAAAGAGAAAGGAAGAAGGTAACTAGCATAGTGCCAGATCTTGAAACGGTTATAGAAGTGCAGAGAATAATATTCTCTCAGAGGGCTGGCGGGGAAAGGAGCATAAATGGCTCTCTTGTTGCCGGTTGGTAAAGAAGAGCAAAGAGAATTTGATAATGATGGGAGAGTAGGGGGAGGGGAAAAGGCTTGTTATCCCTGGCAAAGCGCAAAGGGAAATCTAAGGAAGAGGGATTTTCCCAGGAGAGAAAACATGAATGTTGTGAGAAGCAGCGTGGCTCAGTGGAAAGAGCCCGGGCCTGGGAGTCAGAGGTCATGGGTTCGAATCCCAGCTCGGCCACTTGTCAGCTGTGGGACTTTGGGCAAGTCACTTCACTTCTCGGTGCCTCAGTTACCTCATCTGTAAAATGGGGATGAAGACTGTGAGCCCCATGTGGGACAAGCTGATTCCCCTGTGTCTACCCCAGTGCTTAGAACAGTGCTCTGCACATAGTAAGCGCTTAACAAATACCAACATTATTATTATGAATGCAAACCAGTCAATGTGATAAAGCTGAGGAGGGCCAGAGAGCAAGAGGGGCTGCAAAGACGGGAGCCAAAAGCTGATGGGGGGAGTGATGTCCCAGGACTCATTCAGGGGTGGTTCGGTGGGTCACTGCTGAAGAGACAGGTACACGGGAGGACCCCCAGAGAACTACTGTCTTTGAATAAATGCTGGAGCTCTTGCAAACCAAATGTCAAGTGAGTTCCTGTAACTTCTGGGGGCAGATAACCTACTCACGCCCTTGTACTGTTTCAGCCCATAGACTCTGATGGAGACAAGTACAGTTGGCTCCATAAACTGAGCTTGTAAACTCTAGAATTCCGATTCCCAGTCCCAGCCAAGTCATCAACAAAAGAACCGGGCTCAGGTTTTTACATTTACGAGAGCGGGTTCTCCAACCAAGACCAAAAATCAGGTTGGGAGGGAACCGCATCGGATCACCTCAGCTCCCCTCGGCCCCTGAGCGGCCCTGCTTACCTGAAGGGATTCTTACCTGGACTTTTATCTCTCGTTCTTTTTTGACGTCTTGTAGCTCTTTCTGAAGTGATCGTATCTGTTTCCTTCCTTGTTCCTCCCTGGAGGAAAAAGGAGGGGCAAGGGGAAGAGTGGCTGCTTTGGCTACTGGAGGAGAAATGAGGGTCTGATTTTATTTACGGTCCTCAGAAAGGAAGCATCTTGATTTCTGATCCAGTCAGTGTTGTTCTTCAGCCCTCTGGCTCGTACCCTTTCCCTCACTGCCCGTTAGAAAACCGCCCTGTTACCACGACTGAGCAGACCCTGCATTGTTTTTTTTCCTATCTTGTGAGAGGACATCCATCCCTTCATCTTGAAACCCATGTATGTGGGTGGAAACCAGAATTCTGGACCTCAGTGATGAATGCCACTCAGATCCTATGGTCATGCAAACAAAGCGTGCAGTAATAATCATAATAATAATACCTTTAGTACTTGCTAAGTGCTTACTATGTGCCAAGCACTTTTCTAGGCACTGGGGTAGATATGAGCTAATAATAATAATGATGATAATGTTGGTATTTGTTAAGTGCTTAATCTGCAGAGCACTGTTCTAAGCGCTGGGGGAGATACAGGGTAATCAGTTGTCCCACGTGAGGCTCACAGTTAATCCCCATTTTACAGATGAGGTAACTGAGGCACAGACAACCTAAGTGACTTGCCCACAGTCACACAGCTGACAAGTGGCAGAGCCGGGAGTCGAACCCATGACCTCTGACTCCGAAGCCTAGGCTCTTTCCACTGAGCCAAACTGCTTCCCCTAATCAGGTTGGACACAGTCCCTGTCCCACATGGAGCTCACATTCTTAATCCCCATTTTGCAGATCAGGTAACTGAGGCCCAGAGAAGTTAAGTGACATGCCCAAGGTCACACAGCAGACATGTGGTGGAGCGAGGATTAGAACCCAGGCCCTTATGACTCCCAGTCCTGTGCTCTATCCACTAAGCCAATGCTGCTTCTCTGATGGAAATCAGCCTCCTTCATGAATTACCCCGATACATATATTTTTTATGGTATTTGTTAAGCCCTTACGATGTGCCAGGCACTGGGGTAGATGCCAGCTAATCAGTTGGACACAGTCCGTCCCAAATGGGGCTCAGAGTCTTACTCCCCATTTTACTGATAAGGAAACTCAGGCAGAGAGGAAGTGAAATGACTTGCCCAAGGTCACACAGCAGACAAGTGGCAGAGCCAGGATAAGAATCCAGATCCTTCTGACTCCCAGGTCCGTGCTCTATCGACTAGGGCACACTGTTTCCCTCCTCGCACCAGGCTTGGGAGTCGGGGGTCATGGGTTTGAATCCCAGATCTGCCACTTGTCAGCTGTGTGACTGTGGGCAAGTCACTTCACTTCTCTGTGCCTCAGTTACCTCATCTGTAAAATGGGGATTAAGACTGTGAGCCTCACGTGGGACAACCTGATGACCCTTTATCTCCCCCAATGCTTACAACAATGCTCTGCACATAGTAAGCGCTTAACAAATACCAACATCATTATTATTATTATTATTATCTCTGAGGACAGAGAGGAGCCCGGCTTCCAAATTCAGTGGTTGAGCAACACCAAAAAAGCCTCCCCCAATCCTGGGGTGGCTCAGACCAAGGAACACCTCAAGGGTTTAGGGAGGGTTGTCCCTTTGGGGCTGTAGCCAGGGCTCGGGCCAAAAACCTGGTGTGGGTCCCAGTGGCCCATGCAGAGGGTGAGTGAAGTTAAGCCTGGCTCAGTGGAAAAGAGCCTGGGCTTCGGAGTCAGAGGTCATGAGTTCGACTTCCGGCTCTGCCATTTGTCAGCTGTGTGACTGTGGGCAAGTCACTTCACTTCTCTGGGCCTCAGTTACCTCATCTGTAAAATGGGGATTAAGACTGTGAGCCCCACGTGGGACAACCTGATGACCCTGTATCTACCCCAGCGCTTAGAACAGTGCTCTCTGCACATAGTAAGCGCTTAACAAATACCAACGTTATTATTATTATTACTTTAACGAGTGGAAATTCCGCTCTAAAACCTCTCCTCCCTCCCTTCTTCCCTTCAGTCTGATGCTGGGCAGCAGCGGGGCTCATAAAAGGCACTTTGCCATGACCTCCCTCACTCTTCTGGCAAGTGGGATCCTAGAAAGCTGCCCTAGGGCAGAATGTGGGGGTGTCCCCTGGGGCCCTATGGGAGTCGGGGACACCGGTGACTTGGGCAAGTCCTTCCCTTGATACTCTACATGGTAGAAGCTGCCATGAGGCTCATTATCCAGGAGAGTGAAGCTCCCTAACAACAACAACAATAATAATCATTGTGATATTTGTTAAGCACTTACTATGTGCCAGGTACTGGGGAAACAGTATGGCATTACAGATAGATCAAGGGCCTCAGAGTCAGGAGGTCATGGGTTCTAGTCCCCGCTTTGCCACTTGCCTGCTGTATGACCTGGGGCAAGTCACTTCACTTCTCTGGGCCTCAGTTACCTCAGTTGTAAAATGGGGAGTGAGACTGTGAACCCCACATGGGACAGGGACCGGGTCCAGCCCAATTGGCTTGAATTCACCCTAGCACTTAGTACAGTGCTCTGCACACAGTAAGCGCTCAAGAAATACGATTGAATGAATGAATAGTAAGCCCTTAAATACCATTATTATTATTACTACTAAGCCCTGGGGTGGTTATGAGTAAATCGGGTCCCTGTCCCATGTGGGGCTCACAGTTTCAATCCCCATTTTACAGATGAGGTCACTAAGGACCAGAGGAGTAAAGTGATTTGCCCTCGGGGCCTGGGCAATTGCCTCCTCTGGACCGGCCCTAGGGGAGCGGTGCCCTAAGGGAGAGCAGCTCAGGCTAGGCTTGCCTCTCAGTTCGGGCGCCTTGCTACATGGCTGAGTTCATTCATTCAATAGTATTTATTGAGCGCTTTCTATGTGCAGAGCACTGGACTAAGCGCTTGGAATGGACAAATCGGCAACAGATAGAGACAATCCCTGCCCTTTGACGGGCTTACAGTCTAATCGAGGGAGACGGACAGACAAGAACTATGGCAAGGGTCTTGGATGGTTCAGGATGGACGTCAATCCCAGAACACTTGGGAATTGCTGGGGAGGAATCCCGAGTCACTCCTGCCCCGGAGGGTCTCTAAGCGGGTGTCATCTTGTCGAGCAGACCACCCTAGGGTGAGCCAATGCTTTCCAGGGGACCCAAACCTCTGTGGGTTGCAGCTAGACTGAAAGCTTCTCCACTAGGCTGTAAATTCCTTGTGGGCAGGAATCCTGTCTACCAAATCTGTTGTATTGTACTCTCCCAAACGCTTAGTACAGAGCTCTACTCATAGTAACTGTTCAAATACCACTGATTGGTTGACAGGCTCAGTATCTCCAACCATATATTTTGGGGCTGCCAAATGTGACACTTCTGCGCACCTCAGAGAAGCAGCGAGGCTTAGTGGAAGAGCCCGGATTTAGGAGTCAGAGGATGTGGGTTCTAATCCCGGCTCTGCCACTTGTCTGCTGTGTGACCTTGGGCAAACCACTTCTCTGGGCCTCAGTTACCTCATCTGTACAATGAGGATTAAGACTATGAGCCCCACGTGGGACAACCTGATTACCTTTTATCTACTCCAGCCCTTAGAAAGTGCTAGGCACATAGTAAGCGCTTAACAAATACCATCATCATCATCGTCATCATTAGAGAGAGTAACCGTTTCAAACTAGCTACAAAATCCAGCTGGTCAAGGACAATTCCTTTTGGAAGCTGAATGGTAAAGCTCTTTTAATGAGCTTGTCCCCCATCCATCACAGAGCATGCAAAGTGACCTTATTAAAAGAGTCAATTAAAGGTTTAGATGACACAAAAATATTTCCAGTTTTTTCTTTGCGGATCACTCAATCAGTGGTACTTATTAAACACTCCTCTATGCAGCTAAAAGGGCACAGTGGAGTTGGCAGACACAATCCCGTTCCTCAACAGTTTACAGTCTAGCCGGTGAGAAAGATGTTAAAATAAGTTCCAGATAGGGGAAGCAGAGGAGTATGTATATAAGGGCTGTGGGAACGGGTGAGTATCAGAGTGCTAAGGTATACAAAACCAGAGATGACACAGAAGGGAGGGAAAATAGAGTGAGGGGCTGAGTCAGGAAGGCTTCCTGGAGGAGATGTAACTATAGTAGGACTTTGAAGACGGGAAGTATGGTAGTCTGTCGGATATGAAATTACAGGGAGTTTCAGGCAGGAGGGAAGATGATCTGTGTGAATTTCCAATTGAAACAGAAACCTGAACCTGTATCTTGGCATGATAGCAAAGGAGAAACCGATGATTTAATAGTTTTTTCCTATATATCAGTCCATATATTTCTTCATGACTTTTGCAAAAGAATAGAGGAAAACTTATGCTCAAAGTGGCTGGTTCCTTCCGCAATCCTTAGGAGGGGGTCATCTAATGAAGGCTCTGTGCGAGGGCCTTTGGTCTACGAGCTTTTAGGTGGTGCTAAATATTCATCTTGGACCAAGAACTTTGGGATTCTGCCCAACAGAAGTTGCTATGAAATGCTGGTTTTTCTTAGAAGTGCTTTTTTTAAAAAATTATGCCTAGGGTTCTAGAAAGTCTTTCTTTAAGGGTCTCAGAGCACTTTTTAGAAATTAGCAAATTATCCTCACAATTTTCCACAAGGGAAGGGAAAACTCTGATTTTACAGAAGAGGAAGCAGCGTGGCCTAGAGGAAAAAGCACAGGCCTGGGAGTCAGGATTCCTGGGTCACTGGCTGCTGTGTGACCTTGGACAAGTCATTTAGCTACTCTGTGCCTAAGTTTCCTCATCCTTTTTTTTTAATGGTATTTGCTAAGCTTTTACGATGGGTCAGGTGCCGTACTAAGCCCCGGAGTAGATACAAGACAATCAGGTTTGACATAGTCCATGTCCCACATAGGGGTCCCAGTCTTAATCTCCATTTTACAGATGAGGGAATTGAGGCACAGAGAAGTCTCGCCCAAGGTCACACAGCAGATAAGTGGCAGAGCTAGGATTAGAACCCATGACCTTCTGACTCCCAGCCCGTGCTCTTTCCACTAGACTACACTGCTGCTCATTAGCAAAATAGGGGTGAAATCCTTGTTTTCCCTCCCGCTTTGACTGCAAGCCCCATGTGGGTCAGACACTTTGTTCAATCTGAATATCTTGCATCTACCCTAGAGCTTAATACAGTGCTTGGGACATAGTAAGTGCTTAACATATACCACAATGTCTGTTATATCGTACTCTCCCAAGTGCTCAGTACAGTGCTCTGCACACAGTAAGCGCTCAGTAAATACAATTGAATTGTTATTATTATTACTGTTAGAAGAGGAAACTGAAGCTTAGCTATATGGAGTGAATCGTTTGCACCGTGAGAGCCTTGATGGAGTAAAGAATCCAGCCGGCCAATCAACTTCCCATGACCCAAGCAATAGACTTTCCTATAAAAGTCAGAGCCAGGACACTCTAAGCCTCTTCACATAGAGAAAAATAGATACATCTGTTATGACTCTGACCTGACAATAATGTCATGGAAATGGGTTTTCTTCTCTTTTTCTCTCTCCAGAGCTCTCACGAGACTTGTAAACGTGCCCGAAACTTGCAGCTCCTGAAGGGTCTCAGCGATCACATCACTTGCAAACTGCCTGCCAGGGAGAATGAGAGAGGAACAGAACACGTTAATATGGTTCCTCTGCCTTGGTGAGGGGTCGCAGTTCGTGACTGTCTTGGTAAAGCGGTTCAAAAATGAAAAACACTCACTAATCTTCAACGTCAGTTATGATAATAATTACTGTCATATTTGTTAAGCACTTACCCTGTGTCAAGCACTGTATGAAGCGCTGGGGTAGAGACAAGATAAGCAGGTCCCATATGGGGTTCACAGTCTAAGTAGGAGGGAGAAAGGTGTTGAATCCCATTTTGCAGATGAGGAAACAGACACAGAGAAGGTAAGTGACTTGCCCAAGGTCACCCAGCAGAGAAGGGGCAGAGCTGAAATTAGGACTCAGGTCCTCTGACTCCCAGGTCCATGCTCTTTCCACTAGACCACACTGCTTCTGTATCATTCATTCAATCGTATTTATTGAACACTTACTGGGTGCTGAGCACTGTACTAAATGCTTGAAACGTATAATTCGGCAATAGATAGAGACAGGCCCTGCCCAACTACGGGTTCACAGTCTAAACGGGGGAGACAGGCAACAAAACAGCAAAACAATTGTCTGCATTGTCTATTACCTTAGGTTTTCCAATATTTAATGTGGCTCCTGGAAGCAGAGTGGCCTCCTTAAAGGAAGAACATGGGCCTGGGAGGCAGGGGACCTGAGTCCTAAGCCCGGCTCCACCACTTGCCTCCTGTGGAACCTTGATCAAGCCACTTAATTTCTCTGCAACTCAGTTTCTTCATCTTTAAAATGGGGATTCAGTACTTGTTCTCCCTTCCTCTTAGACTGTGAGCTCCAAGTGGGATAGAGACTGTGACCAACCTGAATATCTTCTATCTACCCCAGCGCTTAGTACAGTGCTTGGCACAGAGTAAGCGTTTAACCAACACCACAGTTATGACTATTATCATTATCGTATTCAGTCAACTTTGAAGATAAAACTTTAATATACTGAGGTCTTGAAATAGAAACCTGTGTTCTTTGGTTACAATAACCGAGCAGCTCAGCCCCTTGTATTTTTCCAGGCTGAAATAGCACTTAAGTAGAAGCTTGCATGAACACAGTGTGAAAAACATATAGTCCACACCAAATTGTTGCAGATTCTTGACCTCTTCAAGTTCTTCACTGCTGCGATGAATAACCGTTCATTTCTTTATTCCTCCTCTCTATTCAAAACACTTCCACCTTAATACAATCATTCATCCTATCCCGCCTAGATAACTGCATCAGCCTCCTTGCTTACCTCCCAACCTCCTGCCTCTCCCCACTCCAATCCATAATTCACTCCGCTGCCCGGATTATCTTTCCACAGAAACGTTCAGGGCATGTCGCCCTTCTCCTCAAAAATCTCCAGTGGTTGCCTACCCACCTCCATATCAAACAAAAACTCCTCACCATTGGCTTTAAAGCTCTCCATCACCTCACCACCCCCTGCCTCACCTCACTTCGCTCCTACAACCCAGTCCGCACACTCTGCTCCTCCAGTGCTAACCTTCTCACTCTGCCTCCATCTCACCTGTCTCACCGCCAACCCCTGGCCCACGTCCTACCCCTGGTCTGGAACGCCGCCCCTCCTCAAATCCGCCAGACAGTTAATCTCCCCGCCCTTCAAAGCCCTACGGAAGGCACATCTCCTCCAAGAGGTCTTCCCAGACTAGGCCCCACTTTTCCTCATCCCCCACTCCCTTCTGCACCACCCTGACTTGCTCCCTTTGTTCTTCCCCCCCCTCCCCACCCCTCAGCACTTACATATCTGTCATTTATTTATATTGATGTCTGTCTCTGCCCCTCTAGACTGTAAACTTGTTGTGGGAAGGGATTGTCTCTATTGCTGTATTGTACTTTCCCAAACTCTTAGTACAGAGCTCTGCACACAGTAAGTGCTCAATAAATACAATGGAAAAAAAATGTTTTTTGTTTTGTTTTTTCTCCTTCAATTTTTGCACTGCATCCTACTTCTGGAAAAGTGCTGAAGAAATGCATTTTCCAAGGTTATACAGCACCCTGGGGTCTGTGACTGAGCTATCTGCCAAATATAAGTGAACGATGAAGGCTGGGGACTATTCCAAGAATATTATTTATTACTCAGGTCACTTCAGGACAGCTTTGGAGAAGAACTGTCACCCTGAACATGAAAAGGACCAATCCTGGTTAGGTTATAAGATCACTGTGGGCAGGGAACCTGTCTACCAACTCTGCTTTATTGTACTCTCCCAAGAGCTTAGTACAGTGGTCTGTACACAGTAAGCACTCAATAACTACCACTGATTGATTGGAACACTTTATAAGGAAAATGTCTATTTCCTCTTCTGTGCTCCATTTAAGTCTAGTTAGAGTCATAGCTTTGAGACAGTTTCTGGCTCAAATACTGATTTATCCAATGTCCAGGCTACAAAAATCACATCCCTTTTGAAACGAGTAAGTTTTCTTTTTGGTTTCCAGAGGGGCACCAAACCTTCACTGGAGCCCTGAAATGACCCCTCCTGTTCAGAGCTGAATGGCACTCTAAGGAAAACTTCCTGTCTCATCACAGCAACCCCGTGTCAGCTTAGGCCAAACTAAACCCCGCATGAAGTCAGGTAGAAATTGCTAGAAGTTTCTGGAACTGGAAACTGAAACTAAGAAGCAGTAGGCCCTAGTGGATAGATCCTAGACCTGGGAATCAGAAGGGCCTGGGTTCTAATCCCGGCTATGCCACCTGTCTGCTTTGTGACCTTGGACAAGTCACTTGACTTCTCTGTGCCTCAGTTCCCTCATCTGTAAAATGCGGATTAATACTGTGAGCCTCATGTGGGACCCGTTGACCTTGTATCTACCCCAGCACTTAGTAGAGTGCCTGGCACACAGTAAGCACTTAAAAAAAGCCATTAAAGGAGTCCTCCCCCTCCAAAAAAAAATCAGCTCACTCCTCAGGACCCTCCCAAGGGGAAAGGGCAAGAGCTAGAGAAGTTTATAAAATCCCCAAAGCCTAAAATCAATCCATCAATCAGTGGTACGTATTGAGAGCTTATTCTGGTCAGACTACACTTGGGAAAGTACACTAGAGAAAGTAGACACGGTCCCTATCATCAAGGATTTTACCGATCTAATGGGAAGGAGTGGAGGAGAGACAAATGCCTGGTGCCGGGAGGGAAAAAAAGTTAGAAAACGGTGTACAACAGGAGGGCTGATTTTCATCAGGGTGATGAACCGAGGAAGGAGCTGAGAATGGCAGGAAAGCAGAGCAGCATTTCAGAGGGATTGAGAGCCCCCGATTGTAAATGAGAAGAAGCGCGAGCTCAGGAATCTGCTTTAAAATTCTGTTGGGCAATTACTGTTGAGGCTGAAATGTCCAGACTAAGTGAATGCAGCATATCTGTTCAAACAGATAACAAAGAAGAGTGCCGGTCTTGTCTGTGTGATGAACTTGCTAATTCAGAGAGAATCGCGTTCACGGGGCTGCTGGCTGGCGGCCACTGGGCATTTCCTGCCAATTGCAGTTGCTGGTCTTGGGAGGGGCAGGACCAATGCTCTGAACCCCGAATGTTTCCTGGGCATCTTGGGGAGCAGGGGGTGGGGAGCCTAAATAGAAAAGTCATGGGATGGTGGCTGCAATCCCCAGGGGCATTAGTTGGAACCAAGAGCGTCCCAGCCTGGTGTAGTGGCACGGCCCGGGGACTCAGGGGTTCTAATCGCGACTCTGCCACTTGTCTGCTGTGTGGCTTTGGGCAAGTCACTTTACTGCTCTGTGCCTCAGTTACCTCATCTGTAAAATGGGAGTGAAGACTGTGAGCCCCTTGTGGGACGGGGACTGTGTCCAACCCAATTTGCTTGTATCCACCCCAGCGCTTAGTAGAGTGCCTGGCACAGAGGAAGCACTTAACAAATACCACTATTATTATTATTTGGATTCCCATGGCTGAAAACAGCTATGGGGATTAGAACCTGGTATTGGATTTGGGAGCCCACCCTCAAAAAAGCCACTACCACATTACTGATCCTCACCTCAGCCAGGCATTCTTTCTCTCGCTTGTGCTGATCCCGTGTATCACCCCTGGGGCAGAGAAATTCCCGAACCAGTGATTCTTCATTGATTAATCACCTCTATGAGCTGCCTTACAATGCAAGTTAAACACAATTCTTGCCTCACGGGAGTTTATAACCTTCACCAGTCATTGATTCACTTTAGAGAAGCAGCTTGGCCTAGTGGAAGGAGCACAGGCCTGGAAGTCAGGAGGCTTGGGTTCTAATCCCAGCTCTGCCACACGTCTGCTGGGTGACCTTGAGCCAGTCACTTCACTTCTCTGAGCTTCAGTTACCTCATCTGTAAAATGGGGATTTAATCTTACTCCCTCTTACTTTGACTGTGCGCCCCATTTGGGATGGGGACTGTGGCCAACCTAACTCCCTCAGAAGTTAAGATGGACATACAGTAAGTGCTTAACAAATATCATAATAATAATTACTCTGATTATTTCGGGGGCAGCCTCTCTCCTCTCTGTGGCCCCAGCCACCCATTTATCAATCCTCTCCCCGCCCTAGTTATTAGCAAAGCTCCGAATTTGTTCCCCTTCTCTCTTACCTATCGGCTTGAACTTTCTTGAGGGTCTCCATGGTCAATATGGTCTGCTTTGTGGGTCTGTTGATGAGGTGGTCAACCGTCGGGTCAGCTTGACTCGCCTCCTGATCCTTCTGGCTGAATACGGTCGACTTTGGCCCTTTGGCTGACATTGCCGGAACACTTTCTCTCCAGGAGTTTGTTGGGGTTTCTGGCTTGTTTCCCGTGACTAGGCGGCTTGGAATGTCTACCCCCATTTCTCCGCTTCCCCTCTAAAGCAATAGATAAGATGTGGTGTGAGGCCATGAGAGGAAGAGAGGGGAAACTGTAAACAAGGAAGACAAAGAGACTTGAAATCTAAAATAATTGATTCTTTTTTTATGATATTTGCTAAGCGCTTACTATGTATCGCAGCGTGGCTCAGTGGAAAGAGCATGGGCTTAGGAGTCAGGGGTTATGGGTTCTAATCCTGGCTCCGTCACCTGCCGTCTGTGTAACTTTGGCCAAGTCACTTAACTTCTCGGTGCCTCAGTTACCTCATCTGTAAAATGGGGATTAAGACTGTAAGCTTCATGTGGGACAACCTGATTACCTTATATCTACCCCAGCGCTTAGAACAGTGCTCAGCACATAGTAAGCACTTAACAAATACCAACATTATTATTATTATGTATCAAGTACTGTTATAAGTGCTCTGACTGAAAACAAGGAAGACAAATAGACCTGAAATATAAAATAATTGATTCTTTTTTATGGTATTTGTTAAGCACTTACTATGTATGAAGCACTGTTATAAGCACTAGGATAGAGATGTATATCAGGGTGCACACAGTCCCGGTCCCTCATGGGGCTCATGCTCTAAATAGGAGGGAGTAGGATTTAACCCCCATTTTATAGTTGAGGATACTGAGGCACAGAGAAGTGAAGGACCTGCCCAAGGTCATACAGCAGACAAGGGGCAGAACGAGGATTAGAACCCAGGTCCTCTGACTCGCAGGTCCACGTTCTTTCCATGCTACATCTCCGATGAGTTGATAGTTAATGTTCATTATAACTGTTGAAAACTGATTGCCCCTTTTCTCTTTGCAAATATCCTATTTTTGGCTTGAATTTAAAAAATAGTCCGGGGCATTTTTAAATCCTGCACATTTGAAGTGGTATCATATTTTATTTTGCACCTCTGTGAAACATTTTATTTGCTCGCAGTGAAAGTTTTTCTTTACCGTTAGCACTCATAATGTAAAAAGTATGCCTTTACATGTTCACCAACCCCTCACAGAAAATCCCAAAATAATTCAGGTGCTGTGGCGTAGCTCAGGAAGATCTCAGCCGCTGACATGAACTCTTTATTTTATAGTCTTTCCCCTTAGATAAATAATAACCCCTTTTTCCTCTGCGGGAAAGAACATTTGGCAAAAGGTTTAAATGTTCCTCAGTATATTTTAAATTAAAGCCAGGAAGATATTTGCAAAGAGAAAAGAATCAATGGGTTTTCCATAGTTAGAATGAAAATTAGCTAGAAGTCAGCTAATAGTATTTATTGAGCACCTACTGTGGTGCACAGCACTGTGCTGAGTGCTTGGGATTGTACGGAAGAATCAGCAAATAAGCCTATGCATTGGACCTGTTATTTGGCCACACTGAAAGATCTGTGAAGAAGAAATATTTACACAAAGTTGAAAACAAAAGCAGATCGGGTGGAGGGAAACTTGGGGAAAACCAGAAAGGACACTTCATTTCTCCCTGATGCACAATAAATGTTGGTATAACCCTTAGGCACTTACAATAGAGTCATTTTTGGCATCATTTTCCTCAAACTGAAGGACAACTCTAGTAAGGCATTTCAGAAAAAAAAGAACAACATAATCAACCAGTGGCTTCCTCCAGGGTGGATGATACGGCAAGAATTCATTCACAAGCCTATTGTGGGCAGGGATGGTCTCTTTATTGCTGAATTGTACTTGTCAAGTGCTTAGTACAGTGCTCTTCACACAGTAAGCACTCAGTAAATATGATCGAATGAATGAATGAATTAAGCACTTACTACGCACAGGCACTGGGAAAAAAAAATGCATGTGAATGAGAATTAGTCTTTGTTTCTGCCTTAATCTAACAAAGACTAAGGGGAGAGGCGGAGGATTGGCCACAGACAGATAAGGAAACATGAAACAGTAAGAACAGGAAAACAACATAAAAAACGTAGACCTCATAATTACAGTAAGAGGACCAGAGCATGGAGAGCTCTTAAATTGTGAAAAAAATTCTCTAATATTCCTACTTATCTATTTGGACCTGTATCAAATTACAGGAGCATTCAGTAATAACTGTGGTATTTATTAAGTGCTTACTGTACTGAGCCCTAGGGTGGGTACAAGCAAATCAGGTTGTTGATGATGATAGTATTAAGCGCTTACTACGTGCCAAACACTGTTCTAAGCTCTGGGGTAAATACAAGGTAATCAGTTGTCCCACGTGGGGCTCACAGTCGTAATCCTTATTTTACAGATGAGGGAACTGAGGTTGGGCACAGTCCCTGTCCCACATGGGGCTCACAATCTCAATCCCCATTTTACAAGTGAGGTAACTGAGGCACAGAGAAGTCAAGTGACTTGCCCAAGGTCACACACCTTCCGAAGAGTGATCGTCATTGTAACAGTTGGTAAACAGGTTTCTTTTGGTTCCTTCACTTGAAAAATCAAGGGTTGGGAGGAAATAGGGGCAAATTGGTAGGGATCCTTGGATGTAAGAGGAAGGGATTCCTGAAGAGAGTATCTTCTTGGACTTAGATTTGCTCTGATAAATCACGGTATTTGTAAAACACTTACTATGTGCCAAGTACTGTTCTAAGAGCTGGGAGGGATACAAGGTAATTAGGTTGTCCCACATGGAGCTCACAGTCTTCATCCCCATTTTACAGATGAGGTAACTAAGGCACAGAGAAGTGAGGTGACTTGCCCAAAGTCACACAGGTGACAAGTGGCGGAGCCAGAATTAGAACCCATGACCTCTGACTCCCCAGCCTGGGCTCTTTCCACTGAGCCATGCTGCTTCTCTTTATCCACCCCCTCCTCAGCCCAACAGCACTTACGTACATATCTGGAATATATTTATTGATAGTAATATCTCTCTCCTCCTCTAGTTTGTAAGCTCATCGTGGGTGGGGAACGTGTCTACCAACTCTGTTATATTGCAATCTCTCAAGCGCTTAATACAGTGCTCTGCATAAAGTAAGCGCCCAATAAATACGATCGATTGATGGGACAACCTCGACTGAGTCAGAGGGCCGAATGCCTCCGGGCCTACCCCAATTGGAAAAAAAAATGCTTCCAGAGGAAACACCGGATGCCCGGCAATGTGCAAGACCCTTGGGACCAAGGAGGAAGTCTGGGGAAGTAATAATAATAATGTTGGTATTTAAGCGCTCACTATGTGCCGAGCACTGTTCTAAGCACTGGGGTAAACACAGGGTAATAGGGTAATAAAGTAGTAGGTGGCCGGCAGGTAGAGCGGGCCGGGAATTTATGGAGCTCTGGCCCGATCCCTCGTTCTGACTCATGCCTGAGAGGCTCCGCTTTACTGGGCGCCTTCCTCTTCCTCCCCATCTCCCCCGGCCTCCCTACTTTTGACCATGTTCTCTCCCAGTATCTGCTCTTACCTTGACAAAAGGGAGCAAAGGTCTATCCTTCCGATGATTCAGCAGTTTCATTCCAGGGCATGAAAACCACCTTGCTTGAGAGCCGAGGTCAATTTGGGTAATTGATGGGCCCTTTATTAGGCCCGGATTCTATTATAGTCAACAATTTCAGGCAGATGAGAGCGGGGATGTGGGCTCCTGACAACTCTTCCGGGTGACTGGGCACAGACTGACCTCTGTTGGTGCTGCCTCATAGTGAATTAGCATCTCTCATATCTGTCTTGGAGCTGCAGTGACCATCCATGAGCTACAAGCAGCCTTTCCAAGACCCACTTTTAAGAATAATAATAATGGTATTTTTTAAGCACTTACTGTGTGCCAAGCCCTGTACTGAGTCCCCCCCTTTCCCTCTGCTCCTCCTCCCCTCCCCATTCCCTCCCCCTTCTCCTGCCCTCTGCTCTTCCCCTTTCCCCTCCCCTCAGCACTGTGCATATTTGAATAGATTATTTATTACTCTATTTATTTTGTTAGGGATGTGCATATATCTCTGATTCTATTTATCTTGATGATATCTATGCCAGACTACTTGTTTTGTTCTGTTCTGCTTTGCTGTCTCCCCCGTTTAGACTGTGAGCCCGTCATTTGGCAGGGATTGTCTCTATCTGTTGCCGAATTGTACGTGGCAAGCGCTTAGTACAGTGCTCTGCACATAGTAAGCGCTCAGTTAATACTATTGAATGAATGTACTGAGCACAGGGATGGATACAAGCAAATCGGGTTGGACACAGTCCCTGTCCCACGTGGGGCTCAGGGTCTCAATCCCCATTTTACAGATGAGGCAACTGAGACACAGAGAAGTGAAGTGACTTGCCCAAGGTCACACAGCAGGCAAGCGGCAGAGCCGGGATTAGAACCCATGACCTCTGACTCCCAGGCCCGTGCTCTAGCCACTACGCCGCGCTACTTCGCTGAGAAATGAAAACGTTATTTATTCTATGGCCGAAAGGGTCATCATCACCTTCATAAAACTCCTTCAGAACAGGAGTTGCAGTGCCCTCTAGACTGTACGATTGTTGTGGCCAGGGAATGTGCCCCTTTATTGTTATATAATAATAAAAACAATGGTGTATGGTAAGCGCTTACTATGTGCCAAGCACTGTTCTAAGCACTGGGGTAGATGCAAGGTAATCAGGTTGTCCCACGTGGGGCTCAGTCTTAATCCCCATTTTACAGATGAGGTCACTGAGGCACAGAGAAGGTAAGTGACTTGCCCAAAGTCACACAGCTAATGAGGGACAGAGCGGGAATTAGAACCCATCACCTCTGATTCCCAGGTCCGTACTCTTTCCATTAAGCCACTCATATATATATTATTATTCATACTTAAATGCTTGAGAGAGTATATGTTAGTAGCGTGGCTCATTTTACCTCATCTGTAAAATGGGGGTGAAAACTGTGAGCCCCACATGGGACAACCTGATCACTTTGTATCCCCCAGTGCTTAGAACAGTGCTTTGCACATAGTAAGTGCTTAACAAATACCACCATTTTTTATTATACTACTACTAATATATATTATACTATTATGTATATAGTGTAGTATATATGTATATATATGTGTATATGTGTGTGTATATATATATGTGTGTGTGTATATACATATAAGTACAGTGTGCTGCACACAGTAAGCGTTCAATAAATAGGATCAGTCGACTAGAGTTCACGGGAAATGCCCATGGACAGAAGCAGCATGGACTCGTGGACAGGGCACAGGCCTGGGAGTCAGAAGGACCTGGATTCTAATCCTGGCCTTGCCACTTGTCTGCTGTGGACCTTGGGGAAGTCACTTCTATGTACCACTTGTCAGCTGTGTGACTGTGGGTAAGTCACTTAACTTCTCTGTGCCTCAATTCCCTCATCTGTAAAATGGGGATTAAGACTGTAAGCCTCATGTGGGACAACCTGATTACTCTGTATCTACCCCAGTGCTTAGAACAGTGCTCTGCACATAGTAAGCGCTTAACAAATACCAACATTATTATTATCTCACTTCCTTCATCTGCAAAATAAGGATTCAATACCTGTGCTCCCTCCTACTTAGAATGGGAGGCCCATGTGGGACCTGCCTATCCTGTATCTACCCCAACCCTTAGTCCAGTGTTTGGCACATAGTAAGTGCTTAACAAATACCACGATTATTATTATTATTATTAGATTGTACTTTTTCAGCACTTATTTAATTGTAAATCTAAGTTAATAAAACTCAACGGTTAAAATTTCTAAAGCAATATTTACACATAGGAAAAACCAAAATGCATTTAGAAACACAAACTAGGTTTGGAGGAGGTTCGCCACTGAGAAAGATTCCTTTGTGTTGCACAGTTCTGAAGCGATAGGAAATCATTGCCCTAAAAAATTACTCCTAGCTCCTATTTCTTTTCGGAACAGCAATGTCCTCTTCTGCACTGCTGTTCAGGTGCTGTTCTCGGATACTTCAGTGTCTTTATAATTGCCAGTTGAAAAAAAAAGGCAGCACGGCCTAGTGGAAAGAGTATGGGACTGGGAGTTAGAGGACCTGAGTTCTAATCCCACCTCCACTATTTGTCAGCTGTGTGACTTTGGGCAAATCATTTAACTTTTCTGTGCCTCAGCTACCTCATCTGTAAAACGGGGATTAAAACTGTGAGCCCCACGTGGGATATGGACTGTGTCCAATCCGATTATCTTGTATTTACCCCAGGGCTTAATACAGCACCCGAAACATAGTAAGCACTTAACTAATCCCCTAAAAAAAAGTTTTTGTGCAGATATGACACATGACTGCACACACCCGCGGTCCCAGGGACACCGGGAGGCACACAGAGCCACACATGGACATGTGTGGCATGGTGGGTGCAAGGGGAAGGGAAAATGGGGGAGGAAATAGTAGGAAAAAGGGAGGGAGAAAGTCCCGGAACCAGGAAGAATGAGAAGAAATGAAGGAAGTGGCCTGGAGTAGAGAGGGACAATGGGTCCTGGAAATACTAATAATTGTGGTTTTGGTTAAGCGCTTACAGTGTGCCAAGCACTGTACTAAGAGCTGGGGTAATAATAATAATAATGTTGGTATTTGTTAAGCGCTTACTACGTGCAGAGCACTGTTCTAAGCGCTGGGGTAGACACAGGGTAATCAGGTTGTCCCACGTGAGGCTCACAGTTAATCCCCATTTGACAGATGAGGGAACTGAGGCACAGAGAAGTGAAGTGACTTGCCCACAGTCACACAGCTGACAAGTGGCAGAGTCGGGATTCAAACCCATGACCTCTGACTCCCAAACCCGGGCTCTTTCCACTGAGCCACGCTGCGTAGGTAGAGGATAATCAGGTCCCACATGGGGCTTGCAGTCTAAGTAGGAGGGAGAGCAGCTACTGAATTCCCATTTTACAGGGGAGGTAACTGAGGCATAGAGAAGTTGTGGCTTGCCCCAAGTCACACAGCAGAGAAGTGGCAGAATCTGGATTAGAATCCAGGTCCTGCAGCTCCCAGACCTGGGCTCTTTTTTTAAATGGTATTTGTTAAGCACTTGCTATGTTCTTGGGACTGTACTAAGCACTGGGGTAGGTATAAGACAATCAGGAGGACACAGACCCTGTCCCACATGGGGCTAACAGTCTTACTCCCCATTTTATAGATGAGACAAATGAGGCCTGGAGAAGAGAAGTGACTCGCCCAAGGTCACACAGCAGACAATTAGCAGGGCTGGGTTAGAACTCTGGTCCTTCGGCTGCCTCTCTACTGCAATGTGGGTTAGTGGAAAGAGCCAGGGCTTGGGAGTCAGAGGTCTTGGGATCTAATCCCAGCTCCGCCACATATCAGCTTGTGTGACTCTGGGCAAGTCACTTCACTTCTCTGGGCCTCAGTTACCTCATCTGGAAAATGGGGATTAAGACTGCGAGCCTCACATGGGACAACCTGATTACCTTGTATCTACCCCAGCGCTTAGAACTGTGCTTGGCACAGAGTAAGCGCTTAACAAATATCATCATTATTCTCTACTGATTCGGTAGGGTGGGTCTCACTTACACTCTTTCTCTCGCTCTCTCTCTTCCTGAACCGTTTCTAAGTTTATTATCTTCAACAAAGGTATCATAAATTGGCATTTCTGCTCGATCCCCGATGATTGAATTTCAACAGGGTAGAACCAAGATAACTCTTCCTCTTCTTAAATTTGTTACACCACTACAAAAACGCCCCAAGGTGAACAATAAATAAAAGAGCACAGCATTACCCTCAGTCAAGACTGTAAGCCCGTCAATGGGCAGGGACTGTCTCTATCTGTTGCCGATTTGTACATTCCAAGCGCTTAGTACAGTGCTCTGCACATAGTAAGTGCTCAATAAATACGATTGAATGAATGAAATGGGGGTTGCAGAGGGGAAGGCGGGGAATTTTCCTCCCTGCCCTGCACTGGGGAATGCAGAAAATCTGAATGGCATCTTTCACTGCCGTCATTCTTGAATAAATCATTTTACTTGGCCAGGGTAAATATGGGAATGCCTCTGAGCATGAGCATTTTGGCCCATAGCTGCATGAGGAAAACTGTGGACCTCAAATTTGGTCTGTAATGAGGAGGCTCAGGTCCAGGCGAGAAGTTCATGACACGGTTACACTGAAAGACTATTAGAAGGAAAGGAAACTAGAACGGATTGGGGGAAATGGGACTTAAGACAAGAAAAATCATGGCACTTACAGCGTCCCCTGGTTCACATTCATGTGGAGCGGGCATGATGAAGCTGAGGATGGACAGCTGACCCAAGGTGTCTTCCAGAACAGCAGAGATCCTCAAGACATCCAGGGGAGAGAGTGCTTCCGTTTCCTCCTGGGTGCCTGACGATTTGGAAGAAGGGGTCCCTTCCACAGCCTCTTGGCTATCGGGATCGTCGGGAGGAGGGCAAGGGTCTGATGTGCTTGTTGCCCCCTCAGCTTCTGGAGCATTCCAAGAAGTGGCTGCTTTCTGAGGTCCCTTGCTAGTAGGAGCCAGAAAAGTACGTGAGTTTGAGGAGTTCTTGCATGATGAACTCGGACAAATTTAACTCAGATTACTGCACACTTGCAGACGCTCTTCAACCTAAATGCTAAAGTGGGAGGGAGTACCGACCGTGACCCAGCTGGGAAAGAGTAGCACCTGATTTACTTGGCCTTAAAGGTGCTGCCAGCTTTTCATGGTGAGCCCGGGAGCCAAAGGCACAAGGTTTCTGAGGGGAGAAGTGAAAGGGGATGGGACTTGAGATTTTGGGTTTTGAAGAACTAATGGGCCAGGAAATCCCAATTGGAGATCTTTTCATCCCTGCTTGGAAGTCTTCAAGCCTTGCCAGAAATCTGGTGTCTGTCTCTCTCTCTTTCTAGACTGTAAACTCGCTGTGGGCAGGAAATGTGCCAGCTCTGTTGGGTTGTATATTCCCAAGTGCTTAGTACAGTATATAGTAAGCAATCAATACCATTATTCTGGTTTCATCCGAACCATGTGGAGAATTGTGGGATTTCTCTGGACTTGGAAATAAAGTTTGTCCCAGAAATCCACCCCTGCTATGGAGGTTGCACTGAAGCTCTCCAGCTTGTACTGTGCTGCCTGCCCCATATCCAAAGCCTTCTGACATCCCTAATAATAATAATAATGGTATTTGTTAAGCACTTACTATGTGTCAAGCACTGTTCTAAGTGCTAAGGTAGATACAAGTTAATTCATTCATTCAATAGTATTTATTGAGCGCTTACTATGTGCAGAGCACTGTACTAAGCGCTTGGGATGAACAAGTCGGCAACAGATAGAGACAGTCCCTGCCATTTGACGGGCTTACAGTCTAATCGGGGGAGACGGACAGACGAGAACAATGGCACTAAACAGCGTCAAGGGGAAGAACATCTCGTAAAAACAATGGCAACTAAATAGAATCAAGGCGATGTACAATTCATTAACAAAATAAATAGGGTAACGAAAATATATACAGTTGAGCGGACGAGTACAGTGCCGTGGGGATGGGAAGGGAGAGGTGGAGGAGCAGAGGGAAAAGGGGAAAATGAGGCTTTAGCTGCGGAGAGGTAAAGGGGGGATGGCAGAGGGAGTAGAGGGGGAAGAGGAGCTCAGTCTGGGAACGCCTCTTGGAGGAGGTGATTTTTAAGTAAGGTTTTGAAGAGGGAAAGAGAATCAGTTTGGCGGAGGTGAGGAGGGAGGGCGTTCCAGGACCGCGGGAGGACGTGACCCAGGGGTCGACGGCGGGATAGGCGAGACCGAGGGACGGCGAGGAGGTGGGCGGCAGAGGAGCGGAGCGTGCGGGGTGGGCGGTAGAAAGAGAGAAGGGAGGAGAGGTAGGAAGGGGCAAGGTGATGGAGAGCCTTGAAGCCTAGAGTGAGGAGTTTTTGTTTGGAGCGGAGGTCGATAGGCAACCACTGGAGTTGTTTAAGAAGGGGAGTGACATGCCCAGATCGTTTCTGCAGGAAGATGAGCCGGGCAGCGGAGTGAAGAATAGACCAGAGCGGGGCGAGAGAGGAGGAAGGGAGGTCAGAGAGAAGGCTGACACAGTAGTCTAGCCGGGATATAACGAGAGCCCGTAATAGTAAGGTAGCCGTTTGGGTGGAGAGGAAAGGGCGGATCTTGGCGATATTGTAGAGGTGAAACCGGCAGGTCTTGGTAACGGATAGGATGTGTGGGGTGAACGAGAAGGACGAGTCAAGGATGACACCGAGATTGCGGGCCTGCGGGACGGGAAGGATGGTCGTGCCATCCACGGTGATAGAGAAGTCTGGGAGCGGATCGGGTTTGGGAGGGAAGATGAGGAGCTCAGTCTTGCTCATGTTAAGTTAATCAAGTTGGACACTGTCCCTGTCCCACATGGGGCTCACAGTCTAAGTAGGAGAACAGGTAATGAATCCCCATTTTATTATTATTATTATTTTGCCATTGAGGAAACTGAGGTCCAGCGAAGTTAAGGCACTTGCCCCAGGTCACACAGCAGATAAGTGGTGGAACCGGAATTAGAACCCAGGTCTTCTGATTCCCAGGCCCGTGCTCCTTCCACTAGATGATGCTGTTTCCCTGGAAGCCTCTTCCAGGAAGCCACCTTCCCCAATTAATTGTCTTCAGCCCAGGTTACATCCTCCCAACTCTCCACTCAACCTGCAGGAAGGCCTCTGAGCCTTTAAAGCCCTCCATCACCTTGGCCCCTCCTACCTCACCTCACTACTCTCCTCCTCCAACCCAGCCCACCCACTTCGCTCTTCAATTGCCAACCTATTCACTGTACCTCCATCTCTTCTATCTCGCCGCCCTCTCGCCCACATCCTGCCTCTGCCCTGGAATGCCCTCCCTCCTCCTATTCAACATACAACTACTCTTCCTACCTTCAAAGCCTTATTAATAATAATAATAACAGTAGTATTTCTTAAGTGCTTACTACGTGCCAAGCACTGTTCTAAGCGCTGGGGTAGACACAAGGTAAACAGGTTGTCCCACAAGGGGCTCACGGTCTTCATCCCCATTTTACAGATAAGGTCACTGAGGCACAGACAAGTTAAGTGACTTGCCCAAAATCACACAGTTGACAAGTGGCAAAGTTGGGATTAGAACCCACGACCTCTGACTCCCAAACCTGTGCTCTTTCCTCACTAAACCATGCTGCTTCTACACATCTCCTCCAAGTGGCCTTCCCTGAATAAACCCTCCTTTTCTCTTCTCCCACTCCCTTCTGCACCACGTTGACTTGCTCCATTTATTCATTCCTCACCCCAGCCCCACAGCACTTACGTGTCTGTAATTTCATTTATATTAATGCCCGTCTCCCACTCTAGACTGTAAACTGTCTGTGAGCAGGGAATGTGTCTGTTATATTGTTATATTGTACTCTCCCAAGTGTTTAGTACAATGCTCTGCACACAGTAAGGGCTCGATAAATACAACTGACTGACTCACTGCCTCTCATAGCTCTTTCGTACGTACTTTTGCTGCTATTTATTTAAGCACTTGGTTATTCAGGCGTCCCTAAAAATGTCCTCTTGCCTTATTCATCTATCCATCCATTAGCTTTTTCCTTCCATGGGTGATTTACTCTGTTTCTGACTCTCCCGTTAGAGGGAAGGTAACTTGAGGGCAGGGATCATCTCTTTCACCTTTATTACACTCCCCCCAAGTCCTTCATTCACTGCTCTGCTCGCAGTATAGAAAAGTGGCACAGAAGTGCTTAAAGTAGTAGGTGAGCTGTTCCAGTATCACCAGGTACTCAATGTATGTTAATGATGAAGTTCTATACTGGTTCCTCTCAATCAATCAATCAATCAGTGGTGTTTATGGAGGGCTTACTGTGTGCAGAGCACTGTACTAGCCGCTTGGGAAAGTACAACACCCTAGATACAACACAATATATTAACACAAGAGAGCACAATAGATCCTGCCCACAAGGATCTTACAGTCTACAGGGGGAGACAAACGAAGAACTACACAAATAAATAAATAGAAGTCATGTCAGGATTTCAACCAATAAAATGGCAACATCCTTTCCCTGTTTCTTCTGCCCTCCCTTTGCTGAGGAAGTGCCTGCCAGGATTTGACTTTCTACGTGTGCAGGTTTGTGGTGCGTGTGTCTGAGTGAGTGTGCTTACCCCAATGCTTGGCGCATAGGAAGCGCACAGTAATAATAATTATGGTACTTGCAAAGCCTGAGTATTTCCACAGCACTTATGTACATGTCTATAAATTATATATTATCCATTATCTATAATAGCGTCTCTCTCCCCCCTTCTGTCCACCAATTCTATTGTATTGCGCTCTCCCAGCCACTTAGGACAGTGGTCTGCACACGGTAAGTGCTCAATCCGTACCACTGATGATTGATGATGATGAGATACTTCTGTTTGTCTGTTTTTTCTATTACTATAAGCCCGTAGAGCATCGAAGAGAATCTGCTAAATTAGATGCAGACTAGAACTGCCGGCCAGAAGGTAAAATCTATAAGGCAAAATCAGCATCGGCCAAAATGAAAGAAATTGGCATTCAGACATACTCCTTGGGTTTTAAGCGTTCTGGGCTGTCGCTTTCCATGGTGGCTTCAGTGCTTCCTGTACATGTAATCGCCTGAAATGGGAAGACAGAATTAGGGTAAATTTGATGGAGGGAGGAATGAATGAGATCACTTTTGTCCTTCCCAAAAAGGAATAATTGCAAAGTTTTCAAGATACTCTTTTTTTTTCCTCTCCTGTACTTTAATTCTTCAAAAGTTTTCTTTTCTTTTCATACAGTGGGATGGAAAAAAATCCTGAAATCCTCTGATAGAGTCTTCTCAGACGTGAAGCTGATAAAATTGGCTACCAAAAAGTAATGACTACTATGCAACGTCATCTACCATTACACCTAGAATCCTACTGTGGATTTTGATTCCAGTCAATCAATCAATAGTGCTAAGTGCTTGGTAAAGTGCTCTGCACATTGTAAGCACTCAACAAGTACCATCGATGATAATAGTAATGATTGGGAGCCTTTATTAAGGGCTTGGGAGAGTACGACAAAGTTAGAAGACACGATCCCTGCCTTCAAGGAATTTACAATCAAATCAGTAGAAATAGCATTTATTCAGCATCCTCTTGTTGTAATGTACTGCACTAGGCACTTGGGAAGTACAGAATAAAAAACTGACAAAGTCTTTTCACTGTGCTTATTTGTACATATTATTACCCTATTTATTTATTATTATAATTAATTCTTACACTTGTGTGAATAAAATAAATGAGTAGATTTATTATATACGTGCCGAGGAAGGTGTAAATAAGTCCTAGAGTTTTTAATTTGTTTAATGGCATTTGTTAAGACACTGTACTAACGGCTGTGTTAGGTACAAGATAATCAGGTTGGACACAGTCCTTGTCCCACATGGGGCTCAGTCTTAATTCCCATTTTACAGATGAGGTAACTGAGGCACAGAGAAGTGAAGTGACTTGCCCAGGGTCACCTGGCAGATAAGTGGCAGAGCTGGGAATAGAACCCAGGTGCTCTGACTCCTAGGCCTGTGTTCTTTCCCCTAGGGCCACGCTGCTTCTCCCAGAGTTGGGTGAAGATGACGATCTGTGCATGGGCCTGGGAGTCAGGTCATGGGTTCGAATAATTATAATAATGATGATGGTATTTGTGAAAGGCTTACTGTGTGCCACGCACTGTTCTAAGCGCTGGGGTAGATACAAAATAATCAGGTTGTCCCATGTGGGGCTCACAGTCTTTATCCCCATTTTACAGATGAGGTCACTGAAGCCCAGAGAAGTGAAGTGACTTGCCCAAAGTCACACAGCTGACAAGTGGCAGAGGTGGGATTCAAACCCAGGACCTCTGACTCCCAAGCCCGGGCTCTTTCCACTGAGCCATGCTACCTCATGACTGTGAAGAACGTGAGCCCCACGTGGGACAACCTGATTACCTTGTATCTCCCCCATTGCTTAAAATAGTGCTTGGCACACAGTAAGCGCTTAACAAATCCATCATTATTATTATATACACAAGTGCTGTGAGCTACTGAGCTACGCTGCTTCTCTATCTATTCTGCATCACACAAATTCCTCACTATCAGCTTTAAAAAGATCAGCTCTCTCCCCGCCATCATTTATCCATGCGCCTTTCTCACTACAACCCAGCCCACACACTTTTCTCCTCGAACAACAACTTGCTCAACTCTTGTCTCTTGCCGACAACCCCTTGCCCAAGCTGTCCCTTCTGCTGAGAACTCCCAGCCGTTCACACCCACCAAACCCTCTCTCCCATCCTCAAAATCCTCCCTACACCACACCTCCTCCAGAAAGCCTCTCCTGACTAACCTCTCATCTCCCCACTCTATTTTCCCTCCTTTTTACATTAACGATGTACTTGAGTCTCTGTACCTCCTAAGCATTTAGGTACTCAACCCACCCCCACAGCACTTATATATTTTTATCCCTATATATATAGGGAAGCAGTGTGGCTCAGTGGAAAAGAGCCCGGGCTTGGGAGTCGGGGTCATGGGTTCGAATGCCGCCTCTGCCACTTGTCAGCTGTGTGACTGTGGGCAATCACTTCACTTCTCTGGGCCTCAGTTACCTCATCTGTAAAATGGGGATTAACTGTGAGCCTCACGTGGGACAACCTGATGACCTTATATCTCCCCTAGCGTTTAGAACAGTGCTCGGCACATAGTAAGCGCTTAACAAATACCAACATTATTATTATTATTATTTATGCCCCCATTTGCCAATTCAACACTTTTGGGCTACTTAAGCACAATCTCGCAATCTCCCATAGCATTTAAGCACATCTCTCCCAAAACTTTCACTTAAGCAATACCATGGCGTAGTGGATAGAGCACAGGCCTGGGAGTCAGAATGTCATGGGTTCTAATCCTGCCCCGCCACTTGTCTGATGTGGGACCTTGGAACAGTCTCTTCACTTCTCTGTGCCTCAGTTCCCTCATCTGTAAATTATTATTACCTCAGGTACTATCCCCTTTTCCTTTTTCCTCCTTCTGTATATTAGTGTCCCATCTCCGGCTAGATTGTAAAACTCCTTGAGGTCAGGGGTCAGTCAATCGTACTTATTGAGCACTTACTGTGTGCATAGCACTCTCCTAAGCACTTAGAGAGTACAATAATAATTATGGTATTTGTTAAGCGCTTACTACGTGCCAAGCAGCGTTCTAAGCTCTGGGGAAGATACAAGTTGTACAATCACGCATCCTATCCCGACTAGATTACTGCATCAGTCTCTTTTCTGACCTCCCAACCTCCTGCCTCTCCCCACTTCAGTCCATACTTCACTCTGCTGCCCCACTCGCTCCCTTTGCTCTTCATCCCCCTCCTCGCCCCACAGTACTTATGTCTATATGTATATATCTATAATTCTATTTATTTATATTATTATATTTATATTGATGCTTGTTTACTTGTATTGATGTCTGTCTCCCTCCCCCAGACTGTAAGCCCTTTGTGGGCAGGGATTGTCTCTCTTTACTGCTGTACTTTCCAAGTGCTTAGTACAGTGCTCCGCACATAGTATGAGCTCAATAAATACGATTGAATGAATGAAGCTGGGCCCAGTCCCTGTCCCATGTGGGGCTCACACTTATAATCCCCATTTTACAGATGAGGTAACTGAGGCCCAGAGAAGTGAAGCAACTGGCCCAAGGCCCCACAGCAGACAAATGGCGGAGCTGGGATTAGAACCCATGACCTTCTGACTCTAAACTGTACGTTTAAAGCAGTGCTTGGCACATAGTAAGCGCTTAACAAATACTATTATTATTCTTATGTTAACTGCTCTGGACCTCAATGACCTCATCCGTAAAATGGGGATAGAGACTGTGAGCCCCAAGTGGGACAACCTGATTACCTTGTATCTCCCCCAGCGCTTAGACCAGTGCTTGGCACATAGTAAGTGCTTAAGAAATACCAACCTTATTATTATTATTGTTAAAATGGGGATTGAGACTGTGAGCCCTGTGTGGGACAACCTGTTTACCTTGTATCGCCCCCAGCGATTAGAACAGTGCTTGGCACATAGTAAGCGCTTAACAAATGCCATCATCATTATTATCATTATTATTATTATTATTATTAAAATGGGGATGAAGACTGCGAGCCCCACTCTGGGACAACCTGATCACCTTGTATCCACCCCAGCGCTTAGAACAGTGCTTGGCACATCATAAGCGCTTAACAAATACCATCATTACTATTATTATTATTATTAATAATAAAATGGGAATGAAGACTGTGAGCCTCACTGTGGGACAACCTGATCACCTTCTATCCCCCCCAGCGCTTAGAACAGTGCTTGGCACATCGTAAGCGCTTAACAAATACCATCATTACTATTATTATTATTATTATTACTATTATTGTTATTATTATTATAATAGGGATAAAGGCTGCGAGCCCCACTCTGGGACAACCTGATCATCTTGTATCCCCCCCAGCGCTTAGAACAGTGCTTGGCACATCGTAAGCGCTTAACAAATGCCATCATGACTATTATTATTATTGTTATTATAATGGGGATGAAGACTGCGAGCCCCACTCTGGGACAACCTGATCACCTTGTACCCCCCCGCCTCCAGCGCTTAGAACAGTGCTTGGCACATCGTAAGCGCTTAACAAATTCCGTCATTACTATTATTATCATTATTATTATTATTATTATTGTGGGGATGAAGACTGTGAGCCCCACTGTGGGACAACCTGATGACCTTCTAACCCCCCCAGCGCTTAGAACAGTGCTTGGCACAGAGTAAGCGCTTAACAAATACCATCATCATCATTATTATTATTATTATTATTATTATTATTATTATTATTATTATTATTATTATTCTGTCCTCCAAAAGCCAACAGATTGCTGGATTAATCGCTGAATTGAGCCTCCCCCGAAAGAGGCACTGAGCCCTCAGCCCCAGGTACCTGGCCCACCGGTTTCCATAGCAACCCCCGACTCCAGCGGGGTCCTCTAAGCCCCGCCGTCCCACGCTCTGCCTTTCCCCCATCGCCCCCACCAGAGTCTCACTCCACGCCGTCGGGGGAAAGCAGCGGGATGTGAGAGACTAGCGGAGGCGTAGGGGAAGCTTTCGGAGGGTTATTTTGCTGGGTGACAGGCGTTCATCATCGCCGTTGCGGCGATCGCCGCGCCTACCTAAGCGGGGTCCTCGAGAGGGAGGGAGGTTCTCCCAGAAGGCCTTGGGGCTGGCCTCCTTTCCCTCTCTTCCACCATCTTGGATCCCGGTTCGGTGAGTGGCGGCGGGGGCCCGCGTCTTTTCGCCCCAAATATCCGTGGCCGTTCCCTCCCCGGCGGCCCCGGAGCGAGGCGACACGACTCGGCAGCCTCCCCGGCGGCAAGGCCCGTGGATATCGGGCGCGAGGATGGACGGATGACGGCGATATCGGGTGGATGGAGAGGGAGGCCCCGGCCGGGCGGCTCCCAGAAAGCCTCGCCGGCCCCGTCCCCTCCTCCAGGAAACAACCGTCATAATGATGGCATCTCTTAGGCGCCTACTATGTGCCCAGTACTGTTCTAAGCGCTGGGGAGAAGCAGTGTGGCTCAGGAGAAAGAGGACGGGGTTGGGAGTCAGAGGTCAGGGGTTCAAATGATGATGATGATGGTATTTGCTAAGCGCTTACTATGTGCTCAGCACTGTTCTAAGCGTTGGGGGGATGCAGAGAAGCAGTGTGGCTCAGTGGAAAGAGGCCGGGGTTGGGAGTCAGAGGTCAGGGGTTCAAATAATGATGACATTTGTTAAGTGCTTACAATAATAATGTTGGTATTAAGCGCTTACTACGAGCAGAGCACTGTTCTAAGCGCTGGGGGGATACAGAGAAACAGCGTGGCTCAGTGGAAAGAGGACAGAGTTGGGAGTCAGAGGTTAGGAGTTCAAGTAATGATAATGATAGTATTTGCTAAGCGCTCACTATGTGCTCAGCACTGTTCTAAGCACTGAGTGGGATGCAGAGAAGCAGTGTGGCTCAGTGGAAAGAGCTCGGGTTTGGGAGTCAGAGGTCAGGAGTTCAAATAATAATGATGACATTTGTTAAGTGCTTACTATAATGTTGGTATTTAAGTGCTTTGGTATTTAAGTGGTTACTGCGAGCAGAGCACTGTTCTAAACGCTGGGGTAAATACAGGAGAATGAGTGTCCCACGTGAGGCTCACAGTCTTCATCCCCATTTTACAGATGAGGGAACTGAGGCACCGAGAAGTGAAGTGACTTGCCCCCAGTCGCACAGCTGACAAGTGGCAGAGCCGGGATTCGAACCCATGACCTCGGACTCCCAAGCCCGGGCTCTTTCCACTGAGCCACGTTGCTTCTCTGTGTGCCTAACACTGTTCTAAGCGCTGGGGAGATACAGAGAAGCAGTGTGGCTCAGTGGAAAGAGCTCGGGTTTGGGGGTCAGAGGTCAGGGGTTCAAATCCCGGTTCCGCCGCCTGTCAGCTGGGTGACTTTGGGCAAGTCACTTCACTTCTCTGGGGCTCAGTGACCTCATCTGGAAAATGGGGATGAAGACAGCCCCACGTGGGACAACCTCATCACCTTGTATCCTCCCCAGCGTTTAGAACAGTGCTTGGCACATAGTGCTTAATAAATGCCATTATTATTATTGTTATTACAAGGTAATCAGGTTGTCCCACAAGGGGTGGCTCAGTCTCCATCCCCATTTTACAGATGATGGAACTGAGGCCCAGAGATTTGAGGGACTTGCCCAGAGTCCCACAGCTGACAAATGGAGAAGTCGGGATTAGACCCCATAATAATCACAGCATTTGAAGCGCTTACTATGTGCCAAAGACTGTTCTAAGCACTGGGGGGTGGGGGGAGAGGGATACAAGGTAATCATATTGTCCCACATGAGGCTCACAGTCTTCATCCCATTTTACAGATGAGGTAACTGAGTCACAGAGAAGCTTAAGTGGCCTCTGACTCCCAAGCCTGGGCTCTTTCCATTAAGTCACACTGCTTTTCCCTCTTCAAGGCTGTGCCCTTTTGCCACCCGTCGGCTTTGCCCCCTTGTGCCCCTGCCCCGATGCTTCGTCCGACCGTGTTGCGGCATGGAAAGCAGCGTGGCTAAGTGGCAAGGCCGGGGGAAACCCGCGAACCCGCAGTTGTGGGTTCTAATTCCGGCTCCGCCACTTGTCTGCTGTTATTATTATGTAGAGCTTGGGAGGCGGTCCATGTGAGATCCTCCTGTCTCTAGATGGTGAGTCTGTCTCCCGCTTTCTTGGCGTCCATCTGCCTTTTGGTCACGACCAGCAACAGTTGCCCCATTTTCCAACGAATTCTTGCCGCAGCCTCTTTTGAAGTGGCCTTCAGAAATGTCTCATTTCTCCCCGGGGGCGCCCTGACAGTTTCTGGAGAATGTAGTTGCCAACACATGCTTTATTCTATTTTCCCCATAACTATATTTGCTGCAGAGTCTCTGCCGGATCGTTGTCCTTTTCTGTTAGTGCAGGTTCTGCCTCCAAGAAACACCTTTGCATTTTAAAATAATAATAATGCCATTTGTTAAGTGCTTACTCTGCAAAGCACTGTTCTAAGTGCTTGGGGGGGTATAAGCTGATCAGATTGTTCCACGTGGGGCTCACAGTCTTAATCCCCATTTTACAGATGAGGTAACTGAGGCCTAGATCAGTGAAGTTACTTGCCCAAAGTCACACAGCTGGCAAGCGGCAGAGTCAGGATTAGAACCCATGACCTCTGACTCCCAAGCCCGTGCGCTTTCCACTGAACCACGCTGCTTTAGTATGTGGAGATCCGCATCCAAATAAATCTCTTGTATTTTGGTTTCAGGCCTCCCGGGAGCAGGATTTCAAGACAGTAAAATGTCTGGAAGGTATGGAAATCAGCATCATAATCTTTTAGGACCAATTTTCTGTGTTAGCGGGTATGTTGGGATGGGAGAATGGAGATCTTGATACCGAAGGAAACCCAAGATGCCTTTGTAGGCCCCTTTTATGGAAGGTTGGAAATTGTAGTCTTGTGTATTTGGGATGGCGGGTGGGGGGTTTGTCTTAAAATAAGATTCATTGTAGCAGCGTGAATTGACATTGAGGCTTGTATTTTTTAGACTGTGGTCCAAGGCCATTTTTGCCGGCTACAAACGAGGTCTCCGAAACCAGAGAGAGCACACTGCTCTTCTGAAAATTGAAGGTGTCTATGCTCGAGATGAAACCGAATTCTATTTAGGCAAGAGATGTGCCTATGTCTACAAAGCAAAGAAGTAAGTGCCTGAAAGTTACCTTCCTCCGTTCTTATGAGTTATATGTGTTCAGACTTGGCTCTGAGAAGCTGGGGATACCTGTGACATGTAATTAATGCGAGGGGCACTATAATAATAAAAGTTATTGTTATAACTTCTCTTTCCCTCCGTATTTACCAGACTACCACTCTCCCCATCTTCAAAGCGTTGTTGAGGCGACATCTCCTAGGAGGTCTTCACCAATTAAGCTCTCTTTTCCCGCATCTATGCACTTGGACCCTTTGGACATTTAGGATTCACCCCACCCTCAGCTCCCCCCGGCCGTTATCGATGTTGGTGAAGTTTGTAGTCTTATGTGCATGTCTGTACTTATCTCGTGTTAATGTCCATCTCTCCCTGTAGACTGTAAGCTCGATGTGGACAGGGCCGGTGCCTACTAACTTGGTTGTGTTGTATTCTCCCAAGCACTTAATACAATGCCCTGCACAGAGTAGGCGATCAGATACCGCTGAATGATTCTTTCCTCTGGCAGTACCTAATGCTCAGATTCTGGTTCCTCTTAAAGGATATGTTTCTGCTTCTCTGATCTAGGAGGACAGATCTCCATAGCGAGGGTGGAGTTTAAAGAGGCGGTGGCTCTCTTCAGATGAACTTGAGCCCACCTGGTTGAGAGGTTCCCAGCCACGTGTTTGGAAGCTCTTGCTAGGTGCCGGCGGGGAGGTGGCAGGAAGAGTCTTTACTTAGGTCATTGGCAGCTTTGTGATGTGGTCTGAGGTCCTCTTACTGCTGAGCTGCCTTTCCCCCCTCTGGACTCACAGATCATCAGAATCAATCTTCCTCTACCCTCAAGGAGCTTGCAGTCTGGATGATAGCCAGGGAAGAAAGAAGTATGGTCAGAGGTGTGGGTGCTCAAGTAATAGGAAATGTCACACCAAAGTGCTACATAAAACAATAATGGTATTTGTTAAGTGCTTACTATGGACCGGGCACCGTTCTAAGCACTGGGGTGGGTTCAAGTTTATCAGGTTGGACACGGTCCCTGTTCCGCATAGGCCTCACAGTCCGCGCAATCCCCATTTGACACATGAGGCAACTGAGGGCCAGAGAAGTGATTTGCCCAAGGTCACCCAGCAGACAACTGGAGGGGCCAGGAACCAGTGACCTGACTTCCAGCCCTGTGCTCTATCCATTATGCCATCCTCTCATATTCATCCAGTCATATTTATTGATTGCTTACTGAGTGGAGAGTACGACACAACAGTAAACAGGCATATTCCCTGTCCACATCGAGCTTACAGCAGTCTAGAGGTGGGAAGACCGACAATACGAACTACAGATAGTACATAAGTGCTGGGACGGGGGCTTGACGCGGGGAGGAATAAAGGGAGCAAGTGAGGGCAACGCAGGGAGTGGAAGGTGAGGAAAAATGGGGCTTTGGCCAGGCTAGGGAGTGAAGTGTGCTGGCTGGGTTGTAGAAGAGTGGTGAGGTGAGGTAGGAGGGGGTAAGGGGGTGGACTGCTTTAAAACCATTGGTGAAGAGTTTTTCAATGATGTGGAGGAGGGTGGGCAACCACTGGAGTTTTTTGAGGAGCGGGGTGACGTGACCCGAACGTTTCTGTAGAAAAGTGATGTGGGCATCAGAGTGAAGTATGGACTGGAGTGGGGAGAGACGGGAGGCTGATTCAGTAATCCAGGAGGGTTAGGATGAGTGTTTGTATGGTTGTGGTTCACCTCTTTTTTTTTTTAGTGGCATTTGTTATGTGCTTACTATATGTCAGGCTCTACTAAGCACTAGGGCAGATATAAACTTAATCAGGTTGGATATAGTGTGTCCCACATAGGACTCACCGTTTGAATGCCCATTTTACAGGTGAGGTAACAGAGGCAGATAAGTGACTTACAAGTTTACACAAGTGGGAGAGCCGGAATTAGAACCCAGGTTCTCTTGACTCCCAGACCTGTGCTCTTTCCACTAGGCCATAATAATGTTGGTATTTGTCAAACACTTACTATGTGGAGAGCACTGTTCTAAGCACTGGGGTAGATACAGGGTAATCAGGTAATCCCACTTGAGGCTCACAGTCTTCATCCCCATTTTACAGATGAGGTAACAGGCACAGAGAAGTTAAGTGACATCCACAGTCACACAGCTGACCATTGGCAGAGCTGGGATTCGAACCCATGACCTCTGACTCCCAAGCCTGGGCTCTTTCCACTGAGCCATGCTGCTTTGCCAGCTACACATTTGCTGAGATGGATGGGGGAATGACAGGGGTGTATCCTTGGGGGAAGAAAAAATTAGTCTGTGATCTCTTGAAGATGAGTCTTCAGAAGGGCTCAAAAGATGGGTAAATCGGTGTTCTGGTGAATTTGGATTGGGGAAGGAGCAGAAGGTTGGAGAGGGGAGAGCAAGGCACGAGTTTGCTTGAGGTATGAATAGTGAAAACTGGGGTGTATTATTAGAGCTAATGAGGAGCCTTAAAGCCATTGGGTCAAGAGTTTCTCATTGGTGTGGGAAGGCATGTACAGAACGGTTCAGAAAAATGGATCCAGGTGGTAGTGTGAAGAGAGGGTGATCAATGAAAGCAGGCTAATGTTAAATTCAGTTAAAGACATGGGCACCCAGGTGGTGGCTATCAGGTTGCACATGGGGGCTCGCAGTCTCTGGAAGGGAGAACCAGTACTGAATCCCCAGCTTCCAGATATGGGAACTGAGGCACAGAGAAGTTGATTTGCCTAAGGTCATGCAGCAGGAATGGCTCCAGAAAATCCAACATATGTTTGGGAGAGAGAGGTGTGTTCAGGAATTGGGATACAGAAGGACGCAAGTGTCTTTACACACTTATTCCAGCAGTCAACTTTTTAAACCGCTGCTCACCTCCCCTTTTACAATTCTGTTGGCTTCCTTTGTCCTCTTGAATAAAACAAAAGTGTCCAATTCCTCTAATGTGGAGATGTCCTAACGTTTCTCTAAAAAGTGAGGAGTTCTGTATTTTGGCAGAACTGAGCGTCAGGCAGAGTAAATGCCCGCTACTTGTACGTACTAGTCACCTAATTCAGTGCTCCGGTCGGATGCTTCGATGGTCATAATGATGAGAGTGCCTTAGCTCTCTTATCTGCCCGATCACTATGTGGGCACGCACTTAAGAAATTTAAAGGGAATGTGGTGATTTGGCAAGGAGAGGATTTCTGGGGCACTAAGCGACAACTTTAAAGAGCTTTGTCATGACTGGGAGAGACCAATGACGCATCCTGCTTGGATATTCTTTGTCTGGTTTGACATTGAGTTGCTTAGAGGAAGTGTCGATAGTTACCTTTCTTGGCGCTGATTAAACGGCTAAGGATATAATGCCTAACAGTTCCGGTTTTCCGGAGGCAATCACATTGGTACGCTTTCCCTTGAATTGAGAAATCATCTTGAATCCTGCTATTTTTGGCCTTCATGGTTTCCTGTGGTAACGGATCCCCTGCTGGGCTTGTTGTCGGCAGGAATGTGTCTTTTGGTATAGTGTCCTCTCACAAGTGCTTAGCACAGTGCTTAGCCCACAGTAAGTGCTCAGTAAATACGACTGAATGAAGAGAGGTTTCTTTTTGGTTTTGAACTTCCATGGTTTGATGGCTGCCCCATTCCTCCCGCCTCCGTTCTTCAACACATTTCCATTCTTCAACATCTCTCACCTGGGAATCTGTGAGCAGGCTAAACAAAATGCTTTTTTCAATCTATTATGCCATTCATGGTGCCATTTTTTTTTTTCCTCCTTAGCAATACAGTGACTCCTGGTGGCAAGCCCAATAGGACACGAGTGATCTGGGGCAAGGTGACGCGGGCTCACGGCAACAGCGGCATGGTCCGGGCCAAGTTTCGCAGCAACTTGCCTGCCAAGGCTATTGGACACAGAATTCGTGTGGTGAGTGTGATCTTGCTTTCCCACCTTTGAGCCAAACGTTAAGAAGTTTGAAATGAGTGATTCCAGCAAAAGGGTAGTGTGGGAAAGTTATCTGGGCCAAAACCATTTCGGCTCTACAATGAGGAGGGGTGTTCCTCTACCTTTTGAGCGATTGGGTGATTGGACTTCAGTTGCCCAGCTGTCCGTTTTCTTTCATTCATTCAACCGTATTTATTGAGCGCTTACTATGTGCAGAGCACTGTACTAAGCACTTGGGGAATGTGATATTTGTGTCTGGGATTAACTTGGGCATGTTTGAAAAGATGCCTCAACCCCACAGAATGTTCCTCCTTAACTGGTGTTTTTTTTCCTCCAGATGCTGTATCCCTCAAGGATCTAGAGTTTTATTGAAAACTGCACTAATAAAATTCTGGAATTTGTTCTTTTTGTGTATATGTATGTATATATGTATTATATATATATGTATATTTCTTTAACTCCGCATCCGAAAGCAAGGTGTATGCCAACGTGGAATTGACAAGCTCATGAGAGTACTAGCAGTTATAGGGGAAAAGATGTATTAGTGATAAAACTTTGATTTATGGTCAGTAGAGCTATAAAGATAAAACTACCCCCCAACCTGGCAAAATGGGAAGGTTAAATGCCTGTTTGATCTAATTCTCAGGAGTTTAAGGGAGGCACAGTGTTGGAGTGGTTCACTCGAGGACGGGAGAGCAACTGTGCTATGTACCTAAGCATCCTGATGTAGGCGGGGATGGATGACGATTTGTTGAATCGTTGCCATTCCTCTGCTGAGGGAAGTTTGTGTGTGATTTTGAAGGAGACTCAAGGTGGGGAACAATCAGTAACGTTTTCCGAGCCTCTACTGTGGGGCGCAGTCTAAGGGCTGCCCCGTGAGAAGGTGACACCGGGTTCCCTTAATCTAAAAATGGCCTGGAAACTTAGGAGGTTGGGGGCTTGTGCTTGTGAGAAAGTCCAAAAGACCCAGAGGGGTTGTGTCAGTAGTGGGAAAGGCTGCTGCAGCGAATGCAGCGCGGCCAGGAGTTGGATCTTAAATTTCCAAGGTCGTCCCAAGAACTGCCAAGCCCGTGAATCATCCAGGCATCTATCTTGCCCTTGCAGAAGAAAATAGCGGAGACTTAGATGGATGAGGCTGTTATAGACAAAGAAAGACCTGGTAAGGCTGACCTGCAATTCTTGGTCCACAATGGATCTTCCTCTTTGGTAATTAAGGAAAGTTGTAGGTACTTGCCTGACTCCAGCTTTGTGACTCCAAGGGCAGAAGAAAGGACAATTGGGTTGGTGTGGGGGGGGGATTCATTTATTCGTAATTATTGAGCGCTTAATGTGTGCGTTGTACTAAGCAATTGGGAGAGTACATTCCCTACCCATAAGGAGCTCACAGTCCAGAAGACTGGTGACTTGGCTTTTGCAAAATCAGTGGATTTAATAATTGACTGGGCTACTTGTTAAGCACTTATTAAGCGATACAAGATAATTAGATTAGGCTTATGCCCAGACCCACATGGGGCTACATAAGGAAGTGGGATTCAAATTCCATTTTACAGATGACAAAGAAGGAAACACGTCCACCAACTCTGTTAGATTGTACTCCCAAGTGCTGAGTACAGTCCTCTGCATACAGTCAGTGATCAATAAATACCATTGATTATAGTACCTAGAACCAATATATATAATAATATTGTATATATTATATAATACTAGATCCCAGGTCTTATATGACTGTCATCACCAAAACACCGCCCCCCTTTCCCTGTATTCTTAGGTTACTAGCGTCCTGGGGGCCACGGGATCCCCCCTACTTCTGAATCCTGCCTTCCCAGTGCTTCACATATAATGGAGGCTTATACTATTGCCTACTACTGCTGATAGGGAGGTCTGTGGGTAAATAGAGTCAGGGAGGGAGGGGGAGAAATTTTAGCCCTTATCTCCTAGCACTGCCTTAGAAATACTTGTTCCTGTTATAGAGATACTTGTTGCTGTTGACTGTTCAACAGCAGTTTCCAGTGGCTCCTTGCCCTCTTTCAAATATACTCTCTGGCCTCCTGTCCTTAAAGACTCTTTTGACCCCCTTCACTATATACAGCTATCACCCCATTTCCTGCCAAACTGTAAGCTCTTGTGTTGTACTCCCTTAAGTGCTTAGTGCTACACACAGTGTGTGTTCATTAAATATGCTCAGTAGTGAAGGTAGCAAAAACTTGACTGTTAGCTAAAGAAGGGAAGACTGAAGCAGCGTTGGCCATTGACTTATAATTATGGCATTCGTTAAACACTATGTGAGAGGTGCCGTACTAAGTGCTGGGGTGGATATAAGCAAATCGGGTTGGACACGGTGCTTTTCCCAGTTTCAGGAGGTAACTGAGGCACAGAGAAGTGAGAGTGACTTACCCAAGGTCACACATCAAAGTGGCTGTGCCGTGCTCCTCCATCACTTATGACATCACAGGGACAGGAACCCCTGCTGCGTTCTGGAGTACGACTTAGATATCAGGGTTCAGAGCATTTAATTTTCCCCCGATGTTGACGGGAGGTGTTTCTGTCAGCATCATTTAGAATGGTGTGATTAGCTTTGGGGTAGTTTCAGATATTACCGGCGCAAGGGATTGCACTGCGGAGACAACATTTAGTTCTAGGTAACCGTTCTTTTGAATCACTGGGCACCTGCTTCCCACTAGGGCTACGGTACGTATTCCTTCCTCCTTTGGCCCTGCAGTCTATGAATCCACCCTCGTCACCTTCCCCTTCCCAACCTCCAGAAGACTGATGTGGTCAGCTCCGCTCTCTACTACTCCTGGAACAAGCCCTGGGCCAGTACGACTTGATTGGATGACCTCAAAAAAGTCACTTCCCTGTGTTCCTCAGTTTCTCTGTAAAACCTCCCCCATGAAGAATGTAGACCAATCAATAGTAACATAAAACTCAAAGTGGCACTTGGTGTTGGAAAATGATGAATTGTACGTTGGGTGCACTTGTGTGTGATTTGAATTTAGCTTTAAATCCCCAGTCTGTCTTTTTATCTTCCTCTTGTCCATTTCTTTCAAGAGCAAGAGAAAAGGTTTCCGCTTTTTAATACCGCTGTTCCCAGGGGGACTCCCCACAGTCAACTGAGGCTTTTGTCGATTATTCTTTTTCGGAGATCAAAACCTGCCTTCCTCTGAAGAGGTATCTCAGATTCCTCAAAGAGCATGGGCTTGGATTTAGCGCTGTGTTTTCTTGAAACGGCAGCATACATCTTGCATTATCCCAGCTTTACAGTTTCCCTCCCTTTCTGGACCCCAACCAGGTTCAAAAGCAGGAGATTGAAAGGGAGAAATAGCGACCGGGTATGGGTGGGGAGTGGGGATTTAAGGAATCCAAATTTCCTTTGGGGTGTGGAAAGAGCTGTCCAGGGGTGTTCGGGGGAGGCCCGGAGTGGGGGTGGTCAGCCAGCCCTACCCGGAAGCATTGTGACACGACGTGCGCGGTGGGCACGGGGTGGGCATTGGCTGCGGAGGACCCTGGCCGAGTTGCGCGATGGAGGAGGAGCGGGAGCGGCCGGTTCAGGACATCGGCGCTCCCGAGGCCCAGCAGGTCCTGCAAGAGTTCCAATGCCTGGTGAACGATATAGGCGGGGAGGAACAGGTCCAGCTGGTGGGGGAAATCGTAGAAAAAGAACAATGCCAGAAGCTGCTGGGTGACTTCGCCCGGGAGCTGTTCCCGAAGCTGCACGAGGTCTGCGACAACAAGCCCGGGGCCCCGCCGGCTCCGGTCAGGGACCTAGATCCGTCCAACTACACCCAGCTCATCTTCTTCGTGTGTCGGGCCTCGGTCCTGCGTGCCCAGCGCCGCCGCCTCAGAAAGCTGCTCTACGACCTGCGGCAGGGGAGAAAGAACGCACCCACCGCCCTCATCGCCGTCATCGTGTACCCCGCGAGCCCCCAGGAGGCCAAGGAGTCCCAGCAGCTGATGCAGACCCTGCTGCGCACCATCTTCTTGGAGAAACCCCTGGCCCCCGCCCCGGACCTGGGCAAGAATATGGAGCTGGATTCCATCAAGGTGGAAGTGGAGGTGTTTATCCCGGGCAAGAAACACGGCACCCTCCACATCATGAAGGCGGCCTGTCGCGCCAACCAGGCGCTGCAGTCGAAGCAGTCGTCGCTGTGCCTGTCGCGGACCTCGGGCTCGCGGGCTTCGTCTGCGTGGGAGACGCGGTCGTCGTCCACGCAGTCCCTGGACCGGTCGGCCTCCCTGGCCCCGACGCCGTCGCCGGTGGAGGAGCGGCCGTCGGAGTCGGAGATCTCGACCAACAGTGAGTGCGACCCGGGGGCCGGGGGCCTGGTGAGGGGGAGGCCGACCGCTCTGAGTGGGGGGACCGGGGCTCGAGGCGAGACCCGAAACCAAACAGGACGGAGGTAGGGGGCTCTGGCCCAGAGAACCCGGCGACCGACAATACAGGGACCGTCTCCCATTAAGGGGAGCTCAGAGCAGGCGCCAATCGGGAAGGGTGGAGCTGGACATGGGCTTCCCCTCGTCGTCATCATCGATCCTTGTTTACTGAGCGCTTACCATGCGGAGCGTTGTTCTGCGCGCTTCGGAGAGTGCGACAGAGTTGGCAGACGTTCACGCCCACAACAAGTTTACAGTCTAGAGGGGTACAGGCCACCGTCTGTACTCCCCATATCCAGGAGGTTTTGAGAATCCTAAATTGGCCGGACTCTTCCCGCCCCCTGCCCTCGTCTCGCCTTAGAGCTCTGCGGGGCCGATTTCCCGGCCGCGTTGACTGCAGGCATCACTTCCTGGGGGAGGAAACGCAGAGTTAGGCTATGCCCGAAATGTGACCCCATTGTGCCTTCCAAGATGTTTGACTTCTCAGGACTCTGACGTTTGGGGGGAAGTTTGTTCATCCTCGGGAAGCTGGTGATAACAGAGGTCGTTCTCATCCCGGAGGACGAAGGGCTCTAGGGGTGAGGCTTTGCTGCGATGGCAAGCGGGTGAGAGCAAGCGGTAGGCCAAACCATTCACGAGGCAGGAAGGGAGGTTGTGTGGGGCGGGTGGGAGGCTGGAGTAGTTTGGGCCATGAGGGTCCCCTCCCTAAAAGCCATCACGATGGGAACAATGAGAAGCAGCATGGCCTAGTGGCAAGAGCACGGGCTCGGGTTCTAAACGCGGCTCCGCCACTCGTCTGCTGTGTGACCCGGGGCAAGTCGCTTCATTCTCTTTGCCTCAGTTACCTCATCTGGAAAATGGGGATTAAGACTGTGAGCCCGACATGGGACAACCTGATTACCACGTATCCACCCCATGGCTTGGAACAGTGCTCGGCACATAGTAAGCACTTAATACCATCATTTCTATTATTATCACAAGGGACTAAGCAGATTGAGATGTGGCAAACCTCCAGAGTCCTCTCTCTCTCTTTCCCTCCCTCCTCCCTCCATAATAGAAAGGAATGTGTACCCAATCCAAAACTCACTTGGCACACATACATTCTGCAAGGAGACCCCAGACCGATGGCAGGCTGTGTGTGCTTGCTTTATGCATTTGTGAATAAAATGTTCTTGTGGAATTATGGAACGTCCTTCTGAAAATGTGCATCTGTCCAGACGCAGAGCGATGCCGTGTCAGGAGAAACAGTCGTGCACAAGCAGGTAGGGTTGGGCGTGGTGAGTCTTACGATGCAATTTCCAACAGGTTGTTTGGATTAAGTATACCCTAAAGAGGTGAATATAGCGGCCAGCTGGCACACCTTTGGCCAGTATTTCCCTCTGCCTCAAACCAGCCGTGCCCCCCGTGCCCATCATACCTCACTGTTATCCCAGTGTCTCTATTGCCTCCTGCCACCCTCTCCATCCACTTCCCTCCTTACAACCCCATCTAGATAGACCTTTCGTAACCCTCTTTAGGAAGCTCCCCTTGATCCACGACCCGTGGCAGTCCCATTCCCCTCTTCCTCCTTACCGTCACTAAAACATAGCTTATTCAAGACAATGTGTAGCCTCCACTGTTTCCTTCCATCTGTTCCTTTTGGAGAAGAGGGAAGGATTCCACTTATTCCTACCCCTCATATCGACGATTATAGTATTTCTTACCCCTCTCAAGGTCTCACCTGGAGAGTTTCCAGCACTCTACCAGTGTCGACTACGGGATGGAGAGTCAATGGGATGGAGGCCTACCCATTCCGTTCCTAGCTTGCCAGTGGCTAGCGAGTGGGAGGCAAACTGCTCCACGTCAAAACTCCCCTGTGCTGGGCAGCAGCGGCGTGGGAGAGTCGAGGGCAGAGACTCGAGTTTACTCCCCAAAAGGCAGCATTGGTAAACCGCTTCCGTATTTTTACCAAGAAAACTGTATGAATACACTACCAGAACAATTGCAGATGGAGGCGGAGCGTTCTGGGAGAGATGTATCTGTGGCATCGCTATGGGTCGGAGAAGACTTGACAGCATGAGACAAAGCAATAGTATGTGTTAAGCGCTAACTATGTGTCAAGCACTGTTTTGAGCACCAGGGAAGAGACAAGTTAATCATGTCCCAGGTGGGGCTCAGTCTTAATCCCCAGATTTTTCTCACTTTCACCAACCTCTCACCTGTTCTACAATCTGACATTTCCTCTCACCTACAGTGCATCTCCTTATTCGTGTCTCAAATGTTTAGAACAGAGCACATAGGAAGCGCTCAGAAAATTCTACTGATTGATTCCTGGCACCTTAAGCACGAGGTGTAAAACCGATCTCACTTTTTCCTCCCAAATCCACTTCTCCACCCAATTTTCCCATCCTAATCAACCACGAGGCCATCTCTAGTCTCAGTGTTATCCCTAAGTGCTCACACTTTCAATATTCACATTCAGTCTGTAGCTAAATCTTGCCACATTTCCCCGCTCTGCCCCTCCCTCTTCAGAAGCAGTGTGGCTCAGTGGAAAGAGCCCGGGCTTGGGAGTCAGAGGTCATGGGGTCTGATCCCGGCTCTGCCGCTTGCCAGATGGGTGACTTTGGGCAAGTTGCTTAACTTCTCTGGGTGGGTCTCAGTTTCCTCATCTGTAAAATGGGGATTGAAGACTGTGAGTCCCACGTGGGACAACCTCATTACCTTGTATCTATCCTGGTGCTTAGAACAGTGCTTGGCACATAGACTGGGAGTCCGTCATTTAGACTGCGAGCCTGTCATTGGGCAGGGATTGTCTCTGTTGCCGAATTGTACACTCCAAGCCCTTAGTACACTGCTCTGCACATAGTAAATAATAAATACTATTGATTGAATGAACATAGTAAGTGCTTAATAAATACCATCGTTATTATTATTACTACTACCAGGGTCTCATCATATCCCAGTTAGCTTACTCTATCAGCCTCTCCCTCTTTCACATCATTCCCTCTCTGGTCCATTCGTCACTCTGCCTTTTGGATCATTTTTCTGAAACGGCATTCTGCTCACATCTCTCTACTCTAAAAACAACAAAAAAAATCTACTGATTACTCCTTCCTTATTAAGCAAAAGCTCCTGACAGTTGGCCTTAAGCTTTCTCCCCTGTATCTAAGGTCGTCTCCTCCGCTGCGCCCCAACTAAGGTAACGTTCTTACTGGATTCTCATTCTCAACTCATCCCATCTCCAACCCCTTGCTCCCGCCCTTCCTACTTGGAACTTCGAATCTGCGCGACCTTAACTCTCCCCATCTTCAGAGCTCTTCTGAAGTCCAATCCCAACCCCCCGGCAGGAGATCTTCCCTGATTAATTTTCTCCTCCCCAGGTCACAACCCTCTCAACTATCACCTCAGCACCTTTGCACTCGTAACCACCCACATTTTAGTTCTTAGGGTTTTATGTGCTCTATTATTCAAGCATGCATCTCTTCCCATCCTCTTTTTCCTCCTACTGGTAATTTATTGTCTCGTTGGATTGTCAACACACAGATTTTACTCCCAAGCACTTTCTGTGGCAAATTACACGTTTTCAACCTCTACTTGAGCACTTATGTATACTTAAGGTACAAGTAGAGTCCAAGCTCTGCTGTCCATCTGAAGGTCCAGGGGACTATGGAGAGAGTGAACTAAAGGAACTAAGCAGTGTGGCTTTCGTCAGAGTCAGAAGGTCTTGGCTCCTGATCCCAGCTCCGCCACATATCTGCTGTGTGACCTTGGGCAAGTCACTTCACTTTGGGAAGCAACGTGGTTTAGTGGAAAGAATCCGGGCTGGGACGTCAGGGGTTCTAATCCCGTCTCCGCCACTTGTTTGCTGGGTGACCTTGGGCAAGCCACTTAACTGCTCGGTGCCTCACTTACCTCATCTGTAAAATGGGTGTGGAGACTGTGAGCCCCACGTGGGACAACTTGATGACCTTGTAATCTAACCCCGGCACTTAGATCAGTGCTTGGCACATAGTAAGCGCTTAACAAATCATTATTATTATTATTCTCTGGGCCTCAGTTCCCTTATCTGTAAAATGGGGATTAAGAGTGTGAGCCCCAAAGGGGACAGGGTTTCCGACCTGATTAACTTGTATCTATCCTGGTGCTTAGAACAGTGCTTAGCACATAGTAAGTGCTTAACAAGTATAATTATTATTATTGCCTGGGACCAAAGAAGTTCTTTCTCACTCAGTAAGGTGTTCACTATTCATACATCAGCGTCACGTCACTTATAGCACGTAACGTTTCCGTGTGAGACGGCGGGGCCTAGTGGAACTGCCCTTTTAGGTTCAACCCCACGCCTTGCTACGTGACCTTGGGAGAGTCATTTAACCTCTTCGGGGTTCGGTTTCCTCATCAGTAAAATGGGGACAAGTTGGATCGTGAGCACCATGTGGGACGGTGACCGTGTCCAATCGGATAACCTTGTGTGTATCCCGGTGCTTCACACTTCATAAAAGCCATAATGTGTTTTATCTAGGTGTAAAACTACCATCCGGAGAAACTTACGGATTCGCTTAATAGTCTGGAGAACTGAATCGGTTCTGGGATCTACATGGGTGCGTTATTTTTAGTAACAGTAAAACCTACTTCAGAATTAATTACATCTATTACATCCTGGAAGGGGAGAGGGTTGGGTCCTACCATATTGGTATTGAACCGTGACAAGACCCTGGCCAGTCCTAGCGGGAGCCCTGAGGAGAAACTCGACCCCGTAACGAGGAACTCTGCTTTGAAGTAGCACGGCCTAGTGGTAAGAACACGGGCTTGGGAGTCAGAGGACATGGGTTCTAATCCAGCTCCACCACTTGTCTGCTGCAGGGCCTTGGGCAAGTCACTTTACTTCTGTGCTTCAGTGACATCATTGTAAAATGGGGATGAAGACTGTGAGCCCCATGTGGGCAACCTGATGACCTTGCATCTACCCCAGCGCTTAAAATGGTGCTTGGAACATAGGGTTTAACATAATGCCAGAATTATTATTAGGTTAGGAGAAGAGTGTTGAGCAGAGGGAACTGGACCTGGAGATGTTGTCAGGGATTTTTCCTAGCTTGTGGCATACGATAACCAGGGTGTGGCTTTTCATTTGAGCACTGTTTTGTATGTCCCCAAATCAAATACCGCTGTTTTAACGGTGCACAAGGCCCAACTCTCTTGGGCCCCAGGGTGGCCCCCGTGCACAAGTTCTCCGGTCCGCACCTTCCGCGTGACAACTTTCTGAGAACAAAATGGGGGGGGGGGGGGAGGGCGGTGGGAAGGGGCGCATCAAGGGGGGAGTTGAGGTCCCCTACAGTGGGGGGGGAGGGAAGAGAGGGTATTGTGACATGCGAGGGGGAGCATAATCTCTACCGGTGGCTGGATCGGCCCCTCCCCAGTGGCACAAGGTGGGGGAGAGAAGACCAGGGGCCGGGTGGTGGAGGAGCAATGGAATCGCCCCGGTCGGACGGCGCGGCGTCCCCGAGCCCGGGGGAGAGCTCCGACGAGCGGCCCCAAGAGCTGGTGGAACTGGTCCAGGGCCAGGTGCTGCTGGTCGGGGAGCAGTGGGGTCAAGACCGGGGGACGAAGCTGCTTCGGGACTTTGCCCAGGAGATCGGGCCCCGAGTCCACAAAGCCTGGGACCGGGCCGTCTCCCCGCCTCCGGGCCCGGCGGCCGGCGGCGGAGCGGACGGCCGACCCGGCAGCCCCTCGGCCAGTTCCGCCGGCGGTCGCCGGCCCGGCAGCCTCTCCGGGGAAGCCGTCGACGTCGGGCCCGGCAGCCCGGCGAGCGAGGCTGACAGCAGGCCGGACAGCCGGGCCAGCGGCCCGGGCGGTCGGGGGACCAAGCGCAAGGCCGAAGAGAGCCCGGAGGCCCGGCGGTCGGAGTCGGCGCCCACGGTGGCCGTCCCCGAGCCCGCCGGGCCGGAGCCGGGGCGTCCGGGGTCCCCGGGCCCGCGGCTGGTCTTCTTCCTGAGCCGGGCCTCGTCGTTGCGCGCCCAGAGGCCTGGTCTGCGCCACATCCTGCGGCACGTGCGGGCCCGGGTTGCCTTCCCACCCACCGAGCTGGTCGGGGTGGTGGTGGCGGAACCCGGGGGCGACCCGGAGGAAGGAGAAGAGGAGGAAGAGGAGGCCCGGCGACTGATGGCCGGGCTGCTGGTGTCTGCCTTCCCCAGGCCGGGCCCGGAGCTGCACACGGCCGTCTTCAGGGCCGGCAGGGCCGTCGACCTGGTGCTCCGGGCCCCGCGGCAGGGGTCACCCGAGAGCCGGCCTCCCACGCCCCTCGGCGCCCAGCGGCCACCCTTCCCGCCCCCGCCGCCGGGGGCGCTGCCTCCTGCCCCCGAAGGCCCGGTGGCTCAGGCGCGGTCGCCCAGTCCGGAAGGGCCGGCGGTGCAGGCACACAGCTGGGAGGAGACGCAGGCCGCACTTTGGGCAGAAGCGCAGGGCGGGCCGACCGCCCCACCGACCACCCCGACACCTCACCACCCTCCGGACGGCGCCGGTAAGGACCGCACACTTCCCGGGAGGGGGAGACACACACGGGCACCCGGCCCTTTTCACCTCTGTCAGTCATCATGGACTAGTTACCCTTTTCCTTATAGGGAGAAGTACCTACAGTCACAAGGAGGGACAAGTTATCCTTTTCCTTATAGGTAGAATTAGTTACAGTTAGAATGAGGGACAAGTTATAGTTTGAATGAGTGACGTTATAGTTTTCCTTATAGTTAGAATTACAGTTAGAATAAGTGACAAGTTATAGTTAGAATTAGCTATTGTGAGAATGAGTCACAAGTTATGGTTTTCCTTAGAGGTAGAATTACAGTAAGAATGAGTGACAAGTTATAGTTAGAAGTAGTTATAGTTAGAATTATAGTTAGAATGAGTGACGTTATGAGGTAGAATGACAGAGTGAGTGACAAGTTATAGTAAGAATTATAGTTAGAATGAGTGACAAGTTATAGTTTTTTTTAGAATTATAGTTAGAATGAGTGACAAGTTATTGTTTTCCTTATAGGGAGAAGTAGCTAAAGTCACAAGGAGGGACAAGTTATCCTTTTCCTTATAGGTAGAATTAGTTACAGTTAGAATGAGGGACAAGTTATAGTTAGAATGAGTGACAAGTTATCGTTTTCCTTAGAGGTAGAATTACAGTAAGAATGAGTGACAAGTTATAGTTAGAATTAGTTAGAATGAGTGACAAGTTATGAGGTAGAATGGCAGAGTGAGTGACAAGTTATAGTTAGAATTAGTTATAGTTAGAATGAGTGACAAGTTATGAGGTAGAATGACAGAGTGAGTGACAAGTTATAGTTAGAATTAGTTATAGTTAGAATGAGTGACAAGTTATAGTTTTTTTTAGAATTATAGTTAGAATGAATGACAAGTTATTGTTTTCCTTATAGGGAGAAGTAGCTAAAGTCACAAGGAGGGACAAGTTATCCTTTTCCTTATAGGTAGAATTAGTTACAGTTAGAATGAGGGACAAGTTATAGTTAGAATGAGTGACAAGTTATCGTTTTCCTTAGAGGTAGAATTACAGTAAGAATGAGTGACAAGTTATAGTTAGAATTAGTTAGAATGAGTGACAAGTTATGAGGTAGAATGGCAGAGTGAGTGACAAGTTATAGTTAGAATTAGTTATAGTTAGAATGAGTGACAAGTTATAGTTTTCCTTAGAGGTAGAATTAGCTACAGTTAGAATGAGTGACAAGTTGTAGTTACAGTTAGAATTAGTTATAGTTAGAATGAGTGACAAGGTATAGTTTTCCTTAGAGGTAGAATGACAGAATGAGTGACAAGTTATAGTTAGAATTAGTTATGTCAGAATGCGTGACAAGTTATCATTATAGTTAGAATTAGTTATGGTTAGAATTAGTGACAAGTTATAGTTTCAGTTATAGTTTTTGTTATAGTTATAATTATAGTGAGAATTATAGTGACAAGCTATAGTTTTCCTTGTAGTTAGAATTAGGTACAGTTAAAATTAGTGACAAGTTATAGTTTTCCTTATAGTTAAAATTAGTTATAGTTAGAATTAGTGACAATTTAGTTTCAGTTATAGTTTTCATTATAGTTAAAATTACTTATAGTGAGAATTAGTGAGAAGTTATAGTTTTTGCTATAGTTAGAATTATAGTTAAAATTATGGACAAGTTATAGTTTGTGTTTTAGTTAGAACTAGTGACAAGTTAGTTTGTTATAGTTATAGGTAGTTATAGTTAGCTATAGTTAGTCTTAGTGACGTTATACTTTTCATTATAGTTAGAATTATCTATAGTTAGAATTAGTGACAAGTTACACTTTTCCTGATAGTTTTTGTTACAGTTATAATCAGTTACAGTTAGAATTAGTGACAAGTTATAGTTTCAATTATAGTTAGAATTAGTGACAAGTTATAGTTTTAGTTCTAGTTAGAATTCTTTAGAATTAGTCACAAGTTATACTTTTCGTTATAATTATAATTAGACAAGTTATAGTTATAATTAGTTACGTTATAGTTACAATTAGGTATGGCGGTTATAATTACTTGTAGTTATAATTATTATAGTTATTAATTATAATTATAGTAAATATAATTGTCTGTCTCCCCCTTCTAGACTGCGAGTCTGTTGTTGGGTAGGGATGGTCTCTATCTGTTGCCGAATTGTACATTCCAAGCGCTTAGTACAGTGCTGTGCACACAGTAAGCGCTCGATAACTATGACCGAATGAATGAATGATTGCTTGGCTCAGAGTAAGAGAAAGGGAGAGAGAAGAGGGGAGGAGGTGTAGATTTGGGTGTCATCTGCGTAGAGATGATAGTCGAAGCCTTGGGAGCGAATGAGTTCACCGAGGAAATGAGTGTAGATGGAGAACAGAAGAGGGCCGAGAACTGACCGTTGAGGAACTCCAACAGTTAGAGGATGGAAGGGGGAGGAGGAGCCTGCAAAGGGGACCGAGAATGAATGGCCAGAGAGATAGGAGGAGAACCGGGAGAGGACGGAGTCTGTGAAGCCAAGGTGAGATAAGGTGTGGAGGAGAAGGGGATGGTCCACAGTGTCAAAGGCAGCTGAGAGGTCTAGGAGGATTAGGATAGAGTAGGAGCCATTGGATTTGGTAAGAAGGAGGTCACTGTACTAGGTGCTGGGGTGGATACAAACTAATTAGGTTGGACACAGTGCCTGTCCCACATCATAATAATAATAACGATGGCATTTGTTAAGCGCTTACTATGTGCAAAGCACTGTTCTAAGTGCTGGGTAGTACAAGCTAATCAGGGTGTCCCACGTAGGGCTCACAGACTTCATCCCCATTTAACAGATGAGGGGACTGAGGCCTAGAGAAGTGAAGTGACTTGCCCAAAGTCACACAGCTGACAAGTGGCAGAAGCGGGATTAGAACCCACGACCTCTGACTCCCAAGCCCGGGACCTTTCCCCCGAGCCACGCTGCTTCATGGGGCTCATCATGAGAAACCCAGACTGGACCAGCCCAAGCGGTCGCATTGTAGATGTCTTCGAAACAACGTACCGTACCCGGGAGCCCCGCTTGTAGGGATCTCCAGGTGACTCGGGATTTTCCGGGAGCTAGTTCTCTAGCTTGTGGTTTCTTTATCTGCCTTTTAGCCATTTCATTATTTGTTGTAGTATTTTTTATTAAGCCAATAATAATCGTAGCATTTGTTAAGCTCTTACTACGCGCCATTCAGGATTAAGACCCTGAGCCCCACGTTGGACAGGGACTGTGTCCAACCCAATTAGCTTGTATCGACCCCAGTGCTTAGAACAGTGCTTGACATAGGGTAAATGCTTACCAAATACCATCATCATCATTATTCCTGGGTATTTCTGCTTCTCCTCCATCCCTCTAGATTGTGAGCTCATGGTGGGCAGGGAACATCCCTGCCACCTCTGGTGTATCGTACTCTCCCAAGCGTTCAATACAGTGCTCTGCACACAGTCAGCACTCAGTAAATGACCAGTAAATGAATAATAATAATAAATAAACTCAGTAAATAAGTGATGATTGCTCTGGTGAAGAACATCTTGGCTGTCCTCCAAGTCTCTTTTCCCTGCTTCCAACTTTTTGCCGTCTTTCACTCTGCCTCATCAACTTGGAAACAAACGTTCACTGTATACTGATGAGCTAAGTCTCTCCCTTCTTCCAGAATTTGTTTGAGAAAACATTTTCTCACGGATTTCCCGCAATTGATTCTAGTTCCTCCCCGACCGGCCAAGGGCAAAGATGGTTGGCTGGGGCTGTGACTGAAGAGCTCAAAAAGCTGTTCCTTCTAGCCAGTCAATGCTATTTATTGAGCGCTTACTGTGTGCAGAGCACAGGACTAAGCAGTTGGGCGATACGTTCCCGCCCACAGTGAGGATGCTAGAGGCAGCGTGGCTCAGTGGAAAGAGCACGGGCTTGGGAGTCAGAGGTCATGGGTTCGAATCCTGGATCTGCCACTTGTCAGCTGTGTGACTGTGGGCAAGTAACTTAACTTCTCTGTGCCTCAGTTACCTCATCTGCAAAAAGGGGATGAAGACAACCTGATTACCCTGTATCTACCCCGGCGCTTACAACAGTGCTCTGCACATAGTAAGTGCTTAACAAATACCAACACTATTCTTATTAGAGGGGGAGAGACAGACATTAATATAAATGAACAAACTACGCTACATACCCGAGTGCTGGAGATCTGAGGGAGGGGAGTGATTAAAGGGTACAGAACCAAGCACAGAGGGCAACCCGGAAGGGTGACGGAATTGGGAAAGTGACGGCGGAGTTGGAGAAGCCCTCTTGGAGCTGCTTTCTCCCTCTTGTTGTTTATCTTTTGTGTGGTTTTGGCGCTTCTTATTTTTTCATCCTTCTTTCTCTGTCGTTGCCCGTCTCATCTCCCCCTTTTGTTCTTAGATTGTGTTGCCCTCCGAGGGCCAAGGACCTGATCTGATTTTCCCCAGGGTTTTTTCCCTCCAGTGCTTAGTGCAGTGTAGGCACAGAGATAGCGCTCAGAGAAGACCATTAATGCTATTGCCCAGTCACCAATGTCTTTACTCTGTCATTCACACCTCCCTTGCACATCATCCTCTGGTGCTAGACTGAGCGCCCCTTGGGTAGGGATTGTCTCTATCTGTTGCCGAATTGTCCTTTCTGACACTTAGAACAGTGTCCTGCACACAGTAAGTGCTCAATAAATGCGATTGAATGAATGAATCTCAGAGAAGTGAGAAGGCAGGATGGGAAGAACCGGGTTTCTTTTGACAGAATGTAATGCGCTTCCGATGTTCAGGAAATGTCCTTTTGGGGATCTTATCGTATCAGTATTTATAATAGTTCTGCAAAAGAGGGTCTGAGGTCTATTTTAGACAGAGAGGTTTTAAAAGCACTTTTCTAACTGTATGAAAAGTGGGCCTGGGAGTCAGAGGGGGTCTAATCCTGACTCTGTCTTCTGTGTGACCTTGGTGGATGGGAACCACCAGAGTCTCCTGAGGAGTGAGGAGAGGTGGACTGAGTGGTTTTTTAGAATGATGATCTCGGCAGCGGCGTGAAGTAAGGACTGGAGTGGGGAGAGACAGGAGGCTGGGAGGTCAGAGAGGAGGCAGATGCGGTTGTCAAGGCAGGGTGAGATAACTGCTTGGATCGACGCGGCTCAGGTTTAGATGGAGAGGAGAGGGTGGATTTTAGTGATGTTGTGAAGATAGAACACGTGTTCTAAAAGACTTATCTTCCAATTGTCTAGTAAGGGATCTACACTCCAATCCTCCAAGTAGACAGAGCACCGTAATCAGCAGCGGCGTCACTGACAACAAGGTGATAAATTCCTGGAACAGTGAAATCTGGAAATGGCCTCTGAGCTATCATTTTTCCATTAAAGGAGACACGGATTGATTAATTGGGTGGATGGAAATTGCATGGTTAACTTGAAGGAAGGGCCACACCTCCCTGCCTCCTCCTCCTCATCAACAGTGGTATTTATTGAGCATCTATTGTGTGCACAGCACTGTACTAACCACGGAAGAATACAATGCAATGGAGTTGGGTTCCCTGCCTGCACCGAGTTTACAGTCTAGAGGGGGACTGCATCCTAACTGGTCTGTGACCAAGTCAGTTGTTGGAAAGTTTCTCAGGAAGAGGGCAGTAAGGTTGAGGCACGTCAGGCTTAGTACCCAGAGCACGGAAGCCAAATGGGGGAGAAGGATTGATCACTGACTTTGTGACATCACAGGCATCAGAATATCTTGCCGGGTTCTCCGGAGGGCCTTGTCCACGCTCGTGCCCATCGTATGTGATTTTCCCTCGTTCGCAAAGAAAACAGTTCTGCCGTTTTCATCTGTCAATGAGCGATTCACTTCAGGGCAGATCAGGGAGGTGCTGGACCGGTTGTCGAGAGGGGAAGGAGGAGGGGCAAGCTTAGGGAAGGAGAAGGAAGACATCTAGAACCCTGGAAGGAAGAATTCCAGGCCGCGGTTTTCCTTCACCGTCACTGAGCGGGCCGCCTGACTCAGCTCCGGGCCTCGCGTGGCCCTCCGGCCGGCACCTCTGCCGGGGCAGGCCGACGGCCGAATCGGAGCCGTGTGGGCCGGGGGGGACCTTAAGGAAGCCAAGCCTTTCTTCGGCGGGCGGGGAAAGGGAGATCGGCCTGGTGGGAGACTGGCTGGGAGTAGGAAGCAGGGGGAGGGGATCGTTCCCACCGGGAAGCATTGTGACATGGGCGGAAGGTGAGGGGAGGGCGGACGAGGGGTCTTAAGCCACATTTCCCTTCGGGGGGTCGGAGGGAATGGAGGAAGAGGAGGAGGAAGAGGAGCAGCCACCTAGGGGCCACGACACCCCGGAGGCCCAGCGGTGCCCGAGCGAGTCCCAGGACGGCTTGGATGGATTAGACCGGGAGACCAAAATCCAGCTGGCGAAGGAGATCGTGGAGCAAGAGCGATGCCTGGTGCTGAGCAGCTTCACCCAAGCTCTCTTCCTGAAGCTGCACGAGATCTGCGGCAACTCTGAGGCGGCCGCCGTGGCCCCCGTCCCCTCGCCGGCCACGCGACACATCTTTCTGCTGTGCCGGACGTCCAGCCTGCAGGACCAGCGACGGCGGCTGCAGGAGCGGCTGAGCGAGCTGCAGCGGGGGAGCCGGAACGCGCCCGCCGCCCTCATCGCCATCCTCGTGCGCCCGTCCAGCCCCGCCGAGGCCGACGAGGCCCAGCGGCTGCTGCTGCGGCTGCTCGGCGAACCCTGCTGCCGGGAGCCCCCCGGTCCGGCCCCGGACCTCAGCGGCGGTGCCGAGCTGGACTCCGTCAGGATGGAGATGGAGGCGTTTGTCCCGGACGAGCCCCGCGGGGCCCTGCACATCATGAAGGCCGCCTGCCGGACCATGCGGGTGCCCCGGGACGGGCGGCCGTCTGACCCCAAGGAAGAGGAGTCTGGTGAGGGCCGGGCCAGCGGCCATGAGATGCGGGGGGCGCTTCAGGAGCCGAGGGGGGAACTGGGCCCTCTGGTCGATTTTTTGAAGGCCACGAACGTGTGAGACCTAGGCAACCGAGCAGGGCCTTGGGGGAAGTGCCGTCTTAAACCCGTCCGAAGGGGGAGGCCAGAGTCACTTGAGAGAAGGGTCCCAAGTCTTGAGGCCAGGGGTCACGACTACCAGCTGGGTTGCATTGCACCCTCCCGAGCACTTAGGGCAAGAGAATAATAATAATAATAATGGTATTTGTTAAGTGCTTACTATGTGCTGAGCACTGTTCTAAGCGCTGGGGTAGATAGAGGGTAATCAGGTTGTCTCACGTGGGGCTCTCATTTTTTAATCCCCATTTTTACAGATGAGGTCACTGAGGCCCAGTTAAGTGACTTGCCCAAGGTCCCACAGCAGACAAGTGGCAGAGCCGGGATTAGAACCCACGACCTGTGACTCCCAAGCCCGGGCTCTTTCCACTAAGCCACGCTGCTTCTCTGATGTTGCACTAAAGGGGGGGTGCTTTCTCAGCTGCCTGATGGGAGCTTGGGGTACGACCTAAATTGTAAGGCCCGACCCCTTCCTGGGAACTCGTTGAGCTTTGGAATATTACAGTTCTGGCATTTCCAGAATGTACTTTTTTTTAATTGCCTGGAGCTAGGTCTGCTGCGGATTTTAAAGCTGGGCCGAGACTCTCTGAACCTTCAACCGTTTGATTAATTGATGGACGGGCTCTTTCCAGTAAGCCACGCTGCATAGGGCTTCTGGGCCTTTACGGAGCAGCACGTGGAGAAGGTTTTTCTGCAACTGACCGGTTTTATAAAGGCGCTTATTTAATGGAGTAAACAGCGACTACGTTAACACGCGTCAACCTTTGCTTTGCTTTTCCTGACCTCCGTCTCCCTTTTCTGTATCCCCTAGATCAGAGGTTGTCAGAGGACACAGAACCCCCGGGAATACTTCAAAGACTTCAGAGCACTATAGGCTGCACAGGTCTCACGACAGACAAATAACTAATAAACAGGAGCTCCGTGGGCCCAGCGAGAAGCAGAAGCGGCACCAGGGCAGGGTGGCTGATAGGAGAGCGTGGAGATGAGGAGTGGCTTTCTTTGGTTTCCCGCTGTGGCAGCCGCCGCTTCGGGTGCTGTGGTTGCTGCAGCTGTGCACCGTTGCTATTCTACCCCGCTGGGAGGAGGGATTGGCTTGAATATTTCTGTGACGGAGTGGAAGTGTGTGTCGTGGAGAGGCGGAGGCGGGCCTGGACATCGGCCCTCTCGACGTGGGGAAGGGATTGGTGAGGCGGTACTTCGTCGGAAATCTTAACCCTGAAAGTGGTTTCTAAAAAAGGTGGAAAACCTCCTTCTAAATCATTCCTTTCCTAAAGAAGGTGGAAAACCCTCTTCTCAATCTTTCCTTTCCTAAAGAGAGACTCTTCAAAGGAGACCCCTTGACTTTGCTCATAAATAGTCATAGATTTGAAAGGCTTTAAATAATTTCAGTTTGAAATCTAACTCTTCAAGTATCTTGCCCTGACGTAGTTCTCGCTCTGAGTTGTCATCAGCCCTCACGTTGTCTCATGCTCTCCTTGCGTACCGTGTTTCTTTCTCTTGTAACCGGCTTTTTCCGCACATCTTGTTCATGCTTGTTGCTCTGTTCTTCTCGGGTAGAAACACATGTAAATATGTTCTATTCCTTCTCTAGAAGGGACCTTTTGCCATTTGAACCTTGTCAAATTCTGGTGTCACCTCCCGCACCCCAACCCCTTCTGCACCCCAGTCCCTCACCCCAAACCCTCCCACACCGCATGTTCAAACAAGTCGATTTCTACTGACTAAGGCGTCAGTATCGCTTGACCTACTGACTTAACCGTTAATGGGCAGTTGGTATTTTTGATGTTTCACATTTTCTCTCTCTCCCTATTAATTTATAACCAGTATATTGTATATCTCATGTGGCTTTAATAATAATCATAATAATAATCATGGTATTTGTTAAGCGCTTACTTTGTGCACAAAGCGTTTACTTTAAGCACTGGGGTGGATATAAACAAATCAGGTTTTATAATAATAATAATGTTGGTATTTGTTAAGCGCTTACTATGTGCCGAGCACTGTTCTAAGCGCTGGGGTAGACATAGGGGAATCAGGTTGTCCCACGTGGGGCTCACAGTCTTAATCCCCATTTTACAGATGGGGGAACTGAGGCACAGAGAAGTTAAGTGACTTGCCCACAGTCACACCTCTCCCTACTTAAGTGACCCTCATATAATTGCACTAACATGTCTAAGCTAAAGGTATTAGGAACCAAGGCACAGTTAACTCTGGAAAGTATCCCATCTTTTGCAATTAATGAGTAAATAGAATTCTCTGATGCCTACCCAACAGAATCAAGTTTTAATGTGTTAAAACTCAATATATCATCTCTGCAAAAAAAAACCCTCCCATTTTTATGTCGTCGTAATTTTTTTTCAGAACATCTATTTTTGTGAGAGAGATGCAAGTTAGTAGAAAAAACCTGCCATCTTCTAAGTAGAATCTGTCATTATAAATGGCTTACCTGGAGCAGAACACACCTTCATATTGGCTAGGTTTGTTTAAAAAAATAACCCCTGCAATTATGGAAGTATGTCTTACAAATTTTAACTGAAATTTGGTTATCGGGTTTTCAGATCAGCATGTGCAGAGAATAATCATCTAACTCTGTTATATTGTACTCTCCTAAGCACTTTGTTCAGTTCTCTGCCCACAGTAACCATTCAATAAATATCACCGATGATGATGGTAATAAACAAGCAAGGGTTGAAGTCGTCTCTGTTGAGCACAGGGACTGTGTCTAACCTGATTAGTTTGGATTCATTCATGCATTCATTCAATAGTATTTATTGAGCGCTTACTATGTGCAGAGCACTGTACTAAGCGCTTGGGATGAACAAGTCGGCAACAGATAGAGACAATCCCTGCCGTTTGACGGGCTTACAGTCTAATCGGGGGAGACGGACAGACAAGAACAATGGCAATAAATAGAGTCAAGGGGAAGAACATCTTGTAAAAACAATGGCAACTAAATAGAATCAAGGCGATGTACAATTCATTAACAAAATAAATAGGGTCTACCTCAGCGCTTAGAACACATAAGCGCTTCGCTTAATAGATACTATCATCACGATTATTAAATGTCTTCTTGATCCAAATTAAGAGTGTACTTTATGACAAAGTAAAATATGACTTCATTCCTTCTGTAACCCTCCCTTGTCTTTTGGAACAGATATTTTTGTAATCTATATTTTTTGACCCATTTCTGCACCATCTATGAACATTTTTCCCTTTAGTATGATGTTATCTTTGATCTAAATGTAAATTTCTTTTTATTCAGTGGCTTCTGTTTTAATCAGTTCTTTTCAAATTTCCCATTATGTTCCTCTAGTCATCACCCCAAAGCAATATCAACTATGTACACTTCTGTACCATCTAGATCTTTCAATATCTATTGAACTCTTTTATGGAAAATCCCAGAATGTGTGCTAAGGGCTAATATGAGAAGAGAATGGCTCTGCCTGCCTCTGCCACTTGTCAGCTGTGTGACTTTGGGCAAATCACTTAAATTCTCTGTGCTTCAGTTACCTCATCTGTAAAATGGGGATTAAGTGTGAGCCTCAGGTGGGACAACCTGATTACCCTGTATCTACCCCAGCGCTTAGAACAGTGCTCTGCACATAGTAAGCGCTTAACAAATACCAACATTATTATTAGAGTAGATAAGTAGGAAGGAGAGAGCTGATTGAGTGCCTTAGGAGTTTGATTAGGATTAGTAATTTCTGCTCGATCCATATTGAAATGGGTAATAAATGGAAATTTGAAAGGAGTGGGGAGAGGTGCAGAACGATAATTTTGAAAAATGGTCCGGGTGGCAATGGGATGTATGGATTAGAGAGAGATGAGATTGGAGGCGGGGAGGTGAGCGGAGAAGCTGACGCAGTAATCCTTTTCCGCATTTCCTCCTGCCTTCAGAACGTCTGTACTTGGATGTCCCCCCGATACCTCCAACTTAACATGTCTAAAATAACTCCTCATCTTGCCGCCAAGATCTTGTTCTCCCCCTGTTGTTCTTCGGCCTTCTTCTTCGTATTCGACAGACACTCTCCGCACCTTATTAAAGGCATGTCTCTTCCAAAGACCTTCCCCGACTAGACACTCATTTTTTCTTTTTCCACTCCCTTCTGTGTTGCCCTTAAACTTGGATTTGCTCCCCTTATCCACCCCTACCTCAACCTCATAGCACTTACAGACAGATCCGTAACTTATTTATTTATATTAGTGTCTTTCTCTCCCTCTAGACTGAAAGCCCATTGTGGACAGGGAACGTGTCTGCAAACTCTGTTATATTGTACTTTCCCAAGTGCTTAGGGCAATTTCTTCCTTCTCCTCGGAGCTTCCTACTCTGTGCTTAGGACAGTGTCCTGCACGGAGTAGGCTTTCAGGAAATCTGAGTGATCAAACTGGGATATGACAAGCTCATGGACCAGCTGGGTGGCCATTTTGGGGAGAGAGGAAGGGGTGGAGCCTGGAAATGTTGTGGAGGAAGAGGCACCGGGATATGGTGACTGAATGTGGGATTGAAAGAGAGGCAGGATTCAGGGGATCATGCCCAAGTTGAGAGCTCCAAAGATGGGGAGGATGGTGGTGGTATCAATTGTGATGAGTAGAATTAAGGAGAGGAAAGAACATGGGAAGTAAGAGTCAATTTGGGGCGTGTTGAGTTTGAGGTGCCTGTGAAACATCAGATGCCCTGGAGGCAAAGGGAATGATAGTGCAGAGGAAATGAGGGATCAGACCTAGTGAGGTAGATTTTGGAGTCATCTGCATCGAGATGGTTGTGGAAGCCATAGAAGTGGATGAGCTCTCCAAGCAAGAGCAGCTTGACCTAGAGGCAAGAGCCCAGGCCTGGGAGTCAGAAGACCTGAGTTCTAATCCCAACTATTCTTCTGCGTGACCTTGGGTGAGTCACTTAACTTCTCTGTGCCTCAGTTACATCATCTATGGAATGGGGATTAAGACTATGAGCCCCATGTGGGACAGGGAGTGTCATTAGCTTGTGTCTACCCTTTAGTACAGTGCCTAGAACATAGTAAGCACTTAAGTACCATTAAATAAAAAGCATTTATTTATGTTGGGCGGCAATGGTGAAACCGATTGGGTATCTGAAACTTAAGTGGCACCTGTGGAAAATCCAGGACTCCCAGCCAGAGAGATGATTGGCCAGTACAGTTGCTCTGTTGACCTTCAGTATGGTCTCCTGCTAGTTGCCATATTGGTACCACACTCTGTCAGTCTCTCAGAGGACTTATTGCTACCTGGGTAGCAGAATAATAATAATAATAATAATGTTGGTATTTGTTAAGCGCTTACTATGTGCCGAGCACTGTTCTAAGCACCGGGGTAGATTCAGGGTAATCAGGTTGTCCCACTTGAGGCTCACAGTCTTCATCCCCATTTTACAGATGAGGGAACTGAGGCACAGAGAAGTTAAGTGACTTGCCCACAGTCACACAGCTGACAAGTGGCAGAGCCGGGGTTCGAACCTGTGACCTCGGACTCCCAAGCTCGGGCTCTTTCTACCGAGCCATGCTGCTCCTCATTCAGTCACACCCTCAACAGTGTATCACAGATGGAAATCCTTAGTTGTTGAATGCCTTGCCAGATGCAGGCTTCAAACTCGTGGTCAATCTGTAAAGTGCTGATTTTGAAAAGACGTTCCTTATTATTTGTCAATTTTAGGGGCTTGTTTCCAGAGAGAAGTCATCTCTATGGAGTAGTTTCCATACGACTATTTCAACAACTTTCAGTCATGCTTTTAGACCATCGATCGGATATAATTTGCAAGTCCATTATATCCAGCACAGCAATAGCAGGTTTTTCCCAAATCCAAAACATCTTGACGGGGTATTTTTGTCATCGATGCCTTCTGTCGTATGTTCGTTCCATCTCGTTCTATTTCTGTGTCTTCTCTTTTAATCCACCTTAACTCAGTTTTGTTTTCCTTTGCCTCATAACCTTGTTTTGGCTTTTTTTCCTGGGGGCAAGGAGCACAGAGGATAAAAGTCACACAGCAAGGTCTTGGCAGAGGCCAAAAGTGAGGCCCAAACAGGAAGCGCAAGACAAAATTGTGGTCAGTGAGAGGTAGAACAATCCTGGAGTTTGTCTCACCAAGAAGCTGAGTTTGGAGGGGTTGGAAGGCTGGTCAAGCCCTCTAAGACTGTGCTTTTCCTCTTCCTCATTTTTAAGTTTGGGGTTTTTATTTCATGATCCTGTGGCCACCAGAGATCTAATAGAGCCTTCCAACTCAAAGTTAACTCCCTAGCCTATGTGGATCTTTGATAAAACTCCAGAAGCAGTAGAGCCGGAGTGTGTATAAAGAGAAATAGTTAGGGTTTATCCTGGGAAGGTTAAATATTGACACTAGCTAGTGCAGGAGGGAAGTCCACCGTTAGAGACAGGAAAAGCTGAATGGGTCATTCTGAATTCATTCATTCAGTCAGTCAATCATATTTATTGAGCACTTACTGTGTGCAGAGCAACGTACTAAGCGCTTGGGAGAGTACAATATAACAATAGAACAGACACATTCCCTGCCTAGAGTCCCTACAGCCAGAGCAGCTTCTACTGGGCCAAAATTTCCCTCTGGGTCCTTTAAATTATTTGGCCGGCTCTACATCCGTGGAGCCCCAGGGTGTTGTGAAGTCCGGGGAGGGAGAGAGGGGCATTTGCAAGGTGTTTATTAGCATTGGAGGTAAAAAAAAAAGCTCTGAGTTGCACCAACCAAGGTTGTGGAACCAATCCAGATTGTTGAGGTTGAATGCAGATCAATCATTGGTATTTATGAGGGCTTACTGTGTGCAAAGCACTGTACTAAACACTTGAGAGGACAATACAACAGAGTTGGTAGGGCACGTTCCCTGCAAAAAAAAAAGCTCTGAATTGCACCAACCAAGGTTGTGGAACCAATCCAGATTGTTGAGGTTGAATGTGGATCAATCATTGGTATTTATGAGGGCTTACTGTGTGCAAAGCACTGTACTAAACACTTAAGAGGACAATACAACAGAGTTGGTAGGGCACGTTCCCTGCCCATGACGACCTTATGGTCTCAAGGATGGTTGATTTTGCTTTCATGATCTCCAGGATGATTGCCCTAAGTCCCTTCGGGATTCAGAAGCTAACCCTTTACTAATTTTCTCCACCGGTAAGGTCTTGATCTAGGATGTGTTGGTTTTCTGAAACCTTCTCATTTTACCTCCTCTGTAGCCCCAATTAGGGAGATTTTTTTAAAACAAGAAACAAACAAAAAAGCCCACAGCTTTTAGTTGCAAAACGCTTTCACATTCCTCCTTCATTTTTGACCTCACAACTTCACTGGGAGGTCGGGAAGGGCAAATGTCATTATTAGCCAGTATTTGACCCTCCCCTTGGCATATTCCCATCTTTCTTATAGCTGCTTAATTCCAGGGTGCTGGGTACTGGGGCCTTAGAAGCAGCGTGGCTCAGTGGAAAGAGCCCGGGCTTTGGAGTCAGAGGTCATGAGTTTGAATGCCGGCTCGGCCACTTGGCAGCTGTGTGACTGTGGGCAAGTCACTTCACTTCTCTGGGCCTCAGTTACCTCATCTGTCAAATGGGGATGAAGACTGTCAAATGGGGAAGAACCGCCCCGCACGTCGTGCAGGAGGCCAGCACTCCCCGCTGCAGATGCTCACGAGAGAATGGAACGACATAGTCGGCAACATCTTGTGGAAGAGAATTTCTCCGCCACCACGCCATGCCCTCAGACCGCTCCGGCCCGGTGACTCCGATTTAGTCTGCGCTCACGGGTCACTTCCCTCCCTCTGCCATCCCTGAGGGTGGCGGGGATGGGGCTGTCGTTGAGGGACGCCACGTTGGTTGCCGTCTCTGGAAAGTTCCTCCCTACCGGAGGGGGTCCCGAGGCACCGGCCCTTTAGCCGCCTGAAACCATCCCTGCCTCAGCTTCCTTGCAGACGAGTCGGACCCTAATTGCGGGGATTCGAAGTGGGGATGGGGCATCTAAAAATCATCCGTAGCAGTAAAGACAAGGTGGGAGCTGACAGGGGCCACCGAGGGGTCTGACGTGTTCACCGCCCCGCCGGTTCCCGTCCCCCCATCCCCTTAAAGATAAAAAATCAAAACAAAACCAAAAAACCCCTTTTCTTTCTGCTCTGGTTTTTTAGGAAACCGGCTGCTGGAGGCCATGTCGTCCAAAGCTGTGGTGCTCACAGCCCTCGGAGCAGCAGCCGTGGCTGCGGGGGCCGCCGGGGCAGCCTACTACACCAGCGAGCACTAGGGGGACCGGACCCCCCCACACCCTTCCCCACCCACACCCCAAAGGTAGTAATAATAATAATAATGTTGCTATTTGTTAAGCCCTTACTATGTGCAGAGCACTGTTCTAAGCACTGGGTTAAATACAGGGTAATCAGGTTGTCCCACATGAGGCTCACGGTCTTAATCCCCATTTTACAGATGAGGTAACTGAGGCACAGAGAAGTTAAGTGACACAGTCACACAGCTGACAAGTGGCAGAGTCTGGATTTGAACCCATGACCTCTCCCAAACCCGTGCTCTTTCCACTGAGCCCTTCTCTCTCCTCTCCTGCGGAGGTTCCGGCCTCCAGCCCTCCCCACCAGCCCCTTCCCTTGGGTCCCTGTATCAGTCAGTCGGTCTAGACTGTAAGCCGGTTGCGGGTGCGGAGTGTGTCTGTTGTTATATCATACTCTCCCTAGCGCTCAGTAAAGTGCTCAGCACTGAGCAGCAGCGTTGCTTTGTGGAAAGAGCATGGGTTTGGGAGTCAGTGGTCATGGGTTCTAATCCTGGCTCCTCCACCGATCGCCTATGTGACTGGGGAAGTCACTTAACTTCTCTGGGCCTCAGTGACCTCATCTGTCAAATGGGGATTAAGACTGTGAGCCCCACGTGGGACAACCTGATTACTTTGTATCTACTGCAGCACTTCAAACAGTGCTTGGCACATTCATTCATTCAATAGTATCTATTGACCTATTACTATATGCAGAACACTGTACTAAGCGCTTGGAATTGACAATTCGGCAACAGATAGACGATCCCTGCCCAATGATGGGCTTACAGTCTAATCGGAAGCACTTAACAAATACCATTATTATTATTATTGTTGGTAAGCACTCAGTTAATATGATTGACTGGTATTTATGGAATGCTGTGTACAGAACACTGTGCTAAGCACTTGGACAAGTACAGTGCAGTAGAGTTGATTGACACAATCCTTTCCCCCAAGGACCTTGCAGTTTACAAGGGGAGACAGACATTAGAATTAATGACAGGGGAAATAGTAGATAAGGATATTCATTCATTCAATCGTATTTATTGAGCGCTTACTGTGTGCAGAGCACTGTCCTAAGCGCTTGGAAAGTACAATTCGGCAACAGATAGAGACAATCCCTGCCCAACAGTGGGCTCACAGTCTAGAAGGGGGAAACAGACAGCAGAGCCAAACAAGTAGACAGGCATCAACACTATCAAAATAGAATATAGGTATACACATCGTTAATAAAATAGAATAATATGTACAGATATACACAAGTGCTGTGGGGAGGGGAAGGGGGTAGAGCAGAGGGAGGGAGTCGGGGCGATGGGGAGGGGAGGAGGAGCAGAGGAAAAGGGGGGGCTCAGTCTGGGAAGGATATGTAGGTAAGTGCTGCGAGGCTGGGCAAAGTATCAGAGTGATTAAGGGATACCCAGCCAAGTGCATAGTTCACGTGCAGGGGAAGGAGGATAGGAAAAATGAGGGAGGGCCTCTTGAATGAGGTGTGATTTTAAGAGAAGCAGCGTGGTCTACTGGAAAAAGCACAGGCCTGGGAGTCAGAGGACCTGGGTTCTAATCCTGGCTGTCTCAAGTGCTTGCTCTCTGGCCTCGGGCAAGTCACTTATCTTCTCTGTGTCTCAGTTTCCTCATCTGTAAAATGGGGATTCAATACTTGTTCTCCCTCCGACTTAGACCGTGAGCACCATGTGGGACAAGGCTACCGGATTGACTTATCTCTACCTCAGTGCTTAGGACAGTGCTTGACATAAAGCAAGCCCCGAGTCGATGGCATCATAATAATGATTAAGACTGGAGGGTTTTTGGAGGTGGGAAATGACAGCCCGGGCTGCCCTTGGCTAGTGAGTTGTTATGGGCCCGTCGGCCTCCGTTCCTCCTCCCCCCATGGCTGGAGCACCAACGGTGGCCAGCAGACCTGGGAGCCCCACGCCCTCCACTCTCCCCACATCAAGAGACAGTGTGCTTCTGGCTTCCAGGTACCACTGGCCACCTTGACCTTCCTGGGAATCGGGTGCAGGGACAGTTTCCAGGGGTGTGAAGGTGAAACCACCTCATGTTTAGTGGCTCAATCAGTCAGTCATATTTATTGAACACTTACTTTGTACCGAGCACTGTACTAAGCAATTGGGAGAATACAATATATCAATATAACAGACACATTCCCTGTCCAGAACGAGTTGAGAGTTAATAGAAATAAATAAATAAATAGTCGGTGTCCCCAGGAATCAGCTGCAAGAGAAAGGGGAGCCCCCGGCAACCCTACATCTTGTCCTAGTGTTTTGTTTCATCTCACCATAGGGGTCCGTCACCAATCCCCGTCCCCCTTTTAATATTCAGATTGGGACCCTCCCGAAGCAAAGGGGCCATAACTAATCTCCTACTTACTAGTCTTGCACAGTGTCCTGAACTCAGGAAGTGCTTAATGATAATTGTGATATAATTAGGGTATTTGTTTCAGGGCAAGGGAGTTGGCAGGTCGCCTTCCCCTGTGGATGTGGACAGTTGCAATGTCTTCGCTTGGCTCCATTTTCCAGGGGCATTTTATAAGTGCTATTGAAAGATGGTGAGAAACCAACTGGTGCAAACCAGGTGAAGGAAGAAGCGGGACCTAGTAGATAGAGCCCAGGCCTGAAAGTCAGAAAGACCTGGATTCTAATGCCGGCTCCACCCCTTGTCTGCTGTGGGACCTTGAGCAAGTCATTTCACTTCTCGGGGCCTCACGTGTAAAATGGGGATTAAGTTCGCGAGCCCCATGTGAGACAGAACCCGTGTCCAACCTGATTTACTGTATACCCCAGTGCTTAATACAGTGCCTGGCACCCACTAAGCGCCTAACAAATGTCATTTAAAAAAGCAAAAAATAAAAACCAAAACATATCTTGATCCAGGACAGGCCCCTTCCGAGGGGATTACAGGAAGAGGTTGTCAGCGCCAGCCTCAGGGCTCTGCAGATTGAATGTCTTCCTTGCCCCCTTAGACAATAACCCTGGACCAACTAACCAGCTACCTGAGATTAGGTCCTAGACTCAATCATGCCTGAAGGTGGACATGCCCGAGGCGAAACGCTGCAGGTTGTGGGTGAGGGGGTGGTGGAGAGGGGATGGTAAGGTGGATCTGCTTCTCCAGATTTCAGCGAGGTCTTTTTCCAAAGCTCCCCCTATCCCATTCATCAGCGGGGCCCACCCAGACCTCCTTCCCCAGGCCTCCGCTTTCGGCCTCGGCGCGGCCTTTTAGCCGCAGAGCAGAATGACGCGACGGGGGGCGAGGGAGATTTGTATGGGAGGAGGGAATCGGGATGGAGACGTGGAGAGGCAGCTGTTGAGGACTCTGGAGAAGCCAGAGAGCTTTTCCTGAGGTGGGATCGTGTTGGCAGAACACTGAAGGGGGCTGCAGCTGAGGGAGGGGAAGTAAGGAAAGGAAAGATGGAGAAAAGAGGAAAGACTTCAAAATGGATCAAATAACCAGTGATGGTTATTGAGCACTTACTGTGTGCAGAAAACTAGGTGCTGAAAAGAAAACACTACAACAGAGTTGGTACACATGATCCTTGCCCACAAGGTGTTTACAGTCTAGGAAATGCATTATTCTCTGGACGAGGAATCAATCTTATCTATCGAGCATTTACTCTATACAGAGCACTGTACTAAGCACGTGGAGAGTACAATATAACAATATAAAGGACACATTTCCTGCCCACAACAAGCTTACAGTCTAGAGGAATTCAGTCATTCAATCATATTTATTGAGCACTTACTGTGTGCAGAGCACTGTACTAAGCGCTTGGGAGAGTACAGTGTAACAGTATGCTGGCACATTCCCTGCCCACAATGAGCTTATAGTCTAGAGTGGATTGGAATCATCTAGAGGAATCACAGGAAGTGAGAATCTGGAAAATGGGAGAACCTTAGAAACTCTAGGAGAAGTTGTCTGACTTCTTCTTGTTACCAGCTCACCTCTAATCTGGTGGTTTTGTTTTTCATTTTTCTTGCAGATCCGTTGTCCATCAAGGATCTCATGTGCATCAAAATAAACTCCTCCAAATCAGAATTATTTCTGTTGTGTGGTTTTACCCCGAGGCTTGGTGACTGACTACGGGAGTAGGTGTGTGAGATATTTGCTATTCACCGTGGACGAGCCTGAAGGAAACATTGCCCACATCCCGGGAGAAAGTCATAGGAAATGCTAAGCCACCCCCTGGGAGTTACCCCCATTTCCGTTGGGAGAGGCAGACCCAAGGGTTCTTAATTGTTGAAAACCAGTCCTCCTTTTCCATTCTGTTTTCCTTTCCACCTAAAACTTTATCACTCAGTTTGTTTTATGTTATTTGTTAAGTGCTTACTATGTGCCAGGCACTGTACTGAGCGCTGGGATGGATACGAGATCATCAGGTCCCACATGGTCAGGTGGCTACTTTGGTAATCTAACACCTGCCGCAGGTCAGGATCGAATGCATCCTCAAACCATCTCTCTCCCCCAGAGTCCCTTGGCCAAAGATAATGCGGATATTGTCCCTTTTAATATTTCATCCTTGTTCAGTTGGTTGGGACCAACTTCATGGTGGTGATGTGGGAAATTGCCTCCACAGCTATTAGGGCTGGATTATCACTATACTATCTAACCTTGGCTTCGCTGACACTGTCCTCTCCTGGTTCTCCTCCTATCTCTTGGGCCTCTCCTGAGTCCCTTTTGTCAGCTTCTCCTTTGCCTCACTGTCATTATTACTCATTGTCCTCAATGCATCTCTCCCCTCTCACACAACCCCAAGTATTCAATCTGTCGCTTCTTAGTATTCAATCTGTCGCTTCTTCCTTCGCAACGTTTCTAGGATCCTCCCCTTCCTCTCCTGCCAAACTTCTACCCCGCTCGTCCAAGCACTTACCGTATCCTGCCTTGCCTACTGCATCGGCCTCCTCAGTGACCTCCCTGCCTCCAGTCTCTCCCCACCCCAATCCAGACTTCACCCTGCTGCCCAGATCCTTCTTCCAAAAAGCACATGGAGTCCGCATCTCCCCACTCCTCAAAAAACTCCAGGGGTTCTCCATCCATCTCGGCATCAGACGGAAACGCCTTGCAACCCGTCTAACGCCAACCTACTCACCCTGCCTGCCTTCAGTGTGGCTGAAAAGATCTGTGAGGGACTGAAAATCCATTCGTCTTTATGCCTGTCTAATATTGCAAGGTAAACAAAGTCTTGCAGGCTCAGTCCTTTAGTGAACAAGACAGGGAATTTTGAGGGCATCGTTTTTAGCATTGGGAATGAACAGGGGAATTCCTGAAGAGGGCCATTAAAGATGCCATCAAATACTGCCTCCCATTCTTCAGGGATCAAACAATCAAATTCCCAAGCCTCTAGCTAGCGAACTTTTTTTTAAAATTTAGGATAAGGAAGCAAGTAGTACACTATCTGCAGAACTTACACTGGATATGTGTTTCTGAGATGGATTGCAGTGAGCCACATCGCTATCTCACCCTGTTGTTCTCATGGGCCAGTTGAGGTGCAGTCCGGGCTGGGAAATAAAATATTTGGGCTTCTTCCTCCACAGCAGATGATAATAATATTTGTTAAGTGCTTACTATATGCCAGGCACTGTGCTAAGCACTGGGGGAGAGATAAGGTAACTGGCTTGGATGCAGTCTCTATCCCACTTGGGACTCCCAGTCTCAATCCTCATTTTACAGATGAAGTAACTGAGGCACAGAGAAGTTCAGTGACTTGCCCAAGGTCCCAGAGCAGACAAGAGGCGGAGCTGAGATTAGAACCCAAGTCCTTCTGACTTCCAGGAAAGCCCTCCTTAAAGGCCTTCTCTCTGGATAGGGCAGGCCCCGTTTACCTCTTCCTTAACTGGAGAATTTCGATGAGAACTAGACTGAAATGGGATAGACTGAAGACACTCACCTGATCCAATTTCCCACTGCTTCATTTACACTATCACTGCTTCTTTATCAATCAGTTTGTGTTCATTTGTATATTTTAAACAAAATCCTTGGATTCCTCTGGCAAATCATTTTTTAATCTTGATTCTTTTCTCCTCCACTTTCTTCTCAGTGCCTCGTAAGTCATTTCTCTGACTGAGAATCAACTTCACTAAAGTTGATTCGCTAAAGCTGCGCATCACTGATGTGTGTATGGCTTGGGGTGGGTGCAGGTGGGAGGGGAAAGAGGGAGGAGAGGAGAGAGAAAAGAAGGAGAAAAGGAAACCCTCTTTAACCAGTTGGAGGAAGACAAGTTCTGCATTCTCTTTTCCTTCATTTCAGGAGACTGAAATAAAAATAATAATTGTGGTATTCATTAAGCGTGCACTGTGTGTCAATCACTCTACTAAGCACTGGGATAGAGTCAAGATAATCAGGTCCCACATCGTCAGAGTTTGCTGAATATGAAAAGGGAGGGTGTTCCAGGCCAGAGGCAGGACGTGGGTGAAGAGTCGGCGGTGGCGGCGAGATAGATGAGATCGAGATGCAGGGAATAGGTTGGCATTAGAAGAGTCAAGTGGGAGGGCTGGGCAGTAGTAGGAAACTAGCTGGGTAAGGTAGGAGGAGGCAGGATGATTGGATGCTTTAAAATGCTTTTAGGACCACTTCTAAACTGTTAGCTAATTGTGGGCAGGGCATGTGACTGTTTATTGATATGTAGTAATAATAATAATAATAATAATTGTGGTATTTAAGCACTTACTATGTGCTAGGCACTGTACTTAAGCACTGGGGTGGTTACAAGCAAATCAGGTCGGGCGCAGTCCCTCTCCCACGTTGGGCTCCCAGCCTCAATCCCCATTTTACAAATGAGGTAACTGAGGCCCAGAGAATAGAGAAGCAGCGTGGCTCAGTGGAAAGAGCACGGGCTTTGGAGTCAGGGCTCATGAGTTCGAATCCCAGCTCCGCCACTTGTCGGCTGTGTGACTGTGGGCAAGTCACTTAACTTCTCTGTGCTTCAGTTCCCTCACCTGTAAAATGGGGATTAAGACTGTGAGCCCCACGTGGGACAACCTGATTCCCCTTTGTCTACCCCAGCGCTTAGAACAGTGCTTGGCACATAGGAAGTGCTTAACAAATACCAACATTATTATAATTATGGTATTTGTTAAGCACTTACTATGTGCCAAGTACTGTTCTAAGCACTGGGGGAGATACAAGGTGGTCAGGTTGTTCCAAGTGGGGCTCACAGATGTAATCCCCGTTTTACAGACGGGGTAACTGAGGCACAGAGAAGTGAAGTGAGTTGCCCAAAGTCACACAGCTGACAGGTGGCGGAGCTGGAATTAGAACCCTCGACCTCTGACTCCCAAGCCCGGGGTCTTTCCACTAAGGCACGAAGTGACTAGCCCAAGGTCACACTGCAGGCAAGTGGCAGAACTGGGATCATTATTATTATATTGTACTCTCCCAAGCTCTTAATACAGTGCTCTGCACACAATGAGTGCTCAATAAATGCGACTGGCTGACTGACTGACTCCCACCCTCCCTAGTTTGGGCCTTTCGGTTGGGCTACAGAAATGCTAATGCAACCGCAGGAAAGAAAAGGCCCTCCAGTGAGCGGAAGCTTTTGGAATCAAGGCAGCATGTTTATCTCGTGAGCAGCCATCTCCCTGGGAACAGCTAGGGGAGAGGTGAGCCACACATAGGAGAAGCAGTGTGGCTCAGTGGAAAGAGCACGGGCTTTGGAGTCAGAGGTCATGGGTTCGAATCCCAGCTCTGCTACTTGTCAGCTGTGTGACTGTGGGCAAATCACTTAACTTCTCTGGGCCTTAGTTACCTCATCTGTAAAATGGGGATTAAGACTGTGAGCCCCACGTGGGGCAACCTGATTCCCTTGTGTCTACCCCAGCGCTTAGAACAGTGCTCTGCACATAGTAAGCGCTTAACAAATACCAACATTATTATTTCTGGATCCCCAGCTAGCTCTCCACAGCTTGCCAGACTCCACTCCGCCTCTCCTGCCGCCGCTGGATGGATTGATTGATGTCCTTGCTTCTCCCTTTCCTGTTTGCTTTCCCCCCTGAGGATGTCAATACACCCGGGCTTGGGGATGCGGCCTTTCAAAACTTCTCATTTTCTGTTATAACCAGATGCAGTGATCAGGTAGAGAGCCAGCTCTGAGATAACAGCGGAATCATCTAACACCCCTTCGATCTGTTAGAAAAACCAATCCAGAGACCTGAATTGTCTTAAAGGTGGCAGGGGACACGGGATGGGACGTTCGGGCCAATGATCTGAAGGACAGAGAGAGGAAGGTCCCCCAGTGATAGTGGTAGTAATGTGGCTTAGTGGAAAGAGCACAGGCTTGGGAGTCAGAGGTCATAGGTTCGAATCCCAGCCCTGCCACAATAATCATAATAATAATGGCATTTGTTGAGCAATTACTATGTGCAAAACACTGTTCTAAGCGCTGGGGGGGCCGGTACAAGGTAATCAGGCTGTCCCACGTGGGGCTCACTGTCTTAATCCCCATTCTTACAGATGAGGTAACTAAGGCACAGAGAAGTTAAGTGACTTGCCCAAAGTCACACAGCTGACCAGTGGCAGTTCCAGGATTAGAACCCGTGACCTCTGACTCCCAAGCCCGGGCTTTTTCCACTGAGCCACGCTGCTTCTCTAACACTTGTCAGGTGTGTGGCTTTGGGCAAGTCATTTAACTTCAGTGGGCCTCAGTTCTTGCATCTATAAATTGGGGATTAAGACTGCGAGCGCTATGTGGGACAACCTCATAACCTTGTATCTACCCCAGTGTATAGAAGAGTGCTTGGTACAGTAAGTGCTTAACAGATATCATCATTATTAATAAACAGTGCTCTGTGCATAGGAAGCCCTCAATAAATGCCAGTGAGTGATTGATTAGTTTTTCCTAGGGGTTTACAGTGTGCAGAGCAGTGTACTAAGCTCTGGGAAAGAACACACAGGTGGGATTTAGTCACCATCCCTTTCCCAGGCCCGAGATAATGCCTAATTCAGGATTTGGGTCCTGATCGATCAATCGATCCATGGGATTTATTGAGATCTTACTATGTGCAGGGCATCATATTAAGTGCTTGGGATATCACGGTACAACAGAATTAATTTCCCTACCCATAACGAGCTTACAGTCTAGAGGAGGAGACAGACATTAATATAAAGATAATTGTAATGTAAATTGCAGAGCCCCAGATGGTGGGAAGGTTCTGTGAGATTGGAAGAATAATTGATCCCTTTGTCTGGGAATAATCTCCTCTGGCCCACCCTAGTCTCTGCCATTTCCTTCCCCTCCCTTGAGGCAGGCTTAAACCTCATCCCTCCCCGACAACATAAGGCCTTCAAGGCCGAATGGCCTCAGCTCAACACCAAGCCTGTAATATTGCTGGCTTCGGGCCTAAAGTACGCCTTAGTTCCTGCCTACCTTTGCCTCTCTTTTCCCATGTTTGCATCTCGTCTGGCTGTTGACTTTAAAATGTAAGTCAAACGGACCATATCTCAAATATAGATCTGGGGACCCTGTGGGCTCTGGGGACGAGGGCATAGGCCGATAAACTTTTGTGGTCCCCACAAGTCAAACAGTTGTCAAAGTGTTGTTCTCCCAGGCAACTGCAGGGCTCAACCGATCAATCAATTGATAGTATTTACTGAGCACTTTCTGTTTGCAGAGCACTATACCAGTCAGTCAGTCGTATTTATCATTCATTCATTCATTCATTCAATAGTATTTATTGAGTGCTTACTATGTGCAGAGCACTGTACTAAGCGCTTGGAATGAGCAAGTCGGCAACAGATAGAGACAATCCCTGCCTAGTGAAGGGCTCACAGTCTAATCTGGGGAGACAGCAGAGCAAAACAGAACAAAACAAAAACAAGACAACATCATCAAGATAAATAGAATCAAGGGGATGTACACCTCATTAACAAAATAAATAGGGTAATAAATAATATATACAAATGAGCACAGTGCTGAGGGGAAGAGAAGGGGGAGGCGCACAGTGGGGGAGAGTTGGAGGAGCAGAGGGAAAGGGGGCTCAGCAGAGGGGAAGAGGGAAGGGGAAGAGCAGCGTGGCTCAGTGGAAAGAGCCTGGGCTTTGGAGTCAGAGCTCATGAGTTCGAATCCCAGCTCTGCCACCTGTCAGCTGTGTGACTGTGGGCAAGTCACTTAACTTCTCTGTGCCTCAGTTACCTCATCTGTAAAATGAGGATGAAGACTGTGAGCCCCACGTGGGACAACCTGATTCCCCTGTGTCTACCCCAGCGCTTAGAACAGTGCTCTGCACATAGTAAGCGCTTAACAAATACCAATATTATTATTATTATTAGGAGCAGAGGATGGGGGGGGTCAAGCACTTACTATGTGCAGAGCGCTGTACTAAGCACTACGGAGAATACAATATAACATAGTCCCATTCCCTGCCCTAAACAAGCTTAAAGTCTAGAGGGAGACAGACATTAATATAAATAAATAAATCTATTACAGATCTTTACATAAGTGCTGTGGGACTGGGAGGGGGATGAATAAAGGGAGCGAGTCAGGGCGACGCCGAAGGGAGCGGGAGAAGAGGAAAGGTGGGCTTAGTCTGGGAAGGCCTCTTGGAGGAGATGGGCCTTCAATAAGGGTTTGAAGGGGAGGGAAAATAATTGTCTGGTATGGGGAGGTAGAGCGTTCCAGGCCAGAGGCAGAATGTGAGTGAGAGGTCGGCGGCGAGATAGGCGAGATCGAGGTACAGTGAGAAGGTCGGCATTAGGGGAGTAGAGTGTGTGGGCTGGCTGGGAGTAGGAGAGTAGGGAGGTGAAGAAGGAGGGGGCAAGGGGACCGAATGCTTTAAAGTCGGTTGTATGGAGTCTCTGTTTAATGCGGCAGTGGATGGGCAGCCACTGGAGGTTCTTGAGGAGTGGGGAAACATGATCTGAACTTTTCTGTAGAAAAATGATCCAGGCAGCCGAGTGAAGTGTGGACTGGAATGAGGAAAGACAGAAGACTGGGAGGTCAGCATGTGCTTATTAAGGGGCTCTGTGACATACGAATGAAGCCCCAGCTCCCCGGGTGGCTCAGGAGGGGAGAAGGATGACTCTGAACGGTAATTATGACATATGTCTAGAATCTGCCACAGAAACAATCAAACAAAAAAAGGCTCCCCGCCCACCAGGATCACAAGATCTAAAGAGACAGACAGACATAAATACATTTACAAATAGCGGCAGCAGTAGGAAGAGCAAGGATCAAATGCCAGGATGAAATAGCTGAAGAGCCAGAGTAAATAATCCATGACGGTGATAGTCTCCTGCTGAGAGTGAACCTCAGTCCATAGATTTTGAGACTGAGAGTCTCTGCAGAGGAATTAAGAAGCAGTATGTACAGTGGAAAGAGCATAGACTTGGGTTCTAATTCTGGCTCCGCCACTGTCTGCTGTGTGAGCTTTGACAAGTGACTTGACTGCTCTATGCCTCGGTTATCTCATCTCTAAAATGGAGATTGTCTGTGAGCCCTATGTGGGAAAGGGACAGTGTCCAACCTGATGATCCTGTATCGATCCTGGTGTTTAGCCTGGTGCCTGGCACAGAGTAAGTGCTTAACAAATACCATTTTGGAAAAAAAAAAAAAAGGAATTGATTCCAGTGCTAGAATATCTGTAATTGTAATGATATCTGTAGTTGATATCCGCTCCCCCATTAGATTGTAAGCGGGGATCGTGTCTTCCCAATTGTATCGTACTCTCCCAAGTACTTAATAAAGCAGCATGGCCTGGTGGATAGAGCACGGGCCTGAAAGTCAGCAGGTCGTGGGTTCTAATGCTGTCACCGCCACGTGTCTGCTCTGTGACCTTAAATTCCCTCATCTGTAAAATGGGGATTAGGACTGTGAGCCCTAGGTGGAACAGGGTCGATGTCCAACCTCTAGAGAAGCAGCGTGGCTCAGTGGAAAGAGCCCGGGCTTGGGAGTGAGAGATCATTGGTTCGAATCCCAGCTCTGCCACGTGTCAGCTGTGTGACTGTGGGCAAGTCACTTCACTTCTCTGGGCCTCAGTTACCTCATCTGTAAAATGGGGATGAAGACTGTGAGCCTCACAGAGGACAACCTGATTACCCTGTATCTACCCCAGCGCTTAGAACAGTGCTCTGCACATAGTAAGCGCTTAACAAATACCAACATTATTACCCTAGTGCCTGAAACAGTGCCCGGCACATAATGCTTAACAAATCCCGTAATTATTATTATTATTATTCTCTGCACATTGCAAGTGCGCAATAAATTCCACTGATTGATTAATGGTCGAGGGCCAACAGATATAAGATGGAGCGTGGCTCAGTGAAAAGAGCCCGGGCTTTGGAGTCAGAGGTCATGAGTTCGAATCCCGGCTCTGCCACTTGTCAGCTGTGTGACTGTGGGCATGTCACTTCACTTCTCTGTGCCTCAGTTCCCTCGTCTGTTAAATGGGGATGAAGACTGTGAGCCCCACGTGGGACAACCTGATTCCCCTGTGTCTACCCCAGCGCTTAGAACAGTGCTCTGCACATAGTAAGCGCTTAACAAATACCAACATTATTAGTGTTGGTGGAGGGCTTTAGTGTCCGTGGTATGCAGAGGAAGATGAGGAGTCAGGGTTCATGAGTTCGAATCCCGGCTCTGCCACCTGTCAGCTGTGTGACTGTGGGCAAGTCACTTAACTTCTCTGTGCCTCAATTCCCTCATCTGTAAAATGGGGATTGAGACTGTGAGCCCCAGGTGGGACAACCTGATTCCCCTGTGTCTACCCCAGCGCTTAGAACAGTGCTCGGCACATAGTAAGCGCTTAACAAATACCAACATTATTATTATTATTATGAGTAGCCCCTGTTGATTTTGGAGGAGTGGAGAGGCCCGTGCCAAACGGTGTTTCCACAAGGTCATCTGGGCAGCAGCAGGGTTGTGAGGAGGCCACTCCCTCTTCCCACCCTCAACCATTTTTGTCCAAAGCGTGCTAGCGAAGAAGCATAGCAGGCTCAGCCCTGGCCCGCCACCGAGACGGGTTCTTTATGGACATGAGGCATCTATGGGGTGTGGTGGGCCACTCCCATCTCAATACTATGCCCCCTACTCTCCGCGCCCAGCGCGGAGGAAGGACTTTTTTTACTCCCCCAACAGCACAAGAAGTAGCTAAACCCTGCAAGAATCAGAACCCATAGTGCTGCGACTTGATGAGCCTCCCTGCCTCAAGGACTAAGTATAGCGAAATATGGCACATGCAGCTAAATGTGCCCACGGGGACACCGGCGCATAGGAGGAGCTCAGATTATCGGTGATCCACTCTGAGAAAGTTGTTTTAGGAAATAGCGTAAAACTACACACAAATTAATAGACTCCAAATGAATCATGTAACCCCCGGGGCAGAGGGACGGGACTCTGGGCTCCTTTGACCCCAAGGGCTGATGCAGGTGTGTTGTTTTTGTATTTTGTATTTGTATGTGCCGGACACTCTTTTAGATGCCGGGGTAGATAGGAGCTAATCAGGTTAATGGGGCTCACAGTCTCAATCCCCATTTTACAGGTGAGGTAAGTGAGGCAGGGAGAAGTGTATTAATTTGCCCAAGGTCCCACAGTAGACAAGTGGCAGAAGGGGGAATTAGAATCTGGGTCCTTCTGACTTCCAGACTCGTGCTCTATCCACTAGGCTGACGATCAGTTGCCTCCTGGGGGACCGTAAAGGAGACGGACACTTCCATTCATGTAGGAAGGGCTCCGAGCCTTGCTCCGCTGAAGTCTTCTTAAACCCTCAGGCGGGGAATAAGAGATAGGGGATGCGACCTGCATAAGGGGGCGTTGATCTACTACGATGCCCAGACGCAGTCATCATCTCGACCAAGTCCTAGGAGAAGGGGTTGAACTAGGAGGCATCATGGTGCCGTGTCCTCTGTGATTGACCCCTCCCGGTCGTATTGACACGCTCTGACCTCGGCCTGGGTCCCGCCCTCCAGTCTCTCTCCACTCCCCACCCCCACAGGCCAATATGATTCCAGAGGAAGAAACCACAGGCCAGAGACCCCCTACCCCGAGCCTGGACAGCTGCAGGGTCAAGGGGCAGAGGCTGCCCAACAGCCCCCTCCAGTAGGGTGGGAACCAGGCTCACAAACTTCCCCAGCACAGGGGGAGCGGGGTCATGGACAGTACCAACTCCCTTACCCGACACCACCCCCCCGGGCACAAGATCGTTCGACTTCATAATTTAAACTATGAAGATCGATCGGGAGCCGATATGAACCGCTCGTTTATGGGGTCCTCTTGAAGGAGTTCACCTGAATTAGCGTGTCGTAGCACAGAATGCGTCGATCCTTCGCGACACCCTTGGCAACAGTTGCCCTCTGTGCCTCTGAGGGGAGAAATCACTCCGGGGTCGGAGGAATGATCTTCGGTCGGTGATAGGATATTGATCGAGTGCCCTTCGGAAGGGGGTGTTTGTTTGGAGATAAAATGGACAAATGTGAACCACTTTCTTCTTTTAATCTCTTAATTTTTAATATTTTTTGTAGTGCTAGGGGATGGATAGTCACTTAATCCCAGAAGATTTCCTGAGGGATGTAGGTTTTGAGATGGGTTTTGAATAAGAGGAAGGGGGAAGACTGAAACAAAGCAAGTGGGAGTCAATTTCTGGTTACTCAGTTAAAATATCAAACAAACCAACCCAGATCTCACGGGTTGGCAGTGGTTTCTGCCGGGAAAACACAAAGCTTTAGCTAAGGGGAACCCTTTGGCCCTGTTCCTATTAACCCTGGAAATCTTTTCTGCCCAGCCAGGGAGAGCTAATCAAGGAAGCCAAATGGTCTTAGTGGAAAGAGCCCGGGCCTGGGAATCAGAGGACCTGGGTTCCAATCCCCGCTCTGCCACTTGCCCGCTGCCTGACCTTGGGCGAGTCGCTTCGCTTCTCTCAGTTGCCTCATTGGCAAAATAGGGATTCAGTACCTGTTCTCCCTCGTACTTAGCCTCATGTGGGACCTAATCGTCTCGTATTTATCCCAGAGCTCAGTTCAGTGCTTGGCATATTGGAAGTGCTTAAGGAGTAGCACAATTATTATTAACGAGCCCTGTTTCACTCCCTTTAGGAGAATCCTGTCAGAGCCTTAATGTCCATTCGGGTTTAATAATGTGACTATGTGTCAAGCACTGTTCTCAAGCGAGCCCAGTGGGGGGGGGGGTGCGGGGGGGGGGAGGCCATCCGCTTGAAATCTACAACAGGAATTCCAAGGGAAGAAGAAAGGCTTCTCTGCTGCATTCACAGCCATCTCAGGTCAACAAGAACTCATTGATGAAAGACATACACTGACACACCCCAAGAGGAGGAAGTAGATTTGTGAATCACAGTCCCCCATGGGGGCTTGTTGCTGTTGAGGACATGGTGAAGGCGGAATAACTTTTTGAACTTTGCCCTCACTTTGCTCATGGTTCCTAATGTTCATCGGGAACCGAACTTCTCAGAACTCCCCCAGGATATCTCCAACTTCCCCGGCTTCCCAGGAGAGACAGAAGATGGAGGTGACGGTCCATTCCGCATTGTTCACTTTTGCTCCTCTCTGCTTGTATTTCCCCCTGATAGAGGTTTTCCACTCCGGTGAATCTGGAGAAGGAAATAAATGTGTTTTACAAACTCTAATTTCACTCGGAGAACTCCCACATTCCTGCTGGAAACAACGGCGACAGTAAAAGCCGCACCCGCTTTTATTGTATTATCGGAGGGTGGGGAGTGGGAAGAGCATTTCCTTAGTATTTCATTTGAATTTTTTTCTTTTATGCTGTTTCAGGTTTTCCTTAATAACAGACCCAAATCCTTGGGTTCTAAATAAGATAGATAAAGAAAAACCTTACGACCCTGGACTCCAAGCTTTGTTTAACATTCTTTCCCCTGTTCTCTTCCCTTTCCAACCTTCCCAAATTGAATTGCTCTGGACTTTGCTGCCTGGGTTTTGAAGAATCGGGATTAAACAGCACAAGAGGTAGAGGAAGATTGGATGGGTTCTAGAATATCTAGAGCACTGCAGTAAAAAACAAACAAAACTATGAAAAATAAACCAGATTTCACCTCTGTTTGTCACAGCTCCCCCTACCCTCATGAGTAGTAGTCAAATGAATGAAATCAGCTTTATTTTCTTTAGACTTGGTTGGTATAAAATGATAATAATAATTGTGGTATTTGTTAAGTCCGTACAGTGTGCCAGGCACTGTACTAAATGCTTGAGGAAGATCCAAGCTAATCAGGTTGAACAAAGTTCCTGTCCCACATGAGGATCATGGTCAATCCCCATTTCTCAGATGAGGTAACTGAGGCACCGTGAAGTGACTTGTCCCAGGTCACGCAGCAGGTAAGCGGCAGAGCCAGATTTAGAACCCAGGTCCTTCTGACTCCCAGATCCATGCTACCTTTCTATTAAGCCATGCTGCTTCTCCCCGACTTCTCCAGTGTAATCTCCCTCACCCCTTCAGGAGCAGTTGCTGAGAGGCTACTTCCAAAGCTGGAATGGAGAGTCATGGATGTCAGGGCAGGCCTAAATGTAGGGAAGGGAACTAGAATCCAGCAATATCAGCCAATAAATGATATTTATTGAGCACTTTCTGTGCTCAGAGCACTTTACCAAGCACTTGGTACGTAGACAGAATGCCTGCCTGCGGGCAAGAGAAGCAACCGAACGTGGGGTTGAAGACCTAAATGCTTCTGGGGTATGGACTCTAGTACATGGATGATGATGCAGAAGGGGTGGTGGGAAATGGGCTGGGGAGATGAGAGATTAATCGGGGAAGACTTCCTGGAGGAGATGTCATTTTAGTAGCGTTTTGAAGATGGAGAGAATATTGGTTTGCCAGAGGGGAGAAGGGAGGGAGTTCCAGAGAGAAGGGAGGGTGTGGGCAAGAAGTTAATGACAAGAGAGATGAGAGTGAGAAGCTGCGAGTAGGTTGGCGTTAGAGGAATCAGAGGGGTAGGTCGGGTTGCAGATGGATCGTTTTGAGAAGCAAGGAGGGTTTTGAGAAGCAAGGAGTTGTGCTCAGATCGATGTTCTCGAAAAATGCTCATCAGAGTGAGCTATGGATGGGAGAGGCTAGAGGCAGGGAGGTCAGCGAGGACGTCGCTGGAGTAATCAAGGCAGAAATGTCAGCGTGGCATAGTGGCTAGAGCACGGGCCTGGAAGTCAGAAGGTCATGGGTTCTAATCCCGGCTCTGCCCCGTCTGCTGTGTGAGCTTGGGTAAGTCACTTCACTTCTCTGGGCCTCAGTTACCTCATCTGTAAGATGGGGATTGAGACCGAGCCCCACGAGGGACAGGGACTTGGTCCAACCCGATCTGCTTGAATCCACCCCAGCGCTTAGTACAGTGCCTGGCACATAGGCGCTTAACAAATACCATAATTATTATTATTATTATTAAATGTGACAGTGCAGTGGCAACAAAGCAGGTTTCTCAGTGACGTCGTTTCGTTTGGCAAGAAGACATTTTTCGAGAAGCGGCGTGGCCTAGTAGGAAGAATAGAGGTTGGGGAATCAGGAGACCTGGGTTCTAATCCCAGGTCCGCCACTAGCCCGGTGTGTGACCCTGGGCAAGTCACTTAACTTCTCTGAGCTCCCGTTTCCTCTTCTGTAAAAATGGGAATGAGATACCTGTTCTCCTTCTGCTTTAGATGGTGAGCCCTTGAGGGCCACGGTACTACGTCCCGTCTCCTTATGTTGTATCTGCCCCAGTGTCTCGGGTACAGTGTTTGGCACAGAGTAAGTGCTGCTCCACTCTTTATGATACTAAGCGCTTACTTTGTGCCAGACTCTGTACAAAGTGCTGGGGTAGATAGAAGGACACGGTCCGTGTCCTTTGTGGGGCTCACAGTCTTAATCCCCCTTGTGCACATGAGGTAACTGAAGCACAGAGAAGTACTTTGCCCAAGGTGACACAGCAGACAAGTGGCAGAGCCAGGATCAGAACCCAGGTCCTTCTGACTCCCATGTGTTCAACCCGATGAGTTTGTATTTACCCCAGCGCAAAGTACAGTGTTTGGCACATAGGAAGCGCTTTAAGAAATTCCATAAAAAAGGACTTAACGAGCACCACAGTTATTATTATGATTTTAGCATGTCGATGATAGAAAGTGGATCACTCCACGAGGCTTTCTTTGTATTTTGATTGGCTGATTTTCTACTACCTTGAGAGGCCTTCCCCAATTAAGCCCTCTTTTCCCCAACTCCCTCTCCCTTCTGCGCTGTCTGTGCACTTTGACCTGCTCCCTTTGGATATTCACCCCACACTCAGCCCCTTGGATATTCAGCCCCCACTCAGCCCCACAGCACTTGTGCCTATATCCGTAACTTACTCATTTATATTAATGTCTGTCCCCCCGTCTAGAGTGTAAGCTCACTGTGGGCAGTGAATGTATCTACCAAGTCTGTTTTATTGTTATATTGCCCTCTCCCAGGTGCTCAGTACAGGACTCTACACACAGTAAGTGCTCAATAAATACGATTGAATGAGTGAAAGAACACCACTGATTGATGGACGGATTGATTGATTGTGAGCAGGGAACGTTTCTACCCACTCTGTTGTACTCTTTCAAGTGTTTAGTAGTGTTCTGCACATGGTAAGTGCTCAGTAAATACTACTGACTGATTGATACTCCAGTCTCTTCTCTGGAGTTCCCCAAATCGGCTCCCCCTGAGGTTGTAAATATGCTCATTACTAAAATACACAGGACCAAAAAGAAAAGTCCTGCTAGCTGACAGGGGACGAGATTGCGTGACCTCTTCAATTCACTTCAGAAACCAAGGATGGCATAGCCCCAGCAGGTTTAGAACTCAGGTGTCCCGTTTCCAAGAGCAGCGTTCCCCTGGGCCAACAGCAGGGAACTAAGTCGCCAGAAGCAAGGACAGGAGAAACAAGAGAGGGTGATTTTGCCTTTCCTCTACCTTGTCAGTCCTCTTCCTCGGGGTCAGAAGCAGGATCAGGCTTGGGACCCTTGCCTTTCACGCTCTAGGCCACGCAGACTCTCCCTGCTTTCCTTGTCCTCTACCTGCAGATGATGATGATGATGAAGGCGTTTGTTAAGTGCATACTATGTGCAAAGCACGGTTTTAAGCACTGGGGAGGGTACATGGTGATCAGGTTGTTCCACTTGGGGCTCACAGTCTTAATGCCCATTTTACAGTTGAGGTCACTGAGGCACAGAGAAGTGAAGTGACTTGCCCAAGGTCACACAGCTGACAAGTGGCAGAGCCGGGATTTGAACACATGACTCCCTGAACTCCATGAACCCTCTGACTCCCCAGCCCGTGCTCTTTCCACTGAGCCACTCAGCCCAAGGGAGTAGATGCCAAGAGAGCTCCCCGAGCGGCATCCAGACCCTCGGATGTTAGTTTAACGAGTTACGGTGCCCAAAGATGGTGGGAAATTGAAGGATAATTCACTTGGGAAACGGGGTGGGAATGCAGAGGGGAGAGGACATGAAATGCCATCGAACCCTAGATTTTGATGCCGTGGAGGTGGGAAACTAAAGTATTGACCTGGTCCGGCCTCCCGTCCTGACCCATGCAGGCACGGACGCGTGCATTCCCTCTGTGCACTCTGCTCAGCTCATATACTTGTGAGGCATCGCCTGAGGGGAAAGGATCAGGACATGATGATCCCTGGCCTAGGAGTCACCGAGGCCTAGGTGCATCGCCTTGATTCTATTTAGTTGCCATTGTTTTTAACGAGATGTTCTTCCCCTCGACTCTATTTATTGCCATCGTTCATGTCTGTCCGTCTCCTCCGATTAGACCGTAAGCCCGTCAAACGGCAGGGACTGTCTCTATCTGTTGCCGACTTGTTCATTCCAAGCGCTTAGTCCAGTGCTCTGCACATAGTGAGCGCTCAATAAATACTATTGAATGAATGAATGCTCCCCTCCTGGTGATGACAGAAGGCGCAATTTCAATCGTATTTATTTATTGAGCACTTACTGCGGGCAAAGCACTGTACTGAGCACTCGGGAACGGACAACAGAACAATAAACAGGCACATCCCCTGCCAGACTGGCCCCAGAATAAAGTTGGCTGTCATACAACAGTTCTTGTTAGGTAACAGGTTTGGTTTTAAAGTACCCAGGGACCCGAATTCTCATTTCTATCCTGAGATTCTGGCTGAGGTTACTGTCCTCAGGTTGTGAGAAGCAGCACGGTGTAGTGGATAGAGCTCGGACCTGGGAGTGTCCACCACGCTCCGCCACGTGTTCCCTGCCCACAACGAGCTCACGGTCTAGAGGGGGACACAGACAGTAATATAAATCAATAAATTACGGATGGATGTCCATAAGTGGTGTGGGGCTGAGGGAAGGGTGAATAATGACAGCAAATCTAAGTGCAAGGAAAAGGGAGAAGATCTGGACCTGAGGTGGAAGAAAAGAGAAAAGAAAGAGGAGGAGGAGGAAGAGAGGAGGAGCAGGAGAAGAGGAGAGGAGGAAAAGGAGGAGGAGGGAGAGGAGGAAAAGAGAAGGAGAAGGAGGAGGAAGAGAAGAGAAGAAGAGCAGAAGAGGAGGAGAGAAGAGAAGGAGAAGAGAAGAGAGGAGGAGAAAAGGAGAGGAGGAGGAAAAGAGAAGGAAGAGAAGAGGAGAAGAGAAGGAGGAAGAAAAGGGGAAAGGAGGATAGGAGAGAAGAGAGAGAAGAGAATAGGAGAGGAGATGAGAAAGAGGAGGAGAAGAGGAGAAGAAAGGAGAAAAGGAGAGGAGAGAAGAGAAAGAGGAGAGGAGGACAAAAGGAGGAAGAGGAGAAAAGGAGGAGAAAAGGAGAGGAGGAGGGGAAAAGGAGAGGAGGAGGGGAAAAGGAGCAGAAGAGAAGAGGAGGAGAGGAGAGAAAAGCAACAGAGGAGGAGAAAGGGAGGAAGAGAAGAGGAGAAAAGGAGAGGAGGAGAGGAGAAGAAGAGGAGGAAGAGAAGAGGAGAAAAGGAGGAGGAGAGAAGAAGAGGGGGAGGAGGAGAAGAGGAGGAGGAGGAGGAGGAGGAGGAGGAGGAGGAGAAGGAGGGAGTGCCGTCGGTGAGTCCGGGGCTGGGCGCTGTCCGGGGGGCGGGGGCGGGGGCGGGACCGGAGGGCAGGCCCGGGGGCAGCAGGCGGAGCCGGGGGCGGCGAGGGGCAGCGGGAGGGTCGGGGAGGGCCGGGGATGGCCGGGGAGCCGGGCCCGGCGGAGGGCGGCGGGGAGGAGGAGAAAGAGGAGAAGGAGGAGGAGGAGGAGGAGGAGGAGGAGGAGGAGGAGGAGGGCGGCGGCGGGCAGCGGCAGCTGCGGGCGCTGCTGGAGGCGGCCTGGGCTTTGGGCGGCGGGGAGCGGGTGTTGCTGGTGGGCGAGCTGTGGGAGCGGGAGCCCAGCCGGGAGCTGCTCCGGGCCTTCGGCCGGGCCCTGTTCCCGGAGGGCCTCCCGGGGGCGGAGGCGGGGGCGGAGGCGGAGGGGGCCCCGGGGAGCCGTGTCCTGCGCTGCGGGCTGCTGCTGCTGCTGGTGCGGGCCTGGCGGCTGCGGAGGGCCGGGGCCCGCAGGGCGCTGAGACACCTGCTGCGGGACCTCCGAGCCCGCAGGCAAGGCGGCCCGGCCCTGGTCGGCGTGGCCCTGCTCCGCCCGGAGGCCCGCCCGGACGAGGAGGACGAGCAGGTGCGGCGGCTGGAGGCCGGGCTGCGCTCCGTCTTCGGCCGGATGACCGGAGGCCCCGTGCGGGTCGTCGCCTACTGCCCCGCCCGGCCCGCCTCCCTCCAGGACGTCCGTCGGGCCGCCTGCCTCGCCCTCACCTCCGCCCTGGGCCCCCGTCCGCCCGCAGGTAGCCCCCCAAACCCTGCCCTCTCCCTCCCCACCCTCTCCCTGCCCCTTGCCAGCCGGGTGACTGTGGGCCAGCCACTTCGCTTCTCTGGGCCTCAGCTCCCTCACCTGTCAAATGGGGATTGAGGCCGTGAGCCCCACGTGGGACCACCCGATCTCCCCCAGCGCTTACAACAGTGCTCTGCACCTAGTAAGCGCTCAGCAAATAGCAACGTTATCGTCATTACACCGGGCCGCCCAGCGTCTCCCTCCGCTGCCCCCTTTGCACTCTCCAAGCGCTCGGACCGGTGCTCGGCACGTAGTAAACGCTCAGCAAATGCTAGTGAATGGATGACACCGACCCCCCCCCCCCCAGGACCGGCCCGGAGGAGGTGAGGAGGAGGAGGAAAAGGGGTGAAGAGAAGGAGGAGGAGGCAAAGAGGAGGAGGTGACGAAGAGGAGAAGAGGTGAGGAAGAGGTGAAGAGGAGGAGGAAAAGAGGAGGTGAAGAAAGGAGGAGGAGAAGGAGGAAGAGAGAAGAGGAGAGATGAGAAAAAGAAGTGAAGAGGAGGAGGAAAAGAGGTGAAGAGGAGGAGGAAGAGAGATGAGAAGTGAGAAGAGGTGAAGAGGAGGAGAAGAGGTGGAGAGTAGGAGAAGAGGTGAAGAGGAGAAGAGGAGGTGAAGAGGTGGGGAGGAGAAGAGGAGGAGGAGGTGAAGAGGAGGAGGTGAAAAGGTGGAGAGGAGGAGGAGGAGGAGAAGAAGACGTGAAGAGAGGAGGAGGAGGAGAGATGAGAAAAAGGTGAAGAGCAGAGAAGAGGAGGAGGTGAAAAGGTGGAGAGGAGGAGGAGGAGGAGAAGAAGACGTGAAGAGAGGAAGAGAGAAGAGGTGGAGAGATGAGAAAAAGGTGAAGAGCAGAGAAGAGGAGGAGGGATGAGAAAAAGAGGTGAAGAGGAGGAGGCAAGCAGGAGAAGAGGTGAAGAGGAGAGGAGAAGAAGAGGTGAAGAGGAGGAGAAGAGAAGGAGGAGGAGGAGGCAGAGAAGGAGGAGGAAGAAAGAAGAGGAGGAAAGAAGAGAAGGAGAAGAGGGGAAGAGGAGGAGAAGAGGCACATCCAGCCCGGATCATGTCCCTCTCCCCCCTCCACGCTGGAACAATAATTATTATTGTTAATATGATAATGGTATTTCTAACCCAGCTCTGCAACCTGTCTGCTTTGTGACCCTGGGCAAGCCACTTCACTTTCTTGAGCCTCAGTTCCCTCATCTGTCAAATGGGGAGGAAAAGTGTGAGCCCCACGTGGGACAACCTGATTGCCTTGTATCCACCCCAGCGCTCAAAACAATGCCTGACACATAGTAAGCGCTTAACAAGTACCATCACTGCTGTTGTTATTCTCACTGAAGTCTGCGCTTTGCCCAGCAGACCAACAGACCTTCCATTGAGGCTAAGCAGGCAGGGTGGTCTCTCCATCATGTGGTCTATTCATTCAATCGTATTTTTTAAGCGCTTAGTGCGTGCAGAACACTGCACTGAGCCCTTGGAAAGTACAATTCAGCAATAGAGAGGGACAGTCCTTGCCCACAGTGGGCTTACAGTCTAGAAGGAGGGGAGACAAATGTCAAAATAAGTAAAGAGGCATCAATATAAATAGAATTCTAGATATGTACACAGCAAAACAAGTAAACAGGCAATAATATAAATAGAATTATAGATATGCACATATATAAAACAGGGCTGTGGGGCAGGGAAGTGGGTAGGAGGAGATGGAGGTGGAGGGGAGGAAGAGCTGAGGAAAAGAAGGGCTTAGTCTGGGAAGGCCTCCAGGAGGAGGTTCACCTTCAGTAGGGCTTTGAAGGGGGGAAGTGTGGTTGTTTGGCAGATTTGGGGAGGGAGGGTGTTCCGGGCCAGCGGTAGGACGCGGGCCAGGGGTGGACGGCAGGACAGGCGAGAACGATGAGAAGGTTAGCGGCACCAGAGGAGCGGACTGTGCCGGCTGGGATGGAGAAGGAGGGAAGTGAGGTGAGAGGACCTCGGACCAATGTGGCGCTTTGTGTTTTAGATGAGCGGATGCGGGAGAGGCCGGGACTCTCCGACCTCTTTAGCTGCCTTCCTTGGGGCCCCCGGACCAGGAGGAAGGGCCGGGTCACGACCACCAGCAACCGGCAGACCGAAGGTGAGTGCCGCTTTCTGCCTCAGCGTGGGCTCGAGGGCTGCAGGAGAGGTTCCACCTACTCTACTATTTCCCTTATCCGTCATCCATTTCCATATCTACCTCCCCCTCTAGACTGGAAGCTCCTCGAGGGCAGGGATCTCGTCTACCAATTCTACTGTATCGTACTCCCCCAAGCGCTCGGTACGGTGCCCTGCACACGATAAGCGCTCAGTAAAAACCATCGATCGATTGATTCTACCTCCCGCTTCAGCTAAGGGCTGGTTGGCTTTGGGGTTTTTCCTCTCTTTTCCTTCTAGAACGTAACCTCGTTGCGGGCGGGGAACGTGTCTACCAACTCTACTGTATTGTGCTTTCCCAGGCGTTGAGTACAGTGCTCTGCATTCAGTAAGCGCTTAATAAGCCCTTTGGATTGATTGATTGATAGAGGCTGCCTCCTATCAGCATGGTAGTAGTTTGGGTGTAAAGGAAAGGGAGGAGTTTAGCTATGATGTGAAGGTAAAACTGACAGGACTTAGTGACCGGTTGAATATGTGGGTTCATTCATTCATTCAATAGTATTTATTGATCGCTTACTATGTGCAGAGCACCGTGCTAAGCGCTTGGAATGTACAAATCGGTAAGAGATAGAGACAGTTCCTGCCCTTTGACGGGCTTACAGTCTAATCGGGGCAGTCGGACAGACAAGAACGATGGCAGTAAATAGAGTCGAGGGGAAGAACATCTCATTAAAGCAATAGCAAATAAATGGAATCAGGGTGATGTACATCTCATTAACAAAATAAATAGGGTAAGGAAGATATATACAGTTGAGTGGACGAGTACAGTGCTGAGGGGATGGGACGGGAGAGGGGGAGGAGCAGAGGGAAAGGGGAGAGAAGAGGGTTTAGCTGCGGAGAGGTGAAGTGGGGGGGAGGGTAGAGGGAGCAGAGGGAAAAGCGGGGAGCTCAGTCTGGGAAGGCCTCTTGGAGGAGGTGAGCTTTAAGTAGGGATTTGAAGAGGGGAAGAGAATTAGATTGTCGGAGGTGAGGAGGGAGGGCATTCCGGGACCGCGGGAGGACGTGGCCCAGGGAGTGGGTTGAATGAGTAGGGGATCAGGAGAATAACGATTTATGTGCCTCCCCTTGCTTTGACATTCTTTGAGCCCTTGCCTGTAAGGTGCTGGGAAAAAGGTGTTAGGATAATAATTCGGATCTGTTCCTTGACCCACAGTGAGGATGCGGAGAGTAAGGCGGGGAGGGGAGGGCGTGAGAAGCAGCACGGCCTAGCGGATGGAGCCCGGGAGTCAGAAGGTCGTGGGTTCTAGTCCCGGCTCCGCCACTTGTCTGCTCTGTGACCTTGGGCGAGTCACTTAACTTTTCTGGGCCTCAGTTCCCTCATCTGTAAGATGGGGATTAAGACCGTGAGCCCTTTGTGGGACAGGGACCGTGTCCAACCTGATTATCTTGTATAGATCCCGGAGCTTAGGACAGTGACTGGCTCATAGTAAGCGCCTTACAAATACCGTGATTATTATTGTTATTCCTTCTTCAGATGCATTGAGTTGTTTCTGAGCCACAGCGACTCCACGGACACACGTTCTTCAGAACGTCCCTTCTTCTGAAGTTGTTCTGGTACGTGTGTCCATAGAGTTTTCTTGGTAAAGATACGGAAGTGGTTTCCCAGGAAGTGGTTTCCCATTGCCATCTTCCGCGCGGTAAAAACTTGAATCTCTGCCGTTGTCCTTGACCGAGCACTTAGTACAGTGATCTGCACACAGTAAGCACTCAATAAATACGATTGAAAGAATCAACATTTTGATGACTTGATCATCCGGCTTTGACTCCTTCCTATGCCGCAGCTGCCCAGCGCAGGTGAATCGACTTTTGTCTGAAGCTTCAGTGTAGATCTTTCCTTTATGGGTAGCCCTATGTGGCATAACTCTGAGCTTCGTCAGCAAACGCAAACTCCCCTGCCTTGATAAAGCTTTGGTTCATAGGAGAGATCATTATTATTCTTACTGTCTTGTCTCATGCTGTCGACACCACGGACACATCTCTCCCAGAACGCCCCGCTCTCCATCTGCCATCGTTCTGGTAGTGGATCCAGAGAGTTTTCTCGGTAAAAATCCGGAAGCGGTTGACCATTGCCGCCTTCCACGCAGTAAACCTGAGTCTCTGCCCTCGACTCTCCCCCGTGCCGCTATTGCCCAGCACGGGTGAGTTTTGACTCGTAGCAGTTTGCCTGCCACTCGCTAGCCACTGCCCAAGCTAGAAACGGAATGGACAGGCCTCTGCTTGACTCTGCCTCCCGTAGTTGAGACTGGTAGAGGACTGGAAACTGTCCAGGTGCCACCCTGAGAGGGTATTAGAGAAGGAACGTGGCTCAGTGGAAAGAGCCTGGGCCTGGGAGTCAGAGGTCATGGGTTCTAATTCCGGCCCCACCACTCGTCAGCGGTGTGACTTTGGGCAAGTCACTTCACTTCTCTGTTCCTCAGTTACCTCATCTATAAAATGGGGCTTAAGACTGTGAGCCCCACGTGGGACAACCTGATCACCTTGTATCCCCCCAGCGCTTAGAACAGTGCTTCACACATAGTAAGCGATTAACAAATGCCATCGTTAACAAATGCCGTCATTATTAGGGGAGGATAAATCCAGTCCTTTAAAAAGAATAAAAAGGAATAGAAAAAGAATAACAGGATATTATTCTTTATCCTGGAAAAAGGATAAAGGGAGGTTCCACCTACTCTACTATTTCCCTTATCCATCATAAATATTTAATATTTTTATTTTATATCCGTTATTCTTTAGCGTGGAAAAAGAATAACAGGATAAAGTAAGTAAAAATGGCCATTTAACAAGGACAGGAACAGAGGAGAGGTAGAGTACATTCCCCATTAGTGGTGCTCTGAGTGAGTACTGAAGACAACTCGATGTAAGTTACTGCTGAGAGGGGAAAACTCCTCAGTCCCCCCACCATTCCAGACTATAGTGTGGGATCCACACTCTCGTCCCCTCTCGGGGTCACATCTGGAGAGTTTCCAGTCCTCTACCAGTCACTACGGGAGGGAGAGTCAGGCAGAGGCCTGTCCGTTCCGTTCCTAGCTTGGCCGGTGGCTAGCGAGTGACGGGCAGTCAGCTACGAGTCAAAACTCCCCTGTGGTGGGCAGCAGCGGTATGGGAGAGAGTTGAAGGCGGAGACTCAAGTTGGTTGTGTGGAAGAAGGCAATGGTAAACCACTTCTGGATTTTTACTGAGAAAACTCTATGGATCCACTACTAGAATGATTGCAGATGGAGAGCGAAGGCGTTCTGGGAGAGCTGTGTCCGTGGCGTCGCTGTGGGTCGGAGACGACTTGACTGCGTAAGACAAGATCACACTTTCTCTGTCCGCTCTCAGTTCTAGCTGGGAGGAGGTTCTTTCCCTCGCCCAGCCCCACAGCACTTATGATGGTGTTGGTTAAGCGCTCACTGTGTGCCAGGCACTGTACTTAGCAATGGGGAGGACACAAGCAAATCAAGTTGGACACAGTCCCCGTCCCCTGTGCGGCTGACAGTCTCGATCCCCATTTTACAGATGAGGTAACTGAGGCCCTGAGAAGTGAAGTGACTTGCCCAAGATCACCCAGCAAAGTGGTGGAGCCAGGATTAGAACACATGACCTTCTGACTCCCAGGCCTGTGCTCGATCCACTATGCCGTGCACAACACTTAATACTAATGCTAATAGTAACAGTAATAATAATGATAATAATTATGGTTTTATTTGTTAAGTGCTTACTATATGCCAGGCACTCTTCTAAGCTCTGGGGTGGATACAAATCGGGTTGGACACAGTCCCTGTCCCACATGGGGTTCACAGTCTCAATCCCCATTTCTCAGATGAGGTAACTGAGGCACAGAGAAGTGAAGTGATTTGCCCAAGGCCACACAGCAGACAAGTGGCCGAGTCGGAATCAGAACCCATGACCTTCCGACTGCCGGGCCCGAGCTCTATCCATTATGAATGAATGAATTAGACCATGCTGCTTCCCATGTGTACAGTTATGTACCTGTCTGTAATTTATTTATTTGTACTGTTGTCTGTCTTCCCCCCTCTAGGCTGTGAGCTCATTGTGGGCAGGAAATGTCACTGTTTATTGTGGAAGTGTACTCTCCCAAGCACTTAGTACAGTGCTCTGCACACAGTAAGCGCTCAATAAATACGATTGAATGAATGAAGGTAGAGGGAAGCAGCGAGGTCTAGTGAATAGGATACCGACCTGGGAGTCAGAGGGCCTGGGTTCTAATCCTAGCTCTGCCTTTTGCCTGCTGTGTGATCTTGGGTCAGGGGCTTAATTTCTCAGTTGCCTCATCTGACCGGTGGGGATTCAATCCCTTTTCTCCCTCTTACTCGGAGCCCCACGGGGGACAGGGACTGTCTAATCCGATTGCAGCGATTGCCTCCTATCTGCCTCAGAGCTTGGAAAAGAGGTTGGCACGCAGAAACAGCCTAACAATGGACAGGGACCTGCCTTTCCTCCACTCTCTGCCCCTGAGCTCTCTGAGCCGCCTGGGCTTTCCTGCTCCCCATCCCGCGCTCCCATCCTGTGCTCCCCCGTCTTAAACTCCTCATCCCGCGCTCCCCATCCCGTGCTCCCCATTCTGCACCCTGTCGCCCCCATCCAGCTCTTTAGGATTCTTTCCCTGACGTCCCCTCCCTCTCCCCCACTCAGCTCTTTCTCTCCACCCAGGCCGTGTTTTCTTTCCTCACCTACACTTCCTGCTTTCCCATCTTCTGTTCCTCTAAGAACTTGGTTCCCCAACTGAATCAGAGGCAGGGCAGGTTATCATCCTCCTATTTCCCTAATTTGAGATTAGGGAGCATAGGGGTGAGTGTGTGTGTGGGGGGGTGGAGGGTGCGCCTGGAACTCTCTGTATAATAATAATTATGGTATTGTTTTAAGCGCTGACTATGTGTGTGTTTTGTCTGTGTATGTATGTGTCTGTGTCTCTGTGTATGTGTGTGATTGTGTGTCTCTATATGTATAATAATTATGGTATTTGTTAAGCACTTGCTAGGTGTGTGTCTTGTCTGTGTGTGTGTATGTCTCTATATATGTCTCTATAATTATGGTATCTGTTAAGCACTTACTATGTGTGTGTCTTGTCTGTGTGTGCATGTCTATGTATCATAAATATGGCATTTATTAAACACTGTGGGTGTGTCTTGTCTGTGTATGTCTGCATCTGTATGTGTGTGTGTGTCTGTGTGTCCCTGTGTGAGTTTAATAATGATTTGGAGAAGCAGCGTGGCTTAATGGAAAGAGTCTGCGCTTGGGAGTCAGAGGTCGTGGGTTCTAATGCTGGCTCTGCCACTTAGCTGTGTGACTTTGGGCAAGTCACTTAACTTCTCTGTGCCCCAGTTACCTCATCTGGAAAATGGGGATGAAGACTGTGAGCCCCACATGGGACAACCTGATTACCTTGTATCTACACAGCGCTTAGAATAGTGCTCGGCACATAGTAAGCACTTAAAAAATACCATCATTATTATTTGTTAAACATTATATGTGTGTCTTGTCTGTGTGTATATGTCTGTGTATGTGTGTGTCTGTGTGTCTCTGTATTTGTATGATAATTATGGTATTTGTTAAACACTATGTGTGTCTTATCTCCATGTGAATGTTTGTGGATGTCTCTGTGTATGTGAAATAATTATCTCCCCCCCCCCCCTTCTAGACTGGAAGCCCGGTGTGGGCAGGGATTGTCTCTATTGCAGAATTGTACTTTCCAAGCACTTAGTACAGTGCTCTGCACACAGTAAGTGCTCAGTAAATACGATTGAATGAATGAACGAATTATGGTATTCGTTAAGCACTTACTATGTGTGCGGGTCTTCTCTGTTTTTTTGTGTGTGTACGTCTCTGTATGCACGTATGTGTCTGTGTGTCTCTGTGTATGTATAAAAATAATTATGTTATTTGTTAAGCAGTTACTATTTGCGTCTCTTGTTTCTGTGTTTGTGTGTATGTCTGTCTCTGTGCATGTATTCATTCGTTCAGTGGTATTTATTGAGCGCTTACTGTGTGCAGAGCACTGTACTAAACACTTGGAATGTACAATTCGGCAAGAGATAGAGACAATCCCTGCCCAATGACGGACTCACAGTCTAAAAGGGGGAGACAGAGTATGCGTGAGCCTGTGTGTGTACAATAATTACAGTATTTGTCAAGCTCTTACTCTTTGTGTGTCTTACGTATGTTGGTCTGGTATTATAGGAACTCATTCATGCAAGAATTTTGGTCATTTTGGCGACCAAAGATAATTTGGGAACTACTTTTGTCTGTGGACTGATAAAGCGGTAGATGCCCTTTCTGATGCACTGATTAATATTAACCACCCAGATTGAGAATCACCCTTTAGTGACTCATCTGGGCCTGGACTGTTTCCCTGTAAGCTTTGAAGTAGGTGGAAAGTACGGTAATAATAATGTTGGTATTTGTTAAGCGCTTACTGTATGCAGAGCACTGTTCTAAGCGTTGGGGTATGCAGGGTAATTAGGTTGTCCCACATGAGGCTCCCAGTCTTCATCCCCATTTTACAGATGAGAGAACTGAGGCTCAGAGAAGTGAAGTGACTCGCCCACAGTCACACAGCTGCCAAGTGGCAGAGCCGGGACAGGGGAGTGGCTTCGATTCTTTCTTCTTTCCCCATGCATGGATACGCCATGGCGTAGTGGATAGAGCCCGGGCTTGGGAATCAGAAGGTCATGGGTTCTAATTCCGGCTCTGCTACTTGCCTGCAAATCGGGCAAGTTACTTCACCTCTCTGTGCCTCAATTCCCCTCTCTGTAAAATGGGGATTGAGACTGTGAGCCCCGCGTGGGACAGGGACCGTGTCCAACCCAATTTGCATGTATTCACCCCAGCGTGCCTCGCACAGAGTAAGTGCTTAACAAATACTATGGTTATTATTATTATTATTACGTGGGAGTAAGGAGAGGGGTTTTCTCCCCAGCTTCTCAAGGAACTTGCTTTGAACCGCTTATTTAATGTCTTTTACTTGGTGCCCTGAAGCTAAAGGAGAGAGTCAGCCCTCCTTTCCACTCACCCGGCCTGCACCTTCTTCCTTGCGGTGCTGAAAGAAGGGTGAGCAAGGAGCCTTTTCCCCCTTGCTCACAAGGGTGCAGAGATTTCTTGGTAACTCGATCTCACAGCCAGAAAACAAGGGCACACTCTCTAGTAGGGCACTGAGTTCTCCCTCATTCTAGGAAGCTAGAGAATAATGGCAATTGTGGGATTTGTTAATTGCCCAAGGAAGCACTGGGGTAGATACAAGATAATCCGGTGAGATACAGTCCCTGTCCTTCATGGGGCTCTCAGTCTAAGTAGGCAGGAGAACAGAGCTTCGATCCCCATTTTACAGATGAAGAAACTGAGGCACAGAAAAGTGACATGCCCATGGCCTTGTAGCATGCCAGTACTAAAGGCGGAACTAGAACCCAGGTCTTCTGGCTCCCAGGCCCATGCTCTTTCAAGGTTGGTGCTCGCTCAGTAAGTGAGGGGGTGAACTTGGGGTGAGCATCCCCAAGTACCTTCATTGACCCCTCCCCAATCAATCAGTCGATGGTATTTAACAACAACAATAACATTTATGGTATTTGTTAAGCACTTACTAGTGCCAGGCACTATTCTAAGCACTGGGGTAGATTCAAGGTAATTGGGTTGAACTCAGTCCCTATCCCCATTTTACAGATGAGGAAACTGAGGGTTTTCAGTTAACTGAGAGCAGTTAAATGACTTGCCTAAGGTCACCCAGCGGACAAATGGCAGAGCCAGAATTAGAACCCGGAATTCGAATGGGAAGCAGCGCGGCTCAGTGGAAAGAGCCTGGGCTTCGGAGTCAGAGGTCATGGGTTTGACTCCCGGCTCTGCCACTTGTCAGCTGTGTGACTGTGGGCAAGTCACTTCACTTCTCTGGGCCTCAGTTCCCTCATCTGTAAAATGGGGATTAACTATGAGCCTCACGTGGGACGAGCTGATTCCCCTGTATCTCCCCCAGCGCTTAGAACAGTGCTCTGCACATAGTAAGCGCTTAACAAATACCAACATTATTATTATTATTATTATCATATTTATCAAGCGCTTACTATGTGCAGAGCACTGCACTAAGCATTTGGGAGAATACAGCGAAGTAGAATAGTTAGACATTCCCTGCCCACGAGCAGCTTCCAGTCTAGAGGGGTAGACAGACATTAAGAGAAATAAAGAAATTACAGATTTGGATATAAGTGTTGTGGGGCTGAGGGAGGAGTAAATAAAAGGGAGCGGATCCAAGAGCACATAATTCGAAAAAACGAGGACGGAGGACAAGTAGGTAGCTGTAGATGATAATAATGATAATAATAGTATTTGTAAAGCGCTTATTATATGTCAAGCACTGGTCTAAGCGCTGGGGTAGATACAAGCTAAACAGGTTGGACACAGTCCCTTTCTCACATGGGGCTCATGGTCTATTTTATAGCTGAGGTAACAGGCCAGAGAAGTGAAGTGACTTGTCTGAGGTCACCCAGCAGACAAGGGACAGAGCGGGATGAGAACCCAGGTCCTTCTGATTCCCAGGCCTGGGATCTGCCAGTGTGGCTCAGTAGAAAAAGCACAGGCTTGGGAGTCCGAGGTCATGGGTTCCGATCCCGGCTCCGCCGCTTGTCAGCTGGGTGACTTGGGGCAAGTCACTTCACTTCTCTGTGTCTCGGTGATCTCATCCGGAAAATGGGGATTAAGACTGTGAGCCCCACTTGGAACAAGCTGATCACCTTGTATCACCCCCCCCCCCCCCCCGTGCTCTACTCACTAGGCCTTGACTAATTCTCTAATGTATTAGAATTCTCTAATTCCCTAAAAGGTTGACCCCTGTGCTGTGTTCCTCTGTCAGTTTCTCGACGGTCTCCTCTCCACGGATTTTCCACGGCTTCTCTGCCTTCTTTGTTTCAGACGGCCTTCCCGACCCCGAGGAGGAGCTGGCGCTGACCGCTGTGTCTCCCAACGGAGACTGCCAAGATGGCAGCAGAGGGAGCAGAGCATAGGAGCCGTACAGGGACGCGGCGGCCCAAACCCGGCCCGCCTTCCGACGGCTGGGGGCTCCGCGACGGGAGCGGGACAGCGGGCGTCGTCCGAGCCCGGCCCGGGCTCCCTGATTGGCCAAACCTTTTCCCTTCGCCGTGCCTCGGTTTCCCCATCTGTAAAACGGAGCCTCGCGGGGCTGTCGTGAGGATGACCGCAACCTTGTTGGACAGGACAAACAGTTGGGTTGGGAAATCGGGGTTCTCCTTCCAGCCCCGACTCGCTGTGGGATCCTTGCTAGACGTTTTAACCCGCTGTGCCTCAGCTTTCCCATTTGTAAAATGGGGAGAAGATTAACCTACCTCCCAAGGTCATTATCGTCATTATCAGTAAGAATAATAGGGTAGCTGACCTGAGGGGCTGTAGAGCTACCCAATTACTAATAAAGCCTAGGAGCTTATTTAGGCACCTAGAAGTGCGGACACTTTGGGGACACACACGTACACACAAACACACACCTCTTGCTTCTCCCTCGGAGAAAAGAGGACAAAGCCATCCCCAGCTCCAGCTTCTCCCAACACTTCCTCCAGAGCAAGGAGGATCGAGCCAGGACAAGAAAGCAGCGTGGCCTAGTGGATATAGCCCGGGCCTGGGAGTCAGAAGGACCTGGCTTCTCATCCCGGCTCCGCCACCTGTCTGCTGGGTGACCCTGGACAAATCGCTTCACTTCTCTGGGCCCCAGTTACCTCATCTACAAAATGGGGAGAAGAGTGTGAGCCCCATGTGGGACAGGGACCGTGTCCAAGCTGATTTGTATTTACCCCAGCGCTTAGAACACTACTTGGCACATAGTAAGCGCTTAAGAAGTACCGTAATTATTATTAAAGTAGAGAAGGGTGGGGGACTGAGAGGCCCCGTGGGACTTGGGAATGTCCGGGGAGCCGCAAAAGAAGGAAGACGTCATTTTCTAGTGTTGATGTTTACCCTGCATAATGAGCCATTTGAGAATGCAGCTGCCCCGAGCAGCTCTCGAGCCCAAGAGACAAAATAAAGGGGCCGGGGTTGGGTGGGGAGGGACGCTTCACTAGATCTACGGAGTTCAGATCAAACATTTCTGCACAGACCCACACACCCAGCACAGCTACAACCTGGGACCAACCGCACGGAAGTATCATTGAACGGGAAATAAAGATGGTTCTAAAGGTGTAGGATGTTAAGGACATCGTGTTTCCAGCTCCGAGGACTGTTTTCCGGATGGCTCTGGGGGAGAAAAAAGGCAGTTGAGCTTATTTGTTCATCTCTAGAGGGAAAAAAAGGTGTCGGATGGGGAGGTGAGTTGGGGTGGGGGTGGTCACTGTCTTCTCCAGATATCTCTTTGGGTCTCCCGGGACCACCAAGGAACACGGACTCATCCCTGGAAAGAGGTAGTGATTCCTAACTGATTCCTGGTAGGCATGGCGGGGAACCCAAACTCAACTTGTTCCACCACCTCCACCGACTTTGGTGAGCTTCATTTTCCCGGGCCTCAGTTTCTCCAACCGAATCGTGTCGCTGTTGGCTCTCGGGTGTATGAAGCACTTTGCACTCCCAGGGGCAAAGGTGCTATGGAAATTCAAAGAGCCATTGTTGATGTGCCATGTGACCTTGCGCAAGTCATTTCCACCTCGATTTCTCCCTCTCTAAAATGGGGAGGGTCATCCCACTTCAGCTCTGCTCATAAAGTTATGATGAGGATCAATGGGATACCTAGGAAGCAATGTATCGACAGGACAAAATGCTCTTATTTGGTTTGAAGACCAAATTGGTTTTCTTTTTGCCTTTACAGTGGTGGAAAGAATGAAAGTGGTTGTGAAGAATGAATTTTGGATGCAGTTTATGTGGTTACTGTTCTTTTTCTGCAGTGATGTCTGTCTTGAAATCATCCGTTCACCCTATCTCTATTTTTTAACTTCATTAAGAAAATTGCCTTAGGACAGCTAATGTTTGGTCTTTCTTTATGGTACCTTAAATACTTGCCCTAAAGAGAGGGAATTAAAAAGTGCCAAACTTCTCCAAGCCACTTCAGATATTTGACTTCTACTTACCAACGCATCCTGCCAATCTATCTCAGATGATAGAGATCCGGGAACAGTCAGAAAGGAATCACTGCTGCCCTTTCCATGCGCTTAGTACAGTGCTCTGCACACAGGAAGCGCTCAATAAATACGACTGCTGGGTGTGTGGGTCTGTGCAGAAATGTTTGTTCTGAACTCAGAATGTACAATTCGGCAACAGAGGGAATCAATCCCTGCCCACCGGCGGGCTCACAGTCCAAAAGAATGATTATTTGATCGGAATGTGCTTCTGTAGGAAACTGTAGAACTTCTTTTTCTGAGCTTAGCACGTAGTAAGCGCTTAACAAATACCATAATATTATTTTTATGGATTTTTTAAAAATGAGAGGCAACTTTGTTCGGGAAGGCAGCTGGATGAACTAATAATAATGTTGGTATTTGTTAAGCGCTTACTATTTGCAGAGCACTATTCTAAGCGCTGGGGGAGATACAGGGTCATCAGGTTGTCCCACGTGAGGCTCACAGTCTTCATCCCCATTTTACAGATGAGGGAACTGAGGCACAGAGAATAAATAAAAATAAATTGTGGTATTTGTTAAGTGCTTACTATGTGCGAAGCACTGTTCTAAGCGCTGGGGGATACAAGGTGATGAGGTTGTCCCATGTGGGGCTCCCAGTTTTAATCCCCATTTAACAGATGAGGGAACTGAGGCACAGAGAAGTGAAGTGATGCCCACAGTCACCCAGCTGACAAGTGGCAGAGCTGGGATTCAAACTCATGGGTAAATCCTATGGCGGGGTATGAGATGATGCTTTTTCATTGGGGGAACAATCCTTCACATGGAGCCTTCTAGTTCAGAAGCAGCGTGGCTCAGTGGAAAGAGCCCGGGCTTGGGAGTCAGAGGTCATGGGTTCAAATCCCAGCTCTGCCACTTGTCAGCTGGGTGACTGTGGGCATCACTTCACTTCTCTGTGCCTCAGTTCCCTCATCAGATAATAATTGTGGTATTGGTTAAGTGCTTTCTGTGTGCCGAGCACTGTCTTAAGCACTGGGGTAGGTACAGGTTAATCAGAGTGGACCCAGTCCCTGTCCCACATTCATTCATTCATTCAATAGTATTTATTGAGCGCTTACTATGCGCAGAGCACTGTACTAAGCGCTTGGAATGGACAAATCGGCAACAGATACAGTCCCTGCCCATTGACGGGCTTACAGTCTAATCGGGGGAGGGAGACAGACAAGAACAATGGCAATAGAGTCAAGGGGAAGAATATCTCATTAAAGCAATAGCAAATAAATAGAATCAGGGTGATGTACAGCTCATTAACAAAATAAATAGGGTGATGAAGATATATACAGTCGAGCGGACGAGTACAGTGCTGAGGGGATGGGATGGGAGAGGGGGAGGAGCAGAGGGAAGGTGGGGGGGAGAAGAGGGTTAGCTGCGGAGAGGTGAAGGGGGGGGTAGAGGGAGCAGAGGGAAAAGGGGAGCTCACCCTGGTGCTTGGCACATAGTAAGCGCTTAACAAATACCATCGTTATTATACAATATGATCGGGTCAGACCCAAGCTGTGTCCCACACCAGAGGAAAGCCAGAGCACTTGTCAACTGTGTGACTTTGGGCAAGTCGCTTAACTTCTCTGGGCCTCAGTTCCCTCATCTGTAAAATGGGGATGAAGCCTGTGAGTCCCACGTGGGACACCCTCATGACCTTGTATCTACCCCGGCGCTTAGAACAGTGCTTTGCACATAGCACTTAAATGCCATCATTATTATTATTAGAGAAGCAGCATGGCATAGTGGGTAGAGCAAGGGCCTGGGAGTCAGAAGGTCATGGGTTCTAATCCTGGCTCCGTCACTTGTCTGCTGTGTGACTCTGAGCAAGTCACTTGACTTCTCTGACCCTCAGTTACCTCATCTGTAAAATGGGGATTGAGACTGAGCCCCACGTGGGACAGGGACTGTGTCCAACCCTATCTGCTTGTATCCACCCCAGCGCTTAGTACAGTGCCTGGCACATAGTTAAGTGCTTAACAAATGCCATTATTATCATTATTATTACAGCACCATGGGAAGAAGGAAGGAAGGAATTTCAAGAAAGAGAGTGAGAAACTTCATTCAGGGTTGTGGCTTTGGGAGCCGCCTAGACATCAAAGGAGTTTCCAGTGAACATTCCTCTCCCTCTTCGCTTATCCCCCAGGAAAGTGGACCTTGTCCCATCCCATTGGAGTGTGTAAGCAGGACTGGATCGATAGGTGTGGTAGGCAGGGAGGTGGGAGGAGAGAGGGGGTTAAATTATTTAACCTGTGCCTAGGGAGCAGTGGGTGATGGCAAGGGGCGACTCTAGATTGTAAATTCCTTGTGGGCAGGGATCTTGTCCACCAATTCTGTTGTATTCATAGTCATTCATTCAGTTGTATTTATTGAGTGCTTACTGTGTGCAGGGCACCGAATATGATTCATACTGTAGTAATTTCCAAAGCTGTCGATATAGCGCCCTGCACACGGTAAGCGCTCAATAAATATCATTGACAGATAAATGGAGAAGCAGTGTGGTCTGGTGGATAGAGCAGGGGCCTGGGAGTCAGAAGGACCTGGGTTCTAATTCCCGCTTGGCCACTTGTCTGTTGTGTGGCCTTGGATAAGTCCATTGACTTTTCGGAACCTCAGTTCCCTCATCTGTAAAATGGGGATTAAGACTGTGAGCCCCATGTGAGACATGGACTCTGTCCATCCCGATTAGCTTGTATCTACCCTAGAACTTAGTGTCATGCTTGGCACCTAGCAGGTGCTTAACAAATGCCATAATAATAAAAAAAAAATTGAGAAGCTGGAGCAGGGACAAAAATCGATTTTGGGCTGATAGTAGTAATTGTGGTATTTGTTAAGGGCTTACTATGAGCCAGGCACTGTACTAAGCAGTAGGGTGGAGTCATTCAGTCGTATTTATTGAGCGCTTACTGTGTGCAGAGCACTGTACTAAGCACTTGGAAGGTACAGTTCAGCAATAAAGAGAGACAATCCCTGCCCACAATGGGTTTATAATCCTTTTAGACAGCAAAACAAATAAACAGACATCAATATAAATAAATAGAATTATAGGTATGTACATATATAATGTGCTGTGGGGCAGGGAGGTGGGTCGACAAAAGGGGCGAGTTGGGGTGATGGGGAGGGGAGGGGAGAGGGAGCTGAGGAAAAAGGGGGCTTAGTCTGGGAAGGCCTCCTGGAGGAGGTGAGCCTTCAGTTGGGCTTTGAAAAGAGGACAGTGTGATTGACGGATCTGAGGAGGGAGGGCGTTCCAGGCCAGAGGTAGGACGTGGGCCGATGGTGGGAGAGGTGAGAACGAGGCCCAGTGAGAAGTTTAGCCCCAGAATGCAAGCAAATTAGGTAGGACACAGTCCCACTTGGGGCTCAATCCCCATTTTACAGATGAGGTAACCGAGGCTGAGTAAAGTGACTTGCCCAAGGCCACAGAGCAGACAGGTGGCGGAGCCAGGATTAGAACCCATGACCTCTGACTCCCAGGCTCGTGCTTTAGCCACTACAACTGAAACTGACTGCTAGTCCACCCCCTGTCCTGCCCCAACCCTCCACCTGCAGGCCTACCCAGATGGCTGACGGAGATTAATCAATCATTTGATCAACGGTATTTATTAAGCGCTTACTATGTGCACAGCGCTGTACTAAGAGCTCGGGAGAGTACAGTACAACAGAATCAGCGGGTACGTTCCCTGCCCATAACGACTGTAAAGTCTAGTGGGGGAGATCAGAGAAGATCCTGTGGAAGTTGAGGATTGTTTGCAGGAATTAGAGGGGGAGGGGAGGAGAGGTGCCATCCCGGGTATCCACGAATCACCTTCAGTTTTATGGTGTACTCTCCCAAGCGTTTAGTACAGTGCTCTGCACACAGTAAGCACTCAATAAATCCGACGCAGTGGATGAATGAAGTAGGCTCGCTCTCTCTTCCCCAGAATGCTTTCCTGCCTCTGCCTCTAGCTCCTTTCTGGGCTGCAGCCTGGAAACCTTGGGCTTTCTTTTTGTTTGTTTTGGGGGGGCCGGTAGTTTCTGATATTTGACCTGCATTGACTTGGGCAAGTGAGTTTTGCTGAGGGGGGAGGAAAATAATCTGGTTTAGGTCCAAATCTGAATGGACACCAGTAAGCCGGGGGTGGGGAAAGAGTCCAGGGTGCAGACAAAGACAAATATTCAGGGATAGAGCTCGTGTTCCCCTGAAGGAAGGGTGCATTTCAGCCTTTTCCACCCCCAAAATCTGGTCTCCCACTCTACCCCACCCCACGGCTACTCTGGGTGGTCTTAGAGCCGAGAAGGTGGCCTGATGGGAGAACAGAAGACCACCAGAAACTCCTGGGCAGTGCTCCTCGACTGGGTGAATTCAAGGCGATCATGAGGCATCAGTGCAGGAGGAATTACAAATAAATAATAATGATGATATTGATTACGTTGGGTTAACATCAAAACCACTCAGGCTGCACATAAATGTGACGGTCATGCCAATGGAATGGTCTCTGGAAGCAGGTTGGCCTAGCGAAAATAGCCCAAGCCTGAGTTGTCTCTATCTGTTGCCGAATTGTACGTTCCAAGCGCTTAGTACAGTGCTCTGCCCATAGTAAGCGCTCAATAAATACTATTGAATGAATGAAAGGACCTAAATTCCAATCCTGGCTCCAGCCTTGCCTGCTGTGTGACCTTGGATAAGTCACTTCTCAGGGCCACAGTTTCCTTATCTGTGAAGTGGGAATTCAATACCTGTTTTCCCTCCTACTTAGTGAGAGTCCCATTTTGCGACAGGGATTGTGGCCAACCTGTTTATTTTGTATCTAACCCCGTGCTTAGTATGGTGCTCAGCATATGTTAAGCACTTCACACAATTATTATTATTAATAACAATAAAGCAAATACCTTTATCACTGTTAGAGCATTTCAGTGACTTTTTTTCAGCTTGCCGTTAGGTTTTTTTGCGTGTGTGCAGACAAAGGCAGTTTTCTCTCTTTGGACCAATTATTCCTTTGGCATTTATGACTTTTCTCAGACCTTCTGTCCTTTGAATAAATTTCCTTTCTCATGAATCTCACCTGTGGTGTGGAAATGAAATTGGTAGGTGAGACAGCAGATGTCCCAGAAAACCCCAGCAAAAGTCATGGAAGAACCCCAGGGATTTAGAAGCAGGTCGACGAGGATGTTAGAGCATGCATTGTGGAATTTAAATGGTTACTCATCAGATGTATTTTAAAAATTGCTAATCTTCATGACTTTTTAGTGTCATCCAACATTTGAGTGAGAAGGGGGGCATTTTTTGATCTGACACAATCATCCAATACGTTTTGCTCCGTGACTGTTCAAATTAAAATGCAATCTGGTTAGAGTGGCAGCTGATTATTATTTCTTAAAAGCAGGCCTTAATACTAATAATAATGATGGCATTTGTTAAGCGCTTACTATGTGCAAAGCACTGTTCTAAGCTCTGGAGAGGATACAAGGTGATCAGGTTGTCCCACGTGGGGCTCACAGTTGTAATCCCCATTTTCCAGATGAGGTAGCTGAGGCCCAGAGAAGTGAAGTGACTTGCCCAAAGTCACACAGTTGACAAGTGGCGGAGCCGAGATTAGAACCCATGACCTCTGACTCCCAAGTCCGGCCTCTTGCCACTTAACATTGTTAAGTCAAGCTTTGAGAGTTTTCTCTGTGCAAGATGCATTATTGCACAGGGAAGTGGCATGGCCTAGTGGCAAGACAAGCAGCGTGGTTTAGTGGAAGGAGCCTGGTCTTGGGAGTCAGAGGTCATGGGTTCTAATCCCGGCTCCAGCACTTGTCATCTATGTAATTTTGGACAAGTCACTTAGCCTCTCTGTGCCTCACTTACCTTATCTGTAAAATGGGTATGAAGACTGTGAACCCCACGAGGGACAACCTGCTTACCCTGCTTCTTACCTTGAGAAGCAGCATGGCTCAGTGGAAAGAGCACGGGCTTTGGAGTCAGAGGTCATGGGTTCAAATCCTGGCTCAGCCACTTGTCAGCTGTGTGACTGTGGGCAAGTCACTTCATTTCTCGGTGCCTCAGTTACCTCATCTGTAAAATGGGGATTAAGACTGTGAGCCCCACGTGGGATAACCTGATTCCCCTATGTCTACCCCAGCGCTTGGAACAGTGCTCGGCACATAGTAAGCGCTTAACAAATACCAACATTATTATTGTATCTCCCCCAGTGCTTAGACCAGTGCTTGGCACATAGTAAGCCCTTAAATGCCATCATCATTATTATTAAGAGCACCTGCTTGGGAGTCGGAGAGCGAGGGTTCTCACCCCGGCTTCTCCACCTGTCTGCGGTGTGACCTTGGAGAAGTCACTTCACTTCTCTGGGCCTCAGTTCCCCCATCTGTAAAATGGGGATGAAGATGGTGAGCCCCATGTGGGACAGGGACGGTGTCCACCCTGATTACCTTGCATCTATCTCAGTGCTTAGAACTGTGCTTGGCACAGAGTAAACATTTAACACCCATTATTATTATTATTGTTATTATTATTACAGCTCAAAGAGCCCGGAAAAGATTAATGAAATTCGCAGTAGTGCCAGCAGGTGGCAGCACACAGAATGGATTTAGCACGAATCTGACCTAATATTACCTTTCCTAAGGCTATGCAGGTTAATAATAATAATAATAATAATAATAATAACAATAATAATGTTGGTATTTGTTAAGCGCTTACCATGTGCAAAGCACTGTTCTAAGCCCTAGGGGGATACAAGGTGATCAAGTTGTGCCATGTGATAATAATAATAATAATAACGTTGGTATTTGTTAAGCGCTTACTATGTGCCGAGCACTGTTCTAAGCGCTGGGGTAGACACAGGGGAATCAGGTTGTCCCACGTGGGGCTCACAGTCTTCATCCCCATTTTACAGATGAGGGAACTGAGGCCCAGAGAAGTTAAGCGACTTGCCCACAGTCACACAGCCGACAAGTGGCCGAGCTGGGATTCGAACTCATGAGCCCTGACTCCAAAGCCCGTGCTCTTTCCACTGAGCCACGCTGCTTCTCCATGTGGGGCTCACAGTGTTAATCCCCATTTTGCAGATGAGGTAACTGAGGCACAGAGAAGTAAAGTGACTTGCCCAAAGTCACACAGCTGGCCAGTGGCGGAGCCGGGATTAGATAGTATTTGTTAAGCGCTTACTATATGCCAAGCACTGTTCTAAGCACTGTGGAGATACAAGGTAAGCAAGTTGTCCCAGGTGAGGCTCACAGTCCTCATCCCCATTTAACAGAGGAGGTAACTGAGGCCCAGAGAAGTGAAGTGGCTTGCCCAAGGTCACACAGCAGACAAGTGGCAGAACGGGGATTAGAACCCACGTCCTCTGACTCCCAAGCCCAGGCTCTTTCCACTGAGCCACGCTACTAAATGCCAAACACTATACTCTAAGTGGGCACAGATATAAGAACACAAGATACAAGACAAGGGAAGTAGAATGGCATAATGGAGGGAATAGGGAAGCAGTGTGGCTCAGTGGAAAGAGCCTGGGCTTTGGCGTCAGAGGTCATGGGTTCGACTCCCGGCTCTGCCACTTGTCAGCTGTGTGAGTGTAGGCAGGTCACTTCACTTCTCTGGGCCTCAGTGACCTCATCTGTCAAATGGGGATTAACTGTGAGCCTCACGTGGGACAACCTGATGACCCTGTGTCTACCCCAGCGCTTAGAACAGTGCTCTGCACAGAGTAAGCGCTTTGAGAAGCAGCGTGGCTCAGTGGAAAGAGCCCAGGCTCATGGGTTCGAATCATGGCTCTGTCAGCTATGTGACTGTGGGCAAGTCATTTTACCTCTCTGTGTCTCAGTTCTCTCATCTGTAAAATGGGGAAGAAGACTGTGAGCCTCAACGTGGGACAACCTGATGATCCTGTATCTCCCCCAGCGCTTAGAACAGTGCTCTGCACAGAGTAAGCGCTTAACAAATACCAACATTATTATTATTAACCTCTCTGTGCCTCAGTGACCTCATCTGTCAAATGGGGATTGACTGTGAGCCCCACGTGGGACCACCTGATGACCCTGTATCTCCCCCAGCGCTTAGAACAGTGCTCTGCACCTAGGAAGCGCTTAACAAATACCAACATTATTATTATTATTATTAATAACCTCTCTGTGCCTCAGTGACCTCATCTGCAAAATGGGGATTAACCGTGAGCCTCCCGTGGGACCCCCTGATGACCCCGTATCTCCCCCAGCGCTTAGAACAGCGCTCTGCACCTAGGAAGCGCTTAACAAATACCAACATTATTATTATTATTATTATTATTATTAATAACCTCTCTGTGCCTCAGTGACCTCATCTGCAAAATGGGGATTAACCGTGAGCCTCCCGTGGGACCCCCTGATGACCCCGTATCTCCCCCAGCGCTTAGAACAGCGCTCTGCACCTAGGAAGCGCTTAACAAATACCAACATTATTATTATTATTATTATTATTAATAATAACCTCTCTGTGCCTCAGTGACCTCATCTGCAAAATGGGGATTAACCGTGAGCCTCCCGTGGGACCCCCTGATGACCCCGTATCTCCCCCAGCGCTTAGAACAGCGCTCTGCACCTAGGAAGCGCTTAACAAATACCAAGATGAGTATTATTCCTATAGTAAGCGCTCCTGAAATACGATGGAACGCAGGCAGAGGGTCGGCCGCCAGGGCCGGGAGTCCTCCCGTCCTGCAGGGGTCGCGCTCGCCCTCCCCCGGAAGTGACGCTCGCCGGTCGGGCCCGGGGGGGTCCTCATCCCGCAGCTGCCCCGGATATCGCCCGCTCCCCGCGGCGCCTTTGGGCGCCCGATTAGGGAGGGGAGACGGTGGAATGGAGAGAGGGGGGAGCGGCGGGGGGGAGGCGGGGGGGGCGGGGGCGGAGGCGGCGGCGGGGGCGGCGGGGCGGCGGCGGGGAGAGCGCGGGCGGCGGGGCGGCGGGCGGCCCCGGGGGGGGCGGGGTCCTAAGGGAGGAGCGGGGTGGGGGAGGGGCGCGCGGGGCGCTGAGGGGACACGGGCCGCGCCGGCAGCGGCAGAACGCAACGCGCAGGGTTTAGCGCAGCCCGTTCCGGCCCACGGGACCCCCGGACGAACCCGGGGGGCGACGCGGAGGCACCATGATCACCTCGGCAGGTCAGTCCCGGGGCCGCTCCCTCCCCCCCCCCCCCCCCCGTCGCCGCTTTAGCTGAGTCAGGCTAGGCCGCACCATTCATTCATTCACGGATTCATTCATTCAGGCGGATTTAGGGAAGCGCCTTACTCGGTGCAACGCACTGGGCTCAGCGCTTGCAGTGCATTCATTCGTTCGTATTTCTGGAGCCCCTACTCGGTGCCAGGACTGGACTCAGCCCTTGGAAATGCCTTCCTGCAGGCGGATTTAGGGAGCGCTCACTCTGTGCAGAGCACTGGGCTCAGCGCTTGGAAATGCATTCATTCAGGGGTATTTCTGGAGCGCTTACTCTGTGCCAGGACTGGACTCAGCCCTTGGAAATGCCTTCCTGCAGGCGGATTTAGGGAGCGCTCACTCTGTGCACAGCACTGGGCTCAGCGCTCGGAATGCATTCATTCATTAGTATTTAGGGAGCGCCTACCCTGTGCAACGCACTGGGCTCAGCGCTTGGAATGCATTCATTCATTCGTATTTCTGCAGCCCCTAGTCGGTGCCAGGACTGGGCTCAGCGCTTGGAATTCATTCATTCATTCGTATTTCTGGAGCCCCTACTCTGTGCAACGCGCTGGGCTCAGCGCTTGGAATTCAGTCATTCATTAGTATTTCTGGAGCGCCTACTCGGTGCAAGGACTGGACTCAGCGCTTGGATTGCATTCATTCATTCGTATTTAGGGAGCGCCTACTCGGTGCAACGCACTGGGCTCATTGCTTGGAATTCATTCATTCATTCAGTTGTATTTAGGGAGCGCCTACTCGGAGCAAGGACTGGGCTCAGCGCTTGGAATTCATTCATTCATTCAGTCGTATTTAGGGAGCGCCTACTTGGTGCAAGGACTGGACTCAGCGCTTGGATTGCATTCATTCATTAGTATTTAGGGAGCGCTTTACTCTGCAGAGCACTGGGCTCAGCGCTTGGAATTCATTCATTCATTAGTATTTAGGGAGCGCTCACTCTGTGCAAGGCAGTGGACTCAGCGCTTGGAATGCATTTTGTCATTCAGTAGTATTTCTGGAGCGCCTACTCTGTGCAGAGCACTGGACTCAGCCCTTGGAATTCATTCAGTCGTACGGAGCACTTACTATGTGTAAGACACTGTACTAAGCGTTTGGGATTCATTTATTCATTCAGTAGTATTTATGGAGCGCCTACTCTGCAGAGCACTGGACTCAGCGCTTGGAATTCATTCATTCATTCAATGGCGTTTATGGAGCGCCTACTCTGTGCAGAGCACTGGACTCAGCCCTTGGAATTCATTCATTCAATAGTAATTATGGAGCACTTACTCTGCGCAGAGCACTGGACTCAGCGCTTGGAAGTTATTCAGTCGTACTGAGCGCTTACTATGTGCAGAGCACTATACTGAGCGCTTGGAGTTCATTCATTCAATAGTATTTATGGAGCGCTTACTTTGTGCAAAGCACTGGACTCAGCGCTTGGATTTCATTTATTCATCCAGTGTTATTTATGGAGCGCTTACTCTGTGCAAGGCAGTGGACTAAGCGCTTGGAATTCATTCATTCAGTGGTATTTATGTAGCGCTTACTCTGTGCAGAGCACTGGACTAAGCCCTTGGAATTCATTCATTCATTCATTCAGTGGTATTTATGGAGCGCTTACTCTGCAAGGCACTGTACTAAGCGCTTGGGATTCATTTATTCGTTCAGTAGTATTTATGGAGAGCTTACTCTGTGCAGAGTGCTGGACTCAGCTCTTGGAACGGACAGTAGTAATCATGGTGGTCTTTGCTAAGCGCTTACTGGGTGCCCAGCACTGTTCTAAGCGCTGGGGGAGATACAGGGCCATCAGGTTGTCCCACGTGGGGCTCACAGTCTTCATCCCCATTTGACAGATGAGGGAACTGAGGCACAGAGAGCAAAGGAACTGGCCCAAAGTCACCCAGCTGACAGGTGGCGGAGCCGGGATTAGAATCCATGACCCCTGACTCCTAGGCCCGGGCTCTTTCCACTGAGCCATGCTGCTTCTCTCTCTATTTTTAGAAAAAAGCTCACCTCCTCCAGGAAGCCTTCCCAGACTGAGCCTCCCCTTTCCCTCTGCTTCCCCTTCCCCTCAGCACTGTGCTCATTTGTATATATTATTTATTACCCTATTTATTTTGTTAAGGAGGGGTACAGCCTCTTGATTCTATTTATCTTGATGATGCTGTTTTGTTTTTGTTGTGTGTGGCTTTTCTCTCTCCCCCGTTTAGCCTGTGAGCCCGTCATGGGGCAGGGATTGTCTCTCTCTGTTGCCCATTTGTCCATTCCAAGCCACCCCTCAGCCGTGTGACCTTGGGCAAGTCACTTCACTTCTCTGGGCCCTAGTTCCCTCATCTGTAAAATGGGGATGAAGACGGTGGGCCTCACGTGGGACAACCCGATGACCCTGTATCTCCCCCAGCGCTTGGAACAGTGCTCGGCACACAGTAAGCGCTTAACAAATGCCAACATTAGTAGTAGTAGTAGTAGTCCAGTGCTCTGCACATAGTAAGCACTCAGTAAATACGATTGAATGAATGAATACCCCCCCCCCCGAAAATGTTACCTCCTCCTCCCTGTCCTCCTCCTCTTAAAAATGTTGGTATTTGTTAAGCGCTTACTATGTGCAGAGCACTGTTCTAAGCGCTGGGGTAGACGTAGGGGAATCAGGTTGTCCCACGTGGGGCTCGCAGTCTTCATCCCCATTTTCCAGATGAGGTAGCTGAGGCACAGAGAAGTGAAGTGACTTGCCCACAGCCCCACAGCTGACAAGTGGCAGAGCTGGGATTCGAACTCATGACCTCTGACTCCAAAGCCCGTGCTTTTTCCACTGAGCCACACTGCTTCTCTAGCCACACCCCATCCCCCTCCTCCTGATCCTTCCCTGCCAGGCTGCCCCGTCCCCCTCCATCCTCTCCCCCCGCCCCCCCCAGGACTGTCTCAACCCCAGCGCTTACAACAGTGCTCTGCACATAGTAAGCACTCAGTAAGTACAATTGAATGAATGAATGAAAAAAACAGAAAATGGTTACCACCTCCTCCCTGTCCTCCTCCTCCTCCCCCCACCCCCCTCCTCCCGATCCTGCCCTGCCAGGCTGCCCCTTCCCCCTCCATCCTCTCCCCCCCCAGGACTGTGTCAACCCCAGCGCTTAGAACAGTGCTCTCTGCACATAGTAAGCGCTTAACAAATACCAACGTTATTATTATTATTATTATTACTGTCCTGGACGGTCAATTGGTAGTCAGGCTAGGGAATTTGCTGAGCGCTCACAGCTGAGTTCTGCTAGCCCCCCCTTCCTCCCCCAGGACTGTTTCCCCTGGACAGTGTAGTGGGGGTTAGGCCAGGGTATTTGTTGAGCGCTCACAGCACAGCTTTGATAGCTCCTCCCTGGTCCTCCTTCCTCCCCCAGGAGTTTTGCTCTTGGACCGCGTAATGGTAGTCAGGCTAGGCTATTTGTTGAGCGCCTACAGCTCAGTTCAGGTAGCCTCTCCCTGGCCCTCCTTCCTCCCCCAGGACTATTTGTCCTGGGGGGGGGTTCAGTGGTAGTCGGGCTAGGGGATTTGTTGAGCGCTTAAAGCTCATTTTTGGTAGCCCCCCACCCCACCCTCCCCCAGGACCATTTCTCCTGGACGATTAGGTGGTAGTCGGGCTAGGCTATTAATTGAGCGCCTATAGCTCAGTTCTGGTAGCCTCTCCCTGGCCCTCCTTCCTCCCCCAGGACTATTTGTCCTGGAGGGTTAAGTGGTAGTCAGACTAGAGGCCTTGTTGAGCGCTCACAGCTCAGTTGTAAGCAGCGTGGCTCAGGGGAAAGAGTCCGGGCTTGGGAGTCAGAGGTCGTGAGTTCGAATCCCGGCTCTGCCACTTGTCAGCTGCGTGACTGCGGGCAAGTCACGTCACTTCTCGGTGCCTCAGTTCCCTCATCTGGAAAATGGGGATGAAGACTGTGAGCCTCACGTGGGACAACCTGATGACCCTGAATCTACCCCAGGGCTTAGAACAGTGCTGTGCATATAGTAAGTGCTTAACAAATACCAACATTATTATTATTAATAGAAATGGTAGACACGGATCCCTGCTCACAAAGGAGCTTAGAGTCTAGTTTACGGTCCTTCTCCCGTCTGCCATTATCGGGGAGAGAGCTAGTAAAGTAAACCACAGGTAGGGGAAGCAGCAGAGTACCAGGATTCATTCAGTCGTATTTATTGAGCGCTTACTCTGTGCAGAGCACTGTACTAAGTGCTTGGAATGGACAATTCGGCAACAGATAGAGACAATCCCTGCCCACTGACGGGCTCACAGTCTAAACGGGGGAGACAGACAACAACAACAAAACAAAACAAGACCCGAAGATGAGGATTCTGGTGGGGTGGGATGAGTTCACAGGGCTCAGGGGGATGAGAACGAGGATTCAGAGTGGTGGAGGGGGGCCGTCGGCAGGCCGGAGGGAGGTGGATTACCAAAGTAGCCATCCCGGACCTCCTCTTTGACCTGGCTTAGTGGAAAGAGCCCAGGCTTGGGAATCAGAGGTCATGGGTTCGAATCCCAGCTCTGCCACTTGTCAGCTGGGTGACTGTGGGCAAGTCACTTTTCTGGGCTTCAGTTACGTCAGCTGTCAAATGGGGATTAAGACTGTGGGGCTCATGGGGGATGCGTGGCTCAGTGGAAAGAGCACGGGCTTTGGAATCAGAGGTCATGAGTTTGAATCCCAGATCTGCCACTTGCCAGCTGTGTGACTGTGGGCAAGTCACTTCACTTCTCTGTGCTTCAGTGACCTCATCTGTAAAATGGGGATGAAGACTGTGAGCCCCACGTGGGACAACCTGATTCCCCTGTGTCTACCCCAGTGCTTAGAACTGTGCTCTGCACATAGTAAGCGCTTAACAAATACTAACATTATTATTACCTGATGACCCTGGATCTACCCCAGCGCTTAGAACAGTGCTCTGCACATAGTAAGTGCTTAACAAATACCAACATTATTATTATTACTCTTGGTCCACCTCCTTGTAGTCCCACCCAGGGCATGGTTCCCCCGTACTCCGCATCACCGGGATCGTGGCCGGCACCCCTCGATTCTATTTAGTTGCCATTGTTTTTAGGAGATGTTCTTCCCCTTGACTCTATTTATTGCTATTGTTCTTGTCTGTCTCCCCCGATTAGACTGTAAGCCTGTCAAAGGGCCGGGACTGTCTCTATCTGTTGCCGACTTGTTCATTCCAAGCGCTAAGTACAGTGCTCTGCACATAGTAAGCGCTCAGTAAATACTATTGAGTGAATGAATGAATTATTATTATTATTATTATTATTATTATTATTATTATTACCCTTGCTTCCTCCCAGGCAACTTCGGGACAGAGCGCACTTGTTGAGGGCCACTGCCCAGCCCAAGCGGGGGTTGGGTCACCTCAGCCACCGCTTCTGCCCCGGGAGATATTTGGCGTTATGATCTCCAGGTCGTACTGCCTTTCATACTCCACCAATCGTGGTATTCACTGGGCGCTTACTGGGTGCAGAACGCTGGCCTAAACCCTATCGCGCAACAGAGTTCGTAGGCACGTTCCCTGCCCCCGAGGTGCTTACGGTCTGGAGGGAGAGAGCGACATTAAAATAATCAGTGAACCTTCTGTATCATTCAGTAGTATTTATTGAGCGCTTACTATGTGCAGAGCACTGTACTAAGCGCTTGGAATGAACAAGTCGGCAACAGATAGAGACAGTCCCTCCGTTTGACGGGCCGAGCACTTATGTGCAGAGCGGCCTACTCTTGGGAAATTTGGGAAATTTCCCAGAGCACTTGGGAAATTACGATATAACAGAGTTAATAATAATAATTTTTTGGTATTTAAGCGCTTACTATGTGCCAAGTACTATTCTTAGCACTGGATAGATACAAGGTAATCAGGTTGTCCCCGCGTGGGGCTCGCAGCCTTAATCCCCATTTTCAGCTGAGGTAATTGAGGCACAGAGAAGTGACTTGCCCAAAGTCACACAGCTGATAAGTGACAGAGTTGGGATTAGAACCCACGACCTCTGGCTCACAAGCCTGGGCTCTTTCCACCGAGCCACGCTGCTTAGTAGACACGTTCCCTCCCCATAACAGATGAACATAGTGATAATAATAATGATGTTGGTATTTGTTAAGCGCTTACTATGTGCTGAGCACTGTTCTAAGCACTGGGGGAGATACAGGGTCATCAGGTTGTCCCACCTGAGGCTCACGGTCTTCATCCCCATCTGACAGATGAGGTAACTGAGGCTCAGAGAAGTCAAGTGACTTGCCCCAAGTCACCCAGCTGACAGGTGGTGGAGCCAGGATTAGAACCCATGACCTCTGACTCCTAAGCCCCTGCTCTTTCCACCGAGCCACGCTGCTTCTGTTCTAGAGATTCTGGATTATGAATATGTATGTTCTTATCACGGGCTTAAAGGGTACAACCAAGTGCTTAGGTGATGCAGAAGGGAGAAGGCATAAGGGAGGAGAGGGTCTCATTGGGGAAGACTTCTTGGAGGAGGTGTGATTTTTAGTAAGGTTTTTGAAGGCGGGGAGAATCTGTTGGCTGTGAGGAGGGAGGGATACGAAGGGGACGGCGGCGAGATAGACGAGGTTGAAGTGAAGTAGGGAGCAGCGTGGCTCAGTGGAAAGAGCCCGGGCTTGGGAGTCAGAGGTCATGAGTTCGAATTCTGAATCTGCCACTTGTCAGCTGCGTGACTGTGGGCAAGTCACTTCACTTCTCTGTGCCTCAGTTCCCTCCTCTGTAAAATGGGGATGAAGACTGTGAGCCCCACGTGGGACAACCTGATTCCCTTGCGTCTACCCCAGCGCTTAGAACAGTGCTCGGCACATAGTAAGCGCTTAACAAATACCAACATTATTATTATTATTATTATTATTATTAGGTAGGTTGGTGTTGGAGGAGTAAAGTGTGTGGGCTGGGTTGTAATAGGAAATCATCAAGGTAAAATGGGGGCGAAAATGGGGGTAAAATGGATCGCTTTAAAGCCAGTGGTCAGGAGTTTCCGTTTCATTCATTCAATCAATCGTATTTGTTGAGCACTTACTGGGTGCAGAGCACTGGACTAAGCGCTTTGAATGTACAATTCGGCAACAGAGACAATCCCTGCCCAGTGAGGGGCTCACAGTCTAATCGGGGGAGACAGATGGCAGAGCAAAACAGAACGAAACAAAAACAAGACAACATTATCACGATAAATAGAATCAAGGGGATGTTGCGGATGTGGATGAATAAACCCTGGCGGTTCTTGAGGAGTGGGAAGATGTGGATGGAATGTTTGGTCTTTTTTATTGATTCTATTTATTGCGATTAAGTTGTTTTTGTCCGTCCGTCTCCCCCGATTATTCATTCAGTAGTATTTATTGAGCGCTTACTATGTGCAGAGCACTGTACTGAGCGCTTGGAATGAACAAGTCGGCAACAGATAGAGACGGTCCCTGCCCATTGACGGGTTTACGGTCTAATCGGGGGAGACGGACAGACAAGAAGGATGGCAATAAATACTGTCAAGGGGAAGAACATCTCCTAAAAACAATGGCAACTAAATAGAATCAAGGCGATTACATTTCATTAACAAAATAAATGCTTAGACTGTAAACTCATCAGTGGGCAGGGATTGTCTCAATCTGTTGCCAAATTGCACATTTCAAGCGCCTAGGACAGTGCTCTGCACATAGTAAGCGCTCAGTAAATAGCACTGAATGTTTTAGAAAAACGCCCCGGGCAGCAGAGAGAGAAAGGATTAGAGTGGGGAGGGAGAGGCAGGAGGCCGGGAGGTCAGCGAGGAGGCTGATGCCGTAATCCAAGTGGGATGGGATGAGGGCTTGGATCACGATAGTAGCAGTTCGGGGAGGGGGAAGGAAAGGACAGGTTTTAGCCATGTGGTGAAGATAGAACGGACGGAATCCGGAGACAGATTGAATCTCTGGGCTCAATGGGAGTAACGTGAGTCAGCTCGGTGTGGGCGGAGAGCGTGTCGATCAACTCTGTTGTACTTTCCCAAGCGTTTAGTACAGTGTTCTGTAAGTGCTCTCCAAGAGGCCTTCACAGACTGTTTCCCTTTTTCCCTCTGCTCCCTCTCTGCTCCCCCTTTCACCTCCCCTCAGGTAAACCCCCTTTTCCCCCCCTTTCCCTCTGCTCCTCCCCCTCTCCCTTCCCCTCAGCACTGTACTCGTCCGCTTATTTGCATATATTTTTATTACCCTATTTATTTTGTTAATGAGATGTACATCCCCTTGATTCCATTTATTGCTATTGGTTTTTGTCTGTCTCCCCCGATTAGACTGTAAGCCTGTCAATGGGCAGGGATTGTCTCTATCTGTTGCCGAATTGTCCATTCCAAGCGCTTAGTACAGTGCTCTGCACATAGGAAGCACTCAATAAATACTATTGAATGAAGGAATCCTCAATAAATACCACTGATTGATGAGTCGGGGATAATAGTATGGGCTCTGGGGGGCAGGGAGGATGGCCTCTAATTGATCCTTACTCATAATAATGATGGTGTTTGTGAAGCGCTTACTATGTCCCAAGCTCTGTTCTGAGCGCTTCAACAAAGATGCTCCTCAACTGGTTTTTCCTTTTCTGGTCCTCTTAAATTTTTTACTCCCCTTGAACGGGTTCCCCTTTGTCTCTAGACGGTAAGCTCTTTGTGGGCAGGGAATGTGTCTGTTATATTGTACTCTCCCAAGCACTTGGTAAATGCACAGTAAATGCTCAGTAAATACGATAGATTGAAAAATACGATTGATTTGAGGAGCAGGGTGGCTCAGTGGAAAGAGCCCGGGCTTGGGAGTCAGAGGTCGCGGGTTCTAATCCCAGCTCTGCCACTTGTCTGCTGGGTGACTTTGGGCAAGTCACTTCACTTCTCTGGGCTTCAGTTCCCTCATCTGGAAAATGGGGATGAAGACTGTGAGCCCCATGTGACCTTGTAACTCCCCCAGTGCTTGGCACATAGTAAGCGCTTAACAAATGCAGTCATTATTATTCAACCGTATTCCAATTAAGATTGTTTATTGAGCGCTCTCTGAGTGTAGAGCATTGTACTGAGCGGTTGGGAAAGTACAATACAATACAGTTGGTAGATATCTTCCCTGCCCACAAGGAATTTACGGTTTGGAGGGGGAGACAGACTTGAAAATAAATTGATTGATTAATAATATTATTAATAATAATGTTGGTATTTGTTAAGCGCTTATTATGTGCCAAGCACTGTTCTAAGCGCTGGGGGAGATACAGGGTCATGAGGTTGTCCCACGCGAGGCTCACAGTTAATCCCCATTAGGTAACTGAGGCCCCCGAGAAGTGAAGTGACTTGCCCACAGTCACCCAGCTGACAAGTGGCAGATCCGGGATTCGAACCCATGACCCCTGACTCCCAAGCCCGGGCTCGCTCTTACTGTGCAGAGCACTGTGCTAAGCGCTTGCTTAGTACAGCTAGGGGAGTTAGTGCAGCGTAAGCATGAGTCCTGTGGGGGTGGGGATGAGAGGCGACTGACTACCTAAGTGCTTAGTGGGCGGGGGCCCTCTGACACTGTAAACTCTTTATGGGCGGGGAGCACATCTAATTCTGTTGTATTGTTCTCTTCCCAGCGCTTAGTACAGTGCTCTGCTCATAGTAAGCGCTCAGTAAATACCAATGATTGATTAAGTGCGTGGTAAGCGCTCAGTGATCGATTAATTGCACGTAGGAGAAGCAGTAGGGAGGGAAGGTAGGGAGAGGTGGGTGCTTAAGTCAGGGAAGGCTTCCTGGAGGAGATCCGATTTCAGGAGGGCTTTGAAAATTGGTCTGGTAGAATTGCCAACTTTTAGGTCTACCTTGGCTTTGTCATCTGCTCGCAGAGTGTCGTGGCTCAGTGGAAAGAGCCCGGGCTTGGAAGTCAGAGGTCATGGGTTTGAATTCCGGCTCTGCCACTTGTCAGCTCTGTGACTCTGGGCAAGTCACTTCACTGTGCCTCAGTTACCTCATCTGCAAAATGGGGATTAAATGTGAGCCTCACATGGGACAACTTGATAGCCCTGCACCTACCCCAGCGCTTAGAACAGTGCTCTTCACATAGCGCTCAACAAATACCAATATTATTATTATTATTGGCTGCTAGAGCACGGGTCTGGGAGTCAGAAGGTCAGGGTTCTCATCCCGGCTCTGCCACTTGTCTGTTGCGTGGCCTTGGGCAAGTCGCTTCACTTCTCTGAGCCTCAGTTCCCTCATCTGTCAAATGGGGATTAAGACTGAGTCCCATGCAGGACAGGGACTGTGTCCACCCCGATTGCCTTGTATCCACCCCAGCGCTTAGTACAGTGCCTAGCACACAGTAAGCACATAAATACAATTATCATTATTATTATCTTTCCAAACAAAAATTTTTTTTTCCCAGCACCTTTCCCCATCACAGTTTTCCCCTGTCTAACTGTTGCTCAGCTACGTGATCTGAGAGAAAATTCGTTCTTCTATATTCTGCTAGGGAAATAGATGACCCAGGTTTTCTGTCTTGATCTTACAGGAGATAAAGCCTGGCCATCTGTCAATCAGTTAATCAGTGGAAAGAGCCCGGGCTTGGGAGTCAGAGGTCATGAGTTCGAATGCCGGCTCTGCCACTTGTCAGCTGTGTGACTGTGGGCAAGTCACTTAGGTTGTCTGTGCCTCAGTTACCTCATCTGTCAAATGGGGATTAACTATGAGCCTCACGTGGGACAACCTGATTACCCTGTGTCTACCCCAGCGCTTAGAACAGTGCTCTGCACATAGTAAGCGCTTAACAAATACCAAAATTATTATTATAAAACAATAGAGTTGGTAGACACAATCCCTACCCACAGGGGGCTCACATCCTATAGGGAGAGACAGGCCTTGAAATCAATTACAGGTAGGCAAAATATTGGAGTGTAAGGATATATACATAATTGCTGTGGGCCTGGGGGGAATATCAAAGTGCTCAAGGGGTACACAGCCAAGTGCTTAGCCGATGCAGAGGGGAGGGAGGGTAGGAGAAATGAGAAGCAGTGTGGCCTCTCCCATCTAGGAATCAGAGGACCTGGGTTCTAATTCTGGCTCAGTTGCCTGTCTGCTGCGGGACCTTGGGCAAGTCACATAACTTCTTTGGGCTCCAGTTTCCTCATCTGTCAAAAGGAATTCATGGTGGGCAGGGAACGTGTCTCCCAACTCTTATATTGTTCTCTCCCCTGCACTTAGTACACAGTGGTCTTCATTACCCTATTTATTTGGTTAATGAGATGTACATCACCTTGTTTCTATTTATTTGTTATTGTTTTAATGAGATGTTCTTTCCCTTGATTCTATTTATTGCTATTATTCTTGTCTGTCTCCCCCGATTAGACCGTAAGTCCATCAGTGGGCAGGGACTGTCTCTATCTGTTACCGATTTGTCCATTCCAAGCGCTTAGTACAGTGCCCTGCACATAGTAAGCGCTCAATAAATACTATCGAATGAATGAATGGTCTGCACACAGGAAATGCTCAATAAATGCAGTTGATGGATTGAGTAAGGGTTCTCCTTCCCTCTTAGCCTGTGAGTCCCATGCTGAGCAGGGATTGTGCCCAATCTGATTATCTGTTATCTCCCTCCACCCTTACTTAATATGTGTTTGGCACTTAGTAGACACTTAAGAAATGGCACAATTATTATTATTTGAAATCCTGTAGGGGCTGGAACCAGCTTGGGGAAGCATAAATTGTCTACAGGGGCCAGCGAGGAGCTGATATAATAATATTGGTATTTGTTAAGAGCTTACTTTGTGCAGAGCACTGTTCTAAGCGCTGATATCTCAGCTCCATCTCCCCTTTCCCTCTCCTAGGAGCAGAATGGACGGGTTGCAGCTGTTTACCTGGCCCTAATGGTTTTGCCATCATGGTGTCAGTCTCATGGGGTCGATGGACCTCCTCCTCCCCCCTATATCACCCACCCGCTGCAAGAACTAGTGCTCCTGACCCAGGGTTGCGACTAACTTGCTCCAAGTCTAAAAGTTTCTGTGGAGCAAGAAAAGCGTGTGATCTTACTATGACGGCTCTTTCCGAGATTGACTGGAACACAGTCGTGAGCTAGTTAAAAATAATAATAATAATGTTGGTATTTGTTAAGCGCTTACTATGTGCTGAGCACTGTTCTAAGCACTGGGGTAGACATAGGGGAATCAGGTTGTCCCACGTGGGGCTCACAGTCTTAATCCCCGTTTTACAGATGAGCCTAACTGAGGCACCGAGAAGTGAAGTGGCTTGCCCACAGTCACCCAGCTGACACGTGGCCGAGCTGGGATTCGAACCCATGACCTCTGACTCCAAAGCCCGGGCTCTTTCCACCGAGCCACGCTGCATCGGGCAGAGGGATAGTGGGCGATATGAGATGCTCAGAACATTCTGTGTGTTTTTGTGTACTTCAGCTTTTTGCCAAGGTAGAAGCAGACCTCTTCAACTTCAAGAAAAGAATGGACCACCAAGTGGTTGCGGAATCATACAGCTCACACATTGTTCTTCTAACCATTTGTCATGTAATTTAGGTCCCGGGGACAGTACATGCTTTGTTTTGTAATGTTTGACTCACGGCTACAACAAGCTCTTTGTTTTGCAGCTGGAATCATTTCCCTTCTGGATGAAGAAGAACCACAGCTCAAGGTATGAGTGGAACTAACTCATTTTATATGCCAAGAACAAAACTCTTTGACTGTAATCTCCTTGGTCTGTCTATAATATCAGTCGAGATAGGTGAACCCATGAAAGAGTCATTCTAATTGTAATTCAGCCTCTCTCTGTGGTAAATTCCTTCTGGTTATGTCTTACAAAGGAGGGATGAAGATATAGGTAGATGTTCTATATAGCTCTCAGATGTCTTTAAATGTAAATTAATCATTTTTTGTTCAAGTTTGCTCAGTCATTGTAAGGATTATTTTAGTTCTCATTTGACTGTATCGGCTGTTTGCCGTCTTCCCATCAGTGAATTTTGATGGCGCAGAATGAGGCCAAGATCCATAGGAATGTACAGTTAAGAAAAAACTGTGAGATTTAGGCTAGATGTTCCCAAACTTTCAATTCCTCGGATCACTTCAGTAGGGCAAGGCAACCCTATCTCTGGATGGAGGAAGAAAGTATTATTTCACTCTCTCTTCACCTTACTCTTCCTTGGCTCTACTCTGCTTTTCCTCTTTGCCCTTCTACCTTTTTCCCAGTTCCTGTTTTTTTGGTGCCCTTGCTCTCCCTCTCACTTTCTGTTCTCCCATAAAGTACCAGAAGCTCCGACAAGAGGACCCTGAATAGAAGTTAGAAGCCAGCCTCTCCAACCCTCTCCTCTCTCCCCTTTCATCTCCTTCGTGTCTGTCTGTCTCTCTCCCCTTCTCCGCTTTCTCCATCTTTCCCTTTCTTTCCCACCCTTCGAACCTTTCTCTCTCCTCCTCTTTTCTCTCTTTTTCTTTCCCTCAGATGGGGAATGGGCAGAGCTAAACCGGGTTAGCGGCAGTGGGCCACCTCATGGATGGGTGGCGTCTCCTATCGAGAACATATGAGTCTAGGTCTTGGCAACCTTTGTGAAGGAACTACAAATGATGGAATAATAAGAGTGGTTCTCACAGCACCTGTTGCACTCAACCACCTCTGCCTGTCACATCCCCCCAGGGGGGATCTAGTGGAGTGAGAGAGGGAGCACACTTGCAGGACCTATTTACGGTTTGAGGGATCCTACAACAGTGCCGCCGCTGTGCCGAAATTTGTCAACGAGAGCCGCTGCGATCTTCACGGCCCGTATTGGCTAGGTTTCGGGATTCCTACCGTGCCTGTCCTCCTTGTGACATGTCCTGGGTGGTTCTTTGGTCAGAAACTTTCACCACCCAAGGTGTAGCCCCAGCAGGCCTTCTCCCTACGTACACAGTCAATCCTAGGAGCCATAATAATAACAATTATTATTACAGTCTTGTCGGGTGCTAACTATGTGCCGAGCACTATTCTAAGCACTTGGAAAGATATAAACTAATCAGGTGGGACACAGTCCCTGTCCCACCTGGGGCTCACGCTATTCCAGCGCTTAGTACATTGACCCAGCCCTTAGTACAGTGCCTGGCATGTAGTAAACACTTTACAGATTCCCTTATTATTATCCCCATTTTACAGATGAAGTAACTGAGGCCCAGAGAAGTGTAGTGACTTGCCTAAAGTCACCCAGTGGACACGTAGTGGAGCCGGGAACTGACTCCCGGGCCCATGCTCTATATAGTAAGCCACGCTGCTTCTCAGGTGTCCAGGTTCCCGGAGGTGTGTATTTTACACTGGTGGACCCACAGCAGAGCTAGTGGTCCCTCTTAGGGTATGTGGTTCACAATTCAGACTCGAAGGAACACTGTCTTTAGCCCCATCTTTGGAAAATTATATCTGTCAGTGTTTGGGTATTTTACACTTGATTAAAAAAAAAAAAGTGTCATCTTTCCTTTGGAGTTATTCAGAATTGGGATGGAAATTGTGCTTTATTTCAGTCTCCTTGAAACCCAAGATCTTCATTAACTCTAGAAAAGGAGTAAAGTGACTACTGGGGAAATTGTGAAGAGTCGGTCCATCTTGTTCTTACATTTAACTACACCCAGTCCTCCTACAGCAGAGCGAGGGCTTCATTCTTGCAAAACTCCACGATAAGGAAAAGTAATCAGCCCTCACCCAAACTGACATCATGCTCAGTGCAACTGGTTCTTCCGACGCTGCGGCACACAATCTACTCATAATAGGCTCATGGTAGAAAAGTTTTTCTTAATTCCCTAGCTACATTGCATCAAAGTGCATGCTGACTACATGGGTTAGGGCAGAACTGAGTGTCTTGTTTGTCAGTAGAATGGGAATTTTGGATTGTTTTTAACCCACTGAAAACTAGCTTCATTCACATATACCCAGCTCTGCCACTTGTCAGCTTTGTGACTGTGGGCAAGCCACTTCACTTCCCTGTGCCTCAGTTACCTCATCTGTAAAATGGGCATGGGACAACCTGATTACCCTGTATCTACCCCAGCATTTAGCACAGTGCTCTGCACATAGTAAGCACTTAAATACCAACATTATTATTATTATTACCTTGTTTTTTATTCCTGCCTATGTAAGGAGGAAAGCATTCCAACGTTTATGGGATTTGTTAAGTGCTTACTGCGTGTCAAGCACTGTTCTAGGCACTGGGCTAGATACTCGTTAATCAGGCTGGACTCTCCCACATGGGGCTCACAGTCCAAGTAGGAGGAGTTATTCCTCCTTTTACAGATGAGGGAACCGAGACACAGAGAAGTGATGTGATTTGCTCAAGGTCACACAGTAGGCAAGTGGTAGAGCCATGATTAGGACCCACGTCCTCTGACTGCCGGGGCCGTGCCCTTACCCTTAGGCCACGCTGCTTCCCAGTTTCCCAATTTTCGCCCAATTGGGTAAACTTTTGCTAGTCATGGAGAAATAACAAAGGTAAGGAACCTGCTGCAGATTGAACAGCTGTGTGACTTGCTACACCAGTTTGGTCTGTTGTGACAGGATGACCTTGACCCTAGATCATGCGGAAGTCTTGAGGATGCCAGACAGATGGAGTTGGTTTTGAGGCTCCTCCAAGGGGTTCACTTTAGGATCCCTTTTGGTCACCCATGGCCAGTCGTTGAGCAGTAAGGATCCCTCGTCACTCCAACTAATGGTGCGTACCTCAGGGCCTGGTTGGGCCCAGATCCTCAGGTTTCAGCCAGAAAACTTCCAGTCTTGGACACGTAGCCATTGAAACAGCCACCAAACTCACTTTGTTCTACTCTGCGATGTTCCCAAAGGAAGCCTGTAGGTGAAAAAGTAAAGTGAAAGAAATTGGAATGCACTCAGTTCTACCAGAATGCATAGTTTCACTGTGAGTTTGTGATCGAACATGACGTTGGAATTTGGTAACCTTTTTCTGACAGTGTGAACCTGCCTGGAAACAACCAGACATAGTGTCAAAAGAAATGATCGAAGGACTGTATCAGGCACAAGTCTTTCTCAAGTGCGAGGTTCTTCAAGAAAGCTCCCCTTAGGTTACTGGAGGACTGGATGTATTCTCAAGTTAATTAAGGAATGGATTTGCTTATGCTCAAATGTTTAGACATTTTGTTGTTAGAAGCATCTTTTGACAAAGCAGACAGGAGGCCAAACGTTCTTCTCGATGACTTGATTTTGTTTTTATCTTCGTAGGAGTTTGCACTGCAGAAATTGAACGCCGTGGTCAATGACTTCTGGGCAGAAATTTCCGAGTCTGTAGACAAAATGTAAGAAATGACTTTTCTTCTCTTGGCGTTATTGGAATCGTTTGTACAAAAAGACACGTGCAGCACTTCTCTGCTAGAATGACCTATCTCAGCCAAGAAACTTGTGGCCTTTAAATTCGGGGCTTAGGCTTCTTTCGGACTAAGGGATATGGAAGCTGAAGTGGCTCATTTCTTTCTGATTTATTTTAGTGAGGTTCTGTATGAAGATGAAGGTTTCCGGAGTCGTCAGTTTGCTGCCCTTGTGGCGTCAAAAGTATTTTATCACCTGGGGGCTTTTGAGGAGTCCTTGAACTATGCTCTGGGAGCAGGTGACCTCTTCAACGTCAATGACAACTCTGAATATGTGGAGACGATTATTGGTAAATTTTTTTTTCCCCATATTATATATACACTGCCAATATATATAATGCCAAAGTTCCTCTGTTCTACCTTCGTGTTGCTCTGAATGTAGCTTGCGAGGCATCTTCTTCTGTTGGGGATTACTTTCCGCTATCATTCAGTCTCATTCTGGAGAGGAAATGCCAATCGATTTATCAATCGATGGCATTTATTGAACACCTACAGTGTGCAGAGCGCTGTACTAAGCACTCGGGGGAGGACATTACAACAGTTGGTAGACCCGTTCCCTGCCCGCAGGGAATTTACAGTCTAATCCAGTTTTTTCCCTGAGCTAATTTGTTAACCCTTTTCCATTAGGCAAAGTTCAGCACTCATTTACTTTGCTGTGTTTGTTATTAGTAACACAGTTTTACCCCACATGTCGTCTAAATGCTAATGACACAAATGCTTATCATAAGAGGGGCATGTTTGCTCTCCTGTTCAATACTAACATAAGTCAGTTGTTTGTCTAGATGTCAACCCCTTGTGTATAATGATCACCCTTATGGGCTTGGCTTGGTGGGGACGGAGTGCTTAGTACAGTGCCTGGCACATAGTAAACACTTAAATACCATGATTATTATTATTAAGCTTTGCCCACCTGGCATTTTGGTTAGGATGGGCAGCAGTAACTAGTTCAGCCTGTCACTGAGTCAGCCGTATTTATTGAGCACCTACTATGTGCACAGCACTCTTTTCAGTGCTTGGGAGAATACAGTACAATAAAAACAGACACATTCTCTGCCCTCAATGAGCTTATAGTCTAGAGGCCCCGGCAAAGAATTTGGGCGGAGCACCTGTCTTCTTCAGGGGGCTGTGAGGCCAAAGCGGAGCCCAAGCGCCCGTGAAAACAAGCCATCCAGAAAATGTCTAGAGCAGTGCTCTGCACCCAGCAGGTGCTGAGAAAACACTTGATGTTGATTCCCTACACACAAGAAATTTATGAAACCTATTTAAGGCAGCCATTCAAACAGGGCAATGTTCCCTAGTCTGGTCAAGGGGACCGAAGCACAGGGGAGTCTGAGGACCACCTCCTCCCTTCCCCTTCTCATCGTCATCTAGGTTCCTTAACTCTGTTCCTTATTCCTTGCACTTTGCCCCCACCTAGATTGTGAGCTCCATGTGGGACAGAGACCGTGTTGTTTGTGTGTACTGTGGTGCCTAGCACAGTGCTTGGTCCGTATAGAGAAGCAGCGTGGCTTAGTGGAAAGAGCGTGGGCTTGGGAGTCAGTGGTCGTGGGTTCAAATCCCGGCTCCGCCACTTGTCTGCTGTGTGACCTTGAGCAAGTCACTTCACTTCTCTGGGCCTCAGTTACCTCATCTGCAAAAATGGGGATTAAAAAATGTGAGCCCCACATGGGACAGTGTGATTATCCGGTATCTACCCCAGCACTTAGAACAGTGCTCTGCACATAGTAAGTGCTTAACAAATACCATAATTATTATTATTAAGTGCATAATACCATTATTATTGTTATTAAGTGCATAATAAATTCCTCAACCAACAGCCAAGGGTCAGTCGCCCTCTTTTGCATATCACTTTGGCTTTTGCACTTATTTTCCATCTGTGGGGAAGGAAAGAACTTCCACAGTGCAAATCAGAGATTATGCCCCTTCCCCTAACATCTTAACTCACCTCCGGTCTTTGAATCCCTTTTTGGGGGAGTGAAATATGGTGAAATAAAGTGTATTGTTCCTATTTTGTCTCCGATAAGTTTGTGTTCCTGAGAACGCTTCTCGTCTCTTCCCCCTTCCTCAGGCTACTCAGAAACATTGCCTTTCTTTCTCCTTAGCAAAATGCATCGACCATTACACCAAGCAGTGTGTGGAGAATGCGGATTTGGCCGAGGGTGAGCGGAAACCCGTCGATCAGAGACTGGAAGGGATCGTGAACAAAATGTTCCAGCGGTGCCTGGATGACCACAAGTACAAGCAGGCCATTGGCATTGCCCTGGAGACACGCAGGCTGGACATCTTTGAGAAGACCATCTTGGAGTCGGTAGGTTACCTTTTAAGGTGGGAGCATGGCAAGAGAATGGATTACCCGGAACAGTAGCTTATATTGGTTATCGGAACGAAAAATCATGGAACCGAAATAAAAAAAGATTAGACTGTTGATCGTGTTTATCATAGTTTACGTTTATATGTGATTTCCGTCCAGTCACGCTTCTCTGGGGGAAGATGAATTCAGGATTTAAAAAAATAGTTACTTGGTGATATTCTTCCTGGTGAATGTGAACTTCTAGACTGTGAGCCTGTCGTTGGACGGGGATTGTCTCTTTCTGTTGCCAAACTGTACTTTCCAAGCACTTAGTCCAGCGCTCTGCACACAGTAAGCGCTCAGTAAATACGATTGAATGAATGAATGAACTGCCAGTGGTCCTGCAGAATGAGGAGATGCTATGTTTCCACTGCTCTTTCAAGGCAATCCTTAAGAAACCTTTTTTTAAACTCTAATGATATGTTTTAAAAACATTTGGAATTTGCTAGGACGTTAAAAAAAACCCTCTCTCACATGGCATTTTAACGTCTGTGCGCTGGGAAGTAGATAGTTCAGTAGGTTTTTTTCTGTCTTTGTTTTAATTCGGGGACTAGAGTGCAAAGTGAAAGAGCTAAACGAGTGTAGTCACCCATAGGAAATCCTGTAAAGGACATTGATATGTTCTCAAGGTTCAAAATTTAAATATAAATCTATTCTAAAATAGTAACAAAATTGCGATAGGCAGTTGCGTGATGTAATAGCAATATATATATATATGTACCAGTAATACGTTATGAAGTTTTTTAATGGGTATCTATGTTGTCTTTTACATCTTGTTCAACAAAAACGGACCTTGTACTAGTAGAGGTGTAATTAATGCTAAGTAGGAAACAAAACATCAGTTGAAATGGGCAGTAATCTCTCCTCAAGAAAACCAAAATACTTCCAAGGTTGAGGGGGAGGGAATAGGTGGTGATTGAGTGGAAGAAAACTGCATGTCCTGCAAAACCATAGAGTGATCTTGAAGTGAAAGAGCACTGAAAGAATAAGCGACATTATGGCATCGCCAGGCTATCGTGAAAAACCATTTAAAGACGAGCATTTAGAACAAGGGGATCCCTGAATGTTATAAAAATATGTAGTTACCACCGGTGTGGTAAAGGTCGAAAAGCTAATTCCCGGGCATCAAGTCATCGCGCTTCTGAATATTTAATGATGGAACAAGGCCAGTTTCTTTGCCGAACTTAGTTTTCAGATGAATGGTGGTAGTCCTTTCTCGGCTATGAAATGGGTTCTTGAGCTAATTTATCTTTTTTGGTCCGTCGTGAAAGTTTACGAACGGCTGAAGGAGTATCAGATTGTGGAATAAGATAATGTGATTTTAAAATAAAGGTCTATTTTTGAAATGTTTCTTTCAGAATGATGTCCCTGGGATGCTTGCTTACAGCCTCAAGCTCTGTATGTCTTTAATGCAGAATAAGCAGTTCCGTAATAAAGTTCTCAGAGTTTTGGTTAAAATCTACATGAACCTTGAAAAACCAGACTTCATCAATGTTTGTCAGGTAATGCTATTCTACCTCATTGTGTCATTTTAGTACCAAAACTACCAAATAGGAACTAGTGTGAGAAACTCTAGTTCCTCAGTTTTCTTAGATTTCTGTTAAAATATGATCCAAGGAACAGAACAGAGGTAAAGATACGTATTGAAAGATGAACTGCATTAAGATTTTGTCAGCTGATCAGCCTTTGGTAAAATCAGCTTTATTAGGATTGTAATCCAGTGATTTTAAAGTAAGGGGGTTGGACAATGATGTGTTCATAAGGGAGATAAAGAAAACTTGGGAGTTGTTTCTCACCAGGATATTTAGTAGCTGTGCTAGATCCATCAATATCTTGTGGTTTACCATACCTTAAGCTTTTTCCCTGGCAACAGTAGCCTAAGTAGACAGAAATGAACCTGCGTCAAATACCTAAGGTTTTATCTTTCTTCAGTATCTAAAGGTGGAGATGGGCAAACAGATCTATTAGTGAAACTTGTTAAGTGTTAGTGTTATCAGGTACCTTTGTAGCATTCAGCATTTTGACAGTCAGTTACCAAACACTTGTTACCAATCAGTAACATTGATTGAACCAAGAAGCAGCCTGTCTTAGTGGCAAGAGGAAGGGCTTGGGACTCAGGGAACATAGGTTCTAATCCCGGCTCTGCCACTTGTCTGCTGTGTGATTTTGGGCAAGCCACTTAATTTCATTGTGCTTCAGTTACCTCATCTGTAAAATGGGGATTAAGAGTGTGACCCCACGTGGGACAACCCAATTACCTTGTATTTTTCCCAGCGCTGGCACGTAGTAAGTGCTTAAATACTATAAGTATTTTTGTGGTGGGCCAAGCACTGTATTAAATACCTGGGGGAGCTTATACACAATCCTATACTCACAGGGAGTTTCCAATCAGTCTTTCAGTGGTATTTATTGAGAGCCCACTGTGTGCAGAGCACTGTACTAACAGAGTTCGTAGACATGAATCCTGCCGTCAAGGCGTTTACGGTCTACAAAGAGAAAGAGGAATGTAATAGTTTACCAATAGGAAGTCGTGGAGAATATAAGCTGATTTCTATAAAAGTGCAACAGGAGGTTGTGAGAGCAAAAGTGGGGTGATGATAGTTGGGAAGATGTAATGTGGGAAGAAAACAAAAATCGGGGAAAGCGTCCTGTAGGAGGAGGGGGGACTTTGGAAGGCCACTGAAGCTGGGGAACAGCTGAGATCCGTCAGAACGGGGAAAAGGTGTGAACCAGGGGTCAGAAGCATGGTACAAGGTTTCTGTTAGAGATGAGGAGAACTGGGTTCTGTTCTTAACTCTTCTCCTGACCTTAGGCCAGCCTTAAGCTCTTTCCTCTTTCGCTCATGTATGAAAAAGGGATTGGTGTCATTTGCTCTCTGCCTACTCCAGAGGAATGTTTGAGGATTCTGTAGCATGCTTTGAGTTCCGGGTACCAAAAAATAAGCTCAATTTCTTATTTTGAAGAGCATGATTCAAAACATACATAAATCACCGCCTCCTTCAAGTTTACAGCACCTTTATCTGCCCAAACTCCATAGATCTGGATTTATGCCACTTCAGAATGGAGAGAATTAAGATCACTAGAATTTCAAGAGTCCTTCCCCCACAAGACGTTAATCTCTAGTAAGGCCCATTTGGTTACATAAAAAGAACATGTACAATTCTGATAAAATTCATTCAATAGTATTTATTGAGCGCTTACTATGTGCAGAGCACTGTACTAAGCGCTTGGGATGAACAAGTCGGCAACAGATAGAGACAGTCCCTGCCGTTCGACGGGCTTACAGTCTAATCGGGGGAGACAGAAATGTTCCTGAGGAGTTGGGCTGCTTTGAAATCCTCTTTTGCGCAATCTGTAATAGCAACAATAATTGTGGTATTTAAGTGCTTACTGTGTGTCAGGCACCGAACTAAACGCTGGGGTGGATATAAGACTGTAAGCCCGTCAAAGGGCAGGGACTGTATCTGTTGCCGACTTGTACATTCCAAGCGCTTAGTACAGTGCTCTGCACATAGTAAGCGCTCAGTAAATACTATTGAATGAATGAATGAAAGCAATTCAGATTGGACACAGTCCCTGTCGCACACGAGTCTCATAGTCCGAATCCTCATTTTACAGATGAGGTAACTGAGGCACAGAGAAGTTAAATAACTTGCCCAAGGTCACACAGTAGACAAGTGATGGAGTCAGGATTAGAACCCGTGACCTCCTGAGTCCCAGACCTGTGTTCTATCCAATACACCATGCTGCTTCCCCACAGATTGTGGCCATAGTAAGGTGGCTTTTACAAGATGATTCTGACCCCCGGGTGGCTGGGGGAGGGTAAGCCCCGGGGCCTTCACCCAGTTAACCCCACTCTTGGTTGACATGAAGAAAAGAGATGGAGTGATATAGAGCATCTTTTTTTTGTGAGCACTAGTTATTCTATCTCCAAAGGGGATGCTTATTTATAATGCATTTACCAACTACGCACCACAGTCACTGATAGTAAGTTTGAGCCAGGGGACGTGGGTTTCAGGCTTAGCTCCACCACCCACCTGTTCGGTGACCTTGGGCAAGGCGCTTAACTTTTCTGGGCCTCAGTTTTCTCATCTGTAAAGTGGGAAATCCACTAGTGAGTAATGTTTATTGAGCATGGAGCAGAGCAAAATAGAGATAGTAAATATGATTCCTGTCCTCAAGGAGTTTATAGTCTCGTGAGGGAGACAGACATTATAGTAAATTGCAGTTAGGGGAAAGCAATAGAACCCAACAGTATTTACATAAGTGCTGCAGTGTATGAGAGGGGTGAGTACCTAAGCGCAGTCTTGCCTAAGTGCAGAATTGACAGTTGTAGGGAAAATAGGGTGGGGAAATGAGAGTTTAATCAGGGAAATCTTCCCGGAGGAGATGTGATTTTAGAAGGGCCCTGCAGTTGGGGTGAGCAGCAGTCCGCCAGGTAATCTAATAATGTTGGTAACAATAACAATGTTGGTATTTGTTAAGCGCTTACTATGTGCAGAGCACTGTTCTAAGCGCTGGGGTAGATACAGGGTAATCAGGTTGTCCCACGTGAGGCTCTCAGTTAACCCCCATTTTCCAGATGAGGTAACTGAGGCACAGAGAAGTGAAGTGACTTGCCCAGAGTCACATAGCTGACAAGTGGCAGAGCTGGGAGTCGAACCCATGACCTCTGGCAAAGGTCTCTCTCAAGCCTTGGCTCTTTCCACTGAGCCACGCTGCTTCTCTAGGTAGGAAGTGGGTGGGTGTCCCAGCCAGAAGGGAGGGAGTGAGGAAGAGGTCAGTGGCAAAGTAGATGAGAATGAGGTACAATGAGTAAATTGGCCTGAGAGAAAGAACGGTGTAGTGGGAGAGGGGTGAAGATAGGTGGGTTGGGAGAGAGCTGATGGAGTGCCTTAAAGCCAGGATAAAATACTTGCACTCCCTCCATCTTAGCTTGTGGGCCCCATGTGGGACAGAGACTCATCTGATTACCTCCCGCCTACCCTAGGGTTTAGCCCAGTGCTTGGCACACAAGAAGTACTTAGCAAATACCATCACTGTGAGTATTATTCACTTATAAACGAGGGAAAGGACCTCAAAAGCCAATAATCTTAAAAAGGTTGATATCACAAGTAGGAAAGCACTCCGAGTTTTATATCTATAAATGCCCTTTTCAAGTCAATATCACAAGTAGGAAAGCACTACGAGTTTTATATCTATAAATGCCCTTTTCAAGTCAATATCACGAGTAGGAAAGCACTCCGAGTTTTATATCTATAAACTCCCTCTTCAACTGACTTAAGACCTACAGCAGAAGCTTGCGAGTTTAAAGTTGGGGAAAATATTTCAAGGAAAGTCTTTTTTTATTATATTGCCTAGTCCTGACTTTTCTCTTTTCTCTGACTTTTCCATCACAGTGCTTGATTTTCTTAGATGACCCTCAAGCGGTGAGTGATATCTTGGAAAAGCTGGTAAAGGAAGACAATCTCCTCATGGCTTATCAGATCTGTTTCGATCTCTACGAAAGTGCTAGCCAGCAGTTCTTATCCGCCGTGATCCAGAATCTTCATACCGTTGGGACACCTATAGCTTCTGTGCCTGGATCAACCAATACGGGTACCGTTCCAGGAACAGAGAAAGATGGGTGAGGAGAATTTTCAGAATTCAAATATAATCACTTGCAGAATTAGCTCAATCACTGTAGTTGTTTTCTCTGTGTTTCGCTGCAGCAACCAAATGATTCTGGCTGATGGATGGTTTTTTCACGTCTTTACATTTAAGTTGCTTGTTAAACATTATATTCAAAAATGTAATATGCGCAAAGAATACAGTGAGCTCAGGTGCATTTTAGGATTCATGTATTTGGCCTAGAACCTTTTAATTTGGTTAGTAGAACACAAACCCCTGAAGCCAAAGCTCAGTGTCACTTCTCAGACTTATCTGCTCGAATTGCTTTCGGTTGCCGCATGGCTTTAAGAACTCATATTCTTTACCTTTGAAATAGTTCTTTCAGTACTTAGGCCCGACTTATCAGCTTCAGTGGTGTTGCCAGCTTGGAGTTTTGGATGTGATCGTATTTGAGATGGCGTGAACGCTTCCCTTCCTACTCAGTCGACAAGTATTTTATCGGACCCCTACAGAGTGCCAGAGAATTGAGCATTGATCAGCTGATGTAATCTGTGTTGCGGATGGTCCCGAATGTGTGTTTTTGTACAAAATTAGTATATTCTGATCATGTGGCATATGGTTAACTGAAATCAGACTCGTTCACTTTTGCCAGAAGATATGCTACTTGTCAGGTTCCATATGTGAACTGTTTCATTTTTTTTCCTGCTGCTTTTGAAAGAATTATTGACTTGTTCTCTAACCTGTTGGGTTGGAGAATAGGCTTGACAAGAAGTCTTTCCCAAAATTCATGTCCCTAACTGCCCTAATGGGTACAAAGTGCTCCATTCCTGAAATAAGAGAATAGAATAGTAGTAATAGTGTTTATTGAGTGCCCATTGGCTGCATTGCAATTTGGGAAGTACAAACGAAGAAGCAATATATTCCCAGTCACAAGGAGCTTATGCTGCAGTGGGAGAGACGGACTTAAAAATATTCGCGTATAGGACAATCAGAATAAGTCATTTAACGTACAGTTGACAAGCTTATATATGTGCTCAGGATGGTTTTAAGTAGGTGTGTTCGGACAGGAGGTTGCAAGTGGATTTGGACACTGTATTTGCTCAACTGTATATATTTTCATTACCCTATTTATTTTGTTAATGAGATGTCCATCACCTTGATTCTGTTTATTTGCTATTGCTATTGAGATGTTCATCTCCTTGATTCTATTTACTGCTATTGTTTTTGTCTGTCTGTCTCCCCCGATTAGACTGTAAGCCCGTCAGTGGGCAGGGACCGTCTCTATCTGTTGCCGATATGTACATTCCAAGCGCTTAGTACAGTGCTCTGCACATAGTAAGCGCTCAATAAATACTATTGAATGAATGAATGTGGACACTTACAGGGTTGGATACTGAGAGGTGAATAATAATAATGATAATGGTAATTGTGGCTCTTGTTAAGTGTTTACTATGTGCCAAGTACTCTACTAAGTGCTGGGTGGATACAGACAAATCAGGTTGGACACAGTCCCTGTCCCTTAATCCCCATTTTACAGATGAGGTAATTTAGGCACAGGGAAGTTAAGTGACTTGCTCAAGGCCACACAGCAGATAAGTGGCGGAGCCTGGGTTAGAACCCATGACCTTCTGACTCCTAGGCCCGTGCTCTATCTGCTACACCCTACCTTAGGAGGAGGAGTGAGATCAGAGAGGAAGAAGAGTAGTTCCGTTGCCGACATAATGAATTTGAGGTGACGGCCAGGCATCCAGATGGAGAAGCAGCTGCTTTTGGCTCAAGACCAGGGATCAGGTTGTGTCCCTTTTTAATAGCATTTAAGGGACACATTTCCCTCTCAATCTCCCAGATATCCCAGAGCCTTGTTCAAGGAGACGATTTAATCACAGAAATCGGTGTCCTCTTCCCCGATGACTTCCTGGGCAGATTGTAGGCATTCTTTCCTGTACTCTCTGCCTCCGCCTTGTATCGATCAACCTTTTTTCTTTATCGGAAGGCTTCAGAATTCCCTATTGCTCTATCTTGTGAACTGTACAAGATAAGGAAAGAGGGAAACACCGTGGCCTAGTAGGTAAAGCACAGGCTTGGGACCTCAAGGACCTGGGTTCTAATCCCAGCTCCACTACTTGCCTGTCATGTGACCTTGATCCGGTCACTGGGGAAGCAGCGTGGCTCAGTGGAAAGAACCTGGGCTTTGGAGTCAGAGGTCATGAGTTCGACTCCTGGCTCTGCCACTTGTCAGCTGTGTGACTGTGGGCAAGTCACTTAACTTCTCTGTGCCTCAGTTACCTCATCTGTAAAATGGGGATTAACTGTGAGCCTCACGTGGGATGGCCTGATGGCCCCCTATCTCCCCCAGCGCTTAGAACAGTACATAGTAAGCGCCTAACAAATACCAACATTATCATCATTATTATTATTATTTCACTCGTCTGTGCCTCATTTTTCCAAACTGCAAAATCGAGGTTCACTGTCTGTTCTCCCTCCATTTTAGATCGTGAGACGAGCTGTGTCCAGCCTGATTAACTTATCTATCCCAGTGCTTAGAACAGTGCTTGACACACAGTAGGGGCTTAACAAATACCATTATTATATGGTCTTTCATATAAATCTTCTTGTACTCTATCCTCCCTTCCTGGCTGTGGAGGAAGGCAGATTTCTTCAGAGCAGATGGTTACTGTCTGGAAGTCGATGTATTTACCTTGGCAGAATCCCTTGAAGTATTCTTTTCCCTTTCTCTTTCCAACTTTAGTCTTTCATTTCTTTTTAATCTCAACTTCAAGTTTATGATAGGAAATGATTTGGAGTTTATCCTTAATTTCAGTGAAACAATGGAGACAGAAGAAAAGACTGGAACGGCACCTGCTGGGAAGACAACAGAACTGGTGAGTGTTCTCTTTAGAGAGAGTATTATTATTAGGGTAATTTATTCTTGTCTGTCTCCCCCAATTAGACTATAAGCCCGTCAAAGGGCAGGGACTGTCTCTATCTGTTACTGATTTGTACATTCCAATTGTTTAGTACAGTGCTCTGCACATAGTAAGCGCTCAAATACTATTGAATGAATGAATAATAGACGGTCATGGGTTCTAATCCCAGCTCCACCACTTGTCTGCTGTGTGACCTTGGGCAAGTCACTTCTCTGGGCCTCAGTGACCTCATCTGGAAAATGGGGATTAAGACTGGGAGCCCCACATGGGACAGGGACTGTGTCCAACTCAGTTTACCTGTGTCCACCCCAGCGCTTAGTACAGTGCCTGGCACATAGTAAGCGCTTAACATGCCATCATTATTGTTATTAATAATGTTAATAATGTTGGTATTTGTTAAGCGCTTACTATGTGCCGAGCACTGTTCTAAGCGCTGGGGTAGACACAGGGGAATCAGGTTGTCCCACGTGGGGCTCACAGTCTTAATCCCCATTTTGCAGATGAGGTAACTGCGGCACCGAGAAGTTAAGTGACTTGCCCAAAGTCACACAGCTGACAAGTGGCCGAGCCGGGATTTGAACCCATGACCTCTGACTCCAAAGCCCATGCTTTTTCCACTGAGCCACGCTGCTTCTCTGACTATTACTAGTAGTGATAGCCATAGTAGTAGAAGAAACAAAATTCAGTGAGTGCCCGCTCGATGCAATAGGTGGTTGGGAAGTACTGAATGATGAAGTGACGTATTCCCTGGCCATAGGAGCTTACATCCTAATGTAAGACAAGCATAGGTGCTAGAGATGGCTGAGGGGGTGATGATTATAATAATAATAATAATTGTGGTATTTGTTAGGCGTTTACTGTGTGCCAGGCACTGTATTTAAGCGCTGGAGTGGATACGATAAAGTTGGGAGGGACACAGTCCCTGTCCAATATGGGGCTCACCGCCTCAGTCCCCGTTTTACAGATGAGGTAACTGAGGCACAGAGAAGTGAACCCAAGGTCACACAGTAGACAAGTGGCAGAGCCGGGATTAGAACCCACCACCTTCTGATTCCCAGGCCCGGGCTCTATCCACTATGCCATGCTGTGCCTCAGGGTGCCGGGAAATTAATAGGGAAAAGCGTATCGGAGTTGGTGGGATTTTCAGGAGGGATTTGAACGCAAGGAGAGCCGTGGTCTCTCTGATGCAGGTGGGTGGGAGTTCAAGCTGGGGGTAAATCATGAGAGCAAGAGGTTGGAGGTGGGAGAGTTGAAAGTTGGGGACAGTTAGAAAATTGTCTTGGGAGGAGCCGAGCCGAGGGAGTAGGGGAATAGTAGGAGGAAAGAGCAGATAGGAAAGGAGCCGGGTGGTGAAGATCCTTGTAGTTGATTGTGAGGATTGTTTTGTTTGCCACAAAGAGTCCCAGGGAGCCTGCGAGGACATTGAGGAGGGGAGAGATGTGGGCTAACTGATGCTTCAGGAAGATCAATCGGTGGTACTGGGTGCAGAGCGCTAAGCGCTAGGGAGAGTACAGTACAGCAGAGTTGGTGGATATGTATGTTCCCTGCCTGCAAGGCAGTTATTGTCTAGATGGGGAGGCAGACATTAATATAAAGAAATTGTGGATATGTACCAAAATGCTGTGCAGCTGAGGGTCAGGTGACTATCAAATAATTAAAGAGTACAGATTCAAGTGCATAGGTGATGCAGAAGGGAGTAAGGGAAGTGAGAGGTAGTCAGGGAAGGCCTCTCAGAAGAGATGTAATTTTTAGGAGGACTTTAAAGCTGGAGAGAGTGGTGGATATGAAGGGGGATGGAGGGAGAAAGGGAGAGAAAGGGATGATCCAAGTGTAGAAATAAATCATAGATTTGAAGAGGAAGAAGTTCAGAGGCTCACATCATCTCTAGACTCAGTCCAGGCCACACACTTCAACACCAACCTAGTCACTGTACCTTGATCTCATCTCTCTCGCCTCTGACCCTTTTCCAACATCCTCCCTCTGGCCCGGAACTCCCTCCCTCGTCATATCTAACAGTCCACCATTCACCTCATCTTCAGAGCCTTACTAAAATCGTGTATCCTCCAAAAAGTGTTCCCTGACTAACCCTTCATTTCCCCTCCCTGTTCGCCCTCCCCTCTGCATCTTCTATGTACTTGGATCTATTCCCCTTAAGCGCTATTAGACCATGAGCCCGTCATTAGACAGGGATTGTCTCTATCTGTTGCCAAATTGTACATTCCCAGCGCTTAGTATAGTGCTCTGCACCTAGTAAGCGCTCAATAAATACTATTGAGTATTGAAGGAAGCGCTCTGATATTCATTTCATCCCAGACCCACAGCATTTACATGCATATTCTTGTCGCTGCCATTTCCCTGATCCATTATTCAGTGTTTTTGTCCCCCTCTAGACTGTGAAGCCCCTTGTGGGGATGGATCGTGTCGGGCAGCTCCAGTGTATAGTATGCTCCCAAGTGCTTACAATAGTGCTCTGTATGCAGTAAAGGATCAATAAATATCATTGATTAGTTAACATTGTTTCAGTATAAATTGGTAACAGTCTAGGCTTCTTAGCTGCTGTTAATCTACCCTCTGCAAACCTGATATCCAACCTTGCAGCACCTGAGAGAGGGACTTTTGTGTGGTTTGACATGACAGAATATAGTCCAAGGAGCCTATTTTTCACCCTTTCGGCTACTCTGGCGATTTGGACAAAATTCTCAAATTATGCTGTTTGCTGAAAGACGGTACCTGCAACGTCACATGTCCAGTCTTTCTGCCTAAGTTCCTAATTGAGTGCAGTCCACACGCAACTGATTTAGCCGATTCATTCATTCAATAGTATTTATTGAGCGCTTAGTATGTGCAGAGATCTGATTCGGTCTTAAGGAAAATGTTAAGATTTTGATATTTTTCTTCTTTTTGTGTGTGTGTGCGCGCGCAGAATCCAGAGCCCAAGGACCAGATTTCAAAAATGATTAAAATTTTAAGTGGTGAAATGGCTATTGAGTTACATTTGCAGTTTTTAATACGAAACAATAATACAGACCTCATGATTCTAAAAAACACAAAGGTAGGAAAATCATTCATCTTGTTTCCCTGGAACTGTTGTTTTCTTTTGCACGTGCTTTTCCCATTGAATATTGTCTAGCTTTTAGTGAGCATTATCCTGCACTCCCTTTATTGCTATACTTAAGTAGCAGTGTAATGATCCTTCCTCTGTTTTGAAATTGCAAAAATTATGCAAAAAAAAAAGAAATAATGTACAATGGTTAAATCTTTGTAAAATTGTCAAGCTAAGATATTATTAAATAGAACCAAATAAAGTAAAATTGGAGAAATAGTTACAAGAAAATTAACAGGAGAGTTTATTCTCCAATTTTACTTTATTTGGTTCTATTTAATAATATCTTAGCTTGATAATTTACAAAGATTTTACCGTTGTACTCCATTATTTCTTTTTTTGGACTGCTGTCCCTGTCAACAGATATTATAGCTACAAGAAAATTAAGAGGAGAGTTTAAATATCTGTTGACAGGGACAGCAGTCCAAGATGAGTGGTGAGAGGAAAAAGGCAGGAGTGGGAGAGGAAAAGGGAGAGCCCCCAACCTCTAAGCAGAGGTCCCATACTTGTGTACATACACACTGTAATTTGTGATTGTGGTTGACGGGTAGAGGGTCCTGATGAAATATATCAAAGCTAATGTATCTGTGGTGAGTTTTAAAAATTTCCTGTCGTGCATATCTGGATGCCCAGTAGGGAACTTTTGGTGCTGAAACTGAAATTCAGATCCTAAGATTAATGGTTGCCAGGGAGTTCTCTTCTAGCCTTGTAGAAGAAGGGATGCAAACTTGACACTAATTCTTTGCTACGTAGTCGTAACACAGTTTTCCAGGTGTAATAGCTAAATCCCATATTACTGTATTATTTTCCCCCAGGAAATGGGATTTTCTCTGCACGTGGGCTGTTTTCTGCCCATACTTCTCAACTTTTTGTTTTATTGCTTAGTCGTATTTCTTCCCAGTCATTCAGATCCATATTTGTTTTTTTTAGGATGCAGTGCGGAACTCTGTGTGTCATACGGCGACAGTCATAGCAAATTCTTTTATGCATTGTGGGACAACTAGTGACCAGTTCCTTAGGTAAATATGTGTGACAGTCTAGTTTGTTCTGAAGTGCTTTAGAGCAGAAGCTAATATGTTTGTCTTTTGTGGAGAAAGGTGAAATGAAGGCATTTACCATGTTCTTTTCCATCTTCGTGAAGATTTGCTGACTGCTCATCCCTGTTTATTAGGTAGAATTCCCTAGTTATTAAATGGTGTTGGAAGAGTTTAGCTTGAATATAGGATGCCTAACAAATGGACATTTGCTCACTTTTGTTTATGCTTACGAGTAACACTTGTACAGTAGGAAGTCGGCATTTGTTTCTAGATTAATTAAGGACTCCTGCTTTAAATGGCTGTGCGACTGTGGGCAAGTCACTTAACTTCTCTGTGCCTCAGTTCCCTCATCTGTAAAATGGGGATTAAGACTGTGAGCCTTGCGTGGGACAACCTGATTATCCAGTGTCTACCCCAGCGCTTAGAACAGTGCTCTGCACATAGTAAGCGCTTAACAAATACCAACATTATTATTATTAAATGGGATTGGTGGAGATAATGGCGTTTATTAAGCGCTTACTATGTGCCAAGCACCGTTCTAAGCGCTAGGGGGGTACAGGGTAATCAGGTCATCCCACATGGGGCTCATAGAATTAATCCCCATTTTACAGATGAGGTAACTGAGGCACAGAGAAGTGAAGTGACTTGCCCAAGATCACACAGCAGCAAGTGGCGGAGCTGGGATTAGAACTCATGACCTCTGACTCCCAAGCCCGGCCTCTTTCCACTGGGATTTAGTGTAAAAGAAATGAGAAACTCAGGGTGGACTGCATACTCGCCCCGACTCATGATCAAGCCGCCCCGTAAATCATATTTTAACAATTAGAATTGTTGATTGCATATTTTAGAGTTCATTAAGTGCATTTACCAAGCAAAATTAAACTCTGAATTCAAATGGAAAAGTATGGAAAACTCCAATATTCGTCCAAGATAATGGTTCTATTAGAGCTAATTAATTTGATAAGGGCAGACTGGTAGTAAATTAAGATGATTTAGCAAATGAGGTGCCCAGTGAAGTAGTAGTCAGCCTGTCATTTGAAAGTAATTTTTCTCTGTGGTTCTGTCTCCGATGTTAAAGTTTTATAACTCGTTTGGTTCCGGTTAACATTACCAACTTTTTTTTTCCCACAGAGATAATTTAGAGTGGTTGGCCAGAGCTACTAACTGGGCAAAGTTTACTGCTACAGCTAGCCTGGGTGTCATTCATAAGGTAAGAGTCTAAGCATCTGTTTGTGTAGGAAGTTTGAAAATATTAAAAAATAATTTCAAAAATAGTGTGTGAATGCAGGTTAAGTCAGCTGAACATATATTTACATTTTGTGTCCTAAGAACCATACACTGAACCAAGAACTGGAGCGAATCTCTTGGAGGAATATTTAAGTGAAAGACACTTAAATGAAAGTCTTTCTCAGGGCAGGAAAATTTAGACCCATTGGTTCTCAAAGAATGGGTTCACGGCATTAGGTAAAAGACGAATGAGCTAAAGTGACTGTGAAGAACTGATGTAAACGAAGAGAAGAGCCGACACTCTTCACTTATCTAACTTAGTTAACTATCTTATAGGCAGCAAAATAACTCACCATTGCTGCCGAGAAGTTCACAGTAGGCTCCACAGCTACTGTTGATTGATTATAAAATGAAGCTGGAAACTCATAGAGTTTTGTGGAAGGGCTCAAATTCTTTCACGTACTTCTGTCAAATACCGTGAAATGAAAAGTGTCGGAGTAAGCCACTAAAACCACATGTGATTTCGTCCTTCTAATTCTTAATATTTTTGTGCTTGCCAATTTACAGGGTCATGAAAAGGAAGCGCTACAACTAATGGCCACATACCTTCCCAAGGACACTTCTCCTGGTTCGGCCTATCAGGAAGGCGGAGGTCTCTATGCATTAGGTCTCATTCATGCCAATCACGGGGGTGACATAATAGACTACCTACTTAACCAGCTGAAGAACGCCAGCAACGATGTAAGCACTGGAAGGAAAAGTCAAATGAATATTCATTCATTTGAGCAGAAAAATGAATCGGGGAGTCAGTGAAGTAAAGCATCATTAATGGTTTTTATCGAGCATTTATTGTCTGTAGAGCGCTGTACTAAGCACTTGGGAGAGTACAGTTCAACCGAGTTAATGTTATTGTCGAGAAAATGAAAGAACAAAGTTAAAGAGAGGGTAAATTTGTAGCGGCAGAGGCCAGCCTGGTGTTGACATTTCTGCCGATAATGCTCGGCCGCAAGAGCGGAGGAAGTGGACAGTGGAGGTGATCGAGGGATGAACGAGTCTACCAGCTCTTGTAGTGTTATATTGTAGTCTCCCAAGCACTTAGTACAGCGCTCTGCACACAGTAAGCACACAATAAATACCATTGATTGATGAGAGCTATGGAAAGACAAGAGAATTTAAAAGAAAGGGCAGTGTTGAAGGCATGGGCCTCGGTCTAGGGAAGGTGACGGGCGTTAGGTTGTCCAGGGGTGCTTGACCCCGGTAGAGAGGGTTTGAAAGTCTTGATCTGGGTAGGGGAAAATCTGGGGGCTGACGGGATATGAGGGAGGTATCGGTGGTGTAGGGATGGGGTTTGTAAAATCAGAGGCAGTGCAGCGTGTGATAATCGAGGTCCAAGATGGTATTTTCACAGTGGTGTGGTGATGTGTGATGGAGTCAGGGGCCAATAGAGTTGAGCTGTTTATGGAAATCATGGGAAGAGGGCAATTCGCCATGATGGTGAAGCTTTCGAGGCCCATGCCGGGAATGGGCTTGGGAGGAAGAAGTTGAGAAAGGTGTTATGTTCACCAGAAATAGGAACTTGGTTTCTTGAAGATAATGGCAACTAGTTATTGTGGGGAATTTGGGTAATTGTGGGTCAGAGATGAGGGAGCCAGATCGGGAAGCAGCACTGTTGGGTTGCCAGGAGTAAACCAGCCTTTGTCACCCTTTCCCCATGAACCAGGGGAAGCTAGAGAAGACTGAGGCCTCAGAGAGAGTGGGAAGGGGTGCGGTTTTTATGAATCAGAGCCATGTTTCAGTGATGAAGCCATGGCGTGAGCAGGATAGGAACAAGGTAAGGATGAAATGGAGACTCCCATAGTGGAACTGGAGTTTCAGAGCAGTATTTGGGAAGCAGTGTGGCCTAGTGGGAAAGAGCATGGGCCTGAGAGTCAGAGGACATGGGTTCTAATCTCAGATCCACCACATGCCTGCCCTGTCACCCGGGCAAGTCGCTTCACTTCTCTGTGCCTCAGTATTTCATCTGTAAAATGGCAATTAAGCCCGTGAGGGATATGGACTGTGCCCAGTCCGATTATCTTGTATCGACCCCAGCGCGTAGTACAGTGCCAGGGACTTATTAAGCACTTACCAAATGCTGTAAAAGAAGAAAAATCTGGTAGAGACGGTGTGGAAGTCTTGAGCGGGGCAGGGGACAGTTTGGGGGGTGAGGGTATTTGCGGGAGGAGGCAGGTAGCCAGGGTTTCTTTGGGATGGACTTGGTAAAATCAGAGGTGGCGCACATAAACCCATGTTCATGGATTTCGGACTATTTTCAGAGGGCCGAATCCCAGGTAGGTGAGGAGGAAGCTCCTTTTTTCCAATCGTTTAGCATCTTGTGGTTTCAGTGCCACGTTCTGACCCCGACAAAATCAATTCTGTTTCCTAGATTGTTCGGCACGGAGGCAGTCTGGGCCTTGGTTTGGCTGCCATGGGCACTGCCCGTCAGGATGTGTACGACTTGCTGAAAACCAACCTCTACCAAGACGATGCGGTGACAGGTAATAGGGTTTCCTCTAAAGTAAGCAAGTACACTTCCTTGAGTGGATTAATCGATGCAGTAAATCAGCAGATGCTCACTTGGAACGCACACATTGGAGTTTGCTAGAAATATGATTGGTCTCTAATGTGGGTTATTTGAAGCCTTCTGATATGGTGATATTTGAACAGGGCAGGGATTGCATTTTATTGAGGGACCAATATAAATCAAGCCTCAGGTGAGTTTAGATTATAAGCTTGTGTGGGCAGGGAACGTACCTGATTATTCTGTTACATTGTATTCTCTCAAGCCCTTAATACAGTGCTCTGCACCTAGTAAGTGCTCAATTAGTATGATTGATTAAAATGAGACTCCCTATTTGCCTAAATAGGCTACTATAGGAGAGTTTAATTAAAGACGTTTAGTTAAGTGATTATGGGTTTCCCTGCGTATATCTGGGCTGCTGATTCCACAGTGCAGCTAACATGATGCCCTTCAAAATGAAAAGGGCGGAATAACCACATAGTTAAATTTCCAGAATGACCATTGCACGCTGACTGTAGAGATGTCCTTAAAAGTTCTATTCTTTTCAGTAATAGATTAATAAGGCCCCTTAGAATAATAATTATAATAATTATGGTATTTAAGTGCTTACTATGAGTGAAGCTCTAGGCTAAGCACTGGGATAGATACAAGATAATCAAATTGGAAATAGTCCTTGTCCCACATGGGGCTCACAGCCTCAATCCCCATTTTACAGTTGAGGTCACTGAGACAAAGAGAAGTTAAGTGACTTGCCCAAGGTCACACACCAGACAAGTGGCAGAGCTGTGATTAGAACCCAGGTCCTCTGACTCCCAAGCCCGGGCTCTTGCCACTAGGCCATGCTGTTTCTCAAGCTGCTTTGGTAACTAGGAGAAGCAGTTTGGCCTACTGTGAAGAGCACAGGCCCTGGGAGTCAGAGGACCTGGGTTCTAATCATGACTCTGCTAGTTGTCTATTATACGACCTTGGGCAAGTCACGTCTCTGTGCCTCAGTTCCCTCATCTGTGAAATAGGGATTAAGACTGTGTGCCCTATGTGGGACACCCTAGGGCTTAGCAGAGTGCCTGGCACATAGCAGGCACTTAAATATCATTTGAACAAAACAAAAAAACCTAGTAATAGTTGTTACCATCTACGGTAAGACAAGGATTTTGGATAACTAACTATACTGGTTTCCCTGGTCAATGACAGGGATTAAATTCCCATCACAGTCTTTTGTGAAACTCCGGTTGGTAAAGTCAAGAGTTGGAGTAAGAAGTGGAAAGAGCACGGGCTTTGGAGTCAGAGGTCTTGGGTTCGAATCCTGGCTCTGCCACTTGTCAGCTGTGTGACTGTGGGCAAGTCACTTAACTTCTCTGTGCCTCAGTTACCTCATCTGTAAAATGGGGATTAAGACTGTGAGCCCCATGTAGGACAACCTGATTCCCCTGTGTCTACCCCAGCGCTTAGAACAGTGCTCTGCACATAGTAAGCGCTTAACAAATACCAACATTATTATTATTAACGTCTATCACATTAGGTGAAATTCAGGCGTTTGTTGGGAAAGCAGACAAAAATACCCCAAGCTTATTTCAAACGGGCTCTACATTCGATCTTTCTGAAGTTGATTGACACACTTAGCTTCGTATGAGATGTTAATAAAGTTCTGATGTAGTACTGAGAAAGCACAATGTAAGTCCGTTAACAGCAAATGCACGGTGGTGTTATCTACACCCATACAGACAGCTTACTCTAGAACTGCATGTCCAGACGGCCACAATAAGGTACAGAAAATACAGCATCAATCCTCAAAGCCATGGATGGAAAAATCTATGGTTTTATATTGTAAGCTCCTTTTGTTCTGGAAAGATGCCTCCGATTCCGTTATATTGTACTTTCCCCAGTGCTTAGTCCAGTGCTCTGTACCCAGTCTTACTGTGCTCAATAAATACCGCTGAGCTTTTTATTGATAGGATTGACAAGAGAAATCTTTTATAACCTGTTTTGTTGATTTGACACTTTGATAGCTTTATTTTTATGTTTATGTTTATTCTTCTCTTTTCTTGCTGTCTAGGAGAGGCAGCTGGTCTGGCCCTTGGTCTGGTTATGTTGGGGTCTAAAAATGCCCAGGCTATTGAGGATATGGTTGGTTATGCACAGGAAACCCAACACGAGAAAATCTTGCGTGGCCTTGCAGTGGGAATAGCTTTAGTAATGTACGGGAGGATGGAGGAGGCTGATGCCCTGATCGAATCTCTCTGCCGGGATAAGGTGAGTCATGTGCATTGAGTGTCACTTGAAAAATACCAGAACGAAGTTAAGCTCTGTATTATCTGTCTCCTGCCTCTAGTTAATAACGTATCTGACTTCAGTATGGAAGTTCTCCAGCATTTAGAACATAGGAAGCGCTTAACAAATGCCATCATTATTATTATTATTAATGAAGGCAAGCTTGGCTTGAAATGAGTGGAAAGCTTTTTTTAAAAGCCCATCTCCTCCCAGAAGCCTACCCAGATTAAACCCTCACTTCACCTACTCCCTCTCAGCTTAGCATCGCCTACGCTCTTAGATCTGTCCCCTTTAAGCACTTGCTATTCATCTCACCCTCAGCCCCATAACACTTATGTACATGTCCGCGATTCATTCATTCAGTAGTATTTATTGAGCGCTTACTATGTGCAGAGCACTGTAATAAGCGTTTGGAATGTACAAATCGGTAACAGATAGAGACAGACCCTGCCCTTTGACGGGCTTACAGTCTAATGGGGGGAGACAGACCAGAACAATGGCAATAAATACAATCGAGGGGAAGAACATCTCATTAAAACAATAGCAAATAAATAGAGTCAAGGCGATGTACATCTCATTAACAAAATAAATAGGGTAATGAAGATATATATAGTTGAGCGGATGAGTACGGTACTGAGGGGATGGGACGAGAGAGGGGAGGAGCAGAGGGAAAGGAGGGAGAAGAGGGTTTAGCTGCGGAGAGGTGAAAGGGGGGGTAGAGGGAGCAGAGAGCAAAGGAGAGCTCAGTCTTGGAAGGCCTCTTGGAGGAGGTGAGCTTTAAGTAAGGTTTTGAAGAGGAGAAGAGAATGAGTTTGGTGGAGGTGAGGGAGGGCGTTCCGGGACCACGGGAGGACGTGGCCCGGGGGTCGACGGCGGGATAGGCGAGAACAGGACGGTGAGGAGGTGGGCGGCAAGGAGCGGAGCGTGCGGGGTGGGCGGTAGAAAGAGAGAAGGGAGGAGAGGTAGGTAGCGTCTGTCCCCCGCCCGCCTTGACTCCAAGCTTCATGTGGGCAGGGTACGTGTCTACCAACTCTGTAACATTGTACTGTCCCAAGTGCTTAGTAGAAAGCTTTGCACAAAGTGAACACTGAATAGATACCATTGATCATTTGCAGGCCAGTGTATTAGGGGCCAGGAGAGTAGGCTGGCAAGATGAGGTGAGCTGGTGGAGATTCACTCAATCATTCATTCAGTCTTATTTATTGAGCACTTTTTGTGAGCAGAACACTGTACTGAGCGCTTGGGAGAGTACAATATACCTATAAATAGAGTTTCCCTTCCCACAGCAAGCTAACAGTCTAGTGGGGGAGACAATATAAATAAATAAATTACAGATGTACGTAAGGGCCGTGGGGCTGGAAGGGGGGGATGAATGAAGGGAGCAAGTCAAGGCGACATAGAATAAAGAGGAAAGGAGGGCTTAGTTAGGGAAGTCCTCTTTTAAGAGATGTGCCTTCGATAAAGCTTTGAAGGGGGAGAGATCTCAGTCAGCAAATTAAGAAGTATATAGGAAGTTTGGAGAGGGGGAAAAAGTATCTTTGTGATGCCAGTATGTGAATGTGGACATCTAGATCACTGGTATAAATCCTGCTGGTTTGTCAATGATTGAAGGACTTCCATATCCCAATGTTGTCAGACTTAATTAAAAATAATTGTTGACATTCATCTATAATAGTATATGTATTGGGCGCTCACTGTGTGCACAGCACTCTACAAAGAGGCTGGGAGAGTTCAGTAAAAATAGTAGACATGAGCCCTTCCTTCCAGGATCAGTCAATCAGTGGTATTTGTTGGGCGCTTACTATGTGCAGAATACCGTCCTAAGCACGTCAGAGAGTACAGTGCAACAGATGATAATAATTGCGATATTTTCTAAGTGCTTACCCTGGGTCAGATGCTAAACTAAGTACTGAGGTAGATAAAGCTAATCAGGTCCCTCTTGGTGCTAACAGTCTAAATAGGGAGAAACAGTAGTCTTCTAGACTGTGAGCCCATTGTTGGGTAGGGATTGTCTCTATCTGTTGCCCATTTGTACTTTTCAAGCGCTTAGTACAGTGCTCTGTACACAGTAAGCGCTCAATAAATATGATTGAGTGAATATAGCAGACAAATGGTGCAGCTGGGATTAGAATCCAGGTCCTCTGTCTCCCAGGCCTATAGTTTTTCCTTTAGGCCGCTGATTCTCTAATCAGTCAGTGGTATTTATTGTATGTCTGATTGTGTTCAACGCACTGTACTAAGCACTTGGGAGACAATATAACTGAGTTGGTAGGCGTGATGGTAGACACAAGGAGCTTCCATTCTAGAGGGGGAGACAGATACTAAAATAGATTACAGAACAGTGCTTGGTACATAGTAAGTGCTTAACATCATTATTATTATACGTAAGTGTTTTGGGACTGAGGGTAGGGTGAATAGCAAGTTCTCCAGGCTGTACACCCCTTGTGTGCAGGGAATATGTGTAGCAGTTGTGTTGTACTCTCCCAAGGGCTTAGTAGAGTGCTCTGCATGTAGTAAGCACTCAGTAAATACCATTGATTGATTAAAAGATGCAGATCCCAGTGCAAGGATAATAATAATAATAATGTTATTTGTTAAGCGCTTACTATGTGCCGAGCACTGTTCTAAGCGCTGGGGTAGACACAGGGGAATCAGGTTGTCCCACGTGGGGCTCACAATCTTAATCCCCATTTTACAGATGAGGTAACTGAGGCACCGAGAAGTTAAGTGACTTGCCCAAAGTCACACAGCTGACAAATGGCCGAGCCGGGATTTGAACTCGTGACCTCTGACTCCAAAGCCCATGCTCTTTCCACTGAGCCACGGGAGGGAGGGTGGAAGTCTCTCGGAAGAGATGTGAGTTTTAATAAGGCTTTGAAGGTGACGAGTGCGGCGGTCTGTGAGAAGCAGCGTGGCTCAGTGGAAAGAGTCCGGGCTTGGGAGTCAGAGGTCATGGATTCGAATCCCACCTCTGCCACTTGTCAGCTGTGTGGCTGTGGGCAAGTCACTTAAGTTCTCTGTGCCTCAGTTCCCTTATCTGTAAAATGGGGATTAACTGTGAGCCTCACGTGGGACAACCTGATTACCCTGTATCTACGCCAGTGCTTAGAACAGTGCTCAGCACATAGTAAGCGCTTAACAAATACCAACATTATTATTATTATTATTATATGAAGGCAGAGGGAGTTCCAGGCCAGGGGGGTGGTGGGCAGGAGGGTGGTGGCAAGATTGAGGTACAATTAAGTAGGTTGGCGTTAAAGGAGTGAAGTGACCGGGCTGGGTTATGATAGGAAATCGATGAGGGTAGGTTAGGAGGGTTTTAAAGCTAATGGTAATGACCCACATATTCAATCTGTCACCAAATCCTGTTGGATTTACCTTCACAACATCGCTTAACTCCATCTTTTCCTCTCCCTCCAAACTGTACAGTGCTGTTCCGAACACTGCCGCTCACATCCCACCTTGACTACTCCGTCAGCCTCCCTGCTGACCTCCCTGCCTCCTGTTTCTGCCCACTCCAGTCCATACTTAACCTCGGGGCCCAGATCATTTTTCTAAGGAAAGAGTCAGTGCATGTTTCCCCACTCCTCAGGAACCTTCATGATTGCCCATCCACCTCTGCGTCGAATAGGAACTCATTACCATTGGCTCTCCAAAACGAATCCCTGATTCTAGGCCATAGAACCAGATTTATAGTACAATATATCATTTATCCATCCCCTGCCTATCTAGCTCTCTGGTTACCTGGATTGTTCTTAGTATACAATACAGTTTTAGTAGAGAAGCATAATAGGATAGTGGTCCATCCAGCCCAGCGTTTCGTGGGAAGTCAGAAGGAAGAACTTGAGCCTACAAGGTGAAAATATTCTTCTTCTCACCCTGGTGCAATCTATTTTGCACCAGGACTGTATGCTTTTGTAGGTAGGGATCGCAGTTGCCCTATTTTCCCAAGCACTTCGTACAGTTCCGTGCACACAGTAAGTGCTCAATAACTACCAGTGATTGATTGAGAAATGGGGACAGACATTTCTCCAGATAATCCAGGTTTTTTGAATACCCTGATGGCATATATATATATACACACATACACACACACATATGTATGTACACACATATATATATGAGGTCGTACTCTGTGTGTACCAAATTTGCACAAATATTGGATTGTTTTACTTTGCAGGATCCAATCCTCCGTCGATCTGGAATGTACACCGTAGCTATGGCTTATTGTGGCTCAGGTAACAATAAGGCTATACGACGCCTGCTGCATGTTGCTGTAAGTACCGTGAGGTTTCTCTGGGGTGGGTATTGGACAATACAGAAAACTTATAAACAAATAAGAATTTGTCACTGATCAGTGCCGTATTAATCTAAAATAGCCATTATTTACAACTAATGTTTTCATTTGGAAAGAATTCAGTTTCTGCCTAAGAGCCTATTCTGTGTAGTGTGTTGTAGGAATCCTTATTAAAGAAGAAATATTTCTGAAAGTGATAAATGGAAACCGTTGTATTTCCCTCTGGCTCACCCTAAATATTCTACCCAGAAAGCAACTGATGTAGAAAACCGATGCTTGGTTTTGTTGACACACTCTTCTATTGTTTCTTCTCTTACCTCTCTGAAAGCACCTGCTCACTCTTATGCAAAGCGACTGTTCTTCTCTCTCCTATCCCAAGCCCTAGGTGTCCCTCAAGGCTCTATTGTGGCTTCCCTGTGCTGTTCACTTCTCGCTTCCTTCATCTCACATTTCCTTCTTTCCCCAGGACGGTTCATCTCTAAAGGGACGGTTCTCCGGTACCTCATTCAATATGTCCAAAATTGAACTCTTTTTTCCTCCTAAATCCCCTTCCCCACTTAACTCTCCAATCATAGTTGATATCACCACCCTCTCTGACTTAGACTCCTAAAGCCTTGGCATTATCCTTGATTATCTGCTCTCTTTCATCTTCCATATTCAGAATGTCACCATACCCTCTTTTTTTCTTTAATTAGTACTTGTTGAGCTCTTACCATGTGCTAGGCACTGTACTAAGTGGTGGGGTAGGTGCATTATATGTAGATTGGACTCTGTCCCTGTCCTTCATGGGGCTCACAGTTTAGGTAGGAGGGAAAACAGGTATTGAACCCTTATTTTACGGATGAGGTAACTTGAGGTCAGAGAAGCGAAGTGACTTGCCCACGGTCACGAGACAAGTGATGGAGCTCGGATTAGAATCCAGGTCTTCTGACTCTCAGGCCTGTGCTCTTTCCATTGGCCACACTGCTTCCCCTTATCTTATTGGGTTTTTTCCTCCGTAACATTTTCAGGATCTGCCTCTTCTGTCCAGGCACTTGCCATATCCTTGCTTGATTATTCTGTCAGCTTTTTCACTGGCTCTGGTTTCACTCCTTTTGAGTCCTTACTTTACTCTGAAGCCCAGATCTTTTTTTTCTAAAATGTAGTTCCGTTCACATCTCCCCAATTTTCAAAAAACCTCCAGTGATTACCCATCCTGCTTCCTGTCAGGAGAAATTCCTGACCATTGTCTTTAAGGCATTCAGTCAAAACTCTCTCTCTGCTTTTTCATCCCTGTTCTCCCACTGCACTCCAGCTCATAATCTTTGTTTCTCTCAAACAACCTGTTCACTTCTCTTCTCTGTTGCCATCGACCTATTAGAGCCTTCCCCCTTCTCAGAAATCCCTTCCCCTTCAAATCTGGCAAACCACAGCTTTCACCATCTTCAAACCCTTCACACCTCCTCCAGGAGGGTCTTCCATGATTTCTGATCTACCTGGGTCATAGAATTGCCACTTCAGCTTTGTCTACTCATAACCACACATGGCTTCTATGTAATGTTAATTCTCAGTAGCCAAACCAAATCAACTAAATGATACCAAATCATGCACATCTTCCTTTTTCCTTCTTTTATATGTAATTTACTTTAGTTCCTGTCTCCCCAGCTGGATTGTAAGCTCCTCAAAGGGCAGAGATCATAACTAACTCGTTGTTCAAAGTGCTTGGCAGAATACAATGCTCTGCACTAAGGTGCTCATTTAAAGAATACTTGTTGACTGAAAAGTCTAAAGCTGATGTGAATTCGGTCACTCATTAGTAAGCAAAACGCTCGGATACCTGAATTCTGCTTCACGAAAGATCCCGTATTGTAAAAAATGCAGATCAAGGTTGAGTTTAATTTTCCTCAAAACCGCGGCTTTACTTGTAAAATGCTTTATTCTGAATGTCGAAGTCCACTGCTTTCTTTTTTTGCACCCCCCTCAGGTAAGTGACGTCAATGACGATGTGCGGAGGGCAGCAGTGGAATCGCTTGGGTTCATTCTATTCAGGTACAGTTTCTAACATTTCTTGGGCTGTTTGATTAATTTATTTTTCCATTTTTGCTGTCTGATTTCAGCAAGAAGTGGAAGAAGGTAAAAACAGGCTCAGTGCAGTAGAGCTGACAATTTTAATAATTTTTTTTGTTTTCCTGAATGTTTCTTTTGTGTCCTGTGGTTGGTTATAGGTTTATTTTTTTAAAAGTACTGGAATGAATTGTTTGTTAAATTGAAGCCAAATGAGTGAAAATATTTTCATGACAGATTCAGCCCATCGAACTGCATTGTAATATTGAAGCAGTTTTAATTTGGGACAACAAGCTTTTGCGGAATTTCAGCTAGATGGAAGCCTTTGTTGGGTAGAAAATATCTGCTGGATTCTTGATCTTAAGTTCATTCATTCAGCCATTCAGTCATATTTATTGAGCGCTTACTGTGTGCAGAGCACTGTACTAAGCGCTTGGAAAGTACAGATAGGTAACAGATGCAGATTCAGTGTCATTAGCCTAATTCACTAAACGAAGGCTGGCAGTTCCCCTCACATGACGTTTCAACAGTATTCAACAGTACTGCCACTTGTCAGCTGTGTGACTGTGGGCAAGTCACTTAACTTCTCTGTGCCTCAGTTCCCTCATCTGTAAAATGGGGATTAAGATTGTGAGCCTCACGTGGGACAACCTGATTACCTTGTATCTACCCCAGCACTTAGAACAGTGCTCTTCACATAGTAAGCGCTTAACAAATACCAACATTATTATTATTTACTCCAATTTTATTTATTGAGCACCTTTTGTGTATAGAGGACTGTACTAGCCTCTAGAGTACAAGGAAGAAAGTAAAAGACTTGGTGCCTGCACTTGTGGTCCAAATTATTTCTTTCTTTAAATGCTTACTATGTGCCAGGCATTATACTAAGCATTGGTGTAGATACAAGTTAATCAGTTTGCACACAGTCCATGTCTTACCTGGGGCTCACAGTCTGATTTCCCACTTTACAGATGAGGTAACTGAGGCACTGGGAAGTGACTCACCCAAGATCACATAGCAGACAAGGTCCACTGATTCCCAGGCCCGTGCTCTTTCCACTAGACCATGCTGCTTCTCTTATTCAAAAATGTTCCCAAAGATCAGCCAGGATCTTCACAGTTCAGTTAGTCAGTCATATTTACTGAGCGCTCACTTTGTGTAGAGCAATGTACTAAGCTCTTGGAAAGTACAATTCAGTAATAAAGAGAGACAAGCCCTGCCCAGACTGGGCTTACAATCTAGAAGGGGGAGATAGACATCAAAACAAGTAAACAATCATCAGTATAGTTATAGATATATACATATATACATAAGCGCTGTGGGGTGGGCAGGGGGTGAAAGAGCAAGGGGAGCCAGTCGATGTGACGTGGAAGGGAGAGGGAGCTGAGGGAGAGGGAGGCTTAGTCTGGGAAGGCCTCTTGGAGGAGGTGTGCCTTCAGTAGGGCTTTGAAGGGGGGAAGAGGAATTGTTTGGCTGATTTGAGGAGGGAGGGCGTTCCGGGCCAGAGGTAGGACGCGAACAAGGGGTCGACGGCGGGACAGGTGAGATCGAGGCACAGTGAGTTGTCCGGGCTCTCTCAGGAAATCCAAGATGTCTAATATAAATGTCTTGTTCGGGTGGATGAGCAGCGGGTGAACATTTTTCAGCTGGAAAAGATAAATTGGGTTAGAGATATGGGGTTAAATGATCTCAGTTCTGTGTCATCGGTTCTTTCCCCTTCTATTGTACTGTACAGTGCTCTGCACACAATAAGTCCTCAATAAGTGCTATTGGTAATCCCCTTTGATAGGGCTGGCTGCTTTGCTTTGTGACTAACTTGGAGAGCTTTTATTTAAGCTCTTTAACCTCAAAGCCCATGGACAAAAATATAAATTGCCAATCTTGAGCTACAGTATGCATCTTTTATTTGAGCACTGCTTATTTTATTATAGTTCGTGTTTTGCGGAGTTTTGTTTTGCCCCTTATCTCTTATGTGAGGAAATCATGTGAAAAGCAAGTTCTGAGACACTCAGCTATGTCGAATGTTATACTTTTAATACCGAGTAGAAACTTTAAATTGAAAATTGCCAATTGAAGTTTGGTTGTGAAAAGTGTCAGTTAAGGAGAATGTGTGAGTGTGTGTGTGAGAGAGGGACGTGACCAAAATGTTGGATTATTTGAGCAATTGCTGTAATTTGTAAACAAGGAATCCCAAATAATTTCTCAATATAAGGTTTATAGATATATTGTTGAGGAACAGGCAGTAGAAAATTTGGGAAACTTCCCCTGAAATTCCTTGTGGGGTTTTTTCAAATGGTATTTAAGGTGCTTACTGTGTATCACAACTGTACTAAGCACTGGGGTACTTACAAGCTAATAGTTTTGGATATCGTCCATGTCCCACATTGAGGTAACTGAGGCACAGAGAAGTTCAGTAACTTTCCCAAGGCCGCACAGCAGACAAGTGGAGGAGCTGGAACTAGAACCCAGGTCTTTCTGACTCCCAGCCCTGTTCTATCTATTAGGCCATATTGCTTCTAGTTTTTGGCTAACAATTCATATGGTTAGCTTTGTTAAAACAGAGCAGAGTCCTTGGACTTTTTCATTATGTCCTTTACCTCCAGAACATCTGGACACTTGGGGGTTTGCTGGACTTCCTGAAAGCAATCTGAGTTTGCTCCAGTTGGAAATTTTGTGTGGAATTTTATGTAACGGACTCTAATTTACAGATTTCAGGTTTTTTAAGCCACTTAGTCAAATGCTGAAGTGCAGGAGTCTTTCAGGTATAATTCTGATATGCTGTCAGTGAACTGGAATCAGAACGAACATTCATTAGATTCTGTTCCTTAATCTAAATATACCGAATAGCTTGCTAGAGATATGTTTAGAATAATTTATATGGTTTTCAAGTTCATTCATTCAGTGTGTTTGTTGCACTTACCATGTGCAAAGCATTCATTCAATTTATTGAGTGCTTACTATGTGCCGAGCACTGTACTGAGCGCTTGGGAGAGTACAGTATAACAACAGATGGACACATTTCTGCCCACAACGAGTGTGCGTTGGTTTGTCTTTTAATATATATAAAATATTTTTTCAGGAAAAAAATAGGACAATAACCACACCATTTCTCTAATAAGTTGAGCACCCAAAATATAGCAAGCAGTTTTTATAATATCTAGAAGACACAGTCTCTCAGCGTGACTTGGTGGAAAAAGCCCGGGCTTGGGAGTCAGAGTTCGTGGTTCTGATCCCACCTCCGCCACTTGTCAGCTCTGTCTTAAGTCACTTCACTTCTCTGTGCCTCAGGTACCTTATCGGCAAAATGGGGATGAAGACTGTGAGCCCCATGCAGAACAACCTAATTAGTTTGTATGTTCTCCAGCGCTCAGAACAGTGCTTGGCACATAGTAAGCGCTTAACAAATACCGCCATTATTATTATTACAAATGAAATGGTACATTATCATTTTCCCTGTATGTATGTGTGTCTCTCTCTCCCCCCACCCCCTTCATGCATTTTTTCTCTCGCTCCTTCTCTTCTCCTCACTCCCCCCATAAATTGGATTTTGAGTAAGAGACATGTGAATTAGGACTGGGGAAGCATGGAATCGTTAACCTACGTATGTTTTGTTCGGTGGGCTTTTATAGTGCTACCCATGTATTCCACCGATATACCGAATACCTTATATAGTCAGTAGAGGTCTCTTCAGGACTGCTTTTTATCAATGCCTGTGCCAGGCACCTACCCTTTTCATTGCCTGGAGAAATGGGGAAGCCAACCAGGGCTAATGATTCTTGATTCTATTTATCGTGTTTGTCGTTTTGTTTTTGTCCGTCTGTCTCCGCCCGATTAGACAGTAAGCCCGTCATTGGGCAGGGACTCTATTTGTTGCCGAATTGTACATTCCAAGCACTTAGTACAGTGCTCTGCACATAGTAAGCGCTCAATAAATATGATTGAATGTGATTGAATGAATAATGAATTGACCTGCATAGTGGATGTCTCGCCGAGGAGCTTTCCGAGGTTTATCTTCATAATTTCAGAGCTCCATCTCCCAAATAGATTCTGGTGGAATGTTCGCGTTCCCAAATCACTCGTCGTTAACACCCTGGACACATGGAGACTATTGAATGTTCCAATAATGGATCATTTTGTCTTTTGCAATATATTCCTGTGGATGCCATCTGCTTTTACTGATGTATTTTCTTGTATAAATGTCGTTTTGAAAGTAGCTGGCTGAACTTTGATCTCAGTTCCCAAGTGTCTCCATTTCTGTCTTAACTTTTTCTCTCTTTAAAAAAAAAAAAGTTCACACCCCTCGTGCATTTGGGTGAAGTTCCAGAAGCTAATGGGGCTTCTCATCATGGTAATGTGTTACTTTAAACTGGACAGTAAAATGAAGTCAAAATACAAATCCTCAATTTTTTTGTACCGTTCCACTAGTTTAATGTCTCATGTGATTGTCTGATACTGCCTAGGGCGTAACAAGTATAATAATAATAATGTTGGTATTTAAGCGCTTACTATGTACAGAGCACTGTTCTAAGCGCTGGGGGAGATCCAGGGTAATCAGGTTGTCCCACGTGAGGCTCACAGTTAATCCCCATTTTACAGATAGGGAACTGAGGCCAAGGGAAGTGAAGTGACTTGCCCACAGTCACACAGCTGACAAGTGGCAGAGCCAGGAGTCGAACTCATGACCTCTGACTCCGAAGCCCAGGCTCTTTCCACTGAGCCACGCTGCTTCCCATTTATCACATCAAGTATCAAGTATCCCATTTAGGTGCATGAAACAGGGTGATAAGCAGGGTTTAATTTGGAATGAAAGACGAGTTGGGGCTCAAATACTTACATACATTTCCATTTTAAAAGTGAAATGGTAATATATAGCAATCCCATTATAACTTTTTATCCAGTGTAATAGCTACAAAGTTTATCTTGGCTTAACCACTTTGATTCTCCTTCCTAAGTATTTTGATTGACTTGATTGTGGATTCTCCTATGGAGATTTCAAGACTTGACTGGCTTGAGTAGTGTGATTAAAGCCCATTACAATTTAGCACAGATAATGGCATTTCTAATGAGGAGACACAAAGTTCTTGTTTGCTGATTACATGCGAAAGATAAGACTTTAAATTAGATCTACAGTAATTTCACTGTATTTTAATATACATCAAAAATCTAGTAAAAATATTTCACTATTGGTGTATATTTGTCGCTATTTGATTGTAGAACCATATTTTTGTTTTTAGCAGTATTTAAATATGTTGGTATGATTTTGGAATACATCAATGTCTTTGACATTTTTCCATTGGGAAACCATTTCATTTAGTGCTCTGTGGCTTAATGCTCCTCTTTTTATGGAATCGGTTACAGACATAAACTGGGAAATAGCAGTAATGATGGTGTCTGAACTGCCAGTTCAAAGCTCAGACAGTAAGTGATCACTGGTCATAAGTTTATATTCCTAAAATTGCCATCAGAAGGCAGTGTAGTTGTATGAATCATATATTTTCATCTTAAAACTAAAATTTATGCATTTATTCACCTCAGTGTTCTTGAGACCCAAAGTACTTAACTCCTAAGTGTTAGCGTGTTAAAAAAAAAAAAGAGGCACTTATTGTTATCGTCATCATCAGTGCTATTTATTGAGCTCCTGCTGTGGGCTAAACATTGTGTTAAACGCTTGAGGAATATTCAGAAAAAGTAAAAGAGGCAGTTCTTCTGAGGAGTTTTCAACCTACCGAGGAAGACAGCAGGCATAAATCGATGGGGTAGTTTACGGGAGTGTGAGACCTCATATAAGTAATAAATGTGAGACCTGATATAAATAATAAAGAAGCCCTTCCCTTCTAATCCCTCATTTCTCTTACTCCCTTCTGCGTCCCCCATGTGTTGGAACTGCATTCTTTAAAGCACTTAATAATCACCCAATTTTCAGCCCCACAGCACGGGTGTACATGTCTGCATTTTATTTAGGTTAATGTCCGTCTCCCCTCCTAGACATAAAGCTCCTCATGGTGAACTGTCTCCCGACTCTTTCGTACTGTGCTCTCCCAAGTGCTTAATACAGTGCTCGGTACACAGTAAGTGTTCATTAAATGCTATTGCCTGTTTGAGCAAGGAGAGATATTAGAGAACAGATAAGCAGACTCAGAGAACATCGGACAAGCTGTTAAGTCGGTAGGCCATTCTAAGCTTACTATGTGCTGGGGGCTTACTCAGGCAGAACCTAGAAAAACAATGGTAATAATAACAATTTTGGTATTTGTTAAGCACTTACTATGTGCCAGGCACTGTACTAGGCGCTGAAGCAAATCACGTACCTGAAGGAACAGGAAGTGTTGATCCTGGAAGAGTACGTCTCAAAGCTCTTCCCACACTTGAGACCGGCCCGTTCCACCCTCGCCACTTCATTCATTCAATAGTATCTATTGAGCGGTTATTATGTGCAGAGCACTGTACTAAGCGCTTGGAATGTACAATTCGGCAACAGATAGAGACAATCCCTGCCCAATGACTGGCTCACGGTCTAACTTCCCACAAACACCATAACCAGCCACCCTGGTCTGCCACCCCGGAGGTCATGGTAGTTACAGAAATGGTCGCATTAAGAACCGTAGCATCCTTGTGGGACCGAGTACGTACTAAGGTGGTCAAAGACGAAATTTGTTGAGCCCTGTCTAGCTATTCTCTATTACCCTGAGGATTAATTCTTCAAATCTTCTAAGGAAGGTGAAGCTGAAGGATAGCATAATAATAATGTTGGTATTCGTGAAGCGCTTACTATGTGCCGAGCACTGTTCTAAGCGCTGGGGTAGTCACAGGGGAATCAGGTTGTCCCACGTGGGGCTCACAGTCTTAATCCCCATTTTACAGATGAGGGAAATGAGGCACAGAGAAGTTAAGTGACTTGCCCACAGTCACACAGCTGACAAGTGGCAGAGCTGGGATTAGAACCCATGACCTGTGACTCAAGCCTGGGCTCTTTCCACTGAACCACGCTGCTTTTATAGTATATAGTTGGTGCCCTTTTTAGGGAAGCTGAAAGTGCTCTATGAAGAGTTTCTCATTTTCCCAGCAACCCCAGGAGAAAGGAAGCACCTAGTAGCTTATCCAATATTTCTCCCTTAAAGGAAGCTGAAAAGTTTTTTTTTTTCTAAATGGTATTGGTTAAGCGTTTACTATGTACCAGTCACTGTACTAAGCTCTGGGGTAGGTTCAAGCAAATAGTGTTGGACATGATCCCTGTTCCACATGGGGCTCACGGTTTTAATCCCCATTTTACAGATGAGGTGACTGAGGCCCAGAGAAGTGAAGTGACCTGCCCAAGATCACACAGCAGATGAGTGGCAGAGCTGGAATTAGAACCCAAGTCCTTTTGACTCCCAGGCCCTTGCTCTATCCACTAGGCCACGCTGTTTCAAATGAACGTAACTGTTGGCTTTTTCAATCCCAGTTTATTTCCTCGAGACAGCAATTTTGCAAATTTGGGCACAGCCAAACTAAATTTCATAGTAAAATAATTTTTGTCTGATTACATTGACATTATTTGTAATGATGAGAAATTGAATTACTGCATGATGGGATTTCCTGCTATTGTCTCAAAAGACAAGGCTGAGACCCAGTTTGGAGAAGGGAAAATTTTAGTTTCTGTATTAGCTTCATGTCTAGTAGTTGATTTGATAGGCAGGAAGGAGTGAAAATATATTATAAAACTCATGCAATTTAAATAGCGGTGACCCCGAACAAATAGTAACAGTGAAATCGTTCCATTCTGGCTACTAGCCTCCCAGATCCAGAGAAGCAGTGTGGTCTAGTGGGAAGAGCATGGGCCTGGGAGTGAGAGGACCTGGGTTCTAATCTTGACTCTGTCTGCTGTGTGACCTTGGGCAAGTCATTTAACTTCTCTGTGCCTCCAGTTCTCTCATCTGCAAAATGGGGATTAAAACTGTGAGCCCCACGTGGGACAACTTGTTCACGTGTAGACTTGTTCATTCCAAGCGCTTAGTACAGTGCTCTGCACATAGTAAGCGCTCAATAAATACTATTGAATGAATGAATGAATGAATGAACAACCTGATCACCTTGTATCCCCCCAGCGCTTAGAGCAGTGCTTTGCACATAGTAAGTGCTTAACAAATACCACCACCATTATTATTGTTATTATTAACAGATACCCTAATTATTATTATTATTGCAACACCCTCTCTTCTGCTCTGTCAATCCTGGCATTCCTCCTTTGCCTTTTGAATACTCAGGGAAGCTTTCAATCCTTGGTTTATAGAGTGGATTCTCCACTCCCTTCCCTTCCTCCTTCCCTCCTCAACTAATTGCGGTGTGGTAAAAAACCTTCCTGTTACCCTTGAGTAATAATAATAATGTTGGTATTTGTTAAGCACTTACTACGTGCAGAGCACTGTTCTAAGCGCTGGGGGAGATACAGGGTAATCAGGTTGTCCCTTGTGGGGCTTACAGTAAATCCCCTTTTTACAGATGAGGTAACTGAGGCCCAGAGAAGTGAAGTGACTTGCCCACAGTCACACAGCTGACAAGTGGCAGAGCAGGGATTCGAACCCATGACCTCTGACTCTCAAGCCCACGCTCTTTCCACTGAGCCATGCTGCTTGAAGCCTCTGCCCCCTTGCTTACCACAGACATGGAAAGCTTCTACATCAGTCGATCAAGGAGTGGTATTTATTGAGCACCTTACTCTGTGGAGAGCACTGTACTGAGCGCTGGCTAGAGTATAACAGAGTTGGCAGACTTGTTCCCTGCCCACAGCGAGCTTTCAGTCTAGAGGAGTACATCCAAGCCTGTGCCCGTACATTCACCCTGCTCTCTTACAGAGGGAAATGGGGTGTCAGCAGCATGGCTCAGTGGAAAGAGCACGGGTTTGGGAGTCAGAGGTCATGGGTTCGACTTTTGGCTCTGCCACTTGTCAGCTTTGTGACTGTGGGCAAGTCACTTCACTTCTCTGGGCCTCAGTTACCTCATCTGTAAAATGGGGATTAACTGTGAGGCTCACGTGGGACAACCTGGTGACCCTGTATCTCTCCCAGCGCTTAGAACAGTCCTCTGCACATAGTAAGCGCTTAACAAATACCAACATTATTATTATTATTATTACTCCAGATCAATCGTCTGAAGATGTTGGGTTGCTTTTGTGCAGTAAAACGGTGCAAACTTTCAGGGTAGTTTTTTTGTCCTCTGGACGGAAGGCAGTGATTTGGGCAGCTGGCCAACCATCAATCAGGAGGAGCCTCATGTGTGTCGCATGGATTTTGAAGCAGTTTGTAGCTGCTGAAAGCCGGGATTAAGGAGCACTGCTATTCTGAAGCTGTAAACTCCTTGTGGGTAGAGACTGTGTCTGGAAACTCATTATAGCGTACTCTCCCAACCCCTAGAACAGTGCTCTGCACACAGTAAGCGTTCAGTAAATACCATTGATTGATTCTGTCGATGTATCCCTACTGCTGCTTCGCGGGAATACCGTGGCTGGAAAACCACTGATTACTGTAATGCCCAAATTGTCTTCATTCTCCTGATTTAAAGTCATAGCTCCCAAATAGTGTATAAGTCTTGCTGGCCGGGTCAAGGGTAGGGAGTGAGGGGATCTGAGACATTGGCCGTTTCCTTGGGATTGCAATCTCATGGGGTGAAAATGGAATGATCAGTGTGCAGATAACTGAAAGAGCGTTGTTTACACACCTGTTCATTCCTAACTTTGCACACCTCTCCATTCATGAAGATTTCACCAAGTCTGAAGCTATCTAGTTTGATCTTACTTTACCTCATAAATAAAGCTCTTCCCCAAATCACTCCTTACTTGGATTTGCACTTTTTATTAGCCCTTCCCTCAACCCTACAGCACTTATGTAGGTATCTGTAATTTATTAGTGTTTATTTCGGTCTTGCCCTCTAGAGCACTGTAAGCTTGTTGTGGGCAGGGATTGTGTCTCCCAACTTTGTTATATTGTGCTCTCTCATGTACAGTGCTCTCCACACAGTAAATGCTCACTAAGTGCAATTGATTAATAATAGGAATGATATTTGTTAAGCACTTAGTTTGTGCCAAGCACCATTCTCAGCACTGGGGTAGATAAAAGGTAATCAGGTTGTCCCAGGAGGGGCTCACAGTCTTAATCCCCATTTTCAAGTTGAGATAACTGAGGCACAGAGAAGTGAAGCGGCTTGCCCAAGGTCACACAAGACAAGTGGCGGACCCGGGATTAGAACCCATGTCCTCTGCCTCCCAAGTCCGTGCTCTTTCCACTAAGCCTTGCTGCTTAAATGTCAGTTCCAATTAGTCATTTATTATCTGGTTTTTGTTTTTTACAGTATTTGTTAAGCACTTACTATGTGCCAGGCACTGTACTATTCTTTCCTTTCTCCAGAGATATTGATGGTATGGGAAGGTAAAACTGGTCAAGCCTGGTTTGACTATAAATATTTGAAGGAGTTGAACCCTGATCGTGCTTTTGACTAGATTATTTTAATAACTGTCCAGTCTTTGAAAAGAAAAATCCAAATACTTTAAATTTAATCTCAGAGAAGTGGTTCATGCTCCAGATTGATAAAACCTTGTGTGTGGGAAGTAGGGCTTAAGGCTTTCTGAAGACCAGAGGGAATGGTGAATTCTTCGGTAATGTTTTCATCACAAAGCCTGTTGGGCAGAGATTTACAAAGATAGTAAAGCTGCTTAAACTAGTTTACATTTTCTCCAGGCAATTAATACTTTAGTTTGAGCCAGATGCAGTTCCTAATCCCAGCCCATTTACACATCTGGCTCTTGGATGCTGATATGATTCCTTTGAAATGGGCTCGTGAAGCCCTTTCATAGAAAAGATAACTCCAGTTTTGTTTTTCCATTTTCAGATGTCTACAATTTACATTTGGGGTTGGAGATTGATTTCACCAACAAGCACTCTTTTTAAAATGCTGAAGAGCTAAGGGCTGAGCAAACAATGGATCTGTAGCATGATTCATGATTTTGTTCTCGCCACACTGAATCATCCCGTTGACCTTTGGTGAATTGGAATTGAATGAATTTTGTCCATAATTTTAACTTACATTGTCCCGAGTGGTACCAATCTGATCCTGGGGAAGAAGGGGACTAGAAATAGACTGGATGTGTATGCATAAGAGAAATTATGACCGATGGAAACTCTCGAAAAAGGAAAGATTTAGCCAGGAGATATTTTCCTCTCTGCTTACTAATTAGAACAAAATCTAGGAAAGTAGTATTTTATCTCTAGCCGCTCATAAACCACTGTCTCTACAATCGTGCAGGGTCTAGGCGGCAGGACAGAGGCTAGCTAGTATTAATAGGTAGTCTGCCCTTCAGGAAGGGAGGCGACTTCTTTCATCATGATCTCTAGTCCTCTAATTTACAACTCAGGCAGTTGTAAATCAGGCAGGGCCTTTTCTTTATTTGAAGAAGGCACATTTCCATGACTCCCCTTTTAGATGGCCGGTGGCTGCAGTAAAAATGAAAGCTGATAAAATTGACTCAGAATTTCAGAGAAAAAAGGGTGGTGTCTAACAATTGAATTAAGATAAGATTGACCCCAAAATCAAGTGGTGTCATTCGTAAATGTGATCCTAACTCTTATGTAGAATTTCTGTTTATCAAAGTAAGTTCTAAAAGTTTGAAATGAATGTTAATCAGTGTGCCTTTTGAACATGTGGCATTATGGATTCCCCCTTCTCCGCCCCCACAAAAATAAATGAAGCTGCCGGAAATGCTAGGTTTTTAAAATTGCATGTAAAACATGGTAAAATTCCATTTGGGGAGATATCATAGAGAAGTTTTGTACTTAAAATCATAGACCTGCATTCCTTGAGTATGCCTGTTCATCCTTTTCCATCTGCCGCTCTGCTCCGAGCCCACTTTCTTTCTGACTTCCTCTCTATTCCATGGTGTTCTCTTGCATCTCATAACTCGTAGCCTCCCTCTCTGCCATATAACCAATTTCTGTTTTCAGTCAATTCAGATCTTCAGAACATAATTTGATCCCCCTCTTGCTTAAATTGTTGATCATTCGCAGTAGAAGTTTGTGCACTCACAAAACTCTTCCTGCAGTCTCACTGTTGGGATGGACTGTACCTGCTCACCTTTTTCAGGAAACACATTCTACCAACTTTATTCCATCATACCCTCCCAGGCACTTAGTACAGTGCTCTTCTGCAGGAAACGCTCGGTAAATGCCATCTCCTGACTGGTTGAGTGCCAAAGAGTCACGACTAGGCCAACCTTACCAAAAATCCCCCCAAAGTAAAATTGGTCGCTGTGTGGTGGGGAGTAATCCACAGTTTATGCTTTGTTTTTAGCGTTTCCATGACTTCGAATGCTATTCTTTGAGGAGATTGGGAGGTGTTTCCGTCTACTTTGTCGTTAAAGTTTAAAGGGAGTTTGGTTCTGCCTTAGTTACGTGATTTTATGGAAAATGGGCATGCTGGCCTTTTGACTCTAGAATTTAGTTTTGGACCAGGTGAATTTTCCATTTTTAAAGTGAGTAAACTCCCCATTCATTGTAGCGATCTTTCACCTCTCAATTTCTGTCCCTTAGGAAAGTAGGGGAAAGCAACCTTCCTAACAGTCTGATGCCTTAGAAACATTTGGGTTTCTGGGATGAAGGAATCTCTTTCCGACTTGCCGTTCCCTTTCCAGCTTCTTTGCTGTTTTATTGAGGAAAAGAAGGAGCAGATTGGTACTATTTTGTTTCATTTTATCCTACTTTATATTTGGGTAGAGTTGGGTAATTTGCCAGTGAGAGTGGCATTCTGCTACTTGACCTTAGGTGCTGAATTGAATTCCATACTTGAGATGTTTTTAGATTTAAAAAAAGTAAAACAAAAAAAAAAGTGGCTTCTAAAAAAAAAAAGATTTTTTTTTTATTGGTATTTGTTCATTCATTGACTCAGTTGTATTTATTGAGTGCTTATTATTATTATTATTATTATTATTATTGGAAGCAGCATGGCTCAGTGGAAAGAGCCTGGGCTTCGGAGTCAGAGGTCATGGGTTTGATTCCTGGCTCTGCCACTTGTCAGCTGTGTGACTGTGGGCAAGTCACTTCACTTCTCTGTGCCTCAGTTACCTCATCTGTAAAATGGGGATTAACTATGAGCCTCACGTGTGACAACATAATTACCCTGTATCTACCTCAGCACTTAGAAAGAACAGTGGTCTGCACATAGTAAGCGCTTAACAAATACCAATATTATTATTATTACTTTGTGCAGAGTGCTGTACTTTGTGCTCAAGGAGAGTACAGTACAGCAGTAAGCAGACACATTCGCATTCCCTACCCACGGCGAGCTTACAGACTAGATGGGGAGAGACTGACATTTAATGCAGATGTGTACAAAGTGCTGTGGGGCTGGGATGGGGGATGAACAACGGGAGCAAGTCAAGGTGATGCATAAGGGAGTGGGAGAAGGGGAAAGGGGGAGCTTAGTCAGGAATGGCCGTTTTGGAGGAGATGTGCCTTCAGTAAGGCTTTGAAGGTGGGGGAGAGTCATTGTCTGTTGGATTTGAGGTGGGGCGGGAGGGGGGTATTCCAGGCCAGAAACAGCACCTGAGCGAGAGGTCACCGGCGAGATAAGCACGTACCATGTGCCAGATACTCTACTAAAAGCATTGGGGCGGGTACAAGCTAATCAGGTTGGAAGTAGTCCATGTCCCAAATGGGCTTGACAGTCTTAATTCCTATTTTACAGATGAGGTAACAGGCACAGAGAGGTTGTGATTTGCCCACGGTTACACAGCAGTTAAGTGGTGACTTAATAATAATAATAATGTTGGTATTTGTTAAGCGCTTACTATGTGCTGAGCACTGTTCTAAGCGCTGGGGTAAACACAAGGGAATCAGGTTGTCCCACGTGGGGCTCACAGTCTTAATCCCCATTTTACAGATGAGGTAACTGAGGCACCGAGAAGTGAAGTGACTTGCCCAAAGTCACACAGCTGACAAGTGGCTGAGCCGGGATTCGAAACCATGACTTCTGACTCCAAAGCCCAGGCTCTTTCCACTGAGCCACGCTGCTTCTCTCCAAGACTGTGCTTTAATTATCTGATTCTCTTTTGGTTTGAGTGTGTTTTTGCAGTTCTTTAAACTTCATTAAGAGAGTTTTGGAAGATAACTTTTTTAATTTTCTAATTATCAAACAGCATATGCGCCTGAATACACGCCAAAATAATTCCCACTTCCCCCTCCACCCACTCAGCCATCACTCAGTAGGAGACCTCTCTGCCTGTTTCTAAAACCTACCCCCTCCAACTGGGTCTCTGACCCCATCCCATCACACCTTTTAGAAATGCGTGGGCCCACTATTCTTCTCTCCCTGACTACTGTCTTCAACCACTCGCTCGCTGTCGTTTCAAACTCACTCATTTTTCACCTGTTCTGTTAAAAAAAAAAAAAAACAAAAAAAACCACTTGACCCCAAAATATCAATCAGTGGTATTTAGCACTGTTCTAAGAGCACTTAGGGTAAACTACACCTATCACCCATCTCCATCCTAACATTCTTGCCCACCTATTGCCTCCACTTCCTCTCTTCCAGCTCCTTCCTTGTTCCTCTACAATCTAGCCTTCACCCCTTCATTCCAGTGAGACAATTTTCTCTAAAATTCACCAGTGACCTTCCTCTTGCCAAATCTAAAGGACTCTAATCCATCCTTATCATCCTCAACCTCTTGGTTGCCTGCATCATTCCCTTCTCCTAGAAATACTGACCTTGGTCTTTCTGAAACCGTCTTTTCCATCTCCTCTCTTCTGTCAGCTCCTCCTCTGCGTCCCAGTACTTCACTGTGGGTAGCCCTCAAGACTTAGTTCTGGGTTCTCTTCTATTTATTCTCAAGCTGCAGTCACAGCTTTGGAGAGCTCATTTGGTCCCACCGAATCATTTACAGCCTCTATGGATCACTCACAATTCTACTTAACTAGCTCTGTTCTCTCTCCTTCTATGTAGTATTTTTTTTTTTAAATGGCATTTTTAAAGTGCTTACTGTGTGCCAGGCACTGTGTTAAGCATTGGGGTAGATGCAAGGCAATCAGGTTGGACACAGTCCATGTCCCACCTGGACCTCCCAGCCTTAATCCTCATTTTACAGGTGAGCTAACTGAGGCACAGAGAAATTGTGACTTTCGCAGGGCTACACAGTACATGGGTGCCTGAGCTGGCATTAGATCGCAGGTCCTCTGACTCGCAGGCCTGGATAATCTAGCTTCCCCTTCTGCTTCCAGGTTGTGTCTTCATGGATTTTTCTCCTGGCATCTCAAACTCAACATGTCCAAAACCGAACTCATCTTCTCTCCTACATCTCCTCCCATTAACTTTTCCATCACAGTTGATAACACCACTAATCCTTCCTGTCCCTTATGCATATAACTATGGCATTATCCCCCACTTCTCCCCTTCTTTCAACTTCATATTCAGTCTGCCACCATATTCTGTCAGTTCTTCCTCCACGGTTTCTTCGGAATCCACCCCTTCCTCGTTGTCCAAACTGCCACCGAACTCATCTAAGAACTTGTCATATGCCGACTCAACTCTTTATTGACCTCCCTGCCTCCAGTCCATACTTGTTGCCTGGATCATTTTCCTAATGCATCATTCTGTGCATGTCTCCTGGGCAGTGGATGTGTCTGTTTATTGTATTTTACTCTCTGCACACAGTTAGCGCACAATAAATACGATTGATTGAATCCCTCACAAACCCACAGTGGTGTCCCATTACTCTCTGAATCAAGCAAACGCTTAACCATGGGCTTTTAGGCACTCACCAGCTCCATATTTGTCTTAGCTCCTCTCCATTCATTCATTAATCCATTCAATAGTATTTATTGAGCGCTTACTATGTGCAGAGCACTGGACTAAGTGCTTGGAATGTACAAGTCGGCAACAGATAGAGACAGTCCCTGCCATTTGACGGGCTTACAGTCTAATCGGGGGAGACAGGCAGACAAGAACAATGGCAATAAATAGAGTCAAGGGGAAGAACATCTCATAAATACAATGGCAAATAAATAGAATCAGGGTGATGTACATCTCATTAAACAAAATAAAATAAACAAAATAAAATAAATAGGGTGATAAAGATATATACAGTCCAGCGGGCGAGTACAGTGATGAGGGGTGGGAGGGGAGAGGGGGAGGAGGAGAGAGAAAAGGGGGGAGAAGAGGGTTTAGCTGCGGAGAGGTGAAGGGGGGTAGAGGGAGCAGAGGGACAAAGGGGGGAGCTCAGACTGGGAAGGCCTCTTGGAGGAGGTGAGTTTTAAGTAGGGATTTGAAGAGGGGAAGAGAATTAGATTGTCTGAGGTGAGGAGGGAGGGCGTTCTGGGACCGCGGGAGGACGTGGCCCAGGGGTCCACGGCGGGATAGGCGAGACCAAGGGACGGTGAGGAGGTGGGCGGCAGAGGAACGGAGCATGCGGGGTGGGCAGTAGAAAGAGAGAAGGGAGGAGAGGTAGGAGGGGGCAAGGTGATGGACAGCCTTGAAGCCTAGAGTGAGGAGTTTTTGTTTGGAGCAGAGGTCGATAGGCAACCACTGGAGGTGTTTAAGAAGGGGAGTGACATGCCCAGATCGTTTCTGCAGGAAGATGAGCCGGGCAGCGGAGTGAAGAATAGACCGGAGTGGGGCGAGAGAGGAGGAAGGGAGGTCAGAGAGAAGGCTGACACAGTAGTCTAGCCGAGATATAACGAGAGCCTGTAGCAGTAAGGTAGCTGTTTGGGTGGAGAGGAAAGGGCGGATCTCTCCGATTACACCCTACCTCACTCTTTCTGTTCCCCTCAAGAAGCCATCGTACATGTTGTTCCTTGTTTTTGTCTCACCACTGACCTCTCGTACACAGTCTCCATTTTCACATCCGGCAGACCACTGCTCACCCCATTTTTTTTTTCATGGTACCATTAAGGTGATAATCATACTTAAGGAATCCATGTTCCCACCATTTCTTTTTATTGTGGTATCTGGAATTTTTTTCTATTTAAATGACCATTCACGATTTATTTATGCTCATCAGGAGCTTAGATCCCTATAGCTACTTTTTTGGGGGGCTTTGAACACTTATCTCATGACTGTACTATTCGTTACCAATGTGGAATTGGAAAAATAAATGAAAAAACTTCATTGGTAGTGAGTAGTTAGGGTTTGTTTTGAAAAAGACAGTCCTGTTACAAAAAGTTTTGCCACCTCAATTTAAAAAATAGCTTTCATATACCCAGCTGCTGTGGTGAAATTCTTCTAGTCAGTAATAACTAAAGCCCAACTCTCTCTAAAAATGTTTTTAATATTCAGAAATGAGCAAAATCTGACACAAACCCAGGGTGACATGGCCCAGCCCAGTTAAATTTGGCTTAATGGGAACAAGTAGGACTTGGGTGATAACCAAGTACTGGCTTAGAAAACCCAGGAAATCTACATGGAAAGGTGTGAAAGTTGGGAAAAAAACCAATGGGTTGCTGACGTAGCAGGAGATATTACGGCTAAAGACTGCCCTTCGTGCGATTCACAGCCAAAATTTGCTGGTATAAATCACTTGTTCCCAACTGGGGTGCTCTGGGGACTCCTGACCTGCCTGAGGATTTTAGCACACTATCCTATTTGATTTCAGAATGGGAGCGATTTCATCCTAAAAAGGGCTTGTTTGCCCAATGAGGGATGAAGAGTAATGTGAATCTGTCATTTTTGTTTATCTAAATATCTTTATCTACTGGAAGTTGAAAAATGTGAAATGTTTTTGATCTTGAGAGGGTTCTAAGAGAAAGAGGGTTTGTGTCCAAAAAACAAAACAAAAAAACCCTAAATGTTTTCAGTTTGAAATCTGAACCTTGAGTCTGCATGTTCTAATTTTTAATTGTGATGGTGCATAATGAGTTCCCCAACAAGAACCTAAGAACATTTAGAGAAGCAGTCTGGCCTAGTGGATGGAACACAGGCCTGGTAGTCAGAAGGACCTAGGTTCTGATCTCAGCTCTGCCACTTGTCTGCTGTGTGACTTTGGGCAAGTCACATAACTTCTGTGCTTCAGTTACCTCGCCTATAAAGGGATTAAGACTTTGAGCCCTATGTGGGACATGGACTGTGACCAACCTGGTTATCTTGTATCTGCCCCAATGCTTAGTATAGTGTCTAGTACATAATAAGCACTTAAGAAGTACCGTAAAAAACAAAAACAAAGTTCTAGTGTAATAGAAAGTCATTGCTGTATTTTAGTTCACTTTCGTAGTCCTGCAATCCTCCACAATTGGATAGATTGTGGTTGTTCTTTATCCCTAATCCACATTTTTCTTCTTTCAATATTTAATGTGTAGAATATGATTTTCCTAAGGGTAAACAGGTTAGGTGAGTTTATATGCCATTAAACATATCCTGCCCCTGTTTAATAGACTATGATTTGTGCCTTCTCAGTACAGATTGCTGATGTTTTGCCTCTGATCATAGGAGCTACGATTCATCATAGTGAGAAGTGGGACAGTTGTGAGAAACATTTGAAAGGGTAGTAGAATAGAGTAAAATATTCCCGAACTGGTGTCCTTTTTATATAGTGAGCAAAAAACATGACACAAAAATCTCATTATTGTTGGAGAGTAATGAGAACTATAAGCATCCTTTAATCTTTGAATTTTATGTACACTCAAACAGGGAATCTTTTGTTTCCCATTTTAAAAGAAATGTGGACATCATTGTAAATTAATGATCTTTTGATATGACAGTGCTTCTGAATTAGGGCAACTAGGTAAAATGGGAGTGGGGAAAGGGTTTTTTTTAAGGGCACATTTCAAAAGTCTTATAAAAGAGTCTCACAGATTAGATCATGCGCCCCCTTAGACTCAAGCACAGAAAGCCTTTGGAGGAAAATGGCAAAATGGAATGAAAACTACCAGTATATAACTTAATGGGGGTTTTCCTTTTTTCAAAATGGACTAGGGAGTGGAGTGGGCTCTGTTTATGAGGAAACGCGGGCTGGGTTTTGCTTTCTCCTTTGTCCTCAGAACTGATTGGGCAGGACATATTCCGTCTTCCTGATCCTAAAACTGTCATCTCCCTAGAGAGAATCGACAGTGTTAAGAATTAAGTTTTACCCATTTTTTCATAATGTGGGAGCTACTCATCTGGTGAACCTGTGCTCATCAAAACCTATCATGTCCCGCTAACCTGTGTCATGTGTACACACAGAAAAGAGAAGTGACTTGCCCAAAGTCACACAGTAGTAGTAATCGCACAGTCACAAGTGGCAGAGGCGGGATTTTTCATACATTTAATAGTATTTATTGAGCGCTTACTATGTGCAGAGCACTGTACTAAGCGCTTGGAATGGACAATTCGATTAGAACCCAGGTCCGTTCTACCAGGTCTGTGGTCTATCCACCAGGCCACACTGCTTCTCACAACATTTCTTCCATTCTTAATTCTGATTTGATGTGAGAGAGATGCGTTGGTGCTTCTTAGAGAAGTTTCTGAGATGACAAGTATCCGGTTAGGAGGAGAAGGAAAGGAAAACCAGAATACTTTGCACAAGGAGTTGCCTTAACAAATACCACAATCATTATTTTGCTATTACTTCCTTTATTTGAGGCCCTTTTGCATCTTACTGCAGTGCGCTGATCGTTTTATATACAGCCCAACAAAATAGCTTTCATGTAGAGTAGTTGTGTTCAAATGAGGAAAACTGGAGAACGTGATAGATAAACCTTAGTCTAAGAAGAGATGAATTAGAATAAGTCCTGTGAGATTCTGTCGGTAAATATACCACTGGAAGATAGTACATTTATGTCCCTGTGCCGTTCCTCTGTCCTTTTGGGTCCCGACGTTCCTGTCCGTGTGCAGACAGCGCAGCTCCCACTATACGTAGCTCACTTGCTCTTCAGTTTTGTCCGCTTCATTTTCTGTAAGAAGTAGCGTATCCAGCAGAACGGCGGAAGACGACTGGGTGGGTGAACCGCGGAGCCTCCTGGGGCTCTGGTACATGACGGGGCTGATCCCATTCCGCACACCGTGCTTCATAAAAAGCTTGGAGTTTTCGGTCACCGAATTCCGTAAGGAGATCCTGCTGGAGCACTTCCGCAGGGCCTTCGTCGGCTTGGCAGTTCGATAGTTGCACATGATGTACCTTCCGAACGCTTCTCGAAAGGCCTTGTTGAAGAGGGTGTACACGAGAGGGTTCACCCCGGAGGACACGTAGCCTATCCACACGAATATCTCCATGAGCTTCTGTAGGGTGGTCGGGCTACAGGAGACGCAGAGGACCGAAGTTATGTTTGTGATGAAGAAGGGGCACCACATCAGGAGAAAGAGGAAAAAGACGATCCCCAAGACCTTGGAGGCCCGCTGTTCGTTGGTCAGGGTCTGAACGGACTTTTTCCCGAGAGTGGACATTCTCCGAATGAGCAGCTCTTCACCCGAGCTGGGCAGGTGTCTGTCCCTCCGCGAGCCGTCCAGCATGGCGACCTTTTCGGGGGAGGAGCCGGGGGTGTCGTCCCTCTGGAAAACTGTGGACACGGTGGACCACATGAAGCGCTGAGGTGGCTTGTTCCTGATCAAGTAAGCCTTCTTTTGCAGCGCTCGGATGGTGAGGAAATACGTGACTATCATAATTGCCAGCGGAACGAAGAAAGCGGCCATGGAGCCGAAGAGTATGAAGTCGCCGAAGCGATGCGTCGTCAGCACGCACGTGATGTTATTGGGGTTGCCCTTGCCTGCCTCTATGCCCTTGATAGGGATCGGAATGGCGATCCCTGGAGAAGAACAGAAAATACGATAGCTCTGTTAACCTCTTTTGGATGCAGTAGATCCTCAAGCACGTAATAATAATAATAAAGGTGTTCGTTAAGTGCTTACTATGTGTCAAACTGTTCTAAGCTGCCAGGATAGATCCAAACTAATCGGGTGGGACAAAGTCCATGTTCTACATGGGGCTCACGGTCTTAATCTAAGCACGTCTTGGATGGCTTGATCGCTAAAAAAACAAGCCCTCCGAAGAGTCTGTGCTTAGTGCCCTTCTTTGAATTTACTTCGGGTTGCTATTTGAAACAGCGTGGCCTACGGGGTAGAGCACGGGCCTGGGAGTCAGAGGGACCTGGATTCTAATTCCGGACCTGCGACCTGTCCGCTCTGTGACCTTGGGCAAGTCACTTCACTTCTTCTGTGCCTCAGTTACCTCTTCTTTAAAATGGGGATTAAGACTGTGAGCCCCATATGGGGCAGGTACTGTGTCCGACCCAATTTGCTTGTCTCCACATCAGCACTTAGTACAGTGCTTGGCATGCAGTAAGTTCTTTAACAAGTGCTATTATTATTATTATTCTGATACTAGCATTTTTAGGATTAGAGAATTATAACTCTTTTTAGTCTGTGGAGATGGGCCAGGAAGGAAGGTTGATGGTTTAATTTAGATGCTATCGTGAGACTCCCGAACACACGACTGTGAAATCTACCATACATATTTGGGGCTTCCAGTGCAGGATCCTTAGAGTAGGAGGATGCATCATGGCGATTTTTCAACATCCTAGGTAAAACCGAAGGATTTGATAGTGTTCGGCTTCCAAAAACTGCAAGTTACAAAGGAGCCCGACTATAGTCCTTCCCTAATAATGTGATACATTTTTCAAAAAAGCGAATAATGAAAAAGGAGACTTTGATTAATTTTTGAATTAAATCCCCTAGCTCAGTTGTTGATTTTTTTTTAAGTAGATTAAAAGGAAATAGAGAAGTGTGGCACTGCATAGCAGTAATACATCAGGAATTACACTGTTAGCTTCCAAGTACAGTCAGCTTCCCTATAACGTGAAAATCATGTACTTGCAGAACTCAGCTTTAAGGAAAACTCACATGGAAGTAATAATAATAATGTTGGTATTTCTTAAGCGCTTACTATGTGCAGAGCACTGTTCTAAACTCAGAACAGGGTCAACAGGTTGTCCCACGTGAGGCTCACAGTCTTAATCCCCATTTTCCAGATGAGGTAGCTGAGGCACAGAGAAGTGACTTGCCCACAGTCACACCGCTGACAAGTGGCAGAGCTGGGATTCGAACCCATGACCTCTGACTCCCAAGCCCGTGCTCTTTCCACTGAGCCATGCTGCTTCACTCACAAGTACTCACTGCTTTTCCAAATCTGTGAGTGTTTACAATCTTCTGTTTTGACACCAAATTGCATTGTAACCAGCCATATGCATATTATCAAGTATGCCTAATTGTGCTGTTGAGTTCAGCCAAAATGCACAATGAAAAAGATGCATTTTGGAAGGACTGTTATATCTCTGCAGTAGTTTTACCCCTCTGGGTAGAACAAAAGGTGTAGCTTTCTCTTTTTCTCGATTTCTTTATTCTCCCCCCACTTCCCTTCATCTATTTTTTTAAGCATCAGTTTTCTCTTGCTGTTTTTATTTCTCATTTTTCTAGAATGTCCAGTGATAGTCTGATCTCCCGATTAGACTGTAAGCCCATCAAAGGGCAGGGACTGTCTCTATCTGTTACTGATCTGTACATTCCAAGCTCTTAGTACAGTGCTCTGCACATAGTAAGCGCTCAATAAATACTATTGAATGAATGAATGGAGGGATATTGAGTCTCATGGAAGAGCAGGAAGTAGACTTTGACTGAAATCTTATTGATGTAGATGCAGCGGGGCTCAGTGGAAAGAGCGCGGGTTTAGGAGTTGGAGGATATGGGTTCTAATCCCGGGTCCGCCACTTGTCTGCTCTGTGACCTTGGGCAAATCGCTTAACTTCTCTGTGCCTCAGTTACTTCGTCTGTAAAATTGGGGATTAAGACGGTGAGCCCAACGTGGGACAACCCGATTACCTTGTCTCTACCCCAGCGCTTAGAACAGTCGTTGGCACATAGCGCTTAACAAATACCATAATAATTATTATTATTATGTAGTTGGGTGTAAGTGGTCCTAGATTACTTTTCAAATGCTGACTTCTGATATTTCTTAGGAAGATTTTGAGCCATAATTTAGACTGAGCTTCAAGTTCTAACATTTCCTATTATGATGTGGCCCGGCTTTGTTCGTAAACTTGTTAAACCTGTAATACGGGAATTTTGCCGTAGTTAGATAATTTAAGAGAAATGTGATTGTCTTCTGTAAACAACTTGACTACATAGAAGAGAGTGAGCTTAGCCTAGTGAGAAAAGCACAGGCCTGGCATCCAGGAAACTTCTGCTTCTGATCCCGCTTCTGTCACTTGCCTGCTGTGTTACCTTGGGCAAATTGATTTACTTCTCTGTGCCTCCGTTTCTCCCCTAAACTGAGACGTCCTGTTCTCTATCCTTTAGACTGAACCCTGTGTGGAACAGGGACTGTGTCTGACTTGTGTATCTTTAATCCACTCGAGCACACAGTGCAGAGCTTGGCACATAATAAAAGTGCGCAACAAATACCGCAGCATTGTACAGTGCTCTGCATGCAATAAGCGCTCAATAAATCCTTATCCCCCCACCTTCGTTAAACCGTTTTTCTGGGAATACTTTAACACTCTACTGCAGCCCCTTTAGTTGCCTCAACTTATTCGAAGTTTGGTTTTCAAGAAAGCTTGACCTGTTTTCCGATGCATTCACTTTTATCAAACTTAGTTTCAAGTGTAGGACTGACATGAATAGCAGCCATTGGTTTTTAGCCAATACAGACTTTTTGTGAGGTTTTTTTGTGCTTTTTCTCTGCAGAAAAAGCTGGTGTTATAAACTACAACTTCCTCCCATCTTCAGATTAGTTTTGCCCAAATTTTGCGTAGTCACTACTTCCATCCTGTCGTCCTCCACCTGCATATTAAAGATGTCGGTACCATATAGAGGTGCCATATATCTCGGGTTGCAGGATCTAGTTAGCGGAAGGGGAAAGTTGTGGTGCAGCTCCTTTGTCATGAAGGACTGAGAGGAGCAGGAGTGTGTACTCTCAGTTTATCTCCAAGTTATAATAATAATAATAATGTTGGTATTTGTTAAGCGCTTACTATGTGCAGAGCACTGTTCTAAGCGCTGGGGTAGACACTGGATAATCAGGTTGTCCCACGCAAGGCTCACAGTCTTAATCCCCATTTTACAGATGAGGGAACTGAGGCACAGAGAAGTCAAATGACTTGCCCACAGTCACACAGCTGACAAGTGGCAGAGCCGGGATTTTATGCTCTACGACGCTATTCTCTGGTCCCGTTAATTATTTAGTTTTCCTTTTCTCTACATTTACTGCGTAAGTGATTGTCACCTTTTTTTTGGTGTGATGGATTTTGCATCACAGCCACTTGCTTGGCAACACTTGTCCTAGGGCAGCAGCATGGCAGAGTGGGTAGAGCACGGGCCTGGGAGTCGTGGGTTCTAATCCCTCTCCACCACTTGCTTCATGCAGTAGTATTTATTGAGCCCTTACTATGCGCAGAGCACTATACTAAGCACTTGGAATATACAATTTGGCAACAGATTAGAGACAGTCCCTGCCCAGTGACGGGCTCACAGTGATGTGTGACCTTTACCTCTCTGTTCCTCAGTTACCTCATCTGTAAAATTCATTCATTCATTCAATAGTATTTATTGAGCACTTACTATGTGCAGAGCACTGTACCAAGCGCTTGATACAGTCCCTGGCCTTTGACGGGCTTACAGTCTAACTGGGGGAGACAGACAAGAACAATAGCAATAAATAGAATCAAGGGGATGAACATCTCATTAAAATAATAGCAAATAAATAGAATCAAGGTGATGTACATCTCATTAACAAAATAATAGAATCAAGGGGATTGACACTCTGAGCCCCATGTAGGACAGGGACTGTGTCCAACCTGAATTGCCTGTGTCCATCCCAGCGCTTAGAACAGTGCCTGGTGCTTAAGAAAGTGCTTAACAAATATCAAAATTATTATTAGTAGTAGTAGTAGTATCTTCTGTGGCCTACTACCTTTGAGTTTAATTCCCAAACTGGCCGCGTGTTCCCTCAATCAAGAGAATTGTAAGGCTAGACTTTTCTCACATACCTATTGAAATGAACCACACCACTGTTATCTTGATGAGTGTTGTAGCCCGAGAATTATACTGACTGGCTTGGATTGGCTTTTTTATGGCTATGTAGCGGTCCACTGAGATAGCACAAAGGTGCATGATGGATGCTGTAGAAAAGAGGACGTCAAGAAATAACCAGGCAGGGCAGAGAACAACAGGAAGGGGCCACTCCGACTCTGGAAGAAAAAGAAATTAAAACTTTATCTCCCTTGATGGAACCTTTCATATGATTTACTCTTTCTCCTTTACTTGATTTTGACATTTATCTCAATGACTTACCTGACCAGAACGCACTGCAAGTATAATGATAGGTTTATTGGAATATATATTTTACTCTATATGTTCTAGCATATTCCAGCTAAATAAAACTTTCTCAGTAGCAAAAGACAGCTGCTGTTGGGGTCCCCTGTAAGTTCATCGTAATGATAATAATAATTATGGTATTTGTTAAATGCTTGCTATGTGCCTAGCACTGTTCTAAGCGCTGAAGTAAATACAAGTTAATCAGGTTGGACACAGTCCCTGTCCCTCATGGGGCTCACACCCTTAATCCCCATTTTTTGCAGATGAGGTAACTGAGGCATGGAAAAGTTAAGTGACTTGCTCAAGGTCACACAGCAGACTAGTGGTGGAGCCGGGATTAGAACCCATGAGCTTCTGACTCCCAGGGTTGTGCTGAATTAATAATAATAATAATAATAATATGTTAAGCACTTACTATGTGCCAGTGCTGCTTCCATGTGTCTTTTATGAGAAACAGTGTGGCTTAGTGGAAAGAGTGTGGGCCTGGGAGTCTGAAGACATGGGTCCTAATTCCGGATCTGCCAATTGCTTGCTCTGTGACCTTGGGCAAGTCACTTAACTTCTCGGTGCCTCAGTTGCCTTAGCTGTAAAATGGGGATTCAGTCCCCCCCCAGGTGACCAACCTAATGAACTTGTGTCTACCCCAGTGGCTTAGAAAAATGCTTGACAAATAACTGCTAAACAAATACCATTAAAAAAACCTGCTACTCTGTTATACTCTCCCAAGTGTTCAGTACATTTCTCTGCACAGTAAGCACTCAATAATAATAATAGTAATGTTGGTATTTGTTAAGCGCTTACTATATGCAGAGCACTGTTCTAAGCGCTGGGGTAGATACAGGGTAATCAGGTTGTCCCACGTGAGGCTCACAGTTAATCCCCATTTTACAGATGAGGTAACTGAGGCACAGAGAAGTTAAGTGTCTTGCCCACAGTCACACAGCTGGCAAGTGGCAGAGCTGGGAGTCGAACCCAGGACCTCTGACATCGAAGCCCGGGCTCTTTCCACTGAGCCACGCTGCTTCCCAATACCATTGATTGTGGTAATAGTTGTAGTATTTGTTAAGCACTTATTATGTGCCAGGGACTGTTCTAAGTGCTGGAGCAGATGCAGGAAATCAGGTTGGAAACAGTTTATGTATCTTATACAAAGTCTTATTCATATCGCTAGTGATTGTCGAAAGCTTTGAATCAAATTGGTGCACTTCGCATTTTTAATCCATTCTTTAACTGGATATCCCATCATATTCCGTCTCTCATTCTGGTGTGTGTATTTGCAGTGTGTGAACATGGAAGGACAAATCCTAAATTCCTTCCTTCTGGTGGAGAGGGTGTGCTTCAGAATGCTGTGTTTCATTGAATAGTTTCTTTCTAGAGTTGAGTGAGTTATAGCGAAATCCGTTCGGTGATTGCAAAAGAAAAAAAGGTGACCATCTTAAATTTATTTGGAATCCCGTGCTGCTTTTTTATGACTTTTAAAGGTCATAGTATTGATACTAGGATATATACCTGGTCTTGGAAATAAGAATAAAAAATATAGCTACCTTTTCCAACTTCTACCAACCAATACCATTACCAAATACCATTGATTGATTCCTAAGGGCAAATGAAAAGTAATTTTTGCTTCGTTACTTCCCCAAGTTCTTGCTTCAACTGGGTGAACTTCTAATTGCAAAGCTGGATTATTTTGAGAATAGGACCACTTGGACTATTCCAGATGAGTATCTTTCTGTCCGGGTTTCCTAAATTCAGGGAATAATCGGCAGTAATCTGAATTTATTAATCAGTCATTTAATCAATGGTATTTATTGACCACTTACTACATGCAGAGCACTGTACTAAATTCTTGGGAGAGTACAGTACCATTGAGTTGGTAGAGAATGTTCCCTGCCCACAGTGATTAAGTCTGTAAAAATGAAATTGTTTAATGTGTTCTACTTCTGAATAACCGAGATGGTGGTACTGCATGCTGTGGGAATTTGCTTATCAATTAGTTTCAGGCTACAACAGTCTAATTTTTGGACTTAGTTCTTTTTCTGTTTTTGGTGGAATAAACTGTCATGGAATTTGATTGAGGAATGGAATTTGAACATTGTTAGATGGGGAAAGATTTCTTTTTTTTTTTTTATCATTTTGAATTGAAATCTCCCTGTTTGACAGTACACATATAACTCCTTGGACTCTTCAACCCTGTTTGAAACTGGTTTAAGAGAGATTACAATAGGCATTTCAGTTTGACATTTTTAAAATTCTGGAGTCCACGGATGATATTAATTTTGCATAAAGTGAAGGTGTGTAGGCTGAAGGCTTTTGAATTTCCAGTTAAAATTATTGAATAGGTTCCGTTTTTCTTACTGGACTAGTTTAGCTTTATGAGTTATATTTTGTCGTTCATTGTTGTGGTTAAAGCTTTGGTTGGGAAAAGCAGTTGATTTGTAAAGTATATTGCCAATTCTTTACCTATCTTCTGCTGCTACTTATTTTTTTTTCTACTTTGCTCCTATTTTCAAACTTGGAGGATACAGGAACACTTTCTGTAAAAATATTACTTCTAGTGTAAATTTTTTTGCATTTCTTCCTCCTCCTTTGGTATATAATGCATATGTTAAAAAAAATTCTGCATGTTCATACATGCTAAGCGAAGTTCTTTTGGGAAGCAGTGAATACCAACTTAAATGATATTTTTGCCTTTGTTAAGGCTGAACCAATGTATCTTGATTTCTGCAAACAGTGGTTACTGTAATCTTTCACGTATTCATTTGTTCTGTTCAACTGATGGAACAGAATTGCACTGAGTGGTACCTGAGTTTGAGGATATTCCCTTCCCTCTTTTTATATTGGCTGTTTTGCTCTCCTTAACATTCCCATATTCCACTGCCACCTAGACCATTTCCAGGCTTTCCGTCGGAAATGTGGGCTCCAAATTTCTTTGCTGCATTTAGTGATCACTGTTAAAAGAGAAAACTGGAAGTGTAGGGTAGGTCCTAGCCCTGGTTTATCATTTGGGGACAGAACTGGTCCCAGCTGTGAATTTTACAAATGGACGTCAAAATCAGTCTATATCCCCTTGCTTCTAAAGACTTTTGTCCTCCCCTTTGCCATTTCCACTCTCCATTTTTAATGTCAAGTGTAAGTGGCACTTAATCTCTCCTAAGGACCAATATAGTGAAAACAAGGATCCTTTTGCTTGTATTGATGCCTCTTCTTGTTTTGCTAGTAGAATATTGCAGAATTGTGGTTTGGTGTTGATTTTTGCCTAATGCCTTGCATCACAAAACCTTGATTTTGACGTACTGTTGGATCAGGGAAGCTCTATTTTGGTGACCCTAGATTTTGAAGAAGGTCCTTAAAGTTGGGTCTTCTACCGTGACTTTAAATCAGTGAACGATTCTTTTGGGGAGCTGCGATTAGGAGGCCTTGATTATTTTTTGTGGATTTAGGTGGATATAGTCAAGGGTGAACAAAAGCCAGTTTCATAGGTCTACTATTTCTCTGTAGTATCTGTAGAATTTTGATTGCAGTTAATTTTGCAGGGTCTTCATTACATGAATTGTTTAGAGGAAAGGTATTTAATAGTATAATATCTCAGCACACATTAGTCTTGGTCATTGTTTTCTTCTTATAACTCAACTCTCCTACAAATGATTGCCTTCTTTAAAACAAAGAATTATACTGGTTTAAGCATTTGTTTTGAATGGAACATTATTAGAAGGGGGTACTGAAGTGAAATTTGAAAACTACAGTACCCTAGTTAAGGAGGTAAGAACTATAAACCTATTAGCTTTGTATCATTCAAATTCAACCTCAGGAAGACTGTGTATACAAAGAATGTGTGGTAAATAGGACACACTTTCTTCTGGCCTGAAAAAGGTGACTTAATTTGTCCTTTTCAATTCTAGTTTTCAAATCAATTTTTATGTCCTGGTACTTAACTGGATTAATCTGATGTCGTCATTTATTCAGAGTTTCATTAACTGGATTAATCTGATGTCATCATTTATTCAGTGTTTCATTGAAAACTGAAGAAAAAAATGTCCTTTAGTGCTAAGGAGCAGAGGACTAGCTATATTTATAAAATGGCCCATCTAGATTCCTGTCCTGATTTTTAAAGGAATGGAGTTGGAATAAGGGAAGGATTTATCAGAATATATAAAGATGTAGAGAACAGGCCTCATACTCAGATATTGAGATTTGACCAATAGAGAGGCCTCTACCATAGTTATATATTAGATATAAATGGGAAGGATATAGGAAGTAAACAGTTCCTTTTAATGGAGCATCCACTAACTATATAACTCTGGAAATCTCAGCCAACTTTTAAGGCAAAATATCAGAATGTCTTCAGAGTCCTTGATGCTAATTACATGCAGAGTACAACTGTGCAGCAATGTTCTCTGTTTTCAACTTTTTAAGTGTACATCAATTGAGCGGTTGCAGTTGGTGGACCAGCCTCTTTTAAAAATCACTGTGTAACAACTAAACCGTTTCAGTTTGGTCCCACCCATTTAAGTTAAATCTTATTCCCACTGATCTATTTTGACTAAGTTTCAGACAGTAAAATTTATTTATGTAATAAGGGAAGCACTTTAGATCCTGTATTCATGAACTTAACATAATAAACATTAGTTTCAGTTCCCAGAGTTAGCAGAATTTCGAAAATTTAGCTTCTGACAGTATTGTTTCTGTGCTCAGGAGCTGAGAAAACTGTTCTCTTTGGCAATTGAGAAATATTAATATATTTTAAGTTTAAGCTTTTCGTTGCCAATAAGATTGAGAAGTGATGCCTTTGTCATAAGTATTTTGTATTTCTTTCTCCCATATTAGTCAAATCACATTAAATTGATTTAGATTGGAGTTACTTAAGAATGATAGTGTATGTCTGAAAAGATCCCCTATATTATGTACAGCATTTTTCTGTAGATAACATGGTACTTATAATAGGTGACAATGAAATGTTTTATATGGTTTGTTAGAGGAATTCAGTTGTGAAATGCTTAAGGCCATTAGGGGGTTTACTTTTTAAATTAGATATTCAGAAAGTCCTCTTATTTCTTTGAATGGAAAGGACTATAGAAATACAAGTTATAATGGTTAAGATTATTGAATTTATATTTTCCAGAACTGTAGCTTATTCCCTGATAGGAGGGCACATTAGGGAGAAGCATTAAATTTTTGAATGCCACTAAGAAACCATGGAGTTGCTATTATGTATTGACAATGGAGATGATTTAATATAGGACTGACTGACTGTGAGCCCGTTGTTGGAAAGGGATCGTCTCTATTTGTTGCTGAATTGTACTTTCCAAGTGCTTAGTTTGGTGCTCTGCACACAGTAAGCGCTCAATAAATATGATCCAGTGAATGAATGAACTGAAAGAGTTAATGCTTCTCTCAGGACCCCATTAATTACCAGAGAATAAGGCACACAAAGAGAGTTGGGCTTATTTTAAAACTGCCCTGCAGATTAAAAAGGAGATTAAAAAAAAAAATCTAAAACAACTTCCATTTTATGTGGGTTTGGATCCCAAAGACATTTGTCTCCACCTTATACTGTACTTGTACTTGGGAAATTGTCTTGGAAGATATTTAATATATCAATTGTGAATGGATATTCCTATATTTAATATATAAATCCGAGGGGTTTTTCCCCTTTGAAATGTTGTATAACATAAAGCTTTCGTTCTTTTCAAAATTAAGATTCTTTAAATGTTTTAGCCATGGTTACAAGCTTTAGTGCCGGATTACTCAAGAGATCAAGAAGCTGAAAAAAGTAAGAAAAATAGAAAGGTAATGTTAATGATTAGAGAGATTAGCAAACTAGGGAAACCTGCCTATTACCTCTTAGTCTTACTCAGTGTTGGCTTGATCTTTTTGGTTAAAGAATCAGGAAATGCACTGTATTAATCAGGTAGTTGGAAAAGTAGTAAGTCTCTCTGGAGGTAGTATTTATAAAACTGTAACATTAATTTGATTTCTGGGTCAGGAATTAATTTGGTTTAGTTTCTTATAGGTCTTTCCAGCTATATTCCATATCTGAAAGGTATTTGTTGGAAAAATACCATTTGCATTCCCCGTAAAAGTTTCTGTGCAAACCAATCATTTGCACAGATGATATATCCTTTTCATGTATAAATGTGGAGTGAAGCATATTCCCAACTTGATGTCTATGTAGTTAGCATAAAGGAAAATAGATTATTAGACATTTCTCATGGAAGCGATTAGGTGGCCTCAGGTGCTTTTTGCAAAGAGGTATCTCCCAAAAATCTCTTACAATTGGAGTCTTGAAATCCATTATTGATTTTAGAACTGCAGTACATCATTCAGTGAAAGAGTAATAGTAAACTGCCCCCAAATTTATTTTAGGCCAGACTTTTAATTAGTTTTTCTAAAAAGGAAATATGGGATGTGTCTCAGTAGAACAAGCCCACATAAATGTAACTGAAAGCAATATGAAGTGAATTTTAAAAGTCATCACGTTGCCTAAGAAATCTTTTAGTTGAACAAAACAGATTGAAATAAGGATTATAACAGTAAACTAGATGTATAACGGCAACAGATTTACTCCATGGAATCTAATCTCTTGGGATCTAAATTCTTCTACATGAAGTTCAGTGGAGGCCTGAAATGAAGAGAAGAGGAAAGATAGACTAGTGTGACAGTGTCTTATGAAGCTGTTGCCTTCTGCAGCTGAACATTATTTTCCCTGAAATGGCCCCGCAGATATTACCAACAGTATCCCCGATTTGCCATCTAAATTGGAAAAGCTATAAAGAAAAAATGTTCAAAGTGGATAGCACACTCCCAGTCAGAGTTGAGAAGGAAAGTTTATCGAAAGTAAGTCAACCTGGCAAACACAGCTTGCCCAAGTGTTGTAAATGATTGATGATAGAAATAAGCATTGTGTAGAAGTTTTTGGTGCATCTGCAGTACATAGCATTAATTTTTATGATCTCTTCCTACGCAGCGTCTGTAGATATTATTTAATCGAAACTGATGGTGGGATTCAGATAGGATTTCTTTGGTGATGTTTCTGTCTGAGCAAGAGGGAAGTTGTTAATTGGGTCCTTTGTAGTGAAGCCTGAGATTGAGACGTAAAGAAACATTGAAAAGCAGTTATTAACAGAACCCTCCACCCCTCTTTGGGGGTGGGAAGAAGTGTAGGTTGGGAGGGTCAGCCTCTTATTTTAGGTAAAAGAAAAAGTAAATGAGAGAGGGTAACTGTAAAAACGTTTTTCTAGTACGCGTAATTTATGAGGTTAATTTATGGGGTGTGGGTAGAAGGGACAATAACGACCAAAAAAACACTTACCGAACATGATCGTAAGGAGAGCGATTGGCATCACGAACAATCCAACCAACAAATCAGCTACAGCCAGTGACATTAGAAAGTAATTGGTAGCGTACTGCAATTTTTTCTCCAGTGAAACTGCCAGGATCACAAGAATGTTCCCCCCGATGGTGGGTATTATCACCATGAGTGTCAGCAGAGCTACCCAGCGCAGTCTGCTTCCCTGTTCGCCGAAGATCTGCTTAGAGTCTTCTGTTATTAATTGTGACGATAAACCGGTCCCGTTTGGAAAGCTTGTTAGATGGGCCATTTTTGTACCTGGTAGAATATATTCAGGAACCGGGTTTTGTTCTGAAATCCCATAAGAGCTAGCCGCTTGCAGTTTTTCTCTAGTCCAGTACACTCCCGAAGGATGGTCAGCATGGTCAGCAGCTGAGCCGGTCATTTGCTTTTTAAAGACACTGTACCCATGCCAAACGCTCAAAGCCGAAAGAGAGACTCTTTTCTTTAAAAATGTATTTCACCGCAACGAAGGAGCAAGGGCGCCTGTCCATCTTTGGCCCGGTCCCGTTGTCGAATTATGCTCCCATGGTTTCGTGTTTCTTAAAGTTTTACGAGGAAATCCGACAGCTGGGGAAAGTAGGTAGTTTCTTAGCTCCTTGTGTCTTCCTGTAGCAGCTAAATGGTGTGTGAACGGGAATGCCAAAGGGTTCCCCCTAGATACAGAATATGCAGATTGCATCATTTACATTTTTTTATGTACAAAGAATAGAAACTCATTCTTGTGCAGCACAGACTCAGCCCCTCCCCAGCAAGTAAGTCTGCCCCGCTTTCATTCATCTTCCGTATTTACTGCTTAGACTGTTCCCACTACAGAGGTGATTTCCCCACTGCATCTTGATGATCGGGCTGATTTTAAGTCTGAAATCATTCTTCGACCCGTGCTCCGAAAGCTGCTTACCAAACGTGGGTGGCTGTGACGCTGAGGACCCAGAAAAATTGAATGGCTTTGGAATCTCCTTCCGAAGTCCGCCCTTCACAAATTATTAATTGTGATTATTATTAGTATGTGGACTGTGTATGTGAAAGTGAGAGTGGGTGTGGGGAGATAGGAAAGCAAGGGTTGAGAGCTTGTTTTCTAACAACTTGAGCAAACCTTTTCAGTACCCGTCAGATACCCACACGGAATGTGGCCTTCTTGAAGTGTATTATTAATGGATAAGTTGTGTATAGGAGTAGGATTTGAGTGGTGATTTACACTTAAATATTTGTAATGCTATTTCTCGGTATGATTTGGGTTATTTATTTTCAGCAAAGGACTGATTTGGAAACCAACACGTGCCTTTTCTGTTGAATTCCTTTTGTGTTTTTTTTTAAAAAGGAAGAATATTTGATAACCTAGTGGTTGGTGGTGTTTTGGGGGGTCATCAATTTAATCTTCGTTTTTTTCACGTGGCAGATTTCAGCACATATTTTCCAACTTCATTGCTGTGTATCATATACACGTGTTCTAACAGACTGTTTGGTTTTAAATGTTCCTTGGTCTGAGGCTTCATATGAACTGCCAAACATCAGATACAGAGATTGCAAGTTCCAAATGAAGGTTTCCCCCTTCTATTCCCCCCCCAAATTAAGAGTTTGTTTTTTGCTTTCGGGTTGTCGTTTTTAACTCGTTACTGATACCTCGTGAGCCGGGGGAAAGGGAGGGGCAGAATCTTGTCAAATTAAAAAGTAGTTTTCCCGTACTGTTTTTGTCACTTTCTCATCTCATTCGTGTGTCGGTTTCCTCTTATGTGGGCTTCGCTCTGGGCTTGCTAGTCAGACTCGTTGCTTCTGCTCAATTCCCTGGGTGAGTGACATTCTGGTGCATCCAGCTCTAATGCTTGAAAGCAAGGAAACAAATGACTTGTTGTGTAGCTGGAAGGGAGCCAAGAAGGTTATTTCCTTTTTACTACGTGTTGCGTTGTTTCTTTGAGCCTTTCAGTATGCATACCAGACCCTCTGACTAGGTCTCCCAATCCATGCGTGATCGCGCGCCAAGATAGATTTGTAAAATTCCCCTAGATGTGATAGCACAATTAACCATAAAAAGTCCAGTTTCAGAGGAGTGCAATCTCCCCAGGTATTAGAGTAGTGTGGCCTAATGGAAAGAGCATAGGCTGGGGGGGGGGGTCCGAGGACATGGGTTCTAATCCTGACTCTGCCACTTTTTTCTTTTTTAAAATGGCATTTGTTAAGTGTCTGTATCTACCCTGGTGCTCACTACGGAGCCTGACGTGTAGTAAGCACTGAATCAGTACCACAGTAATTATTAATAGCTCCATTTAGTTTAAAGCTCTTGCCCAGTCTCTTGTGTGAAGCGGGAGAAACCGCGCTTCATGTAGTTTTCCGAGTTGTGTGTCACTCTATTAAGAGAATGCAGTGTTTTCTTTAGTTTTCAATAGTCTGATCTCCAGCTCTGTTATCACCCAGGTAATTACCTCTTTGGTGTGAAATGCAATCCATTCACTTGTGGGCTCAGCCTTTGAGGTAGAGCTCAGAGTTGAATATATACACGTTTAATATAGCCACACAGGTATTGATTTTTCACATGGATTTAAAACAAGGCTAATTTGCTTTTTTGAATAATATGTTGAAAACCTCTTCAATATGGGAAAGTTAGATACTGGAAATAATTATATGTCCTCCCTACCGAGTTTAGATCCCAGAGGTGTTTGGATAACAATATACAGTCCACCTCTGTGTTATATAAACATTTGAGACTAGCTTAACTGTAAGATTTAAAAATTCTTGACCTTGCCTTTTAAAAGCATTCTAATAGGGCATTCATAGTTCCTAAACGTTTGCTATCCAGCCCAGCGACTGCAATGTACATTTGTGACATATTTCTATTTCAACAGATTTGATTTATTCCACTCTTCCTGGAAAATCAATATGTAGGAAGGCATCAGCGGCAACTATCAGAATTTGACTACATCTTAAACTTCTATTAGAGCAGAGCATTTACAGTGACTTTTGTACCTTAAATTCAGCATTTTAACTGCTGCAAAATACCCTGTATTAAATTTGATCCGAGCAGATAGGAGCAGTTGAAGAATTGTGTCTTGTACCACACTTCTAATGGTGGTAATGTTTTAGTACTCCATGGCAGCTGAATGATGGAAATTGTCAAGTACTCTTTGTTCTGAATCACAGATTTGTGTAGTACACACCTCTGCAACCTAATGTGCAGCTCAGAATTTCTCATTTCCTAAATATCATCGTAACCTCATGGGAACTTCTGGCGGAACAAGTTCAGAACAATATTTAGCAGTGATTCTGCCTTATCTTCCCCTTCCGTATTGATTCTGGTTTTGTTTGTTCAATCGTTTAGTTGAGGCTATATCTTTTCCTTTTACATTTTTTGAATTCTATCACATCGGGTTGGTAGCGGATTTATTTTAGTGTTGGAAGTTTCAAAAGTATGTGATCAGCGGACCCACATGTGCTCTTGTTGGTGTTCTGCATTACTCTCTCATTTTTATGCCTTGAAGCGGTAGCAGACATTTTGAGGTTGATCTCTTCTGCCAGATGTAGGTTGAACTTAATTCCCCAACAAGGACTTCAAATCCCTTGATTAAAAAAATACAACTATTAGCACAGGTGGAGTGTGTTGAATTCGTAGGGAGGTATGTTTGAGGAGGGAGACCAGAGGAAAGAGAATCAAATGAAATGATTTTTTTAAAATGCCCTGTTTTGGTAGAAAGAAGGTGATTGCTCATCGTGGGCAGGGATTGTGTCTGTTTTATTGTAACCTCCCAAGTGATGAGGATGATGATGGTATTTGTTAAGCACTTAGTATGTGTCAAGGACTGTTCTCAACACTGGGTACAGTGGTTTGCACACAATAAGTGCTCAATAAATAAGATTGAGTAGGATCTTAGTCAATTATTATATATTAATCGATTGGTTAATTAGTATTCATTGAGTGCTCACTTGGCGCTGAGCACTGTGCTCAGTACTTGGGAGAGTACAGTATAGCAGAGTTACCCACAATGAGCAACACAGAATTGTTGTATTTTTTGGTCAAGATCAGGTATCCACAATATCAGTTATACTGCTTAGTAAGTTTTAAGGAGGGAAGTACTGGATTGGTCTCTTTTATAGTACTTGAATTTTTGCCCCAACTGAGAAATTTAAAAGCAATTATAAACTATGTCCCCTTATTTTCAACTTCTGTTGTTTGATCAACAGTGTAGTGTGAGGTCTCCACTGCTCTAGAGATGAGACCCCAAACCGAGAGAATGAGACCCCAAACCGAGAGACCGGCACAGGAAAAACACAAGTCGGGGCAGAGCACACACATCCAGTATTGCCCTCCGGTGCTGAACTTTACTCGGCATTGGGTAGATCTGCACTCGCGGTGTGGGTCCCGGTGTCGTTTTGCTGTTTTTAGTCTTTCAATCTTTCCTTATATGTCTGTCATCAAACCGCACCATCCCGCCTCAGTTGTGGATCGTGTGCCCCCTCCGAGCAGTGAACAGTGTCCGATTTCTCATTTCCCACTGTTAATTGCGGTGCTCTGAACACAACAGGCCCTCAATAAATACCTCTGAATGAATATGATAATGAAGATAATGATATGGTCACTTTTCATTTCCCAAAGAGAGCCGTTCAACAATAAAAACAAATCATGGCAAGCACATTTTCTCTTAATTTTGTGCAATCCACTTCCAGTTCAGCAGACTTTTGGAGGCATTTGAAAAGTGTAAATGCCTTTCAAGAGGGTAGTAGTTCTTGAAATATGGGTTTCTTTCCACTCTAGGAAGCACAAATTGTTCAAAGCTCTCCCGATTAATATTTTCTCGGTGCCATCCAAGAGCAAAGGTGATGTAGAAGCGAAAGGGAGTAAGGTAATTGAGGACTTAATCAGGGAAGGCCTCTTGAAGGAGATGTTCTGGGAGGGCTGTGAAGGTGGGGAGAGTGTGTCGGACATGAGGGAGGAAGGAGTTCCGGGCCAGAGGGAGAGTGCAGCCGAGGGGTCAGTAGCTGGGTAGATGAGAGGTACACAGAGTCATGGAGTAGGTTGGCATTAATGTTATGAAGTGTGTGGGATGGGTTGTAGTAGATCAGTGAGGTAAAATATGGTCTCTGGAGTTTATCATCCCCCCACAAGCCCCCCACCCCCCGAAAGGTATATTGGCAAGAAGGTTATTTCACACTGTATTGTTACTCTTATGTTCATATGAGACATTGCTCAATGAAAAGGCTTGATTGGTACATGTAGTTAAATACATAGCTTGCTGTGGAAATTTCCATTATGAATATCGTCAGTCCGAAAAACATACCATTTGATTCTTGTGGTATGGTGGAAATAAAGAGTTTGTGCATTCCAGATGTATCCCTTTTACATTATGGGTCGGAGTCCCACCGTATTAAGACTATCTTTATAGCCCCGAAGTCATGTTTTCTTCAAAGCCTGTTGACTGAACTTTTCTTCTCAGCATTGTACTAAGTCCATTAAACAGAAAAGATTTTAATGTCTTGTGTTTATAACTGTTTCTTGGCAAGTGTCGGAAAGGGGGATGATTCAGAAGTTTTGGGAAAAACAAGTTCTACCAGGTAGTCCAGCCAACTCAAGTAGAGGAATTTGAAATTTACTGGCAGTGGAGGCCTTTCAGAAATTCATTCTCTCGGGTTTTCAAAAAATGGCATTTCTCCCCCTTTCTATCCTGCACCTTCAATTTTCATCCAAGAGTTTATATTAACCAAACCTAGCAGATTCTAGAACACTCAACTGGCACACAGTAAACCTCAAAACGGGCATGCCTTGGGTTGCTACTTCTCCACTTTATACACACCAAAAAGAGATAAACAGATTTAAGCTCTTTATCGGCAGGGAAAGTTAGTACTAAGCACTCAGCTCTGGTCAGCGCTTAATAACGGCCACTGATTAATATATCAGTGTCTATATCTGCAGATATATAGATATGCATACAGCTTTAGACAGAGTTGTATTCCAAGACACTACTTAGTTGTATGCACCTTTGTATCTGTAGTCATTCATTCAGTCGTATTTATTAAGCGCTTACTGTGTGCTGTACTACGTGCTTGGAAAGTACAATTCAGCAATAGAGACAGTCCCTGCCCACAACAGGCTTACAGTCTAGAAGTAGAGTACAGTGTGAATTATTTAAGCACTGGTATTCATCCTGTCAGTAGTCCCACAGCACTTAGCCTGATACCCTGCCAGTTCCCCTTTCTATTTCAATGTCTTTCTCTCCTTCTAGACTCTAAAAGTTCTTGTAGGCAAAGAGTGTCTACCAATGCTATCATATTCCACTCTCCCAGTTGCTCAGTACAGTATTCTGAACACAGTAAGTGCTCAATAAATATGATTTTGTTTTTACCATGTCCTTAAAACGTTTCCTCTGCCCTCCTTTCCTTCAGTTTCCCAATTTCAGTTCTCCATATGGTATTTGCTTAGGTATCGGGCTGTTGCTCATTCTTTGTTATCTTATGCTGTCGAGTCATGTCCGACCCATAGCGACGCCGTAGACGCATCTCTTCCAGAACGCCCCACTTCTACCTGCAGTCGTTCCGAAAGTGGATCCATAGAGTTCTCTTGGTAAAAATATGGAAGTGGGCAGCGTGGCTCAGTGGAAAGAGCACGGGCTTTGGAGTCAGAGGTCATTAGTTCCAATCCCAGCTCTGCCACTTGTCAGCTGTGTGACTGTGGGCAAGTCACTTAACTTCTCTGTGCCTCAGTTCCCTCATCTGTAAAATGGGGATGAAGACTATGAGACCCACGTGGGACAACCTGATTCCCCTGTGTCTACCCCAGCGCTTAGAACAGTGCTCTGCACATAGTAAGCACATAACAAATACCAACATTATTATTATTATTTGCCATTGTCTCCTTCCGTTCAGTAAATGAGTCTCTGCCTTCAACTCTCTCCTTTGCTGTTGCTGCCCAGCACAAGTGAGTTTTGACATGTAGCGGATTCCCTTCCACTCACTAGCCACTGCCAAGCTAGGAATGGAATGAGTAGGCCTCTGCTTGACTCTCCCTTGTGCAGTCGTGACTGGTAGGCTACTGGAAACTCTTCAGGCACAGCCCTGAGAGGGGTGCTCATTCCCTACACATAATAATTATGGTGTTTGTAAAGCACTTACTTTGGAAGTACATACAAAGTAATCAGTTTAGACACAGTCCCTGTCCCACATGGGGCTTCCAGTGTAGGTAGAAGGGAGTAATAATGTTGGTATTTGTTTGTTGTTGGTATTTGTTAAGTGCTTACTATGTGCAAAGCACTCCAAGCGCTGAGGGGATACAAGTGATCAGGTTGTCCCACATGGGGCTCACAGTCTTGATCCCCATTTTGCAGATGAGGTAACTGAGGCCCAGAGAAGTTGAGTGACTTGCCCAAGGTCACAACTAACGGCGAAGCTGGGATTGGAACCCATGACCTCTGACCCCCAAGCCCGGGCTCTTTCCGCCGAGCCACGCTGCTTCTGTGTCTTATGCCATCGAGTCATGTCCGATATGAGTAGGATTTAATCCCTCATTTTAGCAGATGAGGAAACTAAAGCACAGAGAAGTTAAGTGACTTTCCCAGAGTCATGGAGCAGACAAGGGGTAGAGCCGGGATTAGAAGCTAGGTCCTCTGACTCCAAGGCCTGGGCTCTTTCCACTAGGCCACGTGGCCCACCCAGTGTAGCTTCAGTGCAAGATGACTGTCTGCTTCATTCTTTGTGATCTGGCTGTCATTTGATTTTGAGTCTGGCCCATAAATTGCACTGGTAGAACTGCTGAAGGAGCCGGATACGGCTGCCGGGTGAGGTCCAGGTCGCACAGCTGTAGAGGAGACTAGATAACGCTGCTGCTCTGTAGACTCTAGTTTGGTCTGAAGTCTCACACCAGCCTGTCTTTCCTTTCACCTTCCTTTTTCCCTTCCTTTGTCATGCCTTGTAGACCTACCTTTTCATCTCAACTATAGCTGAGAGAACGAGGCAGGGGTGAAATAGGGGGACAGAGGTGGCCTCATTTGAATGAACAGCTGTCCCTACGGTGAGTTTTAAAATGAAAAAGAAATCCTGGGTGGAGGAAAACAGAACCAGAAAGACAAGTAGTGGGAGGACTGAATTTGGGGTCCAGGGATAGGGTGACAGAAAGCTGCTAGGAATGGGGGTCGGGCAAGGGAAGGGGGAAAGGGATTTGAAGTATATATTTTTACTTAACGGTAGTCTTCGACTATCATGTTGGGGTTGATTCTGGAATGGAACCAAACTAATTGTATTTAAGTATGTGGGGCACGTGCTTCTCGATAAGACCACATTTTCAAGAAACGAACGCGGGTTGTGTCTGGGGAATGCCTGAGTAATGAATTGTGCTCTAACAAGAGCCTTATCCATCCTCCTGCCTCACCCTGTCCCTTTTCCCCATGGACCTGGGAAGTTTATTTTGCAGACGCCCGTGTGGTCCAGGAACGTTTTCCCTTAGCATTAAATTTGTACTGGGGAAAAGTATCTGCTCACTGAAAAGCGACACAAACCAACGTCTTTCCCAGTGACTGAAAACGTCTCCTCCTCACCAGAAGGTGGAAAAGCAGGTAGAAAACATTGGGAACTTTCCTACTTCCACACAGCTCTTTCATTCAATAGTATTTATTGAGTGCTTACTATGTGCAGGGCACTGTACTAAGCGCTTGGAATGTACAAATCGGCAACAGATAGAGGCAGTCTCCTTACTGGCTCCCGGTGGTCCCGATTTGTCCGGGACCCCGTCGACGTCCATCCCAGTGGTCTCCACAAAGAGGATGAGATTTGAGCGCTCAATAAATACAATTGAATGAATGGAGCAGGTCACAGGATGCTGCACACTTTGGGCTTTGCTTATCTTGTGTGTGTGTGCGTGCATGTGTGTTAAGGTTGTTTTTAAGTAATGAAGGGCAAGTAGTGGCAAGAAAGGAAGAAGAGCACATAAACTCAAAAGTAGCAAGCTTCTTATTTATTTAAAATGGATTGATTCCATCTGATGTAATGAGTATTTGTTAAAAAAAAAAAAAAAGTTTCCTGATTTTCAAAACTTGCTGTAAGAAAAGTTCATCTTGGGTAAGAATGACAAGGGATATAATTGGCTATAGTGTGATTTTTGTTGTTGTTGTTGTTGTCAGTCATTCCTGCAGTAACACATTTTTTCATAGCGAGATTTTGACAGAAGTCACTAAACCTTTCTGTGCTTCAATCTCCTCATTGGAAAAATGAGACTAAGATACTTTCTTTCTCTGTGTCTTAGACTCTAAGTCCCATGTGGGATAGAAAACCCCTCCAGTCTGATTATCTTTGTACCTTCCCCAAGTGTTAACGTTTAATAAGTGTTTCAATTTTGGGTGTTATAATTGAGGTAATGGAAATGTTTGAACAATTCAGAAATTTAGCATTTCAGTATTCAGTATTTTAGTATGATTAGGGCTCGAAAGCAAATCTTCTGCACGGGGGTTCTTAAGTTGTCTGACTTGATGTTAGGCTTTATATAGATATGACCATTTGCAGGAGCATGGAGACCCTACAAGTTGAAATTTTGTGGGTCATTGTGAGTTATTTAGTAGCCAACTTAGGGTCCACTGTGTAGAATTTCTTAGTTGGCATTTTTTCCATTAGTTAGCTGTATTTACTTTTGCCTGTTTTATCTGCTGAGCCAGGTCATCTTGCTTAATTACAGATCCATTTCTGTCTTCCCAAAGTCAGTCCACCGAAGTTTGGGGTATTTTAAAAATAGGCTCAGAAGCATGTGGACTGCCACAACAGATTGGCTTAATTGGACTGGAAAGTCCAATTTGGGAATACTTTAATTGGTGTAGTTTCATCTGAGTTTTCATTTATCCAAATGAATTTTTTGGTTGAAATTCAACTGGCCAAACTGTAGGTATTTCCAAGTCACCTGTCTAGAAATGTTTCCTCTAATATAATTCATTTGTGGAGGTATTGGCTGTGGTGAAGATTTACGATCCGATCATTGCTCAAAGAGATTCTTTTTTGTTTCGCATTTTAAAAATGCCTTGCCAAAATAAAGTAAACCTATAAAGGTGTTCGCCTCAGTGCACTTGTGTAATCTGCGAGATAAATTGAATGTTTGAACTCACGTATTAAATAATTTGCCACTCCGTGTCTTCACGACAGCTCGTTTTTCGAAAGAAGGAGCCAGTGTTTGAGCTGTTATTTGAATAAGAAGACAGCCCAGGGTTTTATATATGCCTTCGAGTTTATACATTTCATGCCTACTGCGGGCCCTAAACCTGAGACTTCAGCACTGTTGACTTCTGTGACACACTGCTTTCCCTTCTCCGAATTTTCTGTCCCAAATGAGCAATTGTAATCTCCGCAGGACCGCAAGTCAAGTTTGGAAAGGAAACAAAGCACAATACCCCATTCCCCTTTCGTCAACCTCTGCACTGAATGGAAAAGTTAGAATCTGATGATCCCAGTGAGAATTGTGCACATGATATTTTCATCCACACTTTTTACAAAGGATTATGATTAAACGAGCTGGGGAAATGGGATTCAGGACCCGGCCCCTTTCTCAGGCCAGATGTTGGGGGGTAGTGTGGTATTCATTCGATTGTATTTATTGAGCGCTTACCGTGTGCAAAGCACTGTACCAAGCACTTGGGAGAGTACCGTATCTGCCCACATTCACCTCGGCCCAGTATCAGCTTTAGTGTTGCAGCCATGGTGCTGTCCAAACGGCAGTGACTGGATTCTCATTTGGGAGAGGACGAGGATGTCACGTGGCATTTTAGGCAAACTCTGCGAGTGAGTTTCCAGCCCCATTTTGCCCAGGGTTTTGAGCACTCCTTATCAGCACGTAAACCCACCACTCAAAATATGAGGCCATCCTCTGCATCAAAATTATGAAACTGCCGAGAGCCAACTCTATTCTGATTCGTGCCCACTCAGCCCCACCTCCTGGGCCTGAGTTGGGCAGAGCTGTTACGGAACTCTGACACTTCAACCAAATTCTTTTTTTTTTTTAAATGGTATTTGTTAAGCGCCTACTGTGACCCAAGCACTGAATTAAGTCCTGGAGTGGATACAAGGTAATCAACTGGGACATAGTCCATGTCCCACATGGGGCTCACAGTCTTACTCCCCATTTTTCACTGAGACACAGAGAAGTGAAGTGACTTGCCCAAGGTCACAGCAGACAAGTCGCAGAGACGGCATTCGAACCCATGCCCTTCTGACTCCCAGGCCCGTGCTCTACCCGCTAAGCCATGCCGCTTCTAATAAGGGATTGGAGTCAGCGAGGAGGCTGATGCAGCAGTTGTCAGGTTTGGATACGATAGGTGCTTGGACCAGCGTGCCCCACTTAGTCTCCACTACCCACCCTAAGGCTATTTTTAACAAACAGGAATGAATTACAATCATCCTTTGCTAGCTCTACAAATACTCCGAGCTCTGTTGATTTGTAGACATGGCGTGTGAAGGTATTACATACCATACACAGTGTTTATTTTATGACCTGAAGTCATCTGGAATGTAGCTCCCCCCTTTTCTCTGCACAGAGCTGGCCGTACGCTTCGGCTCCAGATTCGAACCGAGTTTATTCAGAATGCAAACCCCCGAACTGACAGGAACTGACATTTGTTGGGGTTGGAGATGAGGAGAAAATTCCAGAACTTCCTCAAATAATTTCCCACAAAATTTCCTGAAGCACAGAGCCGGTTCTTCTTTCTGTTTTTAGCCTGTCAGTTTCCCATAAAGGTATAACCACCCACCATTTATATAGTCTCTTTTTCAATCACACAAACTTTCAATCCTTGAATAGAGCACGGTGACAGAATTTAGGGACATTCTTCCGACTTGCATCTCTTTGGACCCAGCATATGAGCACAGCTTCAGATGCTGGGTATTGTACCACATTTTCTGTAACCTGGACTTTTTATAGAAATACAACTCTGGTGTATTGGGATATGAACTGAATATGTTCACACTGTTTCTACTTCCTATTAAAGCGTCAATGGTTCCTTCCGAGTCCAGGGACTCCCTAAGCACCTGAGTGTCCTCCCCTCCGTCCTCAGCGCTAATTGTACATCTTTTTTTATTTGGCTGCTTTCTCCTGCTAGATTGTAAGTTTCTGGAGGGCATAAGGATGTACTTACTCTGTTGTACTCTTCCAAAAGCGCTGCACACTGTAAAACACTCAGGAAAAATACCAGTGGTGGGTTGAGCTCACTCCTTTCTTCTCTGATCATTGAGGTCTTCAGCTTCCATGTTGGTGAGCCCTCTAGACTGTTGAGGGCAGGGAAAATGTGTCTACTGTTGTATTGTACTCTCCCAAGCACTTAGTACAGTGCTCTGCATACAGTGAGCGCTCAATAAATATGATTGAATGAATGACCCATCTACCACTTCCTCTAACTCTCAGGTTGGCCAAATATTTTTATTGCGTCTGACCTGATTAGCTTGGATTTACCACAGCGGTTAGAATGGTGCCTGACACATAGTAAGTGCTTAACAAACACAACAATAATAATCATCAAGAGCAACGATAGTTAAATAATCCTTGACCTCTCGGCCATCGTGGACACTGGAACACTCCCTCCTTGAGGAGCTTAGTAATTATGGTATTAACTTATTCAGCCTAGCCAGGGAGATAACACTAAAACAAATTACAAGCAGCAGAGACCATCATAATTTAAAGGTAACGTCGTGGCCAAGATCTGCAACTTGGCGTGGCTCAGTGGAAAGAGCCCGGGCTTGGAAGTCAGAGGTCGTGGGTTTGAATCCCCGCTTTACCACTTGTCAGCTGTGTGACAGTGGGCAAGGCACTTCCCTTCTCTGTGCCTCAGTTACCTCATCTGTAAAATGGGGATGAAGACTGTGAGCCTCACGTGGGACAACCTGATTACCCTGTATCTATCCCAGCGCTTAGAACAGTGCTCTGCACAGAGTAAGTGCTTAACAAATGCCAACATTATTATTATTATTACCGCTCGACTCTTCACTTCTGAAACCTGCCAGTTCGTCCTTTACAACATTTCCCACCCCTGCCCCATCCTCTCCACCCCGCCTACTACCATCTTGGTCCGGGCCCTTAACACCTTGAGAAGCAGAGTAGCTCAAGGAAGGAGTGTGGGCCTGAGAGTCAGAGGACCTGGTTTCTAATTCCAGGTCTGCTGGGTGACCTTGGTGACCTTTCTTTCTGCCTCAGTGCCCTCATCTGCAAAATGGGAATTCAGTACCTGAACTCCCTCCTAGTCAGATTGAGAGCCCCATGTGGGACCTGATTTTCATGTATCTACCCCAGCGCTTAGTACAGTGTTGGAGTGTAAGTGCTTAACGAATACTACAATTGTTGCATAATCATCATTATTTTTATTACTGCGGTTTAGACTATTGCAAACAACCTCCTCACTGATCTCCTCATCTCCATCCTCTCCCCGACACGGTCTAGACTGTGCGCTGCTGCATGGATTGTCTTCTTGAAGCTTTGCTCGTTTTACAGCTTCTCACTTCCCAAAACTCTCCGACTGCTTCTCATTTCCCACCGCAGTTAGCGAAAACACCTCACAATCAACTTCGGGGTTCTCCACAAACCTTCCCCGTCTTTGGATGGGGCCTCTTCAGTAACTTTTCTTCTGCTTGCTCTCTTCATTCCCCCCAAGCTAACCTTCAGTCGCACACTCGATCGCCCACCTCCATCCTCTTGCTCACACTGTTCCCCCACTTGGAACTCACTGCCCCATCCTCCCCCATAGCGTGAGAGACCGCAGGTCTAATAATAATCATGGTGGTATTTGTTAAGCACTTACTATGTGCAAAGCACTGTTTGAAGCGCTGGGGGGATACAAGCTGATCAGGATGTCCCACGTAGGGCTCACATTTTTAATTCCCGTTTTACAGATGAGGTAACTGAGGCACCGAGAAGTTAAGTGATTTGCCCAAAGTCACACAGCTGGCAAGCGGCGGAGCGGGGATTAGAACCCATGACCTCTGACTCCCAAGCCTGAGTTCTTACCCATCTTTAAAGCCCTCTTAAAATCTCATCCTCTCCAACTTCTTGACCATCCCCGGCTAACTCCTGGAACCCCAAGTCATCACTCACTTCTGGCACTTTCTTATTTATTTACCCTCATCTTCAGCACCTGTGTGTATCTTTATGCTCTATAGTGCATTCAGTTTATTCCCATTACCTTATTCGTAAATATTTCAATGTCTGTGAGCCATGTCCGATCGAATTATCCTTTATCTACCGTAGTGCTTAGTATATAATAGACACATAATAAGCTCTTAACACATACCACAATCATTAAGCTCTTGTGGACAGGGAATATGGCTCAGGCCTCCATTGTACTTTCCCAAACACTTAGTTCAATATACTTCACTCCGTAGGCATTAATGAATGGGCCCTTAGATTGAGCAATGAAATTATCACAAGGCAGAAAAGAAGAATAAACCCGAAGGATATAAAAGGTTCGGAAATATTTGAGTCTCGAGTTAGCAACAAAAGGGTGTATCTGTTGTATATGATTCTGGTCATTCATTCAGTCATATTTGTTGATGATGATGATTGTGATATTTGTTAGGCGCTTACTGGGTGCCAGGGGTGGATACAAGCAAATGGGGTTGAACACACTCCCTGTGTGTCCCCATTAATCCCCATTTTCCAGATGAGGTAACTGAGGCCCAGAGAAGTGATTTACCCAAGGTCTCCCAGCAGACAAGTGGCAGAGGGGGAATTAGAACCTATGACCTTCTAACTCCCAGACCCATGGTCTATTCATTAGAACGTGTTTATTATGTGCAAAGCACTGTATTAAGCACCAGGGAGAGCACAGCAACAAACAGACACATTCCCTGCCCACGATGAGCTCACGGTGTAGAGATCCTCTCTGTTTCATCTCGACTGAGAAAAGAAATGGCGGAATTGAGCGTAAACTGTAGCGCAATGGATCTAAGTTATGAAGAAGAATTTGGGTGGCGGAGGGGTGGTTTCAACAGACGAGGTAACTGAGGCCCAGTGAAGTGACTTGCCCAGGGTCACACAGCAGACAAGTGATGGAGTCGGGATTAGATCCCATGATCTTCTGACATCCCGGCATGTGCTCTATCCACTACACTTTGTTGCTTCTAGATCACAGATACATAGAGTGAACTTGTGTTTTTTTACTCGTACAGGTATTATTAACTGTTTTTCTTGCCATCAATAGCAAGAAACCTGAAAAGATCAATTGAATAAATCCACGCCCAGTTTTCAGAGTAGCATTGTGGATTTTGGTGTTGAAGACACTTCTTTGATAGGTCCAGTTTTTTTTTTGTTGTTCTGTTTTAAACTTTCCTGCCCTTCACCAGAGATATGTATTAGCTAATCTTTGGAAATGGGAACAAATGATAATCAGTGGTTTGTTTTTTTTTGGCCCCACAAAACCTGGTCTTGTGAAATGAAGAACATTAGCGGGAATCAAGATATCTGTGAATCAATAGATTCTACCTATTTATATTCTGTACATATTAACAAAGTTGATAGTATTGGCAATACTTTTAGTCTGCTGGTCTAGATCACAGCGCCTTCATTTTGTTTGTTTTTGTTTTTATGATATATATTACGTACTTACTATGTGCCAGGCACTGTACTTAGCACTGGGGTAGATACAAGATCATTAAGGCAAATCAAGATAATCATGGGGCTCATAGTCTTAATTCCCCATTTTACAGGTGAGGGAGGTGAGGCATAGAGAAGTGAAGTGACTGATTCTGCACAAAACAAAAACTTCTCACTCTAGGCTTCAAGGCTCTCCATCACCTTGCCCCCTCCTACCTCTCCTCCCTTATCTCTTTCCACTGCCCACCCCACTCTCTCTGCTCCTCTGCCGCCCACCTCCTCACCATCCCCCGTTCTCGCCTATCCCGCCATTGACCCTGGGCCACATCCTCCCGCGGTCCTGGAATGCCCTCCCACCTCACCTCCACCAAACTAATTCTCTTCCCCTCTTCAAACCCTACTTAAAGCTCACCTCCTCCAAGAGGCCTTCCCAGACTGAGCTCCCCTTTTCCCTCTTCTCCCTCTACCCTCCACTTCACCTCTCCGCAGCTAAACCCTCTTTTCCCCCCATTTCCCTCTGCTCCTCCCCCTCTCCCTTCCCATCCCCTCAGCACTGTACTCGTCCACTCAACTGTATATATCTTCATTACCCTATTTATTTTGTTAATGAGATGTACGTCACCTTGATTCTATTTATTTGCTACTGTCTTATGAGATTTTCATCCCCTTGAGTCTATTTATTGCTATTGTTCTTGTCTGTCTCCCCCGATTAGACTGTAAGCCCGTCATAGGGCAGGGACTGTCTCTATCTGTTACCGGTTTGTACATTCCAAGCGCTTAGTACAGTGCTCTGCACATAGTAAGTGCTCAGTAAATACTGTTGAATATTGAATGAATGAATGAATTCAAGGTTACAGAGCAGACAAGTGGCAAAGCCGGGATTAGCTCTCAGCTCCATCTCACTCCCTGGCCTGTGCTATGTCCACTAAGCTGTCATAATTTTGTACCCAGGAGGTTCTGCCTAGAAATGACATGACTACATGAAATGGTTGCCTGAAGTGACAGGGCTATTTATTCTGCTGTTTTTATTTAAAATGGTGAAATTAAAAAAAATGTTTAAAATGTATATACACACACACACATTTATATATATTATCACCCTTCCTTTTACATTCAAAAAGGTGAAGTTGTCTATAACATTGACCTTTTCTCTTTCTGTTTCTTATCAGAACGCCCGAACAGTGTCCCAGTGTGGTTTCGTTGTTATCGGAGAGCTACAACCCTCACGTACGTTACGGAGCTGCAATGGCCCTTGGTATCTGCTGTGCCGGGACAGGAAACAAGGTGAAAACTCAAAGCCAATAGGCTGCCTCCCCCCCCGCTGTCAAAACTCAAATAGAAATGTTGGAAACAGTAGCATTTTGAGAGCTCCACATGACGAAATTTTGCCTCTCAAAATGTCGCCTTCTCAGGTACCTCGATTGGGTTTCCTGAAAAGAAACAATTTCACTAGCAAGAAGGCAGAGCAACTCTCAGAGCCGTGACAGAAGAATGCCCGTCCGTTTTGTCGCTTTTTTCCAGGCTCCTCAGGAAACGGATTAATAGACAGTATAGATTTCCTTCGTTGGAGGAGTGATAAAGTGATTGTGCACTAGCAAATGCTTTAATTTATATAATTAAATTTTGTGGCACTCAGACCCACGTGACTTATTTTGGTCTGAAGCCAGGATCAACTTGACTGACTTGCTCGGTGGCTTTGATCAACTGCTGTGTTGTTTTTCTTAACTCCAAATCGGCATCGGCGATACCCAGGATCTCCCTGCTGAAAGATGACGTATTTATTTGTTGCATTTTTCATTCATTCCATTAAAGATAGAAACTGAAACGGCATCCTTCCGAATTCCCGCCTGTGCTCCCTTGCGCCCCTCAGGAATCTGAACCGGGATTTAACTGCTGCCCCCGACACACCAAGTCTCCAGACTGAGGAGGGAGATTGGCATCACACAAGAGCGGGGATGAAGGAGAGGGAGAGAGAAAGTGAGGAAAGTGGGGAGAAGTGTCGGGTTCGGGGTGGGGATCAGAGAAAAATCCAGAGTCTCAGAAGGAGGCTGGCGGAAGGGAGGGGTCCGAAATAGCTCTTTGTGGGCCTGCTAACCCTTTTTTGACGAAAAATAAAGAGGTCCAGTTAAGTGCCTCTGCTTCCCCTTGTAAGTAGCCAGTAGAGGAACTGACTCAAGAAGGCAAAGCCCATTTTTCATAATATTCATTCCATTGTATTCATTGAGCGTTTACTGTGTGCAGAGCACTGTATTAAGCGGTTGGAAAGTACAGTTTGGCAACAAATAGAGACAATCCCTACCCAACAGCAGACTCACAGTCTAGAAGGGGAGGCACAGACAACAGAACAAGACAAGTAGACAGGCATCGATAGCATAGTAAGCACATTGAGTTAATCATATTACAGTTTAAAGACAGATGCCCAATATTCAAATATTTCTACCTCTCGTGGTAGTCTTTGCCATTTCATGTATTACAGAAGATTCCTAAATACTCAGTAATATATGATTTGATGCTATTTGTCTTTTGGCTGATTTTTTTTTTTTAATTCATTTTACCTATTGGAATGGTGGTTTTATATCCTTCTAATCCTCTGAGTTTCCTTCTTCTTTTGCCCTTCATTTTGGAGAGTAAAATGATTTTCAGATTGACAGGTAGCAGGAAGCTGATTTTATGTTGTGCTACTCCAGGATATAGGGACCTGCACAGATACCCTCCCTGGTCCTTCGGAACCATCCATGCATACCCTCTCTGAACCTCCAAAAAAACTCCTTACTTTTTTTTTTGAACTTTTTTTTACTTGGTCGGTCTTGCAACTTTGCCGCCGATGCTCCCGTGCTGGGCTGGGAAAGGAGACTCTTTTTGTGTGTGGGAGACGGGTCCTACGTGTAACAACAGTTATACGTCTTTAGCCTGTCCTGCAGGATGGCCGGCTCTATGGTCGGGCAGAAGGGTACGTAGGTGGCCGTTCTGTGCTCATCCTATTCTCTCTTTTGGGGGGTAGAGTAGTGAGGTCTAGAGCAGTGGCTAGAGGGGGCAGAAGTGGAAGGGGGAGAAAAAAATGGTCTGGGGGTGGGGGGAAAGTATAGGATTATGTCCCCGTATCCCCCTTATGCTTGGATGGCTTTCTGACGGTCAGGGGCACAACATGTTTGTGCTATTTGTTGTGCGTTTATTTTATAATAATAATAATGTTGGTATTTGTTAAGTGCTTACTATTTGCAGAGCACTTTTCTAAGTGCTGGGATAGATATAGGGTAATCAGGTTGTCCCATGTGGGGCTCACAGTCTTCACCCCCATTTTACAGATGAGGTAACTGAGGCACAGAGAAGTAAAGTGACTTGTCCACAGTCACACAGCTGACGAGTGGCAGAGCTGGGATTCGAACCCATGACCTCTCACTCCCAAGCCCGTGCTCTTTCCACCGAGCCACATGCTTCTCTATTTTATGCCAATCATAGTACTCTGCTGGGTGCATAGACCCTACCAGTAACATTAATAATATGTAAATAATTATAGTATTTGTTAAGCGCTTCTTACTCTGTACCCAGCACTAGTCTAAGCACTGAGGTAGATACAGTATAATTAGGTTGTCCCACGTGGGGCTCATGGTGATAGTCCCCATTTTACAGTTGAAGTACCTGAGGCACAGAGAAGTGAAGTGACTTGTCTAAAGTCACACAGCAGACAGGTGGCAGAGCCGGGGTTGGAACCCACGTCTTCTGACTCCCAAGTCCGTGCTCTCGCCACTAGGCCAGGCTTCTCAGTACACATTCGGGGCTTCTAGCCAGTACCCTAGTCGGGTAATGTGTGAGTTTGGAGGACTGTAGAAGACAGAGGCTGGGCAGCTTTTGGTCTTCCTCCCTTTCTCCAGGATTCCTCGGTGCTTCCATAGATTCCAGAGGGAGGCAGCACGGCCTAGTGGAAAGAGCACGGGGCAGGGAGGCAGGAGACCAAGATTCTAGTCTGTCTCTGCCTCTGGCCTGCCGTGTCACCTGGATAAGTCACTTTCTCTGGACCTCGGTTTCCACATCTATAAAATGGAGATAAGGTCGATAACGAGCCCCTTGTGGGTAAGGGATTGGGTCTGAGAGAATACCCTTAATCGATACGTATGATAATTATGAAGGTTTGAGCCGCTGCCTGTGCCGTTCTCCCACTCCGAAAGCCACCTTCCCCCTGCTGTCGTCTGCCGCTGTTACCTGAGCAGAGATTTGGTGGGACAAAGAGGGGCCGGCTGGGTTTGTGGAACAGGCCTGTTGATTAGGGATCGATTGAGACCCCAGAGCTGCAGGAAAAGTGACATCTCCTGGCACCCAGAGCTAGAGACTGGCATCTCACTCTTCAAAATAGCCACTACTTGGATTAAAGGTTCTGCTATCCTGACCTTGGTACCAATTTTACTTTGAGAACAGGAGGCAAAAGATTAAATTCTCCATTAAAGCAACAGGAAGCCACCTGGATCGTTTCAGTAATTCATACAGATTCTGCTCAGGATTTTATTAACTTTTGTAGCAAATGGCAGGAGAATGACCTCATGTGTGTTTTCTAGTTTAAATCTTTTCATGGTCAGGATGTAATTTTCCCTTGTGTTCGTAATCATCGCAACAGAAGTAATAATGTCCTGAATCTTGTTAGTGCCTTTCTTCCAAGGGGTTCCAAGGGCTTGTAACGTAATGCATTCATTCATCCCCACCATCACTCTGCTAGATGGGGAAGGGACAGGAGGTGATAACCCCTGTAACTGATGGGAAATGGAAGCAGAGAGTGGTGAAATGATTTACTCGAACCATTAGTAAACCTGAGGGAAAAATGCTGTTTTTGATTCCATCCTCTATTTTACTGAAACCATGCTGCTTCTCCCTCCCATTATTAAACCACGGTAGGGCTGGGAGGAACCTATGTGGAGATAAATATAGAGAATTACCCAAAAACAATTGTATTAGCAAGGTAGGCTTTTTTGAAGCTGCACTGTATTTCACTTAGTTTCGTCTATTATTAGTAATAATAATAATATTAATGATGGCATTTGTTAAGCGCTTTCTCCGTGCCAAGCACTGTTCTAAGGTAGGTAGATAGAAGATACAAGCCACGTGGGGCTCACAGTCTTAATCCCCATTTTACAGATGAGGTAACTGAGGCCCAGAGTAGTGAAGTGACTTGCCCAAAGTCACACATCTGACAAGTGGACGAGACAGGATTAAAACCCAGGACTTTCGACCCCCCCCTCAAACCTTTGCTCTGTCCACTAAGCCACGCTGCTTAATTTCATATACTGAGAACAAATTGGAATTTTTTTCTTCCAAATTATTTTCCAAATTTAATATGACATTTAGGGACTAAAGGGTTTTTTTGAGACACTGCATCTGAGAAGTTAATTAGGTAGACATTTGGTATTAATCATACTCTATGCGTCTGCTTCCCAAATAGGGTCAGTTATCTGGACCATACTAATTGGCTGTGGTTCTATGCTTTAATTATTTTTATTTCAAAAAGATTGGAAGCATCTGTTTATGATAAAATATGCAGTTGGGTTTTCTGCCCCAAAGTATCTTTCACTGCATTTTAACATGACTTAAAATTAACGTATCCTTATCGCTACAGAATATCTATTGTGGCTTCACCGTAAATATGGAGTACCCAATAAGTACTGATCAGTCATTCGATCATTTATCGAGGGATTACTGTATGCAGAGCACTGTATCATGCGGTTGGGAGACTACGGTATATCCGAGTCTGTTGCCGATTTGTACATTCCAAGCACTTAGTACGGTGCTCTGCACATAGTAAGCGCTCAATAAATACTATTGAATGAATGAACGAGTCGGTAGGCACGTTTCCTGCCCACAGAGAGCTTAAATTCTAGAGGGGAAGGAAATATTTGGTAATAAACTGTTATTAGTTGAACGTCATTGCTTCAGGGAACCTTGTGTCATATGTTAGTTGAAGGATTCGGAAAGCACATATTGTTTAGTTGTGCTTCATATGGGTGTAAAGTTTGAATTTCTTCTGCTGGCAAGTGACCACGTGGCAACCTAAGAATTTGTACTCTCCCTGGTATTGGAGAAATCTCTGCTAGAAGAAGCTGACCACATTTCTGTTTGGGGCCCCGGGCCAAAGAAAGGAGCACAGAAGGCAGTTGAACCACTAAATAAAAAGTGGAAATCACGAGTTCTGTTTCGGACGTAATTATAATAATGCTGACATTTGCTAAGCACTTATTATGTGCCAAGCTCTGTTCTAAGCGCTGGGGTAGAGACAGTGTAATCAGGGTGTCCCATGTGGGGCTCACAGTCATAATCCCCAGTTTACAGATGAGGTCACTGAGGCACAGACAAGTTTAGTGACTCGCCACTGATAAGTGGCGGAGCTGGGATTAGAACCCACGACCTCTGACTCGCAAGCCCGTGCTTTTCCCACTAAGCCACGTTAGGTTTGAGTCGGCGGCGGGACGTCCAATTAGAGATGTCCCGGAGGCAGGAGGAAATACGAGATTGCAGAGGAGAGAGATCAGGGCTGTGGAGGTAGAATCATCTTTATAGAGGTGGCATTTGAAGCTATGGGTGCGAATGAGTTCTCCAAGGGAGTGGTTGGAGATGGAGATTAATAATAATAATAATAATAATGCTGGTATTTGTTAGGCGCTTGCTATGTGCAGAGCATTGTTCTAAGCGCTGGGGTAGATACAGGGTCATCAGGTTGTCTCACGTGAGGCTCACAGTCTTAATCCCCATTTTACAGATGAGGGAACTGAGGCACAGAAAAATGAAGTGACTTGCCCACAGTCACACAGCTGACAAATGGCAGAGCTGGAATTTGAACCCATGACCTCTGACTCCCAAGCCTGGGCTCTTTCCACTGAGCCACGCTGCTTCTCTGTGGAGTAGAAGGGGGACCCCAGAACTGAACCTTGAGGGACCCCCATTGCCAGAGGGTGGGAGGCATAGGTTGTTACTATACATTCAGAGGTTTTGTTATACTCCAAGGTCACCCCAACCAAAATCAGTTGAAAGAATTCTTAGTGTTATACCTTTAGGATGAAATGTTAGAAAGAATAAGTCTGATTAAAGCTCCACAGGGTCTTCACTCTTATGATTTTATCCCCGTCGGAAGAGTCCACGAAAGAGACCGAGGAGGAGCAAGCAATTAGAAAACCAGGAGAGGACAGAGTCAGTGAAAATAAGGGTAGATAATGTTTCCAGCATGACTTAGTGGCTTAGAGAAGAAATGTGGTTTATTGGAAAGATCCTGGGCTTGGGAGTCATAGGTTGTGGGTTCTAATTCCGACTCTGCCACTTAGCTGTGTGACTTTGGCAAGTCACTTCAGTTCTCTGGGCCACAGTTACCTCATCTGTAAAATGGAATTAAGGCTGGGGCTCATTACCTGTATCTACCTGTATGAGAAGCAGCGTGGCTCAGTGGAAAGAGCACGGGCTTTGGAGTCAGGGCTCATGAGTTCGAATCCCAGCTCTGCCACTTGTCAGCTGTGTGACTGTGGGCAAGTCACTTAACTTCTCTGTGCCTCAGTTCCCTCATCTGTAAAATGGGGATGAAGACTGTGAGCCCCAGGTGGGACAACCTGATTCCCCTATGTCTACCCCAGCGCTTAGAACAGTGCTCGGCACATAGTAAGCGCTTAACAAATACCAACATTATTAACATTATTACCCCAGTGCTTGGAACAGTGCTTGGCACATAGTAAGTGTTTAACAAATGCCATCGTTGTTATAATTATTATTTGATGATGATGGTATTTGTTAAGCACTTACTATGTACCAGGCACTGTTCTAAGCGCTGTTATAGATACAAGATGATCAGGTTGTCCCATGTGGGGCTCACAGTCTTAATCCCCATTTTACAGATGTCACTGAGGCCCAGAGAAGTGATGTGACTTGCCCAAAGTCACACAGCTGACAAGGGACGGAGGTGGGATTAGAACCCATCTCCTCTGCCTCCCAAGCCCGGGCTCTTTCCACTAAGCCATACCGCTTCTTTATAATTTCCAAGAGAAGGTGGTGGGCCATAGGGTCAAAGACAGCTGAGAGGGCGAGGAAGATTAGCGTGGAGTAGAGGCCAGTAGATTCGGCAAGAAAGAGGTCATTGGTGTCTTTTAGAGAGGATCATTCCCATGAAGCGGATGGAGCAGAAGCCAGATTGTAGTATGTCGAGGATAGGAAATGGAGGCAGCGAGGGTAGACAGCTCGCTCAAGGACTTTGGGGAGGAGTGGAAGGAGGGAGATGGGGCAATAACTGAAGGGAGTTGTGTGTAAAAAAAAAAAAAAGCCTATAAGCGGAAATTCGAAAGCAGTGGGAAAGGTCCCATTGGAGTGACTGTGGTAATCAGTGACATTCATTATTTTGCGTTTTTCTTAAACAGTGTTTACATTTCAGGACTTTTCTTCTAAATAATTTAGGATTTAAGCATGATGGTGGTATTTGTTAAGCGCTTACTATTGGGAGAGTACAGTAATAATAATTATGGTATTTAAGCGCTTACTGTGTGCCAGGCACTTTACTAAGCGGTGGGGTGGATACAAGCAAATCGAGTTGGACACAGTCCCGCATGGGGCTCACAGTCTCAGTCCCCATTTTACAGATGAGGGAACTGAGGCACAGAGAAGTTAAGTGACTTGCCAAGGCCACGCACCGGCCAAGGGGCAGAGCCGGGACTAGATCCCAGGTTCTTCTGACTCCCAGGCTCGTGCGCTATCCACTGTGCTAGACTGCTTCCCAATATTTCCAATATATAAATACATTTATTACAATTAACCCCAGTATTAGGTTAACAAAACCAGTGTCTGCATGTGTAGCACCATTTTATCCCCTCTCACAGAAGCCAGATGTATTAATGCTGTGGCGAGCTTGATTCTTGTTTTTTGAAGATCACCAACCGTTGTTAATAATAATAATAATAATAATAATGGTATTTGTTAAGTGCTTACTATGTGCCAAGCACCGATCTAATTGTCTTTTTTCCCAATGGTTTTAGGAAGCAATTAATTTGCTAGAACCAATGACGAATGATCCCGTGAACTACGTGAGGCAAGGAGCTCTCATTGCCTCGGCCCTCATCATGATCCAGCAAACCGAAATCACCTGTCCAAAGGTGAGCATGGAAAATCCCTACCCGTTTCTTTTGAGACCAGAGCTGCTCTGGATGTTTTTTGGGGGGGGTTTTGGTAACTTTTTTTTTTATTTAATGGTACTTGTGAAGCGCTTAATTATGTGCCAGGCACTGTACTAAGCGCTGGTCTGGATACAAGCAAATCGGGTTAGACAGAGTCTCTGTCCCACGTGGGGCTCGCAGTTTTAATCCCCATTTTACCGTTGAGGTAACTGAGGCCCAGAGAAGCGAAGTGACGAGCGCTTAGTGCAGTGCATAGTACGTGCTCAATAAATAAATACTGTTGAATGAATTTGCCCACAGTCACACAGCAGACAAGTGGCAGAGCCGGGATTAGAACCCGTGCCCTTCTGACTCCCAGGCCCGTGCTCTATCCACTACGCCATGCTGCTTCTCTCTAACATATATATGGGTTTAAAAAAAAAAAAACTGGAAAAAAACAAATGCCCTGCAGCTTTCATTCCTGCCCCTGGTGCCCATCGTCTTTTGAATCCTAATGGCAGCTCCGGCTGAGGAGGTCCAGGAGGTGACAGAGTGACTGTGGAGGCGAAGGTAGAGATGCAGTGGTGAGTCCTGGTTCTCACGTGCAGATCTAGGCCAGGCCGGACGGGATCGGGGAGGCCCCCGCCGGACAGAAAGAAGGTTCTCGTTCAGGGGACCGGCAGAAACTTCCTTCATTTCCTGCCACCGGCCTTCCCTGATCGATTCATTTTTGAAATGCAAAAACACAGGGTGATAGGCATCAAACCACCAGATGTGACCATATAACTGAATGCAACCTGAGTCATTAACCAGATGCTTATGCACGCGCACGCAGGCGGGGTTCGTCAGTCATGTCTTGCTGAGTTTAACTGCAAAAACCTTTGGACAGGCACGGAAATAATGTTGGTATTTGTTAAGCGCTTACTATGTGCAGAGCACTGTTGTAAGCGCTGGGGTAAATACAGGGTAATCAGGTTGTCCCACGTGAGGCTCACAGTTAATCCCCATTTTACAGATGAGGTAACTGAGGCACAGAGAAGTGAAGTGACTTGCCCACAGTCACACAGCTGACAAGTGGCAGAGCCGGGAGTCGAACTCATGACCTCTGACTCCGAAGCCCAGGCTCTTTTCCACTGAGCCACGCTGCAGGCAACACAGACACACATGCTTGCTTATTGGCAAATTCATTCATTCAGTCGTATTTATTGAGCGTTTACTGTTTGCAGAGCAATACTAACAATCTGAACGCTCTAAGGATGCGCACACCACTTAAATGACACAAGATGTAGGATCTTCTCTTTTTTGTTGAGGCAAACCCAGAGAAATTGCTACTGAGGAGGGCTTTGCAAATATCACATACTTTATTTTTGGTCTTCCAATCCAGCAAAGTCCAGTAAATTTAGTTTAAAAATCTACCTGGGTTAAATTATTCTTTTTACACCCAGTAATAGAGTTTGCTTCCTAGATCAGATCTAGATCTGGCCTCTGGGCTAACTTTTAGATTTAGAATTAGCGGTAACCAAAGTCCTTGTTGAATGGGTTTCTTTGCAGATGTTGCTGCCACTTTGGCTTATCTGTCAGTGAATAATAATTTCTCTTACTGCTTCAAGACCAAATTTAGTTTCTAGGTGAGTCCCACGGGAAGAGTCCAAAAGAGAAATAATGGAATAGTAAGGGTGGGAGAAATAAGCTCAGCAGTCAAAGTTATACAGCACAAATGTAGGCCAGAACAACAGTTCTTGGCTGAGAAGGACAGTTAAAATGTGGTCATTAAATAGACAAATATGTTAGATATTTGGATTCCATTGATGTCTATTATGAATTCTCTGTCCTGAATTTCTCTAAGCCTGTATATAGCCGAGCAGACTGTTTTCCTGCCGGTCCACAACAGGAGAAGCTGTGTGTGCCGTCTGTCTCCCCCGTTTAGACTGTGAGCCCGTCACTGGGCAGGGATTGTCTCTATCTGTTGCCGAATTGTACATTCCAAGCGCTTAGTACAGTGCCCTGCACATAGTAAGTGCTCAATAAATGCTTTTGAATGAATGAAAGAGATTACGAGTTTGATAGTCGGGAGATTTGGGTTCTCCCCTGCCACGTGTGACTAGACAAGTCACTTAAGTACTCTTTGCATCAGTTTCCTCATCTACAAATCGGGCATTAAGCACCTCTTCTACCTCCGTGAGGGGCAGGGACTACGTCTAACCTGATGATCCTACATGTACCCCAGCATTTAATACAGTACTCGGCACATATTAATACTCCAGTTATTATTATTATTGTTCCCAAACATACGGCGCTTAATCTGTAAGCAGGCAATGCAAACACACCCTGATCCCTGTGCTCCCATTGCTCTGCTTTTTTACAAATAATCTTTCTGTATTAAACGTGCTTCAGGGTGCAAAAGTTCGGGATACCTTGCTCTAACCACTTGCTGCTCACTGGGATCATTCGTTCAGTTGTATTTATTAAGCCCTTACCGTGTGCAGAGCATCGTACTAAGCGCTTGGGAAAGTACAATACAATAAACAGTGACATTCCCTGCCCACAGTGAGCTCATAGTCTAGGAAGGGGAGACCGCCGTCATTACACATAATCAAATGACGGATAGATACATAAGTGCCGTGGGGCTGGGGCGGGGGGAGAGCAAAGGGAGAAGGTCAGGGTGACGCAGAAGGGAGGGGGAGATGCAGAAAAATGGGGCTTAGTCTGGGAAGGCCTCCTGGAGGAGATGGGCCGTCAGTAAGGCTGTGAGAATCAGCATGGCCTAAGATCCCTCTAGACTGTAAGCTAGTTACGGGCAGGGAACGTTTCTGCTGATTCTGTTGAATTGTACCCTCCCAAGTGCTTAGTACAGTGCTCTGTACAAAGTGCTTAATAAATACCACTGATTGATTAATCGATGGATTGATTGAACCCGGGCCTGGGAGTCAGAGGACCTGGATTTTAATCCCAGCTCTGTCAACTGCTTGCCGTGTGACCTTGGGCAAACCACTTAACTTCTCTGTGCCTCAGTTCTCCTGTTCTCCCTCCTTCTTTGACTGCGATCCCCACGCGGGACAGGGGCTGTGTCCAACCTAATTGACTTGTATCTATCCCAATGCTTAGAACAGTGCTTGACACACAGCAAGCGCTTAATAAACACCATAAAAAAAGCACCTCATGTCGTCAGTAAGGGAATTGGCAGGAGTGAAAATGGTGCAAGTCAATGAAATGTTTGTGAGCTAAAAGATTTTGAACCTAGCTGCGATGCTGTGTAATTCTTAGATTCGCCCAGGACAGAGGGAAAGCTTCAAAACTCCTACTGGGTGACTTTTAAGTGTGTTTTTAAACCTTGGTAAAAAGTAATGGTGCGTTAGTTCCTGGGGTCTGAAAGCACTGGGGAAGAGAGAGGCAGCAAGTGTAAACAGTGTGACATCTACAGATGCAGCTACACTCTCACGAGTGGCAGTGAGGGCCGAAAAATGAGAATGAACACAGCTGCTGGGGATTCTGTTATGACTAAGCAAAGTGGTGTTAATATGGCAGCCCTTTCGTACAGTGCTTTCTGTTTTGCTGGGGTAAGTGAGTTAGCCGAGCTACGCCAGGCGGCTAAATTATCTCTTTACGGGTAACTGATGATAGTTACAGATTATGTTCTTCCTTCTTCACCCACCCTTCAGAAATAGCATTGTGTTAGAGTACTGATTGGCAGTTGGTTGCTGCTCACTTCATTTATCACATTCATTTATGAGAAGCAGCGTGGCTCAGTGGAAAGAGCCCGGGCTTGGGAGTCAGAGGTCATGGGTTCGAATCCCGGCTCTGCCACTTGGCAGCCATGTGACTGTGGGTAAGTCACTACACTTCTCGGGGCCTCAGTGACCTCATCTGGAAAATGGGGATGAAGACCGTGATCCTCACGTGGGACAACCTGATTACCCTGTATCTACCCCAGCGCTTAGAACAGTGCTCTGCACATAGTAAGCGCTTAACAAATACCGACATTATTATTATCTGAACATGCTTCCCCCAGCCCCACATTTACTAGAATGCAGTGCCTGGAAAATCATTAGTGCAACTTTCAAGACGACATCAGACAGACACAAGACAAGGCCACTGCCCCTCCTTACCCTCACCCCCTGCAAAACACACACACACACACACACTCAAAAATTAGAAAAATTAACTAAAATATATATATATTATTTTTCTAATTTTTGAGTAATTTTTGGTAGTTTAGAAAAGGTAGTTCTATAGTTAAATTGCCACAACTTTTTGGCAAATATTATCAATTCTGCGAAGGTGAACCAAAGTCCCTGCCACTATGACGTTGATTTCAGAATCCTGTAGAACTTTGAGTTATCTTTGTCTTTCTAGGAATCGGACACTAAAGTATGCTAACCAAAGTGTAGTTTCCCATAGGCAGTAAACATCAGTTGGCATTAATGTATTCCCAAGGTCCAAAATATGGACGAAAACAATCTAATTGATTTTTAGAAGTGTCATAAAACAAGAATATAATTAACACTTTACCAATTTACAGGATTAAGCGGCAGTGCACATCTGCGCTAATAATAAGCTTACAATTACTAGGTTGCAAGCTCCTTTGAGGTTAGGGATCATGGCTATTCATTCATTCAATAGTATTTATTGAGCGCTTACTATGTGCAGAGCACTGTACTAAGCGCTTGGAATGAACAAGTCGGCAACAGATAGAGACAGTCCCTGCCGTTTGATGGGCTTACGGTCTAATCGGGGGCTACCGATTCTTTTGTACTCTCTGAAGAATAATATAGTGCTCTGCCTACAGTAAGTGCTCAATGTATACCACTGGTAGTAAAATTATGCATTTAAATGTTAATACGTGCATATTTAAATTCATCCCTACCTTTGTTATGGTGCTCATCTCAGTCCAAGCACTTGAGAATTTTTAATTTAACTGTGAAGCTTCTTTTGATGCTCTGCTTTTTTTAAAAAAAAAAATGAACTCAGCTCTGAGATAGATACAAGCTAATCAGGTGGGACACAGTCCATGTCCCACATGGGGCTCTCAGTCTTAATCCCCATTTTATAAATGAGGTAACAGGGCCAGAGAAGTGAAGTGATGTGCCCAAGGACACATAGACAGGTGGTGGAGGAGCTGGGATTAGAACCCAGGTCCTCTGACTCCCAGGCCCGTGCTCTCTCCACCAGGCCATGCTGCTTCCCCCACGTTTCTTCTTGCAGCACAACCCACTGCTGCTTACCAGGCTATATATCTCTCTTGCTTCCCAGCAGAGTGCCTAGGTAGACTTAGTTGATATTTGCTCAAGGTCACGGTGTACAATATTGAATCTATTAGAGGGATAAATCATTTCAGTGCAAAACTGAGGTGTGTATGTTGATTGCTACAGAGTATTCCTTTATTTGCCCAACACAAAATCAATCAATGGTATTTATTGAGTGCTTATTGTGTGCAGAGCACTGTACTAAGCACTGGGAGAGTACAGTGCAGCAGAGTTGGTAGACTACATTCCCTCCCCATAATAAGCTCAATAATAATAATAATAATGTTGGTATTTGTTAAGCACTTACTGTGTGCAGAGCACTGTTGTAAGTGCTGGGGTAGATACAGGGTAATCAGGTTGTCCCACGTGAGGCTCACAGTCTTCATCCCCATTTTCCAGATGAGGGAACTGAGGCCTAGAGAAGTGAAGTGACTTGCCCACAGTCACACAGCTGACAAGCGGCAGAGTGGGGATTTGAACCCATGACCTCTGACTCCCAAGCCCGGGCTCTTTCCACTGAGACATGCTGTTTCAAGCTTACAGTCCAAGGGATGCCTAAATGTGTGACAAAACACAGCCACATTGCAAGATGAGGTGTAGAGAGAGAAGGGAGCCGTTAAGTAGAAGAGAGCCAATGGTCAGGAGTTTGTGCTTGATGAGTGAGAGAGAGTCGGTGGGGGGTGTCAAGGGGAAAGGTTGAGGAACCACGGGAGGTTTTAGAAGACTGGAGAGACATTTTAGGAAAATGATCTGGGCCCCAGAGTGAAATTTGGATTGGAAAAGGGCAGCACTTGAAGCTCAGAAGTCAGGTGGTTGAGCAGCATATTGTGGTGTTTCTGTTTATGTATTCAGATCAAGCCAGGATGTGAGAAGTGCCCAAACCAGCATGGTGGCCACTGGGGTGGTGAGGGATGGGTGGATCATGGGGATACGGAGGAAGGACGGTCAGGTTTTTGCCATTGTTCTCGTCCGTCCGTCTCCCCCGATTAGACTGTAAGCCCGTCAAACGGCAGGGACTGTCTCTATCTGTTGCCGACTTGTTCATTCCAAGCGCTTAGTACGGTGCTCTGCACATAGTAAGCGCTCAATAAATACTATTGAATGAATGAAAGGTTTTGGTGATTGAGTATGGAGATTGAGAGGGAGGGCCTGAAGTGACTGCTAAAATTTAATAGCATCAGCGTGGAAGCCCCTAGAAGAAGGGCATAACGGGATTGGGGTCATTGAATTCGGGGTCAGGACAAGAAAGAATCCTATGGAAAAACACAAGTTTTTGCCACCCATCTGTAGATGTTTATTTCCCGAGGTCTTCTGAATCCAAGCTAGACAAAAAGCGTTAGTTACCATCATGCTCCCTCAGGGCTGTTCAGAAAAGCCTCTTCATTCAGTACCTGACGTCCTTCCTTGGGGATGGAGGTTCCGTGGGGACGGAGGACCTCCCTCTCTGTCCAAAGGCCAGGCGGTTATCGCTATTGCCCCCATCTCTGAATGGTAGCGTTGGAGTCTGTGTGATTGGATGCAATGAAAATAACAGCCGCGTTCTTTGCAGAATCTTCTGTCAGAAGTCAGTGCACTTGGACTAAGCGGTTACCTATCAACCTTTGCATGAAACAAAAACTTCTCACTCTTGGCTTCAAAGCTCTCCATCCCCTTTCCCCCACCTAACTCACCTCCCTTCTCTCTTTCTACTGCCCACCCCGTACACTCCGCTCCTCTGCCGCTCACATCCTCACCGTCCCCTGTTCTCGCCTGTTCCGCCGTTGGCCCCCGGCCCACATCCTACCGCTGTCCTGGAATGCCCTCCCTCCTCACCTCCGCCAAACTAACTCTCTTCCCCTCTTCAAAGTACCACTGAGAGCTCACCTCCTCCAGGAGGCCTTCCCACACTGAGCCCCCCCTTTCCCTCTGCTCCCTCTTCCCTCCCCCCACCCTCTACTCTTCCCCCTTCCCCTCCCCTCAGCACTGTTACCCTATTTATTTTGTTAATGAGGTGTATATCTCCTCGATTTTATTTATCTTGATGATGATGTCTTCTTGTCGTTTTCTGTTTTGCTTTGCTGTCTGTCTCCCCCGTTTAGACTGTGAGCCCGTCATTGGGCAGGGATCGTCTCTATCTGTTGCCGAATTGTACATTCCAAGCGCTTAGTACAGTGCCCTGCACGTAGTAAGTGTTCAATAAATACTCTTGAATGAATGAATGAATGAAAGTGGCTGGATTGCCAAAGTAGTTCAAAAAGGCCACCGTTAACATTTGGATCTTTGTCCTTATTGGTAACAAGGTCATTGGTTGGGTGGCAGGGTGGCCCATCACCTGCCAGCATTAATTGGTTAATCAGTGGCATTTATTGAGCGCTTACTGTGTGCAGAGCACTGTACTAAGCACTTAGGAGAGTACAGTATAGCACTGTCCCTGTCCACATCGTGCCTACGGTCTAGAGGAGGAGCTGACATTAATCATCATTCAAATTAAAATTAAAACATAGTTTCCAACTGGAATTGGAGAATAGGGAAACACTTTGGACTGGTGGCCTGGGAGCCAATCAGTCAGTGGTATTTATTGAGCACTTTGATTGTACAGGGCACTGTTCTGAGAACTTGGATGAGTACAGTCCAACAGAATTAGCAGAAATGTTTCCTGCCCACGGTGAGCTTACAGTCTAAACCTATCACTGTGACAGTCTAGACCGTGAGCCCGTTGTTGGGTAGGGATTGTCTCTGTGTGTTGCTGAATTGTACTTTCCAAGCACTTAGTACAATGCTGTGCACACAGTAAGCGCAGTAAATACGACTGAATGAGTAAATCTGGATTCCAGTCCTGGCTCCTCCTCCTTGCCTGCTGTGTGACCTGGGGCAAGTCACTTCACTTCTCTGTGCCTAAGTTTCCTCAACTGCACAGAGGGGATTAGTAACTGTTCTCCCTTCTACTTAAGCTCTGAATCCCATGTGGGTGAGGGACTGTGTCTGATCTGATTATTCTAGAATAATAATAGTAATGTTGGTGTTAAGCGCTTACTATGTGTCGAGCACTGTTCTAAGTGCTGGGTGGATACAGGGTAATCAGGTTGTCCCACGTGAGGTTCACTGTCTTCATCCCCATTTTCCAGATGAGGTCACTGAGGCACCGAGAAGTGAAGTGACTTGCCCAAAGTCACATAGCTGACAAGTGGCGGAGCCGGGATTAGAACCCACGACCTCTGACTCCTAAACCCGGGCTCTTTCCACTGAACCATGCCGCTGCTTCTCTACCCACCCCAGAGCTTAAAACAGTGCTTGACACATAGTAAGCGCTGAACAAATCCCATTAAAAAAAAAAGTAGAGTCAGATCTCCTGCTCACTAACTGAACTTCTGTCATTAACCCTATTTTACGGAAAACTCACATTGTAATGCCCAACCGGTGGCCGGAAGCGCGTGTATGTATGCAGCCATTTCTCCTAACTCTACATTGCACTGTCTCCGGACAGTTGCAGAGTGTCAGAAGACTCTTCCCTAATTCTTCATTTCTTTCAACAAAAACCTCGAGTGAAAAAACACATTTTGGAAGACCGTATACATCTGGCCTGGAAAAACGGGTCCAAGCTTGAACCCAGGCTGCGTGACGGCGGAAAGAGTAGTAAGTAGTGGGGATAGGGAAAGTAATGAAAGAGCACAGAAAGAGAAGTCGGAAGAACTGAATTCTAATAAATGGTATTTGTTGAGCGCATACTGTGTGCAGAGCACTGCACTAAAAGTTTGGAAGAGTCCAATACAGCAGAGTTGGTCGACCATGCCCCCTGCTCACAACGAGCGTAACCAGTCCAGAGGAGGAGACGGTCATTAATATATAATATAAAGTGCAGATGTAAGTATCTAAGTGCCATGGGGCTGTGAGGAGAAGCAGCGTGGCTCAGTGGAAAGAGCCCGGACTTAGGAGTCAAGGTCATGGGTCAGCTGGGTGACCTTGGGCAAGTCACTTCACTTCTGGGTGCCTCAGTGACCTCATCTCTAAAATGGGGATTAAGACTGTGAGCCTCACATGGGATAACCTGATGACCTGGATTAGATTGTAAATCCTTCATTGGGCAGGGATTGTCTCTATCTGTTGCCGAAATGTACATTCCAAGCACTTAGTACAGTGCTCTGCACATAGTAAGTGCTCAATAAATACTACTGAATGAATGAATTACCCTATATCCACCCCAGCGCTTAGAACAGTGTTCGGCACTTAGTAAGCGCTTAACAAATACCAAGGTTATTATTACTATTGTTATTATTATTACAGAGTGCAAGGGCGATGCAGGAGGGAGTGGGGAAAGGAAAGGAGTGCTTAATCAAGCAAGTCAGGAGGTCCTGGGTTCAAATCCCAGCTCCTCCCCCATCTGCTTTGTGACCTTGGGCAAGTCACTTCACTTCTCCGTGCCTCTGTTCCCTCGTTTGTAAAACGGGGATTAAGACTCTGAGCCCTACACGGGACAGGGACGGTGTCCATCCTGATTATCTTGTATCAACTCCAGTGCTTAGAACAGTGCCTGGCAGATAGTAAGTGCTTAACAAATGCCATAATTAGTATTATTGTTAATAAGACTTTGAAGGTGGAGAGAGTAATTGTCAGATGTGAAGAGGGAGGGTGTTCCAGGCCAAAGGCAAGAAGTGGGCAAGAGGTCTGCGGCGAGGTAGGCGAGATGGAGGTACAGTGAGGAGGTCGGCGTTGGAGGAGCAAAGCGCGTGGGCTGGGTTGGAGTAGGAGAATAGCAAGGTGAGGTAGGAGGGGGCGAGATGATCGACTGCTGTAAAGCGGTTGGTAAGGTGTTTCTGTTTGATATGGAGATTCTCGAGGTGTGGGGGAACATCGTCCGAACGTTTCTGTAGAAAAATGATCTGGGCAGCGGTGCGAAGTATGGATTGGATTGGGGAGAGACGGGAGGTCGGTGAGGAGGCTGATGGAGTAATCAAGGTGGGATAGGATTAGTGCTTGGATTACCATGGTAACAGTTTGGATAGAGCGGTCCAGCCTTGACGGTTCCTCTGACAACCCTTACTTTGTTCCCCATAAGAAGTGTTCTTGGCTGTTGGTTTCAATGGTGAGGGTGAAACCCGAGCAGAGGAGGAATTTTCATGAGTAAGACAGCCAGCTATGATTCCCCCGGGGGAAACGTGAATGTATACATTGGCAGCCCCTGACTGTCAGCTCCTGGGCAGATCTGGCTGTTGTGCAGCTGTTTCTCTGTTTTAATTAAATGTGAAAATAGGTTAGCGTCCTGTGAGCTGTAGTAATTTCAGGCCGATCCGTCTGCCTCCGGAGCGTATATACAGCACTGTTACAGTATTTGGTCCATTCTTTCTCACAAAGTCGATTTGGATTTGTCCGAAAGCTGCATAAAGAGGGCTTTCTCATTCAATAGTATTTATTCAATAGTATTTATTGAGAGCTTACTATGTGCAGAGCACTGTACTAAGCGCTTGGGATGAACAGGTCGGCAACAGATAGAGACAGTCCCTGCCGTTTGACGGGCTTACGGTCTAATCGGCGAAGACGGACAGACGAGAACAATGGCAATAAACAGAGTCAAGGGGAAGAACATCTCGTAAAAACCGATGGCAACTAAATAGAATCGAGGCGATGTACAATTCATTAACAAAATAAATAGGGTAACGAAAATATATACAGTTGAGCGGACGAGTACAGTGCCGTGGGGATGGGAAGGGAGAGGTGGAGGAGCAGAGGGAAAAGGGGAAAATGAGGCTTTAGCTGCGGAGAGGTAAAGGGGGGATGGCAGAGGGAGTAGAGGGAGAAGAGGAGCTCAGTCTGGGAAGGCCTCTTGGAGGAGGTGAGTTTTAAGTAGGGTTTTGAAGAGGGAAAGAGAATCAGTTTGGCGGAGGTGAGGAGGGAGGGCGTTCCGGGACCGCGGGAGGACGTGGCCCGGGGGTCGACGGTGGGATGGGCGAGACCGAGGGAAGGTGAGGAGGTGGGCGGCAGAGGAGCGGAGCGTGCGGGGTGGGCGGTAGAAAGAGAGAAGGGAGGAGAGGTAGGAAGGGGCAAGGTGATGGAGAGCCTCGAAGCCTAGAGTGAGGAGTTTTTGTTTGGAGCGGAGGTCGATAGGCAACCACTGGAGTTGTTTAAGAAGGGGAGTGACACGCCCAGATCGTTTCTGCAGGAAGATGAGCTGGGCAGCGGAGTGAAGAATAGACCGGAGCGGGGCGAGAGAGGAGGAAGGGAGGTCAGAGAGAAGGCCGACACAGTAGTCTAGCCGGGATATAACGAGAGCCCGTAATAGTAAGGTAGCCGTTTGGGTGGAGAGGAAAGGGTGGATCTTGGCGATATTGTAGAGGTGAGACCGGCAGGTCTCGGTAACGGATAGGATGCGTGGGGTGAACGAGAGAGACGAGTCAAGGATGACACCGAGATTGTGGTCCCGAGAGACGGGAAGGATGGTCGTGCCATCCACGGTGATAGAGAAGTCTGGGAGAGGACCGGGTTTGGGAGGGAAGATGAGGAGCTCAGTCTCGCTCATGTTGAGTTTTAGGTGGCGGGCCGACATCCAGGTGGAGACGTCCCGGAGGCGGGAGGAGATGCGAGCCTGAAGGGAGGGGGAGAGGACGGGGCGGAGATGTAGATCTGCGTGTCATCTGCGTAGAGATGGTAGTCAAAGCCGTGAGAGCGAATGAGTTCACCGAGGGAGTGAGTGTAAATGGAGAACAGAAGAGGGCCAAGAACTGACCCTTGAGGAATTCCAACAGTTAAAGGATGGGAGGGGGAGGAGGCTCCAGCGAAGGAGACCGAGAATGACCGGCCAGAGACCTAAGAGGAGAACCAGGAGAGGACAGAGTCCGTGAAGCGTTCATTCATTCAGTCGTATTTATTGAGTGCTTACTGTGTGCAAAGCACTGTACTAACTGCTTGGGAGAGTACAGTAGAAATAGACACATTCTCTGCCCACAGGGAGCTTATGGTCTAGACGGGGAGCCAGACATTCATATAAATTAATTAATTACAGATAGGTACACCAGTGCTGAGATATTTAATTTTCCTCCTCTGCCTATTTTTTGCAGTGTGAATGCAAGTTGTGAGCATTAAATATTAAGCCCAATGACAAATTACTCAATCCCCTTGGCTCTTAAATACATGAACTCCAGTGCATAGATGAGCCTGAACAGTTTCTCTCGGGTTACAGTTTGGTATTCAGTAAAGTCAGTGTGCCGTGATTTTGGCTAATGATTAAGATATTTTGACCCTATTCAGAGAAGGCTGAGGGGTAATGGACTGAATCCCTGTTGATGTTTTCTTGGAAATGAATTTCAAGGCAGGCCCTCCTAATCCTTTAAAACCAAATTAGTCCATTACACTTAGGAAAAAGAATCACTCATTGTTTCAGGCTATTAGTAGTTAAAAAGAGCAGAATAGTCTCAACTGCTATTACCACCCATCCCATTCCTTACTTCCAAACTTTAGGAATCACATCTTATTGTGTCTAACTCTGTTGCATTGTACTCTCCCAAGCGCTTAGTACAGTGCTCTGCACATAGTAAGCACTCACTAAGTACCATTACCTTTCAGCCAAGTCTCAATGAATGTAGATAACTGAGAGGGATTAAGTTGACACCAATGAAACTCATTTTCAACTCTTACCATGTCTGAAGAAACAGACCCTTGAATCCACTGCATTTTTAAAACTTAGAAAATAACTTTTGTATGAAAAACAAAAGAAAAACTGGTCCTGACCTAATATTTTGAACAACAGAGTAAATTCCTAAACTTTTTACGCAAAGGGCATTTTGAGCATCTGCCCAGATTTCCAAATGACTTCCTTCCTTTTGGGCCAGGCTGTTGTTCTGCTGGACATGTAATCAGCCTGCCCTTTGCTGGGCTGGGCCCTGCATTAGGAGCTGGTTGATCAAAAATCCCTAAATAATCATGTCTTGTCTGTTTTGTATGTTGTAATTCACAGAATTCCTAATTGCATCTAGTCACCTGTCGGCTGTTAATCTCAAGCACTATTTCTCAAGTGGAGTGTTCTTAAATGTTAAGTGTGAATGTCAAGGAAATAAGCCTTTTCAGATTAGTTGTGTTGGCCTTTATGCCTTAGATTGAGCCTAGGTGGAAGTGAATAACTTCCTGGCCTTAGGAGAATTCCATAATCACCCTTCCAGATCCTAATGACCGGTGCACAGAGCCACTTTATTTTCAGACTTCAGACGCCAGTGTGAACATTAGCAGTTCTGCTGAATGTCTACTTGCTTCATCCAAGATCTGTTTCTCTGCAAATCTGATTACTGTATAAATTCCATATTACAGTCCATGTGGCTAGCAATTTTTCAGAACCCATAACAGCTGTCAAATTTTGTAAATAATATGAGCCCCCAAACCCAGACTTTGGAATTTAGGAATGAGATGACAGTATGGCAAAAAACAGAACCAAACAACCTTTCCCCCCCACCCCTGAAAAGAGAAGGAAAAACACTCACTTTAAAGTGAAAACATAACTTGAGTAATATTCATGACCCTGAGATTCCAGATTGAGATTTTATTGGATGGGCCAGAGGGGAGAACAAAGCCCAAGGTGGAAAATTTAAATTGTTTATCAATGTTGTTTTGTGTCAGATGGAGCTTTAGTATTAGCAGACATTGTGAGTTAGTGATTGTCATTGCAGAAGACATTTCTCCCTTTGAGATATTGTTTCATATAATTAAGTAGTTGTAAAAATATCTTTAAAATGTATTCCACTTGGCATTTTGAGAAAGCTTTATGTGATACAAACCTGGAGAGTTGTCATTTTGAAGATAATTAGAAAGTAAAACAAAGCTATACCTTGGTCTGTTGAAGGGTCAGCTATGCTAATGTCAACCTATAAATAATAAACTCATTGGAAATAGAAACTGAGAGGAGATGATTTTTGTCATTGAAAAGCTTTTAATTGCCTCTGAGGATCCATAGTTGGCTGAAATTGTGATAAACCTCTTTGTAAAGGTGTTAAATATAAATTGAAGAAAGCTGATTTATGCTCCTGATTCTTTATTCAACAGTTCTACACAGTTTATGTACTCTACTGGGAATTGGGTACTGTAAATACCATTTAGACGGATGACACTAGCGGATGGACGTTTTACCAGGATGGAGGGCATATTATTAAAAAAAACTTTGATTTACTTCTGGAAAATTGAAGAGCAGAAGTATTACATCCTGTTTTAGTCTCTGGTTGCTTACGCAAAATATTTCCTTATGATTTTGTTGGGGGTCAGTTATTTTGGTGATTGACTACTCCCTTCTGCTTCCTTAATCATGAGATTGTAAAAGCGGCTAATCCTGCCAAGGCAGACGCTAATCACATAGTTATCAAGGACTGGCTGCCAAGTTGTGTGTTTCTTTTGTGAATTTATGTTGGGGGGTGGAGGGGGGTCTTGAAAATAAAATTGAGTTGGTCAAACTCTTTTAGTTATTTTACCTGTGATTACTTTTCCTTGAAAACAAAGAGAGGGGGCAAATCGATTCCTCTCCAAACTCCTTGAACGAGTCGTCTACATTCACTGTCTCAAATTCCTCTCCTCCAATTCTCTCCTTGATCCCCTCCAATCTGGCTTCCTTCCCCTTCACTCCACAGAAACCGCCCTCTCAAAGGTCACCAATTATCTCCTACTTGCCAAATCCATCCTAATCCTCCTCCACCGCTCAGCTGCCTTTGGCACTGTGGAACCACCCGCTTCTGGAAATTTTATCCGACCTTGGCTTCACTGACGTTGTCTTCTCCTGGTTCTCTTCTTATCTCTCTGGCCGTTCATTCCCAGTCTCCTACACAGGCTCCTCCTCTGCCTCCCACCCCCTAACTGTGGGGGTCCCTCAAGTTTCAGTCCTGGGTCCCCTTCTGTTCTCCATCGACACCCACCCCTTTAGAGAACTCATTCACTGCCGCGGCTTCCGTTACCACCTCTGCGGTTGGTACCCAAATCTACATCTCCAGCCCTGATCTCTCTCCCTCTTTGCGGTCTCACATCTCCTCCGGCCTTCAAGACATCTCTGCTTGGATGTCCTCGTGTCACTTCAAACTTAACATGTCCAAAACAGAGACTCCAGCGGGCAGTGAGACACTAGAGTTCCCAGATCTCTTGCTCCTACACACCCCAGCTGAGGACTCCTCAGCTCCCGCAGCCTCACCCGGCAGTCAAAGGGAAGCAGTGCACGTGGATGGGGGTTCCAAAAGTAGATACAAGCAAATCAAGTGGGACACAGTCCCTGCCCCACATGGGGCTCACGGTCTCTAATCCCCATTTTACAGATGCGGGAGCTGAGTCCCGGAGAAGTGAAGCCACTTTCTCAAGGTCACACAGCAGATTAGTGGCGAAACTGGGATTAGAACCCAGGTCCTCTGACTCCCAGGCCCAAGTTCTATCCTTCTCAACATGTCCACTCCACCCGGGATTCCCGGGGTAGCGGACTGTAGCAAAGAGGGTTGAGCCTGTTATTGGGCAGGGATTGTCTCTATCTGTGGCCGAATTGTACATTCCAAGTGCGTAATACAGTGCTCTGCACATAGTAAGCGCTCAGTAAATACTACTGAATGAATGATCAGATTGTAACCCTTTTTCTTCCCTCTAGGTCAACCAGTTCAGACAGCTGTATTCCAAAGTCATCAACGATAAGCACGATGATGTCATGGCTAAGTTTGGTGCTATCCTGGCCCAGGGCATTCTGGATGCAGGTAAATGTGTATTCATTACTACGATCTTTCCACAGGACCTCATGTTTTATCAAACTCTTTTGTGTTTTATGAACTCACGATTATCACTACCATTTTATAGAAGAGAAACTGAGTGACTCACTATTAATAGGGATCTGATGCAAAAAATTTGTGGCAGAAGCAAGATTGAATTCTCAGTTTTGGAGTATTCAGTCATAAAAAGGCATGTGAAACTGCAACTTATTTCCAGAATTCAGTTGTTTCTTAGCTTGCAAATTCTGGCACCAAATCACCCCAAAAAGAGCGGGCCCTGATGATATGTTATCCTGTCCTCCATAAACTGCAAGGTAAAAACATTTCACATCTACCTTCAGGAAAGGTATTAGTTTAGGCTAAATGGTTGTAGCTTTCCCCGTGCCCCTGTGTTTCTGTTGTTAACAGCTGATTGCCGGATTGGCAAAGAAATGTGATCCAGACTACACAAAAGACTATTTTTCCATTGAACCATTTGGGGCCTTTTGCACCTTATTTTTTGTAGGCTCTATAGGACTCACTGAAAAATACCCTTCCATTACTTTTGAAGTAGTTTAGATTGTAAGCCCTTTCAGGGTAAGACTCGTACAGTAACTCATTTATACTCTCTGAAGCGCTGTCATGAGCGCATAGGAGAATACAGTTCCACGGAGTTGGTAAGTAATGTTGACCGCCTACAGGAAGCCGCAGAACGAGGAGAGGCATGACCTAGTGGAAAGAGCACGGGCCGCAGGGTCACAGAGCCTGGGTTGTAGTTCCAGCCCTGCCAGTTGCCTGCTGTGTGACCTTTATCAAGTCACTTAACTGCTCTGCGCCTCAGTTGTAAAATGGGGATTCCGTGCCTTTACTCCCTCCTACTAAGACTGTGAACCCCACGTGAGATAGGGACTGAGTCTGACCTATATGAGGTGTATCTACCCCAGCGTTTAGAGCAGTGCTAGCACGTATTGCACATTTAACAATACAACAACTACAACATTAATAATAATAAATTGATTCTCTGCCATCTTTGCAAGACCCAACACTCTGCAAGTATTCTTATGTCCAGGAGGCCTTCCCTGATTAATCTCTCATCTCCTCACCATAAAGCAATCAGTGGTATTTATTGAGCACTTCCTGTGTGCAGAGCACTGTACGAAAGCGCTTGGGAGAGTACAGCGTTGGTAGACATGTTCCCTGTCCACAAGGAGTAACTGCCGCCCCAGCATTTCCGCACCACCCAAGCACTAGATTACTCACACCGTATCCCGTAGTACTCATTTAAATCTCTTTCTGCTCTATTGTTCCCTCCTACTCTCAATTAATCGTACCATGGACCTACCCTGCTCCCCTGTAAACTCTTTGGGCAGAGATCATGTCTTCTAATTCCATTTAACTTTCCCGAGCACTGAGTACAATGCTCTGCAAACAGTAGGCACTCAAAAACCATTAGTTAATTAATTGACTGATTGCTATATATTTTATACCGTGGCATTAACCCCATTTTTAGCTCATAATAAGCACTTAATAAAAGCCAAAACGCATCTCTTCAGGACTGCTTTTTATCAATGCCTGTGCCTGGCAACTATCCTTTTTCATTGCCTGGAGAAATGGGGAAGCCAACCAGGGCTAGTGATTCTTGATTCTATTTATTGTGTTTATTTGTTTTGTTTTTCTCCGTCTGTCTCCCCCGATTAGACTGTCATCCCGTCATTGGGCAGGGACTGTCTCTATTTGTTGCCGAATTGTATATTCCAAGTGCTTAGTACAGTGCTCTGCACATAGTAAGCGCTCAGTAAATACTGTTGAATGAATGAATAATAAAATAGTATTATAATTACAGAATCATATAGAGCTAGAGGACTGGACTCATCCCTGACAAATTCATTATCGTCATTGTACGTAGCGTACTTAAGTTCAACATCTGCTCCCTATGAAGTCATTAAATTACAGTTTGATTGAAGCCAAAGAAACCACTCCATAGGTTGATGTGGTCTTTGCCCCCATAGATTTCCAGCTTTGGGTGTGAGAGAATGGGAAGGGGTGGACATGAAGTCATTGTTCTGCCCCTCGATGGTTTGGTCCTGGATGCTCAACCTTGTTCATCCCAGGTCTCTCATACAAACCAAAAGTTTCTGAGAAGGGCTAGAAAGACCCTAAGGCACATCATTCTGACCCAGTAGTCATTTGATGATGCCTACTACCAACAAAACTGTCCTGTGCCCTTACCCTCTTGGTCAGTCTGTTGGTCAGTCATATTTATTGAGCGTTTACTGTGTGCAGACCACTGTACTAAGAGCTTGGGAGAGTTCAGTATAACAGACACACATTCTGTCCACAAGAAGCCTACAGTCTAGACCTTCCCCCTTTGCACTCCTTACACTCAAAATGAAAAGTAGTGAAGGAAGGAAGTTTTCTTTAAGATCAAAAATGAGCACTGTAAAGCTATTTCTTGAGATCAGAGAAAACCTTTGCACCACAGCCCCTTAAAAGACCCGAAATGGCCCTTGATTAGCCATGCTTCTCCCTACTGCTGGCTGGAAATTTTAAACCTCTCCCAAATTCTTCCAAGTTCTTTGATAGTTCAGAGTGCTGCTTCTGCCCTTCCCTCACCAGCCTATCCAGTTCAGTCATTCGATATTCTTTACTGAGCACCTACCGTTTGCAGAGTGAGTTCAGTAAAATTAAGTTATAGTCCTATGCTCTGGTGGGAGAGACGGACAGACGTAGGTTGTGTTCATATGCTCAGAGCAGGAGGAAGAATATAGACCCAATTGGTGGCAGTGAGAATTTGGAAAAAGAAATTTATGGACAGATAAATATACTCTGCAAAATTTGTAGAGTACGCAATATGCCAAAAGTGCCTGAAAAGATATATTTTCAGATATTCTGAAACTGGATAGGGTGCTTCGTACTTTGACAAAAAATTTCAAGTAAAACCTAAATTCAAAATCAGGACACCATATTTGAAATAGCAGGTGAGCATAAATACCAGAGTAAGTGCTGAGTTTCTAAAATATAGAATGCCTTACACTTTCAAAGCTTCTTTTCTTTTTAATTTCTTCAGTAAGTTAGTCCGTGAGTGTCTGAATGAAAAGCCCTCATGAGGACCGTGACCCATGATGATCGATGTGAATCAGCATTACTGAATGAAAATAGTCATTGCCCTCTGGCCTAGAACTTAGTGAGGGAAAATCTTAACTGAGCAGTATTTAAGAAAAGAGTGAAGTGTATTATCTGTAGCTGGCCTTAAGTTCTGAGTTAAGATTTGCTTTCCAAATACAAGCAGACTAATCATTCTCTTTCGTTTGTTTCCAATTGGAGTTTCCTTTTTAATGAGTGCCGTCGAGGACCTACTAAACATTCAGATGGAAGTGGATGAGTTGGAAAAACCGCTTTGATTGATGTTCATTTCTAGGCAGAAGATCAGGGCCTTGGTAAAAAAAAAAAAAAAAAATTGTATCTTCTCTGTGTACTTCAGGGTTCACATGTGACCTACTTGAAAATTGGAAATATGATGAAAGAACTACTTTGGCTTGTAAGAGTAGAAGGCATATTTTGGTTTTAAATCACCACCCCTTGGGCGAAGAATTAAAAAAGGAAACAAGTAGCACTTTGTCACGAAGATGTCTGCAAGTACAGATTTCCATCTCTTAATGCCTAAAGGGTATCAGGTAGTGTGAATTGAGTTTTGAGACATTTGGTCACACATTCTTGTGTGATGCAAAAAAAAAAAATAAGAAGGAAGCTGTACGGGAAAATCCCAGAAGTTAATTTGTAGAGAGAGTAGTAGTTGAGATTTTTGTTCAGGTTCTCTTAAATAGAGCTCCTTCCTTCTGCGAATCTGCCAAACCAACGCTACCCCCAGCTCAAAAGACTTGAAATCCTACATCCTCCAGGCGGTGATCCCTGATTAATTCTTCTCTTCCCTAAATCACAGCTCTCTATTATCTCAGCGCTATTGTACCACGTACAAAACCATCTGCGGCACTTCTGTACATACGATAGACTTATATATTCTTCTGATTGAACACTACTTCATCCATTGTCTTTTTCCTCTTACCTCTAGATGATTTTGTGGGTTTACCCTGCTAGATTGCAAGCTCCTCGAAGCTGGGGATTGTGCCTTCAGACTCTGTTGCACTCTCCCAAGTGCTTAGGGCAATGTTCTGCACCCAGTAGGTACTTAGTTAATACTCTTTATTAATGATTCAAAAAGAAGTTCAGGACAGCTGAATGGGAAATACTAAGATTCTCTCAGTTAGAACTCTTCCATTGGTTTTTCTGAGCTATGATTGAACTTGAAATGAAACTACTTTTATAGTATTTTTGTTTTGTGTTTTTCTGACCTCTCACCTCTTCCGGATAATTTTCTCCTTCATCTTCTTCACTAATTTAATGCGACAAGTCTTGTTAAATGATCATTGGCTTTAGCTCCTGACCTTCGTGCCCTCTCCCTCAACCTGACTTCACATTTTAGGCAATTCAAATATTTTTTCCTGTTGAGATCTGAAGTATGAGTAAGTAGGTTTTGACTTAGGGGCTGGTTTTCTAGACAAGAAATTTGGTACTTTTAGCTGACAAAGCAAGGTTCTCACTAACTGAGGTGTGCTTGTACTGGTCTATCTTCACTTCCCTTTACTCTGGCTTCCTTTTCATTCATCCATTGTATTTATTGAGCGCTTACTGTGTGCAGAGCCTTGTATTAAGTGCTTGAGAAAGTACAATACAGCAATAGAGACAGTCCCTGCCCACAAGGAGCTCACATTGTTTGACTCTCAGTCATTCAGTTGGGGACACCCTTTGAAAGGTCACTTCCTTGATTGTCAGCTGTGTGACACTGGGCAAGTTACTTAACTTCTCTGTGCCTCAGTTACCGCATCTGTAAAATGGGAGTAAGACTGTGAGCCCCACGTGGGACAACCTGATTACCTTGTATCCCCCCCCCCCAGCACTGAAAACAGTGCTCGGCACATAAGTCACTTAACTTCTCTGTGCCTCAGTTCCCTCATCTGTAAAATGGGGATTAAGACTGTGAGCCCCGCGTGGGACAACATGATTCCCCTGTGACTACCCCAGCGCTTAGAACAGTGCTCTGCACATAGTAAGTGCTTAACAAATACCAACATTATTATTATTATTACATATCAAATGCCCGTTCTGCACATAGTAAGCGCTCAATAAATACTATTGAATGAATGAATGAATTATTATTATTACTACTACACTTGGAGTGCTGTCAATTCTCCCATCGTCAGGAGGCATTCCTTAATCCCGCCATCCTACTCAATCCTAATAACATAGTGAAAATATATGTTATAGAAGAACTGACTGGATCCTGCCATCTAGATGCCGCTTAGGGAAGAGGAACATCTAAACAAAGCCAAACCAGAGCCTATGCCTCTTGAGTGTTGATCCGTCAGTCAGTGTTGTGTATTGAGAGCTTGCTGTGTGCAGAGCATTGTACTAAGCACTTGGGAGAGTACAGAACAACAGAGTTGGGAGGCATGTTCCCAGGCCACAATGAGGACATGTAGATGTTTATCATGAATACCCAGGCCTAGTCAATTAATGGTATTTTCTGAGTGCTTATTATGGGTAAAACACAGTACTAAGCGCTTGGGAAAGTACAATACAGCAGAATCATCAGACACGTTCCCAGTCCGAAACGAGGCCCGATAACACTCTTTCATTCATTCATTCAATAGTATTTATTGAGCGCTTACTATGTGCAGAGCACTGTACTAAGCGCTTGGAACGAACAAGTCAGCAACAGATAGAGATGGTCCCTGCCATTTGACGGCAGTCTAATCGGGGGAGACGGACAGACAAGAACAATGTCAATAAATAGAGACAAGGGGAAGAACATCTTGTAAAAACAATGGCAACTAAAAAGAATCAAGGCAATTTACAATTCATTAACAAAATAAATAGGGTAATGGAAATATATACAGTTGAGCGGACGAGTACAGTGCTGAGGGGATGGGGAGAGGGGGAGGAGCGGAGGGAAAGGGGGAAAAGAGGGTTTAGCTGTGGAGAGGTGAAGGGGGGGTGGTAGAGGGAGTAGAGGGAGAAGAGGAGCTCAGTCTGGGAAGGCCTCTTGGAGGAGATGAGTTTTAAGTAAGGTTTTGAAGAGGGGAAGAGAATCAGTTTGGCGGAGGTGAGGAGGGAGGGCGTTCCGGGACCGCGGGAGGACGTGGCCCGGGGGTCGACGGTGGGATGGGCGAGACCGAGGGAAGGTGAGGAGGTGGGCGGCGGAGGAGCGGAGCTTGCGGGGTGGGCGGTAGAAAGAGAGAAGGGAGGAGAGGTAGGAAGAGCCTTAAAGCCTAGAGTGAGGAGTTTTTGTCTGGAGCGGAGGTTGATAGGCAACCACTGGAGTTAAGTTTAAGAAGGGGAGTGACATGCCCAGATCGTTTCTGCGGGAAGATGAGCCGGGCGGCGGAGTGAAGAATAAACTGGAGCGGGGCGAGAGAGGAGGAAGGGAGGTCAGAGAGAAGGCTGACACAGTAGTCTAACCGGGATATAACGAGAGCCCGTAGCAGTAAGGTAGCCGTTTGGGTGTAGAGGAAAGGGCGGATCTTGGTGATATTGTAAAGGTGAAACCGGCAGGTCTCGGTAACGGTTAGGATGCGTGGGGTGAACGAGAGAGACGAGTCAAGGATGACACCGAGATCGCGGGCCCGAGAGACGGGAAGGATGGTCGTGCCATCCACGGTGATAGGGAAGTCTGGGAGAGGACCGGGTTTGGGAGGGAAGATGAGGAGCTCAGTCTCGCTCATGTTGAGTTTTAGGTGGCGGGCCGACATCCAGGTGGAGACGTCCCGGAGGCGGGAGGAGATGCGAGCCCGAAGGGAGGGGGAGAGGACAGGGGCGGAGATGTAGATCTGCGTGTCATCTGCGTAGAGATGGAACACTCTCCCGCTCACACTGAGATTTCCTAGAAAACCGAAAGATGTTCAGAGAAGCCAGGGAAGAAGAGCCTTTATCCAATTATTCCGAGTCTGTGGTGTGAAGCCACTATCTCTCACTCCCAGTTGTACTAAAATAATGAGTCCTTCTCATTAGAATGTAAAACTTTCTCTTTTTGCCACCAAAGTTCTCCTCAGCTAGGTCAGTCTTTCCCAAGTTGTAGGCCAGGAGCTCCTGGAGGTCTTGTGATATATGTGGCTTTGAAAGCAAGAAGATCATAGCATAGTGGATAGAGAACAGACCTGGGAGTCAGAAAGCCATAGGTTCTAATCCCGGCTCCACCACGTGTTTGCTGCGTGACCTTGGACAAGTCAATTTACTTCTCTGTGCCTCAGTTCCCTCATCTGTAAAATGGGGATCGAGACCATGAGCCCTACATGGGACAGGGACTGTGTCAAGTCTGACTTGCTTGCGTATACCCCAGCGCTTAGCATAGTGTTTGGCACGTAGTAAGCGCTTTAACAAATACCATAATAATAATAATGAAGGCAGGAGTGATGAGCAACAGGAGTGGAGGAGAGTACTAGGACTGTGAGAGTGTCATTTTTATTTGACTGTAAGAGTCCTTCAGTGTTCAGTTCTGGATCCTCATTTAATTTCCATCTGCACCCAACCCCTTGGAGAACTCATTGACTCCCATGGCTTCAGCTACCATCTCTCCACAGATGATTCCCAAATTTACTTCCCTAGCCCTGATCTCTCCTTCACTGCAGCCTTCCATTTCCTCCCTCCTTCAGAACATCAATACTTGGATGTCCCTCTGACACCTCAAATTTAACATGTCCAGAACAGAACTCATCAGCCCACCCAAACCCTATCCTCCTCTTGGCTTTCCCATCACTTTAGACATCCCCATTATCCTCCACCCATCTTTCTCATTCAACCTACACATTCAGTCTGTCACTAAATCCCATTGGTTCTACTTTCACAACATCTCTACCTTCACAGCATCTCTAAAATCCACCCTTTTCTCTTCATCCAACGTGCTGCCATGTTGCTCCAAGGATTTACAGTATCTGTACTTGACTACTACATCAGCCCTCTCAGTGACCCCTTGGCCTCCGTCTCTCCCCACTCCAGTCCATATTTCACTCTGCTGCCCAGATCATTTTTCTTTAAAAAAGAAACCAATAAAAAAACCTCGCCTGGTCCATGTCTCTCCAGTCCTTAAGAACCGCAGTGGTTGCCCATCCACCTCCGCAAAAAAGAGAAACTCCTGACCATCAGCTTTAAAGCTGTCAATCAGCTGTCCCCCTCCTTCCTTACATAGCTGATTTCCTGCTCCGACTCAGCCCCACATACTTCGCTCTTCTGATGTCCATCTCCTCACTGTACCACCATCTCCTCGCCCATGTCCTCCCTGTGGCCTGGAGCTCCATCCCCCTTTATATGCAACAGACCGCCAGTCTCCTAAATTTCAAAGCCTTACTAAAATCACATCTCCAAGAGGACTTCCCCGACTAAATCCTCATTCCCCTTATTCTGTCTTCCATCTGCATCACATATGCACTTAGGTCCATACCCTTTAACCATGTGATATCCCCTCAGCTTCACGGCACTTAGTGTCTGTCTCTTCCTCTCGACTGTTACGCTCTCTGTGGGCAGGGAACGTGTCTACCAACTTTGTTGTGTTGTACTCTCTCGAGCTGTTAGTACAGCGCTCAGCACGCAGGAGCTACTCAATAAATAATAGTAAGCGCTTAACAAATACCAATACTATGTGCAGAGCACTGTTCTAAGCACTGGGGTGGATACAAGGTAATCAGGTTGTCCCATGTGAGGCTCACAGTCTTAATCCCCATTTTACAGATGAGGTAACTGAGCCACAGAGAAGTTAAGTGACTTGCCCACAGTCACACAGCTGCCAAGTGGCAGAGCAGGGATTCGAACCCTCAACCTCTGACTCCCAAGCCCATGCATGCTCTTTCCACCGAGCCACGCTGCTTCTTTAAGCAGTAATCAATAAATAACATTGATTGACTAGATTTTGTGGGGTAAAGAGCAGAGGATGGCAGTTATTCATAGGAATAGGAAAATTCAAGAGTTCTGAGGGGCTGCTCTTGCTTTTATTACATTTGGTTACTCTAAAAATGTTTGCTAAACACCTTCCGAGTTATCGAGCTATTAGTAGGTGATATTGACTCAGTGTTTAGGGAAGTAGAAAGGACATCAACTTTCAAGGAGCCACTATAAATGAAATCAAAAAGCTTTGGCGGGGCTCACCCAAATTCGATGTGTTGTCTAAGAGAAGCTTTGCTGAAAAAAAATCTGAGAACAACCGGGCTAAATTGAACAGCAGGTCACAATGTTGTTCTCGTCTTATGCCGTCGAGTCGTGTCCGATCCATAGCGACGCCATGGACCCATCTCTCCCCGAACGCCTCCCCTCCATCTGCAGTCCTTCTGAAAGTGTATCCATAGAGTTTTCTTGGTCAAAATCCAGAAGCGGTTGACCGTTGCCTCCTTCCGCACAGTAAACCTGAGTCTCTGCCCTCGACTCTCTCCCTTGCCGCTGCTGCCAGCAGATTGCCTTCCACTCACTAGCCACCGGCCAAGCTCGGAATGGAATGGGAAGGCCTCTGCTTGACCCTCCCACAGTCGAGGCTGATAGAGGACTGGAAACTCTCCAGGTGCGACCCTGAGAGGTGGCAGGTCACATTAGTTTCTGTTATTTTTGTTTTCGTCAAGTTTGTGTTTCCGTCCTGTCAAATCTAGCGGGAAGGCTTCTGGCGAAGCGGTTACATCCTTTAGTGGTTTTGTCATGTAGACCATTAGCAGAGCTGATCTTATTAGCTTTTGGCATTGGCTTCACCGACTGGCCCTTTTTGCCGGGCAAAGGAATGCTGTTCCATTAGGCCTCCCCTCCCCCGAATTATGAACTGCCCTGGCTTCAGTGGCTGATCGCATTTTTAATCCGATTAGACTCCCTGCACCTGGCCTTGTCAGCGGTAATGGAGTTGCCTGTTGCACTCTTCAACTCAATCTGCTAAGCAGCTTCAACTGTGCGTCTTGAATTAACCCCTCTTCACTCAGATCGCAGGGTTGGTCTTTACACTCAGCCATCTGTTTACGCACCTGTACGTAACATCGCTTTGCGGCCGACTCTCAGTTGTTCACTATCATAAGTGTTAAGGGCAGATAGGTCAGTGAAATCCCCAAATGATCCCGAGACCTCTTTCAGCCAATCGTCAACCCCCAAAACTATAATATTTTTAAAATCAGTTTTCCATTTCCTTTCATTTCTAAGATATTTTGACCTCTCTTAATAAGAATAATAGTTGTGCCATGTGTCAGGCACTGTACTAAACCCTGGGGTAGATACATGCTAATCAGGTTGAATCCAGTCTCTGTCCCCCATGGGGTTAGCGGTCTTAATCCCCATTTTGAAGATGAGGTAACTGAGGCACAGAAAAGTTAAATGACTTGCCCAAGATTCATTTTCATTCAGTCGTATTTATTGAGTGCCCACTGGGTGCAGAGCACTGTACTAGGCACTTGGAAAATGCAATTTGACAACAGATAGAGACAATCCCTGCCCAACAATAGGCTCACATTCTAGAAGCGGGGAGACAAACAAGACAGCAAAACAAAACATGTAGATAAGCATCAATAGCATTAAAAATAGATAAATAGTTATATATATATATATACACATGGTTAATAAAATAGAATAATAAATATATACATATATGCACAAGTGCTGTAGAGTGGCAAGGGGGGTAGAGCAGAGGGAGGGAGTAAGGGTGATGGGGAGGGGAGGAGGAGCAGGGGAAAAGGGGGGCTCAGTCTGGGAAGGCCTCCTGGAGGAGGTGAGCTCTCATGAGAGCTCACTAGGGCTCTGAAAGGGGGAAAATGAGCTAGTTCGGCAGAGATGAGGAGGGAGGGCATTCCAGGCCAGAGGTAGGACATAGGCCAGGGGTCGACAGTGGGACAGGCAAGAACGAGGCCCAGTGAGGAGGTGAGTGGCGGCAGAGGAGCGGAGTGTGTAAGCTGGGCTGGAGAAGGAGAAAAGGGAGGTGAGGTAGGAGGGGGTAAGAGGGTGGAGAGCTTTGAAGCCAAGAGTGAGGAGTTTTTGGGGCGACATGCCCCAAGCCTTTCTATAGAAGGATAATCAGGGCAGCAGAGTGAAGTATAGACTGAAGTGGGGAGAGACAGGAGGTTGGGAGACGAGAAAGGAGGCTTGATGCAGTAATCCAGTCGGGATATGATGAGTGCACAGTAAGCAGTCAATAAATACGATTGAAGGAATGAGCAAATACCATATAAACAAACATTTCTCAGCCTATCAGCTACCCAGAATGGGCTGCCTAGCTTCCCCCTGCCCTGGGACTCCTGTGTCCTGCCCCATCCCGGCAGGGGGAGAGGGCCCACCCTGTTACACATTTAAAATGCTCTCACCCTTTAGACTGGACTGACTTTAGACTGAACTCCCCATTTAGAGAGGGCTGCCTCTGTGGAGTGAAGGGGGCGGAAACCAGATTGGAGGGGATCTAGGAGAGAACTGGAGGAGAGGAAGTGGAGACAGCAGGTGTAGACAACTCAAGAAGTGTGGAAAGAAATGGTAGTAGGGAGATGGGGCGATAACTGGAAGGAGCCGGGGAGTAGCAAGAGGGGTTTTTCTAAGATAGGAGAGACATATGCAGCGTGGCTCAGTGGAAGGAGCCCAGGCTTGGGAGTCAGAGGTTATGGGTTCTAATTCCGGCTCTGCCATCTGTCAGCTGTGTGACTTTGGGCAAGTTGCTGAACTTCTCTCTGCCTCAGTTATCTCATCTGGAAAACAGGGATTAAGACTGTGAACCTCATGTGGGGCAACCTGACTACCTTGTACCCGCCTAGCGCTTAGAACAGTGCTTGGCACATAGCGCTTAACAACTGCCATCTTTATTATATGCATGTTCGCATGCAATGGGGAACAAGCCGTTAGAAAGTGAACAGTTGAAGATGGTAGTCAAGGAGGGAAGAAGGGATAGAGGCTAGCCTTGGGCCAGGGGAGGAGCTGGGAATTGATATAGTCTGTACATCCGATTCTTGCAAAACCCCACCAAAAAAACTTCTTTCAGTAGTACTTGCGTATATATGCAGGCTTACAAGTCGTATCTTCTGACCCTGTGGGAACCAGTGTCTAACCAACATCCAGACTGGTCCCTGTTATCAGATGAATATACCTGTAACAATATTCAAGCCAAAGCGCTTAGTGAAAACCTGTTCTGGTAGTACTGGATATACTGCTGAATATTATTTAGGTCTCCTTTTGACCCCCTGCCTAATGCCATGACAGTCTCCTGGGTTATTATGCCCTTCTCTCTCTCCTGCATTACCATCATTCCCCTTTTGTTGGTCTTGATGTTTTGATGTTTCTCTTCTCTCCACAGGTGGGCACAACGTCACTATCTCTTTGCAGTCCAGGACAGGACATACGCACATGCCTTCCGTTGTGGGTGTCCTGGTCTTCACCCAGTTCTGGTTCTGGTTCCCGCTGTCACACTTCCTCTCCCTGGCTTACACTCCTACCTGCGTCATTGGCCTTAACAAGGACCTAAAGGTAGGTGATTCAACTCTTGGCGTGTCAGAGAGCAAGAGAGGGCTGAATAAGTGAGTTGTTGAAGCCTGGTTGATTCAATTTAGTTGTACTTATTGAGCTCTTACTGTGTGCAGAGCACTGTATTGTCAGAGCTGGGATTAGAACCCAAGTCCTTCTGACTCCCAGGCCCACATTTTCCCCCTATTAGGCCAAGCTGCTTCTCTTCTAGATGTCCATTGCAGCAGGATGTGAAAGTATCCTCTTGCCCATGTGCCAGTTTATGGTGGGCAAGTGGGAAGGAAATTTCAATTTCAGTGTTTCTTATTCACGTATCTCCTGGATGGTAGGCTAGGCAAACTTTCGGTAAGTTGTACAAAGCAGACTCTTTTCAGCTGATTGTTCCTGTGAGTTAATTTTTTAATTTTCTTCCTTGTTTTTCCTCTGCTAGTTTGCCTTTTGGTCTTATCCTTATACAAAATTAAAAGCTGGAAATTCCAGTGAGAAGAATCCTCATTCTTCTTCATTTAGTTGATTTTTTTGGCCTCTTGTTTTGAGATTTAATTGTGTCAAGTATTTTTGAGTTAAACCTTTAGGCAGACCCTGAAAGTATCAGGAGTTCTGAGCAGATTTAGCTTGCTGGAAAAGCCGAACGTCCTTATTTTCCCAGTAACTATGGTCAGTAATATCAGACCACCTGCCTGCTGAGAAGCAGCGTGGCCTATTGGAAAGAGAAACGGTGTGGCCTAATGAATAGAGCAGAGGCCTGAGAGTCAGAAGGACCTAGGTTCTAAGCCCACCTCCGTCATTCATCTGCTATGAGACCTTGGGCAAGTCAGTTAACTCCTCTGGGCCTCAGTTACATCATCTGTAAAATGGGGATTAAGACAACCCCACGTGGGACAGGGACCGTGTCCAACGCGATTATCTTGTGTCTACCCCAGCGCTTAGTAAGCACTTAAATACCATTTAAATAAAATAATAAAAGCCTGCATTGAGCGGGGCTCTTAAATCCCTATGCATCCTGTTTATGGACGTTCATTTCAGTAGTAAGACTTCTGTTTGTTTAGGAAAATAACTCTGAAGCTTTGAAAGAGTGAAAAGGGGAAGGATCGAAGAGACCAGGCCATCTCTGCCTCCATGATGAACGAACAAAGGGTGGCCATTGCCAGCAGAGTGTACCGGAAGCATGTTTCAGTGAGACATTTAATTTGTACCAGAGGACTCAAAAGCATTTGGTCCAGCTTGCCAAGCAAGACTAGTTAGTGCCAAAGCGGAAGCAGGTCTTAATGCAGGACTGATCTCTGCCAGAATTAGTGCTCGACTGGAACGCCAGCAGGAAATCATATAAATAGCATAAAACCCATTCTAGCAGGAGTTATGTCATAATGAAAGGCATTACAACTGCAGTGGAACATTTGACTTGGGGAGAAGCTTCTGAACTTCCTTTGTGATCATGTAAATGCGGGGAGGGTGGAAAGGAAGGAAATAGATGGGACCGCTAAATTTTGCATTTTTTAATCTCTTTGAAAGAAGGAGATGGTGGTTTTACTCCCTTTAGTTTGTAGCTTACAGTTTAAACATTTCCCGGATTATCTTTTTTCAGATGCCAAAAGTCCAGTACAAGTCCAACTGTAAGCCATCTACATTTGCGTATCCTGCACCTCTGGAGGTACCAAAAGAGAAAGAAAAGGAAAAAGTGAGTAAAGCTTTTTTAAAAGTCCACTACGCTCTCATGCGGATCTGTGCTTGGGAACCAAACCGGGACCAGGACTAGCCAACTGCCTGAGCCCCGGTAGGTTTATTAATGAAACAGGTACAAGAACACCTTATAGAGAAGAGAAAAGGTTCTCAGTGAAGGCAAATAAGAGGTAGTTGTCAGGTGTTGCAGATAAATCCCATCTAACACGAGAAGGACCACAGCTTTCTTCTTCGATCTCTTCTCTTAAGGGAGCAACACTGCTAGACGAGTCTAGAAATCCCGAAGTTGTTCTGTGAGTGACTGCTGTCGGAAAACAGCTAGTTGTTCCTTCCATGCAATCCCGATCTGAATAGAGTTGGGTCCCCGTGACCCCAAGCCCGTGAGCGATTGGCAGTCAAATAGCTTGTTTAGAAAACTTGTTTTTTAGAAGTTGGCAAGACTTAACACTCAACTGCTCATCCCCCGACTATGTAGACACGAGCTAAAATGAGAACAAGGGAGAGAATAAACAAGCAGAGTTCTCTGGCGTAGTTCCTCGGGTTTTAGATGAAAGTTAGCACTGCAGAGCACACTTCTCATGTATTCTCTCAGAGCTAGTTGTTTAGACTCAGCAGGCTGCTGATATATCATACTCGTTCTTTTAGTTCGGTTCCAGCCGGACCGCGCTCTCAGAGATGGATGCGTCTCCCAGGGGTTTTGCCGATATTAAACAAATGTCATCCTTAGTAGACTCCACCCCAAAATGCAGAAGGTAGCAGACAGTGTTACATCTAGTATTAAGCCCTCTGGACCCCTGGGAGTTAGGGACTGCCATTCTGGTCACATTAGCTAATTCGTAGAAGTGTCCTGTAAAGATGAACGAGGCCCAAGGGTCTGCCAACAGTGCGATGAACTCTTTCTGAATGCTTTTCTGGTCGTCATACCCAGGTTTCCACTGCTGTGCTCTCCATCACTGCCAAGGCCAAGAAAAAAGAAAAAGAGAAGGAGAAGGAGAAGGAGAAGAAGGAAGAAGAAAAGATGGAAGTGGTAAGTACGACCCGATGGCCTTGAGTGTGCCAGATCTGACCCCATTATACGGAAGCTGACTCCTTCCTGGGAAATGGTCACTGTAATTATTTTTAATGGTATTTGTTAGGCACCTACTCTGTGCCAGCCACCATATCTCGGATAAGATGCAACCTGATCCTGTTGAGCACCGTCCATGTCCCATATAATAATGATGATATTTGTTAAGCGCTTACTAAAAGCCAAGCTCTGTTCTAAGTGCTGGGGTAGATACAAGCTATTCAGCTTGTCCCACGTGGAGCTCACAGTCTTAATCCCCATTTGACAGATGAGGTAACTGAGGCACAGGGAAGTGAAGTGATTTGCCCAAAGGTGGAGCCGGGATTTGAACTCAAGACCTCTTACTCCCAAGCCTGGGCTCTTTCCACTAAGCCACCCTACTTCTATATGCTGCTTCCATACGGGCTTTACAGCCTTAATCCCCATTTTACAGATGAGCTAGCTGAGGCTCAGAGAAGTTAAGTGACTTGTCCAAGGTCACGCGGCAGACAATTGTGCCTCACTTTCCCCATACATTCATCCTAGTATAAAGCTTGTCTTACAGTTACTTTCTTAGGAGAGTGTAAGGACAATCCTGATTATTGTCCACATAGCTATGGCACCCTATTATATTCTTTGACATCTCTGGTGACATCTGAGCCTCATCACTCTTCACAGTTATATATATGACCAGAACTTATGCATACAGTATATTAATTAACATACTGTACTTATTCATCAGTTTATTTTTCCATACCATTTTAGTTCCTGTTGTATATACCTTTCCTCCTGAACCGATTATTGATTAAAAAAAATTGCGCCTACCAGTCCTTTTATTATACTGTAAAATCTTCATGGGCAAGATCTTCTGTTGCCTTTTCAATCAGTGTTATTTAATGTGTGCTTACTGTTCATTCAGTCGTATTTATTGAACACTTACTGTGTGCAGAGCACTGGACTAAATGCTTGGAAGGTACAGTTTGGCAAAAGATAGAAACAATAATGTTGGTATTTGTTAAGCGCTTACTATGTGCAGAGCGCTGTTCTAAGCGCTGGGGTAAATACAGGGTAATTAGGTTGTCCCCCTTGGGGCTCACAGTCTTAATCCCCATTTTACAGATGAGGGAACTGAGGCACAGAGAAGTTAAGTGACTTGCCCACAGTCACACAGCTAACAAGTGGTAGAGCCGGGATTTGAACCCATGACCTCTGACTCCCAAGCCCAGGCTCTTTCCACAGAGCCACGCTGCTTCTCTACCCAGCAACAGGCTTATAGTCTAGAAGGGGGAGACAGACAAAACAAAACAAGTAGACAGGCATCTGGCACTGTGTAAAATGCAATACAGTAGAGTTGGTAGATATGAACCCCACCCACAAGGAGCTTATAGTCTAGAGGGGGAGATAGATGTTAAAATAAATTGCAGGTAGGGAGAAGCATTGTTGCCTAGTGGAAAGAGCACACGCCTGGGCCTCCCGGGGACCTGGGTTCTAATTCGGGCTCCACCACTTGTCTGCTATGTGACCTTGGGCAAGTCACTTAACTTCTCTGGGCTTCAAGTGCCTCATCTGTAAAATGGGGATTAAGAGTGTGAGCTCTATTTGGTACAGGGATTGTGTTCAACAGTCCACACCAGAGCTCAGTACAGTGCCTGGTACATAGAAAGTGCTTAACAAGTACCACGGAAAAAAAAATTCATTCAATAGTATTTATTGAGCGCTTACTATGTGCAGAGCACTGTACTAAGCGCTTGGAGTGAACAAGTCGGCAACAGATAGAGACAGTCCCTGCCCTTTGATGGGTTTACAGTCTAGGGGAAATGGCAGCATATAAGGGTGCATACATAAGTGAGGGTACATACATAAGTGTTTTGGGGCCAAGGGTGGGGTGAATGTCAGTGATTAAGGGGTACAGATTTGAGTGCATAGATGATGAGTGGATGGCGATTAGGGTGGGGGAATGAGGGGTTATTCAGGAAGTCCTGTTGGAGATCCAATTTTAGTCGGGCTTTGGAGATGGGGAGGGGGTGGTCTCTCAGATATGAAGTGGGAAGGAGATCCAGGTGTGAGGGAGAATGCGGGCAAGAGGTTGGAGGCAAGACAGGTCGCATCACGTTACAGTGAGAAGTTCGGTGTTGAAAGAATTAAGTGTGCGGATTAGGTTGTAGTAGGAGATTAGCGAATTATGTCAGGGGCGGGAAAGCTAATCGAGTGCTTTAAAGCCAATGGTGAGGAGTTTCTGTGTAATGTGGAAATGGGAGAGTCAACCGTTGGAAGTTTCGGAGGAGAAGGGAGACATGGAATGAACGGATTTTTGTGAAAATGATCCGAGCAGTATAACCAAGTATGGACTGGAGTGGGGAGAGGCAAGAGGCAGGGAAATCAGCGAGATTAGTAATATGGTTGGCAAAATGGCATTCAGTAAGTAGCTCCTTCAGTTCCTGAAGTCTTAGGACTGAGCTTCTCAGGTCGATCTTGGCCAGAGATGCCATCATCATTATCACCATCACGTCAAATAATCTTAACCCCTTTAACCTCCCAAATGGCTTTGTTTCCAATACCCCGATCGATCAGTAGTATTTCCTGAGCTCTTCTTAGGTGCAGTGCACTGTTCTAAGCTCTTGGGAAGAGCACAGTAGAGTGAGAAGACATAATCCCATTCCTCAAAGAGCTCACATACTTGCAGGGAGGCAGACTTCAAATTACAGATAGGAAGAAGAGGCTGGAAAGATAGTTTTGTGGGATTTCCAAGTGCCATTTCTGTCCCAACCCCACAGAATTCATGTATATATCGATAAATAGTATATTATAAGTTATTTATATTAATTTCTCTCTCCCCCTCTAGACTGTAAGATCATTGTGGGCTGGTAATGTGTTTGCCAACTCTGTATTGTACACTCCCAAGTGCTTAGTTCAGGGGTCTGAACGTAGTAAGTGCTCAGTAAATAGCATTGATTGATCTGTTTTAATTAGATATTATATGTGCAGCTAAATTATCACCCCCTTCATACTGTACACATCCGTAGAGCAGAGGCTAAATCCAATCTTTGCCCTAGACTGTAAACTCTCTAGCACGTAAACTCACTGGGGGAAGAGAACGTGTCTACCAACTCTGTTGCATTGTACTCTCTCAAGCACTTAGCAAGTGAAATGCTTGAGAAAGTTATAGAGAAGCAGCGTGGCTCAGTGGAAAGAGCCCAGGCTCGGGAGTCAGAGGTCCTGGGTTCTAATCCCAGCTCCGCCACTTGTCAGCTGTGTGACTTTGGGCAAGTCACTTCACTTCCCTGAGCCTCAGTGAACTCATCTGGAAAATGGGGATGAAGACTGTAAGCGCTTAACAAATACCCCCCCAAAAAAGTGCTTTCTACACAGTAAGTGCTTAATAAATACAATTGAATAAATAAATATGGTAGGATAGGATAAATGCTTGCCTGGTAGCAGGATGGAGAGGGAAGGGCAGACATTGGCATTCTCTAATTAGCAGTCCATGGGGAGACATGGACTGAGTTTGCCATCTTTACATCCAAAGAGTTCTTTCAGTTGAGGATCAATTATTGATTTCGTGTTTCCCTTCCTATGGCGATTTTAAGCGGCCCAGAACGAATTCTGCCAACTAACTCACACTGTCTTGAATAGTTAGTTATGGTGTATATTAAGTGCTAATTACGTGACAAGCGTTGGGAGCCGACGGTGTTATCTGTGTGTCTTTTTGGTGCTTTTTAGGATGAAGCGGATAAAAAGGATGAAAAAGAGAAGAAGAAGGAACCTGAGCCTAACTTCCAACTGCTGGACAATCCAGCCCGTGTTATGCCTGCCCAGCTCAAGGTCCTTTCCATGCCAGAGACCTGCAGATACCAGCCTTTCAAGCCAGTAAGTTGCTTGTAGCCCTTACACTTCCCTTCTGTGTACCTAAGGTATCTCATCTTAAAATGAGGACTCAATACCTGTCCCCCGTACCTGAATTGTGAGCCCAGTGTGGGAGAAGGGACTGTGTCCAATCTTGATTTATTCTGTAGCTTCCTCAGTGCTTAGAACAGTGCTTGACACCTAGTAATCACTTGATAGATATCACTAGTATCATCATTATTATTATTATTGTACGCATGGAAGTGGCGGACCAGCAGCTAGATGGATAGAGACCGTAACAATGATAACAGAAGAACCATTAGGTTACGGATTATGGCAGAAGACGGGACGTTCTGGAGAAAATGTATCCATAGAGTCAGTATGAATCAGAAATGACTCTACAGCACTTGATGATAATCATAATAATACATTGTATTCATGTCTACCAACTCTGTTGTATTGGACTCTTCCGAGTGCTTACTTAATACAGGGTTTAGCGCACAGTAAGCGCTCAATCAGTACTATTGATTTATTGAGAGAGGGGCATCTCTGGCAAACAAGGGCCTTTTTTATAAGCAGATCAAGGGAGGATGGTTTCGCTTTGGCCACATTTCTGCTGGGATTCTTCTGCCCCCTGTCTTATGCTGCCAACTATCCACCTCTAATGAAACAGTTTAATGGCTTGGCTCTGGTAATGGATTCTGCTGCTGAACATCAGTGAGAAATGCTGAATGCTAATGGTTGAACACTGTATTTTGTTCTTACGGAATATTTAAGGGGTTTCTCGTGGCGAGGGTCTCTTTTAAAGCCGGCTGCAGAGTTTTGTCTCAATGGAAATAGGCGTTTTGACTGTTGTTCCATGTGTATGCGTGTGAACACAGGGCAGGATTAAAATAGGACCCTATTCTGTGGCGTATTTTAGTTTGGTTGCCTTTGGTGGCAGCTGCTTTCTCCATAAACCGTTAAATTCTTACAAAATGTTTTGTAGTCTGTAAAACGTTCTATGTTCAGTTGCCGAATAAATTTATGGTTAGGACTGATTGGATTACCTTATATGTACTCCAGCTTATAATAGTCTGTGTCACTCAATAAGCACTTAACAAATAACAAATGCTATTATTATCATCATTAGTATTATTAGTCTGAATTAAAAGGAAAGGGGTTGGTGGAATAATTGTCACACTAAAAATGAGAGCTGGGAACCTGAACCTAGGTTCTGCCGTCAATTCATTTAATAACCTTGGAAATTCTCTTTTCCTCAAAGGTCAGTGGATGACTATTAAATGATTGCATTATGAAGTAGTAAATAATATGTATGTCCTCCCACCAAGGCAGAGTTGGAGTATATAATTAACATCACGAGGTGGTTGTTATTGTTGTTGTTAGTAACAGTAATAATTAATAGGTTGTTTTACAATCTAGACTCTAAGCTTTTGGGCAGGGAATGTGGCTGTTTACTGTTATATTGTACTTTCCCATGAGTACGGTGCTTTGCACACATTAGCCCCTCAAAAAATGATTGAAAGAATTAATAAATGAGTGTATCAGTGAATCACTTCATTCATTCATTACTATGTGCAGAGCAATGTACTAAGTGCTTGTAATGTACAATTTGGCAGCAGATAGAGATGATCCCTGCCCAATAATGGGCTCACAGTCTATAATTCAAGTACAGTGCTCCACACACAGTAGTACTGTTCAAGGATGATGGATCAGTATTGTTTTTTATATGGTATTTGTTAAGCGCTTACTGTGTGTCAGGCACTGTACTAAGCTCTGGGGTAGATGCAAGCTAATCCGGTTGGACTCAGTCCATATCCCACATGGGGCTCACGGTCTTAATCCCCATTTTACAGATGAGGGAACTGAGGCCCAGAGAAGTGAAGTGACTTGCCCAAGATCACATAGCAAACAAGTGGCAGAGCCAGGTTTAGAACCCAGCCCTGTGCTCTTTCCTCGTGGCCATGCTCTTTGATTATGGCTACAGTGGAAGAGGGTTCTGGGGCTTCTTTCCCACACTTTGAATTCTCAGTTCATTATATCCATTTGGATAGCAGTCTACCTTGGGTGGAGCCTAACTTTTTGTAAGGAAAATGAAGGAAGAATAATATTAATAGCAGTCATTGGTATTTATTGAGCGATTACTCTGTGGAGAACACTGTACTGAGTGCTTGAGAAAATACATTTGGTTAGTACAGTCCCTGTCACAAGGAGTTTACAATCTCATGGGACAAGGACTTTGATCTGATTGTATTATATCTGTCCCAGCACTTAGCACAATGTAAATGCTTACCACACCATACTCAGTAGTATTTATGGAGCACTTTACTGTGTTCAGAGCACTGTACTAAGTGCATGGGGGAGTACAGTATAACAGAGTTGGTAGACATGTTCCCCGCCCCCATTGAGCTTACAATCTCACGATCATCATAATCATCATTTTGGTAGCCTAAATGATAGCAAAAGAAAACTGAGTGAGTGTTTGGGAGGAAACCTTCAACTCCCGCCTAATGGAAAGGAAAAGAACTAAGGAAGGGACCAAAGGAGAATGTGGAGTCACATATATGAAGTATTTAGAGTTGATTTTCCAACACCCTTCTCCTCAGAATAATGACTAACAGACCTAGGAAGAAGAGGAGTGGGCTGAGTAGAATCGATAAGAGCCGTATGCCTTGGAAATGCCAGCCGTTAATGACGAGCGTGTTCTTAAAAGCCTCTTTGCAGTTATCTAGATCTTGGAGTTTGGGCTGTTTCTCTTCCCCTTCCATCTCTTCATCTCTGTCTTTGAAACCTAAACATTCTTATATGCACTCACTGCCATTTGGGATAAGGAAGAATAGGGAATTTTAAAAAGAATACTGAGGAACAGAGGGGAAGGATTATTACGATATTTAAGGGCCTATTGTGTGCCAAGCATTATGCCGAGTGCTAGCTTAGATACAAGATAATCCGGCTGGACACAGTCCATGTCCCCATTTGGTTCTCTCAGTTCAGAAGCAGCATGGCATAGTGGATAGAGCACGGGCCTGGGAGTCAGAAGGTCATGGGTTCTAATCCCAGCTCCGCCACGTGACTGCTTTGTGACCTTGGGCAAGACATTTCACTTCTCTGGGCCTCAGTTCCCTCATCTGTAAAATGGGGATTGAGAACATGAGCCCCATGTGGGACAGGGACTCTGTCCAACCCGATTTGATTGTCTCTACCCCAGAGCTTAGTTCAATGCCTGGCACACAGTAAGCCCTGAACGAACACCGCAATTATTATTAAATACCATAATTATTATCATTAAACTTTAGCTTCCACTGTTTAGCAGCTAACATAGGGGCTGTCTGCTAAGAAGATGAGAATGGTGCATTTCAACTAACAGGGATCAATTTATGCCATTAATAGCATTAGTTCATTTAGTTCACCAGTGTTAGGCTTCCAATAGTCATGAAGGCTGTTTTGTGCCTTCTCTGCGGAGATTATTTTAAGCCAATACGTTAACTCAGGTTTATTCCCCTCCATTCTTTTTCCCGAACTCAAACACTTATAGGGCCCTCGAGAGCCCGAAAATTGTTATCTTCCTGTTACCACTCTTTTGAAGAATGAAGCTGGCTTTCCGTCACAGATATGGTCGGGGGGGGGATCCTGAACGTAAATAGGAAAACAGGATTTCAGAGGCACCACCATTCAATGTCGTCCTCAAGAAAACGACGGCCATTGCAACCGACCTGATATTTATTGCTCTCTAACGCTGGCAGGATTCTAGCCAGCATTGTGGAGAAGCAGCCTGGCCTAGTAGGGAAAGGATGCAGGCCTGGGATTCAGGAGATAAGAATTTTAATCCTGGCTACGCCACTTGCCAACTGTGGGACCTTGCACAGCTTTCCTTTGGCTCGTTTCCTCATCTGTAAAATGAGGGTAAGATTCCCATTCTCCCTCCGACTTAGACTCTCTACCTATGTGTCTGATCTCATTATATCTTCTCTACTCAGCACGGTTCTTGGCTCATATTTAGCAATAGAAACGCCCCCATTGTTGTTATCCTTGTCGACCTACTGCAAAACCAAACCCAAATCTGAATGTGATATCAGGCCTGAAGGGACGGAATCTTCGGAAGACAACCTGGGCAGTTCCTCAACATGGAGAACACCGAAGAATTCCACAAGACTTCAAAGCCGCCACCGTAATTACCATTTTCATGAAGGAAGATGAAAGAACTGATTAGAAATAGCAGATCTCTCACCTTCTCAGCTGGCGATATCCAAGCTAAAGTATTTTTGATGCTGGTGCAGTGACCAACTCCAGACCAGTTCAGAGATGGTCATGATGGAGTCTTCCATCAGGAATCAATCAGTCAGTGGCTGGTATTTATCGAGCGCACCGTACTAAGCGTTCAGGAGAGTATGATGCAACAGAATTCATAATGTTGGTATTTGTTAAGCGCTTACTATGTGCAGAGCACTGTTCTAAGCGCTGGGGTAGGCACAGGGGAATCAGGTTGTCCCACTTGGGGCTCACAGTTTTAATCCCCATTTTACAGATGAGGTAACTGAGGCACAGAGAAGTTAAGTGACTCGCCCATAGTCACACAGCTGACAAGTGGCAGAGCCGAGATTCGAACCCATGACCTCTGACTCCAAAGCCCGGGCTCTTTCCACTGAGCCACGCTGCTTCTCCAGTTGATTCAGTCGTATTTATCGAGGCTTATTGTGCGCAGAGCACTGTACTAAGCGCTTGGAAAGTACAATAATGCAATAAGGAGAGACAGTCCCTGCCTATAACGAGCTTACAGTCTAGAGGGGTAAGGGATGAGATTCAGATCCGAGACCTCAGCCCCAAGAACCCGCACTGAGAAATTGATATTAGGACGGCTAGCTTTCATGGACTACCACAAGGTCTATCATCCCTGCCAGTCTGGTTCCGTGGCCTAGCGGATAGAGCACGGGCCTGTGAGTCAGAAGGACCTGGGTTCTAATCCCGGCTCTGCAACCTGTCTGTTGTGTGACCTTGGGTAAGTCACTTAATTTCTCTGTGCCTCAGTTACCCTATATGGTAAGTGGGGATAAAGACTGTGAGCCCCATGTGGGATATGGACTGTGTCCAGCCCAATTTGCTTATATCTACCCCAGTGCTTAGTACAGCGCCTTGCACATGGTAAGTGCTTACCAAATGCCACAGTTGCTATTATTATTCTGGTACACAGAGCACAGTGAACAAGCAAGGCTCACAGTAGTGTAGCACTTTCTGAGACTCGTGTGCACATCTGTGCCCAGGTTAACCAGACACAGGGAGAACTGGAGGTGAAGCCCTGGTCTCCTGGTCCTCAGAGCACCTTTCTTCTTGAAAATGGTAGAGTGGGATCTTTGACATCCTAGGACATTTCTTTAGAGACCATTTCTTTAGACACCATGCTGGTCTCGTGGTGCAGCACTGAGTTTTAGAAAGATCCTACCCCACACCACCTCTTTTGCCAATTTGAAATAAGACACAGAAATAACGTGGACGTTGGCAGCCACAGGGGTGTCGTTCCTATGCCTGGAATTGTAGGCCTTTCCCAAGAACAGAACAGAGCGTGTCGTACTCGCCTGTGTCACTGAAGTTTTTGTTGGAGGTGTGAGGTATTAGTAAAACTTCCCTTTTGAGAATATAGCTGTCAAAGCCCCTTCCATGTGTTGATTATATGCTGGTTTCAAGTTAGATCATATAATTCCATCCAGGCATGAAATGACTTGGTGACCTCATCCTGGAGCCACACACCTCCCAGGTCCAGAGAATTAGCAAATTGTCTTGTGAATGTGGGTGTCTGCTTCTGATTTTGGCATGATACATTCCTCTCTAGTCTTTAGGAGGTTTCTTAGGTTGTTTTTTAGTTTAGCACTCACGACGATGCTGCTTTTATGATCCCTGCCTGATTCGAGGATAATGGATTAAGGCCCATTCACAGAACGGAACCTCGCAGATGAACAAAGTAATTGTATTTTTCAGAGACAGTCTTCACCCCTGTGTAGTTAGGATTTGGGAGGGGAGGTAAAATTCTGGAACCACGTGAGTAAATGAGACTTCAAATCTAAATATTGTTTTTTTAAAAGAACCTTTTTTCTCTGTTCTTTCATCATTCAGTCCCTCCATCCCGTATCTTAGAGAGACAGATATATTTAGATATATATGTATAGCTAGATATTTATCATATATATGAGCGTGTACATATATATATATAATGTTATCTATATTGCTCAATGTTATTTACTGAGCACTTACTGTGTGCAGAGCACATATTTACTATATAGTAAAGATATATGTATATATTTATTAACTATAGATATAAGTAAAGGTAAGGGATGGTGGGATTGGATGAGGGAACTGAGAAAAACACTATAAAAATTAAATATTTAGACAAAGTATTTCTTGCTCGAGATATATATTTATATAATCTTGCGTGTGTGTGTTGTCCTTGGGATTCAAGGAAGACGTCACTGTCAGTGAAATTCACTTATGACTGGATATGTGTGCCTGAAAAGACCAATGTGGGACCCACAGTGCTGGCCATGTGGTGTACCCAAGAAAGACTCTCCCTTATTGTGTTGTCATGTTTTACTGAGTTACATAGAGATGTGTAACTCATTTCCTTTCTAATCTTCCTTTCCTGTTCTTTTACGGCCACTGGTAGAAATGTACTGTTTCCTGTATATCGATTGTAATTCTCTTGGGGCCCGACAAAAGACAACAATTATAGTAACACAGGCCATGGTTGATCTGTCTGAGAATCGGATTGTTTCTACTGCCCACTGAATCCATTTCCGCCAAAGGTGGCCTCCCTAACGGTCGTTCTGTGGGGTGGACTGGGCCGCGTCACCTCTCAACATGGAAACTTCTCTCCTTTGCACTTCAAGGTTCCCTCCTTTTTTCATTTTCCTACACATAAAGTTCCCCTCCTATTGTGAGCCGCAGCAATTGTCCGGAGGCTGAGGAGCAGCGAACTCAGCAGGCTGAGTTTGACCAGGTCTCTTCAGGATTTGGAAACTCCACTTGGAGTTGTTTATTTAAAGTAGCAAGATACAAATCACAATTTTAAAACAAGTGTAGTGTATAGCAAAAACTTTGTTGAGTCAAGAGATAAAAAAGTTTTTATTATTATTATTAAATACTTAAATGCTTACTGTGTGCCAAGCACTGTTCTAAGCACTGAGGTAGTTACAAGTTAATCAGGTTGGACACAGTCCCTGTCGCACATTTGGGCTCACACTCTTAATCCCCATTTTACAGATGAGGTAACTGAGGCCCGGAGAAGGTAAGTGACTCACCTAAGGTCACACCGCAGACTTGCAGGGGAGCCGGGATTAGAACCCATGACCTTCTGACTCCCGGGCCCATGCTCTATCCACTAAGACTCACTGCTTCCCACTTTCAGATATAATGCGTCCGGCTAGGATGAAGATCAGTTTTCAGCCCAACACCATTTCACCCTGTAAAAAGAAACCGCTCCCTTAATATCAGCTCTTGTTTTTTTTCTTCTTCCTGCTTTTCACAGTGGCTGAGATTACACCCAGCTGGACTAAACGCCTTCTGAGTAAATGGTGCTTGCTTCATAGAAAATGGCGTGATCTATTTGGCATACAGTAGGGGGGATGATGATTGACGTGCAAGACTTTGAAAGCGACTGGTTGTTCCAGAAAGGCAAATAAGCCCAATATAGCGAACCTGTCTAATCCATTGCTTTTAGCTTCTCATCTCAGTCTCATTTAGCTCTCGGTGGGCAGGGATCCGTGTCCGCTAATTGTGTCGTATTGTACTGTCCAAAGCGCTTAGAGTGCCATGCGCATAGTAAGCGCTCAGTAAATACCATCGCTGGATTGATTGATTTGAGCATTTCTAGAGTATTAAGTGGCCATCTTATAATGCAGATTATTTGTACCGAGGTTCCGAACCCTGGGGGCTCATCCAGATCCGGGCATTGATGTTCGGCATTCCTGATCTGGGCCTTTTTTTCCTTGCAGCTGTCCATTGGGGGGATCATCATTCTGAAGGACACCAGTGAAGATGTGGAGGAGCTGGTCGAGCCAGTGGCAGCCCACGGCCCAAAAATTGAGGAGGAGGAGCAGGAGCCAGAACCACCAGAACCTTTTGAGTACATCGATGATTAAGACCCAGAGGTGGGTGTGGTAGCGGGAACTAGAGGGAAAGTTTGAGGCGTTAGGTGGTGCACTCCTGAAAGCTAGGAAGGATAGATATCATGCAGTCACTCCGAGCCCTGTCGGAAATAGAAAATGTTGGCCTTGGTGAACCACGGGCCTGAATGACCCGATAATGCCTTGAAACGAATCCAGTTCATTATAAACAGTCCCATCTAAGTAACTAAAGATTCCTCATAGCATCTGACTGAGTTTTATGGATTAATTTTCAGTTTTTGCCACTTGGTTGCTTTTCCCTTAATGCTCATCAACTAGTTTTGCCTTTCCTTTTCAGTATTCTCAAATCTTCATTTCCAGCCCTGGATCTCTCTCCTCCTGTATAGTCTCGTATTTCCTCCACTTAGATGTCCCGCCGATACCTCACACTTTACATGTCCAAAGCAGAACTCATCTTCCCAACCGAAACCCTGGCCCACCTCTAACTTTCCCATCATTGTAGTCAGCACCATCCTCCCTTTCTCACGAGCGCATGACCTTGGCATTATCCTTGACTCAGCCCTCATATGACCCACATATTCATTGTCACCAAATCGTGTCGGTTCACCCTTCATGACATCATGAAAATCCATCCAAACCCCTACCACGATAATCCAAGTACTTATCCTATCCCACCGTGATTACTGCCTCAGCCTCCTTGTTACTGCCTCCTATCTCTCCCCACTTCAGTCCTTACTTCACTCCACTGCCCGGATCATTTTTCTAAAACACCCTTCAGTTCATGTTTCCCCGCTCCTTAAGAACCAGCAGTAGTTGCCTGGCCACCTCTGTATCAAACAGAAATGCCTTACCATTGGCTTTAAAACACTCAATCTCCTTACCCCCTGCTATCTTACCTCCCTGATCTTCTACTACAGCTCAGCCTGCACACTTTGCTCCTCTAATGCCACCTGCTCAGTGTACCTCGGTCTCATCTCTTTCACCGCCGACCCCTCTCCCACACCTTGCCTCTGGCCGAGAACTCCTTCCCTCTTCATCTCCAAAAGGCGATGGTTCGCCCCACCTCCGAACTTTCATTGAAAGCACATCTCTTCCAAGAGGCCTTCCCCGACTCAGTCCTCATATCCCCTTCTCTCCTTCCCTCCCGCACTACCTTTGCGCTTGAATTTGCTCCCTTTATTAACCATTTCCTCAGCCCCATAGCACTTTTGTACGTATCTGTAATGTATATTAATATCAGTCTCCCCTTCTAGATTGTAAGCTCGATGTGGGCAGGGAATGTATCTACTAACTCTGTTATATTGTACCTTCCCAAGTGCTTAGTACAATGGTCTGCGCACAGCGCTCACTAAATACATTTGATTGATTGATTGATCTGTCTCCAAGCTCAACCATCCTCCTTTCCAGTCCCCCTGCTGCAGATAATGGCAACCCATGCCACTTCCTATTCAGAAAACCTTTTCGGTCTCACCTTCTCACCTTTTCCTCATCTCATCAGTTTGGTTCCTTAAACCTTTTCTACTGCCTCTTCCCCTTCCTCCTCCTCTATAACCACACAAACCTCTTCTAATTTCCAGGACTGGACTGGCTCCAAAATTCTTATCAAGGCCTCCCAATAAGAACACTTGAGATGAGGGAGATTTGAAGGAAGGTTCCTTTACTTTTGCCACATGACTCTTTCGCCCGACTCCTCTAGCCAGTCAGAGCGGCACAGCCGAAATGAACAGTCTTCCAAGAGTTTCCCGGAAGCCACATCAGCCCACACGGATTTTCCCTGCCCCACCCTGGGCCAGCCTGACCTGAGGCTTTGAACATAGACTGTAAACTCATTGTGGGCAGGGAATGTGTCTGCCAACTCTGTTGTATTGGATACCCTCTTCCAAGCGCTTAGTACAGTGCTCTGCACACAGTAAGCACTCAGTAAATACGACTGATTTGTTTGATTGAGTGACCCAGAGATGTCACCCCAGATTACACAGTGCGGGCTTTCACGTCTTGTCTGATTAGACAATGTAGCATTTGTGAATCAGGGTAAAGGATTTTAAATCCAGCCCTCTCCCCAGCATTTCAGATAATAATAATTTAATATTTAAGTGCTTACAAGGTACCAAGCACTGGACTAAGCGTTAGGGGTAGATACAAGATAATCAGGTTGGACACAGTTCCTATACCGGTCTAAGAATAAGGTGTCATTGAGTTCTTGTTGGCATTGTTAAAGGCTATTCAGTGAAAATGAAGAGACAAAATTAAGTGAGAGTGAAAGATTATTTTTTGTTCTCCAGGATCTTCAGTCATCCATCTATAGATGATTGCTCTGTTACTGGAATCACATCTATGAGGAAATTCAACCCAAGACCTGAAGTTCAATGCATGCAACATCACCTCTGTGCTGACTTAAAGAAGCGAGTCTCTGTGTATGGGGTTGAAGAAAAGCTATATGGCTACTTAGTGTACTCTTTCACAAACCTTGGTTTTCAAATAAATATATTAAAAATCTCCCAGTTGGCAAGGGGTTTTTGTCTTGGAGCCTGGGTTTTTTGGAAGAGGGTAACATCATCCTTCCTCTACAGCCTGAAACGACCACGCCAAGGGAGCCAAATTCCTCGTTGCCTGTAGCTTTTAAGTTAACCCCCTTGTAAGAGGGATGTTAAGCAGGTAATGTTTATTATTATTACGACTAGTAGTAATAATAGTAGTTTTCAAGTGACTATTATGTGTAAAGGACTGGGCTAGATACAAGCTAATCAGGTTGGACACAGACCCTGTCCTATACGGGGCTCACAGTCCTATCCCCCATTTTACAGATGAGGTAGCAGGCACTGAGAAGTGAAGTGACTAGCCCAAGGTCTCCCAGCAGTCCAGTGGCGGAGGGGGGATTAGAACCCAGGCCCTACCGACTCCCAGGCCTGTGCTCTGTCCACTAGGCCTACATCTCTAGGGTCACAGGCTGAGGGAAGCGGTCAGCCGCATGATCGGGGGGCAACTTGCAGTTTTTTCAAACATCCTGTTGCCACTCTTAGATAACAGCTGGGTTGGATTAACCACGGGTCTAACCCAATTTTGGCATTATGTCCTTTTGATATGAGTGAGGAGTGTTCTTCTAAGCAAGCTGCCTAGTAATCATCTTTCAAAGTAACCCTTTCGTATTGCTGCTTCCTTCAGCTCTTGTTCAGAGTAATATTGATTGCTAATTGAAGGCATCTATATTCAGCCAGACCGGATTTAGGTTATCGTAATTGCTAGGGAAGCAGAGCGGCTTAGTGGCTAGAGCATGGGTCTGCAAGTCAGAGGACCTGGCTTCTAATCCTATCCCCGCTCCTTGTCTGCTGTGTGGCCTTGGGCAAGTCATTTAACTTCTCTGGGCCTCAGTTTCCTCATCTGAGAAATGGCATTTAATACTTGTTCCCCCTCCTAATTAGACTGCGAACCCCATGTGGGACCTGATTATCTTGAATACTTTGAGATTGAGGTGCAGGTGCAGGAGTGCAGGGCAACCTCGAGTTTGAGCCATTTAGAGTATGCATTCATTGTCGTATTTATTGAGCGCTGTGTACAGAGCATTGTACTCAGCGCTTGGAAAGTGCAATACAGCCATAAAAAGAGAAAATCCCTGCCCCCAACGGGCTCACAGTCTAGGTTGGGGGAAGACAGACATCATTACAAACAGACATCGATATAAATAGAATTGTTGAAGTATACATATATACATAAGTGCTGTGGGGCGGGGAGAGGGGGAAAGAACAAAAGGAGCGAGTCGTGGTGATGCAGAAGGGAGGGGGAGACGAAGGAAAGGGGGGCTTAGTCTGGGAAGGCCTCTTGGAGGACATTCGCCTTCAGTAGGGCTTTGAAATGGGGAGTCATTGTTCGGCAGACTTGAGGTAAGGTGTTCCAGACCAGAGGTAAGACGTGGGCCGGGGATCGGTGGCGAGACGGGCAAGAACGTGGCATGGCGAGAAGGTTAGCGGCACCAGAGGAGCAGAGCGTGCGGCTGGGATGTAGAAGGAGGGAAGGGAGGTGAGATGGGAGGGGGCAAGGGGATGGACAGCTTTGAAGCCAATGATGAGGAGTTTTTGCTTCATACGAAGGTTGATAGACAACCACCGGAGATTTTTGAAGAGGGGAGTGACAGGCCCCGAGCGCTTCTGTAGAAGATAATCAGGGCAGCAGAATGAAGTATGGACTAAAGTGGGGAGAGGCAGGAGGTTGGGAGATCAGAAAGGAGGCTGATGCAGTAGGATAGGATGAGTGATTGTACTAACGTGGTGGCTGTTTGGATGGAGAGGAAAGGGCGGATCTTGGCGATGTGGTGAAGCTGGGACCCACAGGATTTGGTGACGAATTGACTGGGTTGAATGAGAGAGCCGAGTCAAGGATGACACCAAGGTTACGGGCTTGTGAGAGGGGAAGGATGGTTGTGCCGTCTACAGTCACGGGAAAGTTCAGGATAGTAGCAACCCTTTTTTCCCTAGACAGATTTTTTTCCTGACCTGGGACACAGAAAAAAGCCAAATTGCACTCCCCAGGAATGAGAAAGCCAGAATGACTTTTTCCTTTTGGTTACCTTGCAGTTTGGGCTTAATCTTAAATCATGCGAAGAAATTCAAAACACAGATTGACCAGTGGTTTCCAACCGTCACAGAAGCAGCCTGGCTTTTGGCTTGTATCCTGCTATTTCATCACCATCGTGCTAGGTTACACCGAGGCTCTTTGGCTGAAATCTTCCCAAGCAAGTTAACCTAGTTAGAGGCAAAGGCAATCTGTTCGTTGACTTGCGTTTTGGATTGGGCCTATACTGTTTGTAGAGACCTACCTTTCTGCTCAGGCGAATTGGCCGATTTCCCGACATTCCCTTCTTTGTAAGAAAACGTCCGGTTGACTCAGTGTCAGATGATTCTGGAAAGAATTGATCTCACTCTGTGACTCTCCTTGGGAACGTCCTCCCTGTTGAAACTCTGACTGGAATCGTCTTTCAAACGGTTTAATCTCCTGACATTTTCTTTGGCATTATCTCTTTCAAGATGCTAGAAACCAGAAGCCCTCTGGTCATTCTTTAGAATTGAGAGATTCGGGGGAAGGTGAGCTTTCACTTATATCCAGCCTCTGCCTTCAACCAGAGTGAAGTAATTTAAATTCTTTCCAAATTAGTTGCTTCAGATTTCTTCAAGAAACTAACCAGCTGTAGTTCTTCTTGATGGAGCTTGGTTGGGGGAGAGGCGTGCGATACAGTAGTAAATGCCAGTGAAGAAAGTTTTATCTCGATTATACGTCACGAGAACTTTATGGCTTTAAAAAATCCAAATAGGCCTGGCTGGAAACGGAGGAGGAGGTCGCTCCTGATTGTGCAATATTCTTCTAGGAAAAGTACTGATGGAGGGAAAAAAAAATGGCAGAGGGATGGCCGCATCTGTTAGGGGAAGAGTCACCACCCCTGGGAAGTTCAGAATGGGGTTAAGTGACTTGGAGGGAATGTGATCTAAAAGGGGTGGCAAGGAATAGGCCTGAGGAAAAATCAGAAGAGATGGATGAGGTTTAGTGGTAACACGTGGCTTCTGCTTGCTTCTTCCCAGGCAAAGGACAAAGAGATGCTGTAAGAAAGAGACGGTGCAGTAAAACCCCTTTCAGGAAGTGATCTGTTTTCCAAAACGGAAGACGATTATCCTATGGAAGCTGCTGCTTTGAGATGTTTTGGGGAAACAAATGAATAGAACAAAAGGCACAGGGCTAAGAAGAACCTCCACAGTGCCACTTTTTTGGACTTTCAAACGCCCCATCTTTATCTGACAGCCTACCACCTGGCCACAGAGAGGAAGATTCAGTCAATTTTCCAAGGGGAGAAAAAAAATGGAGCAGGAATTGGAAAAGTGATCTGTTCCAGGTTAAATGATGCAAATAAGACCCGGGAAGTCTGACTCAGCCGCCAGGAACTTAATCCACCTAAGTCATCAGTTTGTCATGCTTCAGTATTTTATCCACATTCGCTTGGATGACAAGACATGACATGGCAAATCAATCAGTGGTATTAAGCACTTATTGCGGGCAGAGCACTGTACTAAATGCTTGGGAGAGTACAGTGCGGGAGAGTTGGTAGACACATTCCCTGCCCACAAAAGGCTTGTAGTCTAGACAAAATGGCAAGATTTGAGTTTCCTAATATACTAGATCAGAAAGAGAAAATGATCAGAAGGACTTGAAAATCCTCCCAGGTTCTTTGGAGATGCCACAGCTGGCCATTTTGAAATAAAGACCATAGGAACCGTCTCTTCAATTGTATTTATTGAGCGCTTACTGTGTGCAGAGGACTATACTAAGTGCTTGGAAAGTACAGTTCGGCAACAGACGGTCCCTACCCAACAACGGGCTCACAGTCTAGAAGGGGGAGACAGACAACAAAGCAAGTAGACAGATATTGATAGCATCAAAATAGATAAATAGAATGATATATATATATACATCATTAATAAAATAAATAGAACAATATGCACATATATACAAACAAGTGCTGTGGGGCAGGGAAGGGGGTAAAGCAGAGGGAGGGAGTAGGAGCGATGGGGAGGGGAGGAGGAGCAGAGGAAAAGCGGGGCTCAGTCTGGGAAGGCCTCCTGGAGGAGGTGAGCTCTCAGTAGGGCTTTGAGGGAAGGGAAGACTTGCAAATTGATACCTTTTCCTGTTGGCAGTAAAGGATGAACTTGGACTGTGCTGAACCCTGATTCTCTTGAACTGATTTTTCTAAAGCTGTGCGGATAAGCCAAAATTAGTTCACCTAGAATTACCCCTGTCTTGAAGAAAGAGGAAAAGTCTTAATTTGAAATATTAGAAGCTCCTGTATTGGCCAGTGAGTCCCTTCTCTCCCCTCCCCATCGAAGAATGAAACAGACTCCCATTTTCCTTATGAGCCCCATTTGTTTGGCCTTTAGTTTATGGTGTCTGCACTTTTCCTTATCTTGGTTTCATCCAATCTAGTGGATAAAGCACGGGGCTGGGAGCCGGGGGACCTGGATTCTAATCCCGGCTCCACCACTTGCCTGCCCTGTGACTTTGGACAAGTCACTTTTCTCGGCCTGTTTCCTCAACTGCAAAATGGGGGATTCTCCCTGCTACTTGGACTGTGAGCTCTAAATAGGACAGGGGCTGTGTCCGAGGCCCAGTGGAAAGAGCCTGGGCTTCGGAGTCAGAGGTAATGGGTTCGACTCCCGGCTCTGCCACTTGTCAGCTGTGTGACTGTGGGCAAGTCACTTCACTTCTCTGGGCCTCAGTTACCTCATCTGTAAAATGGGGATTAACTGTGAGCCTCACGTGGGACAACCTGATGACCCTGTATCTACTCCAGCGCTTGGAACAGTACTTGGCACGTAGTAAGCACTTAACAAATACCAACATTATTGTTATTATTATCTTGTCTCTACCCCAACGCTTAAGTATAGTGCTCAACAGATGGTATTTGGTTTAGCAAATACCATTACAATAAAAAAAATCCTCACCCTCCCCTTCCTAAACCCTCCCGATTCAACGCTTTCTGTTCCTGGAGATCATTAACCTAATTCGGACCCCACCCTTTCAGTCCCCCCTCCCTTGGGTATATTGCTTTTCATCTCCCCCGTAAATAAGGCTAGCCAACTCCTTAATCATTTTTGTGGGATTGTTTTTCTTCAAACGGGCAGGGGGCTGGCAGACTCCCAAATGTTTGTCTCCCTTTCAATCCCCCACCTTGCCCCGTGCCAAGCTTGTGTCCGCATCCTGCTAATCCAGAGCTTTCCTCTAAGCCTTTCATGAGGGTGATGCTTTAAAAGGACAAAGTTTCAGACCCCCTGTGCCCTCCCCGACCCACCCAGTTCCTGGTGAACAAGCCCTGTCTGTTTCCCCGACTCCGGGCAGCGCGCTCTGTGCGTGAACTCAGCATTTTCCAAATCAGTAGTGATTTATTTGAAATAAAACTATCCGAAGGAAATAACCTTGAAAGATCCTGGGTCTTGGCAGGGGAGTTTGGACGGCGAGATAAACAGGTCCTCGGTAAGATTCTTCTCTGGCCTTGTGGCGAAGCAGGCTTCTGCTCTTCTATATCATCTTGGTTTCAGGTCAACAGCGGTTGATGGGATTTGGAAAGGTCCAGAACCATCTGCCGATAGTGGACATGAAAAGAGAGAGGGATTCCGTCACCTGGAAAATGAAATCCGAGCAAGTTTTTCTAGTGTTTTTCTTAGTGTGGTTCCTGAGGGGGAGGAGTGGTTTGCAAGGACTCATTTGGCTGTGATAAGGAAGTTGTGTTGGCCGATCTAAATATCTTCTCAGAAAGACACCATCCTAGTGGACAGAGTACGGGCCTGAGAGACGGAAAGACCTGGGTTCTAATCCCGGCTCCACCACTTAACTGCTGTGTGACCTTGGGCAAGTCAATTCACTTCTCGGCTTCAGTTACCTCATCTGTACAGTAGGGATTGAGACTGTGAGCCCACGCGGGGCTTGGACCGTGTCCAACCTGATCATTTTGTATCTACCCCAGCGATTAGTACAGAGTCTGGCACATAGTAAGCGCTTAGCAGATACCATTTTTTTTTAAAAAAGGCAGGCTCAAGGTTCCCGGAAGGCAGGCAGCGCGGTTGCGGAGGAGCATTGTGGCCTAGTGGCTAGAGTGTGGGCCTGGGAGTCAGAAGGACCTGGGTTCTAATCCTGGCTCCACCAAGTGGCTGCTGTGTGACCTTGGGCAAGTCATTTTACTTCTCTGGGCCTCCGTTCCCACATCTGTAAAATGGGGATGAAGACTGTGAGCCCCATGTGGAACAGGGACTGTGTCCAACCCGATTAACTTGTATCTACCCCAGTGCTAGGGACAGAGCTCGGCACATAAGAAGCGCTTAACAAGTACCATAATTAATATTATTATTATGGAGGCTCTGGCCTCAGGTGGGCAACTGGGTTTCAGGGGCCAGTAATCGTGGAAAAACCCAGGGACCGGACCCTCAGGAGCATGGTTACATTGGACTTTAAAGGCCAGGACTATTGTGATGGCTCACCGTGCCACTCCAAGAACGCCAACACCCACTTCCCCGCTATCCAACCCCGACCCAGAAAAGATCTGCGGCAGCCATAATCGATGGTATTTACTGAGCACTTATAGTGAGAGCACTGTACTAAACGTTTGGAAGAATACAATACAACAGAGTTGGTGGATGTGATCCCAGCTCACAAGGAGCTCACAGACTGTGAGTCCAGGGAGTCGGGGTGGAGGGTGAGGGAGAGCCTTGTGAAGACCTAGCCCTAACTCGTTTTTGGTTTGCTGTTTTGGGGGTTGTTTTGGTTTTTTAGATCTAGGGTGGGTGATCCTGGGACAACCTGATTACCCTGTATCTACCCCAGTGCTTAGAACAGTGCTCTGCACATAGTAAGTGCTTAACAAATACCAACATTATTATTCTTGCATTGATGAATATGGTGACCATGTCGTTTTATGTTTCCTACCCTTTCCATACTCTTGCCCATCAACCGTCACAGCAAAATGGCTCCTGGACAGTCCTTCAGCCACATCATCTTGGGCTCTCATGGCGCTTGCCACATAGCATCCAAAATTCAGAATCTTATTCATTCAGTAGTATTTATTGAGCGCTTACTATGTGCAGAGCACTTACTAAGCACTTGGAATGGACAATTTGGCAACAGATAGAGACAATTCCTGCCCAATGACGGGCTCACAGTCTTAGTGTGCCTCAGCTTGATACAGAGTTAAGAGGAGAACGTCAAGGTTTGAGGTCTAATCATTGCTGTGTAGGCCGAGTCCTGGAAATAAAAGAAGCCAGAGGACATTAATAATAATAATGATAATAATAGTAATGTTGGTATTTGTTAAGTGCTTACTATGTGCCGAGCACTGTTCTAAGTGCTGGGGTAGATTCAGGGTAATCAGGTTGTCCCATGTGAGGCTCACGGTCTTCGTCCCCATTTTACAGATGAGGTAACTGAGACGCAGAGAAGTGAAGTGACTTGCCCACAGTCACACAGCTGACAGGTGGCGGAGCGGGGATTAGAACCCATGACCTCTGACTAAAAAGGCAAGTAGGAAGCAGTATGGCCTAGTCGAGGAGCAGTGTGGCTCAGTGGAAAGAGCCTGGGCTTTGGAGTCAGAGGTCATGAGTTCGAATCCCAGCTCTGCCACTTGTCAGCTGTGTGACTGTGGGCAAGTCACTTAACTTCTCTGGGCCTCAGTTACCTCATCTGTAAAATGGGGATGAAGACTGTGAGCCCCACGTGGGACAACCTTTCATTCATTCATTCAATAGTATTTATTGAGTGCTTACTATGTGCAGAGCACTGTACTAAGCGCTTGGGATGAACAAGTCGGCAACAGATAGAGACAGTCCCTGCCGTTTGACGGGCTTACAGTCTAATCAACCTGATTCCCCTGTGTCTACCCCAGCGCTTAGAACAGTGCTCTGCACATAGTAAGCGTTTAACAAATACCAACATTATTATTATTATTATTAAGAGCCCAAGCCCAGAAGATCTATGTTATAATCCTGGCTCTGCCACTTGTCTGCTATGTGGCCTTGGGCGAGTCGCTTCACTTCTCTGTACCCCAATTTCCTCATTTGTAAAATGGGCCTAAGGAGGGAGTTAAATGTCTGGAGCAACTGGCAAGGGCAATGGGCATGGGTGTCAATAAGGGTGGAGAAATAATTTTGCCGGGCAGAGGAGAAGGCAGAGTTAAAGCACGTGAGGATAAACTTGAAGTGGCCGAAGTCGGCCTGATATTTAGATTGGTGCCAGCAGCGCTCTGTGACCGGAGCACAGAAGCGAAGGAGGGGATTGTGCAGGTGATCCAGGCTTGATTCCAACACTCACCCCTCCTTGGGGTCACCATGCCAATGAGGGGAGACCACAGATGCACTCATAGTTCTGATGAGAATACAGGGTCCCGGGGTATGCCGGCTTCACCCTCCTGCTCCCTTGCAGGAACAGGGTTTTGTGCCACTCAGTTACAAAACAAATCTTTTTATGGTATTTGTTAAGCACTTACTGTGTGCTAGTCACTGTTCATTCATTCAATCGTATTTGTTGAGCGCTTACTATGTGCAGAACACTGTCCTAAGCGCTTGGAATGGACAATTCGGCAACAGACAGAACAATGGGGTAGATTCAGAATAATCGGATTGGACACAGTCCTTGTCCCACATGGGGCTGACTCTTAATCCCCATTTTCCAGATGAGGTAACTGAGGCCTAGAGAAGCGAAGTGACTTACCCAAGGTCACCCGACAGACAGGTGGCGGAGCCGAGGTTAGAACCCAGGTCCTCCTGCCTCCCAGGCCTGTGCTCTTTCCACTAGGCCATGCTGCTTCTCGACAATTATGCCAAGGGACCTGGCCGAAGAAAGAGAACGAGGCAAGCCGTCGGTCCCTTCTAGTTTTGGCCAGGATGTCACCTCAGGATTTGGGCACTCGACAAGAGCTGAGCGCTCGCCTTAGGTGTCAGGAGGGACTCCCCTCTCCCTTTCCTCCCAGCTAAGGATACTGTGAGGTGGAGGCTCGATCCCGTGGCCTGCCCCGGGTCCGGAACCCAGCACCCGTGCCTCAGACCCTGGCAGGTTGAGCGCTTGGAAAGGAAGCACAAGGGTCCGGTCCAGAAGCGGACTGAGTCATCCCAGGTACGGGAGAGGCTGGGAGGAGGCTGTGACCACAGGTTTCCATCTCTCTCTAAAGCCATTCCCGGTGCCCTCTCGCCATCCCTCTAGACTGTAAGTTCATTATGGTCAGGGAATGTCTGCCGATCCCGCTGTATTTTACTCTCCCAAGCGCTTAGTGCAGTGTTCTGCACGTAGTAAGTGCTTAATAAATACCATCGATTGATTGATTGATGCTTTTCAGCAGTCACCCTTCTGCTTCCAGAGTTGCTGACTGCATCAGCTTCCTGTGATATTTATCGAGTGCTTACTGTGTGCAGAGCACTGTAATGCTAATTATGATATTTTTTAAGCACTTACTATGTACCAAGCACTGTTCTAAGTGCTGGAGTAGATACATGGTAACCAGGTTGGACACAATCCCTGTCCCACATGGGATTCACAGTCTCAGTCCTCATTCTTCATTTGGGGTAACTGAGGCCCAGAGAAGTGCAGACACTTACCCAAGGTCACACAGCAAGACAAGTGCCGTGAGAGAAGGGAGAAAAAGGAGGCGAAGGAACTTCTGCCTGGCCATGGCTTAGTGAGTAAAACCCGGGCCTGGGAGTCAGAAGGTCATGGGTTCTAATCCCAGCCCCACCACATGTCTGCTGTGACCTTAGGCAAGACTCTTCACTTTTCTGGGCCTCAGTTCCCTCATCTGTAAAATAGGGATTAAGAGTGTGAGCCCCATGGGGGACAGGGACTGCATCCAACCTGATCACCTTGTGTCTACCCCAGTGCTTGGAAAAGTGCTTGGCAAATAGTACGTGTTTAACAAGTACCATCATTAATTAATGAATTAATTAATTACCTTCTCCCCCTCCACTCTGCGACTCTGCTCACGTGAAGGAGAGTTTGCTTGTGGACAGTGAATGTGTTTTTTAATTTTTCCACTGTACTCTCCCAAGTGCTTAGTACAGTGCTCTGCACACAGTAAGCCTCAATAAATGCAGTTGAATGATTTAATGAGTGTTTGGCACTTACTTTGGCCCCTGAGAGCTCACCTCCTCCAGGAAGCCTTCCCAGACTGAGTCCCCCTTTCCCTCTACTCCTTCTTCCCTCCCTTCCCCCCCACCCTCTGCTCTTCCCCCTTCCCCTCCCCTCAGCACTGCGCTCATTTGTATATGTTATTTATTACCTTATTTATTTTGTTAATGATGTGTATATCACCTTGAATCTATTTATCTTGATGATGTTTTGTTTTGTTCTGTTTTGCTTTGCTGTCTGTCTCCCCCATTTAGACTGTGAGCCCGTCACTGAGCAGGGATGGTCTCTGTTGCCGATTTGTTCATTCCAAGCGCTTAGTACAGTGCTCCGCACATAGAAAGTGCTTAATAAATACTACTGAATGAATGGATAGTTGGCCGGACTGGAAGACCTGCTTCCCTCTGTTTGTTTGTCCGCCTCGGGGGGCTCTCACTGGACCGTGGCTGGGCTACGGCTTAATGGTTCACATAAGACCTTAAGAGACTCTGAGTTTCCCCCATCTGGACTCTCTACAGGCTTCATTGGAGGCCTTGCTGAGGCCCGGGTGTGGAAAGCCCAACACTCAAACTCAAGATGTCGACGGAAGTCAGGTGCCTGCAAGCGTCTGTGGAAACGTAGTCTGACTGGGTGCCTTGTACGGGTTGGGGGAATTTAGATCTGGACCTGCTCATCTTTATTTTAATGGTGTTTGTTAAGCTTGGTGTTTGCTAAGCACTTACTTTGTGCAAGTCCTGTCCTAAGTGAGGGGGTGGATATAAGCAAATGAGATTAGACACAGTCCCTGTCCCAGTTAGGGCTCACAGTCTTCATCCCCATTTTAAAGATGAGGTAACTCGGGTTGACTCTCAGGCCCGAGCTCTATCCACTTGGTGCCAGGGTAAGCACGAAGAAGCAGACTTAGTGGAAAGAGCCTGGGCTTGGGAGTCAGAGGTCATAGGTTTTAATCCCGGCTCCACCACTTATCAGCTGTGTGACTTTGGGCAAGTCACTTCACTTCTCTGGGCCTCAGTTACCTCATCTATAAAATGAGGATGAAGACTGTGAACCCCACGTGGGACAACCTGATTACCGTGTATCTACCCCAGCGCTTCGAACGGTGCTTGGCACATAGTAAGTGCTTAACAAATACCCTCATTATTATTTTTATTTATTATTAAGCGCTGGGTAGATACAAGCTAGTCAGCTTGGACACAGTCCCCGTCCCACATGGGGCTCACAGTCTTAATCCTCATTTTACAGATGAGGGAACTGAGACAGAAAGAAGTAAGAGATTTGCCCACGGTCACACAGCAGGAAGGTGGCCAAAATGAGCTTAGAACCCAGATCCTTTTAACTTCCTGGCATGTGCTTTATCCACAAGGGCACATTGCGTCATCAGGAAAGGCCTAGGAAACAAAAGGCCTAACTTTGTCACCTATAAAACCTTGATTCTGCTGCTTCTGGTCTTAGGAAGGACAAAATAGAAAGAGAGATGGTACAGAGAAGGTCACCAAGTTGATTAACGGCATTGAACATCTTCCAGATGAGACTAAATTGGAAAGATTAGGAAACTTCTTCTTGGAAATAGGATGTCTGAAAAGTGACAGGATAGAAGTTCACAAATTGTGATTGAGGCACAGAGCAATTAAGTGATTTGTCTAAAGTCGCCCAGCAGGAGAGTGGCAGGTTGGCCCCCATTGAATAGAAATGCCATACAGAGAGAAGCTACTGAAGAAAGGAGCAGCGTGGCCTAATAATAATAATAATGGTGGTGTTTGTTAAGCGCTTACTATGTGCCAAACACTGTTCTAAGTGCTGTCAAGATACAAGGTAATCAGGGTGTTCCATATGGAGCTCACAGATGAGGCATTTTACAGGTGAGGTAACTGAGGCCCAGAGAAGTTGAGTGACTTGCCCAAAGTTACACAGCTGATAAGTGGCAGAGCCAGGATTAGAACTCACAACCTCTGACTTCCAAGCCCGGGCTCTTTCCACTAAGCCACGCTGTGTTAGAGCACAGGCCTGGAAGTCAGAGGACATGGGTTCTAATTCTGGCTCTACCACTTGTCTGTTGGGTGACCGTGAGGAAGTCACTTAACTTCTCTGAACCTCAGTTACCTCATCTGTAAAATGAGGATTAAGGACTATGAGCCACATGTGGGACATGAACTGTGTACAACCTATCTACCCCAGCGCTTAGTACAGTGTAAGGCACATAGCGTCTAACAAACACCATTTAAAAAAAGGGGGTTTAAAGAGAAGGGACTGGGGAAACAGCAAGGATCCTGATATATGATATTGTAAAACCATATTAAGTCTGGCATATTGATTGATTCAAGGGGCCATTTTCTATGAGTGGAAATCTAGGGGTTCCCAGAAATAGCTGCCTCCGTTTCCTTTTATCTCTGTCTTGAAAGACTCACTCTGAGTCACGGTGTCGGTAGGGCAGCACAGACTATTTCGTCAAACCCCAGAATACCAGGTTGAGGGAATTCCCATGGAAGGAAGTTTCAGAAAGGAAAGATTGTTCCACACTGTGGGTGGAAGTGTTTGGAATTTATTACTGCCATAAACAGCCCCAGGCTGAAAATATCGGTAAATTTAAGAAGGGCTTAGATAAATTCCAGGGCTTAGATAAATTCCCGGTGGAGACATCCATGGGTTATTCTCTCAAGGGCTCAACCACTCACGTGGCTACCGGTATCATCAGAGAAGCAGCCTGGCCTAGCGGATGGAGCATGGGCCTGAGAGCCAGAGGGCCTGGGTTCTAATCCTGGCTCTGCCACTTGCCTCCTCTGCGGTCTTGGGCAAATCATTTCGCTTCTCTGTCCCTCAGTTCCCTTATCTGCAAAATGAAGATTCAACGGCCGTTCTCCCTCCTATCTAGACTGTGAGCCCCATATGGGACCCGGTGATCTTGTATCTTAGCTTGTATCTAGATCTCGTAGCTTACTACAGTTCTTGGCACATAATACCACGGTTATTCTTATCTCTCGGGGACATCTGACCTCTTTACCTAACCTACACACTAGTGCTAAGTACACTCCTTTGCACATAGTAAGCACTCAATAAATACGACTGAATCAATATCTTTTCCCTCCAGGATGCCTCCAGCTGGATGTTCCACCTGTACCTCAAACTCAATGGGACTAAAATACAGCTACTCACCTTCCCTGCTGCAAACACACTCCTCCCAACTTCCTTATTTCCGCCCAAATCTCCTCCCAGCGGCTTTCCTTCATTCAGCTCTCTTTTTCCCGTCTCCCTTTCCCTTCTGCATCGTCTTTGCACTTGGGTCCGTGACCTTTGGGCATTTGATATTCACCCCACCTTCAACCCCACAGCATTTATATACATATCTTTAAATTAATTATTATACATTATTTCTATTGATGTCTGTCTCCCCCTCTAGAATGTAGGGCAGGGAATGTGTCTGCCAACCCTGTTGTATTATACTCTCCCAAGCGCTTAGTACAATGATCTAACCACAGTAAATGCTCAGTAAATACCTTCGATGATGAAAAACATCTCCACGCTCTCTGTCCCAGAATCCTCCCACCTCAGCATTATGCTGGATTCCTGGATGTCTTTCAGTTCTCACATTGATTTTCATTCATTTATTCGTATTTATTGAGCGGTTTCTGTGGGCAAAGCACTGTACTAAGCACTTGAATTCAATCGATTCAATCTACTGCCAGTGCTTTCTACCTAATATCTCCCGGATCTGCCCCTCCCATGGTCCAAGCTCCAGTGGATTCATGGCTAGATTAACGCCTTGGCCTCGTCATTAGTCTCCTTGCTTCCAACCTCTCTCCCATCAAATCCACACTTCTCGCTGCTGCAAGGATCATCAGCAGCAGCAACATCATCAGTGGTATTTATCGAACGCATACTGTTTGCAGAGCACTGTGCTAAGTGTTTGAGAGAGAACGGAACAACAGAGTTGGCTCTCGTTGGAGCACTGCTCGGGACCCATCTCCCCAAGCTGCAAAATAACAATAATAATAATACAATAATGGTATTTGTTAAGTGCTTATTATGTGTCGAGCACTGTTCTAAGCACTGGGGTAGAGACAAGTAAGGTTGTCCCACGTGGGGCTCGCAGCCTTAATCCCCATTTTACAGATGAAGTAACTGAGGCCCAGAGAAGTAAAGTGACTTGCCCAAAGTCACACAGCTGGTAAGTGGCGGAGTTTGGATTAGAAACCACGATTTCTGACTCCCAAACCTGGGCTCTTGCCTCTAAGCCATGCTGCAAAACCCTCCACTGGCTTCCCGAGTCCTTCGGGAGCAAGAAAAAGCTTCTGCTTCTAACTTCAAGGCCATCAACAAACTCTTCCCCACCTTCCATATCTAATCTCTTCATCCACTCCTTTTGAGAGCTCTCTCTTTTCACTACCTTCAAGCTAATCTTCTAACTCAACCTCGTTCTTGCCTCTCTGGCCTTTGTGCTCTTCCCTCTCGTGCCTTCATCTCTCCATTCTCCCTGCCCACCCCCTGCCTGGAATTCCATCCTTCCCTAAATCCAACAGGCCCCGGCACTCCTGATCTTGTTGATGCATTCATTCATTCATTCAATCGTATTTATTAAGCGCTTACAGTGTGCAGAGCATTTGACTGAGAACTTGGTAAAGAACAATACAACAATAAAGACTGACAATCCCTGCCCAAAATCAGCACATGAGAGAGATGGTGCTTATGTCTCCCTCCGGGCTGAAACTTCCTCCCAGCTGGAACTACCTCTCGCTTCACATGATAATAATAATAATAATAATAATAATGATGATATTTGTTAAGTGCTTACTATATGCCAAGCACTGTTCTAAGCTCAGGGGTAAATACAGGGTAATCAGGTTGTCCAATGTAGGGCTCACATTTTTAAATCCCCATTCTACAGATGAGGTAACTGAGGCATAGAGAAGTTGTGACTTACCCAAAGTCACACAGCTGACAAGTGGTGGAGCGGGGATTAGAACCCACAACCTCTGACTCCCAAGCCTGGGCTCTTTTCACGAAGCCACGCTGCTCTGAAGATGAGGAGAGTGCTGAACTGTCAGGTATGTAGGGGCAGGAATGTCCCAGCAGTGGGGAGGGCTTGAGCAGCGGGTTGATAAATAAATACTAATAATGGTATTTGTTAAGCATTTACTACGTGCCAAGCACTGTATTAAGTGAGAGCAAGGGACAGAGATTAGGTTCATATTAGAGGAGCAACGTACGTGGGCTGGGTCGAAGTGGTAGAGGAGCTGGGATAAGGGAGCGAGCTGATCGAGTGTCTCAAATGAAAGGGGGGAGAAGAGGGTTTAGCTGCGGAGAGGTGAAGGGGGCGTAGAGGGAGCAGAGGGACAAAGGGAGGAGCTCAGTCTGGGAAGGCCTCTCGGAGGAGGTGAGCTCTCAGTAGGGATTTGAAGAGGGGAAGAGAATTAGATTGATGGAGGTGAGGAGGGAGGGCGTTCCAGGACCGCGGGAGGATGTGACCCGGGGGTTGACGGCGGGATAGGCGAGAACGGGGGACGGTGAGGAGGTGGGCGGCGGAGGAGCGGACCGTGCGGGGTGGGCGGTGGAAAGTGAGAAGGGAGGAGAGGTAGGAGTGGGCAAGGTGATGGACAACCTTGAAGCCTAGAGTGAGGATTTTTGTTTGGAACGGAGGTTGATAGGCAACCACTGGAGGTGTTTAAGAAGGGGAGTGACATGCCCAGATCCCCTCTTCAAATCCCTACTTAAAACTCACCTCCTCCAAGAGGCCTTCCCAGACTGAGCTCCCCCCTTTTGCCCTCTGCTCCCTCTACCCCCCCTTCACCTCTCCTCAGCTAAACCCTCTTCTCCCCCCTTTCCCTCTCCTCCTTCCCCCCTCTCCCATCCCACCCCCTCAGCACTGCTCGACTGTATATATCTTTATCACCCTATTTATTTTGTTTGTTTAATGAGATGTACATCACCCTGATTCTATTTAGTTGCCATTGTTTTTATGAGATGTTCTTCCCCTTGACTCCATTTATTGCCATTGTTCTTGTCTGCCCGTCTCCCCCGATTAGACCGTAAGCCCGTCAAATGGCAGGGACTGTCTCTATCTGTTGCCGACTTGTTCATTTCAAGTGCTTAGTACAGTGCTCTGCACATAGTAAGCGCTCAGTAAATACTATTGAATGAATGAAATTCGATGGTGAGAAATATCTGCTCGATGTAGAGATGGAACCCGATTTACTCGTATCCACCGCAGTGCTTAATACAGCGCCTGCCATTTAGTAGTCACTTAACAAAAACCACAGTCATTATTACTGTTATTATGTGGATGGGCAACCGTTGGAGGCTCTTGAGTGGGGAGACGTGTGCCGAACCATTTTTGTAGAAAAATGATCTGGGCAGCAGAGTGAAGTATGGATGGGATGGGGAGAGACAGGAGGCTGGGAGGTCAGCGAGGAGGCTGAGGCAACAGTCAGGACGGGATATGACGAGGGCTTAGATCAGCGTGACAGCAGTTTGAATGGAGAGGAAGGAGAGAATTGTCCAGATATTGTGGTGAGACATTAAGTGGCTGACTCAATTGGTCATTGCAGGTTTGTGAGATGGGAAGGGTAATGGTGCTGCTCATTCATTCATTCAATCGTATTTATTGAGGGCTTACTGTGTGCAGAGCACTGTGCTAAGCACTTGGGGGAGTACAATAGAACAATAAACGGACACATTCTCAGACCACACGAGCTTACAGTCTATAGGGGTTAAAAGACATTGATAGAAATAAATAAATGACAGATATATATATATGTATGTATACGACTTGTTCATTCCAAGCGCTTAGTACAGTGCTCTGCACATAGTAAGCGCTCAGTAAATACTATTGAATGAATATATATATATATATATATGTCTGTGCTGTGGGGCCGGGAGGAGGGATGAATAAAGGGAGCAAGTCAGCGTGACATAGGGAGTGGGAAAAGAGGAAACGGGGGTTTAGGCAGGGAAGGCCTCTTGGAGGAGATAGGCTTTTAATAAAGCTTTATTGCTGTCAACGGTGGTGGGAAAATCATGGGGAGGAGAGAGTTTGGGATTCAAGAGCTACTGAGGGATGGAAGAGATGTTGGCATTCCCTGGGAAAATTTGCTCTGAATTGTGTTATCTCCCGGACAATTCTACCGGTATCACATTACTGTGGAGATTCTCAAGAGCCACTGTGTTCTACCGCAGAGCTGACTTCATTTCCCCAGTGAGTGGCTACAAGACACACACATACACACACACATACACAGAAACACGCACATATGCGCGCACACACATTTTCTCCCTCTCACTTATTTTGCTGGGTGCAGAAAACTCTAGAAAAATGTGAATCCTTACCAAGAAGGGCCCAAATGGTGCCTGGGGCTTGCATGGAGCAGCCAGTAGAGGAAAATATTCTCAGTGGGGAGGTTTGGCTCCCTCCCCGGGGCGCGACGTGCAGACACAGACGGCGCTTACCCAGACAGGCTGCTTCTCCGCTGGTCTTGCTCCACTTGGAGAAGCGATGAAAGCCCCTGGGCAGCCGCTCGGGGGTCTGGCGTGCTCCCAGCCAGATGTGAGAGCCACAGCTGGACAGACCATAGCCCGGACCCAGGGCCGCAGAGGTACCCTGGGAGCCACGCGACGTGTCCGTCTCTCTGCCTGTCCCCCAGATTCCCGACCAGCCCCGCTTTAGCCTTTGACCCATTCATCTTCTGAACCTTTAGTTTAGGCTAAAAGATAAAGATAATACCAACATCATTATTATGATGATGATGATGGTATTTGTTAAGCACTTACTATGTGACAAGCACTGTTCTAGCATTGGGGTAGATCCAAGGTAATCAGGTTGTCCCACGACGAGCTCACAATCTTAATCCCCATTTTACAGATGAGATAACTGAGGCCCAGAGATGTTGAGTGACTGGCCCAAAGTCACACAGCTGATAAGTGGCGGAGCCGAGATTAGAACCCATGACCTCTGACTCCCAAGCCCGGACTCTTTCCACTAAGCCACGCTGCTCTTCTCAGTATGTTCTTGATATGTATATTCATTCATTCAACCGTATTTATGAGCGCTTACTGTGTGCAGAGCACTGTACTAAGCACCATTGAGAAGCCGAGTGACTTAGTGGATAGAGCATGGGCTTGGGAGCCAGAAGGTTCTGTGTTCTAATGCCGCCTCAACCACTTTTCTGCCGTGTTATCTTGGGGGATGAAGGAACTGAGGCACAGAGAAGTGAAGTGACTCACTGAGAAGTGAAGTCACTTGCCCAAAGTCACAAAGCAGACAAGTGGCGGAGCCGGAATTAGAACCCACGACCTCTGACTCCCAGTCCCTTGCACTTTCCACTAAGCCACGCTGCTTCTGATACAGTGCCTGATACACAATAAGCACTTAACAAATACCACAGTTATTACTATTAAGATAAACTTTATTGGTTGACATATTGTCTTGTGTGTTTGTGTGTGAAGACCACCCCCCAGTCCTGTCTTGCTTTATAATAATAATAATAATGTTGGTATTGGTTAAGCGCTTACTATGTGCAGAGCACTGTTCTAAGCACTGGGGGAGATACAAGGTAATCAGTTTGTCCCCCGTGGGGCTCCCAGTCTTCATCCCCATTTTACAGATGAGGTCACTGAGGCACTGAGAAGTGAAGTGACTTGCCCACAGTCACCCAGCTGACAAGTGGCAGAGCTGGGATTCGAACCCATGATCTCTGACTCCCAAGCCCGGGCTCTTTCCACTGAGCCACGCTCCATCTTGCTACTTAGACTATGAGGGAGAGGGACTGTGTCCCACCTGAATATCATGTATCTACCCCGGTTCTTAGAACAGTGCTTGACACATAGTAAGTACTTAAGAAATACCACAATAATTATTAATTTTAACAGGGTCTTTTCCTCCCCTCTCAAGGTGGCACCTGGAGAGTTTCCAGTCCTCTACCAGTCTCGGCTTCGGGAGGGAGAGTCAAGCAGAAGCCTGTCCATTCCGTTCCTAGCTTGGCCAATGGCTAGCGAGTGGCAGGCCATCTGCTACGAGTCAAAACTCCCCCGTGCTGGGCAGCGGCGGCACGGGAGAGAGTCGAGGGTGAAGACTCAAGTTTACTGCATGGAAGGAGGCAACGGGCAGGCACTTCCACATTTCTACCGAGAAAATGCGGATTCACTACCGGAATGACTGCCGATGGAGAGCGGGGCGTCTGGGAGAGATGTGTCCGTGCTGTCGCTATGGGTCGGAAATGACTCGGACGCACAGGACAGGCAGGGATGCAGGGAAGGGTTTTCCTTTGAGCCGGGGACCCTGAACGACCGGACATCAAACCTAATGTGAGCCGATGCTGGCCTTTCCATTCGTTCATTCAATCAATCTATTTACTGACGGCTTTACGGTGTGCAGAGCACTGTACTGAGTGCTTGGAAAATACAGTTCAGCAATAAAGAGAGACAATCCCTGCCCACACCGGGCTTACAGTCTAGAAGGGGGGAGACAGACATCAAAACAAGGAAACAGGCATCAATATAAGTAAATAGAATTTTAGATATGTAGATATATACATAAGTGCTGTGGGGCGTGGGGAGGGCAAAGGGAGGGAGTCCAGGTGACGCGGAAGGGAGGGGGAGCTGAGGTAAAATAATAATAATAATAATGTTGGTATTTGTTAAGCGCTTACTATGTGCCGAGCACTGTTCTAAGCGCTGGGGTAGATACAGGGTAATCAGATTGTCCCACGTGAGGCTCACAGTTAATCCCCATTTTACAGATGAGGTAACCGAGGCACAGAGAAGTGAAGTGACTTGCCCACAGTCACACAGCTGACAAGTGGCAGAGCCAGGATTCAAACCCATGACCTCTGACTCCCAAGCCCGGGCTCTTTCCACTGAGCCACGCTGCTTCTAGGGGCCTTTAGTCTGGGAATCTACACTGGAGTAGCAGAGCCCAACAGGCAGCTGTTTTCCTGGCCCTGGGCAAGTCGGCTGTAATAATAATAATAATTATGGTATTCGTTAAGTGCTTACTTTCAATCGTATTTAATGAGCGCTTACTGTGTGCAGAGCACTATACTAAGCACTCGGAAAGTACAATTCGGCATTAGATAGTAACAATCCCTACCCAACAACGGGCTCACGGTCTAGAACTATGTGCCAAGCACTGTTCTAAGCACTGGGGCAGATACAAGGTAATCAGGTTGTCCCATGTGGGGCTCACGGTCTTCATCCCCATTTTACAGCTGGAGTAACTGCGGCACAGAGAAGTTAAGTGGCTTGCCCAAGGCCACACAGAGGAGAAGTGGCGGAGTCGGGATTAGAACCCACGTCCTCTGACTCCCGAACCCGTGCTCTTGCCACTAGACCATGCTGTAGGGTTTGAAGACCTAAAGGCAGCATGGCTCAGTGGAAAGGCAGTGGGCTTGGGAGTCAGAGGTCATGGGTTTGAATCCTGACTCTGCCATTTTCATTCATTCAATAGTATTTATTGAGCGCTTACTATGTGCAGAGCACTGTACTAAGCGCTTGGGATGAACAAGTCGGCAACAGATAGAGACGGTCCCTGCCGTTTGACGGGCTTACAGTCTAATCGGGGGAGACGGACAGACGAGAACAATGGCACTAATCAGCATCAAGGGGAAGAACATCTCGTAAAAACAATGGCAACTAAATAGAATCGAGGCGATGTACAATTCATTAACAAAATAAATAGGGTAACGAAAATATATACAGTTGAGCGGACGAGTACGGTGCTGTGGGGATGGGAAGGGAGAGGTGGAGGAGCAGAGGGAAAAGGGGAAAATGAGGCTTTAGCTGCGGAGAGGTAAAGGGGGGATGGCAGAGGGAGTAGAGGGGGAAGAGGAGCTCAGTCTGGGAAGGCCTCTTGAAGACCTGCCGGTTTCACCTCTACAATATCGCCAAGATCCGCCCTTTCCTCTCCACCCAAATGGCTACCTTACTATTACGGGCTCTCGTTCTATCCCGGCTAGACTACTGTGTCAGCCTTCTCTCTGACCTCCCTTCCTCCTCTCTCGCCCCGCTCCGGTCTATTCTTCACTCCGCTGCCCGGCTCATCTTCCTGCAGAAACGATCTGGGCATGTCACTCCCCTTCTTAAACAACTCCAGTGGTTGCCTATCGACCTCCGCTCCAAACAAAAACTCCTCACTCTAGGCTTCGAGGCTCTCCATCCCCTTGCCCCTTCCTACCTCTCCTCCCTTCTCTCTTTCTACCGCCCACCCCGCACGCTCCGCTCCTCTGCCGCCCACCTCCTCGCCGTCCCTCGGTCTCGCCTATCCCGCCATCGACCCCTGGGTCACGTCCTCCCGCGGTCCCGGAACGTCCTCCCTCCTCACCTCCGCCAAACTGATTCTCTTTCCCTCTTCAAAACCCTACTTAAAAATCACCTCCTCCAAGAGGCGTTCCCAGACTGAGCTCCTCTTCCCCCTCTACTCCCTCTGCCATCCCCCCTTTACCTCTCCACAGCTAAAGCCTCATTTTCCCCTTTTCCCTCTGCTCCTCCACCTCTCCCTTCCCATCCCCACAGCACCGTACTCGTCCGCTCAACTGTATATATTTTCGTTACCCTATTTATTTTGTTAATGAATTGTACATCTCCTTGATTCTATTTAGTTGCCATTGTTTTTACGAGATGTTCTTCCCCTTGACGCTGTTTATTGCCATTCTTGTCTGTCCATCTCCCCCGATTAGACTGTAAGCCCGTCAAACGGCAGGGACCGTCTCTATCTGTTGCCGACTTGTTCATCCCAAGCGCTTAGTACAGTGCTCTGCACATAGTAAGCGCTCAATAAATACTATTGAATGAATGAATGAATGAATGGAACGTGTCTGCCAACTCTGTTACATTATACTCTCCCAAGTGCTTAGAACAGCGCCCATAGTAAGTGCTCAACAAATACCACTTTTTGATTGATGTCCCAAAAAGCCAAAGCTTACAAGGGAGACTGCTGTCAGGTAAAAAATAAAAATAAAAAAGGCTCCCAAGAGGCTTGCTGGAAAGCTTGGGAATCTCAGGCAGTGGGCACTGTCGGGAGGGAGATGTTTGCTCTCCTCGCTATGCCTCACTCGCCATTCACGGAGGGGAGGAGGTAGGACAGAAGAGGGAGAAAGTAGAAAGAGGCAGGGAAGGGAAGGTGACAGGGTCCGCCCCTGAGCAGGCAGGAGTGTGGGTTGGGGGTCTCGGGACCGGGGCCTGCTGCCGGTCAGACCTGTGGAATCCAGAGTTCAGGCTGCTCAGGCCTCAGATGTTGGCTGATAAATGATAATAATAATAATGAGGATGGTATTTGTTAAGCGCTTACTGTGTGCCAAGCAGTCTTCTAAGCATTGGGATAGATAGAAGGTGATCAGGTTGTCCCACTTGGGGCTCACAGTCTTCATCCCCACTTTACAGATGAGGTAACTGAGTCATAGAGAAGTGAAGTGACTCGCTCAAAGTCACACAGCCGACAAGAGGCGGAGTCGGCATTAGAACCCACGACCTCTGACTCCCAAGCCTGGGCTCTTTCCACTAAGCCACGCTGTCACACATCAAAGATCACAAGAGTAAAATGCCTGACGCTACCCCAGGGCCGCAGTGCCTGGCCCATACATAGTAAGTGCTTAACAAATACCATTTATTTTTTAAAAAAGAAAGATGTTCATGGCAGGATTGTGACTTTAACTTCCACCTACTGGCTGCTTGTTCCCTTTACTATACCTGGTGGTCTTTGTTGGGTTGGTAATAATAATGATAATATTATGATATTTATTAAGTGCTTAGTATGTATCAAGCACTGCTCTAAGCTCTGGGTAGATAAAAGGTAATCAGGTTGGACACAGCCCATGTCCCAGATGGGGCTCACAAGTCTTAATTCTTATTTTACAGATAAGGGAACTGAAGCCCAGAGAAGTGAAGTGACTTACCCTAGGTCACATGGCAGATATGTGGCAGAGCTGGGATTGGAACCCAGATCCTCTGACTCCCAAGCCCATGTTCTTTCCACAGAAGTAGTTGGAGTAGAGAAGCAGAATGGCACAGTGGATAGATCAACGGCCTGGGAGTCAGAAGGTCATGGGTTCTAATCCCAGTTCCACCACTTATCTGCTGTGCGACCCTGGGCAAGTCACTTCACTTCTCTGGACCTCAAGTTCCCTCATCTGAAAATGGGGATCCATTCATTCATTCATTCAGTCATATTTATTGGGCACTTACTGTGTGCAGAGCACTGTACTAAGTGCTTGAAAAGTACAGTTCGGCAACAGATAGAGACAATCCCTACCCAACAAGGGGCTCACAGTGTAGAAGGGGGAGACAGACAGCAAAACAAAACAAGTAGACAGGCATCAATTGCATCAAAGTAGATAAAGAGAATTATAGATATATACACTGCATTAATAAAATAAATAGAATAATTAATATATACAAATATACACAGGTGCTGTGGGGCAGGGAAGGAGGTAGAGCAGAGGGAGGGAGTCTGGGCAATGGGAGGAGAGGAGGAGCAGAGGAAAAGGGGGGCTCAGTCTGGGAAGGCCTCCTGGAGGAGGTGAGCTCTCAGTAGGGCTCTGAAGAGGGGAAAAGAGTCTAGTTTGGCAGAGGTGAGGAGGGAGGGCATTCCAGGCCAGAGGTAGGACGTGGGCCAGGGGTCGACGGCAGGACAGGCGAGAACAAGGCCCAGTGAGGAGGCGGCAGAGGAGCGGAGTGTGTGGGCTGGGATGGAGAAGGAGAGTAGAGAGGTGAGGTAGGAGGGAGCAGGGGGTGGACAGCTTTAAAGCCCAAGAGTGAGGAGTTTTTGCTTCATATGAAGGTTGATAGGCAGCCACTGGAGATTTTTGAGGAGGGGAGTGACATGCCCTGAACATTTCTGTAGAAAGATAATCCAGGCAGCAGAGTGAAGTGGGGAGAGACAGGAGGATGGGAGGTCAGAAAGGAGGCTGATGCAGTAGTCCAGTCGGGAGTCTGTGCTCCCCACATGGAACAGGGACTGTGTCCAACTCCATTTGCTTGTGTCCAGTCCAGCGCTTAGTACAGTGCCTGGCACATAGTAAGCATTTAAAAATGAAATAAAAAATAATAATGGTGGTATTTGTTAAACGCTTACTATGTGCAAAGCACTGTTCTAAGCACTGGGGGATACAAGGTGATCAGGTTGTCCCACGTGAGGCTCACAGTTTTAATCCCCATTTTCCAGATGAGGTAACTGAGGCACAGGGAAGTTAAGTGACTTGGCCAAGGTCAGACAGCTGACTAGCGGCGGAGCCGGGATTAGAACCCGTGACCTCTGACTCCCAAGCCCGCGCTCTTTCCACTGAGCCACGCTGCTTCGCAAATACCAAATGCCATCATCACCACGGTTTAACAAATACCATCATCATTATTACTAGTACTTGGTAAGCTCTTACTACGGGCAGAGCACCGTACTGAGCGTTGGGAGAGAATATATTCATTCAATAGTATTTATTGAGCACTTACTATGTGCAGAGCACTGTACTAAGCCCTTGAAACCCAACCAGGTATTCGAACCGGTTCCTGTCCCTTGGGGTAAGGTTGAGGACACAGCTAGACCGCTCAGGGTGGTTCTGGAAGCTACCAAACCCCTTCCTCCCCTCGTCCCCCACCCTCTCAACTTCCTGAGGAGGGGAAGATAGGCTGCCAGCCATCATCTCCACGGGCGTGTCTTTCCAGAGGGAGGCTATTCCCTGAGCCAGTTGGCCCGCAAGAGGAAGAGGGGCTCATTATCTTTCACTTCCCTCTGCCTCCACCCCCCGGGCCCAGCCTCTTCGTCTAGACTGAGGCCTCTGACCCCGGGCAGGGCTGGCGGTAGAGCCCGAAGGGCAAATGAAGGGCAAAGAGCGCCCAGGGGCAGCGGCCACTCCAACTGCAAAGGGGAGATAACAGGGGAGTGTAGTAAGCAGCGTGGGGAGGGAGAGGGGTCCGTGGGCATCCACGAGGGCCTCAGTGGGTGTTTGATGGATCTGGTGTCCCTCTGGAAGAATGTGGACGCCTTCACTTTGGCGCGGTTTGAGCGTAGGTGGGCCCTAGGCCTGGGTGGAACTGCCACAATAGGCTGGAAGCAAGATTGCTATTTGTCTCGGTCTGGTGAAATAGGCAGAACTCTTCAGATCTCCCAAAAAGGCAACAAGAATAATTATAACAATAATAGTATTTGCTAAGTGCTTGCTAGATGCCAGGCACTCTACTAAGTGCTGGGGTAGATACAAAGCAAATCACGTTGGACACAATCCCTGTCCCACAGGGGGCTCACAGTCTCAATTGGCTCACAGTCTCAATCCCCATTTTACAGATGAGGTAACTGAGGCCCAGAGAAGTGAACTGACTTGCCCACGGTCACACAGCAGACAAGTGGTGGAGATGGGATTAGAACCCAGGACCTTCTGACTCCCAGACCCATGCTTTATCCATTATGCCATGAGAAGTCAGTAGAAACTCCTGATGAGAATTATATTGATTTTTTTGTGTCATTGGTTAATAATAATAATGTTGGAATTTGTTAAGCGCTTACTATGTGTAGAGCACTGTTCTAAGAGCTAGGGTAGATACAGGGTAATCAGGTTGTCCCATGTGAGGCTCACAGTTTTAATCTCCATTTTACAGATGAGGTAACTGAGGTACAGAGAAGTTCAATGACTTGCCCACAGTCACACAGCTGACAAGTGGTGGAGCCGGAATTAGAACCCATGACCTTCTGACTCCCAGGCCTGTGCTCTATCCACTACGCCACACTGCTTCTCTTAAGCATTTACTATGTACCAGGCACTATACTAAGTGCTGGGGTAGATACATGATAGTCAGGTTGGACACAGTCGCTGTCTCACGTGGGGCTTGCACTCTTAATCCCCATTTTACAGATGACATAACTGAGGCACAGAGAAGTAAAGTGACTTGCCCCAGGTCACACAGCAGACAATGGTGGAGCTGAAATTAGAACCCACTCCCAGGCCCGTGGTCTATCCATAACTGTGGTATTTGTTAAGTGCTTGTTCTGTGTGAAGCATTGTACTAAGCACTGGGGTAGATTCAAGGTAACCAGATTGGTTACAGTCCCTGTCCCACTTAGGAATCGCAGCCTAAGTGAGAGAGCGAACAGGCATTGAACCCCCATTTTGCAGATGAGAAAACTGAGGCACAGCAAGGTGAAGTGACTTGCCCAAGGTCACGCAGCAGCCATGTGACAGAGGTGGGATTAGAACCCAGGTCTCCTGTTTTCCAGGCCTGTGCTCTTTCCTCCAGGACACACAACTTCTCCCTCTCGTTGGCGAGCGCGTCTACGTGTTCCTGAAAGGGGCACCACGTGGGAAGGGGTCAGGGAGGGAGGGATTGAGCTATTTTTATCGACAGTGAATGATAATAATGATGGCATCTGTTAAGCGCTTACTATGTGCGAAGCACTGTTCTAAGCAAATAGGGGTGGTAGACCACCAGGCGGGGCTCTGCCCCTGCCCCTGCCAGTTAGACTTCTGGCCCACGTGAATCAACAGAGGGACAGATCAAGTATAAGCCTGGAAGCAGACAAGGGACACTCTGGGGAAAATAAGAGGCAGATGGCAGAGACCTGAGGGGGAGTTTGAATCCCGGCTCTGCCACTTGTCAGCTGTGTGACCGTGGGCAAGTCACTTCACTTCTCTGTGCCTCAGTTACCTCATCTGTAAAATGGGGATTAACTGTGAGCCTCACGTGGGACAACCTGATGACCCTGTATCTACCCCAGCGCTTAGAACAGTGCTCTGCACATAGTAAGCGCTTAACAAATGCCAGCATTATTATTATTATTATTTAGCCCTGCTCAGTGTTCTGCTCCTCTGCAAGGGCTCTTCCCTGTTATCTCTGGCCCTTTTGGCTGAAACCAACTCTTTGTCCGTGGAATTACCTGAGGAGATTGATCCAGGGAGAAGGAGGAAGGGTCTGGGGGTGGAGGGGAGGGATGTAGCCATGGCTCTGCTACCTTGGCAGAGTAGAAAGAGAGAAGGAAAAGACAGGTGGGGAATGGAGGAAGGGAGAGATAGAGGGAGGGAGGGAGAAAGAGAGAGAAGAGGGAGGGAGAAAGGAAGAGGAGAGAGGAAGGGGACCTTCAGTTCCTTGCTGACTGGTTATCCCTTCTATACTCTGTCTAGGATACTGCAAACAAACAGTGCTTCAAAGCCTCTTATGTTCCCTAGTGAGGGCGATGCCATGATAACCGCCCGCTTTAGAAAAAACACAGACTCACCTCATTACCGAACGAGACCCAGACGTTTCCTGTGACTCCCAGGCTGGTGGCAGTTTTAGCCCTCTGATCTGTCTTCTATGTTCCCTGTGAGCCACTCTTTGCCTGTCCCTCATCTCTGCTTCAGCTTATTGAGGCAAAATTTGCATTTCCTCACTGTCCCCCCATTTGCTTTAAAGCTCCCTCTCCACCCAAGGGCTTGTTTTCCTGAAAGTGCAGGCGTGCGCTTGGAATGTAAAACGAATGAGGAATCTTTCAACGGATTCAGGAAACCAGAGGTCCAGCGGCCAGCGCGGTGTAGACAGGGCACTGTTTCTGGACTAGGCAGCAAAAGGCCTGCCGGCTGGCCCCACAGAACAAACCTCTCAGGCCTGAATGGTTTTCTTGGTCTGAGCAGGGCCTCTCCTCTTCTTCCTCCTCTCCCTCCTCCTCCTCCTCCTCCTCTCTGGGTTAGCTGAGCCCAGGCCCCACAGGGGTGGTTAAATGTCCTGAGTTTGCCCAAGGAATCGCTTCAGACTGAAACTAGGAAGTAGGGCCATTCTTTGTCAGGTCTGGTTAAGTGGAGTGCTGGTGTAAGCATGAGGTAGCCACCAGCCCTTGGACCGGTCCCTTTCTGCAGTTTTGCCAAGAAAGACTGTCAGTGGGGAAGGATAAGATGCCAGGAAGATACTCCCAAACCCTCCCCTCCTTCCCCTCCAACCACCGCACCAAATCTAGCTCCACTCTGGTCCCTGAGGCTCTAGTGATAATAATAATAATAATAACGGTATTTGTTAAGGGCTTACTGTGTGCCAAGCACTGTTCTAAACACTGGGTAGGAATGCAAGCAAATTGGGTTGGACACAGTTCTTGTTCCACATGGGGCTCATAGTCTTAGTCTCCATTTTCCAGAAGAGGTAACTGAGGCACAGAGAAGTGAAGTGATTTACCCAAGGTCACACAGCAGGCAGGTACCAGAAGAAGAAGGTGCAAGCCAGGATAGGACCGCCTGGTACAATGACAATAAATTTTAAAATGGTGCTGTAGAGGTGTGGGGAGAGAAGAGAGGATCAAAGGGATGTTGGGGATAACACTTCCCCCTCTAGCTGTAAGCTTATTATGAACAGGGAATGGTTCAGCTAATTCTGTTTTATTGTACTCTCCCAAGCGCTTAATACAGTGTCCTGCACATAGTAAGCACTCAATAAACACCACTGCTTGATGATAATAATACTAATTAACTGTGATTTTTGTTGGTCTTGCTATATACCCAGTGCCGAGGGAGATAATAATATACATAGATCAGATATAATCCCTGTCCCACAAGAGGCTCACAGTCTGACAGGGAGGGAGAATCTTGAAGCTCGTCACTGGGCAGGGATTGTCTCTATCTGTTGCCAAATTGTACATTCCAAGCGCTTAGTACAGTGCTCTGCACATAGTAAGCGCTCAATAAATACTATTGAATGAATGAAAAGCTAGGATAAGAATCCAGATCCTCTGACTCCCAGTCAGAGGCATTCTCCACTAGGCCTCTAGGCTGCTTCTGAATTTGGGTTCATGGGAACTGGGAATAGGGTAATCAAGAGCTCATTGTGGACAGGGAATGTGTCTGCCAACTGTGCTGTACTGGACTCTCCCAAGCACTCAATAAATTCCAATGATGATGTGGGGAAATGGGAATAATATTTCAAGTAGGGGTGGGTGGGAGAGAATGGGAGATGGAGAGACACCTGCCATTCAGGAATGTCATTGTGGGATGGCACAATTTGACTGCTGGTGGAACTAAAAGGCTGCCATACTGTCTTGGAGTCGGAGCAAAATCTCTGAGGATTAGAAAAAGGCAAGTGTTATGCTTAGCTTCTAAGAAGAAGAAGATTATTGGTGGTATCTGTTAGCGCTTATTGTGTGCTAGGCGCTGTACTAAGCGCTGGGTGGATACCAGCAAATCGGGTTGAACATAGTCCCTGCCCCACATGGGGCTCATAGTCTCAATCCCCATTTTACAGATGAAGGAACTGAAGCCCAGAGAAGCGAAGTGACTTGTCCAAGGTCACACAGCAGACAAGCAACAGAGCCGGGATTAGAACCCACATCCTTCTGACTTGCAGGCTTGGGCTCTATCCATTACACAAGACCAACCACAGTCCCATCAGCTTTACATCAATACTGGGGAAGGTGCTGGAACAAACCACCCAACAATAAATTTGAAACCACCTAAAAAAGCACAAGAAGCACGAGAAAACTTCCAACTGGTTTTATGAAGAGCAAATTGTGCCTGACCACTTTAATTTCCTTCTCCGACATAGGTCCAGGCCACTTAGCTGACATCCATTGCTTCCTCCTGGTCAGAGGAGCAGAGTGGCGAAATGGAAAGAGCACAGACCTGGGAGTCAGAAGACCTACGTTCTAATCCTGTTTCTGCCATGGGTGACCTTAGGTACGTCACACAGATTCTCTGTGCCTTCCTTACCTCATCTGTAAAATGGGAATTCGATACCCGTTCACCGTCCTAATTAGATGGTGAGCACTGTGTGGGACGGGGACGGTGTCTGATCTAATTATCTTGAATCTCTTCCATTATGTTAGAACAGTGTTTGGGACACAGTAAACGCTTAACCGATTCCACAGTTATTATCATTAGCCAGACTTCAGTAAGGCTTTTGATGCCGTTCCCTCTTCCCGTTGACAGGCTAGGAGAGCGGGGTTTGTGTTTCTCAAAGAAACCTGCACTGTGGCTACCACATCATCCTGGTTGATATACCTCTTTAAAATTAAGCTAATTGTGAAAAATCATTTTAAATTGAAAGTATTCTTCCTGTCTAAATTCAATTGGCTCTGGAATGTAAAAACCCTGCATGCTTACTTCCTCTACAATTCACGTCATGCGGCAAATGTAATAATTCCATAAAATTGAAAAGCCTATTTTCACTTAAGGGTTCGTAATCTCTTTGAAAATGGCAGGGGTTTATTTAAATCCCAAATCTGACAAATCAGATACTTTCTGAACTTTCGACAGAGCTGTCCTTTTAAGTACTGAGAGGGCCAATGATGTTTCAACTCCACCTTGCTTTGCGAAGCCCAGGATCAGAAGCAGGAGGAAGGGAAACAACTTCTGAGAGGGGAGGAGAATAGCCTAGTGGAATGGGCATCATGCTGGGGCTTAGGACACCTGGGTTCTAATCCCAGCTCCGTCACTGGCCTGCTAGGTGACCTTGCCCAAGTCACTTTACCTCCCGGAGTCTCTGTTTCTGCATTTGTCAAATAGGGAGACGATGTCTACTCTCCCCACTCTTTAGACTGTGGGACAGGGAATGTGGTCTGATCTGGTTATCGTGACTCTACCCCAGCACTTAATCATTCAATCGGAGATATTTATTGAGCACTTTCTATGTGGAGAGCACTTGGGAGGGTACAATGCGGCAGAATTAGCCAACAAGTTCCCTGCCCATAACGAGCTTACAGTCTACGCCCAGTTTTTGTCAATGCAAGTGATTAATAAATACCACGATGATTACTATAGTATGGTTTACAAACCAAATATATGTGTCTGAGTGTGAGTGCTTGTGCATCTGCAGGGGTACAGTATTTGTCTGAGAGACTGAATCAATCAATTATATTTATTGAGTGCTTACTGTGTGCAGAGCAATGTACTAGGTGCTTGAGAAAGTACAATATAACAGAGTTGGTAGACGTGTTCCTTGCCCACCATGAGCTGAAAGTCTAGAGGGGGAGACAGACATTAAATTAAATAAATCATGGATTAATTCATTCAATCATATTTATTGAGCGCTTACTCTGTGAAGAGCACTCTACTAAGCGCTTGGAAAGTGCAATTCAACAACAAATAGAGATGATTCCTACCCAACGGGCTCACAGTCTAGAAGGGGGGAGATAACAAAACAAAACAAGTAGACAGGCATCAGCAGCATCAATATAAATAGCATTATAGATCTTTACACATCATTAATAAAATAAATAGAATAATAAATATGTACATGGATATGTACGTAAGTGCTGCGGGGCTGAGGGAGGGGTGAATAAAGGATTAAAATCCAGAGGCAAGGGTAATGCAGAAGGGAGTGGAAGAAGAGGAAATGAGGGCTTAGTTAGGGAAGGCCTCTCAGAAGAGATGTACTTAATGATGATAATAATAATAATGGTATTTGTTAAGCACTTACTATGTGCCAAGCACTGTTCTAAGTACAAGAGTAGATACAAGGTAACCAGGTAGTTTCACGTGGGTCTCATAGTCTTAATCCCCAATTTACAGATAAGGTAACTGAGGCACAGAGAAGTAAAGTGGCTTGCCCGAGCTCACACGGCAGACAAGTGGCAGAGCCGGGATTAGAACCCACGTCCTCTGACTCCCAACCCGGGCTCTTTCCACTAAGCCATTCTGTACTTTTTATAAGGTTTAAAAATATGGAAGGCTTCATGAACTGGCATGTCATTTGTGTTTGGAAGCAGGCAATAGATTAGGCCCCAGGTGCAGATTTTGGGGTCAGAAGGATATGGTTGTATTGATTGTATCCACCCCAGCGCTTAGTACAGTGCCTGACACATAGTTAAGAGCTTTACAAATGCCATTATTATTATTATTATCATGGGAGGGAGGGACTGGCAGGGCCCACAAATTCTCCCCAGATCCCTTCAGGATCCCTGGATCCTCCGCATCCTCTGAGGCGCTTCGAGGCCCCCTTACCTTACCCGGACCAGGTCAGAGAAAGAAGCAGATGGAAAGGGGAAAGGGAACAGACCCTGTGACCAGATGCCCCATCTTGGATGGACGCAGCATGGCTCAGTGGAAAGAGCCTGGGCTTCAGAGTCAGAGGTCATGAGTTCGACCCCCGGCTCTGCCACTTGTCAGCTGTGTGACTGTGGGCAAGTCACTTCACTTCTCTGTGCCTCAGTTCCCTCATCTGTAAAATAGGGATTAAAAGTGTGTGAGCCCCACGTGGGACAACCTGATTACCCTGTATGGACTAATTACTCAGCGCTTAGAACAGTGCTCGGCACCTAGTAAGCTCTTAACAAATACCAACATTATTATCCCTCAGCCTTCCACAGTCCTTAAATCCTGCCTAATAGACTAAAGTCCCACTGTGACCAAGGCAGCTCTGGTGGAAGCTGCCTCAGCAGGGAGGACTTTGGGGATGGTAAATTGGAGCCATGAAGAAGAGCGAGGAAGAGTTAAGTTGCAGCCTCAGGGAAGAAGGGCAGCTGTGATAGCTGCTGTCTATCCAGAGTTCTCATCGCTCCTTCGAACGGCCACGCAACTCCTTCCTGTACCTCATATCCATTTGCCATCGCTGCTCCCTGCTCCCAGCATGTCCCGCTCACTGCCAACCCTGTGGACCATTCATTCAGTTGTACTTATTGAGTGCTTACTGTGTGCAGAGCATTGTACAAGTGCTTAGAACAGTGCTTGGCACATAGTAAGCGCTTAACAAATACCATCCTTATCATTATTATTGTTACTAAGTACTTGGAAGAGTATAATATAACAATAAGCAGACAAATTCCCTGCCCACAGTGAGTTAAAAGTCTGGAGGATAGTGATGGTATTTGTTAAGCACTTACTATATACCAGGAACTGTACTAAATGCTGGGGTGGATACAAGCAAATAGAGTTGGACAAAGTCCCTATCCCATGTGGGTTCACAGTCTCAATCCCCATTTTACAGATGAGGTAACTGAGGCACAGAAAAGTGAAGTGACTTGCCCAGAATACACAGCAGACAAGTGGCGGAGCCAGGAATAGAACCCATGATCTCCTGCCTCCCAGGCCTGTGCTCTATCCATTGGGCCACGCTGCTCGTTGCAGCTGTGTGCCTACGATGTGTCTCTCCTACAGACGACAGCACCAGTTCTTCAGGCGCCAGATTGCTCCCATCGCCGTTCCCGGGGCTCTCCTCCACATCACCGAGGAAACTCCATCCCACCCTGCTCGGCACCATCCTGGCGGGTTGGAGAAAAAGCAGCTCCACCCTGGCCCCACCGCCACAAAATATTGGGAAGACCATGGCGGTTGCTGCTGGAGCGTTCACCGCGGCTGCAGTGGTGACTTTAGACTCTGAGCCGCCGGCAGCCTGAAATTCTGCTCCTCTAGCCACAGTACCCCACTGAGTTGTACTTTTATCTTTCTTTTTTTAGTGTTTTTGTTCCATCTCAGTCGATGCACCTATTGCCAGTCCCCTCTCCCTCTGTTATTTTTTAGATTGTAAGTCTCTCAACGGACAGGGACAATTCCCACCTGTGAAATCTTTCCCAGAGCTTAATACAGCTCTCTATACCCAGAAAGCTCTTAGTAAATCCTAGGGCTTCTACAACTGATTTTGCAGGCCTTCTAGACAGCCCTGTACTTACCAGCTGTTATTTCTTACCTTCAGGCACACCATTTTAGCTTGCCTCCAAGACAGGTCTGTCTGTTTGTGTTTATTTGTGCCTTTGTGGGTGTCGATCTGTTGATTCGCGGTTGGTTTGAATGTGGGTCTGTCGCCTCTGTGTGTGTGTGTGTATATGCCATGGACTGTTTGTCTCTTTTTGCCTTTCCTGCCTTTTCTCCCCGTCCCTCCTAGGCCCTGGGAAACATCACCAACATTTAAACTTTGGGTATGAGAAACTCTGATCCCTCTAAAAGAAGGGGATGGATTAAAAGAAACCTTCCATCCTTCTTTTTCGATACCTTCCTCCTTCTAACCTTCTTTCTCCCAAAGGCAGTCCAAGGACTTGAGGAAAAGAGATAAAGGTGAAAGGGTCAGTCAGTCAATCATATTTATTGAGCATTTACTATGTACCAAGCATTTGGGAGAGTACAATATAACAATATGACACGTTCCCTGCTCACAATGAGCTTACAGTCTAGAGGGGGGAGACAGACAATGATATGAATAAATCAAATTATAGATAGCTCTGCCACTTGTCAGTTGTGTGACTGTGGGCAAGTCACTTAACTTCTCTGTGCCTCAGTTACCTCATCTGTAAAATGGGGATTAAAACTGTGAGCCCCACGTGGGACAACCTGATCACCCTGTATGTACCCCAGCGCTTAGAACAGGGGTAGTAAGTGCTTAACAAATACCAAATACCAACATTATTATTATAAGTGTTGTGGGGCTGGGACAGGAGAGCAAGTCAGGGTGATGCAGAAGGGAGTGGAGAAGTGGAAAGGAAGGCTTAATCGGGGAAGACCTCTTGGAGGAGATGTGCCTTCCATAAGGCTTTGAAGGTGGGGAGAGTAATTGTCCGTCATGAGGAGGGAGGGTGTTCCAGGCCAGAGGCAGGAGGTGTGTGAGAGACTGGCGGCGAGATAGGTGAGATCGAGGTACGGTGAAAAGGTTGACATCGGAGGGGTGAACTGAGTGAGCTGGATTGCAGCAGGAGAGTAGTGAGGTGAGGTAGGAGGGGGCGAGTCGACTGAGTGCTTTAAAGCCAATAGTAAGGAGTTTTCTGTTTGATGTCGAGGTGGATGGGCAACCACTGGAAGTTCTTGAGGAGTGGGGAAACGTTGCCTGAACATTTTGTAGAAAAATGATCCAGGCAGCAGAGCGAAGTAGGGACCGGAGTGGGGAGAGAGAGGAGGCAGGGAGGTCAGCAAGGAGGCTGATAGAGTAATCAAGGCAGGGTACGACAAGTGCCTGGACTAATGTGGTAGTGTTGGGATGAAGGGGTGAACCCCGAATGCCAGAGGGGTGGAACTGGGGGAGATGAAGAGCCAGATCAACAGCAACACTGGTCCTGCTGGTGGCCGCCATACAGGCTGCTTGAGGGGGGTAGTGGAGGAGGGGTGGGTGGGAACGGGGGTGGCAGAAGCGGGACACCGGCAAGTACGGCAGTTTGGCTTTGTGGAGGTTGGGGTGGTAATTGCTGGGTAGGAGCAGGAAGCAAGGAAGACTCTGGGCAATAGAAGCCAGTGGCAAAATTCCTAGGGATCGCAGCTCTCCAAATTCCCCCGACCTTTCCGACTCAGGACATCTTCCTCTGACCTCTAACGGGGGCCGAAGGTAATCTCGCCCGACATCTTAACGCCTGAACCGGGGCATCAGGACGGGTAGTGGCTAAGGGACTCCACTTCGTAACTGTGCTATTTCTTAAGCACTTACTGTGTGCCAGCACTGTACTAAGCGCTAGGGTGGACACCAGCAAATCGGGCTGGACCCCATCCCTCTCCCACTTGGGGCTCACAGTCTCATTCCCCGTTTTCCAGATGAGGTGACTGAGGTCCGGAGAAGTGAAGTGACTTACCCACAGTCACAAGCGCTAGGGTGCATACCAGCAAATCGGGCTGGACCCAATCCCTGTCCCACTTGGTTCTCCCAGTCTCAATCCCCATTTTCCAGATGAGGTGACTGAGGTCCGGAGAAGTGAAGTGACTTACCCACGGTCACACAGCAGAGAAGCGGCAAAGCTGGGATTAGGGCCCAGGTCTTCCCGACTCTTAGGCCCGTGCTCTATCCACTAGGCCACGCTGCTTCCCTTGGGAACAGGAACCCCAAGTATCAGTCAGGGATTTCAGGGGCTAGAGCCATTGCCTGGGCAGGAGAGGGACTGCGGGAGAATGGCATGAACAGGCCTGAGCTGCCAGTTGGGGAGAAGGGAGCTCGGATGTCTCCGTTCCAGCTAATGGGTGGTCTTAGTGGGCCACCTGGAGTAGACCCCTTGCCAGTGCAGGAGCAGTTGGGTTCTACACAAGCAATCAATTAACCAATAGTATTTATCGAGTGCTTATTATGTGCCTGACACTGTACTAAGCATTTGGGAGAGAACAATACAGTAGGATTAGTCGACACATTCCCTGTCCATTTACCGTCTAGAGGGGGAGGCAGACATTAATAGGAATGAATAAGTAATTTATAATATGTAATTTAAAGATGTGTACCTAAATGCTGTGGTGTTGGGGGTGGGTCGAATACCAGGTGCCCAGAGGTCACAGATCCAAGTGCATAGACAAGGCAGAAAGTGATGGAAGGTGGGGGTGTGTTGGGGGGGAGACAGGGGGCTTAGTGGGTGGAGCACGGGCCTTTGAGTCAAAAGGACCTGTGTACTAATCCTGGCTCCTCCACTTGTCTTCAATGTGACCTTGGGAAAGTCACTTCACTTCTCTTTGCCTCAGGTACCTCATCTGTAAAATGGAGATTAAGACTATGATGATGATAAGGGTATTTGTTAAGCGCTAAACTCTGTGCCAGGCATTGTATTAAGCAGTGGGGTGGATACAAGCAAATAGGGTTGGATCCAGTCCCTGTCCCACACAGAGCTCACAGGCTCAATCCACATGCACACACCCAAACCCACACCAGAGGCCCGTGCATTGTGTGTGTGAGGCTCTGAGGTGTGTAAAATTTTCTGGACAGAGCACTGATGGCTCTCCCGATGGTCCTGCATAGTGACAGGCTCCAGTTGGACATCTGGAGGTGGGGCCACTGATGATGGAGGGGGACAAGACCCACCCCACTGGTCAGACCCAACCCCTTGGAGTTCAGGGAGAGTAGGAGCTGAGGGCGAGGTGTGCCATCACACCTTAGGTCGGCCATCCTGCCCAATAGTGGCTGCTATGGCTTCTGTGAGAGGCCGGTGTTTGACTGAATGACCAGTGGGATTCTCTGTCTCTCTCTTTCTCTCTCTGGCCTGGTCTTCACAACCACCGACAGAGATGATCGAGAAGTGTACCAGAAAATCGGTAGGAAGCAGTTCTCTTCAGTAACACCACTGATGACTTGTGTGAAATAATACAATCAAAGTTACAGGTGATAGTACATTGTTTAGGGGTGTCCAACACTTTGGGAGGCAACGATAAATTCCAAGTGATCTTGCTGAGTTTGAAAATGAGTTTTACACAAACAGGATTCAATTCAATAGGGACAAGAATGAGCTAGAACCCTTCAGCTTCAGTGTAGCTGAAGGGTGGGGAAAATCTGGCTAGACAAAAAAAAAACAGCAGAAAAAAACTCTGAGGAATCAAAGAATGAAATATGTTGTACCTCCCATTATGTTGCATTGTTATTGAAAAGAGCCAACATGGTATTGAGATATATTAATGAGATTGTGACATGCAAGATCCAGGAAATAATCCTTCCAACTTCAGTTCTCTGAATCCATCAGACCTGTGTTAGAATATCACGTCCAGTGTTGTTTACTGTGTTATGGAAAGGATGTGGAAAAACTGGAGGAGCTTCAGAGGAGTACAATAAAAATATTTCAAGTAATGGAAAATAGGCCCTGGAAGGGAAGCTTAAAGGAATTAAGGTTGTTGTGCATGAAAAAGACAAGGCTAAGGAATGACAATAACCGTCCTTGAGTAATTAAAGGATTTTATGGGATTGTTGAGTGCTTGTTTTCCATTTTCACGGATGACCGAACAAGATGAAATCAGTTTGAGCAAAAGCCTGACATATTTTATTTGGGTATGAGAACTTCTTAATAGATTAAACACCAAAACCGACCATGAGGGAAATTGTGGAGTCTCCAGCCTTGGAGATTTTTTAAGAAGAGATAATCTGGATTATCTAGTCAGATGATTTCTCTACTCCACCTCCAGCTCTGACTTTACTATAATGGACATTGCACCGGCTCCAGAGTTTGTAGAACTCAGTCCAGGCTGGATAGACCAAGCAGGGTAACGGGAAAATTCGGGCGGGTGTCCGTGTGGGTTCATCTGGGCCACAGCGGGCTTCATGTTGCTAACGTGGAGAAGCGGCATAAAGCATGGGCCTGGGAGTCAGAAGGTCATGGGTTCTAATCCCAGCTCCACCACTTGTCTGCCGCGTGACTGTCGCGAGCCGCCCCAGGTTCATACCGACCTGGACCTCCCCGGACCGGGGGCAGCCTCGGTGACACGTAGTACCTCTGATCACCGAGGTTACCGAAGAAAGTTTTTTACTTAGTTTCACCAACGTGCAAGGGAGTGATATATACACACACTCACTCACTCCCCCAAGGATCCAGTACCAGTCTGCTGGTCAAGGGAGCCCATTCTGCCAATGCTTCTTCTTTCTGCTTCCATGTGCTGCTTTCGAGTGCTGCTCTCCTGCTGCTTCTGCTCCCTCTCAGCTCTGCTTCTCTGTGTGCCCTCCGTGTGCCTCTTCTTGGTTTCTGTGTGCTTCCCCACGATTCAAAGCCACCGCCTTTTACCTGCCTTTGGCGTGGCAGCTTTGGCTTTACGTGACAGTCATTTCTTGGCCCAGGCCCATTTCTAGGTAGAACAGGGAGAGAAAGGCCCTCCTCCCTCCATCCTCTACCCCCCTACAGGCCCGCAATCACCTGTCTCAGTTAGAGCCCAACAGCGCCTTTGCAAAATCTCTTCCTTGTTGTTGCTCACAAAATCACAACCAGTCACTAGTAAGGTAGCTTATTGTGTGGTCACCACAGTGGGAGGGAAGTCACTGTGCCTCGGTTACCTCATCCGTAAAAAATGGTTAAGAGTGTGAGCCTAATGAGGGACAGGGACTGTGTCCTGATTAACTTTCATCTACCCCTGTGCTTAGAACAGTGGTTGGCACATAAGTGCTTAACAAGTACTATTATTATTAATAAAATTCTTGATGCTCAGGAACGACTCAGAGATAAGTGAGCACTGGGTAAAAGAAAGAAACTTGTCAAATCCCTTCTGCCTTTCCCCCATGTCCCGATTTTAGCTCCTTGAGTGCAGGGAACAAGCCTCCAAAATTGTTCTCTCCCAAGCACTCAGTACACAGTAAGCATTCAATAAATTCTACTGATCGATTGACAAGTCTTGCTTTCTTGGTAATGTTTTTCAGAACTAGCCCAATGCTGGGTAAGGCCTCACTGTGTTTTTCCCACTGCAGACAAGAAAAAAGGCCCTGGGAAAATGAAAGGTGAAAAGTAGATCTTTGAATTTTTATTACTCTGTAAGTCACATGGGCAAGGTTTGTATGGAATTGAATAGGTTGGTTAAGGGTGCTGGGTATCAGATCCCAAAGACAGATAACTTAGTTCCTCGTGGGAAGGTGCAACAATCCGATTCTGGGCTACACAGGAAGATCTGAGCAAATAACCTGGCCCCGGTTTTTTTTTTCAATCCTATTTCTTCTTATTACATGCCAGGCAGTGTACTAAGCATTTAGATAGATACAAGCTTGTTAGGTTGGACACAGTCCCATGACCCCTGTGGGGCTCACAGCCTTAATCCCCATTTTACAGATAACTGTGGCCCATAGAAGTGAAGTGACTTGCCCGAAGGCCACTCAGCAGACAAGTGGTGGAGTCGGGATTAGAACCCAGGTCCTTCTGACTCCAGGCCTGCGCTCTACCAACTAGTCCATACTGCTTCTCTTTCTTTTGAGAGTCTCAGAGTAACAGAAACTCTTCACTCTTGGCTTCAAAGCTCTCCATCCCCTTGCCCCTTCTTACCTCGCCTCCATTCTCTCCTTCTCCATCCCAGCCCACACACTCCGTTCTTTTGCTGCTGACCTTCTCACTGTGCCTCGATCTCGCCACTGATCCCTGGCCCCCATCCTACTTCTGGCCTGGAATGCCTTCCCTCCTCAAATCCGCCAATCACACTTATCTCCTTTGTAGCCCTACTGAAGGCGCACCTCCTCCAAGAGACTTTCTCAGACTGAGCCCCCTTTTCCTCAGCTCCCTCTCCCTTCTGTGTCACCTCGACTTGCTTCCTCTGCTCTCCTCCCCGCCCCACAGCAATATGTCTATATAATAATAATGTTGGTATTTGTTAAGTGCTTACTATGTGCAGAGCACTGTTCTAAGCGCTGGGGTAGATACAGGGTAATCAGGTTGTCCCACGTGAGGCTCACAGTCTTAATCCCATTTTACAGATGAGGGAACTGAGGCACAGAGAAGTTAAGTGACTTGCCCACGGTCACACAGCTGCCAAGTGGCAGAGACGGGATTATATGTATATATCTATAATTCTATTTATTTATATAGACGCCTGTTTACTTGTTTTGATGTCTGCCTCCCCACTTCTAGACTGTAAGCATGTTGTGGGCAGGGATTGTCTCTCTTTATTGCTGAACTGTACTTTCCACACGCTTAGAACAGGGCCCTGCACACAATAAGTGCTCAATAAATACGATTAACTGTATGAATGAAGCTATTTTCATTTTTTTCGGATTGAGGGCCCGGGAGAGGGGGTCATGGGTGGGCTCAGAAAACTGGGGCACGTAGCCAGCGGCCCGGTTCAGCCTGCCTCGAGCCCGGTGCCCCACAGATGGTCAGTAAGTGCTTAACGAATACCATCATTATTAGAGAAGGAGCGTGGGTCAGTGAAAAGAGCCCAGGCTTGTGAGTGAGGTCGTGGGTTCTAATCCCGGCTCTGCCACTTGTCTGCTGTGTGACTTTGGGCAAGTCACTTCACTTCTCAGTGCCTCAGTTACCTCATCTGTAAAATGGGGATTGAAACTGTGAGCCCCACGTGGGACAACCTGATCACCTTGTATCCCCCCCCAGCGCTTAGAACAGTGCTTTGCACATAGTAAGTGCTTAACAAATACCACCATTATTATTATTAGGACATGGCTACTCTGAAGGGCAGAGCTACTGAGAGAAGCAGTGTGGCATAGTGAATAGAGCCTGGGCCTGGGAGACAGGTCATGGCTTCTAATCCCGGCTCTGTCATTCATCTGCTGCATGACCTTAGGTAAGTCACTTAACTATAGTGGAAAGATCACAGGTTTGGGATTCAGAGGTTGTGGGTTCTAATCCCGGCCCCGCCACTTGCCTGCTGTGTGACTGGTCAACTCACTTCACTTCTCTGTGCCTCAGATACCTCATCTGTAAAATGGGGATGAAGACTGTGAGCCCCACGTGGGACGACCCGCTCACCTTGTATCTACCCCAGCGCTTACAACAGTCCTCGACACATAGTAAGCGCCTAACAAGTAACATGAGTATTAGTATTTCGCTGCCTGTCTCCCCCTTTTAGACTGTGAGCCTGTTGTTGGGCAGGGATCGTCTCTAGCGGTTGTTGAATCGTCCATTCCAAGCGCTTAGTACAGTGCTCTGCGCACAGAAAGCGCTCAGTAAATACGATCGAATGAATCATTATTCCTGTGCCTCAGTGACCTCATGTGTCAAAGGGAGATGAAGACCGTGAGGCCCACATGGGACAACCCGATCACCTTGTATCTACCCTAGCGCTTACAACAGTCCTTCGCACATAGTAAGCACTTAACAAGTACTATTAGTATTATTATTTTGACTTCTGTCTCCCCCTTTTAGCGTTATTGGGCAGGATCGTCTCTAGCTGTTGCGGAATTGTCCATTCCAAGCGCTTAGTCCAGTGCTCCGCGCAAAGTAAGCGCTCAGCAGATACGATTGAATGAATGAATGATTATTCCCTGGGCCTCAGTCACCTCATAAGAGCCCGGGCCTGGGAGTCAGAGATCATGAGTTCGAATCCCACCTCTGCCACTTGTCAGCTCTATGACTGTGGGCGACTCAGTGTGGCTCAGAGGAAAAAGCCCGGGCTCGGGGGGCCAGAGTTCATTGGTTCGAATCCCGCCTCTGCCACTCGTCAGCTGAGTGACCGTGGGCAAGTCACTTCCCTTCCTCTGTGCCTCAGTTCCCTCATCTGTAAAATGGGGATGAAGACTGGGAGCCTCACGTGGAACAACCTGATGACCCTGGATCTCCCCCAGCGCTTAGAACAGTGCTCTGTACATAGTCAGCGCTTAACAAATACCAACATTATTATTATTAGCAGGGACTGTGTTACCGAATTGCCCATTCCAAGCGCTTAGTCCAGTGCTCTGCACATAGTAAGCGCTCAATCAATACTACTGAATGAATTACTAGACTGTGAGCCACACGTGGGCCAGGGAGGACGTCCCTCCATGATGACTGTTATCCCTCCCGCCTCCGCGGCCCACCCACGTCGGGCCTAGTCCTCCTCCTCCTCCTCCTCGGGCCCCTCCGGGCCTCGCCTTTTACGATTGGCCGCCGCCGGCCCACGTGACGCCCACGGCGGCCCGGGATTGGCTGCGGGGCGGCGGCGGCCTGGTTGCCCGGGTGACGGCGGAGCGGCAGGCCCCGGGCCTTGGCGAGGCGTCGGGGCGGGCCTGGGCCTCGGGCCTGGGGGTGGCGGGGGGTCGGGGACGCCGAGGGTCGGGACTCCTCCGCCAGCAGCGGCACCGGTAAGTGAATGGAGAAGGTCGCACACCCTTCCTCTTTCACCCTTCTCCTCCCTCCCTTCCTTCCTTCTCCCCAGCCGCCCCCTCTGGCTCCCTTTTTCCCAGACTCCTTTGCTCCTTGGCTGATGTCTCCTGCTCCCCTTCCTGCCCCATCCCCACTGTCACCTTCCCCTCACAGCCCCTCGTCGAGGGGAACTGAGCGTGGCTCAGTGGCCAAAAACCCGGGCTGGGGAACTCAGGGGTCATGGGTTCGAATCCCAGCCCTGCCACCCGTCAGCTGTGTGACTTTGGGCAAGTCAGTTCACTGGGCCGCAGTTCCCTCAACTGTAAAATGGGGATGAAGACTGGGAGCCCCACGTGGGACAGCCTGATGACCCTGTATCCCGATTTGTCCATTCCAAGCGCTTAGTACAGTGCTCTGCACATAGTAAGCGCCCAATAAATACTATTGAGTGAATGAATGAATATCCTCCCCAGCGCTTACAACAGTGCTTTACACATAGTAACGCTTAAATGTCATTATTATTATTATTATTATCAGAGAAGCAGCGTGGTGCAGTGGAAAGAGCCCGGGCTGGGGAGTCAGAGGTCATGGGTTCGAATCTCAGCTCCGCCACTCATCAGCTGTGTGATTGTGGGCAAGTCACTTCACTTCTTTGGGCCTCAGTTACCCCATCTGTAAAATGGGGATGAAAACTGGGAGCCTCACGTGGGACAACCTGATTACCTTGTATCTACCCCAGCGCTTAGAACAGTGCGCTGCACATAGTGAGCGCTTAAATACCAACATTAACAAATACCAACAGAAGTGATATGACTTGCCCAAGGTCACCCAGCAGACAAGTGGCAGAGCCAGGATTAGAACCCATGTCCTCTGACTCCCAAGCCCAGGCTCTTTCCACTAATAATAATAATAATGCTGGTATCTGTTAAGCGCTTACTGTGTGCAGAGCACTGTTCTACCCAGCTGCGCTCCGGAAACTCTCGCTCTCGTGTCCGAGAAGGGGCCTGGTCCTGGTACTGGGCGAGACAGAGCGAGGGGGTGCATGTTGTCTGGTGCCACAATAATAATGTTGGTATTTGTTAAGCGCTTTTCTTTTCTGCTGTGTTATCTTGGGCAAGTCACTTCAGTTCTCTGTGCCTCAGTTCCCTAATCTGTAAAGTGGGGATGAAGACTGTGAGCCCCATGTGGGACGGGGACTGTGTCTTGTATCTACCCCAGCGCTTAGAACAGTGCCTGGTACATAGTAAGCGCTTAACAGATACTATTATTATTATATTGAGCAGCAGCGTGACTTAGTGGTTAGAGCATGGACCTAGGGGCCAGAAGGTTCTAATAATAATAATAGTGGTATTTATTAAGCTCTTATTATGTGCCAAGCACTGTTCTAAGTGCTGGGGTAGATACAAGCTATTCAGGTTGTCCCACGTGAGGCTCCCAGTCTTCATCCCCATTTTACAGATGGGGTCACTGAGTCACTGAGAAGTGAAGTGACTTGCCCACAGTCACACAGCAAAGTGGCAGAGCCAGGATTAGAACCCATGTCCTCTGACTCCCAAGCCCGGGCTCTTTCCATTAAGCCACGCTCCTTCTCTAATAATGATGGTATTTGTTAAGCACTTACTGACCATCTATGGGGCACCAGGCTCGAGGCAGGCTGAAACCGGGCCTCTGGCTCTGTGCCTCAGTTACCTAATCTGTAAAATGGGGATTAACTGTGAGCCTCACGTGGGACAACCTGATGACCCTGTATCTCCCCCAGCGCTTAGAACAGTGCTCTGCACATAGCAAGCGCTTAACAAATGCCAACATATATATATCTTTATTCTATTTATCTTGATTCTATTTATTGCTATTGTTCTTGTCTGTCCATCTCCCCCGATTAGATTGTAAACCCGTCAAAGGGCAGGGACTGACTCTATCTGTTACCGATCTGTACATTCCAAGCGCTTAGTTCAGTGCTCTGCATATAGTAAGCACTCAATAAATACAATTGAATGAATGAATGAATGAATATATATATATATATATACTAAGCTCTTGGGAGAGTACAATACTGGGCATCCGCCTGGCCCAGGAAGGTGTTAGGTCATCCCTCGCTGCCGTCTCAACTCCCTGGGGCCCGCCTCACCCCCCAGCATCCCTCCGGTGCTGGTAAATCTCACCGGGGGCGAAACGGCCACCGGTTCAAGAATTCCCGGTCCGAAAAATAAACGGGCCCCCCCACGCCTCATAAATAGCCCCGAGCATCCACAGGAGAGAGGGATACGTGCCTGGAGAGAGTTTTAGTTCCCCCTAAATGCCATCTGTTTGGCTCCTTTCCTCAGGAGTTTCAGGTCACGTAGCTGCTGTGCCGTTGATTGCCCAGGAGGGAGCTTTATGTCCCGATCTGTTCCTCTGACCTCAGAGGCTTGCCTCATGATGATCCAAGCTTTCCTTCCCCATCCTGGAAATTTCAGTCAGAACTGTTTGGACTTGCACTTTCGGTCAAAACACGATGGCGTTAACCCCCGTGGTAGCCTGTCTTTATCTCTTAGTTCTCTGTTTGGGGGACTCCTTTTTTCTTTTGACATTATTATTACTATGTTTGTTAAATGCTTACTATAATAATAATGTTAATAATAATGTTGGTATCTGTTAAGCGCTTACTATGTTCTCAGCGCTGGGGTATTACAAGGTAATCTAGTTCTTCCGCGTGCAGTCTTAATCCCCCTTTTACGGATGAGGTAACTGAGGCACCGAGAATAATAATAATAATAATGTTGGTATTTGTTAAGCGCTTACTATGTGCAGAGCACTCTTCTAAGCGCTGGGGGAGACATGGTAATCAGGTGGTCCCACGTGAGGCTCACAATCTTAATCCCCATTTTACAGATGAGGTAACTGAGGCCCAGAGAAGTGAAGTGACTTGCCCGCAGTCGCACAGCTGACAAGTGGCAGAGCTGGGATTCGAACCCATGACCTCTGACTCCCAAGCCCAGGCTCTTTCCACTGAGCCACGTTGCTTCTCTATGTGTGCTGGGGTAGATATCAGTTAATCAGGTTGGACCCAGTCCCTGACCCACATGGTGCTCACAGTGTAAATAGGAGGGAGAACGAGGATTGATTCCCCATTTTACAATTGAAGAAACCGAGGCACACAGACTTGAAATGACTCGCCTAAGGTCACACAGTAGGCAAGTGGAAGATCCGGGGTTAGAATACAGTTCCTTTGACTCCCAGGTCTGTGCTCTTTCCACTAGGTGGAGAGCCTAGAAAATAAATCTTTAATAATGATAATAGTAATAATAATAATAATAACGGTGTCTGTTAAGCGCTTACTATGTGTCAAGCACTGTTCGAAGCCCTGGGGGGAATAGAAGGTAATCAGGTTGTCCCACGTAGGGCTCGCGGTCCTAATCCCCATTTTACAGATGAGGTAACTGAGGCACAGAGAAGTGGCCTGCCCAGAGTCACGCAGCTGACAAGTGGCGGAGCTGAGAATAGAACCCATGACCCACTCCCAAGCCCATGTAGATGGTTACAGGGCCGGGTTCGAGAATTTCATTTAGTTTGTTTTTTATTATTTGTGCTGGGCTGAATTGAACTCACATTAAATACTTGGCAACTGGGAAGAATATCATTATTATTGTGATTCAGTCAGTGTCATATTTCTTGAGTACTTACTGCGTGCAGAACACTGTACTAAGCACTTGGGAGAGTACATTATAACATAGTTGGTAGACACGTTCAGTCTAGGGGGGTAGACAGACGTTAATATAAATAATAATGATGGTATTTGTTAAGCGCTTACTATGTACCAGGCAGTGTTCTAAGCGCTGGGGTGGATCCAAGGTTGGACACCGCCCCTGTTCCACATGGGGCTCACAGTCTTAATCCCCATTTTCCAGATGAGGGATTGCGGCCCAGAGAAGTGAAGTGACTGGCCCAAGGTCCCACAACAGTCATTCATTCATTCAATCATATTTATTGAGCGCGTACTTTGTGCAGAGCACTCTGTTAAGCGCTTGGAAAATGCAATTCGGCAACAAACAGAGCTGGTCCCTACCCACTGGGCTCACAGTCTAAAACGGGGAGACAGACACTAAAACAAGTAGGCAGTGGCAGAGCCGGGATTAGAACCCATGCCCATGCTCTATCCACGAAGCCATACTGCTTCTCTGTGAATAAATTCCGGGTATGTGGTATGGGGCTGCGGGAGGGCCGAATAAAAGGAGCAAATCGAAGTGCAGAGGTGACATCACCGGTGTGTCGATAGAACATTTGTGTCTGCTGTGTTGTTTTTGAGGGAAATGTGTTTTTGCCTCCTTCCCCTCCTTGGTAGGTTTTGTTACTCCTGCCTGTTGAAAGATAATTTGCCATTGCAGGTAAAACAGCCCCCGAGGGCACTCAGGAATAGCGGACACATTTCACCGGGGCCACGGTAAAATGGGACGGCATTGCCGGCATCATTTGGGGAGATATCCCAATTTTGCCCCATCCCGGGGCATTTCTCCAGGAGGACCTCCGAACCCCTCCCTCGTTCCCCTCCCGGGTCCGCGTGAACTCTGGAGCTGCAGCTGGGCCATGGTATTAAATGGTCGAAACCTCAGTCGGGGGGTGGGCTTAGCTTGGCCCTGAAGAAAAAATAAATAGCCCCAGGAAAATCTACTTAAAAGCATCCCGATCGGGCACTTTAGTTGCAGTACAGGTATGGAAATAATAGTGATGCCTGGTAGTCATCCTGCCCCCTGTAAAGTTTTACCTCTCGCTTCATCAGTCGGTGGTTGATGATCGGGCACTTTAGTTGCAGCCCAGGTATGGAAGTAATAGTGATGTCTGATAGTCATCCTGCCCCCTCTGAAGTTTTACCTCTTGCTTAATCAGTGGTATTTTTTTAATGGCATTTATAAAGCTCTTATGATGTACCAGACACTGTACTATGTGCTGGTGTAGATATAAGGTAATGACTCCACGGTCCTTGTTCTACACGGGGCTCACGGTCTTAATCCCCATTTTACAGACGAGAGAACTGAGGCCCAAAGAAGTGATCTGCCCAAGGTCACGCAGCAGACGTGTGGCGGAGCGGGATTAGAACTCGGTTTCTCTGACTCCCAAACCCGTGCAGTACCCAGAGGCCACTCTGCTTCCTTGCTGAGCACTTTTAGGCACTTATTGTGTGCATCTTCCTCCTCCCATTCCTCTCCAGAAGCCTTGAGCGAGTTGTCTGTACCTGCCAACCTGCCGTCTCAAGTCCCTCCCCTCCAATTCTCTCCTTGACCCCCTCCAGGCTGGCTTCTGTCCTCTTCATTACCCGGAAACCGCCCTCCCGAAAGTCACCGATGATCTCCTTGCCAGATCCAACGGCCTCTACTCCATCCTAATCCTCCTCGGTCTTTCAGCCGCCTTCGACACTGTCGACCTTCCCCCTCTCCTGAAAACGTTATCCAACATCGGCTTCGCTGTCACCGTCCTCTCTTGGGTCTCCTCTTAAGCTTTCAGTTTCCTTCGTGGGCTCCTCCTCTGCCTCCCACCCCTAACTGGGGTGCTCCTTCGAAGTTCAGTTCTGGATCCCCTTCTATTCTCCATCTACACCCATTCCCTTGGAGAACTCATTCGCTCCGATGGCTTCAACTGTTATCTCTGTGCAGATGATTCCCAAATCTACCTCTCCAGCCCCTGACCTCTCTCCCTCTCTGCAGTCTCGCATTTCCTCCTGCTTTCAAGACATCTCTACTTGGATGTCTTCCAGTCACCTCAAACTTAGTATGTCCAAAACAGAACTCCTTATCTTCCCACCCAAACCCTGCCCTTCCCCTGACTTTCCCATCACGGTAGCTGGCACCGCCGTCCTTCCCGTCTCACCGGCCCGTAACCTTGGCGTTATCCTTGACTCCTCTCTCTCATTCAACCCACATACTCAATCCATTACTTAATCCTGTCGGTTTGATCTTCACTGCATCGCTAAAATTCATCCTTTCCTCTCCATCCAAAATGCCACCACGTGACGCAGCGTGGCCTAGTGGGTGCAGCACGGGCCCGGAGTCAGTAGGTCATGGCTTCCAATCCCGGCTCTGCCACTTGAGTGCTGTGTGACCTTGGGGAAGACACTTCCCTTCTCCGTGCCTCAGTTTCCTCATCTGTAAAATGGGGATTAAGAGAGTGACCCCCATGTGGGACAACCTGATTACCTTGTATCTCTCCCAGTGCTTAGAACAGTGCTTGGCACATAGTAAGCCCTTAACAAATACCATAATTATTATTAGTAGTAGTAGTAGGGCAGGGATTGTCTCTATCTGTTGCCCAATTGTACATTCCAAGCGCTTAGTACAGTGCGCTGCACATAGTAAGCGCTCAATAAATACTATTGAATGAATGAATAGTATTCTGTATTAATTTTATCACATCTGCACTGTGTGGAACAGGGACTGTGTCCAACCCAATTATCTCTTATAATAATAATAATAATTATGGCATTTGTTAAGCTCTTACTATGTGTAAAGCACTGTTCTAAGCACTGGGGAGGGTGCAAGGTGATCAGGTTGCCCCACATGGGGCTCACAGTATTAATCCCCATTTTCCAGATGAGGTAACTGAGGCCCAGAGAAGTGAAGTGACTTGCCCAAAGTCACACAGCTGACAAGCGGCTGAACTGGGATCTGAACCCATGACCTCTGACTCCCAAGCCCGAGCTCTTTCCACTGAGCCATACTGTTTCTCTACCTACCCCAGTGCTTAGTGCAGTGCCTAGCACATAGTAATCGCTTAACAAACACCAGAATTACTATTATCCTTATTACTCTCCGATCCCATCTTGAATACCGTATCAACCGTCTTGCTGACCTCCCCGCCTTCTGTCTCTCCAGATTCCAGTCCATATTTCTGCTGCTTTGGATCATTTTTCTACAGAAATGTTCAGGCCGTGTTTCCCCACTCCTCGAGAACCTCCAGTGGTTGCCCATCCATCTTAGCATCAAGCAGAAACTCCCTACCCTTGGCTTTAAAGCACTCGCTCAACCTGCCCCCTCCGACCTCGCCTCACTACTCTCCTACTTCAACCCAGCCCACACCCGTGGGTTCGAATCCTGCCTCTGCCACTCGTCAGCTCTGTGACCGTGGGCAAGTCACTTAACTTCTCTGTGCCTCAGTTACCTCATCTGTAAAATGGGGATTAACTGTGAGCCTCACGTGGGACAACCCGATGACCCTGTATCTCCCCCAGTGCTTAGAACAGTGCTCTGCGCATAGTAAGCGCTTAACAAATACCAACCCCCTTTATTCCTCTAATGCCAACCTTCTCACTGTACCTCGATCTCGTGTGTCTCACCGCCGACTTCTCACCCAAATCCTGCCTCTGGCCTCGATCACCCTCCCTCTTCATATCCGACTGATAGCGACCCTCCCCAACTTCAAAGCCTTATTCGTTCATTCATTCAATCATATTTATTGAGCGCTTACTCTGTGCAAAGCACAGTGGTGAACACTTTTAGAAAGTACAATTTAACAACAAACAGATGCATTCCCTGCCTGCAGTGAGCTCCCAGACTAGAGGGGGAGGCAGACATTAATAAACTTAAATATATTACAGCTATATATAGGTTCATATGTGCTGTGGGGATGGGAGGGTGGATGAATGAAGGGAGCAAGTCAGGATGACGCATAAGGAAGTGGGAGAAGATTGAAGATCCAAGGTTTTCCCTGACTAGTCCTCTTTTCTTCTTTCATTCATTTCTGTGTCGCTCTAACTTGATCCCTTTATTCATCCCCCCTCCCAGCTTCACACCTATGTACATAGCTGTAATTTATCTCTCTAAATGTCTGTCTCCACCCTCTAGACTGTAAGCTCGTTGTAGATATGGAATGTGTTTATACTGTTATATTGGACTATATAATAATTATAAGAGAAATGATGATTGTTAAGCACTTACTACGTGCCAAGCCTGTTCTGAGTACTGGGCTAGATACAAGGTAATCAGGTTGGACACAGTCTCTGTCCGTCATGGGGCTCACAGTCTTAATCCTCCTTGTACAGATGAGGTAACTGAGGCACAGAGAAGTGGAAGTGACCTGCTCAAGATCACACAGCACTCAAATGGCAGAACCAGAATTAGAACCCATGCCCTTTGACTCCCAAGCCTGTGCTCTTGCCACTAGGCCATGCTGCTTTCCAAGTACTTAGTACAGTGCTCTGGACACAGTAAGCTCTCAATAAATACAATTGGCTGACTTACTGACTGTTTCATGTATTTTTAATTTCCAAATTTCCCCAAATTAAGTCTTCAAGGGTGATGCATTCGAATAGACTCAGTCACCCTCTGAAACATTTGCTTTTATGTGGTTGATTAATCAAATCTACTTTTCAGTTTTGCAGATTACAAAGATTACAGTAAACAGTGTTACCAAGTCATATTTTCTATCATTTAAATTCTAACTTGCAAACAACTGTCTGTCTTTTAGGCCCAGTCCAATTTATTTCACTCAGTGGTATTTATTGGGTATTTACTTTGCGCAGAGTCCTATACTAAGCACCTGGGAGAGTTCAGTACGATAGAGTTGATAGACGTGTTCCCTGCCCACACTGAGCGTACAGTGAGTGGACTTGTGTTAATTTGGCATTGAAAACCTTTGCTAGATCCCAAACGAGAGAAAAAGTGGAGCTTTCCTTTATATTTTCACCTCAAAATAATTCCTAGATATACCCTAGAGAAGCAATATGGCCTAATGGAAAGAGCATGGGCCTGGGAGTCAGAGAACCTGATTCTGATCCCAGCTCCGCCACTCATTTGCTGTGTGACCTTGGGCAAATCACTTAACTTCTCTGCGCCTTAGTTATCTGTAAAATGGGGATTGACTCTGCGAGCCCATGTGGGACATGGATTGTGTCCAATTTGATTAGTTTATACCTACCCCAGCGCTTAGTACAGGGCCTAGCACATAGTAAGCACTTTGACAAACGCAATTAAAAAAAATTCTTAGTTCCTGACTGTTAGATCCTCCTTTGCCAGAAAAATTCTGAAATCGCTTCTTGCTGTGGAGTAATGATTTTTCTTTTCAAATCGAATGCATTCGGTTCTGCCCTAACATGTTCTCACTACTTGTTTGGCCTGGAATTAAGGAATGTTTGTCCAACAGCATAAGGCTTTGTGTTCACAGCCTGCCACGGCGTCAGAAAAAGCCAAAACAAGTGAGTTTTATGGAGTGGGATTTCCTTAACACAGTCCCCAGGTTGGAGAAGACCTTGAAGCACAATACTATTGTTGAACATTTTGCTCTGTCTAGCCGGTGGGTGACTGGAAATTCCCGGGAGATAGTACACATTTATCATGTCTGTAATTTCATTTCATTTTTTCCAAGATTTCTTCACAATTGTGTTAACTGATTTTTGCGGCCAAACATCTTTCTGCGGTTCTGTCAATGTCGTGGCTTGAGCTTCCTCAGCTTCTGTGGATTTGATGTGATCTCTCGTGGCATCGGCCGAACTGGCAGGTAGTTTAACCTTTTGGCTTTACTGTTGGTGAGTGAGATTTGCAAAGGCCAAAAAATTAAGGTGGTTTTCGAGGCCAGGGCAGAGGCCTACATGTCATTCATTCATTCATATTTACTGAGCACTTACTGTGTGCAGAACGCTGTGCTGAGCCCTAGGAAAGTACAATTTGACAACAGAGACAATCCCTATCCAACAACGGGCGCAGAAGTTCATGGGTTCTAATTCCAACTCCGCCTCTTGTCTTCTGAGTGGCCCTAGGCAAGTCATTTCACAGTGTGGCTCAGTGGAAAGAGCACAGGCTTGGGAGACAGACGTCATGGGTTCAAATCCCGGCTCAGCCACTTGTCAGTTGTGTGACTTTGGGCAAGTCACTTAACTTCTCTGTGCCTCAGTTACCCCATCTGTAAAATGGGGATTAAGACTGCGAGCCCCACTTAGGACAACCTGATCACCTTGTATCATCCCCAGCGCTTAGAACAGTGCTTTGCACATTCATTAATTCATTCATTCAATAGTATTTATTCAGCGCTTACTATGGCAGAGCACTGTACTAAGCGCTTGGAATGTACAATTCGGCAGCAGATAGAGACAATCCCTGTCCATTGACGGGCTTACAGTCTAATTACAGTCTAATTTTGTTAATGAAATGTACATCACCTCGATTCTATTTAGTTGCCATTGTTTTTACGAGATGTTCTTCCCCTTGACTCTATTTATTGCCATTGTTCTCGTCCGTCCGTCTCCCCCGATTAGACCGTAAGCCCGTCAAACGGCAGGGACTGTCTCTATCTGTTGCCGACTTGTTCATTCCAAGCGCTTAGTACAGTGCTCTGCACATAGTAAGCGCTCAATAAATACTATTGAATGAATGAATGAATAATCCGGGGAGATAGTAAGTGCTTAACAAATGCCATCATTATTATTATTATTATTATTGTTCTCTGAGCCTCAGTTCCCTCTGTAAAATGGGGATTAAGACTGTGAGCCCTATGTGGGGCAGGGATTGTGTCCAACCTGACTATCTTGTATCTACCCCAGCGCTTAGAATGGTACCTGGCACATAATAAGTGCTTAACAAATACTGTAATTATTATTATAATTCTGTTTTTAATTGGAGTTATGGTAGAGTACACCTCTGTTGTAAGGAGGGGGTGTAGGAGAAAAAGCAAATCCCCACTTTCCTCATTGCCTTAATCGCATAAAAGCCCAGTTGCAGTCAGAAAGGATTGAGGATATTCCTGGGATCCCCTGGATCTCTCCTCTCCCCAGGCCCTGGCCCCAGGACATAAAACAGGAACTGTCCTCAGCTTTTCAGAGAATTCCCTCCATCCACACATAATAGCTCCAAACACATGGTATTATGACTGGAAGTTTACTCTACTGATTTTGGCAAGATCGAGTACTGTACAGTAATCAGAGACAGAAGAAGTGGGTGACAATTGAACATGTAGCAGGCTGTTAGTTTGTAGATTTCACTCCTCACCCTTAGCCTTTCACATTTCACAGATGGCTAAAATAAAATCACTGTGTCATGAATTTTTGCCTTGTAGGTCTTTTTGCTATGAAAAACGTCGGCGAGGCTTCATGATGGGGGACGTTTTAGCCTACGAAGCAGAATTACTTGGGCTGGTAAAAGAGGTAGGTATTTTATAGACTATAAAAATTATATTAATGTTGGTATTTGTTAAGCGCTTACTATGTGCAGAGCACTGTTCTAAGCGCTGGGGTAGATACAGGGTAATCAGGTTGTCCCATGTGAGGCTCACAGTCTTAATCCCCATTTTATAGATGAGGGAACTGAGACACAGAGAAGTTGTGACTTGCCCAAGTCACACAGCTGACAAGTGGCAGAGCCGGGATTCGAACCCATGCCCTCCGACTCCCAAGCCAGTACTCTTTCCACTGAGCCACGCTCCTTCTCTAACAGTTTGCAGATGAGCTGAGGCCTGCACGTACGGAATGAGTGCTTCTTTTGGGTTTCTAATAATAATAATTGTGGGTCCGTTGAGCTCTTACTATGGGCCAGGCATTGTACTAAGCACTGGGATGGACACGAGCAAATTGGGGTTGGACACAGTCCCTATCTCACAGACTGTGAGCCCGTTGTTGGGTAGGGATTGTCTCTGTTGCCGAATTGTACTTCCCAAGTGCTTAGTACGGTGCTCTGCACACAGTAAGCGCTCAATAAATATGAAGCACTTAATCACCTTTCCCCCTCCTGCCTCACATCTCTGCTCTCTTACTACAACCCAGCCCGCGCACTTCATTCCTCTAATGCTAACCCTCTCACTGTACCTCCATCTCGTCTATCTCGCCACCGACCTCTTGCCCACATCCTACCTCTGGCCTGGAACACCTTCCCCCGTCACTTCAAAGTCTTGTTGAAGACACATCTCCTTCAAGAAGCCTTCCCTGACCAAGTCCTCCTCTCCTCTCACTCCCTTCTGTGCCGCTCTTACTTGCTCCTTCATTCATCCTCCCTCCCATCCCCACAGGACATAATAATAATGTTGGTATTTATTAAGCGCTTACTATGTGCCGAGCACTGTTCTAAGCGCTGGGGGAGATAGAAGGTAATCAGGTTGTCCCACGTGAGACTCAGTCTTAATCCCCATTTTCCAGATAAGGTAACTGAGGCACCGAGAAGTGAAGTGACTTGCCCAAAATCACACAGCTGACATGTGGCGGAGCTGGGATTAGAACCCATGACCTCTGACTCCTAAGCCCCTGCTCTTTCCACTGAGACATATATATACATCTGTATATCTCCCGCCCCGCTAGACCGTGAGCTCGCTGTGGGCAGGAATGGGTGTTGTTATATTGGACTCTCCCAAGTACTTAGTACAGTTCTTGCACACAGCAAGCTGTCAGTAAATACGATTGAATGTGAGAATGAATGAATTGGGGCTCACAGTCTTAATCTCCAATTTACAGATGAGGGAGCTGAGGCCCAGAGAAGTGAAATGATTTGCCCAAAGTCACACGGCACACGAGTGGCAGAGCTGGGATTAGGTTTCTCTGTTTAGTGCAGACATTGGGTGCCGCTTACTTTACTTTTTACGAAATAGTCAAGGTCGAGCTTTATTAATACTTACTGAGCTTCTACAGAGGGTGCTGTAGCTATTCTACTCCATCTCATTTACTAATAGAAAATCCAGTGCTCGGTAATGATGTGTATAAGAGTTCAAGTTCTGGAAAGGTTCACTTCCTTACGAGGTGTAAATTTTGTTCCATGTCGTACTCAGTTTGCCTGACTGTGTGCTCTTTTCACCCAGTATAATTCACTTTTTAAAAAATTTAGGTTGATCAATTTTGGACACCATTTAGACACCATTTACTTTTGAAAGAATCATTTTTGATTTTATGCAGGAACGTATTTCTAAGTAGTCAAAAGCAGGGAACAGTAACAGGGAGAGGGAGAAGGAAGCAGATTGGAAGCAGCTGCGGGCCGAGGCTTGGGATGGTGGGAGAGGTGACTGGAATAGCCAGCCCAGAGGAACCTGGCTAATAACAGTAATAATTGAGGTATTTGCTAAGTGCTTTCTGTGTGCCAAGCACCGAAGGAAGCAGCGTGGCAAAGTGGATAGAGCTCGGGCCGGGGCGTCAGAGGACCTGGGTTCTAATCCCGGCTTTGCCACTTGTCTGCCGTGTGACTTTGGGCAAGTCACTACACTTCTCTGGGCCTCAGTTACCTCATCTGTAAAATGGGGATTAAGACTGTGAGCCCCACATGGTTCAACCTGATCACCTTGTCTTCCCCCCCACCCAGCACTTAGAACAGTGCTTCACACATAGTAAGTGCTTAACAAATGCCATCATTATTATTATTATTATTGCTTCAGTAACGGTGCTTGGCACATAGTAAGCGCTTAAAAATACCATAATAATAATAATAATGCTCTTGGCCTCAGTTACTTCATCTGTAAAATGGGGATTAAGATTCGGAGCCCCATGGGGGACAAGGACTGTGGTCAACCTCATAAATTTCTATCTACCCCAGCACTTAGAACTGTTCTTTATACATAGTATGTGCTTAACAAGTACTACAGTTATTATTTTTAATTATTATACAGTATATTGCCATATTGGACTCAAAATCTAGTGGGAAGAGGGAGTTCTCCGCCTCTCCCCATTGCCGTGTTGGGAGCGAACCGATTCCACAAAATCAGGCTTCGTCTTGGCTTCCATGGTCTCTCCTCCTCTGAGCCTGCTCTGTCACTAACCTCTCTGCCGCTCCTTAGGCGTTGCAACAGCGTGGAAATTGATCCGTCAGAAGCTCCCGATCCAGGCACGGGAGCTTCTGATATGAAACTATATCCTCCCTGTGTTAAAATCAAAGTAGATAAACTTTGCCTTTGCCCAGGGGAATTAATTCTGAAGTGGAAAGGCGGATTAAAGAGGGAAAAGGATTGAAAGTCTCTCCAGGACAAGAAACCATCAAGAGTTCCACTACGAATAATTGTAATAGTAGTAGTGAAAGCTTACTGAACGCGCTCTGTGTGCAGTCCGTCAGCCAATCATTATGTATTTATTGTATTTATTGATTGTATTTATTCAATATGTATTCCCTTTGAACAATGAATTGAACTGAACTCTTGGGAAATTACAAACAAAAGACATGATGTCAACCAATCAATATGTATTTATTGAGCACTTTGAACAATGAATTGAACTGAACTCTTGGGAAATTACAAACAAAAGATGTGATATGTTCCCTGCCCACAAGGAATTTACATTCTCATTGGAGAGAGATATAAATATTTACAGAGTAGTCAAAATAAATTGCCTCGAAGTAAGTACATTATCGATAATGACAATAGTAATATTAAATTTGTCCCCCCAAAGCAGCAATTAGCACAAACAATGCAATTTAAAAACCTCCTCACTTTCGCTAATCCGAATTGGAATTCGGAATATAACCGAGAGTTTTATTTTTATAAGTATGTTTTTTATCATCTTCATCAGTATTTCTTGAGTAGCTACAGTGTGCAGAGCCTTATATTAGAAGTCGGGAAATATACAGTAAAATCCAGAAGACCTGGTTTCTACCCTAATCTCATGGGGTCGGGGGTGGGGGGAAGGGCGGGAAGCAGTTACATAAAGCCACACTCTCAATCGGAACAAAGGGGATTACAGAGATGCTCGTGGTAACCAAAGTAAGCTGTAAATAAATAAAATAGAGGGACAAATAATGTGATCTCCACCCAAGGGCTGAGGGGTTGTTGATGGGATGCTCTGACCTAGGAGGTAGAGAGTAGTCAGGGAATGCCTTTAGGAGGATGTAGTTTTTAGAAGGCTTTTGAAAAGTAGGGAGGAGCCCTTATAACCAACATCCAAAATGTATAGGAAGTGATCACACTTCCCCCCTTCAAAGCCCTACTACAGGCTCACCTCCTCCAGGAGGCCTTCCCAGATTAAGCCCCCCTTTTCCTCTGCTCCTCCTCCCCTCCCCATTGCCCCAACTCATTCCCTTTGCTCTACCCCCACCCCACAGCACTTGTGTATATATGTACACATTTATAATTCTATTTATTTATATTTATGTGTATATATCTATAATTCTATTTATTTATATTGATGCTGTTGATGTCTCTTTACTTGTTTTGATGCCTGTCTCCTCCCTTTCGGACTGAGCCCGTTGTGAGTGGGGATTGTTTCTACTTGTTGCTGTATTGTACTTTCCAAGCACTTAATACCGTGCTTTGCAGCCAGTAAGCGCTCAATAAATACGATTGAAAGGATGAATGAAGTGATGTGTAAACACCTCACTATGCATTGCTTTCTGGTTTTTCCCATGGTTAGCAGGAAGTCCTGTCCTTGTGATAAATTCTAAGAAGTTGATTTTTACCTGATCTCTGGGCAAAGGTGACTGTTGTCCGGCCAGATATCCTGGTTCCTTTCAGCCGTCTCCAGTTCCGGGTGCTCTAAGGTTTGGACAAGGAACGGCTCAGTATCCTGGGACTAAAGAGAGTTAGTGTTTCTGCTAGCTCTTCCCTTTCACAGTCCCACACCCCCCCTTCTTAAGTGATCAACTCGTTATGAAGTAGGAGACGTGTCCACTTTTAATAATCATTTTAGCTTGCCGTAAGCTAGTGATTTTGAAAAGTCATAAATGATCAAGCTTCGTTGCCCAATCTTGCTCCAGAAAAACTGTTATGACACTTACGCTGCTGTCATCATCATCATCAAATTGCTTTACAGGGGAGTAATAATAGTTAAGTGTTTCCTTCCTTTGGAGGTACAGTGTTCTGATATGGTAACTGCTCATAACTTCAAATATATATATATATATATATATATATATATAAATATATATGCAAATATATATGCAGTCCTCTCATGCCAGTAAGATGGCTACTTCTGTGTTTGAAATGGATGTAAAGTTTTCTTGAATTCTTGGCTTTTTCAAGTATTTAGACTTTGCTGAATTTGAAGACACGCTGAAAGCGTTTACAAAGGAATGCAAAATAAAAGGCAAACCATTACCTGAAACAGCTGATTCTCCTCAAGACTCCAAAAAACTAACTATCCAGGTAACGTATCCCTTACCTCTGAGCCGAGTAGCTGACCCTCTTGACCTATTGAAAAAGAGTCCAGGTGAAAGGGGAGACTCTGATGAGGGTGGATTTTGTATGTTTTCGGTCCTCTTTAAAAATTGGTTAAGTGCAAAACAGTGAAGGAACCTTATTTTTTTTTATTGGTATTTCTTTTAAGATAATTTTTATTTCTTTTTTTATTTCTTTTAAGAGAACCAGCATGGCCTAGGGGTTAGAGCACGGGCCTGGGAGTCAGAAAGACCTGGGTTCTAATATCAGCTTCGCCACTTATCTGCTGTGTGACCTTGGGCAAGTCACTTCACTTCTTTGGACCTCAGTTATCCCATCCGTTATCCCATCCGTTATCCCATCCGTTAAATGGGGTTCAAGAGTGTAAGCCCTATGTGGGATATGGACCATGTCCAATCTGATCAGCTCATGTGAACCCCAGTGCTTAGAACAGTGCCTGGCACCTAGTGAATGCTTAACAAATACCATAAAAGAAGTGCACCATTATCCCCTTGTACGTTGCCCAAGGCTCTCCTGGCCGGAGTGTGGTGCCCCATCATTTGTTGCTGAATTGTACTTTCATTCATTCATTCCATCATATTTATTGAGTGCTTACTGTGTGCAGAGCACTGTACTGAGCGCTTGGAAAGTACAATTCGGCAACAGATAGAGACAGTCCCTACCCAACAACGGACTCACAGTCTAGAAGGGGGAGACGGGCCACAGAACAATAATATTGGTATTTGTTAAGCACTTCCTATGTGCCGAGCACTGTTCTAAGCGCTGGGGTAGACACAGGGGAATCAGGTTGTCCCATGTGGGGCTCACAGTCTTAATCCCCATTTTACAGATGAGGGAACTGAGGCACAGAGAAGTGAAGTGACTTGCCCACAGTCACACAGCTGACAAGTGGCAGAGCTGGGATTCGAACTCATGAGTCCTGACTCCAAAGCCCGTGCACTTTCCACTGAGCCACGCTGCTTCTCTAAAGTAGACAGGCAACAATACCATCAAAATAGATAAATAGAAGCATAGATAATGACATTAAAAGAAGTTGTAAAAAGTATGAAAACTTTCCAAGCGCTTAGTACAGTGCTCTGCATGCAGTGAGCACTCAATAAATACAATTGAATGAATGAAGGTGCACCAACGCCATGGAACTGGTGGGAGCGATCACCCATGTGAATTTCTACACTGAAAGTTCCCCGTGGGCAGGGAACGTGTCTACCAATTTAATTATATTGTACTTTCCCAAAGTCATAGTTCATTGCTCTGCACACAGTGAGCACTCAATAATTGGTTGACTATTGACTGATTTTGCGGAGCAAGAGATATCAATGATGCTCTAATTTTGGGAGATTCCCAGCCTAACTCATCCCAAGCTTCCAATAAATCCTCTGAACTTCCTTTCCCAAGTGAAGCTTAAAACAATTCCAGATTTTCCCGGTCACCATTTAGCTCTTCAAAATCTATCTGCGGGCCCCATGCCCTGTCCCGCTTCCTCATCTCCATGGCGTAGTGGATAGAGCACGGGACTGGGAATCAGAAAGTCATGGATTCTAATCCCGGCTCTGCCACTTATCTGCTGTGTGAGCTTGGGCAAATCACTTCGCTTCTCTGTGTCTTAGTTATCTCATCTGTGAAATGGGGATTAAGACTGCGAGCCCCACTTGAGACAGGGACCGTATCCAATCCGATTTGTTTGTATCCACCCTGGCGCTTAGTATAGTTCGTGACACATAGTAAGCACTTAACAGATGCCTTCTCTAAAAGTTCTGATTAAAATGCCCTCCAAATGAAAAGTTAGCCCCTCCGTCACAAACCTCTGATGAGGTGGGAGAGAAACGGGCAGTTATATAACGGGTACAAGTGGATCAAGGATCCAGATGTAACCTGAAGGAGATTTTCTGGTGATATTTCAAGGGAAGGGCATCGATTCTTCCAAAAGGGTAAAAACACTCCCACTATCTGAAGTGCCTTGGATTGGAAGAATGGAGTAAGTGAGAGGTTGAGAAGGCTCAGGAATTACAGTAAACTCAAAGAGAATTGTTCTTAGCCGAGAGTGTGAGTTCTAACACTTTGTTTAGGTCAGGTTTTCATCTGTGAATTCTTTCTGCTTTGGAAACATAAGGTGAGCTCTTCCTTTGTTCTGTACCTGCAGGGAAAAGCCTCGCTAATTCTTTTGTATTGTACTCACCCAAGCGCTTAGTACAGTGCTCTGCACATCGTAAGCACTCAATCGACACCATTGATTGATTGATTTCTAAAAATGCTTTTTCCACGATGTCCTGTCAGACTCTGCTTATGTTACATCTTGACCCCTATAATGTTCCGATGGAAGCTAGGGTGACAATATTATGCCTTTTCTGTACATTTTGATTCACCTGTGTGTGTGTTGGGCTACGTCTTGGAAGGAGTTTGCCTTTGCCAGGCAAAAGTATGTTATAAGATCTTCTAGCACAGTGAGAAGTTACTTTGAAAGCTGTGGTACAAACAGTACATCCCTCTTTCCTGGGATTTGAATGGATCGTCTTCTCGCCTGCAGAGGAACATGGTAACGGCATTTGACATCGGGGCCCAGAGAGACTTCTTCGATCTGTGGGAGGAGCACATCCCTTCTTCATTCCGAGATGATGAACCGCAAGCCCAGAAACTGGAATTCTACCTTCACATCCACTTTGCCATTTTCCCCCTGAAGCACTCCTTGGAAAAGCCCGTAGGTTGACCTTTCATTTCTGTCTAGTTTGAATCTCGTATTCATCAAGGAATTTCGTCATCTTGTGTTCAGTCAATCACTGTTTCGACTTCACTCCTGAGAAGGAAAGGCTTCTGAGATTCTACTTGCCCCTAGAGCGTGAGTTAAACTATTTAAAGTAGCTCATTTTTTGGATTAAATGAAGACTAGGTAGCAGGGACTTGGGATCTAATTTATACTATGTGCCTGAACTGCCTCATTTTCTGCTAAACACACCATTATAGAATAAATTTGATCGGTCCTGAGACGTCCCGCCTACTTGCCAGAAGAACAAGTTTGGATTCATAATGTTTTTTTTTCCTTTGGATGCCAAACTTTGGGGCGACCTCTATCATGTAGCTATTAATGAGGACCATGTAAGAACTTGCTCCTCCGTGTGCAGTTTTTACTCATATGTCATGTTTGACTATGTCATGTTTGACTAAGAAGTGTTTTCTTTCTATCATCTTTTAAAAGGATCTTGGCAGAAATTGTAAACTGGCAACAGGTAGGTTTTCCAGAATAGTTATTTCCCTATCTTTATTCCTCTGCCTTGCCGACCTTTTTTAAAATATGGGAGTGACGCATTCACTATTTCAGTATGCAGACCGACTGTGGGAAGGCTGTTCCCTGGATTGGCCAGTGGCAAGTAATGTACTAAATGAATGGCAGGGTTTTTGACCCATTGAATTTGAATTTGGTATTTAATTGCCCCTTCTCCATAGAGCACGGTGACTGTCCATCATCTCAGAGACCTGTCTTGTGAATGATGCCCTTTCGCTTATTGTGTTTCACAGGACAAAGCAGAATACGATGAAAGGATTTCGTACTTTAAAACCTTCCTGGAGACGAAGGGAGCGGCCCTAAGCCAGACCACTGAGTTTCTTCCTTTTTATGCCTTGCCTTTTGTTCCCAATCCTATGGTGCACCCCTCCTTTAAAGAACTCTTCCAGGTAAGGGACATCTTTCTCTCAGCCCTCTCTCTTATCTACTCTAGCTAATCTATCTAAAGCCAAAGTAGAATTCATGGCTCAGCGGAAAGAGCCCGGGCTTCGGAGTCAGAGGTCATGGGTTCGACTCCCGGCTCTGCCACCTGTCAGCTGTGTGACTGTGGGCAAGTCACTTCACTTCTCTGTGCCTCAGTTACCTCATCTGGAAAATGGGGATTAACTGTGAGCCTCACGTGGGACAACCGATTACCCTGTATGTACCCCAGCGCTTAGAACAGTGCTCTGCACATAGTAAGCGCTTAACAAATACCAACATTATTATTATTTTTGGGCTGCTGCCGTGTAGGCTTCTGATAAGCTGGCACAGTTCTCGGGTGGCTCCCTGGTCTCTGATTGACTAAATAGCAGGAGTGGGCGTCACTCGTCCAGGTCTTGGGCTAGAGTCCGGGCCTGGGAGTCAGAAGGATCTGGGTTCTAATCCTGGCTCCGCCACTTGTCTTCTGAGAAGCAGCGTGGCTCAGTGGAAAGAGCCTGGGCTTCGGAGTCAGAGGTCATGGGTTCGACTCCCGGCTCTGCCACTTGTCAGCTGTGTGACTGTGGGCAAGTCACTCAACTTCTCTGTGCCTCAGTTCCCTCATCTGTAAAATGGGGATTAAGACTGTGAGCCTCACGTGGGACAACCTGATTCCCCTGTATCTACCCCAGCGCTTAGAACAGTGCTCTGCACATAGTAAGCGCTTAACAAATACCAACATTATTATTATTATTATTATTCTGTGTGACTTGGGGCAGGTCACTTCAATTCTCTGGGCCCCATTTACCTCATCTGTAAAAAGGGGATGAAGACTGTGAGCTCCACGTGGGACACGGACTGTGTCCAATTTGATTCGTTTGTATCTAACCCAGCGCTTATTACAGTGCCTGGCACATAGTAAGTGCTGAACAAATACGATTTAAAAAATACCACATACACCTATCATGCTCTAAGGGATAGGAGAGCTATGGCTTTCTCCTGCCTACTGCAACCTGGATGGATGGATGGATGGATGGATGGATGGATGGATGGATGGGAATGCCGAATGAAGGCACTGAGTCAGTATCTTTCCTGCCTCTCACCGCCAGGGAGCCCCCTCCACGAGCTGTGCCTGGGATCTCTGCTACCCCTAAGGGCTGAGTCCACCCTGTGCTCAGAGATCTTTGGCTAGCGGAAGAGTGACTGAACTAAAGGGAAGGCTGTTGGAGTCTGTAGGAATATGTCTGGGGCAGGGAGCGTTCCCAGCTGGAGGAGGATTCCCACCTCGGTATCCAGGCAGCCCGACTCGGGACTCTGGAAGCAGCAGGAGGTTTCAGCTGCATGAGGAGCCAAGCAGATGGCATGCTGCTGCTATAGAAATGCCCTGGCAAAACCTACACACACGCACAATAATAATTGAGGCATTTGCTAAGCGCTTACTGTGTGCCAAGCACTATACTGAGCACCAGTGTAGATCCAAGATAATCAGATCACACAGTGCCTGCCCCGTACGGACCAACAGTCTAAGCTGGGGAGAGAATGGATGTGACAGTAATAGTAATAATAATATTTAAGTGCTATGTGTCAAGGCCCATTTTAGTCCGTGAGGTAGATACAGATAATCAAGTCTCACATTGGGCTCACAGCGTTAGTAAGAAGAACAATAGGTATTGGGTCCCCCATTTTGCAGGTGAGGGGACTGAGGCACAGAGACTTTAGGTGAATTGTCTGAGGTCCCCCGACAGGTAAGTGGCAGTGCAGGGATTAGAACCCAGGTCCTCAGATTCCCAGGAGTGTTTCACTAGGCCACACTGCTTCCCTAATCACTGGTATTTATTGAGCCCCTACTGTGTGCAGAGCACTGTACTAAGAGCTTGGGAAAGTACAGTACAACAGAGTTGGTAGACACGATCCCTGCCCCGCTGCTTTCCTAATCAGTCAAGCCATCAGTGGTATTTACTGAGTACCTCCTGTGTGCAGAACACTGTACTAAGTGCTTGGGTACTAAGAGTTTATAGACAAAATCCCTACCCACAAGGAATTTGCTTATAGTCTACACATATCTGTTCCTGAGCACCCCTCACTCCACCCAAATTTAATAATAATAATGTTGGTATTTGTTAAGCACTTACTATGTGCAGAGCACTGTTCTAAGCGCTGGGGTAGATACAGGGTAATCAGGTTGTCCCACCTGGGGCTCACCGTCTTCATCCCCATTTTCCAGATGAGGGAACTGAGGCACAGAGAAGTGAAATGACTTTCCCACAGTCCCACAGCTGACAAGTGGCGGAGCAGGGATTCGAAGCCATGATCTCTGACTCCCAAGCCTGGGCTCTTTCCACTGAGCCACGCTGCTTTCCATAAATCTGCCACATATCCACACATACATCTATGAACACATAGGCATTCTGGCCTTCCCTGTACGGCTAAGCACTAATTAGAACTGCTTAGGCATTATGGACTGGGAATATTCCGTTCTGTCATTATAGTATACTCTCCCAAGCATTTAGTACAGTGCTCTGCGCAGTGTAAGCCCTCAGTAAATATAATTGATTAATTGACTGATCTCAGTTACAGCCCTTTCTTTCTGGGTATTTTCCAAGCACTTAATACAGTGCTCTGCACACAGTAAGCGCTCAATAAATACGATTGAATGAAGGAATGAAATAAACGGGTTAGAGCAGGCGGGGGATTAGTTGAGAGTTTTGGATGAAGTTAGCCAGGTAGTGGTGACAGGCTAATGGTTTTCGTAGAAGCCTTTGGGCGTGTAATTCAAGTTAAAACTTAAGAGAGTTCCACTTGCCTCTTTTTAGGAACCCAGATACTTTGGAAATCCACAGAGATTTCTGGTGATGCGATATCAATTCATTTGCCTTATGTAAGCAAGCATCCCCAGTGTAGACAACCTGTAGCAACTTCAGCAGTCAGGAATGTTAAGTTTCATATTGGAAGTCAGAAAATTCAAATATCCTATGAGCGTTGAGAAATGCTTTGATTGTCCAGATTGATAGTGCGACTAAATGTAAGTGTGGAAGAGACTGGAATAAGAATTTGGACATCACATCTCCCCCAAGAGACCTGCCCTGAATCCTCACTTTCCCTCCTCCCTCTCCCGTCTGCATCGCCCTTACATTTGGGTTTGCACCCTTTATCCACCCCTCCCTTAACCTAACATCACTTACGACGATGCTGGTATTCGTTAAGCGCTTACTATGTGCCAAGCACTGTTCTAAGCACTGGGGTAGATACAAGGTAATCAGGTTGTCCCACCTGAGACTCACAGCCTTCATCCCCATTTTCCAGATGAGGCAACTGAGGCACCGAGAAGTGAAGCGACTTGCCCAAAGTCACACAGCTGACAGGTGGCGGAGCCGGGATTAGAACCCACGACCTCTGACTCCCAAGCCCGGGCTCTTTCCACTGAGCCCTAGACCGTAAGCCTCCTTGTGGGCAGGGAATGTGTCTACCAACTCTGTTACATTGAACCTTCCCAAGACCTTAGCACACACAGTAAATGCTCAGTAAATACGATCAATTGATTGATTGAAGAGAAATCCAGGGACCATCCTTATTTAAAGGAGGTTTAATTCTTATTCAAGTTACTTGTTGAGCAGGTTGTTAGCAAACAGAAATTAGTAAATTGAAAGTCTAGGCTGGTTAGGTGATCGCAGTGGTAGCTAACAACAGAGCAACCTACCAGACAGTTTACAGCCCCGTGGCATTTTAAACTGCCTTGAGTTAAGTGGGTTTACAAAGCAAATCTAAATCTGGAATCCTTTTCTTCTCCCGGGTGGTGAAGCAAAATGAGAGCAGTGAGCTGGGGTTAGAAACATGTCATCCATTCTTTAGTCGCAGGAAGTCAACCTTGCTGGAGGAAAAATGTCCTTTTTCCACCTTTCTGTACCCCTTCAGTTAGAAACCAGATTGGGTAGAAAGGTACCGAAGTTTGCTGACATCTCTAGAGAGACAGAGGTTCTCTTTTCGGGGTTTCTCTCAGGGACAGAGGGAAAATGGTCCTATCGGTAGCCTAGGCTAGAAGGAAAACTGCAACGAGAGTGACTGATCGATCAGTCAATCAGTTGGATTTATTGAGGGCTTACTGGGTGCCCGAGCACTGTACTAAGCACTTGGGAAGGTACATTACAGCAGAGTTGGTAGACCTGCTCACAGCGAGCTTGCAGTCTAGAGGGGGAGACAGAATTTAATATAAAGAAATAAATTAGGGATATGTATGTAAGTGCTGTGGGCCGAGAGAGGGGAGAATACCAAATACCACAAAGGTTTGGATCTAAGTGCATAGATGACACAGAAGGGAAAGAGAGTCGGGAAGAACAATAATAATAATAATTACGGTATTTGTAAAGTGCTTACTGTGTGCCGGGCTCTCTACTAAGCGCTGGGGTGGATACAAGCAAATTGGGTTGAACGCAGTCCCTGTCTCGCATGGCGCTCACAGTCTCAATCCCCATTTGACAGATGAGGGAACTGAGGCACAGAGAAGTGAAATGACTTGCCCAAGGTCACACAGCAGGCAGGTGGTGAAGCAGGGATTAGAATCCATGACCTCCTGACTCCCAGGCCCGTGCTCTATCCTACGCCACGCTGCTTCTCATAAAAGAGGGCTTAGTTGGGGAAGGGCTCTTGGAGGAGATGTGACCTTAATAATGTTTTGATGGTGGGACCGGTGGTGGTCTGGCATTTAGAGGGAGGGAGTTTGAGACTAAAGGGAGCACGGTGAAAAGCATCAGCAGAGAGATAGATGAGATTTGGGCACACTGGATAAGCTGGCACAAGAGGAACGAAGTGTGTGGGTAGGCCAGTGGTAGGAGATCAGTGAGGTAAAGTAGGAGAGGGCAAGATGATTACTTTAAAGCCTGATGGTCAGGAGTTTCTCTTTGTTGCAGAGGTGAATGGGTAGCCACCGGAGATTCTTAAGGAGTGGGGAGGTAATAATAATAATAATGTTGGTATTTGTTAAGCGCTTACTATGTGCCGAGCACTGTTCTAAGCTCTGGGGTAGACACGGGGGAATCAGGTTGTCCCACGTGGGGCTCACAGTCTTAATCCCCATTTTACAGATGAGGTAACTGAGGCACCGAGAAGTTAAGCGACTTGCCCAAAGTCACACAGCTGACAAGTGGCTGAGCTGGGATTCGAACCCATGACCTCTGACCCCAAAGCCCGTGCTCTTTCCACTGAGCCACGCTGAGGTGTGGACTGAGCTTTTTTTAGAAACATGAAAATTTTTTTTTTTACAAAAAGGAAGGAGAATGAAGTATGCAGTGGGGAGAGGCAGCAGTCGGAGGTCAGTGAGGAGCAGCGTGGCTCAGTGGAAAGAGCACGGGCTTTGGAGTCAGGGCTCATGAGTTCGAATCCCTGCTCTGCCACTTGTCAGCTGTGTGACTGTGGGCAAGTCACTTAACTTCTCTGTGCCTCAGTTCCCTCGTCTGTAAAATGGGGATTAAGACTGTGAGCCCCACGTGGGACAACCTGATTCCCCTGTGTCTACCCCAGCGCTTAGAACAGTGCTCGGCACATAGTAAGCGCTTAACAAATACCAACATTATTATTATTATTAGATCATTGAGGAGATGGAGTAGTCGGCGTGGGATAGGATAAGTGCTTGGATCAACACAGTAAGAGTTTGGATGGAGGGGAAAAGGTGGATTTTAGCAAGGTATGGGTGGGGAGGTGGATAAAGGCAAGTGCAGAAGGTAGGGATGGGGTGACCAGAAGGAGGGAACCGAGGGCACGTGGCAGGGTTAGGGCTTTCAAGAGAGAAAGTCCGGAGCTGAAGCGGCTGACCCGGAGAGCCCAGTGACCAATACGGCTTTCTCTAGCACGTGGGGACTCCCAGCTCCCAGCTGGGGAAGTCTCCAGATCTTGTATTGGTTTCAACTGCTCTTTTTTTTAACTCTCCAAAGAACAAATTATAGACGTTTTATACCTCGAGTGATTCGTGCTATTCAAATCTCTTTTATTTTTCAGGCAGCAAGCATTCCAGGCCAGATATCTCTGGTGGAACAGATAGCTGGTGGGAACAGTTTTGGTGGGGGAAGGTCAGCTTTCTGAGATTGGTATGAGTGAGAGAAGGGACTGGGAGGTGATGAAATATTGGAAAGGATAAGGAGATTGATGAGGCAAAACTATGGCCCAGAAAAGCTGCCATTCTGCACCCCCACCCCCGGGTCTGTGATATCTGATTTCTCAGATTTGTGTGATGAGGTGGAGATTTTACCACACCAATTTCTTTTCTGTCAAAATAATAATGATTACGATATTTCTTTAGCACTTACTATGTGTCGAGCCCTCTTCTGAGCGCTGAGGTAGATACAGCTTCATCTGTTTGGACACAGTCCCGGTCCCACAAGAGGCTCACAGTCTAAGTAGGAAGGAAAACAGGTATTGAATCCCCATTTTACAGTGGAAGAAACGGAGGCACAGTGAAATGTCTTGCCCAAGGTCCCCCAGGCGTCAAGGGGCAGAGCTGGGATTAGAACCTAGGTCCTCTGACTTCCAGGCCTGTGTACTTTCTGTTAAGACGTGCTCCTTCCCGGGTGATGGTAGTGAAATCACTGTCTGTGGGGGATTTTTCTATTAGAAGCAAATCACCATTCTTTGTTGCAGCCTTTTGTGGACCATAAGTAGAGGCGGAGCTTTGGGAAAGTGGGCCTTTAATGGGGCACGGCTTTCAGGATTAGATGTCCCGTTCACTCTGTCTTCCCTCCTCTTCTCCCCAACACCCTCTCCGGCCTCCAGTGGAGGCTGATAGAGTCCCTGGCTTTTTCCAGGCCCTAGAGGGAAAGGGACAAGTCCTTCATCTGGCCCTGGGGCACGGCAAGGGTCTTAGAAGGACCCAGTCAGCACCAGAGCCCTGTGGGCTCATCGGTTCCCCATCCGGGCTCTAGGACTCACCCCTGGGCCACCCACCAGACTGCATGGCCGGGCCAGGGGTAAGACTATTCCGATCACGTTAGGTCCACCTAAAGAGGTGAGGGGAGGGCAGGGTGAGGGAGGAAAGGGGAAAGAGAAGAGTGAATGGGGGGAGAAGGGAAAGGGGGAGTGGAGGAAAAGGGGAGAAGGGAGAGGGAAACAGAGGGAGGAAGGGAAGAGGACAAGAGAAAGTGTAAGAAAAGAAAAAGCAAAAATGAGATGGCAGGGGGTGGGAAGCTAAAGAAGGGAGAGGGCACGAATTCAAGCATTGGGTCCTTCCATGGAGACAGCAGGCGGGAAATGGAAGACGCACGGCGTAGTGGCTAGAGCACGGGCCTGGGAGTCAAGGTCATGGGTTCTGATTCCGGCTCCACCACTCGTCTGCTGTGGGGCCCTGGGCAAGTCACTTCACTTCTCTGTGCCTCAGTTACCTCATCCGTAAAATAGGGATTAAGACTGTGAACCCCATGTGGGACAGGGACTGTGTCCATCCCGATTTGCTTGTAATAATAATAATTCTGGTATTCGTTAAGCCCGTACTATGTGCTAGGCACTGTACTAAGTGCTGGGGTGGATACGGGCAAATTCGGTTGAACACAGTCTCTGTCCCACGTGGGGCTCACAATCTCAATCCCCATTTTAAAGATGAGGAACCTGAGGCCCAGGGAAGCAAAGCAACTTGCCCAAGGACCCACAGCAGACGAGTGGCGGAGCCAGGATTAGAATCCACGACTGTCTGACTCTCAGGCCCATGGTCTATCCACTATACCTTGCTTGTATCCACCCCAGCACTTAGTACAGTGCCTGGCACTTAGTAAGCGCTTCAGAAATACCACAGTTATTATTATTAAATGAAGGAGGCCACTGGATAGGGAGGTTGGGGTCTGACCCAGCAATATCTCCAGAAGCAGAGGCTTCCATCTTGTAACGCTCCTAGGATTACCCACGCGACAGGAACATCATGGCCTGGTTTTTCAAGCCGGAGATGTGCCGTGGGGTAATCCAAGGCGTGGCGGTACCCTGTCTCGTCCCTTGAGCAGCGGGCAAGCTGTCTGGACAGACTCTGGAGTTTGAGAGGAGCCTCCCTCCGGGCCCCAGAGTCCGACACAGAGGAGAGGAACCCTGGTGATGTTGGGGCGATGATTCCCCTTGGCCCGGGGAAGTGACACTCTGGAAAGTGCAGAGCTGGTCGTGGCTTCTAATCCCGGCTCCGCCGCTGGTCTGCTGTGTGACCTTGGGCAAGTCACTTAACTTCTCTGTGCCTCCGTTACCTCATCTGCCCAAATGGGGATTAAAAAATGTGAGCCCCACATGGGACAATCTGATTATCCTGTATCTACCCCAGCAGTTAGAACAGTGCTCTGCACAGAGTAAGCACTTAACAAATACCATAATTATTCATTCATTCATTCATTCATTCATTGAGTAGTATTTATTGAGCGCTTACTATGTGCGGAGCACTGTACTAAGCACTTGGAATGTACATTTCGGTAACAGAGACAATCCCTGCCCAGTGACGGGCTTACAGTCATTCTCCTTAAACTTGCATATTGGAGGTGTTCTTATATTTCAGCCTAATAACGTAAATTGCTGTGCATTTATGACCTGAAATGAAGCTTTCGAAGAGAAGGGTTTTTTAATCTGATCATGGAACTGCTCACATAATTGATTTCTCTCGGACGCACTTACGGTCCTCCGTCTACGAATGAACCAGGCTGCCAGAAAATGGCTCTTCGTAGCATCAGATGCGAAGCACCTTGGTTTGGCTCATTCACTGGCCGAGCCCTTAGAACCTTCCTTGCACGGACACATTTGGTGAATAGAAATGTGTGTTTTTGTCTCCGTTTCTTTTTCAGGATTCTTGGTCTCCAGAGTTAAAGATGAGGCTTGAAAATTTCTTGTCTTCGACTTTCAAAGCCAGTAATACTCCAAGGCTTCTCACTCTATATGTATCCTTTTAGAACAAATAACTATCCTTAAAATAGACCAAACTCCTTAGATCCATCTTTGTTTAAAGTAGTGAACGGTTTAGATTTCGCACTTGCGCTCCCAAATTGTTTAGGCTTTTTTTTTTTTAATAGAGTGACTGAAGCATTAAATCACTGCAGGGGTAGTCCAAGATTTTTACTGGTCAGGACTCTCAAGGAGGCATGGAAAAATTTTTAGGCCATGGTCCGGGAGGCTTTTTCATGCCCAGGCAAATCCAAGGAAGCGAGTCCATAAGGACGTGAAGTTGAGTTTCACTGATCTGAGTTTTCAGATCCGGTTCCGTGGGTGTCCGAGAGCTGATGTTTAGACTTCTGTGAAGTTCCTACCTGTCCACGTTGCCCTAGGGAAGGGTCCCGGCTCTGTCACTTGTCAGCTGTGTGACTGTGGGCAAGTCACTTCACTTCTCTGTGCCTCAGATATCTCATCTGTAAAATGGGATTTACTGTGAGCCTCACGTGGGACAACCCGATTACCCTGTATCTGCCCCAGTGCTTAGAACAGTGCTCTGCACATAGTAAGCGCTTAACAAATACCAACATTATTATTATTATGGAGCAACTTGAAAACCCTTTTAGAGTAAGAGTCTAAATCTTTGAGCTGAACCCAGAACCTAGATTGTAAGCTCATTGTGGGCAGGGAATGTGTCTGTTTATTGTTATATCGCACTCTCCCAAGTGCTTAGTACAGTGCTCTGCACACAGAAAGCACTCGGTAAATATGATTGAATAGAATGGAATGAGTGACCACTGCTCGGTACATCACTTTTAGTTCCAAAGTTGAGGGATCGAGGGTGTTCCCCCTTTTCTGACCCTTTTCTGAATTCCTCAGTTTAGATATTTTGGGAGCGCAAAGGCTATTTAAAAACTTTACGAACTGTTGCTTTCCAAATGACCGAGAGAAAATTTATTTCATTAAGCAATTGTGCCGGATGTTGTATTCGGTCAGTTTATAGGTCGCTGTCATTTTTTCAGCTCGCTCACGAGGACTGATGGGGTTTTTTAGAAAAATGAGAAAACAGCTGGAACATGAAGATGAACAGAAAGAATTATTACTAATTTTCCATCGTCCTGAAGTGGGGCAGAAGTTTTTGTTGAGTCATCAGCGGGTTTTCAACCCTGTAATGATGTCACTCAGTCCATCAGTGGTATTTATTGAGTGCTTACTGTGTGCAGAGAGCTGTACTGAGGTCGTGGGAGAGAATATGCGGCGGAGTTGGTAGACACATTCCATGCCCACAACGAGGTCAATAATAATAATAATGTTGGTATTTGTTAAGCGCTTACTATGTGCAGAGCACTGTTCTAAGCGCTGGGGTAGACACAGGGGAATCAGGTTGTCCCACGTGGGGCTCACAGTCTTAATCCCCATTTTACAGATGAGGGAACTGAGGCACAGAGAAGTTAAGTGACTTGCCCACAGTCACACAGCTGACAAGTGGCAGAGCTGGGATTCGAACTCATGAGCCCTGACTCCAAAGCCCATGCTCTTTCCACTGCGCCACGCAGGTCAGAGGATTTCCCGAGAAAGATGTGTTTCAGTATGTCACTTTTGTTTAAACTTATAACTCATCTAGCTGTGTGACTTTGGACAAGTCACTTCACCTCTCTGTGCCTCAGTGACCTCATCTGTAAAATGGGGATTAAAACTGTGAACCCCACATGGGACATTCTGATCACCCCCCAGCGCTTAGAACAGTGCTTTGCACATAGTAAAGCAGTGTGGCTCAATGGAAAGAGCCTGGGCTTCGGAGTCAGAGGTCATGGGTTCGACTCCCGGCTCTGCCACTTGTCAGCTGTGTGACTCTGGCCAAGTCACTTCACTTCTCTGTGCCTCAGTTACCTCATAAGCAGCGTGGCTCAGTGGAAAGAGCACGGGCTTGGGAGTCAGAGGTCATAAGTTCAAATCCCGGCTCTGCCACTTGGCAGATGTGTGACTGTGGGCGAGTCACTTAACTTCTCTGGGCCTCAGTTCCCTCATCTGTAAAATGGGGATTAACTGTGAGCCTCACGTGGGACAACCCGATTCCCCTGTGTCTACCCCAGCGCTTAGAACAGTGCTTGGCACATAGTAAGCGCTTAACAAATACCAACAGTATTAAAATGGGGATTAACTGTGAGCCTCACGTGGGAGGACCTGATTACCCTGTATCTACCCCAGCGTTTAGAACAGTGGTCTGCACATAGTAAGCGCTTAACAAATACCACCATTATTATTATTATTTTTCTTCCCCGTGCCCAAGCTTCCTTATTGCGTTCATGTACAGTGATACCCCGCGTGCCAAGCTTTTTCATGAATGTGCATTTTTCTGAACCTCTGCTCGCTCACACCGCAGAAAGAGAACGGACAAGGCAACAAAGGTAAGTTGCCAGATCTCAGAAATTGTGTACGAACCCCCTTGCCAAATTCAAATCCAGTAGTGGGGCGACAGGGACTTCAAACTGCTCATGTCTACAAAGTGCTGGAAAGGTATTTAATTGTGATTCTTCAAGAGATGGGCTAGTATTTTTAATCCCCAAGATAAAGATATAGTAATAATGTTGTCCTCATCGAATCCCCGTGTAGTTCCAGGTTGAATAACAAGGGATGAAAAAAGTTTGCTTACAACTTCCAGTTTATGCGCACAGATACAAATTGCTGGATGCCTGTCACTGGACTAAAATATCCAGACAAATTAGGCCAGTGCTCATTGCTTGGACTTAAAGCATCTACTTAATTTGCATTTGTAGACTTGTCATAAGGTAGTTAATTGCCAAGTAAAATATAGAACTCTCTCTATCCTGTATTTTCTACTGTCTCGCTTAGGCCCTTGCTAAGCAAAACATCATCTTCGTAGCTCGTTGTGGGCAGGGATTGTCTCTCTTTATTGCTGTATTGTACTTTCCCAAACGCTTAGTACAGTGCTCTGCACACAGTAAGTGCTCGATAAATACGATTGAATGAATGAATGAATCGTATTTACTAGTTGTGGAAAGAATGACTGATGTTTTTAGGGAAGGAGAAACTTCAGTATGATATTTAAGGAAATGATTGCCCAGTTTCTACTACCAATCCTTATTAGAACAATGCTTTTTTCTCTCCTTTGGAAAAATGTATAACCTCGATCCGATTTCCGAAACCGAAGTAGAAAGCAGACAGCATGTTAGATTTCAAATTCCCCTCACTTTGTTTAAAGAGCAAAATGTTTTCCATCGATGAGTTATCATTCGAGCTATTCCCAAGTATAAAGCTATCTGGTTCAAGTTAAAAATTCAAGGCACTAATCAAGGCAAGGGGTCTGATCCCCCCCCGATTAGACTGTGAGCCCGTCAGTGGGCAGGGATCGTCTCTATCCGTTGTCAAATTGTACATTCCAAGTGCTTAGTACAGTGCTCTGCACGTAGTAAGCTCTCAATAAATACTATTGAATGATTGAAACGGCTCAGTGGAAAGAGCCCGGGCTTGGGAGTCACAGGTCATGGGTTTGAATCCCGGCTCTGCCACTTGTCAGCTGTGTGACTGTGGGCAAGTCACTTAACTTCTCTGTGCCTCAGTTACCTCATCTGTAAAATGGGGATTAAGACTGTGCGCCTCACGTGGGACAACCCGACGACCCTGTAAATCTACCCCAGCGCTTAGAACAGTGCTCCGCACATAGTAAGCACTTAACAAATACCAACGTTATTATTATTAACGAAAGGCACTAAACTCGGTCCTGTTGGTGCGGAGCCAATCTAACCGCAGGTCAGAAACGTGCCGTGGAATCAGCCCGTAGCCTAACAGTGCTAGTGATACAAGTAGTTCTCCATTGTGTCTTTGACAAACCCCAGGTTAAGTCAAAGTTGTGTTTTATGGCTCATTTCGTCTCCAACACCAGGCACACGTGCGTCACCGTTCCTTCTTATACCGTGTCACCTCATATCCAGACAGATGCTTGTGTTTAGGAGAACGTTTCCTATTTCTGAAGTGGTGTACTATCCAAAGTGCATCGTAAAAATGGACTGTGGCAGAATTTACCGTGTCTAACTTAATAGCTTACTCAGGTAAGGCTCTTTAAATCACTAGTATTTAGGGGCACCATTTAATAATAATAATGTTGCCGTTTGTTAAGCGCTTACTATGTGCAGAGCACTGTTCTAAGCGCTGGGGGAGATACAGGGTCATCAGGTTGTCCCGCTTGGGGCTCGCGGTCTTCATCCCCATGTTCTAGATGAGGTCACTGAGGCCCAGAGAAGTGAAGTGACTTGCCCAAAGTCACACAGTTGACAAGTGGCAGAGCCGGGATTCGAACCCATGGCCTCTGACTCCCAAGCCTGGGCTCTTTCCACTGAGCCACGCTGCCCCCTAAGACAGTGAGCCTCAGGCGGGACCACTTGATTACCTTAGAACAGTGCTTTGCATATAGTAAGTGCTCAACAAATACCATCATTGTTGTTATTATTATTATCATTGTATCTCCCCCAATGCTTAGAACAGTGCTTGGCCCGTGGTAAGTGCTTAACAAATACCATTATTATTATTATCGTATCTCCCCCAGCACATAGAACAGTGCTTGGCACATGTAAGCGCTTCCCAAATACCATCATTATTATTATTATTATAGTATCTCCCCCAGTGCTTAGAACAGTGCTTGGCTTGTAGTAAGCGCTTAACAAATGCCATTATTATTATAGCTATATCTCCCCCAGCGCTTAGAACAGTGCTTGGCACATAGTAAGCGCTTCCCAAATGCCATCATTATTGTTATTATTCTAATTGTATCTCCCCCCAGGGCTTAGAACAGTGTTTGGCACATAGTTGGCCGCTTAACAAAAACCATCATTATTATTATTATTATTATCATAATTGTATCTCCCCCAGCGCTTAGAACAGTGCTTGGCACGTAGTAAGTGCTTCCCAAATGTCATCATTATTCTTATTATAGTTGTATCTCCCCCGGCGCTTAGAACAGTGCTTGGCACCTAGTAAGCGCTTCCCAAATGCCATCATTATTATTATTATTCTAATTGTATCTCCCCCGGCGCTTAGAAGAGTGCTTGGCACGTAGTAAGCGCTTCCCAAATGCCATCATCATTATCATTATTATTGTAATTGTATCTCCCCCAGCGCTTAGAACAGTGCTTGGTACGTAGTAAGCGCTTCCCACATGCCATCATCATTATTATTATTCTAATTGTATCTCCCCCGGCGCTTAGAACAGTGCTTGGCACGTAGTAAGCGCTTCCCAAATGCCATCATCATTATCGTTATTATTCTAATTGTATCTCCCCCAGCGCTTAGAACAGTGCTTGGCACCTAGTAAGCGCTTCCCAAATGCCAGCATCATTATTATTATTGTAATTGTATCTCCCCCGACGCTTAGAACAGTGCTTGGCACGTAGTAAGCGCTTCCCACATGCCATCATCATTATCGTTATTATTCTAATTGTATCTCCCCCAGCGTTTAGAACAGTGCTTGGCACCTAGTAAGCGCTTCCCAAATGCCAGCATCATTATTATTATTGTAATTGTATCTCCCCCGACGCTTAGAACAGTGCTTGGCACGTAGTAAGCGCTTCCCAAATGCCATCATCATTATCGTTATTATTCTAATTGTATCTCCCCCAGCGCTTAGAACAGTGCTTGGCACCTAGTAAGCACTTCCCACATGCCAGCATCATTATTATTATTGTAATTGTAACTCCCCCGACGCTTAGAACAGTGCTTGGCACGTAGTAAGCGCTTCCCACATGCCATCATCATTATCATTATTATTTTAATTGTATCTCCCCCAGCGCTTAGAACAGTGCTTGGCTCGTAGTAAGCGCTTAACAAATACCATTATTATTATTATTATAGCTGTATCTCCCCCAGCGCTTAGAACAGTGCTTGGCACATAACGCTTCATAAATGCCATCATCATTATTATTATTATTATTATTATTGTTATTGTATCTCCCCCAGCGCTTAGATCAGTGCCTGGCACCTAGTAAGCGCTTAACAAATACCATCATTATTTTTATTATTCTAATTGTATCTCCCCCAGCGCTTAGAACAGTGCTTGGCACCTAGTAAGCGCTTCCCAAATGCCATCATCATTATCATTATTGTGACTGTATCTCCCCCAGCGCTTAGAACAGTGCTTGGCACCTAGTAAGCGCTTAACAAATACCATCATTATCATTATTGTAATTCTAATTGTATCTCCCCCAGGGCTTAGAACAGTGCTTGGCACCTAGTAAGCGCTTCCCAAATGCCATCATTATCATTATTATTGTAATTGTATCTCCCCCAGCGCTTAGAACAGGGCTTGGCACGTAGTAAGCGCTTCCCAAATGCCATCATTATGAAGCAGTGGGGAGGAGGGGGGGGTGCAGTGGTTCCCTTGAACCACAAGGTGGCAGGGTCGGGGAAGGTGCGTGCTCGGTTGAAATGGAAAATAAAAATAAAATAGGAGGAGGGAAAGCTGATTTGAGTGTTTTAAGGCCGAAATGGATCACACTTTACCATAACACCTTTTCTAAAATAGCACACGGTTGGGGTGGATTCAGAGAGGCAGCGTGGCGCAGTGGAAAGAGCCCGGGCTCGGGAGTCAGAGGCCGTGCGTTCGAATGTCGGCTCCGCCCTGTGGGCAAGTCACTTCGCTTCTCTGGGCCTCAGTTCCCTCACCTGTCAAATGGGGATGAAGACTGTGAGCCTCACGTGGGACCACCTGATGACCCTGGATCTCCCCCAGCGCTTAGAACAGTGCTCTGCACAGAGTAAGCGCTTAACAGATACCAACATTATTATCGTGACCTCCCCCCCCCCCCCGTTAAAAAGCTAGATTAAATCGCAGGATTACTTGCAGAGTGACTCTGTTATATTTCCCACACCAGGTCCTACCTGTTACTCACAATCAAATTGTCTTCGTCTTTTCTGTAGGACCGGTTGTTCTAAGTAGATATCTTTCTTTGCTCATCAGCATATAACCTAATTAACCAATTATCTTGTATCTCCCCAGTGCTCAGTACACTTCCTGGCACATAATTCTATTTGCTGCTATTGTTCTTGTCTGTCCGTCTCCCCCAATTCGACCGTAAGCCCGTCAAAGGGCAGGGACTGTCTCTATCTGTTACCGATTTGTCCATTCCAAGCGCTTAGTACAGTGCTCTGCACATAGTAAGCGCTCAATAAATACCATTGAATGAATGAATGAATAATGTTGGTATTTGTTAAACGCTTACTATGTGCAGAGCACTGTTCTAAGCGCTGGGGTAGATACAGGGTAATCAGGTTGTCCCACGTGAGGCTCACAGTCTTCATCCCCATTTTACAGATGAGGTCACGGAGGCCCAGAGAAGTGAAATGACTTGCCCTCGGTCACCCAGCTGCCAAGTGGCAGAGCCGGGATTAGAACCCGTGACCTCTGACTCCCAGAAGCCCGGGCTCTTTTCCACTGAGCCACGCGGCTTCTCTAATGATGGTGTTTGTTAAGCGCTTACTACGTGCCAGGCACTGTACTAAGCCCCGGGGTGGATACAAGCATATCGGGTTGGACACGGTCCCTGTCCCACGTCGAGCTCACGGTACCAGTCCTCATGTTACAGATGAGGTAACTGAGGCCTCGAGAGGGAAAGCGACTTGCCCAAGGTCACACGGCAGACGAGTGGCAGAGCCGGGCTTAGAACCCATGATCTTCTCACTCCCAGACCTGTGCTCTGGCCACTACACCGTGCTGCTTAACAAATGCTACAATTATTATTATTATTGTTATTCACTTTACTCCTGGTATCATGTGTTATCTCTCTGTAGTTATGATCAAGCCAGTCATTACGTGTTTAAGTAGACTACGGTAGCTTGTGCATTGTTTGATTTAATTTTGTACACACGAGCCTCTCTCATGCTGGGTTGTTCTGCTCCTTACGTTGGTATTCTCCGTTCCTTTTTTTTTCTGGAACTTCTCTTCTTTAAGACAGTCTCTCAATATTTTCTCCTAAAAAATTATTTTCAAAAAATGCTGGGTCCACAAAGAAAAGGTCCATGTCTGTCTTAGAATTGAAAGTATGACCTCAGGGTGCTTTAGAATTCCATATATGGTATTCCAGTGACATTTTTAGAAAGTAGATATTAATCGAACGGTTAGAATAAAGCGTATTGGCACATAACGCTTCTTAAATGCCATCATTATCATCATTATTATTATTATTACATAGTGCTTCACATTGCATATGTACACGACTTCCATCCTAACTTACATTTTTGGAAAGGAAATTATCTCGTGCTGAAAAAAGAGAAGCTCACTAACGAAACAGGAAAACTGTTTGGAAAAATTCCCAAGTGTGTCCAGCATGGATAGCTCCAGGCCTTTAATGATTTATCATGTTCTCATGCTGAATAATACTTTCTAAGCGCTTAGTACAGTGTTCCTAACACAGTAAGCGCTCAATAAATGTGAATGAATGAATTCTTGAGCATGTTTAGAAATTTACTTGGGCTAATGATTTTCTGACTCTAGACCGTAAACTCATTATGGGCAGGGTAACGTGTCTGCTAATTCTTTTTGAATTGTACACTCTCAAGCACTCAGTACAGTGCTCTGCACATAGAAAATGCTCGATATATACCATTGATTGATTAATAAGTACGCGAATTATTTGCTGCTCCAAGTTCAGCCCTGTGCATCGTTGCTTAATTTTCCCATTGAGTTTCTGGCAGTTCAACTGCATCAGAATCCGTAGGATAGTTTGATTACAGTCAGATTCGAAGGCCCAGTCAAAAATATTAATGATGCAGACTATAATGATTGATGATAAATGGTTCTCAGAGGGCTTTCTTGAAGTATCAGTGTGTTTATGGAATAAATTCCCTTTTGCATAGGGTATAGCCTTTGTATCCATGGTTTTTTAGTTCTATTTAGAGAGATCTGAAAAGGCCCGGTTCCAATCCCTGGGGTCAGTGATCTACATTTTGTGCTCTTTCCCATGACAGCAGAGCTTGTTTCATAGTATTTATAAATACCAACTGAATAAGGAAATATGATGTGTACTCTTTCAGTTATGAAATGTTTTCTTTGCACTATTCAAATTGCTTGTGTTTCATGCAGTGAAAAAATGACCCCATCATTTTTTTATGATAGATGTAGATGCTACTTTATCAAAGCATTAAAATTGGGAAATCTTTCATTTTGCCAAATGTCGGTACGGTGGCTGGCTTTCCTTTGTAGGGTTAGGCAGTCCAGGATTTCTGTCACTTGTATTAACAAATGATAATAATAATAATTATGGTACTTGTTAAGCGCTTACTATGTGCCGAGCACTATTCTAAGCGCTGGGGTAGATACAGCGTAATCAGATTGTCCCACGTGGGGCTCACATTTTTAATGTTGGTATTTGTTAAGCGCTTACTATGTGCCGAGCACTGTTCTAAGCGCCGGGGTAGACACAGGGGAATCAGGTTGTCCCACGTGGGGCTCACAGTCTTCATCCCCATTTTACAGATGAGGTAACTGAGGCACCGAGAAGTTAAGTGACTTGCCCAAAGTCACACAGCCGACAAGTGACCGAGCCGGGATTCAAACCCATGACCTCTGACTCCGAAGCCGGTGCTCTTTCCGCTGAGCCACGATTTTTAAATCCCCATTTTTACAGACGAGGTAACTGAGGCACGGAGAAGTGAAGTGACTTGCCCAACGTCACACAGCCGACAAGTGGCCGAGCCGGGGTTCGAACCCGTGACCTCTGACTCCAAAGCCCGGGCTCTTTCCATTGAGCCGTGCTGCTTCTCTAGTAGTAGATAGTAGTGTAGTGTAGTGTAGTAGTAGATAGTAGTGTAGTACCCATGTAGGTCATGGGTTCTAATCCTGGCTCCTCCACCTGTCAGCTGTGTGACTTTGGACAAGTCACTTCACTTCTCTGTGCCTCAGTTACCTCATCTGGAAATTGGGGATGAAGACTGTGAGCCTCACGTGGGACAACCTGATTTCCCCGTATCTCCCCCAGCGCTTAGAATAGTGCTCTGCACATAGTAAGCGCTTAACAAATACCAAAATTATTATTATTATTATTACACCATGCAGATTCCCACTAGTCTGCTGTGTGACCCTGGGCAAGTCACTTCACTTTTCTGTGCCTCAGTTACCTCATCTGTAAAATGGGGATTAAGGCTGTGAATCCCATATGGGACAGGGACTGTGTTTAACCTGCTTAGCTTGAATCTAACCCAGTGCTTAGTACGGTGCCTGGCACATAGTAAGCGCTTAACAAATTCCATGAAAAATAAATAATCCGATCTCTCTAGTTCATCTCACGCAATCTTGTCTCCATAATACTTTCCGTTTTAATTTTAGAGGATTTTTAGTACTTTTCAAAAGCACTTTCACATAACGATCTCTACTGTTACCAATTTCTATACGATTACTGTAACAATATTCATAATAAATGAAAATTGTGAGCCCCACGTGGGACAACCTGATTCCCCTGTTGTCTACCCCAGCGCTTAGAACAGTGCCCTGCACATAGTAAGCGCTTAACAAGTACCATCATTAAAATTGATATATTGTTAAGTGCTTACCCTTTGCCAAGATGGGTCGGACACGATCCCTGTCCCAGATGGGGCTCAGAGTCTAAGTGGGTTGGAGTCGGAGTCTAAGTGGAATGCTGTTGAATCCCCATTTTGCGGAAACGGAAACCGAGGCCCGGGGAAGTTAAGCAACCTGCCGATGGTCACAGAGCAAACAAGTGGCAGAGCTGAGATGAGAATCCCGGAATTCTGACTCCCAGGCCTGTGCTCTCTCTATCAGGCCACGCCGCTTCTCTCTTAGCTAATATTGTTAAAATGGGCAGAGATTGGGCAAGAGCCCGGACTTGGGCGTCGGAGGTCGTGGGTTCTGATCTGAACTCCGCCACTTGTCAGCTGTGTGACTTTGGGCAAGTCTCTTCCCTTCTCCGTGCCTCAGTTACCTCATCTGTAAAATGAGGATTAAAACCGTGAGCCCCACGTGGGACAACCTGATCACCTTGTATCCACCCCAGTGCTTAGAACAGTGCTTGGCACATAATAAGCGCTTACCAAATACCATCATTATTATTATTATCCAACTCAAAACCAGAGTGAGCCAATGAACCATTTCATTTGTTTTCTGTAGGCCCTGAAGAGCAATTTTTGGGAAAATCTCTCTTTGATTTATAGCACGCTTGAGGTGCCGCCACTCTTGCCTTCGATATCGATTTATTCCCCCCAAAATGTTTTTTGGGTACATGTAGCCTTCGTGTTTAATTCAGAGGACCTGGGTTCTAATCCTGGTTCCCTCAGTTCCCTCGTTTGTAAAATGGGGATTGAGATTGTGAACCTCATGTGGGACAGTGGCGTCTGCCCCGCCCGATTGGATTGTGTCCATCCTATGTCCAACCCTTTAGTTTGCATTAATTTTGGTCCCCCCCTCTAGACCGTAAACTCATCGTGGGCCGGAACGTGTCTGCCACCTGTCAGCTGTGTGCCTGTGGGCGAGTCACTTAATTTCTCTGTGCCTCAGCTAACTCATCTCTAAAAGAATGTGGTCAAGAATGGGAATAATAATAATTATGGTATTTGTTAAGCGCTTACTGTGTGCAGAGCACTGTTCTAAGCGCTGGGGTAGATACGGCGTAATCAGATTGTCCCATCATAATAATAATGTTGGTATTTGTTAAGCGCTTACTATGTGCCGAGCACTGTTCTAAGCGCTGGGGTAGATACAGGGTCATCAGGTGGTCCCACGTGGGGCTCACAGTCTTCATCCCCATTATACAGATGAGGGAACTGAGGCACAGAGAAGTTAAGTGACTTGCCCAAGGTCACACAGCGGACTAGTGGCAGAGCTGGGATTAGAACCCATGACCTCTGACTCCCAAGCCTGGGCTCTTGCCACTGAGCCACGCTGCTTCTCTAGAAGAAGGCAGTGGGGTGATAACAGGAGAGTTCAGTGGGTTCAAGAGGAGACACTTTTAGTCTGGGGGAGACGTGAGCTTTTCTGAAGACAAAAGGGTAAGGAGCCATCAGTCGAAGACGACGGTCAGGGAGGGAAGAAAAGTGGAAACAGGTATTTTGAGAAGAAGGTGAGAGAGATTGCTGGGAGAAGCACAGGGAGAGGGGACAGATTTTGAAATCGGACAGGAGATCTCTGGAGTGATGGCTGGGAAGGATGAGAGAGTGATTGTCATAATAATAATTAAGGTATTCATTAAGCGTTCCTATGTGATAAGTGCTGGCGGCGTGGCTCAGTGGAAAGAGCCCGGGCTTGGGAGTCAGAGGTCATGGGTTCTAATCCCAGCTCCGCCACTTAGCAGCTGGGTGACTGTGGGCAAGACACATCACTTCTCTGCGCCTCAGTGCCCTCATCTGTAGAATGGGGATTAAGACTGTGAGCCTTGCGTGGGACAATCTGATTACCCTGTGTCTACCCGAGCGCTTAGAACAGTGCTCTGCACGTAGGAAGCGCTTAACAGATACCAACATTATTATTATTATTATACAAGATACTCAGATCGGACACAGTCCCTGTCCCAAATGGGGTGCACTGTCTAAATCGGAGGGAGGAGGATATCATCCCCATTTTACAGATGAGGGAACTGAGGCACAGAAAACTGAGGAACAGGAGACAAGGGGTGGTGCCGGGATTAGAACCCAGGACTTCTGACCCCCAGGCCTGTGCTCTACCCATTAGACAGTGCTGCTTTCCCTAAGTAGCGTGGGGCAGGATTGTTGGGGAGGCGAGTGGGGAATTTAGGGGAGCCTGCTCAATCAGTCCATCAAAGAATTGTATTTATCGAGTGCTTGGTGTGTGCAGAACACTGTACTAAGTGCTCGGGGCAGTACAACACGGCAAAAGAGCAGACACTTTCCTGCCCGCAATGGGCTCCTGATGATTTCGGATGTTTGGCTCTGCCACACGTCTGCTGCGTGACCTTGGACAAGTCACTTCACTTCTCTGGACCTCAGTTACCTCATCTGTAAAGTGGGGATTAAGACCGTGAGCCCCACGTGGGACAGGGACTGTGTCCAACCTGATGAACAAGTATCTACCCCAGCGCTTAGAACGGTGCTTGGCATAGAGTAAGGGCTTAACAAGTACTAGCGTGGCTCAATGGGCGTCAGAGGTCATGGGTTCAAATCCCAGCTCAGCCGCTTGTCAGCTGTGTGACGTTGGACAAGTCAGTTCACTTCTCTGGGCCTCGGGTCCCTTATCTGGAAAATGGGGATTAAGACCGTGAGCCCCACGTGGGGCAACCTGATCATCTTGTATCCTCTCCAGCGTTTAGAACAGTGCTTTACACATAACACTTAACAGATGTCATTATTATTAAGTACTATTATTATTAATAGTAGTATTAGTATTTAGTGAGGTCATCAGGAGCAAGAGAAGGGGAAAAAGGGTGTGAAAGTCTGGAATATTTGGTGGGGGGCATTGGGTTTGGGCGTCAGCGTGGAAGGAGAAGTAACGTCGTCGAGTCATAACAAGTGAAAGTCCGGGACAGTTGTTGGGGGGCATTGGGTTCGAGCGTCAGGGTGGAAGGAGAAGTAATGTCGTTGAGTCACAGCAAGTGAGAGTGATTTTGAAGGGGTAGAAGATGGCCCGGTGCCTGCATTTCCAGCTCCAGCCCGCCGTATCACGAGTGGAGAGGTGATCCAGGCCGGGGTCCCCGTTCTCGCCCATCCCGCCGTCGACCCCCGGGCCACGTCCTCCCGCGGTCCCGGAACGCCCTCCCTCCTCACCTCCGCCAAACTCGTTCTCTTCCCCTCTTCAAAGCCCTACTGACAGCTCACCTCCTCCAAGAGGCCTTCCCACACTGAGCTTCCCCTTTTCCCTCTGCTCCCTCGCTCCCCCTCTGCCCTCCCCTTCACCTCTCCGCAGCTAAACCCTCTTCTCCCCCCTTTCCCTCTGCTCCTCCCCCTCTCCCTACCCCTCAACACTGTGCTCGTCCGCTCAATTGTATATATTCTTTATTACCCTATTTATTCTGTTAATGAGATGTACATCACCTTGATTCTGTTTATTGCCGTTGTTTTTGTCCGTCCATCTCCCCCGATTAGACCGTGAGCCCGTCAGTGGGCGGGGACTGCCTCCATCTGTTGCCGATTTGGCCATTCCAAGCTCTCAGTCCAGTGCTCTGCACATAGTAAGCGCTCAATAAATACTATTGAATGAATGAATGAATGAATGAATCTGCCAGCGCAAGATCAGTGGTGCAACTGTGGGTCAAGGGAATTCAGCTCAGTGACTCAACTCAAGTCAGGAAATGACTCTCCTCCGCTTCAAAGCCTTATTGAAGGCCCATCTCCTCCAAGAGGCCCTCCCTGACTAAACCCTCCTTTCCTCTTCTCCCACTCCCTTCTGCGTCATCCTGACTTGCTCTTTATAGAGAAGCAGCGTGGCTCAGTGGAAAGAGCCCGGGCTTGGGAGTCAGAGGTCATGGGTTCGAATCGCGGCTCTGCCACTTGGCAGCTGGGTGACTGTGGGCGAGTCACTTCATTCATTCAGTAGTATATGTTGAGCGCTTACCATGTGCACTGTACACTTCACTTCTCGGTGCCTCAGTTCCCTCATCTGTAAAATGGGGATTAAGACCGTGAGCCTCACGTGGGACAACCTGATGACCCTGTATCTCCCCCAGCGCTTAGATCAGTGCTCTGCACATAATAAGCGCTTAACAAACGGCAACATTATTATCCTCCATCCCAGCCCCACTGCATTTGTGTCCATATCTGTGATTTATTTTTTTAGATTGATGTCTGTCTCCCATTCTAGACGCTAAGTTCGTTGCAGGCAGGGAATCTGTTATTATATTGTACTGTCCCAAGCGCTTAGTACAGTGCCCTGCACACAGTAAGTGCCGGCTTAGTGGAAGGAGCATGGGCTGGGGAGTCAGAGGCTGTGAGTTTCAATCTCGCCTCTGCCGCTTGTCAGCTGTGTGGCCTTGGGCAAGTCACTTAACTTCTCTGTCACGGGCTTAGGAGTCGGAGGTCATGGGTTCATTCATTCATTCATTCAATAGTATTTATTGAGCGCTTACTATGTGCAGAGCACTGTACTAAGCGCTTGGGATGAATAAGTCGGCAACAGATAGAGACGGTCCCTGCCGTTTGACGGGCTTACAGTCTAATCGGGGGAGACGGACAGACAAGAACAATGGCACTAAACAGCGTCAAGGGGAAGAACATCTCGTAAAAACCGATGGCAACTAAATAGAATCGAGGCGATGTACAATTCATTAACAAAATAAATAGGGTAACGAAAATATATACAGTTGAGCGGACGAGTACGGTGCTGTGGGGATGGGAAGGGAGAGGTGGAGGAGCAGAGGGAAAAGGGGAAAATGAGGCTTTAGCTGCGGAGAGGTAAAGGGGGGATGGCAGAGGGAGTAGAGGGAGAAGAGGAGCTCAGTCTGGGAAGGCCTCTTGGAGGAGGTGAGTTTTAAGTAGGGTTTTGAAGAGGGAAAGAGAATCGGTTTGGCGGAGGTGAGGAGGGAGGGCGTTCCAGGACCGCGGGAGGACGTGACCCAGGGGTCGACGGCGGGATAGGCGAGACCGAGGGACGGCGAGGAGGTGGGCGGCAGAGGAGCGGAGCGTGCGGGGTGGGCGGTAGAAAGAGAGAAGGGAGGAGAGGTAGGAAGGGGCAAGGTGACGGAGAGCCTCGAAGCCTAGAGTGAGGAGTTTCTGTTTGGAGCGGAGGTCGATAGGCGACCACTGGAGTTGTTTAAGAAGGGGAGTGACACGCCCAGATCGTTTCTGCAGGAAGATGAGCCGGGCAGCGGAGTGAAGAATAGACCGGAGCGGGGCGAGAGAGGAGGAAGGGAGGTCAGAGAGAAGGCCGACACAGTAGTCTAGCCGGGATATAACGAGAGCCCGTAACAGTAAGGTAGCCGTTTGGGTGGAGAGGAAAGGGCGGATCTTGGCGATATTGTAGAGGTGAGACCGGCAGGTCTCGGTAACGGATAGGATGTGTGGGGTGAACGAGAGAGACGAGTCAAGGATGACACCGAGATTGTGGGCCTGAGAGACGGGAAGGATGGTCGTGCCATCAACGGTGACAGAGAAGTCTGGGAGAGGACCGGGTTTGGGAGGGAAGATGAGGAGCTCAGTCTTGCTCATGTTGAGTTTTAGGTGGCGGGCCGACATCCAGGGAAGATGAGGAGCTCAGTCTCGCGCATGTTGAGTTTTAGGTGGCGGGCCGACATCCAGGTGGAGACGTCCCGGAGGCAGGAGGAGATGCGAGCCTGAAGGGAGGGGGAGAGGACAGGGGCGGAGATGTAGATCTGCGTGTCATCTGCGTAGAGATGGTAGTCAAAGCCGTGAGAGCGGATGAGTTCACCGAGGGAGTGAGTGTAAATGGAGAACAGAAGAGGGCCAAGAACTGACCCTTGAGGAACTCCAACAGTTAAAGGATGGGAGGGGGAGGAGGCTCCAGCGAAGGAGACCGAGAATGACCGGCCATAGAGGTAAGAGGAGAGCCAGGAGAGGACAGAGTCCGTGAAGAGGTTCTAATCCCGGCTCCTCCACCTGTCAGCTGTGTGACTTCGGGCAAGTCACTTGACTTCTCGGTGGCTCAGTTAGCTCATCTGTAAAATGGGGATGAAGACTGTGAGCCTCACGTGGGACAACCTGATTATCCTGTATCTCCCCCAGCGCTTAGAACAGTGCTCGGCACCTAGTAAGCGCTTAACAAATACCAACATTATTATTGTTATTCTCTGTGCTTCAGTTCCCTCATCTGTAAAAATGGGAATGAAGACTGTGAGCCCCAGGTGGGACAACGTGATTATCCTGTATCTACCCCATGCTTAGAACAGTGCTCGGCACCTAGTAAGCACTTAACAAATACCAACATTATTAGTATTATTCTCTGTGCCTCAGTTACCTCATCTGTAAAAATGGGGATGAAGACTGTGAGCCCCCGGTGGGACAGCCTGATTACCTTGTCTCTACCCCAGCGCTTAGAATAGTGCTCAGCACTTAGTAAGCGCTTAACAGATACCAACATCATCATTATTATTATTCTCTGTGCCTCAATTACCTCATCTGTAAAAATGGGAATGAAGACTGCGAGCCCCAAGTGGGACAACCGTATTACCTTGTCTCTACCCCAGCGCTTAGAAGAGTGGTTGGCACCTGGTAAGCGCTGAACAAATACCAACATTATTATTATTATTAATAAATACGGTTGACTGACTCAGTGGAGAAGACGGTGTTGAGATACAGGTCTGGGAAGTGCCACTTCGTTGTGTTCGCTTCCCTCCGAAATCGAGTAAGTTGTCGACTCTTCCGCGTATATCTTCTCTTTAGAAATGCTGCAGCAGCTCCATCAGCAGCTGGTAGAAGCCGATCAGAGGACTATGACCCACCTGAAAGAGTTCAACAAAATCCAGACGGATTACCGGAATCTCATCGTGGTCACCGCTGAGCTGGTGGATTCCCTAGAAGCCACGGTTACCGGCAAGGCGGTAAGCGAGAACTCTACGTCTTCGGGATTCTGTTTCAAGAGGAACGGCAGGTTAAGGAAGTAGCCGTCCGCTTCCGAACACGTACGTTTCTGAACACGCAACTTTTAATATGTTCCAAAGCGTGGCGGGAAACAAAGGTGGTTTTGTTGCTGCAGGAAATAAGGGAAGGTCTAATCGATTATGAGAAACAGCTTAAAGGTATTTGTTAAAGGCTTGCTCTGGGTCAAGTGATAATAATTTTGGTATATGTTAAGCACTTATTACATGCTAGGTACTAAGCACGAGGTGGATATGAGCAGGTTGGGTCGGACGCAGTCTCTGTGGCATGTGGGGCTCACCGTCGTAATCACCATTTTACAGATGAGGAACTGAGGCACTGAGAAGTGAAGCGAGTTGCCCGCGTTCACCCAGCAGACACGTGGCAGAGCCGGGATTGGAACCCGTGACCTTCGGACTCCCAGGCCCGTGCTCTATCCACTACACCTTGCCGCTTGTTCAGAGCACTGGGGTAGATAGAAGTTCATCGGGTCAGACACAGTCCCTTTCCCACGTGAGGCTCCCAGTCTACAAACCGGGGGGAGAACGAGGTGACGAATCCCCGTTTTATGGTTGAGGTAACTGAGGCGCAGGGAAACTGAGGCAAGTGGCAGGACTGGGATCAGAACTGAGGTCCTCTGACTTCCGGGCCCGTGCTCTTTCCGCTAGGCCACACTGTTTAGCAGCGTGGCTCAGCGGAAAGAGCCCGGGCTTGGGAGTCAGAGGTCATGGGTTCGAATGCCAGCTCTGCCACTTGTCAGCTGTGTGACTTTGGGCAAGTCACTTAACTTCTCTGGGCCTAAGTTACCTCATCTGGAAAATGAGGATTAAGACTGTGAGCCCCACGTGGGCTCACCTGATCACCTTGTAGCCCCCCAGCTCTTAGAACAGTGCTTTGCACCTAGTAAGCGCTTAACAAATCCCATCATTATTATCATTATTATTATTATTATTAAAAGGCAACAGTGACAGGTGACCTAGACCATCGTTAAGGGACTAGGGAAGCCTCTTTTCTCTCGGTGGCTCCCGCTTCTCCCCTCTTGATCTAAGATGCCAAAATGTGTTGAGCTGGCTCTTTCTGGCAGGATGTGATGGATGGAAGCGTCCGCAAAAGGAATTCTGTGAAGGCAAGGAGAGAGAGAGAGAGTTCATAAAGTCACAAAGGAAAAAGAAGGGCCTAAAATTAAACTGAAAACAGCCAGAACACTTTTGTTCATGTTCCCCAGAGCCTCAGGGGAGGGAGCCAGGGGATCCCGAGGCTTCTCAGGATTCCCGGGCGGTCCTGCTCTGGGAATGTCATTTTGCCGAGGGTCCTCAGAGCGTGCCGCGTTATCGCTTGTCCTTTCTACCTCGGAAACCCAAGGGGACAATAACTGAAAGGTGAAATCTCTTGTTTACAGCTGCTGTAATCAAGTTATTAGTACTGCCGCGGTGATTTTAAAACGTTTCATCTATCCAGCGTGGCGTAGCGGACAGAGCCCGGGCCCGGGCGTCAGGAGGTCATGAGTTCTCATCCCGGCTCCACCCCTTGTCTGCTCGGTGACCTTGGGCAAGTCACTTCCCTTCTCTGGGCCTCAGTTCCCTCATCTGAAAAATGGTGATTGAGACTGGGAGCCCCACGTGGGACAGGGACCGTGCCCAACCCGATTTGCTTGAATCCACCCCAGCGCTTAGTACAGTGCCTGGCACATAGTAAGCGCTTGACAAATGCCATAATAATAATGACAATAATTAAATTAGTCCTATCTAGGAAAGGGAGCAATCTTTAAAAAATAAGGAGAATCAAAATAGCTTTGATCCTGGCAAAAAAGGGCTGCTGGTGGCATTTAGACATTCCTAGAGAAGACTTGCAATTCTAGGATCCAAGATTCCTAGGATCTTGCAATAAGGGTCTTTAAAATTTCTCTACATTTCAGAAGAGAGGAAAAAAAGTGTCAAAGCATAGTCAGAACGCTCATCGTTCACTTGCTCCCGCTATTCTGAAGGGCTCGAGATGTTTTTCAAAATGAATATCCCGACTCTGCCCCTTGTCGGCTGTGTGACTGTGGGCAGGTCAGTTCCCTTCTCTGTGCCTCAGTTCCCTCATCTGTAAAATGGGGATGAAGACTGTGAGCCTCACGTGGGACAACCTCTTTACCCTGTATCTCCCCCAGCGCTTAGAACAGTGCTCTGCACTTAGTAAGCGCTTAACAAATACCAACATTATTATTACTCTACTCTTGGCTGTTTTCCAGTGAGGTAAGTAAATGCTATTACCATTTCCATTTTAATGGAAGTAGAAACATTGAAAGGAAAATCACTTACCTACGATCTTATAGGCGTGGCTCTACGTGGCAGTCTTCGATTGGTCCAGGCCTGTTACTGGGTAGAACAGGGAGAGAAAGCCCCGCCTCCCTCCTTGATCCACCCCCACAGACCCCCAATCACCTGCATCAAGTAAAGGACTTCAGCGCCTTTGCAGAGTCTCTTCCTTGTTGCTGTTCGCGGGATCACCAACAGTCACTGGTAAGGCAGCTTGTTGTGGGCTCATCCCACAAGGAAGATAATAATAATAATAGTGGTATTTCGTAAGCGCTTACTGTGTGCAAAGCACCGTTCTAAGCGCTGGGGGGGGGTTACAGAGTGATCAGGTCGACCCAGTGGGGTTCACAGTCTTAGTCCCCATTTTACAGATGAGGTAACTGAGGCACAGAGAAGTAAAGTGTCTTGCCCAAAGTCACACAGCTGACAAGCGGCGGAGCCGGAATTAGAACCCACGACCTCTGACTCCCAAGCCCGTGCTCTTTCCACTGAGCCACTCAGCTTCTCTAGCCAGTGATGCCAGTGATGGGGTAGATACAAGATAATCGGGTTGGACTCAGTCCCTGTCCCACTGTAGTGCGCCCAGGATTCATTTCCATTTTTCAGTTGTGGGAACTGAGGCCCAGAGAAGTGATGAGCCCAGGGTCACATGGCAGAAAAGCGGTGGAGGCAGGATTAGAACCCATGACCCTCTGACCTGCAGGCCCGTGCTCTGTTCACTAGGCCACTCATGCTCTAGCATCATCTCATCATCTCCAGCACCAGTAAAGCAGCATGGATTAGTGGAAAGAGCCCGGGCGTGGGAGTCAGAGGTCGTGGCTTCTAATCCCGACTCCGCCACTTGTCAGCTGTATGACTTTGGGCTAGTCACTTCACTTCTCTATGCCTCAGTTCCCTCATCGGTAAAATGGGGATTAACAATTATAATAATGTTGGTATTTGTTAAGCTCTTACTATGTGCAGAGCACTGTTCTAAGCGCTGGGGGAGATACAGGGGAATCAGGTTGTCCCACGTGGGGCTCACAGTCTTCATCCCCATTTTACAGACGAGGTAATTTACAGATGAGGTAACTGAGGCCCAGAGAAGTTAAACGACTTGCCCAAGGTCACACAGCTGACAAGCGGCGGAGCCGGGATTAGAACCCATGACCTCTGACTCCCAAGCCCGGGCTCTTTCCACTGAGCCACGATGAAGACTGTGAGCCCTACGTGGCGTAACCTGATAACCTTGTGTTTACCCCAGTACTTAGAACAGTGCTTGGCACATAATAAGTGCTTAATTCATCCATTCATTCAATAGTATTTATTGAGCGCTTACTTTGTGCAAGAGCGCTGTACTAAGCTCTTGGAATATACAGATCGGTAACAGATACAGTCCCTGCCCTTTGACGGGCTCACAGTTAATACATACTATCATTATTATTATTATTATTATCACCACCAGGTAGCAGGATACCCAAGCAACTGCTGTATGGAAAACTGTGGTTGAGAAATTGAAAGCAAGGAGGACTGAGGAAGTATTTTAAGGACGTGGTAAAACAAAGCCTCAGACGGTGCTGCATCCCAGCTGAAAACTGCGAGTCAGTTGCTGAGGAGAGATTAGCACAGGGCATTTCTGCGAGCTCACTGTGGGCCGGGAATATGACTGCCAACGCTCTGATATTGTACTCTCCCAAGCTGTTAGTACAGTGCTCTGCACACAGTGTGTGCTAAATAAATACCATTAATTGACTACTCCCAAGTAAAGAGTAACCCTTCTTGATCGAGAGCTTCGAAGGGAACTAGAGACAAGGAGGCAAAAGAGAAAACAGAGGCAGGACTTGTAGACAGTAAGCATTACAACATAATAATAATAATGGTATCTGTTAAGCGTTTACTGTGTGCCAAGAACTGTTGTAAACACTGGGGTAGATAATAATAATAATGTTGGTTTTTGTTAAGCACTTACTATGTGCAGAGCACTGTTCTAAGCCCTGAGGGAGATACAGGGTCGTCAGGTTGTCCCACGTGAGGCTCACGGTCTTCATCCCCATTTGACAGATGAGGGAACTGAGGCCCAGAGAAGTGAAGTGACTTGCCCAAAGTCACACAGCTGACAGGTGGTAGAGCCGGGATTCGAGCTCATGTCCTCTGACTCCCAAGCCCGCGCTCTTTCCACTGAGCCACGCTCCTTCCCATTGATGCAAGGTTATCAGGTTGTCCCACGGGGGGCTCACAGTCTTAATCCCCATTTGACAGTTGAGGGAACTGAGGACCAGGGAAGTGAAGTGACTCACCCAAGGTCACACAGCAGACAGGTGGCGGACCCGGCATTAGAACCCAGGTCCTCTGACTCCCAAGCCCGAGCTCTTCATTCATTCAGTGGTATTTATTGAGCGCTTACTGCTTCTGTACATGACAACAGATACGACATGACAACAGATAACCTTTTCCTTTTGACAGTGTGGCTGCTACCGAGGGTTCCTCAATGATCTCGTCAGCCACTTCGCTGTTGCTGGTGTCTTCGAATATGAAAGATAAGCTTTGACACTTCAAACTGCAGGGGACTCCGTATTGTTATAGATTTATTTCACTCATTCTTTCAATCGATTGTATTTACTGAGTGCTTACCGGGTGCAGAGCACTGTACTGGGCAATTGGGAAAGTACAATATGACAATAAACAGACACATTCCCTGCCCACAATGAGAATAGAGTCTAGAAGGGGAGAGACAGACATCAATAAAAAAAAAAAAAATGACAGGTATGATGTGGGGCTGGGAGGGGAGAAGAAGAAAGGGAGCAAGTTAGGGTGATGCAGAAGGGTGTGGGAGAAGAGGAAAGGAAGGGGCTTAATCTGGGAAGGCCTCTTGGAGGAGGTGTGCCCTCAATAAGGCTTTGAAATAGGGGTGAATGCCCTGCTGTTTGTAAATTCACTATTGCTTTCATTCATTCATTCAATAGTATGTATTGAGCGCTTACTATGTGCCGAGCACTGTTCTAAGCGCTGGGGTAGATACAGGGCAATCAGGTTGTCCCACGTGAGGCTCACAGTTAATCCCCATTTTGCAGATGAGGTAACTGAAACCCAGAGAAGTGAAGTGACTTGCCCACAGTCACACAGCTGCCAAGTGGCAGAGCTGGCATTCGAACCCATTCATTCATTCATTCATTCAATAGTATTTATTGAGCGCTTACTATGTGCAGAGCACTGTACTAAGCGCTTGGGATGAACAAGTCGGCAACAGATAGAGACAGTCCCTGCCGTTTGACGGGCTTACAGTCTAATCGGGGGAGACGGACAGACAAGAACAATGGCACTAAACAGCGTCAAGGGGAAGAACATCTCGTAAAAACAATGGCAACTAAATAGAATCAAGGCGATGTACAATTCATTAACAAAATAAATAGGGTAACGAAAATATATACAGTTGAGCGGACGGGTACAGTGCTGTGGGGATGGGAAGGGAGAGGTGGAGGAGCAGAGGGAAAAGGGGAAAATGAGGCTTTAGCTGCGGAGAGGTAAAGGGGGGATGGCAGAGGGAGTAGAGGGGGAAGAGGAGCTCAGTCTGGGAAGGCCTCTTGGAGGAGGTGATTTTTAAGTAAGGTTTTGAAGAGGGAAAGAGAATCAGTTTGGCGGAGGTGAGGAGGGAGGGCGTTCCAGGACCGCGGGAGGACGTGACCCAGGGGTCGACGGCGGGATAGGCGAGACCGAGGGACGGCGAGGAGGTGGGCGGCAGAGGAGCGGAGCGTGCGGGGTGGGCGGTAGAAAGAGAGAAGGGAGGAGAGGTAGGAAGGGGCAAGGTGATGGAGAGCCTTGAAGCCTAGAGTGAGGAGTTTTTGTTTGGAGCGGAGGTCGATAGGCAACCACTGGAGTTGTTTAAGAAGGGGAGTGACATGCCCAGATCGTTTCTGCAGGAAGATGAGCCGGGCAGCGGAGTGAAGAATAGACCGGAGCGGGGCGAGAGAGGAGGAAGGGAGGTCAGAGAGAAGGCTGACACAGTAGTCTAGCCGGGATATAACGAGAGCCCGTAATAGTAAGGTAGCCGTTTGGGTGGAGAGGAAAGGGCGGATCTTGGCGATATTGTAGAGGTGAAACCGGCAGGTCTTGGTAACGGATAGGACGTGTGGGGTGAACGAGAGGGACGAGTCAAGGATGACACCGAGATTGCGGGCCTGCGGGACGGGAAGGATGGTCGTGCCATCCACGGTGATGGAGAAGTCTGGGAGCGGACCGGGCTTGGGAGGGAAGATGAGGAGCTCAGTCTTGCTCATGTTGAGTTTTAGGTGGCGGGCAGACATCCAGGTGGAGACGTCCCGGAGGCAGGAGGAGATGCGAGCCTGAAGGGAGGGGGAGAGGACAGGGGCGGAGATGTAGATCTGCGTGTCATCTGCGTAGAGATGGTAGTCAAAGCCGTGAGAGCGAATGAGTTCACCGAGGGAGTGAGTGTAAATGGAGAACAGAAGAGGGCCAAGAACTGACCCTTGAGGAACTCCAACAGTTAAAGGATGGGAGGGGGAGGAGGCTCCAGCGTAGGAGACCGAGAATGATCGGCCAGAGAGGTAAGAGGAGAACCAGGAGAGGACAGAGTCCGTGAAGCCAAGGTGAGATAAGGTATGGAGGAGGAGGGGATGGTCGACAGTGTCAAAGGCAGCAGAGAGGTCAAGGAGGATCAGAATGGAGTAGGAGCCATTGGATTTGGCAAGAAGGAGGTCACGGGTGACCTTAGAGAGAGCAGTCTCGGTAGAGTGGAGGGGACGGAAGCCAGATTGGAGGGGGTCTAGGAGAGAATGGGAGTTAAGGAATTCTAGGCATCGATTGTAGACGACTCGTTCTAAGATTTTGGAAAGGAAGGGTAGTAGGGAGATAGGACGATAACTGGAGGGGGAAGTGGGGTCAAGAGCGGGTTTTTTTAGGATGGGGGAGACGTGGGCGTGTTTGAAGGCAGAGGGGAAGGAGCCCTTGGAGATTGAGTGGTTAAAAATAGAAGTTAAGGAAGGGAGGAGGGCAGGGGCGATGGTTTTAAGAAGGTGAGAGGGAATGGGGTCCGAGGCGCAGGTGGAGGGGGTGGCACTTGCGAGGAGGGAGGAGATCTCCTCTGAGGATACTGCAGGGAAGGATGGGAAAGTAGGGGAGGGGGTCGTTGGGGGGGAGGGGAGAGGCGGAGGGGTGACTTTGGGGAGCTCAGACCTGATCGTGTTGATTTTCGTGAGGAAATAGGTGGCCAGATCATTAGGGGTGAGAGATGGGGGAGGGGGAGGAACAGGGGGCCTAAGGAGAGAGTTAAAGGTCCGGAACAATCGGCGGGGGTGACGGGCATGGGTGTCGATGAGGGAGGAGAAGAAGCTTTGCCTGGCGGAGGAGAGGGCAGAGTTAAGGCAGGAAAGGATAAATTTGAAGTGTGTGAGGTCGGCTCGGTGCTTGGACTTTGGCCAGCGGCGCTCAGCAGCTCGAGCATAGGAGCGTAGGAGGCGGACGGAGGAGGTGATCCGGGGCTGTGGGTTAGTGGCGCGAGAGCGGCGGAGGGAAAGGGGGGCGAGAGAGTCGAGATGAGTAGAGAGGGTGGAGTTGAGAGCGGAGACCTGATCGTCGAGAGTGGGAAGAGAGGACAGGGCGGCAAGGTGAGGCGAGATGCTATTGGAAAGACGGATGGGATCGAGAGAGCGGAGGTCTCTGTGGGGCAGTAGCGAAGATTTGCAGGGGGAGGGAGTGTGAGAGATGAGGCAGGTGAGAAGGTTATGGTCCGAGAGAGGGATTTCAGAGTTGGTGAGGGAGGAGATAGTGCAGCGGTAGGAGATGACAAGATCGAGGGTGTGACCGAGTCGGTGAGTGGGCGCGGTATGGTGGAGGAGGAGGTCGGCAGAGTCGAGGAGGGATAGCAGGCGGGCGGCAGAGGAGTCGTCGGGTACATCCGTATGGATGTTGAAGTCTCCAAGGATCAGAGTGGGCAGAGAGAAGGAGAGGAGGAAGGTGAGAAAGGGGTCAAGGTGGTTGAAGAAGTCGGAGGTGGGACCGGGAGGGCGGTAGATGACGGCCACAAGTAACTGGAGTGGGTGGTAGAGGCGAATGATATGGGCTTCGAAGGAGGGGAAGGAGAGGGAGGGGGGAGGAGGGATAGTGCGGAAGCGGCATCGGGGCGAGAGGAGGAAGCCGACGCCTCCTCCCTTACCGGTGAGTCTGGGGGAGTGGGAGAAGGAGAGGCCTCCGCCGGAGAGAGCGGCGGCAGAGACCGTGTCTTCGGGAGAGAGCCACGTTTCCGAAAGGGCGAGGAGGAGGTGACCTCTGACTCCAAAGCCCGGGCTCTTTCCACTGAGCCACGCTGCTTCTCAAGATAGTTATAAGATAGTAACATAGTTATATGATATAAGATAGTTGTATGAATTTTGGGGGGTTTTCCATGATTTCCCCTGAGTAATAGTAGTGGCAAGAGAGAAGAAGACAGTGCATGGTGAGCACCACTGTTCTTGCACTCCTCTCTTCCCTCCTTCCCTTTATCCCCTCAAATTCCCCATTTCCAGCCCCCGACCCCAGAGATACTCCACTCCCAAGTTCTCCTCCTCGCTCGGGATGAACATCAATTAATCAATCAATAAATCAATCGTATTTAATAATGATTTTTAAGCCCTTATTTTTTGTCAAACACTATTCTAAGGACTGGGGCCGGTACAAGCTAATCAGGTTGGTCACAGTCCCTGTCTCACAAGGGGCTCGCATTCTTAATCCCCATTTTACAGATGAGGTAACTGAGGCGTAGAAATCAAGTGACTTGCCCGAGGTCACACAGCAGACAAAGGGCAGAGTTTGGATTAGAACCCAGGGCCTTCTGACACCCAGGTCTGTGATGAAGATCCACTAGGCCACGCTGCTTCACTTACTGTGTGCAGAGCGCTCGACTGAGCACCTGGGAGAGTACACGATAACAGAGTTGGGAGACACATTCCCTGCCCACAGTTGGTTTACATTTGAGAGGAAAAGTTTGAGAAGGGAAGATGAGAAGTTCATTTTTGGTCCCCAGATTATACAGATGGAATGGTCTGAAAGGCCGGAAATAATAATAATGTTGGTATTTGTTAAGCGCTTACTATGTGCAGAGCACCTTTCTAAGCGCTGGTATACAGCGTTATTAGTTTGTCCCACGTGAGGCTCACAGTCTTAATCCCCATTTTACAGATGAGGTCACTGAGGCCCAGAGAAGTGAAGTGACTTGCCCACAGTCACACAGCTGACAAGTGGCAGAGCTGGGATTCGAACCCATGACCTCTGACTCCCAAGCCCATGCTCTTTCCACCGAGCCACGCTTCAGGACTTGAGATTTGTGTTTTGGAAATTAATTGTATTTTTGTAATTATTAACTTACAATTAATTAATTGGAATTGATGGCATTTGAAAACATTAGAGAAGCAGCATGGCCTAATAGGAGAAGTACAGGACAGGGAGTTGAGAGACTTGGATTTTAATCCCAGCTCCTTCACTTTTTAAAAAAACAAAACAGTATTTAAGTCCTTACTATGTGCCAGACACTGTACTAAGCGCTGGGGTAGATACAAGCTAATCAGGTTGGACACAGTTCTAGTTCCCTATGGGGCTCAAAGTCTTAATCCTCATTTTACAAATGAAGAAACTGAGGCACAGAGAAGTGAAGTGACTTTGCCTGCTGGTGACCTTGGGCAAGTTGTTTAATGCTTTCAAATGCCATCAATTCCAATCAATTCCAATTAGTTAATACTTCGCTTTCCTGTGCCTCAGTTTCCTCACCTGTCAAGTAGGGATTAAATACCTCCCCTCTAGATTGAAAACTCCCTTCTAGATTGTAAACTTGGTTTTTCTCTTTTCTTGTATGGTATTAAGCGCTTACTATGTGCCAGGCACTGTATTAAGTGTTGGAAAAATACCTGAATATCAGAAGTTATATTCAGACCCATGACTCCAGGGGAAACTGAGACCTGAACTCAGTGCCTTAAACCTCTTGGCCTTCCTGACTCCTGCCCTCACGCTGGGCAAAGAATGTGTTGTGTCTACCAACTCTGCTGTATTGTGCTCTTCTAAGGCTTAGTGCAGTGATCGGTGCACAGTGAGCGCTCAATAGATAGCCATTGATTGAATAATTGCTGTGAACTGATGAGTTCTTTGAGAATGACTCTACAAAGGAGAGTAGCAGCTGAGTTTTGAGGAACACTCAGGGTAAATAAAGAATGAGGGGAAAATGAGTGGAGCCTACAAAGAAAATTGCGAAGGAGTTGTCACTGAGGTGGTGTGAGGCACAGAAGACTATCGTGCCTGTAAGTCAAAAGCCAGGGGGAGGTTTAGGTGGACGGGATTGTCAAATATGTTGAAAACAACCCGAAAGGTGAAGGAGGATTAGAAAGAGGAGACCGCACGCTATTAATTTAGACATTTCCCCAGAAATCCTAGTGAATGTGGTGTCGGTAAAGAGGATAATAATAATAATAATGTTGGTATTTGTTAAGCGCTTACTATGTGCAGAGCACTGTTCTAAGTGCTGGGGTAGATACAGGTAATCGGGTTGTCCCACGTGAGGCTCAGTTACAGATGAGGTCACTGAGGCCCAGAGAAGTGAAGTGACTTGCCCACAGTCCCACAGTTGCCAAGTGGCAGAGCCGGGATTCGAACCCATGACCTCTGACTCCCAAGCCCGAGCTCTTTCCACTGAGCCACACTGCTTCTCTAGGATGAAATTCAGCTTGTTGGGAGTCTATGAGAAAGTTGAATGAGAAGAAGAATTCAAGAGGAAATGGAAAAGGGAATAGAGCAGCATGGAGGATGGGATGGGGTCGAGGGCTTTGGGTTTTTTTTAGCATAGGGGAGGCCTGGGCGGGTGAAAGAAGAGAGAGGAGTCTTAAGAGAGAGAGAGGTTAAAGCTAGCAGAAAAAGAGAATCAAACAGGAAGTGGGGGAAAAAGGCTTTTCAACCAGGGGGAAGGAATAAGGCCCAGATCAAGGGGTTAGCTTTCAAAAGTAGGAGAGAAATCTTCAGGGGAACAACTGGGAAGGAAGAGAATGTGGGTGAAGTTAGAAAAACAGGTGAAGAAGAAGGGCACCCTCGAGGAAGCGCTAGACTCTAAGCTCATTGTGGGCAGGAAATGTGTACGTTTATTATTGTGTAGTTTTCATTCATGCATTTGTATTTATTGACCTCTTGCTGTGTGCAGAGCACTGTACTAAGCGCTCGGAGAATACATTGCAACAGTAAACATTCCCTTCCCCCAACAAGCTTACAGTCCCAAGCCCTTAGTACAGTGCTGTGCACAGAGTAGGCGCTCAATAAATGCGATTGGCTGGATGAATGAATATCCTCTGTTCTTTTATAATGCCGGTGGCCTGGATTCATTAGACTTCTGAAAGGTTAAGTATCAATAAGCAACCTAAAAATAATAGGAAGGGTAACTATCGGAAGTGCTGGTGGGCTGAGGCTGTAGTTTTCATCTTCCCCATACGGTCACATGAGAGTCAGGAGTCCGGCCCCACGTGCATAGCTTTAAAAATCGTGGAAACAACTTTTTTCATCACTGACTGGAATCCCGGCTTGTTTCCTGTTAGCGGAAGTGACCTTGGAGGTGGTGATGGAGAGGTTGCTCTGAGAGAACTATCAGAAACAACTGGGATTCCCATCTCTTGATTGCAATATTAACTCTACTTCCCAGGATCATTATTTTGTATTGGATCATTTTTGGATAGTATTGGATCGTTATTTTGAGGGACTGTGGCGGAAGTCTCTCCGCAAACCTCCCTACAACTCAGCCCTATGTCTTTATTTACAAAATCTACCGGCCTTGTTAACGCCTGGAGCTTTAGGTGGTAATGCATTTCAAAGAGGCATCAGTCGAGCACAAAGATTATCCTCTGTCTTACTGTTTGTTATTTGCAGCCGCAAGCACTGTTTTCACTTTTGCCTCAATCAATCAATCAATCAATCAATCGGTCGAAGCACCGTGGGCTAGTGGATAGAGCCCGGGCCTAGGATTTTAAACATAGGAAAAATCCGCCCTTTCCTCTCCATCCAAACTGCTATCGTGGTAATACAACTGCTCACCCTATCCCACCTGGATTACTCCGTCAGCCTCCTTGATGACCTCCCAGCCTCCTGTCTCTCCCTGCTCTATTCCATACTTCATTTTTCTTCATAACCATTCAGGACATGTCACCCCACTCTTCAAAAAAGCTCCAGTGGTTGCCCGTCCACCTCCACACTCCCAGCCCCTCAGCACTTATGTACATATCTATAATTTTACTCATTTGTATCGAAGTCTGTCTCCCCAACTCTAGACTATAAGCTCGTTGTGGGCAGGGAGTGTGCCTGTTTATTGTTGTATTGCACTCTTCCAAGAGCTTAGTACGGTGCTCTGCACAGAGTAAGTGCTTAATAAATTTGATTGAATGAATGAGTTAGAAGGACCTGGATTCTCTTCCCTGCTCCTCCACTTGTCTGCTCTGTGTCTCGGGGCAAGTCACTTATTTGGGCCTCGGTAACTACGCCTGTAAAATGGAGATTGAGTCTGCCAGCCCCATGTGGGACATGGACTGTGTCCAACCTGATTAGCTTGCTCTCCCCCAGCGCTCAGTACAGTGTCTGACACATAATAGTAAGTGCTTAACAGATACCGTAAAAACCAAAATCAATCAATCCTCGGTATTTTTTGAGTGCTTACCACTGTGTGCCGAACATTGAACCGAAGTGTTTACACTTGGGAGAGTACAATAAAACAGAGTTGATAGACACATTCCCTGCCCATAAGGAGTTTACAGTCTAGAGGGGGAGGTAGACATTGACCGTGAACCCGTTACTGGGCAGGGATTTTCTCTATCTGTTGCCGAATTGTACATTTCCAGTGCTTAGTACAGTGCTCTGCACATAGTAAGCGCTCAATAAATACTACTGAATGAATGAATGAATGAAATACCAGATATGTACATAAGTGTGGTGGGACTGAGGATGGGGTAAGTATCAAGTTCTTAAAGGATTCAGATCCAAGTGCATAGGTAACAATAATAATAATGATAATATTTGTTAAGCGTTTACTATGTGCCAAGCACTGTTCTAAGCACAAGGGGGAATACAGGGTAATCAGGTTGTCCCACAGGGGACGCTGAGTCTTAATCCCCATTTTACAGATGAAGTAACCGAGGCACAGAGAAGCTAAGTGACTTGCCCCAAGTCACACAGCTGGCAAGTGGTGGAGCCGGGATTTGTACCCATGACCTCTGACTCCCAAGCCCGTGCTCTTTCCACCGAGCCACACTGCTTTAGAAGAGAGAGGGACTGGGGGAAATGAGGGGTTCGTCAGGAAAGGCTTCTTGGAGGAGATGTGATTTTAATAAGACTTTGAAGGTGGGGAGAGTGGTGGTCTTTTGTATGTGGAGGGGGAGGGAGTTCCAGGCCAGAAGGAGGACGTGGGGAAAGGAGTCGGCGGTGAGATAGACGACAGTGAGTAAGTAGGTTGGTTTTAGATCAGTGAAGTGTTGCTGCTTTGTAGGTAGGGAATCAGCAACTGAGTGCTTCAAAGCTGTTGGTAGAGAGTTTCTGTTTGATACGGAGTCGGATGGGCAGCCGTCGGAGGTTTTTGAGGAGCGGGAAAATGTAGAATGAGCTGTTCTTTAGAAAAATGATCTGAGCAGCATAGCGAAGTAAGGACTGGAAAGGGGGAAGGAAAGCAGGGCAACAAGGACGTTTATGCAATGGGCAAGGCAGGATGAAACTCTGCACACTGCAAGTGCTAAATAAATGCCACTGATTGGTTGATCAACACGGTAATAGTTTGGATGGAGAGGAAAGAGCAGATTTTAAAAGTTCTGTGAAGGTAAGATTTAGAATCAGAAGATAATCTGGCTATTTTTGGGGACTATCAGGAAGGTGGGAAAATAAGGAATGAAGGCAAGGCATATAAGACACAGTGTATGACCAGTCACATAGCTCAAATTCTGCCGCTTACGCTAAGCAATGAAGTGTCTATTTTATTTGACAGATTGAATATGTGGGTTGAATGAGAGAGATGAGTCGAAGATAATGCCAGTGTTATGAACGTTTGAGACAGGTAGGATAGTGATGGTGTCTAAAGTGATGGAAAAGGCAAGGGAAGGACAAGGTTTGGGTAGGAAGATGAATTCTATTTTGGAAATATGAAGTTTGAGGTGTCTGAAAAGCATCCAAGAGGAAAGTAGAGAGGTGTGAGAGGAAACTGAGAAAGTTCTGGGTTTTATTTCCATAGTATGATTAGGTTAAAATTAAAAAAATAAAGAAAAGTGATAAATCTATGTATTTTGGATCATATAGTGGAAATATCTCAAAAGTAGGGAACTGCCAGATTGGCAGAAAGAAGATAGTCATCTAAATAATTGGTGGTATTTGTTAAGTGCTTACTATGTGCAAAGCACTGTTGTAAGCTCTGGGGAATACAAGGTGATCAGGTTGTCCCACATGGGGCTCACAGTTTTAATCCCCATTTTACAGATGAGGTAACTGAGGCCCAGAGAAGTGAAGTGACTGGCCCACAGTCACACAGCTGACAAGTGGCAGAGCTGGGATGAGGTATAGTTGAAGGGACATTTGCATTTTTCCTCTCACTTATAATTTTTCAAGCCCCCAGAAGAGAAATGACTTGTTCTCTGGGAAGCAGTGTGGCCAAGTGGAAAAAGCACAAGCCTGGGAGTCAGGGAACCTGGTTTCTAATTCCATCTCTGCCACTTGCCTGCTGGGTGACCTTGGTCAAGGCACTCAACTTCTCTGTGCCTCAATTCCCTCATCTGCCAAACTGAGATTCGATATCTGTTCTCCCTCCTACTTAGACTTGTGAGCCCCATGTGGGGACGTGTTTACCTTGTATCTGCCCCACTGCTTAGTATAGTGCTCGGCACAAAATAAGCACTTAAATACCACAGTTATTATTATCCAATGTTTAATCCCCCGCTTCATGAAAGGGATGCTTGGACGGACAATTAGTATAGTGCTCAGCATAAAGTGAGCACTTAACAAATGCCACAGTTATTATTATTCAGTGTTTAATCCCCCTCTTTGTGAAAGGGATGCTTGGACGGACAACTGATTGTATGGCAGATACCAATTCATGCGAGATGTTTTTTAATTCCATTTGCTTATGTCCATACTGTAGATTACTCCAGAGTACCTGCAGAATGTCTATTTTCGTCTCTTCAGCAATCACTGGAGGCAAAGCGTAGCCCACAGTATTGACTTTACGAGGCCTGGCACGGTAAGTCGAAAGCTCATTTGCTTCTTTGTCTAATGAATCTCCAGACGTAGTATACATTACCCCATAGACCCAAGGATAAGAGACTGAGGACTAAAAAACGTTTTAGAATGGAATAATAACTCCATCCTGGATTTACGTAATCTCGGAAGCTATTTGGCCAATCCATTTGCGTTGGCTAGATAGAGAAGCACTGTAGTGGATAGAATACGGGCCTGGGAGTCAGAAGGACCTTGATTCTAATCTCACCTCCGCCACTTCTCTGCTGAGGGACCTTGGGCAAATCACTGTACTTTTCTGTGTCTCTGTTACCTCATCTGTAAAATGGAGATTAAGACTACTGGGCAAATCACTTTACTTTTCTGTGCCTCTGTTACCTCATCTGTAAAATGGAGACTAAGACTATTGAGCCCCATGTGGGACATGAACTGTGTCCAGTCTGATTACTTTTAATTTACCCCAGAACTTAGAAAAATGCCTGGCATGTAATAAGTGTTTAATAAATACCACCAAAAAATGGCCGTATTATCAGGCAATCGCCTGTTTGTCTCACACACTACATGAGAGTGGACGTATGCTCTGCCGTTGATCTGAGTGTGGGGATCTTATTATTTATTTGTAGGCTTTATTTAGTCTAACTTTATGTCCAGATGGTATCCTGGAGAGGAATGAGCTTAACTTGGGAGGTTAGCCAGGTGAAGTAGTGCATCGATGGCTATTTGGAGACCTCTTCCTTGACATGATTCTTAACTAAGAGTCTCAGGGGCTGAGGCAGCTATTCACCCCCACTCCTACAAAAGTAACTTCACAATGTAAAGTGCCGTTAAAAGGATCCGGCCCCGCTCCTACAAAAGTAACTTCACAATGTAAAGTACCTTTAAAAGGATTCGCTGTGGTTCAAAGGTTCCTCACTTATTGTTTGGGGATTGTAAACTGTTCTGGAGTGTGCATTTCCTGCCGCTTTGGTTTTATGGATAAAACAACTGAAACTAAATTCTTCCCCTGCATACTAAGTCATAAAATCAGTTGACATTGTGTATGTACTTAAGAATTTAGTTGAATACATTTAGTCAACAGTGGCCACAGCTCTTTGAGACTTAAATTGATAGTCTCTTGAGGCTTGTGATAGTGAATGGAAAGTGAGAAACAGCAAGTCTCATCTGTTGCACTTATTTGAAAAGCAGTAAAGAGGTGATGGTATTCATTGAGTGCCCATCAAGTGTAATGAATTTTACTAAGCAATTAGAAGAGTACAATTGAACCACAATAGTGTTTTCTGCCCACTAGGAGCTTACACTCTAGTAGGGAGATGGGCCTAAAAATATTTACGAAGAATAGATTCAGAATCATAACCATTCGAACTCTTCTCAAGTGTGGAAGATGGATTTTTAAAAGTAATAATAATGTTGGTATTTGTTAAGCGCTTATTCTATGCAGAGTACTGTCCTAAGCGCTGGGGTAGATACAGGGTCATCAGGTTGTCCCATGTGAGGCTCACAGTCTCAATCCCCATTTTACAGATGAGGTAACTGAGGCACAGAGAAGTTAAGTGACTTGCCCACAGTCACACAGCTGACAAGTGGCAGAGCTGGGATTTGAACCTGTGACCTCTGACTCCCAGGCCCGGGCTCTTTCCACTGAGCCACGCTGCTTCTCCCAAGTATATAAGTGCCGGAGGTCACTCCTGGACAGCTACGACTCAAGGGTGTTAGGAATTAATCTGGGGAGACTTGTAGGATATTTTATTCTCCCAAGTGCTTAGTACAATGCTTTGTACATAGTAAGCGCTTATTAAGTACAGTCGAGTGAATGAATGAATGAATGAAAGTGGGGTTTTAGGAGAGTTGAGACCGGGGAAGCATTATCAACAAGGTGGTGCAAGTAAGTGGGCCAGGCAGGAGTGGGTACAGTGGGGGAGCTTGGGTGGAACAAAGAGTGGAAAATGGGGAGTAGCAGGTGAAAAGAACTGAGAAGAGGTGAGAAGCAGCGTGGCTCAGTGGAAAGAGCCCAGGCTTGGGAGTCAGAGGTCATGGGTTTGAATGCCGGCTCTGCCACTTGTCAGCTGTGAGACTGTGGGCAAGTCACTTCACTTCTCTGTGCCTCAGTTCCCTCATCTGGAGAATGGGGATGAAGACTGTGAGCCTCACGTGGGACAACCTGATTACCCTATATCTACCCCAGCGCTTAGAACAATGCTCTGCACATAGTAAGCACTTAACAAATACCAAAAAAAAACCCCCAAAACCCCCCAAATTGTGAAGTTAGGGGAAGCTGGTGAAGATCATCAAAACCAACTGTTTGGCATTATTAGCTGATTCCAAGGGAACTGGGCAGCCATTGCGGATTTGGAGGAATGGAGAGACATTTAATGAGTGACATTTCCAAAAGATGATCTAGGTAGCAGCCTGGAGCGAAGAGGGCAGAGGCTGAAGGCAGGGAGACCAGTGAGTGGGTCAACATCAATCTATCAATCAGTCATATTTATTGAGTGCTTTCCTCTATGCAGAGCACCGTACTGAGCGCTTGGGAAAGTATGATACAATAAAGTTGGTAGACATGTTCCCTGCCCACAAAGAGCTTAAAATCTAGAGGGGAAGACAGATATTAATATAAATAAATAAATTACAATTGTCCTACTCTTGCCCCCTCTCTCTTTCCCTCCCTGACCGCCACCTTCAACTGTTTTACTTCTTCCCCACTGCTTTCAAACATGTTCATGTCTCCTTATCTTAAACAAACCCTCCTTTTGACCCTACAGCTCCTTCCAGGAACTGCTCCATCTCCTTCCTACCATTCCTCTCTAAACTCCCTGAGTGAGTTGTCTACACCTGTTGTCTTAAGTTCCTCTCCTCCATTTCTCTCCTAGACACCCTCCGATCTGGCTTCCTTCCCCTTTACTCCACAGAAAGCCCCCCAAAAGGTCGCAATTGACCTCCTTCTTGCCAAATCCAGTGGCCTCTACTCCATCCTAATCCTCCTCGACCTCTCAGGTGCCTTTGACCCTGTCGACCACCCATTTGTCCTGGAAACATTCTCCAACCTTGGCTCTACTGACACTGTACTCTACTGATTCTCCTCCTATCTCTCTGGCCGCTCATTCTCAGTCTCTCTTGCAGGCTCATCCTCTGCCCTCCCACTCATTCATTCAGTTGTATTTATTGAGCACTTATTGTGTGCAGGGCACTGTACTAAGTGCTTGGAAAGTACAATTCAGCAACAGATAGAGACAGTCCCTTCCCAACAGTGGGCTCACAGTCTAGAATGGGGAGATAGACAACAAAGCAAGTAGACAGGCATGACTACCATCAAAATAGATAAATAGAACCATAGATACATGCACATCATTAATAAAATAAATAGAGCAATGACTACGTACAAATATATACATGTGCTGTAGGGAGAGGAACGGGGTAGAGCAAAGGGAAGGAGTCGGGGCAATGGGGAGGAGAGGAGGAGTAGAGGGAAAGGGAGGGTTCAGTCTGGGAAGGCCTCCTGGAGGAGGTGAGCTCTCAGTGGGACTTTGAAGAGGGGAAGAGAGTTTGTTTGGCGAATGTGAGGAAGGAGGGCATTCCAGGCCAGAGGTAGGACATGGGCCAGGGGTCGACGGCGGGACAGGCGCGAATGAGGCCCAGTAAGGAGGTTAGCGGCAGCAGAGGAGCGGAGTGTGTGGGCAGGGCTGTAGGAGGAGAGAAGGGCGGTGAGGTAGGAAGAGGCAAGGGGATGGAGAGCTTTGAAGTCAGTAGTGAGGAGATTTTGCTTCATGCAAAGGTTGATAAGCAACCACTGGAGGTTTTTGAGGAGGGGAGTGACATCCCCACAGCGTTTCTGCGGAAAGATAATCCGGGCAGTGGAGTGAAGTATAGACTGAAGCGGAGAGAGACAGGAGGATGGGAGATCAGAAAGGAGGCTGATGCAGTCATCCAGTCGGGATATTATGAGGGATTGTACCAACAAGGGAGCAGGTTGGGTGGAGAGGAAAGGGTGGATTTTGGCGATGTTGTGAAGGTGAGAGCAGCAGGTTTAGGTGACGGATTGGTTGTGTAGGGTGAATGAGAGAGCAAAGTCAAGCATGACACCAAAGTTGCGGGCATATGAGATGGGAAGGAACCATCGACAGTGATGGGAAAATCAGGGAGAGGACAGGGTTTGAGAGGGAAGATAAGGAGCTCAGTCTTGGACATGTTGAGTTTTAGGTGGCGGGCAGACATCCAGGTGGAGATATTCTGAAGCCAGGAGGAGATATGAGCCTGAAGGGACGGGGCGCAGGGAAGGAGATGTAGATTTGGGTGTTATCTGCGTAGAAGTGATAGTTGAAGCCATGGGAGCGAATGAGTTCACCAAGGGAGTGAGTGTAGATGGAGAACAGAAGGGGACCAAGAACTGACCCTTGGGGAACCCCAAGAGTTAGGGGATGGGAGGGGGAGGAGGAGCCTGCGAAGGAGACCGAGAATGAACGGCCTGAGAGATGAGGAGAGAACCAGGAGAGGATGGAGTCCGTGAAGGTTGGATAATGTGTCATGGAGGAGGGGATGGTTGACGGTGTCAAAAGCAGTTGAGAGGTCGAGGAGCATTAGAATAGCGTAGGAGCCATTGGATTTGGCAAGAAGGAGGTCATTGGTGACCTTTGAGAGGGTGGTTTTGGTGGCATGGAGGGGATGGAAGCCAGATTGGAGGGGATCCAGGAGAGAGTTGAAGTTGAGGAATTCGAGGCAGCGAGCGTAGACGACTTGCTTTAGGAGTTTGGAGGGGAAGGGTAGGAGGGAGATAGGGCGATAACTGGAAGGGCAGTGGGGTCAGGAGAGGGTTCTTTTAGGATGGGGGAGACGTGGACATGTTTGAAGGCAGAGGGGAAGAAGGCTTTGGAGAGTGAGCAGTTGAAGATGGTAGTTAAGGAGGGGAGGAGGGAAGAAGTGTGAATTTTCATAAGGTGAGTGGGATTGGGGTCTGAAGCACAGGTGGAGGGGGTGGCACTTGAGAGGAGGGAGGTACTGCTGGGAAGGATGGGAAAGTAGAGAAGAGGGTTGAGGGCGGGGGATGGAGAAGGGAGAGGGGTGACTTTGGGGAGCTCAGACCTGATGGTGTTAATTTTCATAATGAAGTAGATGGCCAGATCGTTGGGGGAGAGCGATGGAGGAGCGGGAGGAACAAGGGGCCTGAGGAGGGAGTTAAATGTCCGGAGCAGCTGGCCGGGGGGATGGGCATGGGTGTCAATAAGGGAAGAAAAATAGTTTTGCCTGGCAGAGGAGAAGGCAGAGTTAAGGCAGGAAAGGATAAACTTAAAGTGAACAAGCTTGGCTTAGTGCTTAGATTTTCACCGGCAGCATTCAGCAGCTCGAGCATGAGTGAAGGAGGTGGACGGTGGCAGTGAACGTCCCGCTGAGATTGCACTTTGGCTTCAACTACAACCCTGACTTCCATTATCCGACTTTGGTTTTACTGACACTGTACTCTACCGGTTCTCCTCCCATCTTTCTGTCGCTCATTCTCACTCTCTTTTGCAGGCTCATCTTCTGCCCTCCCACTCATTCATTCATTCAGTCGTACTTATCGAGCACTTACTGGGTGCAGAACGCTGTACTCAGCGCTTGGAAAGTACAATTCGGCAACAGATAGAGACAGTCCCTACCCAACAACGGCCAACTGTAGGTCCGATGAGAGGAAGAGTATAGACAAGGGCAAATCAGGATTGACGCCCTTGAGCACGTAAAGAAGTGGAGTTATCGTTGCCGCTTCCTTGTCCTTGTGGCTTCTGCTAAGGGTGGTGAGGATTCGATGATTCTCGGTCTCCCGGGGGACGTGGGCTGCCTGTGCCCTCTCTGATAAATGATGGAGTCTCCAGCGGCAACCAGCCTGCTTCAGCCTATTAATCTGGCTTCAGAGTATGCACATCCGTAAGTGTGAAACGGGAATATCTATCTGTAGTCACATAACCACATCCACAAATACAGATAGATGGCCACCTGTAGAGTTGTCCTTGGACTGTGCGACTGTGGACTGTGAATGTCTTTGAGGGAGAAGCTCTGGTATCCTCGTCCACTTTGTCCAGGAAAATCCCACAGTCCATCTTTAGTGGCCCCCTGTCTTTCATTTTCCAGGCCCCAGTGGTTAAGAGGGGAAGAGTATGCCCTACCACCAGCAGGTTATGAACCCGAAGGGGTCTTGGTAGTTGTAGTGAGAGTTTGTTCTGATCCTGCTAGACCGAAAGCATACTGTGGGCAGGGATTGTGTCTACAGCTCTGTTTTGTGCTCTCTCAAGCGCTAAGTACAGTGGTCTGCACACTGAAAGTGCCCAGTAAATACGATGGATTGATTGATCAATCCACACTGTCTCGACCCTTCTCCCAAAGGCGGGCAGCACACATTTCAAGATGTTCTGGCAGAAAGAAAGGGTAGAGTGAGTGGTCACAGACAGAACAGTTCTGAAACTTCTACATTTGATAAATCATCATTTGAGTATAAATTCAAATTACACTTTGAAGGATATGATGGGGTTTTTTTCCACTTTCTTGCAAAACCCGGGGAAAAGTAAAAATGTAAAATAGTGTACATAAACCCATTCACATATTGAAGAGCAGAATTAAACCTTCACTAATTCAGTTACTTGCCACTGAATAAAGATACTTAAAGGACCTTTATTTTGTACATCATTACAGCTATGATTAATTATTGAGTACCTGCCATGTGCACAGCATTGTGCTAATCAATCAATCACATTCATTCATTCAGTCAATAGTATTTACTGAGCGCTTACTATGTGCAGAGCACTGTACTAAGCGCTTGGAATGTATAATTCAGCAACAGATAGAGACAATCCCTGCCCAATGACGGGCTCACAGTCTAATAGGGCGAGACGGATAGCAGAGCGAAACAGAACAAAACAAAAACAAGACCACATTATCAAGATAAATAGAATCAAGGGGATGTACACCTCATTAACAAAATAAATAAGGTAATAAATAAGATATAGAAATGAGCGCTAAATGTAAGCAGATCATGGTACCCAGCGCTTAGAACAGTGCTTTGCACCTAGTAAGCGCTTAACAAATGCCATCTTTATTGTTACTAAGTGCTTAGGAGAATGCAATGCAAATATAATGAAACTACTAAGTTTGAGACCCTTGCTGTAGACATCAAGTAAAGCTGCTTCTGCGCATGGGAGTGTGTTGCATAATTAGAAGGGAAGTTCAAATCTCCCTTTAATGGCATCTGTTAAGCACTTACTATGTGCCGGCCACTGTACTAAGCTCCAGGGTAGATACAAAATCCACCCCAAGATACAAGATACCCAGTCCATGGTCCACATGGGGCTCACAGCTTTAGTCTCCATTTTGCAGATGAGGTAACTGAGGCATAGAGAAGTAGAGTGACTTGCCCAAGGTCACACAGCAGACATGTGGTAGAGCCAGGATTAAAACCAGGTTCTCTGACTCCCAGGCCCTTGCTTTTTCCATGAGACCATGCTGCTTCTCCATGAAGGGGACATTCCACGCCTTGCTCTAGTGAAGTTTTTTCATTTTTGTTTTTCATTCATAACTACCTCTGATGACTTAACCCCATGAACATTACCCTAGATACATTAGAGAAGCAGCGTGGCTCAGTGGAAAGAGCTTGGGCTTGGGAGTCAGAGGTCATGGGTTCAAATCCCGACTCTGCCACTTGTCAGCTGGGTGACTGTGGGCAAGTCACTTAACTTCTCTGTGCCTCAGTTCCCTCATCTGTAAAATGAGGATTAACTGTGAGCCTCACGTGGGACAACCCGATTACCCTGTATCTACCCCAGCACTTAGACCAGTGCTCTGCACATAGTAAGCGCTTAACAAATACCAACATTATTATTATTATTATAGTCTCAATGACCAGAGTAAAGGGGAACGGGAGAATTTAGCAGATTGCATTATTTTTCCTCCGCATCTTAGCTTGCAAAGTTTCTAAAATCTCCTCTTGCCTGTTACAAGCTGTTGGAAGGCATTCAGCGCCTATGTGATGATTTGGACAAGGTAATTGTAGTTCCCAAATGGGATTGCTGCCATGTGTTTTATGAAGGGATTCTTTTAAACACCATTCACCAGCTTCAGCTACTGCGGAAAGAAGCCTGCCTGTTCAAATGTGTGTGCATGCAAATCTTTTTGTTCCCATACTCTTTATCCTGCGCCGACTACCCCATCATTTTTCAAGCGCATTCATTCATTCAAAAGGCTTTGTTGGCTGCCTTCTGTATGCAGAGCACAGTACTAGGAATTTGGGAGAGAATAAAAGCAAAAGATAGGTCCTTACTCCCCAGGAACTTACAGTTGAATGGGGGAGACAGACAAGCATAAAGTGTATCTGTATGGCAAGAACAGGAGAAAACGTAGATAAAATTGATAGCCGTAAAAGTATAGAAAAAAATGAAGTGATGAACAAATAATAATTATGGATGTGGTATTTTAAAATGCGTACTAGTAGTGTATCAGGCGCTGAAGTAGATATGATAATCTTATTAGACATAGTCCCTATCCCACACGGGGGTCAAGGTGAACCGATATGCTAAGCTCCTTGCTCATCATTGTGCAACTGCACTGTACTCTCTCCAAAGCGCTTCGTTCAGTGCTCTGCACAGAGTAAGTGCTCCATAAATACCATTGATTGAGTGATTAAAGGCTGCCCGTAATATGTACGTGGTAAGGAGAGGGGAACTTTTTTAAGAGGTTATTTCCTGGACGAGGTGGATTTTTCAAAGAAGTCGGGTGGGTGCGAGTCGGGGGGAGGAGAACAAGGTCTTGGAGATTTGATCAAGGAAGTAACTTCAGACAGTGGGAACGGCATAAGCAGTGGGTCGGGGTCGGGAAAGTCAAATATGAGGCACTTGTAGTGAGTTCTCCCCACTATTATATATGAAAACCCCTAACATTGGCCCAGAAGCAAAAAGAGATTTCCTTTTTTCACAACTTGGTAGTTATATTTCAAAGAACCTTTCTGCGAGACTGAGCAATAGATAACAAAGGAATTCAGTTGTGTAGATGGCAAATCACTTCCTTGACAACCTATTGTAGTGTCACATCATAATTTAAAAAAATTAGCCTATTGTGGAACCAAACATATTTGTATTTGCTAATTCTGTTTACATTTACATTTTTGTCCTTTGTGCAATAGAAGTATCCCCATTCTACATTGTATTTACTCTATCCATCTATTGTTTGCAGTTAATTTATTTGTATACTAGACCAATATCACATGCTTTTCACTATTGGGAAATCAGGTTCTAGTGACAGGATGTTTATATTAGAAAAGCCTTCTGCTATGTGGCATGTCATAGATCAGGTTTTTGTCAAGATCTCTATTCCTACTGTCAAAATTTTGGAAAAATCTCTTTTAATAATTGTGGTATTTGTTACTCTGTGCCAAACATTATACTAAGCACTGGAGTAAGTCAGGATACTCAGATCTCACATGGGGGCTCACAGTCTAAGTAAGAGGGAGAACAGGTATCAAATCCCCAACTGGCAGATGCGGGGCCTGTATTAGTATAGACTATCAATGCAAAAGGATTTCTGAAATGATCTGCTAGAAAACCTGACTACCCAAATGAGAGTTAAAAGATCTTAATATGAAAAGACGCTTAAATGACAATTTTTGTTGTTATACCAGTTCTGCAAAGACTGAGGCTTCTTCTTGAAGTTTACTGGAGAGAGGTACTTAGAGTTGTTCAGAATATGAGCATTGTTCATAAGAATTAATGCTGAAACTAATACTGATTTATTCCGTAGTTCATATTAAGGATTTGCATACCATTACCAGTGGTAACAGTTTTGGGTTATTTCCATTTACGAGGGACATGTACCTCCTTTCAAATGCTTATGATTTAAATAGACATTTTGTGTGTTAAAAAATCAGTCTTTACTCATTCATTTATAGTCAGTCAGTCGTATATGTTGAGCACTTACTGTGTACAGAGCACTGTACTAAGCGCTTAGAAGAGTATGACACAACAGTAAACAGACACATCCCCTTCCCACAATAAGCTTACTGTCTAGAGGGGGAGACAGGCAGTAATATAAATAAATACAGATATGTGCGTATGTGCTATTGGGAGGGAATTGGAATCCAGATTGAAGAGGAAGGGGTTACGAAAAGAGGTCTTGCCGAACCAGGGGTTTTAGGAGTATTAGGGGGGTGGGGAGAAAAGGTGATCAGTATCGGAGGAGGTCTTTCGGTGTGTGATTTTTCACCCAAGAAAGGTACTTAGGAGCCCAAGGCCTCAGGGCCCGACTTAGATAGACGGAGAGACCCGCTGGGGAATGGGGATTTTAAGATGATTAATTCTGACTGGGAAAGATAGAGCTGAAGTAATGAGTGGGTACTGGTGCTCGCTGGCTTCCCTACTCTAGCTATAGCCTGGAACACCCTCCCTCCTCAAATCTGGCAGGCAGTGACTCTCTCCTCCTTCAAAGCCTTATTGAAGGCACATCCCCTCCAAAAGGCCTTCCCAGACTAAGCCCCCCTTTCCTCTTCTCCCACTCCCTTCTGCATCGCCCTGACTTGCTCCCTATGTTCATCCTCCCCTCCCAGCCTGCCCCACCCCCCCCACAACACTTATATACATATCTGTAATTTATTTATATTAATATCTGCCTCCCTCTAGACTATAAACTCATTGTGGGCAGAGAATGTGTCTGTGTATTTTTGGATTGTAATAATAATAATTATGGTATATGTTAAGCGCTTACTGTGTGCCAAGCACTGTTCTAAGCTCTGGGATAGATACTAGGTAATCAGTGTATCCCTCATGGGGCTCGCAGTCTTCATCCTCATTTTACAGATGAGGTAACTGAGGCACAGAGAAATTAAATGACTTGCCCATAGTAGACATGTGGCGGAACCAGGATTAGAACTCACATCCTCTGACTCCCAAACCTGTGCTCATTCCACTAAGCCATGCTTCTTCCCTGCTTCCTTGCTGCTTCCTGGTACTCTCTCAGGTGCTTAGTACAGTGCCCTGTATGCAGTAAGCGCTCAGTAAATACGATTGAAGGAATGAGTGAACGGGGCTGGGAGGGGGGATAAATAAAGGGAACAAGTCCTGGCGACGGAGAAGGGAGTGGGAGAAGAGGAAAGGGGAGTTAGTCAGGGAAGGCCTCTTAGAGGAGATGGGCCTTCAATAAGGCTTTGAAGAGTGGGAGAGAGTAATTATCTGTCCGATTTAAGGAGGGAAGATGTTCCAGGCCAGAGGCAGGACTGGGTGAGGGGATCAGCGGGGAGATAGACGAGATGGAGATAATAATAATGTTGGTATTTGTTAAGCGCTTACTATGTGCAGAGCACTGTTCTAAGCGCTGGGGTAGATACAGAGTCGTCAGGTTGTCCCATGTAGGCTCACAGTTCATCCCCATTTTACAGATGAGGTCACTGAGGCCCAGAGAAGTTAAGTGACTTGCCCATGTCACACAGCTGCCAAGTGGCAGAGCTGGGATTCGAACCCATGATCTCTGACTCCCAAGCCCAGGCTCTTTCCACTGAACCACGCTGCTTCTCTCTAAGGAGATACAGTGAGAAGGTTAGCATTAGAGGAGCGAAGTGTGCGGGCTGGGTTATAGGAGAGTAGGGAGATGAGGCATGGGGGGCAAGGGGATTGTCTGCTTTAAAGCCAATGGTGAGGAGTTTCTGTTTTATGCAGAAGTAGATGAGAAACCACTGGAGTTTTTTGAGGAGTGATGAAACATGGCCTGAACGTTTTTGTAGAAAAACAATCCTGCCAGTAGAGTGAAGTATGGACTGGAGTGGGGAGAGAGAGAGGAAGCAGGGAGGTCAGCAAGGAGGCTGGTAGAGTAATCAAGGTGGGATAGGATGAGTGATTGGATTAATGTGGTAGCATTTTGGGTGGAGAGGAAAGGGTGAATTTTGTTGATGTTGAACTGACAGGATTTAGTGATGGATTGAATATGTGGGTTGAATGAGAGAGAGGAGTGAAGGATAATATCAGGGTTACGGGCTTGTGAGACAGGAAAGATGGTGGTGACGTCAACAGTGCTGGGAAAAGTCCAAGTCTTCTCCAACTGATCCCTCTTTCCACCCCTCACCAGCCACCCCCACTCCCTTTGCTTTCTAAGTTGTAATAATAGTATTTATTGAGCACTCAATTCTATTCCCGGCTCCACCACCTGTCAGCTGTGTGACTTTGGGCAAGTCACTTAACTTCTCGGTGCCTCGGTTACCTCATCTGTAAAATGGGGATGAAGACTGTGAGCCTCACGTGGGACAACCTAATTCCCCTGTATCTACCCCAGCGCTTAGAACAGTGCTCGGTACATAGTAAGCGCTTACCAAATACCAAAATGATTATTATTATTCTTACAGAGCATGGTTCTAAGCTTTGGAACAGTGTAAGCTCTTTGTGGGTAGGGAACGTGTGTACCAACTCTGTTGTATTTTATGCTCCCAAGCTCCTAGTACAGTGCTCGGCACAATGTAAGTGCTCAAGGAATACCACTGATTGATTGGGATGATACACAGATGAGAATTAGACTGAGCCCCATGCGGGGCAGGGACTGTGTCCAATCTGTTTAACTTGTATCTGTCGTAGTGGTTAGGACAGCGCCCGAGCCATAGTAAGCGTTTAGCAAGTGCTCTAATTAATTAGACGTGGTCCCGTTTGCAGTCTTCTCTAGACCTGAGTTCTGCTTTGCCCCATCAGAAAAGCATTCTTCTGAAATAACTCAACATCGTAGTTCTCCCATGTGAGGTTTTGCAAATCCCCATCGTGTAACCCTATTTGACATTCCCTCCTACTCTCTTTCCATTTTGATTTTGAGTGTTCAATAAATAAATTAACTAACCTATCTCTATTTATTATGAATGCTGCCAGTAGTTTGCAAAATGTGTCCCTAGAACAGAATCAAAAATTGGAACTGGAGAATTCAGGAGTAGAATTTTTAATCTTCGACGTGAGGATTAAAATCTGTAAAACGGCAGAAGCGTAACTGTTTGGGAGTCACCCTAAATCAGTTGTGTTTTTGCTCAATTTTAATGTGTTGGTCTTGGGGAAGAGTGAAGTTTCGTGTGGAATTTCTCTGTCCCTCAGTTCCCTCATCTGCAAATGCGGATTAAGACTGCGAGCCCTATGTGAGAGAGGGACTTCATCCAACCTATTATCTTGTATCTACCCCAGCACTTAGAACAGTGCCTGGCACATAGTAAGCACTTAACAAATGCCACAATTATTTATAATTTATATTAATTGGAACCAGAAAAGGCTATTCTACAATTACAGTGACAGAAGACAATGAGAAGTGGATTCCTTGGTTTGCCTTCACTTGGGGACTGCCTTACTCACTCCCCATTTTCGAGTTTCCAAAAGTCAGGATCATTTGTAAATAAGACGTAAATAATTGAGACTCTGGGATTCTTCCCCCTAAAGTGCAGATTCATTTTAAAGAAAGCAATAGGAGGATAAAATTATAGACTGCTCAGTCTAACCTGAAGATTGGGAGGAGACTACTGTTGTTATTCATAATTTTCTTTTGTTATTGGTGTATAATTTGTGTTAACTTTTGTTTTGAATCTTTTTTATTTTAATGTGTGACTTTGCCCAAAAGGGATATTACTCAATGAGCCCTTGTGAGGACGGCAATGTAAGTTTCTTTCTTTTATATCCTTCCCGTTGCCTGCTTCATCGTGTCACAGTGTCTATCCCTTTGTTTTAGCTCCTAGCATTTCCACTCTCTCTAATTTGTGTTCTGGTACTAACAGTTATGTATGAGTTGGTCTTCAATTAGCTTCCAAGAAATTGGGTCGGTGGTACTGTAAACATGACAAAAGTGAGTGTATTTTAGTAGCTTAGCGGAAAGTCGTCAAGCCTTATTCAGTGTCTTCACACGGCAGATCGGAACAAAGTGGTTTTTGGGGATCTACAGCTTGTGCAGTTGACCAAATTTGCAAATTAACAGTGAGGGGAGATGTTCCCTTTGTTTCAAACTCTTAAAGCTGAGATTCCTTAGTAAACCACCAATTAAATCTATCCATCAGATGAACCTAATGAACATAATGTCAATTCATTTCTGTAAAAGTATGGTATTTTCAATGCATCCCCCTTGATTTAGAGAAAAAAAATGATTATGGAGTTCTACTGTGCCTTCTGTAGCCCAGATGGAGATTCCTGGAAGATCCTAAGAATATGATATTGCCGGGAGACAGACATTCTTCTCTGAGAGAGGATATTACCGCTGTCTGCCAAACAGTATGTAGTCAAATTTTAGGAACTTCTGGACTCTCCTTGGAAATACCTGAAGCTGTTCAATTTAGAAATAAATCTTGAGGGTTTAGAATTTCCTTATTTTTGTTTTTCTTAAGAACACAAGAATAAAATTATTATTTTTATTTCCTTGGCCAATTTTTTTTTCCAGCTCAACCCATACTTGAAATTGTGAAAAACAATGAAGGGATTGAATAGGCTGTATTTTTGATGAACTGATGAAAGTTGACTTTTTCCCCCTTTTTTTTAGAAATAGGATCATCCCTCCCTCACCTCCCACTTTTATTTAATATATCTCATATTGCATGCGTCATCATATTATGCTGGCATCTGCTCCCCTCCTGTTAAACTCTAATGCCCCTCCACACAGGGCCATAAGGAGGGAAAGGAGAATTTAATGGAGGGCTGAAGTTACATATTTATTAATAATAATAATAGTATTTGTTAAGCCCTTACTATGTGCCAAGCACTGTTCTAAGTGCTGAGGTAGATACAGGGTAATCACGTTGTCCCACGTGGGGCTGACACTTTTAATCACCATTTGACAGATGAGCTAACTGAGGCACAGAGAAGTTAAGTGACTTGTCCAGGGTCACACAACGGACAAGTGGTGGAGGCGGGATTAGAACCCAGGTCCTTTCGATTGCTTTCCCTCTTGATTCCATTGACAGTTTTCCTTGATGGGACTCGCCCAGCCCCTACTGTAGCAGCTCCTCTTGTCTCCCTGTCCCCCCGCTGGCTCATTCAGTGGGATTCTGGACAGCCCTGAGCCCAACATTCATTCATTCAGTCGTATTTATTGAGTGCTTACTGTGTGCAGAGCACTGTACTAAGCGCTTGGAAAGTACAATACAGGAGTAGAGACAATCCCTGCCCACAACAATCTAGGGGGATCGTGGCTTCGACCCAGGGAATAAGACCCAGCTCTTCTGACTCCCAATTCCGGTTCTCGTTGCAATTTTACGTCAGAGTTGCTCGAGTGCTCTAAAGCCAAAGGAAGGAATTTGATACGGAGATGGAATACCTGGTCAGTACTTGGAGGGGGTCCGTACTAGAGGGCCCCACCCTTCCCACAGAAATCTGCTGCTCTGCGGAGAAGCAGCGTGGCTCAGTGGAAAGAGCCCGGGCTTGGGAGTCAGAGGTCATAGGTTCGAATGCCGACTCTGCCCCTTTTCAGTTGTGTGTCTGTGGGCAAGTCACTTCACTTCTCTGTGCCTCAGTTACCTCATCTGTAAAATGGGGATTAACTGTGAGCCTCACATGGGACAACCTGATTACCCTGTATCTACCCCAGCGCTTAGAACAGTGCTCTGCCCATAGAAAGCGCTTAACAAATACCAACATTATTATTATTATTATTATCGGCAAGGTCAGGGGAACCCTGGGAACTCAGACTCAGGCCTGCTCTCGTCCTCCCTCGGCAGTGGGGACCTGGTCGGCTGGAGAAAGTCCCTCCCCACCCCTTCCCCCTGGAGAGCAGTGTGAGGTCCAGAGAGCAGTCCCTCAATTGGCCCTGCTCTACAACTCTGTTGTATTATACCCTCCTAAGCGCTTAGTACAGTGCTCTGCACTCTGCGCTCAATAAAGACCATTGATCGATTGCTTTAGGGAGGCCCCTTCCACCACATGACACCTTCAGAAGGCGCACTGTCGATTTCACAGCTCCCTTTTCCAGAAGTAGTCAGGGAGCATAACGCTTTTTCTGATTTGAAATATCGACCCATTTCTCACCACTGTGAAAAGAGGGCAGTAACGTTTGTCAGATAGGGTAAAATGCTTGGGGACCCTCAGAGAAAAGAATAATAATAATGTTGGTATTTGTTAAGCACTTACTATGTGCAGAGCACTGTTCTAAGCGCTGGGGGAGATACAGGGTAATCAGGTTGTCCCATGTGTGGCTCACAGTTAATCCCCATTTTACAGATGAGGTAATTGAGGCACCGAGAAGTTAAGTGACTTGCCCACAGTCGCACAGCTGCCGGTGGCAGAGCCCCTGCAGACGGCCAATGGCAGGTGTGTGACATGAAGGGAGATGATGATTGAGCTTGTTTTATTCCTAACGGAACAAGAAATTATCGTAATGGAACTCCCACGGGTTCAGGACCGCAGCCTGATGAAGTGTCTTGAGCACGTACGCCGCATTACCGCACGTCCTCTGTTTGGAAACAGTATTCTAATAGGATTCGGTGGTGAATGAAACAGATTTACAAATTAATGGCAGTGCTCTGTTGTCATTTCTCCCACACCCCCAATTTTATATAAAACATAAGTTGTCTGCATGCCTTTCTACTAATTTACCCTGAATGTTCTTTACAGATCTTTTTACGCTTACACTTCCCTTCTCTGCTAGCTGAAATGGAGATCTTTTTCTTGTCACTTCACCGGGTTTATTAACAGTAGCCACTGAAGCAGCTTTGGAAAGTACTAACCCATGTCTTGTGGTCATTTCTCTCGGTTGGCCAAAATGATGCTTCTACGGTATTTTGCTTGTGCAAATAGTCGATTACGATATTTATAAAAGTGTGTGTTTTCTTGGCAAACCCCCTGGAGGCAAACAGGGACATTTTTTCCTTATTTTTCATGTTTTTCATGCAAACCCCAGTAGTAGTGTTCCTTCTGAGTATTATTTGGCTGATAGTCTGGAAAGTTCCAGTTCTTTGTGGGTTAAAAAATAAAAGACTGGAGTCCAGTCCCTTAAATTGTGTAAATAAAGGTAAGACTGTGGACAAGGTGGGGTGGGATTTTGCAATCTTAAAATGACTCTTGATTTAACCTCTTTTCCTACCAAGGGGGAACTGGTGAGAAAAACATGTATGTTTAATAATGGTTCTTTTTGCCCCAAACCCCTTTTGGTAACTACCGTACGTACTTGATTTCCCATGCTAATGGAGGAGGCTGCTACCGTGGATATATTAAAAAATAATCCATAAATACGGTCACACTGATGCACTTCTGTGCTGACAAGGTATAGAACAGACTGACCTGCCGAAGACCTGCAGCAATAAACCCAGCAAGGAAGCTGCTACGTTGTCCAGCTTTGTACATAGCCAGGCCAGGAGCATGATTGAAGGGAGAAGATCGAAAACAGTCTAAAGAACCAGCCACAAAATGGCATCATCTCTGGCCAAAGAAACAGGGTTGACGGCAGACGGAGGTGTACAGTTTGATCCGCCAGACGGCTAACCTGTTTTGGTTATTCAGGAATTTTTTGTAACTGATTTTCCGATATATCACCAAGTTGTATTTTGTAACCGATTTTCCAAATTAGCACCGAGTTTCACTCATGTTTTTCAGGTTAGTGTTTCTTTCCCTTCAAGGCATCTCTAGGCCTTCTTCCCCTTTTAATCTCTCCCCAAATCTGCCAGTTACTTGTTCCTTTCTTCTCAACATACCCTTCCTGGGCCTACAGTTTGAGCCACTTGCTCCTTCCCCTCTTCCTTCCCTAGCAGCTCCTTAGTGCTTCGTTTCTTCTTAAGGATTGGCCTGGGAGCTATGATTGCCCAAGTGTTAAAGAGGAACAAAAAGAATGTTTGGAAAATGTGGCACTGCTAAGAACAGTGCTTTGCACATAGTAAGTGCTTAAGAAATGCCATCATCATCATTATTATGTAAACATTTTTTATTATTATTTTAAATTTACATCATTTTCTGTAATGCTTGCCTAGCCAACTATTACATTGTTCCCTGTCCTGTGGAAGCATTTTCTTTGACGTAGTTATGCTATTTCTTAGCTGTTGGGATTCTGCAGCAAAATCTCTTAAATGCAATTCAGATTCTGTTTGGCAACTTGTTTTTGTAAAAGTGATGGTGATAATGCGACTTTATGTCTTTGTCACCAAATCAAGTTAAAGCCCTACCAGAATGGTGATACCTAGCAAAATTTGTCATATCTGTTTTAGACGGCTTAGCTTTTCACAGATCTGCTTTAAAGGATTTCAATTTACGTTCATTACTTAGACTTAATAGAATGTTGGCTGTGGACCCTGAAGTCTGGTAACATTCTGATCGATGCCTCTGAAAAAGCTTTCTTAAACTCTAGAAGGTATAACTTGAACGAAACTTCATTCGTTCATTCAGTCGTATTTATTGAGCGCTTATTATGTGCAGGGCACTGTACTAAGTGCTTGGAAAGTACAATACAGCAAAAAAGAGAGAAGACAGTACCTGCCCACAACGGGCTCTCAGTCTAGCGGAGGGGAGACAGACATCAGTACAAGTAAACAGACATCATTATAAATAAATAGAATTATAGAAACTTACCCACTGTCACAATTATTTAATGGTCATGGCTATTGGTTTCAGGAACTGTTTTTTCTGATTTGTGCTTGCTTGTCTCCTGACCATGTAGAGATATAGGTTAGGTTTTTCAATCTCCAGGCAGTCAAGTTACATCCAGTCTCCATGTGAATACCATGTGAATAATAATAATGATAATAACAGTGATATTTGTTAAGTGCTCACTATGTGCCAGGCCCCGCACTAAGCACTGGGGTAGTTACAAGTTAATTGTATTGGACACTGTCTCTGTCCCAATCTCAATCCCCATTTTTACAGATGAGCTGAGGTCCAGAGAAGTCAAATGACTAACCCAAGGTCACACAGATGACAAGTGGCGGAGCTGGGATTAGAACCCAGATCTTCCTGACTCTCAGGCCCGTGTTCTATCCACCGGGCCATGCTGCTTCTTATTTACTGCTGAAGCATGACCTCCTATCTTCTATAATGACTCTCCTCAATTGGCCAGCTTCAGAACCAATAACCTAGAAGTGATTTCAGTATTTTAATCATCTGATTAGTCCCACCTGCTATGCCGGGGTATTCAGAACTCGGGGTGGTGTCTTTGAAAATGGAATTACATTGAGTTTTTTAAGCAACTCCAGTCCTGCCTAAAGCAGATTGAATTGAGTCCCCTATTGCAGGTGACCATGTGTGCTGAGTTCAGAAGCCCAATCCTCTGTGCTGTGAGTTCTGTTCCTGGCTCACTTATCCTCCGAGGAAGCTAATGATGACGGGATCTGGTAAGGGCTTACTATTTGCCAAGCACTCTTCTAAGCGCTGAGGTAGATATAAGGTAATCAGGTTGTTCCACGAGGGGCTCACAGTCTCAGTCTCCGTTTTACAGACGAGGTAACTGAGAGAAGTGACCAAAGTCACACAGCTGACAAGTGGCGGAGCCGGAATTGGAGCCCACGACCTCTGACTCTCAAGCCCGGGCTCTTTCCACTGAGCCCAGCGGCTTCTCAGCTGCTGCTTTAATTATTACTGAGCATTTCTTAACTGCAATGAGAATGTTTGATTTTTGCTGGCTGTCCGCAATCTACAGTGTAGGCTTTGTGCTAACAATTCTCAGCATGGGTTTTGTCCCCAGATGTAATCCTGGCAGCTAAATGGTGTTTGTTATGCCTCATAAGAGGCCTGTGGACAGATCAGGATGATTAAAACAGTTTTACAAACTGAGAAAATAAGTCCAAGCATCACATAAAGAAAGGTACTGCCAGATGAGCACTCTTAGATTCAGACTCTGTTTTCACTGCTTAGCTTACTCAAAGACCTGAAACCCAAAATGATTATGTAGAGGTTTAATTCATGAACAATTGTGAAATACTTTGAGGTTGTCAAGTTGCCTTTTGATGTCCATTAGCATTAATGAGCTTGAAAAGAACTAAACTACAATTTGAAGAGACACTAACTCTTTTGGTTGAGAGGAGATGTTGCATAGAATCAACAGAATCCCCAGAATAATCGGGAAGCTCTTCTGTGCTTAAGAATTAGACTGTGAGCCCATTTTTGGGCAAGGATTGTTGCCAGATTGTACATTCCAAGCGCTTAAGTACAGTGCTCTGCACACAGTAAGCGCTCAGTAAATACAATTGAATGAGTGAGTGAATTTCCAGAGAAGGAGCTTCCCAGCCTCCCTAGGTAACCCACTTCAAGCCTTTATTTAAGTGCTCTGTTGCTGCACTCCAATTGCACATTCCAAGCGCTTAGTACAGTGCTCTGCACATAGTAAGCACTCAATAAATATTATTAAACGGATGAATGCTCTCAAAACCTACTTCTTTTTTTCCCATTGTCAGTGGAGGACACGCTCTCATCAGAATAATAGCTCTGTATATATTTGGACCTCTGTATTATGTTTTCTATTTGGCCATCCTTTTCTCATGGATCCTCGTTTCCAGTCTTTTATTCATCTAGAACCTCTCCAGAGCCCCCCACCACGTTCTTAAATTGTAGAGTTCAGATGGGATGTCATTTTCTTGTCCGACCAATGTAGCATGGGAGAATTACTGTGTAGGTTCTACAGGTAAAATTCTATTTATACACACCAACATTATCCTTGCTTTCAAGCATCACACTCAACAGACCCTCTAGATTCTTTTCTCCCTCAACCACATAACAAGTCATTTTTCATTATTAAACTATGTATTCCAGCTCAGTAAGCGGTACCTCTTGCTAAAATTGTCACCTCTCTCACCAGGCGGAACAAGCCTACTTTCAGTTATACGTAACTGGACCTGTAGTGATTTCACATAGTAGTATTTATCTCAGTGAGGTTAAAGGAGGAGTCTCAAAATTCTAAAATGAAAATGTCAGAAATCAATTTCCAAGGGCTTATTCATTACTGAAAGCCCATTTTGAAAGGGACCACAAGTCTAATGTTAAGAACTCCAAAGCCCCTGTATGTCATTTTCACGTCACTGTGAAAATTTCTTTCAGGTTTAATAATATTTATTGAGCATTTGCACTGGGCAGTGTACTACCCGAATCAATCAGTGGTATTTATTGAATGCTTATTTTGTGCAGAGCACTGTACGAAGCGCTTGGGAGAGTACAGTACCGTAGAATTAGCAGACGTTGTTCCCTGCCCATAATAAGCTTACTCTCCAAAGTGTTTGGAGTGAACAAAGAATTAAAACTGAGGTGCACCAGTTTGATTCGTTGAATGCAAAGTGCATTATCCTAATTTCTTTAATGGTCCTGGAGTGGGCTTTAGCATTTTATCTGCAAATTATATGTAGTAACCATGAGTCTGGTAAAAATGTTCCCTGTCATATATGACAGGAAATAAATGCTTTAATGTTTGTACATCTTTTCCCATCTTGAGAATGTGCACATTAAGAATATAGGTTCTGAAACATTAAAATCCATCATTATTCATACCCATATGCTTCGTCTAAGTAGAAAGTATACATCACTTTTCAGTAACCTATGAAATTTTCTTCAGCAATGAAAAGGGAGAGCAAGACTGAATAACTTACACTAGCATTAAGTCCGTCATGAAATTTGAAATCCGGCTCATTTCTAAGTGGTTTAGACAAGCCGTAAATAATGTCTATCTCGTCTTACATTTCAGGCTTTCGATTGGGTAAGAGCATTCAGATTTTCCCTCACTACCACACTTAGACAAAGATGGCAAAACTAATTCCGAGCGGGTACATTAAGGCACATTTATTTCACTTCATTTTGGAAGTTGTGACTTCCGTTTTTCAGTTTTTGCCTTGAGGTAATTTAAACTAATGTGCAGCAGATTCGTAGGCAAGAACTGTGTGTTAAAAAATGAAAATCCATATAAATTGGTCAGAACTTCAAAGACCTCTTCCTCTGCCTCAAGGAATTTTTGACTGATCTTTCTCCAATGTCAGAGAACGGCCATTTATGCTACATGAATTTTTCAAATGCCTTGAGGTCCCTTGGAAAACTGGCATAAACAACTCTCATTTTTTTGAACTTAATATTTCTATTCCTTGTGGTCTGTAAATATTTGCTCTAAGGATTCCTTTATGTTTTTTGAAGCTGGAAGTTGCTTTAGTTCTTCGTTTACCAACAAATCTAAAATCTAACCACCAGTGATAACAGGAATTACTATTATTATTATTATTTTTATTGTTTTACTTTTAAGCATTTACTAATTGTCAAGCACTGTTCCAAGCACTGGGATAGATACAAGGTAATCAGGTCAGACACAGTCCTTGTCCTTCATGGGGGTCTAAGTAGGAGGGAGAACAGGTATTCATTCATTCATTCAGTCATATTTATTGAGCGATTATTGTGTGCCAAGCACAGTACTAAGCGCTTGGAAAGTACAATTCGGCAACAGATAGAGACAATTCCTACCCAGTAACGGGCTCAAACCCCATTTTATAGTTGAGGAAACTGAGGTACTGAGAAGTAAAATGACTTGCCCAAAGTCATTCGGCAGGCAGTGGCAGAGCCAGGAGCGGAACCCAGGGCCTCTGATTCCCGGGCCCCTGCTCTTTCCATTAGGCCACACTGCTTCTCTTGTTCAGGAATGAATTAGAAGAAGAGAGTAGAACTTTAGTGCTGAAAATAGTCACATGTCTTTTTGTCCCCCTCCTTGTCAAATTCCTCTCCCCAAAGTCTCCCCAATCTCCACCGAAATTCTAGTCTAAGATCTCCCCGATGTAAGTTCTAAAGGGAAGAGAGAGCTAATTACGTTTATTTTGCTAGTTGCTTTGTTGGTAGGGATAGCTGTACTTGAGTAGAAAATACCAGTCTCCCTCCTTCCCCCTCTGCTATCTTCCCCTCCATTTCATCCCTTTCCAATTTCCCACTCCCCTTTTCCAGGTCTTCTTCATATAATGAAGTCATAAATCTAAGATTCTAACTTGCCATCTTTTTTCTAAAGGAAGTGTCAGTAATTCATTATGATAATTTCCGTTTGGGAACAGACTTGAGATGAGAAAGCCGTGAATTACAAAAAGGAAAGCCTTCTTGAGATGCAAGTTAGCAGACACTGAAAGTTTACTAAAAATATCCAGAAAGCAAAACCACTTAGTTGTTTAATGTGATGTATTTGAAATCTTAACCTCGGTTTGGGAGACAGTTTGAGTAAACTGGATTATTCACTGCCAGCGCCAGTTCATTTTAATGGGCAAGATCTTTTACTTAAATCTTGTGCCCAACAGCTTTGCATTTAAAATATCATGTTATATGACTATGAGCTCATTCCACTTGTGAAAATATTTCTCGGTTTGAAAAATGCCTCCTTTGTCTCCTGGGAAACTTGAGCGTTCCACGGTATGTCAGGTGGAGTCATTCAATATTCCAGATGGTATTTCAAATTTGTTTTCTGAACCCCTTAGTGTTTAAACCGACAATAGGTGCAGGCAGTTCTTCCTATTTTGAAAAATAATCTGAGATTGTTATTAAAAACCAAAGTAAAAGTACAAGCGATGATGAAATCTTTAGAGGAAGTAAGGTCAGGTCTCAGAAAAAGAAGAGGCTGAGCATTCTGTGAGCGCTACAGATCAGCAGGATTATAGCTAGCCAGGCCGTTGATTGAAACCAACAAGGCTCTTGGATTGTTGGTGTTTAGAAGCCGATTAACAGTCCTTTAGAGGGAGAGGGGAAGAGATTCAACTGGAAAGGGAGACTCATTTTGCTGAAGCTATCGTATGAAGTCAAGATGAGACCATGTTACAAGTACCTTTGACTTTGGACTCTTTGCCCAAGCTGACAGTATTTTGCTTTTTTGCCCAAAAGTTCTAATAACAATAATAATAGTGATGGTATTTGTTAAGTACTTACTATGGGCCAAGCAGTGTTCTAAGCACTGGGGTAGATACAGGGTAAGCAGGTTGTCCCACGTGGGGCTCCCACTCTTAATCCCCATTTTACAGATGAGGGAACTGAGGCCCGGAGAAGTGAAGTGGCTTGCCCACGGGCACGCAGCAGACAAGTGGCGGAGCTGGGATTAGGACCCCTGACCTCTGACTCCCAAACCCGGGCTCTTTCCACTAAGCCAAGCTTGATGCTCTTGCCTGCATTTAAAATCTAAATGATTCCTAGGGGGACATCAATGAAAACTACTTCATCATCATCAGACTTATTTATTGAGCGGTTTCTGTGTGCCGAGCACTGTACTAAGCGCTTGGGAGAGTACAGAACTACAGAGTTGGTAGACACGTTCCCAACCCGCGACGAACTTCCAAGTGAATCAATTGTTTGGTTTTTTTCAAATGCTTAATTGTTCCCAATATTTTATCAGCCAGTTTGTATTCCTCAGTTACCTTATTATCCCTGCCAGTTCTCATCTGAGAGCTAGGACTTCTTCGGATCACCCAGTGGTTAGGATCAAATATTTTTTCTTGCTGCCATTAATAATATAACATTTTATTCTAAAATGGTTTAGCCTCCACGAGGAATTACCCATAGACTCCAACCAGCTTTTAATTGTTCACTTAGATACTTTGGTCTCCATGAGAAAACTCAACCAGTGCTAGAGAGAATACTTTGTGGCAAGATACTTTCAGAGACAAAGGTCCTAAAGGCTAATTATTTTGGAGATTTTGGTGGGAGGAGGGCATACGTCATAGACGCGTCCTCTCCACTCCTGCCATGCTATGTTCTTTCTGATCAGGCGTTCTTGGAAGCCTTTCCTCAGGTGTGCAGTTTCCAGATGCGAATCCACTCATATAGTTGGGATGCTTCCTCCAGGCACAAACCTTTTTTCCTCCCCTTAAAACTCCAGAAGTAAAAGACAGACCCCCGCCGGGAAGTTGGGGCCCGGGAATTTTTTCTGCAGTTGATTTCAATGTGGTAGTATTTTGCGATATGACTTTTCAGAGTTTTGTTTGTAAAGTATGTCATCCATTCAAAACTGATTCATCGACTGATCGATTCAAAATGAAATTGATCATTGTTCTAATGCATAAGGTCAGCTTTGGCTAAACCTTTGAAACAGATACTGGCAATGGAAGGCAACTGGCAAATCTGATTTTGAATAAGGGTCAGAGGGAATTCGCTTGCAACCAACTTTTAATGCATTTTTACTAACATTAGCATTCTTGTTCTCTTATTGTTTTTTCCCAGGCTTCCAGCATGTTAAGGGCCTCTTTGGCACCCGTGTAAGTAGCTACCTCAAGAACTCTTCCTGGATGTTTTCATTAAGTGAGAACTATGTATAAAATTGGAATGCGCCCCACGCATTTGATAAGCCAGCACCTCTCCGCATAGCCTACGTTCTCTCAGCTTTCATAGTTTGATCATTTTGAGGAATGCTGTTGACACTCTTCAACTCATTCTGCATGGACGATTGGACACTGTGCGGCCACCAGTAACGTCGCTGGCTTAAAAGTTTTTATAAAATAATCGTGGTACTTGTTAAGCGCTTATTATGTGCCAAGCACTGTTCTAAGTGCCGGGATGGATACGAATTAATCAGGTGGGACACAGTCCCTGTCCTACGTGGGGCTTACAGTCTTAATCCCCATTTTACAGATGAGGTAACTGAGGCACAGAGAAGGTTAGGGACTCACCCAAGGTCATGCGGCAGACATGAGGCGGAGTCAGGATTAGAACCCAGATCCTTCTAACTCCTAGGTCCAGGCTCTTTCCACTAAACCAAGCTGCTTCTCAAAAACTAACTGCTTGTTAGTTTCTTGAGAGCAGAAGTCCGCTGACATTTCTCCCGTACGCCCCTGCTTTATTTTTCTAACAGAGCATTCTTTTGAGGGTCAGCATATCTGGATTCTGTTTCTAGGTCCACTCTTGCACCAGGCACTCTTAAATTCTACGTACCAATTTCCCCACCCCAAAATAAGGTTAATAGCCCCTGCCCCCTCCCTGTTTATTTGAATATTAAACTAATGATGACACTGGTTTCCATCTCTTTTCAGGGAAAGACTGGAAGGAATAGGGTTAAACTTCAGCAGGAGGGATTTTTAAATCAGTCAGACAGTGGTATTTATTGAGCGCTTACTGTGGCGAATTGGTGGACACGTTCCTTGCCCACCAGGAGTTTACAATCTACAGGTTGTTGAAAGGTTGTTAGAACTCTGATGATGATGGCCAAGGGAAATTAGAGAATGTTCTTTTCAATAATTGCTTACAGTAGGAAGGATAATCTTCAATACTCTCCTTCCTATCCACCTTCCAGTCTTGGATTGTTTGGCCACCTATAACGTGGGTTTTTACTCTTCTTGTTAGATAGAACGTCATTATTATTAGCAGCAGTAGGAATAGTATTAATTTAGCATTTAGTATGTGCAATGCCTAATAGTAAGCCCAAGGAAATGTGGAGGTATAGACTTGGTCCTTGAAGCCCAAGAGACTCACAAGGAGTTATGGAACGTTTAAGAGTTGGAAACATTCTTCTGACAGTGACCATCTAGCTGGAAAACTTAGTTGCCAGGTTGGGCATATACACATGCCCATGGTGCAGACAAAGTAAACTTACTCAAGCAGTTTTCTTTAGAATAGGGACTGTGGAGAATGGGAAAAAAAATGATGGTTTTTGTTAAGCGCTTACTATGTGCCAGGCACTGAACTAAACGCTGGGTTGAATACAAGGAAATCAGGTTGGACACAGTCCCTGTCCCACATGGGGCTCACAGTCTCAATTCCTGTCCCACATGGGGTTCAAAGATAACTGAGGCACAGTGAAGTGATTTGCCCACGGTCACACAGCAGACAAGTGGTGGGGCTGGGATTAGAACCCATGACCTTCTGATGACTCCCAGGCCCATGATCTATCCATTATGCCATGCCGCTTCTCCACCCCCTTGTGTTTTAGGAGAACTGTGTGTATGTGATGGGGGAAGATTAAGACGATGTTTGGAGAATTTCTACATGTCAAGATTTTATGATATTATGACTCTCTAGATCTTTATTGGGGAAAAGAAACTACATAAGCACAGGGTTTTCTGGTTAGCATTATCATTACAGTAAATTTGGGCAGTGCCTATTGTTTCTTCCTCCTACAGGGGTAGCATTGCTTCATTCTTCATTTAGAGTATCACAATTGTTACAAGGTAGATTGACCCAAATAGAAAACAGTGTTTCTTCCTTCAGGGGGAAATACTGAGATCTTGCACCTGGATTTAAAGTAGTTTCACTAGTTTTATGACTCATACTATTATCTGCAATCAAGCATAAATGAACTGGAAATAGACCCATCCTATTTTTAAGGGTGTGGAGCTCTTTTTATAGAAATAGAAAAGAAATTCCTCCCCACTAATACCATATTATTACCCACTTATACTTTGGGGAATTCTTTTTGCATTCCACTACCAGGAGAGGGAAACTGATTAGTCATATTTCATCAGAATGCTCAAGAAGTGACTCTAATATCTATTTTAAAATAAAATTTCTCTACCTAAGCAATCAGGTTGGAAGAGTGGAGGAGACATTTTCCAAGAGGAGAGACAGATATCCATTCTTTCCCTCTTTCTCGTGAAAATACCTCTGAATTGAAGTGAGATTTGGATTTTTGTTGACTTTTATCCACTAGTTTGCCTCCACAGCCCCACCCTGCAAATAAACTTTTTTGACCCATACAGGGCTAGTCCGCCACCCTTTTTACACACTCATTTTCTTCACCTTTGTTTTGTTTCCTTTCTCACTCAGTCAAGAGTATTTTGATTGTGAACTCTGTAACTAAGCACTTTAACTAAGCACCGTAACTAGGAACTTCCTTCACTATAGGGAAACCATCCTCCCTGTCTCACAAGCCCGTATCCTTGGTGTCGTCCTTGACTCCGCTCTCTCATTCAACCCACATATCCAATCCGTCACCAAATCCTGTCGGTCTCACCATCACAAGGTCACCAAGATCAGCCCTTTCCTCTCCATCTAAACCGCTATTGTGTTAGTACAGTCACTCATTCTATGCTGCCTAGATTACTGCATCAGCCTCCATTCTGACCTCCCAACCTCCTGCCTCTCCCCACTTCAGCCCATACTTCATTCTGCTGCACAGATTATCTTTCTACAAAAACGTTCAGGGCATGTTACCCCTCCTCCTCAAAAATCTCCAGTGGTTGCCTATCCCCCTCCGTATCAAACAAAAACTCCTCGCTATTGGATTTAAAGCTCTCTATCCCCTTGCCCCCTCCTACCTCATCTCCCTTCTCTCCTTCTCCATCCCAGCCCGCACACTCCACTCCTCTGGTGCTCACTGTGCCTCAGTCTAGCCTGCCTCGCCACCGACCCCTGGCCCACATCCTACCTTGGGCTTCGAACGCCCTCCCTCCTAAATCCACCAGGCAATGACTCTCCCTCCCTTCAAAGCCCTACTGAAGGCACATCTCCTCCGAGAGGCCTTCCCAGACTAGGCCCCACTTTTCCTCAGCTCCCACTCCCTTCCATGTCACCCTGACTCGCTCCCTTTGCTCTTCCCCCCCCCCCCCAACCCCACAGCACTTATGTCTATATGTAAATATCTATAATTCTGTTTATATTGATGCTTGTTTACTTGTATTGATATCTGTCCGTCACCCCCCCCAGACTGTGAGCCCAGTGTGGGCAGGGATTGTCCCTCTTTACTGCTGTATTGTACTTTCCAAGAGCTTAGTACAGTGCTTTGCACACAGTAAGCACTCAATAAATACAATTGAATGAAGGAATTGATGAATGAATAAGCACTGGGAAGAGTACAATTCAATTAGAATTAGCAAACACGATCCCTACACTCAAGGATTCTGTCATTTCTCAGGGGAGACAGACACTAAAATAAATTGAAAGAGGAGGAAGAATGAAATAGGGGATATTCACATGAATTAAGTAATGCGATGTGTAAGGTGGCACGGAAGTGGTAAAGTAGCAGTTATGGTACTTTTTAATTATGGTACTTGTTCAGCGCTTACTATGTGCCAAGCACTGTTCTAAGCGCTGGGGTAGATACAAGTCAATCAGGTTGGACACAGTCCCTGTCCCACTTGGGCCTCACACTCTTTAATCCCCATTTTACAGATGAGGGAACTGAGGCCCAGAGAAGTGAAGTGACTTTCCCAAGGTCACGTAGCAGGCATGTAGCAAAGCCTTCTGATTCCCAGGCCCGTGCTGTATTCACTAAGGCACGCTGCGTGCACCAGTTGGGGGCTATAAACCGGGTAGAAGAGAAATGAGTCAGGGAAGGCCACTTGGCGAAGATTTGATTTCAGGAGGGTTTTGGAGATGGAGAGAGCTTTGGACCATCTGATAGGAAAGGGGAAGGAGTCCCAGGCAGTGGGGAGGATGTGAGCAAGAAGTCGGTGGTGGAAGAGGCGAGAACGAGCTCGGTGAATAAATTAAGAGGAACAAAGAATGTGAGCTGGGGTGTGATGGGAGTGGAGAGTTGATGGGTAGGAGGGAGAGAGCTGATTAAGTGTTCATAGTTCAACATCTAGACTGTAAGCCTGTTGTGGGCAGGGATTGTCTGTATTGCTGAATTGTACTTTCCAAGCGCTTAGTACAGTGCTCTGCATACAATAAACGCTCAATAAATATGAAGAATAAATGAATGAATAAGTTCCCACCCCAGTCAACTTCATTCAGTAGTATTTATTGAGCACTTACTATGTGCAGAGCACTGTACTAAGAGCTTATATAAGAACTCTTGGGCTCTTAATCAAACCTATATTTATAGAAAGTACGGTTGCCCTATGTTAGGTGCGAATGTGTTTTGAAGCTGCATGGCCTAGTGAAAAGGGCATGGACCTGGGAATCAGAGGACCTGGATCTAATTCCAGCTCCACCATATGCCTTCTCTGGGCAACCTTGGGCAAGTCATTTATCTTGTCTGGGCCTCAGTTACCTCATCTTTAAAATAGAGATAAAAATACCTGTTCTAACTTCGACTGTGAGCCCCATGTGGGACAGGACTCTGGTCTACTTATGTGCTATTTACCCAAGCGCGTAATACAGTGCTTGGCTCAAAGCGTTTAATGAATATTATGATTATTATTATCATTGTCATTATCATCATCATCATCCCTGAGTCTTGATATGTCTGTCCAGTAATCAACCGCCAGTGACTAATCATTGCCCCAGATCCCAAATTACTGATCTCACAGGGAATTATCTCAAACGGGTCCACAGGGGTGATGCGAATTAGACCTGATTGCAGCGATAAAATCAATCCATCAATGGTATTTTTTGAGGGCTTACTGTATTCCGAGCACTGTACTAAGCACTTGGGAGAGTGCAGCACAACAGATTTGGTAGGCATGCTCCCTGCCCACAAGTTTTTGTCCGTCTGTCTCCCCTGATTAGACTGTAAGCCCGTCAGTGGGCAGAAATTGTCTCTGTCTGTTACCCGATGGTACATTCCAAGCGCTTAGTACAGTGCTCTGCACATAGTAAGCACTCAATAAATACTATTGAATGAAAAGGAGCTTACAGTCCAGAGGAGGAGACAGATATTAGTATAAATTACAGATATGTACATAGGTGCTGCGGGGCTGAGGATGCGATGAATATCAAGTGCTTATTGGGTACAGGTCCAAGAGCAATGCAAAAGTGAGGGGGAGCAGGGGAAGTGAGGTAGCGTAGTCAGGGAATGCCTCTTGGAGGAGACGTGATTTTTTGCTTGATTGACTGATCGATTGAAAGCGGGGAGAGCGGCGGCCTGTCATATCTGAAGGATGAGGGAGTTCCAGGCCAGAGGGAGGACGTGGGCAGGGAGTCAGCGGTGAGATAGGAACATTTCCTTTCAACTTGTTTTGCCGGATAGGAGTTTAATGGATGTACCGTTGCTGCCCTCCCTGGATTACGAGAAACTGAAAAAGGATCTGGTCTTTGGGAGCGACCGTTTGAAAGCCTTCTTGCTGCAGGCTCTTCGCTGGGTAAGTGCCATTATCTTAGAGCATTAGATTTCAGCCTTTTTTAGGAATGGAATCCCTATGGTCTCGAGGTTTGACTCTGCTCCTTCCTTCCCCCACATTACTGCTTTCTACCGTCTGTGTGCCAACGCTCCCGCCCCCACTTCCAACATACACACTACACAAAGACTATTCCAACCCGGTGGGTGGGAGGAGAGTAGAAACGGACAGAGCAGATGGGAAGACACGATGCTCCTGATGCTTCCTTTCTCTGCATCCTTTGCCCTCATGGTTCTGAGGTTCCTTGACCCCTAATTTTTTTTTGGTATGGTGTTAATAATGATGGCATTTAAGCGCTTACTACGTGCAAAGTACTGTTCTAAGCGCTGGAAAATGATGGTATTTGTTAAGCACTTACTATGTGCCAAGGACTGTTCTAAGCGCTGGGAGAGATACAAGGTAATCAGGTTGTCCCAAGTGGGGCTCACAGTCTTCATCCCCATTTGACAGATGAGGCAGCTGAGGGACCGAGAAGCGAAGTGACTTGCCCAAAGTCACACAGCTGACGAGTGGCGGAGACGGAATTCAAACCCACGACCTCTGATTCCCAAGCCTGTGCTCTTTCCACTGAGCCACGCTGCTTCTCAGCTTTGTTAAACACTTACTCTGTGCCAGACCCGTGGTAGAAATAAGCTAATCAGGTTGGACACAGTCCAAGTCCCACATGGGACTCACGGTCTTAATCCCCATTTCACAGATGAAGTAACTGAGGCCCAGAGAAGTGAAGTGTCTTGTCCAAGGTCACACAGCCGATAAGTGGCAGAGCCGGGATTAGATCCCAGATCCCTCTGACTTCCAGGCCCGTGCTCTACCCACTAGACCACTCTGTTTTAATAGATTCTGCCAGTGTTCACCTCCTAGTTTTGGTCCTCAACCCTCTTTCTCAGGTGAAAGAGAACATCTTGAAACCAATTTCCCAAATCACCCTTTCAGTATGGCTTAATGGAAGGAGCACGGACTTGAGGCCTGGGAGTCAGAAGACATGGGTTCTAATCCCGGCTCCGCCACTTTTCATTTGTTCAATAGTATTTATTGAGCGTTTACTATGTGCAGAGCACTGTACTAAGCGCTTGAAATGTACAATTCGGCAACAGAGAAAATCCCTGCCCAGTGATGGGCTCACAGTCTAAACGGGGGTGAAAAAAAGTCAATGTCGCTCGACCGCGGCAGGACCCTTATCTGCAATGTGAACTTGGGCACATGTTAAAATGTTAAAATGAGGATTAAGACTGTGAGCCCCACGTGGGACAACCTGATTACCGTGTATCTACCCCAGTGCTTAGAACAGTGCTTGGGACATAGTGAGCACTTAACAAATGCCATAATAATAACTATTATTATTATTATTATTATTATTAATGATTTTGCCTTCAGAGCCCACTTATTGTCCTTATCCTTGTACCTCTGTACTGACCATTCTTTCAGTCGTATTTACTGAGCACTTTTGTGCAGGGCACTGTATTAAGCGCTTGGATGAGTACGCTATAACAGTAAAAACACATTCCCGGCCCATACGAGCTTACTGTCTAGGCCACTGAGCTGTGTTGAATGTGATGGAACTGTGGAAGTTGTGTTGGAAGCTTCCTTAATCTGTCCCTCCAGGGCTTTCCGGTCTGCCTATAATAATAATAATGTTGGTATTTGTTAAGCGCTTACTGTGTGCAGAGCACTGTTCTAAGCGCTGGGGGAGATACAGGGTAAGCAGGGTGTCCCACGTGGGCCTCACAGTTAATCCCCATTTTACAGATGAGGTAATTGAGGCACAGAGAAGCTAAGTGACTTGTCCACAAGTCACACAGCTGCCAAGTGGCAGAGTCGGCATTCGAACCCATGACCTCTGACTCCCAAGCCCGGGCTCTTTCCACTGAGCCACGCTGCTTCTCATATCCATCTTGATCATATGACATCTCTTCCCGGTGCCCGGGAAACTGCCTTGTTTGGAATTTCTGACCTGCTTCCCAAACTATGGAACTCAAATCAATTCACCAGTCAGTGATGTTTATTGAGCACTTACTGTGGGCAAAGCACTGTAAGTACAATCCAACAGAGTAGGTAGACTCTATCCCTGCCCAAAAAGAAGGGAGAAACTAGAGACTAAATAACAGATGGATCTGTATATAAGTGCGGTTTTTTTCCCCTTGTAAAAAGAATGACTTTATAACGGATGGCCTTGTTTTTCTCCCTTTAGCGCTTGACCACATCTCATCCCGGAGAGCAGAGGGAGACTGTCCTGCGTGCTTATATCAGCAATGATCTGCTGGACTGCCACAGCAACAACCAGGTCTTTAAGCACTATTCCTAAATCCCTATCAGTCAGTCGATCAATAGTATTTATTGAGCGCTTACTGTCCGGAGAACACTGTACTAAGCGCTTGGGAGTCGGTAGGCACGTTCCCTGCTCACAGAGAGCTTACGGACTAAATCCTTGCCGTTCATCATCATTCATTGTCTCATTGAAGTTGATTTCAGAATTAGAACCTTTCCCTCCTAGGAGCCTTTCAATCTTAATTTCTCTTTAAGGACTGAAAAACTTTGCGCTTTAAGACGATTCAGATTTTGCTGGCGCATCCTGGGTTTCCTTTTCCCTTTCCCTCTAGATAGATGATGATAGCAACTGGGAAGGTGCTGTGGGATACCCCAAATCCATCCCAGTGAGCAGGGAATACCCTCTGACCAGAGCAGAACTCTTATGGGAGCAGCCTAGGACCGTGGTCCCTAGGGCCCCTTTAAAAGAGGAGTTGTTCTCACTGGGTTGTTTTAGCTCTAGACAGTCAGACAGTCATGTGTATTTATTGAGCGCTTACTGTGTGCAGAGCACTGTACTGAGCATTTGGAAGAGTACAGTAGAACACTATAGCAGACATATTCCCTGCCCACAGCCATTTTACAATCTAGAGGGGAAGATGGACTTTAATATAAATAAATAAATTACAGATATAGACATAAGGGCTGTAGGGGGACGGGGGGTGAAGAAAGGGAGCAAGTCAGGGTGACGCAGAAGGTAGTCGAAAAGGAAAAGAGGCCTTAATTTCTAGTTCAGCAGCATTGAAATCTTGCAGCCTGGCAGCGGCTGCTGCATTAATAGGTGACGGTTGGATCAAGCTTCGAGTGCTTTCATGGCGGGGGGACGGAAAGCAAGCATCCGCTCTCACGCTTTCTTCCTTCTCCTACCAACTGGTGGGGTTGGGAGGGACCCCTGAATGGGGAGCCCGTGATGGAGCCTTCGGGGGCCCTAGGCATCCAACTTCTAGTAATGTCTTCAAGAGTGGAATGGTTCTGTTTGCCAAACTGCATGAAGAGTAACTCACTCTGTTGCCCTTCCCTGGAATGTTGGTTCATAAATTTCATGGCCAGGGGAATAAATCTTCCATTGATTTCATCACTCGCTCTCTGTAGGCGACCCGGATCTCCATACCTCACACCTGTCATTTCCTTTGTTTGTGGTTGCTGAGGACGTCTTATCTTCCTCCCCAGCCCTCAGGAAATCTGTCCTGCAGGTAGCCAGGAGCCATCCAAGCCACCTACCAAATCCAAACACAGAAAAAATAAATAAGGAAGATTAAAGGACTCCAATCCAGTCCCCTCAAGGTTAACTCTTCCCCCAGGACCCTTTCTACTTTCCTGCAGGCTTCCTGGTGCCCTTCTACTCCATTTTCTCAGCCTCTCTTGGAAGGCTCAGGTTTCAGGTTCCTCTCCTCCAGATCCTTCCCTTAAGATTTCTGGATTCCGGGATCAAACTTCTGCTAATCAGTGAGCATTTACTGTGTACAGAGCCCTGAACTAAGCTCTGGGAGAGTATGATACAGTAGAGATGGTAGGCATGATTGCTGCCCACAAGGAGTTTACAGTCTATAGGGGGAGATGGACATTAAAATAAATTAGAGATAGAGAGAATGGGAGAGAACGAGGATAAATACTTAGGGGCTGACGGGGCGATAAATATCAAGTACTTAGGGGATACAGAAGTGAGTGCATTGGTGATGTATAGGAGAGGGTAGATCCCGGAAACTAATTCATTCATTCAGTAGTATTTATTGAGCGCTTACTATGGGCAGAGCACTAGACTAAGCGCTTGGGATGTACAGATCGGTAACAGATAGAGACAGTCCCTGCCCTTTGATGGGCTTACAGTCTAATCGGGGGAGACGGACAGACGAGAACAATAGCAATAAATAGAATGAAGGGGATGAACATCTCATTAAAACAATAGCAAATAAATAGAATCAAAGCGATGTACATCTCATTAACAAAATAAATAGGGTAATGAAAATATATACAGTTGAGCGGACAAGTATAGAAATGAGAGTTTAGTCAAGGAAGGACTACTGGAGGACATGCGATCGATCACTTTCCCCCAACTCTGGGGAGTAAAACTCACTCCTCAGAGATCCCAGCCTCTGGATCTCAGCCAGGAGAACTTTTTCTACTGTGTTCTCCCCCAAGGACTGCTGTGTCCCAGCTCTCCAATTTACAGTGACCACCAATCAATCAATCAGTGATATTTACTGAGCGCTTATATGCTTGGGAGACAACAGTACAACCGAAATTAGCAGAAACATTCCCCACCCATAACGACATGGGTCTTCTTCCCTAGTCTGTCCCCTCATCTCTCCCCAATCCATCCCCTATGTTCCAGGTGGAACCACCTACTTTTGCAGATTAGCTGTGTGTGAGGGAGGCGGTCCCCCGGAGTGAGCTTTTATCCGACCTCTCTACTTCCTTTGTATGTGGGCCTAGCACGAGCCACCACCGCAGCCACCGGCAGCGCCGACGGGTCCCACGGACGACCGGCATGGCTCCCCTGAATCTCCTCCTCCTTCAAGCCCCGCCGCCCTTCTTCTGCCGCTAGTTTTTGCACCCCACATTCACCCTCCTGCTCCCTGTCGCTTCACCTTTCCGTTTTCCCCACCAGTCTCCCTGGACCCCCCCCACCCCCCACTACAACTGACCCTGGGCCCTCTTGCCGCCACCACTCCCTGGATAAGTCCCCTCACCCCTGCAGTCACCAAGCCGAGGGACTTGGGAGGGGAGTTGGCAGTGAAGGCTGAGGAGAAGGAAGGGGAGGGTAGAGATCCATCCTTCCCAAAGCTCCCCCTTTCGGAATGGGACCAGGGAACCTGTAGGAACAAGGAAGGCTGGTCTAGGAGGGATGGGTAGGGAATTACTTCCCAGTCAAATTGGATAAAGCAGGTATTGATTCTACTCCGAATCGGAAGATTTGAGTTTGGAAACAACTGATTTCTGCCCCTCGGACCTGGAACCCCCTCTTTCTCCGCCCCAAACCTTGTTAGGGTATAGAGAGTCACCAGCACTTTCATTCGGTTGTATTTATTGAGTGCTTACCGTGTGCAGAGCACTGTAGTAAATGCTTGGGAGAGTACAAAATAACAGACACATTCCCTGCTGGACCTACTGGAAGGAGTTGGGGTAAGAGAAGCAGGGAGTTGGAGCAGTTTTAGGTGTTCGGCCCCGCCCGCCCCGACACACTTCTGGTCGGGGTAAAATATTGCTTTCGCCTTTGTGTATCATTGATAATTTTTATCTAAATTGCTCTATCTGCAAAAGGGAGTGTCTACTCTGGAAGCAGGAGGAATGGTAAATGGCAGTAAAGAGGTAGGAAGGGCTGAGGAGGAAGATTCGAGAGTCATCCCCATTGAGGCTATTTTTGAAACCGTGGGAGTGGATGAACGCCCCAAGGGGTTGAATGTAAAGCGAGAAGAGAAGCAAACCCCGAACAGAACCCTAAGGGCCACCCACAGTTAGAGATTGCCGTTTGGCTCAGCGGAAAGACCCCGGACTTGGGAGTCAGAGGTTGTGGGTTCTAATCCAGTCACTTAACTTTTCTATGCCTCAGTTACCTCATGTGTAAAAATGGGGAGTAAGACTGAGCCCCACGTGGGACAACCTGATCACCTTGTATAAGGAGCAGCGTGGCTCAGTGGAAAGAGCCCGGGTTTGGGAGTCAGAGGTCATGGGTTCGAATCCTGGCGCTGCCACTTGTCAGCTGTGTGACTGTGGGCAAGTCACTTCACTTCTCTGTGCCTCAATTACCTCATCTGTCAAATGGAGATGAAGACTGTGAGCCTCACGTGGGACAACCTGATTACCCTGTATCTACCCTAGCGCTTAGAACAGTGCTCTGCACATAGTAAGCACTTAACAAATACCAACATTATTACCCCAGTACTGAGAACAGTGCTTGGCACATAGTAAGCACTTAACAAATGCCATCATCGTCATCATCATTTCCACTTCAACCAATAGAATGTATCAGTTGCCTTTTGGGAGCAAAGCACTGTGATAAGTACTTGGGAGGACAATAGAATTAGAAGGCATGACCTGATTCCTGTCCATGAAGAATTTACCATCTAGTGGACCACTTAATCTAACTGTCGTTTTGCACCTCAGTTACAAACTAAGATCTTTTAAAAAAACAAACTGAGGATTCATCTTGGGTTTATGATTTGCATCCTTTTATCACGGAATTGTCTCCTTGGTTGAACTCCCCAGCTGTAGCTCATTTACTTAAATGCTATCCCTTTTTACCCTTTCAAATACACAACAGAAAGTGAAAGATTATAGTTCCTTGATATAGATATTTATTGAGTGCCTTCTGAGTGCCAAGCTCTTTACCAGAGGCTTGGGAGAATAATGAAATATACAAATAAATATGAGTAGGTACGTAAATCCTGAAGATAGGACTAAATGCAAAAGTACCGAGGGTGGCTGTTGAGTTGACACAATTAGAGTATTGCGAATTACCTGGGAAGGTTTCCTGGAAGCTGCCCAGGTAAAATCCAGTTTTTACCCAAGTCTGAGGTGTAAATAGAGATTAACTTTTTTGACAAGAGTTGCAGGGCATTTTTCTGTGAATAATCTTTAACTTGGGTATTTTCTCTTTTGGCTTTTTCCTTGCAGAGAAATGTTCTGAAATTATTACACTCCAAGAGTGAGGTCGTCCGACAATACACAGCCAGGCTTTTCAATGCTTTTGCCTCATTAGCAGAAGGTAAGAGATCTGGTGGTCTAAAGGAGGAAGCGTAATCTATCCGATAAGATAGGATCATTTCTTTTGGAAATGTGAATGCTTCCTCAAAATTCTCAGAAGCAGGAGGGGTTAAATAGGTGAAGGAGATTTGGCCTTTCCATTTTTTCTCCTTTCTTCTCTGCGCACAGTTGGGTTTTTGCCTTTTGAAGCCCCATGGTCTTGGAGCCCACTCCTCTTACCAAATAGAATTCAACGCCTTTTAAAATACTTTTCAAACACAGAAGGTGATTACCTTTCTGCTTGTGCCATACAAATTCAGAGTGAGCTTGAATTTTGAAAGAAATTTATCTTTCTGTCGAAGAAAGAAATGGAAGTTGACCCCCTTAACTTGGGGGATTTTTGACTTTACTGGTTCTTGGCCCTGGGAATCAGAAGGAGTTTATAAAGTTGATACTTGAAAAAAATAAACTGCCTTTGCCTTTTGATTCCAGTTGATTTTGGAAAGAGCTTTTTTTCCATGGATTCCAGTTTGGTTTGACTCTTTGTAAGAATGAACACGATAGATACACTCCTTAGCATGATTCTTTTGTCCTGTGGCAAAAAGTGTTTAACTAGAGCCAAGGTCATGTCTTATATTTTTACATTTTGATTTTTAATCCCACCTTTTGTTTGAATGCAAGGCAAGCTCCTCTTGATGAAATTTCTTTCTCCCTGTAAGATCCCTTATTTAATGAAATAGCCACCCAAGCCTCTTATACAAAAATTTTCCTGTGAATCATTTGTTTTATTGAGCATATACTGTGTCTAGGGCTCTTGGAAAAGAGTAGTTGAATAGGAAATATGGACCCTGTGCCTAATTACTTTACAATATTAAAGGATGGAAGCTCACAGACATAAACCGTTCCAAGTGCTATGGCTGTTGAAAGCAAAAGTGTGAAAGAATAGTTGAAAAAGTGTAGGTTAATATATTTCCAAAATATATGTAAATTCTAAAGGGCATAAGCATAAGTGGTAAGGTTGGCTTTTGGAGGGTTGGGACTCGGAAAGGGAGGGCTTAATCGGGGAACGTCTCCTAGAGGAGGTGGGTTTTCAAGAGGATTTGACAATAAAAAGAAACTCTTGGCAGACATCACAAATTACAGCCTTCCATCCTTGATTGCATAAGGTCGACTCTACCTCTCCCAGAACCCAAAGCTGCTCAGGATGCTGGAGGAGAGACTGAAAGATGAAGACCAAGATGTGCTCACTCGGGAGAACGTGCTTGGGGCTTTGCAAAAGCTCAGCTTCAGGTGATGAAAAGTTCGGAGGGTGGCTGTGGCAGCTGGGGAGATTGCTCAAACTAGTTAGACTGCTCAGGGTTGGGGGAAAAAAGAATTTCCATAACCTATTTATCAAACGCTGCTGTTATTCATTCATTCAGTCACATTTATCTAACATTTACAGTGCACAAAGCACTGTACTAAGGGCTTGGGAGAGTCCCGGCTTCACCACTTGTCTCCTGTGTGACCTTGTCACTTCACTTCTCTGGGCCTCAGTTTCCTCATCTGTAAAACGGGGATGGAGACTGTGAGCCCCATGTGGGACAAACCGATTTCCTCGTATCTACCCCAGCGCTTAGAACAGTGCTTGGCACAGAGTGCTAACGAGGACCATAGTTATTATTATTACTACAGTGCAACAGTAAACAGACACAGTCCCTCCTCACAACGAGTTCACAGTCTAGACAAGCAGCGTGGCTCATTGGAAAGAGCCCGGGCTTGGAAGTCAGAGGTCATGAGTTTGAATCCCAGCTCTGCCACTTGTCAGCTGTGTGACTGTGGGCAAGTCACTTAACTTCTCAGGGCCTCAGTTCCCTCATCTGTAAAATGGGTATGAAGACTGTGAGCCTCATGTGGGGCAATCTGATTACCCTGTAGTTACCCCAGCGCTTAGAACAGTGCTCTGCACATGGTAAGTGCTTAATAAATACCAACACTATTAATATAAATGAATGAATGAATGAATAAATAAATAAATAAACAAACAGATCTATACATATGTGCTGGGGTGATGGGGAGGATGAATGATGGGAGCAAGTCAGGGCAACCCAGAAGGGAGTGGGAGAAGAGGAGAGAAGGGCTTAGGGAAGGCTTCTTGCAGGAGGTGTGTCTTCAGTAAGGGTTACTGTTACCGATGAGAGATATGCCGTATGCAGTGGAAAGAGCCCGCGCTTGGGAGTCAGAGGTCATGGGTTCGATTGCCAACTTTGTGACTGTGGGCAAGTCACTTCACTTCTCTGTGCCTCAGTCACCTCATCTGTAAAATGGGGATTAAGACTGTGAGCCTCATGTGGAACAACCTGATTACCCTGTATCTCCCCTAGCGCTTAGAACAGTGCGCTGCACATAGTAAGCGCTTAACAAATACCAACATTATTATTATTATTAAGAAGGAGCTAATGGTTGAAAGACAAACCTTTGTTTCCTAAATTATTGAGGTCTTTTACCACCTATCAGTCACCAGTAACTGGGTTAATAAATTCCCACTTGTTGGCACTTTTCAAGTAAAACCACTTATTAAATCCTGAAAGGCATAACTGTGTTCACTTATTAAAAGTATGCAGACTTCATTACAAAAACAACCCACCTGAAAGAAAGGAGATTTGTTCCATTCCCATCACCCAATCCCTAGTAGCGCAATGAATGCCGTCTGAGAAGGTGATATAGGAAAGATGACATATTCAAAGTGGAACTTTCAATTTGGAACTAGTGTTTGATTTTAATTTAATAACAATTATTATTAGTGGAAATAACAGTGGAATACTAGTGGAAAGACCATGGGTTTGAGAGTCAGAGGACTGGGGTTCTAATCTTAGCTCCGCCACTTGTCTGCTGTGTGACCTTGGGCAAGCCACTTAACTTCTCTGTGCCTCAGGAGTTTCTTGAGGAGTGGGGAAACATGGTCTGAACATTTTCGAAGGAAAATGATTAGGGAAGCACAGGGTTGAGAGTCAGAGGACCCGGGTTCCAGTCCCGGCTCCACCGTCTGCCACCTGCCAGACATGAAGATTCTGTAAATCTCTAAAATAAGAGTGCCACACTTGCACTCCCATCCCACTAGTCCTGAGAGCCCCATGTGGGACGGGGCCCTAATGTTTGGATTATCTCATCTCCATCTCGGTATGCAACACAGTGCTCAGTCCACAGTTTATCTTGTAGCCTTTCATGTTAGTGCCCATTTTTTCCTCTGTTAATCATTTTGCTAATAATAATGGTGGTATTTGTTAAGCATCTACTACGTGCCAAGCGCTGTGGTAGAAACAAGATAATCAGATGGGACACAGTTATCCCCGCTGGTCATTTGGCTCACCTGTTCTCACCACAGGGAGAACAGGTATTGAATCACCATTTTATAAGTAGGGAAACTGAGGCCCATACCGGTTAAGTGACTTGCTCAAAATTACACAGCAGATAAGTGGCGGTTCCGGGATTATTACCTCCCATAATAACTTGCTTTCTGTAGAATTGAGTGTGTTGAATATCAACCTTTAATGCTAGAAAATTCAAGTAGTTGCTGGGATGGATTTACTGGCTTGAAACCACATAAGAATTCATATCTAGACTTAAAACATGTTCATAATGTGGACAACCGCTCAAGGCCATTGGGCAACCCAGAAAGCAAAGGCACCTGAATAGAGGTGGTATTGAACTAAATTTACATCATTTTCATCATCAGAGTTGGGCTAAGGAAACATGGCTTTGGTGATCCGAGGCAAAGTATCTGTCACTAATAATAATAAAAATGTTGGTATTTGTTAAGCGCTTACTATGTGCAGAGCACTGTTCTAAGTGCTGGGGTAGACACAGGGTAATCAGATTGTCCCACACGAGGCTCACAGTCTTAATCCCCATTTTACAGATGAGGGAACTAAGGTCCAGAGAAGTGAAGTGACTTGCCCACAGTCACACAGCTGCTGACAGTGGCAGAGCTGGGATTCGAACCCATGACCTCTGACTCCCAAGCCCGGGCTCTTTCCACTGAGCCAAGCTGCTAAGTTCAATACCCTGCAAAGGTGTCCTTGAATAAATACTGTTCCAAAGCTAGATATCTTTCTTTTCTTTAATTTTGTACTTTCGTAAATAATATTTTCTTCAGTTTATGATTCTGAAGTGACAGTGAATGTTGTCATGTGTATATACATGTATGTGTACGTGTGTCTATATGTATGCATACACAATCTGAGTGTGTGTGACCATGTACATGTTTTAGTCTTGGTATTTGAGGATGACATTACTGAAGGAGATTAATAATAATAATAAGGTTGATATTTGTTAAGCGCTTACTATGTGCCCAGCACTGTTCTAAGCATTGGGGTAGACACAAGAGAATCAGGTTGTCCCACGTGGGGCTCACAGTCTTAATCCCTTTTTCCAGATGAGGTAACTGAGGCACCGAGAAGTGAAGTGACTTGCCCACAGTCACACAGCTGACAAGTGGCAGAGCTGGGATTCGAACCCATGATCTCTGACTCCAAAGCCCATGCTCTTTCCACCGAGCCACGCTGCTTCTCTAGCCACGCTGCTAGATTACTACCTGTATGCGTTACTTGACTTGCTGTGTCTGACCTTTTTTACACAAAAGGAGGGATTTTTCATTCGCAATTGCAGCTGCTCTTCGCTCTTAGGCCTGTGACTCTGCTCACTAGATTTATGTTCTTCCTGACACGTATCTATCAACTCTGTTATATTGTACCCTTCCCAAGTGCTCAGAACAGTGCTCTGCACACAGTAAGCACTCAGTAAATATGAATGATCGATTGACACCTTCATTGAGCCCGAGGGACTGTTTTTCAGATTGCTGCCCATAATCTAGATCTTTCTCGGTTCACTGCAGTTGTTTCCCAAAAGAACCCCAATAAGGTACATCTTTTGAAATCATGCTTCGTACTTTGCTTTGGTTTGCCGTATTTCACCTTCCTCTATCATAGATTATTGCCCTTAATTCTGATAAGAACCTGGATGATCTAATGGCTTCGTAATCATCTGACATCTGCAGTGTCTTGGCAGAACCAGAAAACCTTGTGGTAAAACTCCTTAAAGATGCTGCTAATTATAAAAATGAGCTCATTTTGTTTCATCCAACGCAGATATAGTGGTACCAGAATATTTATTACTATTAACTTCCGTCTCCCCTCTAGACTGCCAGCTCAACGTGAACGGGGAATGCGTCTGTTTATTGTTATACTGTACTCTCAATCGTCTTTATTGAACGCTCACTGTGTGCAAAGCCAAGCGCTTAGTTCCATGATCCGCACACAGTAAGTGCTCCATAAATGCGATTGAATGAATGAACGGGAAATACAAAAAAAGAATCCTTTATCCTTGCTGACAGCTGACACAGCTGACAGGTGGCAGAGTCGGGAGTCGAACCTATGACCTCTGACTCCGAAGCCCAGGCTCTTTCCACTGAGCCATGCTGCTTCCCAAGCAGGGATTGTCTCTATCTGTTGCCGAATTGGACATCTCAAGCGCTTAGTCCGGTGCTCTGCACACAGTAAGCGCTCAATAAATACGATTGAATGAATGAATGGATCTAATTAATGGTGTCTTCCGCTAAGTCTTTTCCTGGTTTATCGTTCAAATTAGCCCAAACTCTTAGAAAATGTTTTCTTGCCTTTCCCGCTATTGACGTATAAGTTGTTCTCTTCTAGGCGTGCGGTGCAGTCCGTTATGATCCAGGATGGGCTCATTTTCTGGTTGGTTGATGTCCTGAAGGATCCCGATTGCTTATCAGATATCACACTGGAGTACTCAGTCATGCTGCTCTTCAACCTTTGTCTTCGGAGTGCAGGTCTGGTGGAATTCGAGCCTCCCGGTGGTGGTGGTGTTGTCTTATGCTGTCGAGTCGTGTCCGACCCATGGCGACGCTATAGACTCATCTCTCCCAGAACGCCCCGCTTCTGTCTGCAGTCGTTCTGGTAGCGTGTCCATAGAGTTTTCTCGGTCAAAATCCGGAAGCGGTTGACCATCGCCTCCTTCCGCGGAGTAAACGAGTCTCCGTCCTCGACTCTCTCCCGTGCCGCCGCTGCCCGGCACAGGTGGATTTTGACTCGTAGCAGATGGCCTGCCACTCGCTAGCCACTGCCCAAGCTAGGAGTGGAACGGACAGACCTCTTGCTTGACTCTCCCTCCCATAGTCGTGACTGGTAGGGTACTGGAAAATCTCCAGGTGCCACCCTGAGAGGGGCATGGTGATGGTATTTTGGGGAAATAGAGAGAGCTTCTTAGACCAGGATTGCCAATGTCATTTGCTTTTAGTCTCCCTCACTGAAATTTGAAAAGAGGTGGGGGGAAAAGGGTCTTTTAGGGGTAAATAGGATAAGTGAATTTCCAGTAGGTTCAAAAGTCCTCGAGGTCCATTTTTGACCTCGTGGTAGTATTGATGCCATTCAGTCAATAAATATTTATTGAGTGCTTACTGTCTGCAGAGCACTGTACTCAGCGCTTGATATGATTGATGCCACAGTCTTCTAGACTGTGAGCTCACTCTGGGCAGGGATTGTGTCTATTTGTTGCTGAATTGTACTTTCCAATCGTTTAGTACAGTGTTCTGCACACAGTAAGTGTCCAGTAAATATGAATGAACGATGGAATGAGTATAAACATAACCCCCAAGTTCAGGGGTGTTCAAAGTACGTCATGTAGGTATTTCTTCATCCATATGGCAGTATTATAAAATGTGTAATGGGCTAAAATCATGATCACCATTCATGAAGGAGAAGACTATGGTACGGAGAGGTTAAACGACTTGCCCAACAGCAAGTCGCTTAACCTCTTGAGAAACAGCATGGCCTAGTCGATAGAGCACGGGCCTGGGAGTCAGAAGGATCTGAGTTCTAATCCCGGCTCAGCCACTTGTCTGTTGTGTGACCTTGGGCAAGTCACTTCACTAATCTGTGCGCCAGCTCCGTCATCTGTAAAACGGGGATTAAGACTGTGAGCTCCATGTGGGACAGGGACTGTGCCCAAGCCGATTTGCTTTTATGCAGGGCATAGTACAGTGGCTGGCGGATAATAAGCACTTAATAAATGCCATTAGTATTTTTAAGAGAGCAAGTCAGTGGCAGATCCTGAAACAGAACCCAGATCTTATTCTTCCGGTGTGCTTTCTAGTAAACCGTCCTGCCTCTCTTAATCTGCCTTTTCTTCTTGGAAGAGAAATTCCTACATGCTTTCATTATGTCCTTTCATTCAGTAGTATTTATTGAGCGCTTACTATGTGCAGAGCACTGAACTAAGCGCTTGGAATGTACAATTCGGCAACAGATGGAGATGATCCCTGCCCATTGACGGGCTCACAGTCTAATCGGAGGAGACAGACGGACAAAATCATGACAACTTCATCGTAATAAATAGAATCAAGGGGATGTCCTCTAATATGCCTTCGTGTGCCTGAGTTTGGTTGCATATAGAGCTATGATTAGAAATCAGAAGTTAGTCCTTGACCAAAGGTAACAGGAAGGCAGTTGGTCATGAAGCGGACAGCAAGCAGAAGCCCCGCAGGAGCTTATCAATAAGTAAAATGAAACAGTTAACCGGAATAATATTTGTAGCTGTAAGGAGGTCTTACAACAACAACTGTCATCAACATAGTTGATGACTTGTTGTTGATGTTGTTGATGACTTCCACTGAAAATCCTTGCCATCTGTATCATGTAAGAATAAAAGTCAAAAACTTACTGATACCCTGTCATGGTGACTCTGCTAAACTGTTGTTGAATCATCATGAGCTGTCCACTGCAGTTTTGCTGACCGCTGAGCAGTTTTCCAAGTCAAAACAAACAATCTTCAGGGTTCTCCATCCATTAATAATGTTGGTATTTGTTAAGCGCTTACTATGTGCAGAGCACTGTTCTAAGCGCTGGGGTAGATACAGGGTAATCAGGTGGTCCCACGTGAGGCTCACAGTTAATCCCCATTTTACAGATGAGGGAACCGAGGCACAGAGAAGTTAAGTGATTTGCCCACAGTCACACAGCTGACAAGTGGCAGAGCCGGGAGTCGAACCCATGACCTCTGACTTCCAAGCCCGGGCTCTTAAGATAATATTTTCGCTGTCTTGAAGTAAATTCTCAGGGGCAAGGTAGAAAAATAGTAAGGTGATGCACATAACCAATTCCATCTATTATATCATCTCTCTTGCAATCTAAAACATACATTTCCTCTTGCAGCCATAGGAAACCAGTAGACCTGTAACTCAGCTGTGTATGATGAGGCAGGTTTGGAGACAACTTTCCTAACTGAAGTTTTTTTTTAAGCAGGAGGTACTCATTTATAACCCTTTTTCAACCAGACATGCTTCAGTACTTAGAGTTAGTAGAGTATTCAAGAGCACAAACAATGCTGTTTTAATCCTTTTTGACAATGACACATCCATTTGGGAAATAATAATAATGTTGGTATTTGTTAAGCGCTTACTATGTGCGGAGCACTGTTCTAAGAGCTGGGGTAGATACAGGGTAATCAGGTTGTCCCACGTGAGGCTCACAGTTAATCCCCATCTTACAGATGAGGGAACTGAGGCACAGAGAAGTTAAGTGAGTTGCCCACAGTCACACAGCTGACAAGTGGCAGAGCTGGGATTCGAACCCATGAACTCTGACTCCCAAGCCCGGGCTCTTTCCACTGGGCCACGCTGCTTCTCTAATAAAGTCCAGTGAATAGCCCTGAAGCTAGTAGTTTAACAGCAACATTACCGTAGAATTTCAGAAGAACAGAGCTTAGCATCTTAGGTATTTTTCATCTATCGACAGTTGTCTTGCTTGCACTAAATAGATTATGAAATTGATTCGTCGTCTTTCTTTGCAGGCAAAAACACATGTGCTAAGGTGGCAAGCCTCATGCTGAAGGTTCTTTCAGATCTCCTTGGTCATGAAAATCATGAGGTACTCTTGAAACAGATGTTATTATTGGGCTTCTGGAGAAATCTCATGTTTTGGTATAGATATTTTTATTGATAAGATATTAACTTCCCTAGAATTCATTCTTTGGTCTTGGGCATGGGCAACAGAATATATGACAGAGTATATTCAGGAAACTCAGAGGTCTTTGACTGTATTTGGGTTCTGCAATTCCAACTTTCTTCCTTTTGCTTTTTCACGTGGCTCCTTATTAGGCCGTGGCTGCGTAGTTAAAGCATCGAAATACACACGTGTCCACACCTCACACACCGACAGCATTTATGGACAGGTTTAGAGGCAGTATAGAAGCACATTGAGGAGGACAGTAGTGGAACACTCCAGTTGGTCCCTGTTTTAAGTGGGAAAAGTCCTGCATTGCATTCATATTTTTTCCTTAAAACTAACTGCTGATTGGCATTGGTTTTAGGAGAATCGTGCCAGGAGGTCTGCCAGGGCCCCATATGCCAATGGGTAGGTCTCTTAAAGGATTCTGTCCTGCCGCATCCCGCCTCAGCATAAAGCCTTTGCAGATAATGTTGTGGTATTAAGAGTTCTGTGATATTAGAATATCACATCTGTTAAATAATAAATGGTAATGATATATTAATTCTTATCAATGATAATAATTATAGATGATAAATAATAAATGGCATCTGTCATTTATTTTAATGTCTTTCTCTCTGACTAAATTTGTAAGCTCCTTGAAGGCAGAGATCATGTCTACCAATTCTATTGTATTGCACCTTCCCGATAATAATAATGATAATAATGATGATGGTGGTACTTGGAAAGCACATACTGTGTGCTAAGCACTGTTCTAAGCGCTGAGGTAGGTACAGGTTAATCAGGTTGGGCACATTCCCCGTCCCACGGTGGGGCTTACGCTCTTAATCCCCATTTTACAGATGAGGTAACTGAGGCACAGAGAAGTTAAGTGAGGTGCCCAAGGTCATACAGCAGATGAGGCGGAGCCAGGATTAGAACACAGGTCCGTGCTCTGTCAAGTAAGCCACGCTGCTTCCCAGTTGTTCCTTGACCTCAGCGTGAGCCCAGGTGCTTAGTACAGTGCTCTGCCCATAGCAAGTGCTCAATAAATACCATTGATTGATTGACTTCCAAAGAGTAACAGTCAGCATGCCTCAGAAGACAGTGAGAAATATGCCTTGCCACCTAAAGACAATGTACAAACTTTATGGCTTTAAGTCAGTTGTGAAACATAGATATGCACCCTGGGGGCCTGTCAATCAGTGGTATTTATCGAGGGCTTAGTTGTGCAGAACATTGTACTGAGTGCTTGGGAATGTAGAGCAGAGTAAGCAGACACAAATATGGGCCATGGGAATGTAAATCATTGATTGTGAACTACAAATGCTTCTAAATTTGGTTGTGGAGCTTACCTTCAACATTTCTCACAGAATAGAAATGAGCTCATGGCAATAGTCAGTGCTACGCATCTGTATCCTGAAGATAAGAATAGTCCTGAATACGCTAGTGACTTCTAGAAATCTGCTTTGGGGAACTATTGTGCCACTGTAAATAGCCTAAAGCCCAGCAACATATCGTCATAGAGCGCTGCCATCTAGTTCCTATTCTAGTTATGGCTTTAAATATTAGGGTGCCAAAATGCTGTGTGACCTAAAATGAGCCTCTGCCAAATGGTCCCTGAAAATGAAAGAAAGACATTAAACAATGTTCTTGAATTTTATGAGATAGGGGAATGATGAAGAACCTAAATGAGATCATTCTGGTTGTCTCCCCGAGATATAGAGTCTTCTCTTAAAAAGAGTCGTTCCTGTTCGTATTTTCTTTCTAAATATTTTATTTATATCTACAAGTCTTTTCATCCCCGTCCTGAGAAGGCATTTGTTATGAATAAAATTAAGGCCGCAGTTTAAGGAAGCCTTTCATAATGGCCAACGCCACACCAAACTGCCGTGTGGTTGACAGTTTACCACTAGAGGTACCTTGAGCAAAGCCGCACACAAAGAAGGCAGTCACGATATAAAGATTGCAAGGTTTATGTTTCCTCAGGCCACCGGAACTTTCGGTTAATAAAACTGACCTTTCCCCGAGAAAATGCTAGTATTTCTTGTTATTTCCCGTAGTCAACCTAATTGCATTCTAGGTGTAGGTAGAAGAGGGCTTAAATGGAAACCAATCTTTTATCCCACTGGGATCTGGGTGACCCAGTTGTATCTCTCCATCCCAAATTAGGATCTGTCATTCAGAGTGTGCATGAATCAACTCCTGAGTCCTTGCAAATCTTTTTCTTGTGCAGGTCTGTACATCTATTAGCAGTGCATATCTACAGAAGCTCTGCTGACTAATCAATCAATTAGTCAATGCCGTTTATTCTCCGTGCAGAGCTGAGGCGTGGTCCCTGTCCTCAAGGAGTATACAGTCTAGTGGGGGAGATAGACATTAAAATAAATTACAGATAAAGGAATTGTGTAAGGATATATACGTAAGTACATATAAGGATATAAGTATAAGGATATGTACGTAAGTGAGGTGGGGGAGGAATGAGTACCAGAGTGCTTAGGGATATAGACCCAAGTGCATAGGTTATGCAGAAAGGAAGGAGAATAGGGTGGGGAGATGAGAGGTTTATCAGAGAAGGCTTTCTGGAGGAGCTTAGTATTGCCACTGAAATCCTAGTTTAGGAGCCTAACTTCCTAAAGCTAGACTATAAAACAGACCTGAGATTTCTCTTATAAAATCTCTTTGAGTAACAAGTGGCAGGTTTTCCCCATAGGGAGATGGTCTCAACTTCTAGAAGCTCTGAGAACTTCCTTTATTTATAATGTTTGAGAAGCAGAGAATACAAGAGGGCAGGATTCCACTTTCGAGACCCGTAGTTCCCATTTAGTATCAGCATGAACAGTAATTATTTACCATCTATGGTGAGAAGAATTCCACAGTAGGCACTACATTCATTCCTTCAATAGTATTTATTGAGTGCTTACTGTGTGCCAAGCACTGTACTAAGTGTTTGGAATGTACAGTTCGGCTAGGAGCTAAATATATAATTAAGAAGCACGATCCCTACCTTTCAGGGACTTAATGGAGGAGACAATTGATGAGTAACTCTTGTAAAGAGTGAAAAAATAGATGTAGTATTTAGTGGTAGTAATGGCGTATTCTGAGTGTCCACTGGGGACAATTCGTTTTATGAAACGTTCTAACCTGATTAATTTGTATCTAACCCGGCACTTAGAACAGTGCTTGATACATAATAAGTGCTTATTAAGTACCATAATTATGTACAATCAGTGGTATTTATTGAGTGCAGAACGCCGAACTGAGCTCCTGATTCGTTCGGAAGGAGCCAAGAGAGTGAATCGGGGGGTGCCGGGCGAAGAGAGTAGACATGTAAGTTAGGGTGGAAAACATGGAAAGAAAAGGCCAATCATTTTGACGGTTGCATCAGCCTCCTCTCTAACCTCCCGGACTCCAGCCTCTCCCTTCCCCAGTCCATCATGCTTCACTCTGTTGCCCGGGTCATTTTTCTAAAAAAATCACTCTATGCTTGTCTCTTCCATCCTTTAAGGGTTGCGTAGAATGATTTTTTTAGAAAAATGACGCCCGGCACCCCCCAGTTCACTCTCTTGGTTCCTTCCGAACGAATCAAGAGCTTAGTACGGGTGTTCTGCACTCAATAAATACTTCTGATTATACATAATTATGGTACTTAAGTGCTTATTATGTACCAAAGATGGTTGCCCATCCATCTCCGTGTCAAGCGGAAACTCCTCACCCATGAAGGCACTCAGTTCTCTCCCCTTCTTATCCTTGCTGTTCTCATAATAATAGTCATACTAGTAATAACATCTTATCAATAGTATTTATTGAGCATTTGCTGTATGCAGAGTATCGTGCTAAGGACTTGGGATAGAACAATACTACAGATTTGGTAGAAACTGTCCCTACCCACTAGTCTCTTAGACACTGTCCCTACCCACTAGTCTCTTAGAGTGAGCCAGGCATTAAAGTAGATTAGGAAAATGGTAGTTATAAGAATATTTACACATATACTGTGGGGCTGGGGTAAGTATCAAAGTGCTTAAGGGCCACAGGTCTAATTCATAGTTGATACAGAGTGGGTGTCAGAGAGGGGGAATAAAGGGCTTAGTCTGGGAAGGCCTCTTGGGGAAGATGTGATTTTTAGGAGAATTTTGAAGATGGGAAAGAGTGTGGTCTGTCCAGTAGGAAGGGGGAGCTCTATGCCTGAGGGAGGATTTGGGCGAGGGGCCGGTGACGAGATAGACAAGATTGAGGTACAGAGAGGAGGTTGAAGTTAGAGGAGGAGAGTATGCGTGTTGGGTTGTAGTGAGAGATCAGCGCGGTTAGGTAGAATGGCGAGAGCAGATTGAGTGCCTTAAAGCTGAATTTCTGTTTGATGCAGAGGTAGATGGACAACCATGGGAAACTTTTGAGGAGTGGGGTGATTGTGGACTGAATGGTGGACCCGGACAGCAGAGAGAAGGATGGACTGGAGAGGGGAGAGACAGGGTGCAGGGGGGTCAGCAAGGAGGCTGATGCAGTAGAGAAATAACGAGCGAGCAAAACGGAATGACAACTTCTGGAATTTACATAGTTTACTTTCAAACTTCCTGCTAGGTATTGGAGTAGGGTTTAGGAACATGAGAATGAATTGATTATTTTCTCTTTTCCCTTGCAGTTGCAATTGCATGTGAATGGGATCCTCTACAGCATTCTTTCTATTCCGTCCATTCGGGAAGAAGCCAAAGCAATGGTAAGAAACTGAGAAAATTATAAATATCTGCTCCTGACAGGACTTCTTAAGTCCCTCAGGTAGTCTTTTGAAAAGCTCCAACAGTACCGTTTGGTCCAGCAAAGGGCAGATGTTCCGTAGAAAAGATTATAAACTGAATTGCACTTATTTGATTCCATTGATCAACAGTGACTTTTCTTTCCCCCCAGCAAAAAACACTAACGCCAATCATTCAACTTCAAATTACTGTTATCTTATTTTGAGAGGGCATGTTGATACTTCTAGATCTAACAAGCAGTAGAGCTATTCCAGCCAACTCCTTTGTTCATGCATTCGTTCATTCATTGTCGTATTTATTGAGCGCTTAATGTGTGCAAAGCACTGTACTAAGCACTTGGGAGAGTACAATATAACAATAAACTGAGACATTCCCTGCCCATAACTAGCTCACAGTCTAGAGGGGAACTCATGATGTAGAGGTGGGTGGCCCAGAGATGGAACCTTTCTAAAATTTAATCTCATTCCAAGCAGCCTTCCTCGGCTAAGCCCTCATTTCCCCGATCCGCCCTCCCCTCTGTGGCGACTACAGGCTTGGCTCTGTATCTCTTAGCACTTTGATACTCACCCCAGCCCCACCGTACTTACGTAAATATCCTAGTCTTGTCGTATGCCGTCAAGTCGTCTACGTCCCATAGCGACGCCATGGTCACCTCTCTCCCAGAACGCCCCACTTCCATCTGCAGTCGTTCCGGTAGCGTCTCCGTAGAGTTTTCTTGGTAAAAATACAGAAGCGGTTTACCGTCGCCTCCTTCCGCACAGTAAATTTGAGCCTTTGCCCTTGATTCTCTCCCATGCCGCTGCTGCCCAGCACAGGTGAGTTTTGACTCGTAGCAGATCGCCTGCCACTCGCTAGCCGCTGACCAGGCTAGGAATGGAATGGCCAGGCCTCTGCCTGACTCTCCCTCCTGTAGTCGAGACTGGTAGAGGACTGGGAACTCTCCAGGTCTGACCCTGAGAGCGGGTAAATATCCTTACCCTCTGCTACTTCCTGTGCTGTAATCTATTTTAATGTCTTCTCTCCCCTGTAGACTGTAAACTCCTTGTGGACAGGGACTGTGTCTACCGACTCTGTTGAATTATACCCTCACAAGCGCTTAGTACGGTGTTCTGCACACAGTAAACACTCGTTAAAAAAGAATTATGGTTTTTTAAGCGCTTATTCTATGTCAGGCATCGTTAATCATCTTGGACAGAGTTCCTGTCCCACGTGAGGTCCGTGTGGGATCACAATCTAAGTAGGAGGGAGAACAGGTATTTTACAGTTGAGGAAATGGATGTACGAGTAAGTTAAGGGACTTAGCCAAGGTCACGCAGCAAGCAAGTGGCAGAGCCAGGATTAAAATAAGTCCTCTGACTTCCAGGCCCATGCTTTTTCCATTAGAGCATGCTGTTTCCCATATCTTTGATCGATTGATTGATTGACTTCAAGTACTGTAGGAAGAAGTTCAAAGACCGTTGTCTGAAATTTCAGCGAGACCAGTATTCTGTCTTTGACAGTGGCAGCAGGATATGTGAAGGAACTGTGTGATGGTTTGACATTCCTCATATTGTGCAGGGATGTGCTTAGAGAAGCAGCATAGCTCAGTGGAAAGAGCGTGGACTCGGGAGTCAGAGGTCATGGGTTTGAATCCCGGCTCTGCCACTTGTCAGCTGTGTGACTGTGGGCAAGTCACTTCACTTCTCTGTGCCTCAGTTAGCTCATCTGTAAAATGGGGATGAAGACTGTGAGCCTCACGTGGGACAACCTGATTATCCTGTATCTACCGCGGCGCTTAGAACAGTGCTCTGCACATAGTAAGCGCTTAACAAATACCAACATTATTATTCTTATTATTCCAAATGTATTTAACTTTTTACTCCAGGCAGTCAGTTAAAGGTATTTACTGGGTGTCTACTGGATACTAGGTGTTCTACTAAGCACTTGGATTGTGAGCCCCATGAGGAATAGAGACCATATCTGCCCCAGCAGTTAGAACAGTGCTTGACACATAATAACCGCTTAACAAGTACCATAATTATTATGATTATTTTCTCCCAGTGCTTAATACAGTACTCTGACCGTTGGATTTGAGGAGGGAATTCCAGGCAAGGGGATGAAGACGTGAAACAGTAAGGTACGGGAAGAAGGTTATCTTGAGTGGAGCGAAGAAAGCCAATTGAGGAGTAGCAGGTGGAGAGGAAGTGTGGAAGCTCGAGTGAGTTGTCTGAGACCCTTAGAACCTGGTGTGAGGAAATTTTGTTTGATGTGGAGAGACATGGGAAGCCGGGGGAAGGACGCGTGGAGTGGAGAGATGTGTGGTGATTGACACTCCGAGAAGATGATCCTTTCGGAAGTGTGCAGCGTAGATTAGAATTTTTTTAATTGATATTTATTAGGCACTTACTGCCTAGCCACAGAATCTTTCTGATTTTTGTTTCTTATTTTGGAAGTTTTCTGTAGTCTTTAGTTGTTTTCGTGTTAGGTTGTTTCACCACTTTTTATGTGTCTCCCCAGTGGCTGTCCTGCTGCACTATAGCGCGGCTCAGTGGATAGAGCCCGGGCTTGGGAGTCAGAGGTCATGGGTTCTAATGCCGGCTCCGCCTCTTGTCAGCTGTGTGACTTTGGGCAAGTCACTTGACTTCTCTGTGCCTCAGTTCCCTCATCTGTAAAATGGGGATTAAGACTGTGAGCCCCACGTGGGACCACCTGATCACCTTGTATCCGCCCCCAGCGCTTAGAACAGTGCTTTGCACGTAGTAAGCGCTTAACAAATACCATCATTATTGACAAGTAGGTTGCCACAGAGGAGCAAAGTGAGCATCCTGGGTTGTAGTAGGAAATCCGTCAGGTAGGGTTGGGGGAGTATGGCGATTTAAAGCCTATGGGAAGGAGTTGCTGTTTGCCGCGGAAGTGGATGGGGAACCACTGGAGGTTCCTGAGGAGTGGAGAAACACTGAACTTTTTTTTGTAGAAAAATGATCTGGTCAGCAGAGTGACGTATGGACTGGAGTTGGGTGAGACAGGATGAAGGGAGGCCAGCGAGGAGGATGTTACAAATAATCAAGGTGGGATATGATAAGTACTTGGTAGCAGTTAGACGGAGAAGAAAGAGTGGATTATAGCAATGCTGTGAAGGTAGAACCAACAGGATTTTTGACAGATTGAACGTATGGATTGAATGATAGAGAGGAGTCTAGAATAATGCCAAGGTTACGGACTTGGAAGACACAGAGGATGGTGGTGCTGTCTACAGTGATGGCCTGTCCTTCAGCAGTTGACTCCTAGTTTTCAGCTGGGTTGAAGCATTGTCTCAGGCTTTGCTATAACAATAATAATATATAATAAACAATATATTCATATTATTTATATAAATATAAATAACATATTTGTTATTATTGCATTGATATTTGTTAAGCGCTTATAAATGTGCCAGGCACTGTTCTGAGTGCTGGGGAAGATACAAGTTAATCAGGTTGGACACTGTCCCTGTCCCATGTGGGGCTCACAGTCTTAGCCCCCATTTTACAGATGAGACCCAGAGAAATGACTTGCCCAAAGTCACACAGCAGACAGCTCACCTCCTCCAAGAGGCCTTCCCAGACTGAGCTTCCCCCTTTCCCTCTGCTCCCTCTGCTGCCTTTCTGCCCCCCCTTCACCTCCCCTCAGCTAAGCCCCCTTTCCCCCCTTTCCCTCCGCTCCTCCCCCCTCCCTTTCCCTCCCCTCAGCACTGTGCTCGTCGCTCATTTGTATATATTTTTATTACCCTATTTATTTTGTTAATGAGATGTACATCCCCTCAATTCTATTTATTGCTATTGTTTTTGTCTGTCTCCCCCGATTAGACTGTAAGCCTGTCAATGGGCAGGGATTGTCTCTATCTGTTGCCGAATTGTCCATTCCAATCGCTTAGTACAGTGCTCTGCACATAGTAAGCGCTCAGTAAATACTGTTGAATGAAGTGGCAGAGTCAAGATTAGAGTCCATGACCTTCTGACTCCCAGGCACGTGCTCTATCCACTATGCCAAACTGTATGTACATAGGGACATTCATATCACAACTGCAGAAGGCTAATTTTCCATTTTCTCTGGAAAATAGTCCACCAGACCTAGGTTCCCTAGTAGAAGAAAGGGCTACACGCTACTTACTCGCTTGAAAGGCTGGTATCTACAGGTCTCTGGCATGGAGATGTATTTTGTTTACTTATTAAGTGTTTTATTAGTGTTGGGTTTTATGGCTTTTGCCACTAAGCCCTAGATCTTGAGTGGGACAGTCATAACACTAGCTGGATTATCCAAAGTTGGAAGTTGGTCTCAGGCTCCTTTTTCTTCTCTTTTTCAACCTTTTTATCCGTTTCTTCCATCTCCGTTTTTTCTTCTTCCTCTTCTCCTTCTCCTGAACGACGCGGCGTCGCCTGGAATCAAGTCTAAATCTTTTGCCACTGCCAGACCATTGCAAGTTAGCAATTTAGCCCTTTCCCTTGTGCCAGTTTCCTGTGGCAGTTTATTTGGCTTTGTTTTAAATTCTGCCTTCAACCTGACCAACAGTAATAAAAGAGAAAAAAGTAATGGTTAAATTTAATGTCAGAATGTTCTTTACAGATTTTTTTTCTTTTTTGTTGTTGATTTTTTGCTGTTCATAGGTTTAATTTATTACTCATATTCTCAGGCAATTTTTGTGTGGAAATATTTAGATCTTTAGGAAGGTTCACTTGTTTCTACAACCTCCCTTGCCAAAGAGTTTCTATATTCCCTGACTGTTCATTCAAGGGCTTGTAAACCTCTCTCTCTGACCCCTTCCTTTCTTTCTCTCTCTCTCTCCCTCCCTTTTTGAAGGTCTGCAGAAAAAGAGAAAGGTCACTTATGCCCTGCACATGGCTAGCTTTCTTCAGTGATCCAAACTTGTCCTATTTAGGTAATAGCTCTGTAGTTCACATTACGTGTAATAAAGAACACACTGCTCGCTGCTAAGGTGAAAGAGAGTGGCAGGCAGGAAGAAAAGTGGACGTGTAGATTATATTTCACTGCAGAGTTCTATTTTGAGAGAGACAAAACAATTCTCTGTACTAGGCAACAGGAAAGACTTTTATCTCTCCAAACGACTTACACTTATTTACATTGTTCATTGATTTAGGTGAAACCCTTCCTAAATATACAGCTGATAAGCACCTGCCCTTGTCCTCTAATCCTGTTTTACCATGTTTATTCAGACCGGGATCTCCGAAAAGACTCCCGTTTCAGTTAATTTCACCTTGTATTTTAGGTGATATAAAATCTTCCTTAGGCAGATAATTAATGATTATCGACAAGACAAGTTTGCGCATCAACTGTCTCCAGGGAGAGGATAGTCTCATTTGTAATAGTATGAAAGCCACTGGATTGGATCTGTATGTCCACTCCCAGATAATTTGTGTCTGGAAAATACTTTGGGTTTAAGTAGTCCTTTTTAGCCGAGGACTTCTAGAAATTTTATAGACAATGGAAACTTATAAGAGATATTTTTCAGACATTTTCAGTGCATCCAATATATAGAGAAGCAGCATGGCTCAGTGGAAAGAGCACGGGCTTTGGAGTCAGGACTCATGAGTTCGAATCCCAGCTCTGCCATTTGTCGGCTGTATGACTGTGGGCAAGTCACTTAACTTCTCTGTGCCTCAGTTCCCTCATCTGTAAAATGGGGATTAAGACTGTGAGCCCCACGTGGGACATCCTGATTCCCCTGTATCTACCCCAGTGCTTAGAACAGTGCTCTGCACATAGTAAGCGCTTAACAAATACCAACATTATTATTATTAATTGAGCATCCTTTGGCTACAAGTTCTTCAGTCAATTCTTCTAAAATACTTTCATTGCACAATTTGTTTAGCGTGATCTTGTGGATTAGGGAACATTCTTCCCCCACTGCTCAACTGTCTGGATGCAGTGTGATACGGTGTTGGAAAAAACAGTTTTGCCCATGAGCATATTGTCGCTCAAGAAGTGAGTACAATAGCATGAGTTTTGGGTAATATGTACGGTTCTTTGATAACATAAACAAAAACTCCTCACTATTGGCTTCAAAGCTCTCCATTCCCTTGCCCCCTCCTACCTCACCTCCCTTCTCTCCTTCTCCAGCCCAGCCTGCTCACTCCGCTCCTCTGCCACTGCTCACCTCCTCACGCTCCCTCGTTCTCGGCTGTCCCACGTCGACCCCCGGCCCACGTCCTCCCGCTGTCCCGCAACGCCCTCCCTCCTCACCTCCGCCAACTACTCTCTTCCCCTCTTCAAAGCCCTACCGAGAGCTCACCTCTCCTCCAAGAGACCTCCTCCTCCCCTCCCATCTCCCCGACTCCCTCCCTCTGCCCTACCCTCCTCCCCACCCTTCAGCACTTGTGTGTATGTGTACATATTTATTATTCTATTCCTTTATATTAATAATGTGTAAATATCTATAATTCTATTTATATTGATGCCCGTTTAGTGATTTTGATGCCCGTCACCCCCCTTCTAGACTGTGAGCCCGTTGTGGGCAGGGATTGTCTCTATTTGCTGCTGAATTATACTTTCCAAGCGCTTAGTACGGTGTTCTGCACTCAGTAAGAGATCAATAAATATGATTGAATGAATGAATGAATAAACCTCACTTGATGGGAGAACTCGATCAAAGCAGCATGACCTAGTGAAAAGAGTGTAGGCTTGGGAGTCAAGACTCAAGAGGAGAATAAACCTCACTTGATGGGAGAACTTGATGAAAACAGCGTGACCTAGTGAAAGGAGTGTAGGCTTGGGAGTCAAGACTCAAGAGGAGACTTAAACGTATATGTAGGTAGTGGGAAATGAGCCAATCACTTGTATTTATTGAGTGTTTACTGTGTGCAGAGCACTGTACTACGTACTTGGAAGAGTACAACGTAACAGAGTTGGCAAGAGACACGTTCCGTGCCCGCAATGAGTTTACAGTCTAGAGGACTAATCCTGGCTCCACCATGTGCTTGCTGGGTAACCAAATACGATTGCAAGAATGAACGGAAAATACAAAAAAAGAATCCTTTATAGTTGCTAATAAAATAAAGGTTGGCCCATCTGCTCCTCAGATGATTTTAACTTTGTATGTGTTTTCAAGCATATTAGAAAGAAGTATTGGTTATTACATATAGTAATATGATTTCTTCCTTTGTCTTTCTTGTTTTGTTTTACTGTCTGTCTCCCCCTTTTAGACTGTGAGCCCGTTTTTGAGCAGGGACGGTCTCTATCTGTTGCCAAATTGTACATTCCAAGCACTTAATCAGTGTTCTGCACACAGTAAGAGCTCAGTAAATGTGATTGACTGATTGAATGAATAACCTTGACAAAGTCACTTAACTTCTCCATATCTCAATTTCCTCACCTGTAAAATGGGAATTAAATGCAAATTCTCCTTTCCCCTGAAACTGTGAGCCCTATTTGGGTCAGGGACTATGTCTGATCTGATTGTATTGTACCAAACGTAGTGCTTGGTACATTGTAAGCTGTTCATTCATTCATTCAATGGTATTTATTGAGTGCTTGCTGTGTGAAAAGCACTGTACTAAGCACTTGGGAGAGTACAACACAGCAACAAACAGACACATTCCCTGCCCACAGTGAGCTCAGAGTCTAGAAAGGGAGACAGACATCAATATAAGCAGTGTGATCTAGTGGATAGAGCGCAGGCCTGGGAATCAGAAGGTCATGGGTTCTAATCCCAGCTCTGTCACTTGTCTGCTCTGTGATCGTGGGGAAGTCACTTAACTTCTCTGTGCCTAATTTCCCTCATCTGTAAAATAGGGATTAAGACTATGAGCCCCATGTGGGACAACTTGATTACTTGTATCTACCCCAGTGCTTAGAACAGTGCTTGGCACATAGTAAGTGCTTAGTAAATCCCATCATTATTATTATCAGTAGATCCCATTTCTGGGACTCTGTCCGGTGGGAGAAACACAGTGGCCGGGTCGAGTCCACCTTCTGTCCAGGGTGAGTTGGTTTCCTTTGACTTTGTTCAGGGGTAGTCTGGGTTTTAGTGGAAAAGTGCTGACTTCAAAAAACAACCCTTTTGAGTGCTAGTCCGAGGACTCGAAAGCAGTTCAGGGATGGAAAAGAAAGCAGATCCCTAACCATGACTTTAAATGCGAGAACTAGGCCCAGCTTGCATTTCTTGTGGCATACGTGCGGTTTATGGGGCGAGCAGTGCACTGTTGCTGTGATTTGGGAACTCCGTATGTCGATAGAATTCTGACCAAGGAACTTTCCACAAATGCAGCCTCCTGAAAGAGTTCCATTAAATATAAAGAAGGAAGAATGTGAATATTTCCCAATGACATCTAGAATATTGTCATGACTCTAGGATATAATCTTATCAAGCTCTTAGTTGAGTAAATTGCAACTTCATTCAATTGTATTTATTGAGCACTTACTATGTGCAGAGCACTGTACTAAGTGCTTGGAAAGTACAATTTGGCAACAGAAAGAGACAATCCCTGCCCAACAGCGGGCTCACAGTCTAGAAGAGGCAGACAGACAACAAAACAAGTAATAACTTTCCACATATAATAATAATAATAATGATAATATTGGTATTTGTTAAGCGCTTACTATGTGCAGAGCACTGTTCTAAGCACTGGGGTAGATACAGGGTAATCAGGTCGTCCCACGTGAGGCTCACAGTAAATCCCCATTTTACAGATGAGGGAACTGAGGCCCAGAGAAGTGAAGTGACTTGTCCAGCGTCACACAGCTGACAAGTGGTGGAGCCGGGATTCGAACCCATGACCTCTGACTCCTAAGCCCAGGCTCACATATGAAGCCTAGTGGAAAGAGCAAGGGCCTGGGAGTCAGAGGATTTGGGTTCCAATTCTGACTCTTCTACTTGTCTGCTGTGTGACCTTGGGCAAGTCACTGGACTTCTCTGTGCCTCAGTTTTCACGACTGTAAAGGGAGAATTCAATCCTACTCTCTCCTACTTAGATCGTGAGCCCCATGTGAAACAAGGTACTGTGTCCAACCTGATTATCTTGTATCTATCCCAGCACTTAGTCCAGTCCTTGGCAAATAGTAAGCACTTAACAAATGTCCTTGGCAAATAGCACGTAACAAATTCCATAATGATTATTTCAGGACTCATCTTGTAATGTCTTGGCTCTATATTATCGTCTTAGCTTTCAATTTCATGCCAAATCATTAGTAAATCACTAAATCCTGTGTGTTTTCTCATCTGTAAAATGAAAGTGTGACCTTCACCAGAACCGTCAGGCATCCCACCGATCGGTTGCAGGTTTAGTTGGCTATGGATCATCGGGGAAGTGGATAGAGAACAGATCTGGGAGTCAGATGGACCCGAGTTTTAATCCTGGCTCTGCCATATGTCTACTGTGTGACTTTGGGCAAGTCACTTCACTTCTCTGGGCCTCAGTTACCTCATCTGTAAAGTGGGGATGAAGACTGTGAGCCCCATGTGGGACAGGAACTGTGTCCAACCTGATTAGCTTGTATCTACCCTAGTGCTTAGAACAGTGCCTGGCACGTAGTAAGCGCTTAACGAATACGGTAATTATTATTATTAAAGTAAGTGCTTAACCAACACCTAGCAGCCATAACAAAACCTTCAAACACTGGGCCTGCATTCCCAAACCCCCTAGCCGCTTGGGTAGGAATTAGGAGGGACCTTTGAGTCCACTCTGTGGGTCCCAGAAGCCCCCACATGCTCTATGACGGACTCATCCTTTTTAGAATCACGCCTACTCTGGCGGTCTAGAGAACCTTTAAGCACATCATGTAGTTCTAGACTGCCTCCGGGGATTCTTATTAGCTCTGGCAGAATTCTAGGAGGTTTGGACCGAATTGGGATTCCCCCAATCTGACTATATCTGATCTGGAACCATCCCAATCCCACCCAGCCAGCTGTCCCTTGATTCCTGGAAAGACTGTTCCTCGGATCCAGCTTAACTCAGGAAAGCAATGAGGGCTCCAAAGCCTCCTCAGGGTCTGTGGTATTAAACTCGGTACCTACCGTTCCGCTGTCAGAAACATTTAGTCACACTTTGGGCTGGTCTTTCTACCTCTTGGACTGTCTCAGATAATAATTATTCATTCATTCATTCGAGAAGCAGCGTGGCTCAGTGGAAAGAGCCCGGGCTTGGGAATCGGAGGTCAAGGGTTCGAATCCCGGCTCTGCCACTTGTCAGTTGTGTGACTGTGGGCAGGTCACTTCACTTCTCTGGGCCTCAGTTACCTCATCTGTAAAATGGGGATGAAGACTGTGAGCCTCCCGTGGGACAACCTGATGACCCTGTATCTACCCCAGTGCTTAGAACAGTGCTCTGCACATAGTAAGCGCTTAACAAATACCAACATCATCATTCATTCAATAGTGTTTATTGAGTGCTTACTATGTGCAGAGCACTGCACTAAGCCCTTGGAATGTACAGTTCGGCAACAGATAGAGACAATCCCTGTCCATTGATGGACTTACAGCCTAATCGGGGGAGACAGACGGACAAAAGCAAGACAACTTAATCACGATAAATAGAATCAAGGGGATGTACACCTCATTAACAATTACTCGCTTCAGTGATTTCCCCTCTTCTCTCTTTCACTTTCCTCTGTCTTCAGCAGTGCCTAGTGGAAGAGAAGCAGCACAGCCCAGTGGAAAGAGCATGGATCTGGGAGTCAGAGAGCCTGGGTTCTAATCCCAGCTCTGCCACGTGCTTGCTCTGTGACCTTGGGCAAGTCACTTAACTTTTATGGGCCTCAGTTCTCCTGTTCTTCCTCCTGCTTAGACTGGGAGCCCCATGCGGGACAGGGACTGTGCCAACCTAATTCACTCGTATACACCCCAGCGCTTAGAATAGTATTTGACCCATAGTAAGCGCTAAACAGATACCGTAAAAAAGTGTCCTGTCAAGTCCCTTGTTATTTCTTCTATGGTATTTGTTAAGTAATCACTTTGAATCGAACACTGTGCTATGTGCTGGGGAGAGTACGTTGTTAATTAAGGGGGAGACAGCCCATGTCCCTAATGGGGTTCACAGTCTGAGAGAGAGAACAGGTATTTAATCCCCATTTTACAGTTAAGGAAACTGAGGCCCAGAGAAGTGACTTGACTAAGGTCACACAGGAGACAAGTGGCAGAGCCAGGATTACAGCCTGAGTTCTCTGACTCCCAGGCCTGTGTTCTTTCCACTAGGCCTCACGGCTTCAAGCCATTTGGTTGGGGAAGCTGAGAAGTGAGTCATATGCAGTGCAAGCCATCCCCTTGGACCTTTGCTGGCATTTCTAGAGACATCTATTTCAGGAATGGAGGACAATCCAGTAAAGACATAAATAGTGTGGAATTCATTTAGAAAGTAAATCTACCAGCATAATGTACTAAAGTAAAAATTTTGGGCTGCTTCTTGTGTGTAAACTAGTAGCAAACCAAGAACAGATTTCATTGAGTTTGACAGCTGGGGAGCCGAATGAGCAGTTTCACTAAGCATTTTTCTTTCCCCTAACTAAACAATTTGCTATGCAATTAGTTTTATGGAAAGAAGGTTGAATGTTAACCACCGTGTTTTCTCACACATCTAGGGAATGGAAGAAATCCTCCGCTGCTTCATCAAGGAAGGCAATGCTTGGATCATCCACCAGATCGAATTTATCATCAAGCAGCTAAATTCAGGTTAGAGGAATAGAAAAGCTGATTTACCCATTTGTCCATCTTCCACATAGGGTTTGAAGGCCCTTTGGACCTTATTAGGAAGAAGATATAGGTTGACTAACTAGAAATCTCAATTTGGGGTTGATCTATTAGGGGTGTTTGGTGTCATCAAGGAAAAATCGAAAGCCTTTATGTGTTATAAATGGAACTTTAAAAATTGGTAACTATAGTCCCAATCCTTCTTTCTGAGAACTAAATGTACTATAGTCCCAAGAGAACTCCTGCCTAGCAGCTCAGTATATTCCACGGTAGTGAGGTGCAGAAAGTGACAAAGACAGTGACTGTAAAGTCTGAAAGAACCTGCTCCAGCCCCAAATACACCATGCTAATGAAACTGGATCTTCAGAAGCAAACTGTATCACGTATACATGTATACACAGATGCACACACACACGTTAAATGCTTACTATGTGCCAGGCACTGCGCTGTTCTTAAGAATGGAAATGCTGCCACCGAGTCTGAGTATGGTCTACCCAGCCCGTTATTCTATTTCCGACACTGATATGTTTAGAGGAAACGGTTGGAGGTTGCCCTCTTCGACATCCATCCTGTGCTGTTTAATAAGTTTTCCATTCTACAGCCCTCACTTTCCCTCTGTCAACACTTATTCTTACCCAGGGATTTATCTAAATCGCTCTTGAAATGACCTACGTTTTCTGTCTGCGCAACGCCCAAGGTTACAGGTTTCATATAGTTTCCACCTACTGTATAGAGAATGATATATATCCTTGTGTTTGTTTTGAACCTACTGCCCTCAACTTTTCAGGGAGGAGCCCTCTCATCCAGATAGCATGCAGTTTGGTGAAGAGCAATTCAATTTTCCCCACAAACTCACCCTTCATGATTTTGCCGACTTCAGTCTTGTCCCCTCAACTGCCTCTTTCCAGACTGATGATTCCTAATTCTTTCTATGGAGCCTCATCAGTAAGCTCCCCATTCAATCAAATCATATGTATTGAGCACTTACTGTGTGCAGACTACTATAGTAAACGTTTGGGAGAGCGTAATACAATTCACTTGGTAGACTTTTTCCCTGCCCACAACAAACTTACAGTCTTGATGATCAGTTTTTTTGTTTTTATGGTATTTGGTAAGCATTTAGTATGGGCCAGGCACTGTCCTAGGCTCTGGGGTAGATACAAGCTTAACTGGTTGGACACAGTCCACCTCCCCATGAGCTTCCCAGTCTTAATCCCATTTTACAGAGAAATTGAATGACTTGCCCAAGAACACAGAGCAGACAAGTGGAGGAACTGGGATTAGAACCCAGATCCTTCTGATTCCCAGGCCTGTGCTCTATCCAATAATAATAATGATGATGGCATTTGTTAAATGCTTACTATGTGCCAAGCACTGTTCTAAGCACTGGGAAGGATACAAGGTAATCAGGTTGTCCCACATGGCGCTCCCAGTCTTAATCCCCATTTTACAGGTGAGGTAACAGGTCCAGAGAAGTTAAGCAACTTGCCCAAAGTCACAGGTGGCGGAGCTGGGATTAGAACCCACGACCTCTGATTCCCAAGCCCGGACTCTTAGCACTGAGCCACACTGCTTGCTGCTTCTCCCTCTCTGAGCCCACCATCATTAATTTTAACTTGGACTACTCTCCTCTAGCTGTTCACAAAGAACTTGCCCACAAAGAACTTGCTCACAAAGAACTTGCTCACAGAGAAGGTCATCTAAACTTCCGTAGCTAAAGGTGTCTTGCAGTCAGATAGGGGAGGGGATGGAATTGTAGGTCACAGGGAAGTGTATTCCTGAGAGTCCCAACTGTTTCACCACACTTCCTCCATAAAAACCTAATGCAAGCACCTCCCTCCTCTTCTTTAGAAATGAAATGTCAGGGAATGTGAAATCTTCTTTAAAACAAAATGACCAGGGTAAAAGTTCAGCTCCTGTAATCGCCTTTCCCTTTAGAGCAGTGGCTTTCTAAAAATGCAGACTCTAGGCATCCACCAGACCCCTTTCTGCCCTCTCTCCTGGGCAAAATAATAATAGTAATAACTGTGGTGTTTGTTAAGCGCTTACTGTATGCCAGGCACTGTACTAAGTGCCGGGGTGGATACAAGCAAATCGGGTTGGACACAGTCCCTGTCCCACTTGAGGCTCACAGTCTCAATCCCCATTTATAGATGCTCTGCACCCACGAAGCCCTCAATAAATACGATTGATTGAATGAATGAGGTAACTTCGGCACAGAGAAGTGAAGTGACTTGCCCAAGGTCACACAGCAGGCAAGTGGCAGAGCCGGAATTAAAACCCATGACCTTCTAACTCCCAGGCCCGTGCTCTGTACACTATGCCATGCTGCAGAATTAGGGAGCCTGGTTCTGGGGCGTCCAAAAAGCTTGGAAAGGCAGTAGGGGCCAGCCAAAATATGCAGGGGTTGTCTTTTTGCACAACCCCAACAGTAAGGGAAATTCACATTTTAACACTCCCTATGGCCGAGGCTGTGTGAACGATCGGCTTTTTCTTCCAACACCACATCGCACTATGTCTGGACAGAGGCTTGTTATCCCAAGAATATTCTCAAATTCTCCTATCCCGTTCTATCCAAAACGTGTAGTGAAAACAATGTGCTTGGGCAGAATAGTGTAGAGTTCCTACTTAGATGCAGGAGGGAAAGAAGGCAGACCTGGGAGACAAAACCTCGCCAACTTCACTAACTGTTGACTTGCAGCTGGCTTTGCTATATGGTTTCAGAGGAAAAAGGCCACAGGAGGTCGGGAGCATTTTAAGACTCTTAAATTTTAAGAATTTAAGTGCATTTCTTGACATCCTGAAGTTAACTCCACAGCACGTGACCTTTTAACTGAGGCAAAATAGCCAGGATTCTCAGGGAATTTATCAGGGCGATGCCTTAAGCAAGAATGTTATGCGGAACTGAATTTGGTAAATGCCCCCCTTTCGATGTGTATCCCTTCCTCCCTCCCCTCCATCACTCATCTGCCCCGCTCCACCTTGTATCTCCGCATCTCTACATTTTTTTTTCCTCCCCACATTCCGATTTCGTGAGGTTGTTATCGCTTAGTTGGGTTTAAATGTATCCATAGTGGATTTTTTAATGGAGACTTCAGGCGTTTTAGAATGTTCAGCCCTAACTACCAAGATGGGAGTTACAGAGAGCAACCACCATGCTGGTCATCGTAAAAGTACTTTTAGTGTCAATTGGAAAAACAAAATATTGGTCTGGAGAGACATGTTGGCCTGACCGAGGATGACGTTTTGTAAATTCTTTTGTTTATACTGATGGCCTGATATTGGAAAATAAACACTATTTAACTTGAATATCATTTTTAGGATTTTTAGGATTTTTAGGAGTGTTTGTTACAGTGCTCGTTTGCACACAGCAAGCACTTAATAAATATCATCGATTGATCAATCTCTTATTTATTGAGCACTTACTGTGTGCATAGCACTGTACTACTATTATATTTAATAAAGACATCCTGATACACTCTCATCCCTATTCAAGTGCTCATTTCTTGCCTTCTCCAATAGTTTTCCTTCCCAGACAGCATCTTGTACTTGAAGACAGAATCATAATAATAATTACGGTATTTGTTAAGCACTTACTATGTGCCAAGCACTTTTCATTCAATAGTATTTATTGAGCGCATACTATGTGCAGAGCACTGTACTAAGCGCTTGAATGTACAAATCGGTAACAGATAAAGACAGTCCCTGCCCTTTGACGGGCTTACAGTCTAATCGGGGGAGACCGACAGACAAGAACAGTGGCAATAAATAGAATCAAGCACTTTTCTAAACACAAGGTTAGATACAAGATAATCAGGTTGGACACAGTCCCTGTCCCACATGGAGCTCACTGTCTTTTCAGAAAAAAAAAGGCCAGAAAGGTTCAGAAGCATTTTAAGACTTTATCTGCATTTTTTGACATCCTGAAGTTAACTCCAGAGCACATGACCTTTTAACTGCAGCAAAATGAAGTTGGGGCCTGAGGTAACCAAGGCACAGAGAAGTAAAGTAATGTGTCCAAGGTCACACAGCAAACAAAGTGGCAGAGCTAGGTTTAGAACTCACTTCCTCTGACTCCCAAGTCCATGCTCTTGCCATTAAGCCAGGAAGCTTCAGGAAGACCTTTCAGGAACCCCAGTAGACTCCCAAGGGAGATTTAGGGAACTTGTCAATTAAGTTTAAATGATTCATCTGCTACTCAAAATGTTGCCTTGCTACCAACAGAAATACTGATAAAATACTTAACACCTTTTCTCAGAGTGGAAGCAAATATATTCACCCCACCCCCAGACCTACTGAATTATACAGTGCTCTGCACATAGTAAACGCTCAATAAATACTATTGAATGACTGAATGAATTTACATATCTGTCATTCTTTTATTTATATTAATATTTTTCCCCATCTAGACTGTAAGCTCATCAAGGACAAAGATTGTGTTTACCAGCTCTGTTGTAGTGTACTCTCCCAAGTGCTTAGTACAGTGCTCTACAAAAAAATAAGCCCTCAATAAATATAATTTGTTGATTGATGGATAGATTGCTTAAAGAACAGGAACTGCCTTTTGGGGCAAACTTTTCTAAACCCTATGTTAAGAAGGCTAAGGGCTCTGATTGGGCCACTCTTCATATTTATTCACTGATATTTTTACCTTCTAGAAGAGCTACTGGATAATGTCCTTGAATCTGATGATGAAGAGGAAGAAGATGACAATGAAGTAAGTTAGGGGTCCACACGGAAAGGTCTGACAAAAAACATTCGAGCCCTTACTAAGTGTGATTAATTGTTTTTTCTCGTTTATGATTCTGGGGAAAAGACCTCCCTCCTCTTGTTCTGAAAGTTCCAGATGCTGTTTCTAGGAGTGTTAGCTCTCAGGTTGATTTACCTTCACAATGGCTTTGCCAAGTAAGGCATCCATCAGTCCACCCAGGACAAAAGTGCAAACTCTAGCTATTGCAATTTTGTCTCGTACTTAGAGTTGGGAAATCTAAAATTAATATTTAATGCTACTACATGCATTTAATGTGGGTATGAATTAATTATGGGTTCATCGTGAACAACTTCAGAGATGTATCAATCAGTGGGAGCCTGGATTTGGTAATGAAAAGTCAGAAGATTTTCAACTGAATTACCAATCTACTGGTGACTTGGTTAATTTATTCAACTCCTCTGGGCCTGAATTTTTTTTCATCGCTTTAGTAACTTTTGATATCAGATTTTGAAGGTATTGCGAGATATCTTTTAGCTAATATCTGTGAAGTATTTTGCTATTCTGAGATGAAACACGACATGGAAGCAGCACAGCCTAGTGGATAGAGAATGGGCCTGGAAGTCAGAAGGACCTGAGTTCTAATCCCGGCTCCCCTATTTATCTGCTGTGTGACCTTGGGCAAATCATTTAACTTCTCTGTGCTTCAGTTCCCTCATCTGTAAAATAGGGATTAAGAATGGGAGCCCTATGTGGGATAGGGACCGTATCTAACCTGATTAACTAGATCTACCCCAGTGTGTAGTGCAGTGCCTGGCACATAGTAAGTTCTTAACAAATACCATAAAAAAAAGTCTAAATGGAAATTGTGGTGTTTACTTTCAGGTTTTCTGCCCTCCCTCACTCTTTCTTCCAAGAATGTAAAGTTAAGAGTTTCCTTTTTAGCTTATGGCAGTATCAAGTGATTCCTACTTCTTCTATCCAGGGAAATGACTTCATGTTTAGTTACAGATTTGTGTGGAAAATAGAAAAATAATAATAATAGTGTATTTGTTAAGTACTTTTATTATGTGCTAAGCATTGTTCTAAGTGCTGGAGTAGGTACAAGGTAATCAGGTTATCCCACATGGGGCTCACAGTCTTAATCCTCATTTTACAGATGAGGTACCTTGGCTTGCCCAGAAATCACACAGCAGACAAGTGCTGGAGCCAGGACTAGAACTCACATTGTCTGACTCCCAAGCCCGGGCTCTTTCCATGATATAGAAGTGCTGTGGGATAGGAAGATGGGGGAAGAGCAAAGGGAGCAAGTCAGGGTGACTGAGAACGGAATGGGAGCTGAGGAGAAGTGGGGCTTAGTCTGGGAAGGCCTCTTGGAGGAGAAGTGCCTTCAGTAAGGCTTTGAAGTGAGGGAGAGTTATTGTCTGTCGGATTTGAGGAGCGAGGGGCCAGAAGTAGGACGTGAGCCAGGTGTCTGCAGCGAGACAGGTGAGATCGAGGCACAGTGAGAAGGTTAGCACCAATAGACTCATTAGTGGTTGTTTGTCTGTGATGCTGTAATGTTGAGTGAGTCTCTTTCTCTCCTCATAGTCATTGGAAATTATTATAAGGAAATGGATTGCAGTTTGACCAATCAATCAGTAGTATTTATTTAGCACTTATTGAGTTCATTGCACTGTACGAGAACTTGGGCAAATAGTGGTGGTATTTGTTAAGCGCTTACTATGTGCCGACCACTGTTCTAAGCGCTGGGGTGGATACAAAGGTTATCAGGTTGTCCCATGTAGGGCTCACAGTCTTAATCCCCATTTGACAGATGAGGTAACTGAGGCACAGAGAAGTGCCCAAAGTCACACAGCTGACAAGTGGCAGAGCTGGGATTGGAACCCACCACCTCTGACTCCCAAGCCTAGGCTCAATAGAATTGATTCACACAATCAGATTCACCCAATCCACAAGCCTCACGAGGAGCTTACAGTGAAGAGGGGGAGATAGACATTAAAATAAATTGCAGATAGAGGAAATGGCACAGTATAAGGACACACAGTGTACTCTCCCAAGCGCTTAATACAGTGCTTTGCACACAGTAAGCACTCAGTAAATACGATTGAATGAATGAATGCCGTGGGGGTGGGGTGAATATCAAAGTGCTTAAGAGATACGCACCCAAGTAGTTAATTGAGGATCAGCATGGCCTAGCGGATAGGCATGTTGTGGGCAGGGAATGTGTCTGTTTATTGTTGTATTGTACTCTTCCAAGCGCTTAATACAGTGCTTTGCACACAGTAAGCGCTCAATAAATATGAATGAATGAATGAATCTGTGCAAGATAACTAGCCAATCAGTGGGCATTTGTTGAGTGCTCACTGTATGTGGAGCACTGTGTTAAGCAGCTGGGAAAATACTTATCAATACAATTGGTAGACAGTGAGCCCTGCCCAAAAGAAGCAGTGTGGGAAAGACATAGGGAAGCATTCCTGTCTTATGCTGTCGCGTCGTCTCCAACCCATAGCGATGCCAGGGACCCGTCTCTCCCAAAATGCCCCACCTCCATCTGCAGTCGTTCCAGTCGTGGATCCATTGAGTTTTCTTGGTAAAAATCCAGGAGTGGTTTACCACTGCCTTCTTCCGTGCAGTAAACGAGTCTCTGCCCTCGACTCTCTCCTGTGCCGCTGCTGCCCTGCTCAGGTGAGTTTTTATTTGTAACAGATTGCCTTCCTCTCATTAGCCAAGCTAAGAATGGAATGGACGGGCCTCTGCTTGATTCTCTCTCCTGTAGGCGAAACTGGTAGAGTGCTGGAAATTCTCCAGGTGCGACCCTGAGAGGTGGAGAAGCAGTCTAGACTAGTGGAAAGAGCATGGGCTTAGGAGTCAGAGAACCTGTGTTGTAATTTTGGCTCTGCCACTTGTCTGCTGTGTGACCGTAGGCAAGTTATTTCTCAGTGCCTCAGTTCCCTCATTTGCAAAGTGGGGATTCAGTACCTGTTATCCTTCCTACTTAGACTGTGAACCCCAAGAGGGACCTGATTATCTTGTATCTACCCCAGCACTTAGTACAGTGTTTAACATATAGTAAGCACTTAACAATTATCATTGCTATTGTAGAATATGGGCCTGGAAGTCAGAGGCCCTGGTTTCTGATCCTGGCTCCACCACTTATCCACTGCGTGTCCTTGGGCAAGTCACTTAACTTCACTGTGTCCCAGTTTCCTCATCTGCAAGTTGGAGAGTCAGTCATTCATTCATTCAATCATATTTATTGAGCACTTACTGTGCTCAGAGCACTGTACTAAGCACTTGGAAAGTACAATTCGGCAACAGATAGAGACAATCCCTACCCAACAACGGGCTCACAGTTTAGAAGGGGGAGACAGACAACGAAACAGAACAAGTAGACAGGCATCAATGCCAGCAATATAGATAAATAGAATCATAAATATATACACATCATTAATAAAGTAGAGTAATAAATATGTACAAATATACACAAGTGCAGTGGGGAGAGGAAGGGGATAGAGCAGGGGGAGGGAGCGGGGGGAATGGGGAGGGGAGGAGGAGCAGAAGGAAAGGGAAGGCTCAGTCTGGGAAGGCCTCCTAGACGAGGTGAGCTCTCAGTAGGGCTTTGAAGAGGGGAAGAGAGCTGGTTTGGCGGAGGTGAGGAGGGAGGGCATTCTGGGACAGTGGTGGGACGTGGGCCGGCGGTCGATGGCGGGATAGGCGAGAAAGAGGCCCAGTGACGAGGTTAGTAGCAGAGGAGCAGAGTGTGCGGGGTGGTCTGGAGAAGGAGAGATGGGAGGAGAGGTAGGAGGGGGCAAAGGGATGGACAGCTTTGAAGCCAAGAATGAGAGTCCATACCTCTTCTCCTTCCTACTTAGGCTGTAAGCTCCATGTGGAACCTCATTATCTTGTATCTAGTCAGTCCATCATATTTATTGAGCGATTACTGTGTGCAGAGCACTATAGTAGGTGCTTGAGAGAGTACAAGATAACAGTACAAGAGACACAGTCCCTGCCCACAATGAGCTTACAGTCTAGAAACGAGCTTACAGCCCCATCTACCCCAAAACTGTATAGTAAGTGCTTAACAATGCTTAACAAGTACCACAGTTAAGGAGCTTACAGTCTGCGAAGGAAGTCCTAATAATAATAATGTTGGCATTTGTTAAGCGCTTACTATGTGCCGAGCACTGTTCTAAGCGCTGGGGTAGATAGAGGGTAATCAGGTTGTCCCACGTGAGGCTCACAGTCTTAATTCCCATTTTACAGATGAGGTAACTGAGGCCCCAAAAAGTTAAGTGACCTGCCCAAAGTCACAGGTGGCGGAGCTGGGATTAGAACCCATGACCCCGACTCCTAAACCCGTGCTCTTTCCACTGAGCCTCGCTGCTTCTCTAGTATTTAGGACGCAATCTGTTCCAGAAAACTGCATCTGAAGTCGAAAAGTTGTAAGCGAGAATCAGTTGTCTCATAGGAACAGTGTTATTAATAGGGAGTTGGTTCCTGAACCAAAGTCAAGTACCTACTTTTTACCCAAATCCCTAGAATTAGGTCCTCATTCAATCATAGATGAAGCTACAGTTATGTATTTATAGGAGACCAGTGAGGTTCCATGATAAAGTAGCATTCCTTCCTTTTGTTTCCTTCTTAAACTAGTACTTAAAATATGTAATTTTATTGACCTACTGTTGTAATCATTTATTTTCAATTGGCCAAGCAATTATTGTTCAAAGGGAGAGGAGTTATGAATTAACTTTTTATTGCATTGATCATTAAGACCCATTTCCTCCTACTTTCCTCTGTAATTAAAAGAAGGCTTTGTGTCCCGCAGCTCTGATTAATAATGGACTTAAAGACTGCCTCCATAGCAGAGCCTCGTATGACTACAAAGGTTAAATATCCATTCATTTTTATCTGGATATTTTTTGAGTAAATATTAATGACCGATTTGGGTCTCTTGAAGCTTACATTACTGAGACATCACTTAAAGTAGTCCTGGAAATAATCATTTGCTTATTCAGTCTGGGAGAATTAGCAGTTAATCCTAGACAGAGTGGGAAAATGTCAATTTCATTCATCTTACTGTTATTTCATCTCTGTGGCACAAACAGTGGGTTGCACAGGTACATTTTGAATACAGGTTTTAAGGATAATAGGTTTTATTTAGTACCGTGAGTTCTATGAACGCTAGAACAGATTCATTCTTTAGAGCCACAACTTGCTTTTGTTTTCACCTCAGCTTTATTTTCAGAGCAGACTGATAGCAAACACTCTTAGGAACAATTGGTATTGGTGGCGGTTGGTGCAGGGTGGGTGGGTGTGATTTATTGTTGCGATGTCAAGCAGAGACTCCTCACCGTTGGCTTTAAGGCACTCAGTCACCGTGCCCCCCTCGTACCCCCTCGTACCGCACTACTCTTCTGCTACAACCCAGCCAGCACACTTCGCTTCTGTGATGCTGATCTCCTCACTCTACCTAGGATCTCTTCCATCTCGCCGCTGACCTCTCACCCACGTCCTGCCCATGGCCTGGAATGCCCTCCCTCTACATATCTGACAGTTACCCTCCCCACCGTCAGCGTTATTGAAGGTGCATCTCCAAGAGGCCTTCCCTGACTAAGCCCTCCTTTCCTCTTTTCCCACTCCCTTCCGCATTACCCTGACTTGCTTCCTTTATTCATCCCCGCTCCCAGCCCCACAGCCCTTATGTATCTATTTGTAATATATTTATATTGATGTTTGTCTCCCCCTCTAGACTGTAAGCTCATTGTGGACAGGGAATCCGTGTTTATACTATATTCTCCCAAGGGTTTAATAAAATTCTCTGCCCTCAGTAAGAGCTCAATAAACCCAAATGACTGACTGTTGTCCTGTTCATTCATTCATTCAATAGTATTTATTGAGCGCTTACTATGTGCAGAGCACTGTACTAAGCGCTTGGAATGTCCAAATCGGTAACAGATAGAGACAGTCCCTGCCCTTTGACGGGCTTACAGTCTAATCGGGGGAGACGGACAGACAAGAAGAATGGCAATAAATAGAATCAAGGCAATAAATAGAATCAGGGCAATAACCCTGCTTATTCTGTGGGACTCAATTATCCTGAACCTATCCCAGTGCTTAGTACAGTACTTGGCATATAGTAAGCACTTAACAGATACCGTAATTATTATTATTATGTTTAGCCATCCAGTTGGAGTTTGGGGAAGCAACTAAGAGCTGCCTGGAGTGAATCCATCATGAGGCCTGCTTTGACACATATGACCATTAGGATATTGATGTTTTAAGTTACTAATTTGGTAATTGTAGATCATGTTTTATTGTATGTTAATATACTGGCTATATATATGTGTGTGATAAAATTAATATATAATGCTAAATGTATATAATTATATAATATAATCAATGAACAAATGAACTGATAGTTATAATTATATATAAGAATTAGTATTAATTAGTATTATATATATAGTATTGGAGAAGCAGCATGGCTCAGTGGAAAGAGCAAGGGCTTGGGAGTCCGAGGTCGTGGGTTCTAATCCCAGCTCCGCCACTTGTCTGCTGTGTGACTTTGGGCAAGTCACTTCACTTCTCTGTGCCTCAGTTACCTCATCTGTAAAATGGGGATTAAGCCTGTGAGCCCTTAATACAATACAAGTGAATGAAAGTCTTAATCCCCATTTTACAGATGAGGTAAACTGAGGCACAGAGAAGTTTAAGTGGCTTGCCCAAGGTCACACAGCAGGCAAGTGGCGGAGCTGGAATTAGAACCCACGTCCTCTGACTCCCCCTTTCTTTAGATGATACCGATTCCTCTGCTTCTTGATGATAGTGGAAAGAACTCTTTCCTTGAGAGATTTTTGTTTTGATGTCGGTATGCGTGTAGCTTTTGGAGTCAGTCATATTTATTGAACGTTTACTGTGTGCAGGGCACTGTACTAAGCTCTTAGGAGATTACAGTATAGCAGACACATTCCCTGGCCACAGTGAGCTTACAGTCTAGAGGGAGAATCAGACATTAATATAAATAAATATATAAATAAATTACAGGTATGTACATAAGCGCTATGGGGCTGGGAGCGGGGATGAATAAAGGGAGCAAGTCAAGGCGATGCAGAAGGGAGTTGAATAAAAGGAAGAGGGCTTAGTCTGGAGTCTTGGAGGAGAGGTGCCTTCAGTAAGGCTCTGAAGTGGGAGAGAGTAATTGTCAGATGCGAATGAGGAGGGAGGGTGTCCCAAGCCAGAGGCAGGATGTGGGCGAGAGATTGGTGGTGAGATAGACAAGATTGAGGTACAGCGAGAAGGTTAGCTTTAGAGAAGCGAAGTGTGTGGACCGAGTTGTAGTAGGAGAGTAGTGAGGTGAGGTAGGAAGGGGCAAGGTGATTGAGTGCTTTAAAGCCAATAGTGAGGACTTTCTGTTTGATGCAAAGGTATATGGGCAACCCTGGAGGTGCTTGAGGAGTGGGGAAGTGTGGCCTGTACCTTTTTGTAGAATAATGATCCGAGCAGCTGAGCGAAGTATGGATTGGACGGGAGGCTGGGACGTCAGCAAGGGGGCTGATAAAGTAATCGAGATGGGGATAGGATGAATGCTTGGGTTAACGTAGTAGCAATTTCAGAGATGACCGAATGGCCGGCCCTGGTTGGGTAAAGGCTCCGGGAATGTGTCTTGCGGCTGTTACTCCACAACTGGCCTGACAGGCACCCATTGGCCCCCTGGAACACAGGTAAAATTTCTGTCTTCACATCATCTCCCGAATCTGTCCCTTTCTCTCCTTTCAAATGGCCCCACACTGCACCGAGTATTCATCCTATCCCGTCTCGACCACTGCGTCAGCCTCCTCGCTGACTTCCTTGCTTCCAGTCTTTCCCCTCTTCAGTCAATCCATCAGTGGTATATACTGAGCACTTACTATGTGCATAGCATTGTACTAAATGCTTGGGAGAATACAGTACAACTTCACTCTGCTGCTTTAATCGTTTTTCTACAAAAAAGATCAGCACATGTCTTTCCAGTCCTCAAAAATCCATCTCCACATCAAACTGAAACTCTTGACTATAATTATAATAATAGTGTTAGTATTTGTTAAGCGCTTACTATGTGCAGAGCACTGTTCTAAGCGCTGGGGTAGATACAGGGTAATCAGGTTGTCCCACGTGCGGCGCACAGTTAATGCCCATTTTACAGATGAGGTCACTGAGGCACAGTGAAGTGACTTGCCCACAGTCACACAGCTGACAAGTGGCAGAGTCGGGAGTCAAACCCATGACCTCTGACTCCCAAGCCTGGGCTCTTTCCACTGAGCCACGCTGCTTGCCACTCAATCAGTTCTCTCCCCCGCAATTTTTCCTTGCTTTTCCTTCTCCAGTCCATCCCCCACGCTGCAGTCCTCTTAATGCCAGTCTACTTATTCATTCAGTCATATTTATTGAGCACTTACTGTGTGCAGAGCACTGTACTAAGCATTTGGAAAGTACAAAGCAACAGATGGAGACAATCCCTACCCAAAAGTAGACTCACAGTCTACCTCGCTCTCATATATCTTGCTGTTGACCTCTTGCTCATTCATTCAGTTGTATTTATTGAGCACTTACTATGTGCAGAGCACTGTACTAAGTGCTTGGAAAGTACATTTCAGCAACAAAGAGAGACAGTCCCTGCCCACAACAGGCTCACAGTCTAGAGGGGGGAGACAGGCATCAAAACAAGTAAACAAGCATCAATAGCAGCAATATAAATAAATAGAATTATAGATATGTGCATACATATCTATGGGTTCGATTCCCGGCTCTGCCACTTGTCAGCTGTGTGACTGTGGGCAAGTCACTTAACTTCTCTGTGCCTCATCTGTAAAATAGGGATTAACTGTGAGCCTCACGTGGGACAACCTGATGACCCTGTATCTACCCCAGCGCTTAGAACAGTGCTCTGCACATAGTAAGTGCTGAACAAATACCAACATTATTACTATTATACACACACAAGTGCTGTTGGGCAGAGAGGCAGGGTAGAGTAGCGGGAGCGAGTCATGTCCCCTCTCCTTCCTGGAACTCCCTCGCCCTTCATATCCCGCAAACCACTAGTCTCCCCGTCTTCAAAGGCCCTACTAAAATCACATCTCCTCCAGGAAATATGTACTCTCTCCCTACTCCCCAGCACTTATGTACAGTTCTTTAAACTCAGTTGCTTCCCCCACTGATAATTTATTTTAATGTCTGATTCCCCACCTTGAACTGTAACTCTTTGAGGGCCGGGATCGCATCTGCTTACTCTTCCGAGCTCTCCCAAGTGCTCAGTACAGTGTTCTGCACAGAACAAACACTCATATGGGAGTCATATGGGAGAGAAAAAGAAAGAGGAAAAGAGGATAGAGGGGAAAGGGCCTGCACTCCCCTGCTTTCTTTATACAGCCCCAGTGGAGTCACAGTGGACCTGATAAACCTGTGTTTCTCTCTCCCAGGAAGAAATCTGTGAAATAGCTCTAAGTTGATCTCATTCCTCGTTAAATCTCTAAGGAGGAAAACAGCTAGACATTTAACTTTCACATGGGCAATAGCCGTGTAAACACCAAACAACTCACACTTACCTTCAGATTGAAATCTTCTTGTTGAGGGGGGAATGTTTGCCTTGAAACCAATTGATTGGTCTTTTGAAAAGGAACAAGGAATTGAAAAGGAACAAAGAACTCTTTGATCTCTCAGTACAAAGACAGCAGCTTGACCAAAGAAAAGAATCCGGGCTTGATGTGGGTTAAAGAATGTTGCTTCTTGAAAGGGAACCTGTGAATCAGAACCAGGGTCTGACTTTCATGAGGCCTGGATGAGACTAGCTTACCAGGTCCCCTTATGTTTCATAGATCCCCAAGGCTGTGGGAGGTGAGGAGCTGGGGCCGGTGAAGTTCACACTGCTTGGGAAAGGTGGGGAGGGGGTCAGTGTCCTCTCCACCTTCCTTGAGCGAGTTGTCTATACCCACTTTTTCAAATTCTTCTCCTCCAATTCTCTGCTTGACCCCCTCCAATCTGGCTTCCATCCCCTTCACTCCACAGAAACCACCCTCTCAAAAGTCACCAATGGTCTCCTCCTTGCCAAAGTCAACGGCCTCTACTCCATCCTCCTTGACCTCTCAGCTGCCTTCGAAATTGTCGACCGCCACCTTCTCCTGAAAACATTATCCAACCTTGGCTTCACTGACACTGTCCTCCTGATTCTCCTCTTCCCTTTCTGGCCATTCATTCTCAGTCACCTTTGCAGGCTCTTCTGCCTCCCAAACCCCTAGCTGTGGGGGTCCCTCAAGATTCAGGTCTCGGTCCCCTTCTGTTCTCCATCCCTTTCTATTCTCCATCCACACCCACCCCCTTGGAGAACTCACTGTCCTCCGCCCCCACCCCCGGCTTCAACTACCACCTCTATGCAGATGACACCCAAATCTACATCTCTAGTCCTCAGTTTCCTCAACTGCCCTCTCTCCCTCTCTGCAGGCTCCCATTTCATCTTGCCTTCAGGACATCTCTACTTGGGTGTCCTCCTGTCACCTCAAACTTAACACATCCAAACCAGAACTTATCTTCCCTCCCAAACCCAGTCCTCCCCCTGACTTTCCCATCACTGTGGACACCACCACCATCCTTCCTGTCCCACAAGCCCGTAACCTTGGCGTTGTCCTTGATTCCTGTCTCTCATTCGTCCACCTATTCAATCCATCTCTAAATCCTGTCGGTTTCACCTTCGGAACGTTGCTAAAATCCACCCTTTCCTCCAGATCCAAACTACTATGAAATGAACACATTCGCTTATCCTCTCCTGCCTTGATTACTGTATCAGCCTCCTTGCTGACCCCCCTGCCTCCTGTCTCTCCTAACTCCCATCCATACTTCATTCTGCTGCCTGGATCATTTTTCTAGAAAAATGTTCAGGACTAATTTCCCCACTCCTCAAGAAACTCCAGTGGTTGCCCATCTACCTCCACATTAAATAGAAGCTCCTTACCATCAGCTTCAAAGCACTCAGTCACCTTACCCCCTCCTACCTCACGTCGCTACTCTCCTACTACAACCCAGCTTGCACATTTTGCTCCTCTAAATGCTAATCTTCTCACTGTACAATACTTAGTACAGTGTTCGGCACCCAGTAAGCGCTCAATAAATACTGTTGAATGAACATAACTTCTCTGGGCCTCAGTTACCCCCTTTGTAAAAATGGGGATTAAGAGTGTGAGCTCCATAAGTGTGAGCTCCATGTGGGACAAGGACTGTGTCCATCCTGATTGACTTGAATCTACTCCAGTGCTTAGAACAGTGCTTGACTCATGGTAAGCGCTTAACAACTACCATAATCACTATTATTATTATGTGCAAGAGTATCTACCCCAGTGCTTAACAAATACTATTATTTGTTACTATTATTATTATTTATAATAAAATCAATCTTCATTTATTGTCTTTCATTCATTCATTCAATAGTATTTATTGAGCGCTTACTGTGTGCAGAGCACTGGACTAAACGCTTGGAATGTACAAGTCGGCCACAGATAGAGACAGTCCCTGCCCTTTGACGGGCTTACAGTCTAATGGAGGAGACAGGCAGACAAGAACAATGGCAATAAATAGAGTCAAGGGGAAGAACATCTCATAAAAACAATGGCAAATAAATAGAATCAGGGTGATGTACATCTCATTAAAGAAAATAAACAAAATAAATAGGGTAATGAAGATATATACAGTTGAGCGGACGAGTACAGTGCTGAGGGGGTGGGATGGGAGAGGGGGAGGAGGAGAGGGAAAGGGGGGAGAAGAGGGTTTAGCTGCGGAGAGGTGAAAGGGGGGATAGAGGGAGCAGAGGGAAAAAGGGGGGTGCTCAGTCTGGGAAGGCCTCTTGGAGGAAGTGAGCTTTAAGCAGGGATTTGAAGAGGGGAAGAGAATTAGATTGTCGGAGATGAGGAGGGAGGGCATTCCAGGACCACGAGAGGACGTGGCCCCGGGAGTCGACGGTGGGGTAGGCGAGAACGGGGGACGGTGAGGAGGTGGGCGGCAGAGGAGCGGAGCGTGCGGGGTGGGCGGTGGAAAGAGAGAAGGGAGGAGAGGTAGGAAGGGGCAAGGTGATGGAGAGCTTTGAAGCCTAGAGTGAGGAGTTTTTGTTTTGTGCGGAGGTTGATAGGCAACCACTGGAGGTTTTTGAGGAGGGGAGTGACATGCCCAGAGCGTTTCTGCAGGAAGATGAGCCGGGCAGCGGAGTGAAGAATAGATTGGAGCCGGGCGAGAGAGGAGGAAGGGAGATCAGAGAGAAGGCTGACACAGTAGCCGGGATATAACGAGAGCCTGTAGCAGTAAGGTCTTTTAACCAGTCCCTTCTTGTGTAAGGTTCAAACCCATAACTTAGAGTTAAAAAGCTCTTCTGCTTTTCTTCCCAATCTCCAAAGATCTAACTTTCTATTCCTAGAAAAGCTGACACACTCCTCAGCTTTTTTATTTTGCCCAGATTTTCTCTTAGTTTGATTTTCATGGTGGAGAAAAAAAAATAGTTTCTGGAGTAGCATTTTGTGAGCCATGTTTCAGCCTAGGGCGATTAGGCAATTTTAAAATTCAGTGGAACAGGTGCGTAAGCTGGAGATGAGGACTGGAGCTGAAGAGCAGTCTTGCCGGAGGGCATATTATAATTTCACAGGAGATTTCACCATTCTCCTCTGGTAGCTGATTACAGAAGGGAAGTGGAAGGTTTCTGCCAAAGCGAACAGCGGTAAAATTATACACCCATATCGCAAAGTTTACCTTGGCTTTTGTTAGAGAATTAGTTCGTGGTTGACTCACCCTATCTAGAGTTGTAATTTCTCTTCTCTAGGGCCCAGAAAAGTAATTGTTTTTCATTGTGAGGTGAGAACAAAGTTAGTTTTTATGTGCGGGTGGCAGGGGCATGCAGGATAAAGAAAATCTTCATACTGTACTTCCCAACTCTTCAGTTAATTGTTCAATAGGTGTGACCTGGAAAGCATCCAGGTTTACTTCGGTTCATTTCCAAAACAAAGTTATAAGTGATACATTCAGAGGATCTAGTTACTAGTTCAAAGGGACAGCTAAGGAACCTAACTGAGTGTCTTGTTCGTGGATTTTGGCCCACTTGGAGGTATGGCTTGTCGAGTGAATCAAACCATTAATCGTAAGGCTGCATTTTGGAGAACTCAATGCAATCAGGATTGGTTCAGCCTGCTGAGTCCCTCTTCTTGCATGGTTTCATTCTGTCTTTCTCTCCCTCCCTCTCCGCCTACCCCCCCATCCTAACAGCTGATGACCATTGCCTGCTGTAGGTGTGGGTGCACTGGTTTCCAGGTGGAAGAAATCAGTCAGGTCTATCATAGGTGAGCTGAACTGTTGATTGGCAAGCTATGGCACGGGATCCATCTTCTCATTTGGATTTTGCTTGATTATTCATTCATTCAGTAGTATTTATTGAGCGCTTACTGTGTGCAGAGCATTGTACTAAGCGCTTGGAATGTACAAATCGGCAACAGATAGAGACAGCCCCTGCCCATTGACGGGCTTACAGTCTAATCGGGGGAGACAGACGAAAACAATAGCAATAAATGGAATCAAGGGGATGTACATCTCATTAAAGCAATAGCAATAAATAGAATCAAGGTGAAGTGCATCTCATTAACAAAATTAATAGGGTAATAAAAATATTATTAGCGAAGAATTAGCGAAGGATGATTGAAGCGGCATGGCTCAGTGGAAAGAGCCCGGGCTTGGGAGTCAGAGTTCATGGGTTCGAATCCCGGCTCTGCCACTTGTCAGCTGTGTGACTGTGGGCAAGTCACTTAACTTCTCTGTGCCTCAGTTCCCTCATCTGTAAAATGGAGATTAACTGTGAGCCTCACGTGGAACAACCTGATTACCCTGTATCTACCACAGCGCTTAGAACAGTGCTCTGCACATAGTAGGAGCTTAACAAATACCAACATTATTTTGTTTGTTGGCACACTAACTCACTTAAAAATCCGAGTTTTAAAATCAAACCCTCACTGGTACTTATTGGGCTCTTATTGTGTGCAGACCACTGTAGCTAAGCACTTGGGAAAATACAACACAACAGATTTGGTAGACACATCCCTGCCCACCAGGAGTTTACAGTCTAGAAGAGGAGGCAGACATTCAAAGAAATTATGGATATAAGTGTTGCGGGGCTGAGGGTAAGGTGAATAGCAAGTGTTTAAAGGGTACAGATCTAAGTGCGTAAGCGGTGCTGAAGGGAGAGGGGGTCAGGGAAATGAAGCTTTAGTCAGGGAAGACCTCTTGGAGATGTCATTTTAGTACGGCTTCGAAGGTGGGGAGAGTGATGTTCTGTTAGTTATAAAAGGGGAGGGAGTTCTAGGTCAGAGGGAGGATGTGGGCAAGAGGTCAGCGGTAAGCTCGATGAGGGCAGGGAATGTGTTATATTGTTATATTGTACTCTCCCAAGCACTTAGTTAGGGTTAGGGTTAGGGTTAGGGTTAGGGTTAGGGTTAGTAAGAGCTCAGTAATACTGAAATAGACTGAAATAGAAATGAAGGAAATCTTCATGCTGTACTTCCCAACTCTTCAGTTAATTGTTTGATAGAGAAGATCTATAGACTGAAATAGAGAAGATCAAGGTACAGTGAGTAGGTTGATATTGGAGGAGCAAAATATGCTGGCTGGGTTGTAGGAGGAAATCAGCTAGGAGGGGTATGAGGCAATTGAGTGCTTCCAAGCTCTGTTTGATGTGGAGGTGGATGGGCAACAGTTAGAGGTTTCGGAGGAGTAAGGAGATTTGGACTGAATGATTTTATTAGAAAAATAATCTGGGCAGCAGAGTGAAATCCCGGCTCTGCCCCTTGTCAGCTGTGTGACTGTGGGCAAGGCACTTAACTTCTCTGTGCTTCAGTTCCCTCATCTGTAAAATGGGGATGAAGACTGTGAGCCTCACGTGGGACAACCTAATGACCCTGTATCTCCCCCAGCACTTAGAAGAGTGCTCTGCACATAGTAAGCGCTTAACAAATACCAACATTATTATTAAATAAGACCTGGGACTGGGGAGAGACAGGAGGCAGGGAAAGTTAGCTGATGCAGTAGTCAAGATGGAATATAAGTGCTTGGCTCAGTATAGTAGTTTGGGTGGAATTTAGTGATGTCATGAAGGTAAGAGAGACGGGATTTGGTGACAGATTGTAGATATGGGTTGAATGAGATGAATTCAGCAAGGTTACAGGCTGCTGAGACAGGAAGGATTGTGTTGCCCACCATGATGAGAAAGTCAGGGGAGGACAGGGTTTGGAGGGAAGATGAGGTGCTCTGTTTGGAATATGTTAAGTTTGAGGTGTCAGCAGGACATCCAAATAGAGATGGCCCGAAGGTAGGAGAAAATGTGAGACTGTAAAAGAAGAAAGGGGTCAGCCTAGGAGAGGTAGATTTGGGGATCATCCACCTAGATACGGTAGTTGAAGCTGTGGGAGTAGATGAAGAATTGAAGGGGACCAGGAACTGAACCTTATGGGACTTTCACAGGAGGATGGGAGACAGAGGAGGAGCCTGTGAAAGAGACTGAGAGTGAGTGGCCAGAGAGGTGGGAAGAGAAGCAGCAGAGGACAGTGTCAGCGAAGCCATGGTTAGATATTGTTTCAAGGAGAAGGGGGTGGTCGACACTCTGGAAGGCACCTGAGAGTTTGAGGATTGGGATGAAGTTGAAGTCCTTAGACTTGGCAAGAAGGGGGTCACTGATGACCTTAGGGCAGTTTTCGTCGTGTGAAGGGGCAAAAACGAGATTGAAGGGGGTCAAGGAGAGAATTGGAGGAGAGGAAGTGGAGGCAGCAGGTATAGAAAACTCACTCAAAGAGTTGGAAAGGAATGATAGGAGGGAGATGGGGTGATCACTGGTAGGAGCCTAAAATTAAGGCTTCTGCCTTTTAGAGGGTTTCATCAGCTTCTACATTTTCTGAAGTAAACCTGGACTACAGCCCTTGCCACTCACAAGTTAAGCGGCAGTCAAAATGAGCCCAATGGGCTGACTCACGGCTGCTGCCTTCTTTTCCACTTCAGTTTCTATGGAAATAGACATCAGATCACCCAAAACAAGGTGAGGGCTCTCAAGAACTGGTGGTTCTTAAGGCATGTATTAATCTTGTTTGTGCCAACATCCACTTCCATGGAAACAGTAAAAAAAGTGTTCACCGCTGTCTTGACCGTGAACTTTTTCTATAACACAATGCTTGAATTCATTTGATTTCTCAAAATGATAAAAATCATAATGGTGATTTTTCACTGTCCCGGGTTCTGATATAGAACTCCGATTTATCCAGTTGATACACACGCAATATGTCAGGTAATTTACATCTGCAATTTATTTATATAACTCATTTATTTATTTATATTAATTTCTGTTTGCCCCTCTAGATTGTAAGCTCACTGTGGCCAGGGAATATGTCTGTTGTTAAATTGTACTCTCCCAAGTGCTTAGTACAGTGCTCCATACACGGTAAGCCCTCGATAAATCGTGGCTCCTAAAGAGCCTGGGCTTCGGAGCCAGAGGTCATGGGTTCGACTTCTGGCTCTTCCACTTGTCAGCTGTGTGACTGTGGGCAAGTCACTTCACTTCTCTGGGCCTCAGTGACCTCATCTGTAAAATGAGGATTAACTGTGAGCCTCACGTGGGACAACCTGATGACCCTACCCCAGATCTTAGAACAGTGCTCAGCACATAGTAAGCGCTTAACAAATACCAACATTATTATTATTATTATAAATCCAATTGAATGAATGAATGTATGAATAGGGGAACAGCCTATTTTAGCAGCATCATGCGCAACCTGCATATTTTAGATCTTTAGTTGTAAATTCAGTCCATAAAAACCGTCCTGCCCATGGAACATAGTGAGTCATTTAGTTGCTGTTTATTGAATGTCAATAGAATAATAGAATCCTAGAGTTCACATGTCCCCTCAGCTCAGCTTGGGAGTCAAAGATGACGCACTTGAGGGTGTGAACTCTCCATTTTTACGAGTGGTTCTGACAGACCAGTACATCGTCCCTTCTTTCCAAGTTAGCAATACTCATAGGTTATCCTCGGGATTAACAGCTGTGGCTACTATTTACATCTCTGCCTCTTTACCTGAAGGGCAAATACCCATTATGTTTAAACTGAATATCACTAAAGCCACATCCCGCAACTTATGGTCTGCTGTTGTGATAAAGTGAGACAGAGACGTATGTCATGGCCATCATCACTCAATTGGCGCTGAGGTAGGTGCTGAAGGATATAAAGGATAATGGTTAGTGCTCAATAGATACAATTGATCGATTGAGTGCACGGAGCAATCTATCGACCAATTGTATTTACTGAGCGCTAACTGGGTGCAGAGCACTGTACTAAGAGCGTGGCATTATACACTATAACAGAGTTGGTAGAAGCATGATATAGTGGAAAGAACATGGGACTGGAAGTCAGAGACCTGGGTTCTAGTCTCAACTCTGCCTCTTGCTTGCTGGATGACCTCAGATTAGTCCCCTAACTTCTCAGAGAAGCAGCATGGCTTAGGAGAAGGAGACTTGGAAGTCAGAGGGTTCTCATCCCGGTTCCGCCACTTGTCTGCTGCATGGCCTTGGGCAAGCCACTTTACTTCTCCGGGCCTCAATTACCTCATCTGTAAAACGGGGATTAAGACCGTGAGCCCCACGTGGGACAACCTGATTACCTTCTATCTACCCCAGTGCTTAGAACGGTGCTTTGAACCTTTGGGCAAGTCACTTCACTTCTTGGCACCTAGTAAGCATTTAACCAATACCATTATTATTATTATTATTATTCTCTGGGCCTTAGTTTTCTAATCTGTGAAATTCACTCATTCAATGGTATTTATTGAGTATTTACTGTGTGCAAAGCACTGTACCAAGTGCTTGGGAGAGTACATATAACAATAAATAGACACATTCCCTGCGCACAGTGAGCTTACAGTTAGAGGGGGAGACAGACATTCATATAAATAAATAAATTACAGAAATGTACATAAGTGCTGTGGGGCTGGGCTCTTAAATTATGATCTCCATTTGGGACAGGGACTGGGTTGAATATAATTCTCATGTATCTGCCCAAATGTTTGGCATAATACTTTGCACCTCCTGTGCCCCTGGAGCAGTTAAGTCCTCACAACTTCCCAAAGAACAAAGAGGTGTAATAGTCTTAACCTAGTACTGAATCCCTAATTTGTGACTGTATAGATCCCAGTTTACTTCTTCCTCAAGCTGAAATCTATTTTAGCATCTGCTTCCTTGTGGGCAAGGATGTTGTCTCCTTTACCGCTCAAGGGCTTATTGCAGTATTCTTCACAGAGAGGGTGTACAATTAATACTGCTGATTGACTGATTGATTGATGGACTGACCACCTTTCCTGTTTACCATGAGTTGGCATTTTATCTAATCCTCCTCTTTGGCCAAATAGAATTGAAAAAATATTTGGTATATTTAGCATCTCGTGAAAGTTGCATCTCTTTGCCTGTCTTCCCTTTTCAAATCTCTTCTGGGGGGTAATCATGCCATTTCTTGATTCTGTTTTTTAGTGATTTGGCCCAATTTCCACTTCTTGTAACTTTCACATTTGTCCCTCAAAGCCTTTCCAAGATCCTAGCTTGGCATATTCATTCATTTATTCATGTTTATTGATCGCTTACTATGTGCAGAGCACTGTCTGTGACCCTTTGGGTTTTTCCGCATTCTGAAATATTCAGAAAATATTCTGAAATATTTTGTTCCTAATTCAGCAGAACTGTCTTCTGAAAAGTTCCCTGATCATATCCTTGGACTTGTTTGCCTTTTAGCCTTTCCTTTTATTGAATCTTTCCAATATGCTTTAAAAGCCATGTGGAAATTTGCTTTCTTAAAATCCATTTTCTTTATGTTGCTGAATGATCTCATCCCTTCTTTTTTGATCTTGGTAAGTCGTCGGTGGTATTTATTGAGCGCTTACTGTGTGCAAAGTACTTTACGAAGCCTTTGGGAGCCTCCACTAGAACAGAGTGTCCCACAGTCTAGAGGGAGAGACAGACATTAAAATAAACGCTGTGGCACTGTGGGTGGATTGAGTTTCAAATGTTTAAAGGATACAGCTCCAAGTGCATAGGGGATACCGGAGGGAGAGTGAGTAGGGAGAAATGAGGGCTTAGTCAGGTAAAGTCTAATGGAGAAGCTGTGATTTTTAATAACGCCTTGGAGGTGGGGAAAGTCAAAGTGATCTCTTGTATATGAAGGGGAAGGGAATTCCTGGCCCGAGGGAAGTCGTGGGCAAAGGGTGTGAGGCAAGATAGACTGAGGAGGTGGACATTGGCGAAGCGAAATGTGTGGGCTGGGTTGTACTAGGAAATCAATGAAATAAGATAATAGGGGCAAGCTGATTGAGTGCTTTAAAGCTGATAATAAGGAGTTTCCATTTGATGCAGAGGGGGATGGGCATCTGAGGAAGGGGGAGATGTGAACAAGACTTGTAGAAAAATGAACTTGGACAGCTGCATCAATTAAGGACTGGAGTTGGGAGGGACGGGAGAGAGGGAGGTGAGCGAGGAGGCTGATGCCGTAATCAAGGCAGTAGGGGATAAGTAAGTACTTGGATTAACGTGGTAATGGTTTGAATGGAGAGGAAAGGGCGGATTTTAGAGATTTCATGAAGGTTGAACCCCCGGGGTTTGGTGACAGATTGAATATGCGGGTTGAATGAGAGAGATGAGTCGATAACACCGAAACACCGAGGTCACAGGCTTGTAAGTCGGGGAATAGTGGATAATCACTCCCATCAGGGAATTCTATTCACTTTTAGGTCCTGCCTTTTCATAAGGATGAAATGAAGGCAGGGGTTCTGCCTTAGTACTTTTTATGCTAGGAAACTTTCCTGGGGTGATGTGCCTGCAGGAAAGACCCTGGGTAGCTCCAGAGACTCCTAGACACCTGCCTTGAGCATAGCTCCTTCCTGCCCTCTCAACCTTTAAGATCTACGCTGGGGTCAAGAAAAGGAGAAAATGGAGTTCTTTTCCCCCCTTTTTTTGGAGTAAGCATGATCTAGGGTGAATTAAACTTTTCAGATAAAAACTTCTATTTCCTATTTTCTGTCCTGGCTCTGCCACCTGTCTGCTGTGTGGCCTTGGGCAAGTCACTTCACGTAACTGGGCCTCAGTTACCTCAAATATAAAATGGGGAATGAGACAGTGAGCCCCACGTGGGTCAGGCACTGTGTCCAGCTCCTACTGAGAGCTCACCTCCTCTAAGAAGCCTTACCAGACTGAGCTACCCCCTTTTCCCTCTGCTCCCTCTGCCCCCCCTCTGCTCCCCCTCCGCCCTCTGCTCCTCCCCCTTCCCCCTTCACCTCCCCTCAGCTAAGCCCCCTTTCCCTCTGCTCCTCCCCCTCTCCTTCCCCCTCCCCTCAGCACTGTGCTCATTTGTATATAGTTTTTATTACCCTATTTATTTTGTTAATGAGGTGTACATCCCCTTGATTCTATTTATCGTGATAATGTTGTCTTGTGTTTGTTTCATTCTGTTTTGCTCTGCCGTCTGTCTCCCCCGATTAGACTGTGAGCCTGTCATTGGACAGGGATTGTCTCTATCTTTTGCCGAATTGTACATTCCAAGTGCTTAGTACAGTGCTCTGCACATAGTAAGCGCTCAATAAATACTAATGAATGAATTAATATTTGCTTGTATGCACCCCAGTGCTTAGTACAGTGCCTGGCACATAGTAAGCACTTAAATACCACAATCGTCATCATCATTATATCAAAAGATCTGGTTTTGTTTTAGGGTGTGTTGGCAAGAGCCAAATGAAGTGAAACACTGAAGGCAATTATTTGGATGTTTTGAGATGGGCAGGGGAGAGCCTATTTTTAAAGGAAAATTTGATGGTTTAGCCTAAAAGAGCCAAATTAATTTGTGTGTGGTACAGATTGCCTAGAAAATTGCCCAATTTTGCATTTTCTTTGCCTGTGAAGACACAGCCAAAGTGATTGATTGGGGCTTATAATTCTTGGAGGAGTAACCATAATAACTATGGTATTTGTTAAGAGCTTATGCTGTGCTATGTGGTTTTCAGACATTGAAGTGTCTCAGAGATAAAGAAAAGCTTTCTTAACAAAGGTTTGGGTAGTTTTGGAAGTAAAAATGGTTCAGAAAATCTGTTGCTTCTTCACTGTCTTGGATAACACTTGAAAGATATATCTGGGGAAAAGAAAGCAGAGAAGAATGAACACATTGAGTTGTAAGCATTCACAAACTGGAATTCATTCCAGAGGTAAACTAAATCGGAGTTCCAAACTATTAATTCCTTGCTGACACCTAATTGAAAATAAAGTTTTTTTCTTAATTTGAAAGGAGAGTAAACCATACTTCTCTAATCCATTTTCAGTACCACGATCACACCCAAAAGATGTTGTGGCCCACAAAAGCAATCTCAGGAAATGAAAAAATAGTCCAATCAGTGTTAAGATATTTCTTTGCCTTAAAGCCAAAGAGAAGGAATTTCTGATTTGATGCAGAGATGGATAGGTAGCCATCGGTGTTGTTTGAGGAGGGATGATTTTTTAGAAAAATGATCTGGAGAGGGGAGGGGCTAGAGCAGCGAGGTCACTGGGGAAGCTGATGCAGTAGCTGAGGCGGAATAGAGCAAGTGTGTGTTTCAGATTGGTAACAGTTTGGGTGGAGCAGAAGGGGCAAATTCTGGAGATATTGTGATGGAATTTGGTAACATACTGAATTCATGACGGAGCTTATTCTGCCTCAGAGAGAATCGAGATTTGTCATGGTGTGAGTCCTTTTTCAAGGCAACAGATCTGGAAAGCTGAACACCTTATTTCAGTTTCATAGAAGCTGATAATTGCATATTGTTCTGTTTTTTTGTTTTACAATTCTATCCATTTGAAATAAAGATTGTTCTTCTTGTCGCGGAAGCAGAAGACACTCTGTGTTTTCAGTTACTCATTGTCAAACACTAATACGATCACGAGGTCTGCACTCCCATATTCAGCGTGCCGGCCCATACGCGACAGAATGTAACAGGCGCCAAAGAGGCTATCCTCAAATACCTCAGGATTCGGCTCTGATCTCCTAGTAAAGCATCCCATTGACGTCTGTCTTGCCAGGATCACCGTGATACAGCATGATCCAACAGGCCAATAACCATAAAACAAAGATCCTCCATTTTATTAACATCAAACCTCCTACCCATAACAAGTCCCACCCAACCAAACAAACGTCTCCCACTTCCTCCTACAATTCCCAGTCAACTGCCAGGTTCTCTGCCCATTTCCTGACCTTTTGTCCCCTAAGTTAGGGGCCCAAAGTTACACAGAGTTCCAGCCGCTCCTCCACTCATTTTCCTTCCAATCGTCAGGCTTCGTATCTTGTTGTGGCTAAGGCGGACTTCAAATTGAACAGCAGAAGTCAAGCTCTGTAGGGAACAATGTTCAGGCTGTAGCTATAGCTCGCTCCTCTGACTTTTAGCAGCAGTGACCAAAATGATTATGGCAGTGGTCGCCTCAGCCATTTATATCCTTAAGCAAACATCTTGGCTGATCTGCTTTTTACTGGGCACTTGACGTCAGGAATCAATCAATCAATAGCATCTATTGAGTGCTTGCTCTGCCTGACTACTTGTTTTGTTTTCCTGTCTCCCCCTTTCCGTTGTTGGGCAGAGATTGTCTCTATCTGTTGCCGAATTGTACATTCCAAGCGCTTAGTACAGTCCGCTGCACACAGTAAGCACTCAATAAATACAATTGAATGAATGAACGTAGAACACTTTATTCATTCATTCATTCATTCAATAGTATTTATTGAGCGCTTACTATGTGCAGAGCACTGTACTAAGCGCTTGGGATGAACAAGTCGGCAACAGATAGAGACAGTCCCTGCCGTTTGACGGGCTTACAGTCTAATCGGGGGAGACGGACAGACAAGAACAATGGCACTAAACAGCGTCAAGGGGAAGAACATCTCGTAAAAACCGATGGAGATGGCATTTACCAAATGCTTAGTCGAGTGCAATAGTTAGTGGACAGTATCCCGCTCTTTAAGGAGCTTACAATCTAGCTGTGAGGACAGACCCTAAAATAAATTATACACTGGGGGGAAGCAACAGTTTAGAGAGATGATGATGATGATGATGATGATGATGGTACTTGTTGAGTGCTTACTATGTGCCAAGCACTGTTGGAAGCACTGGAGTAGATACAAGGTTATCAGGTTGTCCCACATGGGTCTTAATCCCCATTTTACAGATGAGGTCACAGAGACACAGAGAAGTTAAGTGCCTTGCCCAAAGTCACACAGCAGTCAAGAGGCAGAGTAGGGATTAGAACCCATGACCTCTGACTCCCAAGCCTGGGCTCTTTCAACTAAGCCATGGTGGGAAGGGGAACGAGGAATGAGTAGCCAACTGCTCAAGTGAGGTGGACCTATTGAAGTTACAGTGGATGAGAAATAGGCTTTGGAGATGAGATATTAATCAGGGAAGGCTTCCTGGAGAAGACTTGATTTCTAAAGGGCTTTGAAGATGAGCGGGGAATGTTTTGTCAGTGATTATTACTGTGTGGCCAATATAAATTCAAGCCTCTATATGTGGAGAAGGCCTATGGAGAATTAGCATTAGGATTTGGAATTTCAATCAGAAGAGTGACCCATTAGTGGGGAGACTAAGAGGATTAGGAGGGCTAATAAAAGGCAGGGAAGGTTTAAGGGGGTCCTGTGGAATATAGATATCATTCTGTGTTCTTTCTCACTCAGAAATTCTCTCTTGAGCAAATGGAGCAAGGTTCAAGCGGTCTTTGGGTTCTCTGTTTTCAAATCAGTGTATGAGTGAGAAACTGACAAAAAAAAAGCTGTCCTCCACAGGGCATTCCCATCCTACCCTACCTCTTATTAGCCCTCCTAACCCACTCAGCCTCTCCCCTAATTTCTTCTTGAAGAAAATTCTCTTCTTTCTCCACTCCATCTCGGCTCTGCTCACACTAGACTGTACCAAGAAGAAATTTCAACACTTGTTGAGGAGGGAAGAGTGGTAGGGACTCCGAAATTAAAACTCTCTTCCAAGCTAGTTTCGAAGCAGGTGATCTTTGGCAACTTATTTTCAGTTCTCTGAATCTTTTCACTGTCTCGGCCTGTAAAGAGATCATTGATGATCTAGCTATCTGAAGGAGTTCATTATGGTTCATTGAGATAATTTTGAGAAAGTCTTTTAAAATGAATACCTCAAGAGAAAACCCCAAAACTGTATTTTGACACATTTTAGCATTTTTTTGCACCACTGAAAGTACTTTTTATGGTATTTGTTAAGCGCTTACTATGTGCCGGGGACTGTACTAGTCGCTGGGGTAGATACAAGCTGATCAGGTTGGACATAGTCCATTTCCCACATGGGGCTCACAGTCAATCGCCATTTTACAGATGAGGTAAATGAGCTACAGCGAGTTAAGTGACTTGCCCGAGGCCACATAACAGACAAATGGTGGAGCCAAGATTAGAACCCAGGTCCTTCTGACTCCCAGGCCCATGTTCTATTCATTAGGCCACACTGCTTCTCCCAAGGAATTGTCCAAACTCTCAGATACCCTAGACTTCTACTAGAAAGGAGATTTGGTTAGTATGTTCTACTATTACATAAGTTATGAGCCCCTTGAGGGACAGGCTCTGTGTCTAATTCCCACTGTATCATCTTTTCCAGCACTTAGTACAGTATGCTTAATAAATACTATTACTCCTATTCTGTGAGGAGTTTAGGCTTAAAGTTAGGGACATGTCCTTTAGACTCTGAAATTTGGATCCTAAAATTATTGCTCAGTTTTCCCTCTCCTAGTAAAGGATCGGTCCAGCTTGGAAATTTAAACATTATGCCTTTCTGCTATTTCAGTATGTAGAACCAGGTCAACATTACAAAAAATCATGATGGGTTTGGACAGGGTGAACACAGATCTGTTTCCAGAGGGTTCTTATTGAAGTCTGAAAGTAGTAGGTTCAAAACCAACCAAAAGAAGCCATTTCATTACATGGCAGGTGGTAAGGCATATGGAATTTGTTACCTCAGGAATCCAAAAATATCAATATCGAGGGTGATGCCAGAAAACGACATTAGGTTCAAGGGGTGGTTTGGATCAATTCCCGAGTTGCTATAGGGAAATATTAGAGAATTAGAAATCTCTGGAAGGTCTAATAGGTTATTAGAAATCTTAGAGAGTAAAATGATGCCTTCCATAGTCTTTGAGGATGGCTGTAAGGGCAACCTTGTTTTTAAACACATGTGAATTTATGCAGGATTCTCACCTGGGTGTCTTGTTGAAACAGGAGGACCGGGATGTCATAGAGGCCAGTCTGGACAAAGATGAAGTGCTGCATCCTCAACTTGGCGAGCTCTCAGGGGAACGGCTACTCACCACAGAGTACTTAGGAGTAAGTACTACAAAAATTATTAGATTTGTTCACAGGTTTACAGCAGTCTCACTCTGAACTGTTTATTATTAATGTTTCCAGTGCTTCTTCATATTATTATATGTCTTTAATATTATTGGTACACACAGACAATTCTTTACAGTTTTTGCAACAATAGGGGAGTGAATATGGAGAAGGAAAATCTCTAAATTCTCCCCAGCCTCACTTTGGTCACTGGGATTCAACCTTTACCCCGGTCCTTTATAAGAATTGTGTTATTGCCTGACAGGAGTTTCCTCATCTCAGCCTTCTCCTGCTCACTTCTGGAGGAGAAGTCATGAGGAAGTGGCAGAAAAGAAGTCAAGCCTTAGTTAGGAATCTTTAGAAATTTAGATAAATTAATAAATAGTAATGATGGTAACTATTTCTGTAGTAAACAATGATCATTTCTATCCATAAATTAAAAATATATTTCAGAACTTAATGATTGTGTCAGTAGGTCAGTAATCCTCACAGAATCTCCAAGAGGGAGATGAAAATGCATCAAAATCCTGGAACGTAAAGATCCTTTCTCTCCTCAACTCTACCAATCTCCTACTCCACCCCACCCCAGCTCCTTGCTGACCACCTTGGACACACCTTATCTCATCATCTCAAGTCATTCTATAATTTCCACCCTCACCAACTCTGAAATTCCTCTTTCCCACCTCAACCTCTTCACCTGCCTTTTCTCCCACCCACCTCTTCCCCATAAAACTGCCCTGTTCCCCACAAAGATCCCCAATCTCTCCAACTCCTTCAATTTTCCAAAATTATCATGCCTCATCTGGTCTCCATACCCCAACTTTCCTCTCTTGACTCAAAATTCCATGCCCTCTCCATTGAACTCAACACCCTCCCTCTCCTGTTCCTCCGTCGATCTCGTACTACCAACCCGCAGCCCCAGATCACCTCCTCAGCAAGCTTCCTCCCCTCTTCTGTTGGAGCTGCAGAGCACTACTGGAGGAAATCCAAAAATCGGGGCCAACTCCTCCACCTTCAACTCATCCTCACCTGCTACAATTCTGCCGTCTCTTCTGCCCAGCAACCGAACTTCTCCAGCTTTATTGACTAATGTGCCCATTACCTGTGCCAGCTATACAGATCTTTTAACCCCTCCTTAAACCTTCATCCCCTTGCCTCCCCTATTTCTTGCCCATAATGACCTTGCATTATATTATTGAAATTGTCAGATGCGACCTCCCTAAAATCTCACCTGCATCTCTCCTGTCCCCTCTTTGACCCTACCATCCTTCCCAATGGTTTTGCCTGAGGAGATTCCCTGCCTCCTCTTAAAATCTCCCCTCTCCCCCTGCCCCTCCAACCCCATCCCTTTACACCTTATTAAGACCCTTGCTCCCTCCCTTCTTTCCCTGTGACTACCGTCTTCAACCTCTCACTCTCCAATGGCTCCTTCCCTACTGCTTTTGACCATGCCCACGTATTCCCCATCCTAAAAAAACCATTCCTTGCCCCCATGGCCGCCTCCAGTTATCACCCCAACTTGGTCCCACCATTTCTGTCCAAACTCCTTGAGCAAATTGTCTGTATTTATTGAGTGCTTGCTGTCTGTGGAGGACTGTACTAAGTGCTTGAGAGAGTACAGTATAACAGAGTTGGTAGACGCGTTCCCTGCCCACAGCGAGCTTTCAGTCTACCCCAAATGCCTCCACTGGCTATAGTCCAAATCTCTCCTGGACCCCTTTCAGTCTGTCTTCTGACCCCTCCACTCCATAGACACTGCTCCCTCTGAGGTCACTAATAATCTCCTTCTGGCCAAATCAAATGGCCTCTAGTCCATTCTGATCCTCCTAGAACTCTTACTTGCCTTGGATACTGTGGACCATCTCCTTCTCCTGGAAACACTATATAACCTGGGCTTCATTGACAGTCTTCTCCTGGTTCTTCTCCAAACTCTCTGCCTGCTCCTTTTTAGGGTCCTTCACAGGCTCCTCCTCTGTCTCCCACCTCCTAACTGTGGGACTCCCTCAAGACTCTGGTTTGGGTCACTCGTTCATTCATTCATCCAATCATATTTATTGAGTGCTTACTCTGTGCAAAGCACTGTACTAAGCCCTTGGGAGAGTACAGAATAACAACAGGCACATTCCTGCCCACAACAAGCTCACATTCTAGAGGGGGAGATAGACATTAATGTAACAAATAAATGGATAAATAAATTATATGTGCTCTGGTGTTGGGAGGGAGGATGAATGAAAGAGCAAGTAAAAGTGGCGCAGAAGGGAGGAGGAGAGGAGGGCTTAGTCAGGGAAAGCTTCTTGGAGGAGATGTTCCTTTCTATACTCCACCTACACCTTCTCCTTGGGAGAATTTATTTGTTCCCTTGGTTTCAAGTACCATCTTTAAGTGGATGATTCCCAAATCTCCAGTCCTGCCTTCTCTCCTCTTTAGTCTTGCCTTTGGAACTTCTCTACTTAGATGTCCTGGGCACCTCAGTCTTATCAAATCTAAAATGGAACTCCTTATCTTCCCACCCGTACCCTGTTCACTGCCAGACTTTCCCATTTCCGTAGACAGTACCACCATTCTCCAGCTCACAAGCCCATAATCTCAGCATTATTCTCGACTCATCTCAGTCATTCAACACACATATTCAGTTTGCCACCAAATCCTATTGGTTCTGCCTTCACGACGTCGCTAAAATCCACCTTTTTCTCTCCATCCAAACTGCCACTCTGCTGATTCAAATATTTATATCCTACCTTGACCACTGGATCAGCCTTCTTGTTCACCTCTCTGCCTCATGTCTCGCCCAACTATAGTCTGTACTTCACTCTGCTGCCTGGATCATTCTTCTATAAAAAATATTCAGTTCACATCTCCCCACTCCTCAAGAACCATCCACCTCCACATCAAACAGAAACTCTGTACCATCAACTTTAAAACATTCAATCAGCTCTCCCCCTCAATCGATCAGTCAAATTTATTGAGCACTTACTGTGTGCAGGACACTGTACTAAGTACTCAGGAGAGTACAATATGACAGAACCATCTGTCAGAAAGGTAAGGGAAAGGAGTTCCAGGACAGAGGCAGAATGTGGGTGTCCTCAACAAAATAGATGAAATCGAGGTACAGTGAGAAAGTTGGCATTAGAGGAGCCAAGTGAGTGTACTAGGTTATAGCAGAAAATCAGTGAGGTAAGATAGGAGGGGGCAGGATAGGCCGGCACAGGACATCAAACACTGAACAGGACAGAGAGATCTCTCCCTGCCCAGCTGCCTCAGCCAGCCTCGAGCATTGAACATCACTCACGACAGAGAGCTGCCCAAGGGCATTGAGATCTCTTTCTGCCAAGCTGCCTCAGTTGGCCCAGCCCGGCAAACACTGCCCGGGGCAGAAAGCAGCCTGCAGACACTGAGATCTCACCCTGCCAAGCTGGCTCAGCCGGCCCAGGACATTGAGCATCAGGACCACTGCCCACAGTCCACCCAACAGGACACTAGATTTTGCTCCCAAACTGTTGTTTCTGAGAAGTGGCCGTTCCTTAATCTTTCCTCTCCCTGCAACCCAGCCTCAATCCTCAGTGGAGAACGCAAAACAGGTGTGGCCCTCGGCACCCTGGTGACAACAACTGGGATTTTTACATAACAACAGCTGCCTACCTTCACGTCGGCTCCTAAACATTCACCTCCTCACTCTCAAGGACACAGGGACCTGCATTCAATTCAACAGCTTAATCAGTGAACCACCGATTAAACTTTTATTGCCTTTGACAACCTCATCTATAACCCTTTGATTTATCTGACCCTACCATATTCCATCAGTCCCCTCCCTCCAATCCGCCCATCCCGTCCTCCCTTCCCAGCACCCTCCATAGCCCTCCATCTCCCCTCTCCCACCCTTTGCGACACCCCAACCCCCACCCCATCCCTGTTATTCAATCCCAGGACTGCCCTTCGTCGCCCTTCATCCAAGCAGGCCTGTCAGTTCATTCCCATCCAACCCCTCCCCACCCCTTGCTCCACCCCCTCCCCCCAACACCTGCCCCATTGCCTCGGCCAGTGCGACCTGTAGAGCCCCTGCTCCATTATGGGATAGCCCCCTTTCATCGTTAATATGTTTCTGACCCTGTCACTGCTCTTCCTCACCATCATTGAAACCTGTCTCTTCCCAGATGACAGTCTCCCCTACTGCTCTCCCAAGAGGGGCCCTCATCTTCTCCCACCCCCCAAGACTCACAGGGAGAGGGGGAGGAAGCAGCTTCCTTCTTGCTCCCCGTTGCCACTTTTGCACTATCCCACATCGCCCATCCATTTTTCCCCTCCTTTAAAGCCTATATTATCTAGTAATAATAATAATTATGGTATTTGTTAAGCACTTACTATGTGCCAAGCACTGTCCCAAGTGCTGAGGTAACTACAAGGTAGTCAGGTTGAGTACTTACCTTGTGCAGAGCACTGTACTAAGCTCTTGGGGGAGTACAACATAATAATAAGCAGACACATTTCCTGCCCACGAGTTTATCGTCTTGACGACTGGTAGACCAATTGTCAGAGCGGGATTAATACCCAGATCCTCCGACTCCCAAGCCCATGCTCTTTCCTCTAGACCACAGTCATTGCCAAGTGGATAAATCTCAGGCCTGGGAGTCAGAAGGACCTGGGTACTAATCCCAGCTCTGGCACGTATCTGCTGTCTGACCTTGGGCAAGTCACTTCACTTCTCTGAACAATAAACAGAGACAATCCCTGCTTACAACGAACTCACAGTCTAGAGCGGTGGAGACAGACATCAATACAAATAAATAAAATTACAGATATATACATAAGTGCTGGTGGGACTTGAGTGGAGGGAGAGCAAAGGGAGCAAGTCAGCGTGATGCAGAAGGGAGTGGGAGTAAGGAAGAGTGGGGTTAGTCCTCTTGGAGGAGATGGGCCTTCAAAAAGGCTTTGAAGCCGGGAAGAGTCATTGTCTGTCGGATTTGAGGAGGATGGGTGTTTCAGACCAGAGGCAGGGTATGGGCCAGGGGTCAGTGGCGAGACAGGAGAGATAGAGGCACAGTGAGAAGGTTAGCACCAGAGGAGTGAAGTGTGAGGGCTGGGTTGGAGAAGGACAAAAGTGAGATGAGGCAGGAGGGGGAAGGTGATGGAGAGCTTTAAAGCCAATGGTGAGGAGTTTTTGTTTGATATGGAGGTGGATAGACAACCACTGGAGATTTTTGAGGAGGGGGATGACATGTCCTGATCGTTTTTATAGAAAGATGATCCGGGCGGCAGCATGAAGTGTGGAGCTGTTCAGCCTATTCCATCACTTCCCTCGTTTCCAAGCTCTGCCTTGTTTTCCCGCTCTTCCCCGGGGTCCTCAGAACAATTCCTAGAGGGCGAGCAGGCAGTTGATGGGATGTGTGTGAGGTGGTGAGGTGGTTGGGAAGGCTTACTTTTGCTCACCCAGATTGAGAGAGATCAGACAAGATGGGCACAAGCATTTAGTACAGTGCCCTGCCCACAATAAGCACTCAGTCAATACCGACGATGATGGTGATGCTGGTGATGATGGTGATGATAAAGATAAAGGAAGACTGAACCTTTGTCACTGGGTGGGGCCAGTCGTAGGTTAACTCATGAGTTTGCAGATGGGAGGGTGGGAAATGGCTTCACAGACTCGAGGATTATGGATAGCAGAAGCAGGTTTATTGAGAATTTAGCACAAAAAATCCACGAGGAGCAACCCAAGAGAGCAAAACCTATTTCCAGACCAATAAGGAATGAATTCATTCAATAGAATTTCATTCAATAGTATTTATTGAGCGCTTACTATGTGCAGAGCACTGTACTAAGCACTTGGAATGTACAAATCGGTAACAGATAGAGACAGTCCCTGACCTTTGACGGGCTTACAGTCTGATCGGGGGAGACGGACAGACAAGAACAGTGGCAATAAATAGGATCAAGGGGATAAACATCTCGTGGCTCAGTGGAAAGAGCAAGGGCTGTGGAATCAGAGGTAATGAGTTCGAATCCCAGCTCTGCCACTTGTCAGCTGTGTGACTGTGGGCAAGTCACTTCACTTCTCTGTGCCTCAGTTCCCTCATCTGTAAAATGGGGATTAAGACTGTGAGCCCCACGTGGGACAACCTGATTCCCCTGTGTCTACCCCGGCGCTTAGAACAGTGCTCGGCACATAGTAAGCGCTTAACAAATACCAACATTATTATTAAAACAATAGCAAATAAATAGAATCAAGAATAAATAGAATCAAGAATAGAATGAATCTACTGGCCAGCATGATGCCCAAATTCTAAAAGCTGGTGGAACCAAAGAGATGTCGTTAGTTTACCTCTCATTCATTCATTCGTTCAATCGTATTTATTGAGCACTTAGTTTGTGCAGGGCACTGTACTAAGCGCTTGAGAAGTACAATTCAGCAACAAATACAGACAACCCCTGCCCACCACGGGCTCACAGAATAGACACAGACTCGACACGTCGGTGTGACAGAGTTCCAACCCATACAGAGAGTTCATGGAGACCCTTCCCCAAATATGCCCTGCTACTTCTCGATCCTCTTCTTCCACGCTGGCATCAGCCCATGTTGTCACCGGGCCATATATCGGGAGCATCTCGTGGCAAGGCCCATCAGAATTTTCCTTGTCGCTCACCACCGTCCCCTCCGGGTTCAGTGACCTTTGGGGTTTTCAGAATGAAGGGGCCTGCGTTCTTTATCACTCACTAATAGCCCTCTCGCATCAGGGACTTTCTGGGTTTTCAGAATCAAAGGGGCGCACAGGTGTCAGGCTGGTGCTGGAAGATAAGTCGTGCATTGGTTCCTGAAAAATGGGGGCTTGTTATAAAATAGAGATAGGCAGCTTACAACCCGCGCTGGTGCTTTTTCACTCATTCCCTGTCCTTTTCCCCTATCTTCACCAGTCCTTAATTACAAATCCTTCGAAATGAGGTCGGAGCGTCCCCTTCAGTCGAGTGTGACGGATGAATCTTGATGCTGAGACTTTCATTTATGGCATTTGTTAAGCACTTACTATCTGCTAGGCACTGAACTAAGCTCTGGGGTAGATACTAGCCGATCAGATTGGACCCAGTCCCTGTCCCACTTGGAGCTCACCATCTCAATCCCCAGTTTCCGGATGAGGTAACCGAGGTGCAGAGATGTGAAGCGACCTGCCCGAGCTTACCCAGCAGACAAGTAATAATAATAATAGTAATGTTGGTATTTGTTAAGCGCTTACTACGTGCAGAGCACTGTTCTGAGCGCCGGGGTAGGTACAGGGTAATCAGGTTGTCCCACGTGAGGCTCACGGTTAATCCCCATTTTACAGATGAGGTAACTGAGGCACAGAGAAGTGAAGTGACTTGCCCACAGTCACACAGCTGACAAGTGGCAGAGCCAGCATTCGAACCAATGTCCTCTGACTCCCAAGCCCAGGCTCTTTCCACTGAGCCACGCTGCTTCTCTAAGTGGCAGAGGGAGGTTTAGAACCCAAGTCCACTGACTCCCAGGCCTGTGCTTTTGCCACTGGGCCGTGCTGTAGGATTGAGAACCTGCACGAAGAGATGGATTCTAGCATTTGTGCTTTCCTCAAAGCCAGTTGCATCTTCTAGTCTCTGCTAGTCCTAAACCGGTTGGAGCAGGGAAGGCTAGCTGATACCCAGCTGATAAAAGCATAAGAATCAGCACCTCCAGCCTCTGGTTGTCAATCTGATGGACTTGCTGGTTACTTAGATGCCTCCCTAAGGCAGCGTGGCTCAGTAGAAAGAGCATGGGCTGGGGAGGCATAGGTCATAGGTTCAAATCCCCGCTCCACCACTTGCCAGCTGTGTGATTTGGGGCAAGTCACTCAACTTCTCTGGGCCTCAATTACCTCAACTGAAAAATGAGGATGAAGACTGTGAGCTCCACGTGGGACAACCCGATCACCTTGTATCCTCCCCAGTGCTTAGAACAGTGTTTTGCACATAATAAGCGCTTAACAAATACCAACATTATTATTATTATTATGTAATCTCAGTTTCTCTCTCTTTCTCTCTCTCTCTTTCCAAAGAAAAAGGCTTAGCACCTAACTGGCTTTCCAACTATTTCTTGCTAATATGCCACAGAAAAAGTGTTCTTTGACTATGGCTTCAGATGTTTGCATCTTTAAAGAACATGTGGATGCTACAAATTGTCTTCAAACAGATGTTGGATTTGCCCTCTTTTTAATGATATTTGTCAGGCACTTATAATAATAATAATATTGGTATTTGTTAAGCGCTTACTATGTGCCAAGCACTGTTCTAAGCGCTGGGGTTGATACAGGGTAATCAGGTTGTCCCATGTGAGGCTCACCGTCTTAATCCCCATTTACTGATGAGGTCACTGAGGCATCCAGAAGTGAAGTGACTTGCCCACAGTCACACAGCTGACAGGTGGCGGAGCCAGGATTAGAACCCATGACCTCTGACTCCTAAGCCCGGGCTCTTTCCACCGAGCCACGCCGCTTGCCTTATTTGTGAAGCACTCTTCTACGTGCTAAGGTAGATATAGTTAATCAAGTTGGACACAATCCCTGTCCCATAGGCTAGGTCAGTATGTGCCCTTCTGACCATTCCCCCTGTCGTGTTTCAGAGGTGCTCTTTGTCGTGGTGGTATGCTGAACCCATTGGGGTCCACAGGGCTGAGGAGATGCCCCTGCATCTTCAGATTCCTATTATATGGGGGTTAGGTGGATTGCCCCTTAAGTGGATACTTTGCGTTCCTTTCCACAGTGTTTATCTTGAAGCTGGGATTCTTCCACCTTCCTGCCAATCCTGGCAAGTTCCCACTTCATCAGCTAAGAGCTAAAATATGCCCCTGGACTATAACCCCGTGGAGGAAAGAAATGTGGCAAAAAGGGAAATCATGCAGAAAGTGATGTAAGCTCTTTAGATTGGCACCTCGCTGTGGGCAGGGAATGTGTCGTCTACCTCTGTTATCACACACTCCCAACCACGTAGCACCCTGCTCTGCACACTGTAAGTGCTCAATAAATACCATTGATTGATTGGTTGAAAGTGAATCTGCTTAATCAATCAATTATGGAGTACTGACTGTGTGCAGAGCACTGTACTAAGCGCTTGGGAGAGTACAGTAGAACAATATAACAGAGTTGGTTAACATTATAACATTAACCATTTTGACACATTTGGATGCCGCCTTTGCTTTTCCATAGTAGAATCCTCTTTCGATAGAGCGTACACAACCAAGACCAAGATAAGCCCGTCAGTGGGTGGGGACTGTCTCTATCTGTTGTCGATTTGTACATTCCAAGCGCTTAGTACAGTGCTCTGCACATAGTAAACGCTCAATAAATACTATTGAATGAATGAATAATGAAGTTCGTAGCATCTATACCTGCAAGGAGGAAGCAAAGTCCTTTAGGATTTTTCCATTCGTGTTGGAATAGACACTGTAAAAACAAACCTGGGGGGCTAGATAACTCTCATCGTGGCTCAGTGGAAAGAGCCCGGGCTTGGGAGTCAGAGGTCGTGGGTTCTAATCCCAGCTCCGCCACTTCTCATCTGTGGGACTTTGGGCAAGTCCCTTCACTTCTCTGTGCTTCAGTTCCCTCATCTGGAAAATGGGGATGAAGACTGTGAGCCCCAGGTGGAACAACCTCATTACCTTGTATCCCCCCCCAAAGCGCTTAGAAGAGTGCTTGACACATAATAAGCGCTTAACAAATACACTTAGTGTTATTATCTTGATTCTATTTATTGCCACTGTTCTTGTCTGTCCGTCTCCCCCGATTAGACTGTAAGCCCGTCAAAGGGCAGGGACTGTCTCTATCCGTTACCGATTTGTACATTCCAAGCGCTTAGTACAGTGCTCTGCACATAGTAAGCTCTCAATAAATACTATTGAGTTGAATGAATAAGTAATTTCCCTTTCTCCTCACTGCAACTTAAGGTATTAGTTATCTCTATTTTTTTTTATTTGTTAATAGTAGAAAAAATGCCAAAGGTCTTCTTAGCATTCCTCCCACCCTACAAGGTCCTTTCTTGCTGGCGATTTGTTAATCGCTCGTGCGTAGTGACTGGTAAATCAATGGGCCAATTAATTTTCCTCCCAAAATGACATATTTAACGCTCGTAGTTTTATTAAAAGGACAGCCGTTTCCAAAACTCTGTGGTCATAAGGATAAGATTCAGAAAACGAATTAAATTATAAGAGCAACCAGATTCCTCTTTCTCTACACAGTGAAATAACTCAATATAAAGTCTCGGGGTTTGCAACGACCAGGTGTTGCAAATGGTTGCAAGAAACTGCCTTCAGAAGCGACCTGTACTCAGAGGACTCCAAATATATCAGTGCATCTATTGTCAGTACACGTAAAGCAAGCTAAAAGCATGCAGCCTGGAAGTCAAAGGAAACCACACAAAGAAAGAAAGTCACACTGCAGACAATCGCTGTCGCCAGGGTCTTAACCAAAAAACCTGAACCTCCTAAACTCTCCTTTGAAGGCAGAACTGAACTGACACCCCTCAGTTGAGAGAAATCTCATGTTGTCAGTGTTCCTTTAATATTAATGACTTCAGCTCATCTGATGAGCTGCTCAGTACCAATACAAGCTCTGTTCATTAGCACAATCCCTGCTGATCCCAATCTCTAGGGAGAACAATGACTGTGTTTGTCCAATTATAACCTAATAGATACATCTGTGCTGTAATGCTTCGGTTGGTTCCCCGGGGGAAACTGTCAGATGAATTTGTCAGCCAGCTATTAGCAAGCATTTAACTCCCTTCTAAAACCTCCTGTCTCCCGACGACCCCCACCCCTAATGACTTGGGTACATACTTCGGCAACAAATTTGAAACCATCAGGTATTATCTCCCTAAAATCTCCCCTGCTCCTCTCCCATCTCCCGACTCCTCCTCCACCCTCTAAAACTCTCCCCGTGTTCCCGGCAGTAACTCCAGATGAAATCCCTCACCTCCTCTCGAAATCTACCCCTTCCGCCTGTACCCAGTTCTTAGAACAGTGCTTGGCGCATGGTAAGCGCTTAACAAATTGCCATCATTGTTATCATTACTTCTGACCCATCCCTTCGAACCATTTTAAAACACTCACCCCCTCCCTTCTTCCCTCCTTGACTGTCATCTGCAGTTTTTCACTTTCTAACAGCTTCTTCCCCACTGCTTTCAAACATGCCTATGTCTTCCCTCTCCTAAACAAACCCTCCCTTGACCTCACGGCTCCCTCCAGTTGTCGCCCATCTCCCTCTTACCATCTCTCTCCAAACTTCTTGGGAGAATTGTCTACACCCACCGTCTCCACTTCCTATTCTCCAATTCTCTCCTAGATTCCCTCCAATCTGGCTTCCGCCCGCTTTACTCCACAGAAACAGCCCTCCCTAAGGTAACCGATGACCTTCTCTCCATATCTAGAGAAGCAGCGTGGCTCAGTGGAAAGAGCATGGGCTTTGGAGTCAGGGCTCATGAGTTCGAATCCCAGCTCTGCCACTTGTCGGCTGTGTGACTGTGGGCAAGTCACTTAACTTCTCTGTGCCTCAGTTCCCTCATCTGTAAAATGGGGATTAAGACTGTGAGCCCCACGTGGGACAAGCTGATTCCCCTCTGTCTATCCCAGCGCTTAGAACAGTGCTCGGCACATAGTAAGCGCTTAACAAATACCAACATTATTATTATTATTATTATATCTGACGGCCTCTACTCCATTCTAATCTTCCTGTATCTCCCAGCCGCCTTTGACACTGTAGACCACGTGCTTCTCCTTGAAACTCTATCCAACCTTGAATTCACTGACACTGTCTCTTGGTTCTCCTCCTATCTCTCAGACTCTCTTCGCTCTCTTGCTGGCTGCTCTTCTACGTCCTGCCCTCGGTCAGTAGGAGTCCTTCAAGGCTCAGTTCTAGGTCCCCTTTTATTCTCCTTCCACACCACTCCCTCGGAGAACTGATTCGCCCCCGTGGCTTCAGCTACCACCTCTATGCAGATGATTCCCAAATCTGCATCTCCAGCCCTGACCTCTCTCCTTCCCTGTAAATCTATCATTTCCTCCTGCCTTCAAGACATATTTACTTGGATGTCCCGCCGACACCTCAAGTCTACATGCCCAAAACTGAACTCCATATCTTCCCGCCAAACCCTGTCCTCCTCCGTCGTTCCCATCACTGTACACAACGCCACTGTCCTCCCGATATCACAAACCTGTAACCTGGGTGTTGTCCTCGACTCAACTCTGTCATTTCACCCACGTACTGAATCTTTTACCTAATCCTGTCGGTTCAACCTTCACAACATCGCTAAAATTCTCCCTTTCCTCTCCATCCAAACTGCTACCTTGCTGTTCCAAACACTTCCCCATCCCTCCTTGACTATTATTTTCACCTCCTCGCTGACCTCCCGGTCTCCCTTCTCTCCCCACTCCAATCCATACTTCGCTCTCCTGCCCGAATCGCTTATTAACAACAACGTTCCTGTCTCCCCATTTCTCAAGAACTTCCAGTGGCTACCCACCCACCTCGGCGTCAAACAGAAATTCATTACCATTAGCTTTAAATCACTAAAACAGCCTGCCCCAACTTACCTCGCCTCTCAGTGGAAAGAGCCCAGGTTCGGGAGTTGGGGGTCACGAGTTTGAATCCTGACTCTGCCACTTGTCAGCTGTGTGACTGTGGGCAAGTCACGTAACTTCTCTGTTCCTCAGTTACCTCATCTGTAAAATGGGGATGAAGACTGTGAGCCCCACGTGGGACAACCCGATTACCCTGTATCTACCCAGCGCTTAGAACAGTGCTCTGCACACAGTAAGAGCTTAACAAATACCAATGTTATTACTATTAATCTCTTACTACAACCCGGCCGACACATGCCGCTCCTCTAGTTCCAGCGTACTCACTGTGCCCTGTTCTAATCTACCTCGCCACTGACCCCTTTCCCACGTCCTCTCCCTAGCCTGGAACTCCCTCCCACTCCATATTCATTCATTCAGTCGTATTTATTGAATGCTTACTGTGTGCAGAGCACTGTACTAAGCGCTTGGTACAATACAGCAATAAAGGGGGACAATCCCTGCCCACAGTGGGCTTAGAGTCTAGAGGAGTTGGACATCAATACAAGTAAACAGACATCAATATAAATAGAATTATAGATATATATACAAATGGATATAAGTGCTGTGGGGTGGGGAAGAGTAAAGGAAGTGAGTCAGGGTGAAGGGAGGGGGAACTGAGGAAAAGTGAGGCTTAGTGTGGGAAGGCCTCTCGGAGGAGGTGTGCCTTCAGTAGGGCTTTAAAGGAGGGAAAAGTGATTGGCAGATGAGAGAAGAGAGGACGTTCCAGGCCAGGGATAGGACGTAGGCCAAGCGTCGTCGGCGAGACAGGCGAGATGGAGGCACAGTGAGGTTAGCACCAGAGGAGCAGAGTGTGCAGGCTAAGCTGTAGGAGAGAAGGGAGGTGAGGTAGAAAGGGGCAAGGTGTTGAAGACCTTTAAAGCCAGTAGTGAGGAGTTTTTGTTTGATATGCCAGATCACTCTCCCAACCTTCAAAGCATCCCTAAGGTCGCATCCAAGAGGCTCTTTTCCCCACCTCCCTCCCCCTTCTAGTAATAATAATGTTGGTGTTTGTTAAGCGCTTACTATGTGCAGAGCACTGTTCTAAGCCCTGGGGTAGATACGGGGGATCAGGTTGTCCCACGTGGGGCTCACAGTCTTCATCTCCATTTTTCAGATGAGGGAACTGAGGCACAGAGAAGTGAGTTACAGAAGCAGCGTGGCTCAGTGGAAAGAGCACGGGCTTTGGAGTCAGAGGTCATGAGTTCGAATCCCAGCTCTGCCACTTGTCCGCTATGTGACTGTGGGCGAGTCACTTAACATCTCTGTGCCTCAGTTACCTCATCTGAAAATGGGGATTAAGAATGTGAGCCCCACGTGGGACAACCTGATTCCCCTGTGTCTACCCCAGCGCTTAGAACAGTGCGCTGCACATAGTAAGCGCTTAACAAATACCAACATTATTATTAAGTGACTTGCCCACAGTCACACAGCAGACAAGTGGCAGAGTGGAATTCGAACCCATGACCTCCGACTCCCAAGCCCGGGCTCTTTCCACTGAGCCACGCTCCTTCTGCATCGTCTATGCACTTCAATCTGTGACCTTTGAATATTTTGAATTCTTCCCACCTCCAACCCCACAGCACTTATATATATATTTTTAAATCTTATAATATACATTATTTATTCATATTAATTTCTGCCCCTCCAGACTGTAAGCTCGCTGTGGCCAGGGAACGCCTGCTTATTCTCTTGCATTAGCTCTCCCAAGTGCTTAGTACAGTGCTCTGCCCAGACTAAGTGCTCAACAAATGCGAATCACTGATTAAATTAACCATTATATAAATTAGCTGGTGATCTGTATTTATATGAATTTGATTAATCAAACTTAAGTTTTTAAACAAGTCTTCAGCTAGAAAACTCAAGTAGCCAAGACGATGCAACGTAGTCTAGTGGAAAAAGCACAAAACTGGGAGTCACGAGTCCTGGTTTCGAGTCCCGTCTCTACCATTCCCTTGCTGTGATACCTTGGGCAATTTCCTTGGCCTAACTGGGCTTCGGTTTCTTCGTGGATTTTGAGCTGAGGCGGAGAATGGGGCTATATCATTCTGGTTTTCTTGTTTCTACTCCAGTGCTCAGTACAGTGTTTGGCACATAGTAAAGTGCTGAATAAATAGCATTGTTTAAAGGTAATTTTATGAAAGTTGTAATAAACAGTCAATTGAAGTGTATTGTACATGTTGTTTCTAAAGGAGTAATAGTTACACAATACTGGATAGTGGTTTATGCAAACTGAAGTCATAAAATTGTGAAGTTTCTTTATGGTATTTGTTAAGCGCTTACTTTTTGCCAGGCACTATACTAAACTCCTTTGTAGATACAAGATAATCAGATTGGACACAGTCCCTTTCCCACATGGGGCTCACAGTCTTAATCCCCATTTTACAGATGAGGGAACTGTGGCTCAGAGAAGTTTAGTGACTTGCCCAAGGTCACGCAGCAGGTAAGTGGCTCCGCTAGGTCCTCTGACTCCAAGACTCTGTTTTTTCCAGCAGGCCATGCTGCTTCTAGATTTTCTCTTAGGTGGCAAGACGTTACATGGGAATGCTAGTTTATCATAAAAATATGAATAAAACCATGACCAGGTGACTTGCTGAATTTGTTTTAGCTACCAAAGGTCTTCGAGGCTCAGTGGAAGGAGCACGGGCTGGGGAGTCAGAGGTCATGGGTTCAAATCCCGGCTCTGCTGCTTGTCAGCTGTGTGACTTTGGGCAAGTCACTTAACTTCTCTGTGCCTCAGTTACCTCTACCTCCTCTGTAAAATGGGCATTAAGACTGTGAGCCCCACATGGGACAACCTGATCACCTTTTATCCTCCCCGGTGCTTAGAACAGTGCTTGGCACATAGTAAGCGCTTAACAAATGCCATCACTATTAATACTATTATTTTGTCATCACAATAGGCTTTGTTGAAATAGTGGAGTAGCTAATTTCATGAAGTAGGCAAAAAGACCAGAGCTTTAGCAGATGAATTCATAAATGACAGTATGCAAAAGTCATTAATAAGTCAGTTTTTAAATGTGGATAACTAATTTCATGATCATTATTGGTCCTGTGTCCGGAGTAGATGTGAAATGCACTTTGTGTGCAGGTGGGAGCTGCATTACACCCAAGTTAGGTACTTTTGTGTTCATTTTTAGTAAAAATAGGTTGTAGAATAGAGAAGCAGTGTGGCCTAGTGGAAAGAATACAGGCTTGGGAGTCATGGTCAGGCTACTTGAGTTCTCTGTGCTTCAGTTTCTTCATCTGTGGATTCGCGATTCAATATTTGTTCTCTTCCTCCCGCTTAGATTGTGAGCCCCATGTGGGACAGGGACTGGGTCCAACCTGATTACTTTGTATCTACCCCAGTCCTTAGAACAGTGCTTGGGCCATAGTAAGCGCTTAACAAATACTGTAATGATAATAAATGGAAATTGGCTGAAATTGAATTACAATATAGTTCCCTCCCCAAATCACTATCTTCCTCTGGGGTAGAATTCACTCATTCATTCACTCGTATTTATTGAGCACTTACTGTGTGCAGAGCACTGTACTGAGTCCTTGGGAGAATACACTGTAACAATAAACAGACACATTCTCTGGCCACAACGACCGTGCAATTTGCTCAATGCAGAAAGTTAATTTTGATCATTTTTGCCAAGTAGTCATCTCACCCGTCAAAAATAGATGCCTTTTCTTGAAATATCCAAATAATTGGCCTAAGGTTCTACTTCATTCAGCCCTTGAGATACTTGGCTTAGTGGAAAGAGCCCGGGCTTGGGAGTCAGAGGTCACGGGTTCTGATCCCGGCTCTGCCACTTGTCAGCTGTATCACTTTGGGCAAGTCACTTCACTTCTCTGTACCTCAGTTACCTCATCTGTAAAATGTGAGCCCCTCATGGGACAACCTGACTACCTTGTATCTGCCCCAGCGTGTAGAATAGTGCTTGTCACATAGGGAGCACTTAACAAATACCATTATTATTGTTATTATTATTCATGGGAACAGTCATCAAATTTCAGCCGTGTCCTGCATATAGATTTGCTTGAGCTGAGTTCTCATCCATATGTGCTAGATAATGACCAACGTTGACACGGCAAAGAGGAGAGGCCTTTCCGGTGTTCAGCAGACCGTCAAGGAGCCCCTACCACGACCGGTCACTCCAGGCTATCACAAGACTGAATATCCAATGTAAGTCTGGGATTATTGTTCCAGAGTCAATGACCTTATGCTCTCTTTTGAATCAGTGCAATGCAAGATGATTACTGCATCGGCCTCCTTGCTGACCTCCCGGCCTCCTGACTCCCCCCATTTCAGTCCGTACTTCAGTCCGCTGCCCGGATCATGTTTCTACAGAAACAGTTCAGTCACTGTTTCCCCACTCCTAAAGAAGCTTCAGCGGTGCCCATCTACCTCTGCATCAAACAGAGGCGCCTTTAAAGCACTCACTCACCTTGGCCCCTTCTACCTTACCTCCCTGATTTTGCACTACAACCCAACCCGCACACTTCACTCCCCTAATGCCAGCTTACTCCCCTTTACCTTCATCTTTTCTATCTTGCTTCCAGCCTCCCATTCGTGACCTGTCTCTGACCTGGAAAACCCTCTATCTTCATGTGATAATGATAATGATGGTATTTGTTAAGCGCTCACTATGTGCCGATCCAACGGACGATCACTCTCCCCATCTTCAGGCCCTTATTAAAATCACATCTCCTCCAAGAGGCCTTCCCCGACTAAGCCCTTCTTTCTTCTTCTCCCGCTCCCTCCTGCCTCGCCCTTGCGCTTGGATTTGCTCCCTTTATTCATCCCACCGCCCCTCAGCACTTATAAAGATATCTGTAATATATTTGTATTGATGTCTGCCTCCCCCTCTAGACTGTAAGCTCGTTGTGGGCAGGGAACGTGCCTACCAACTCTCTTATCTCCCAATCAGTCGATCAATGTTATTTGTTGAGCAGCTGCTATGTTCAGAGCACTGTACTGAGCACTTGGGAGAGTGCAGTACAACAGAATTAGAGAACACATTCCCTGTCCATAACGAGTTTACAGGCTAGAGGGGGACTGTACGTTGGTCTAGACATTAACATAAATAAATAGTAATTTGTAATATATAATTTAAACCTATGTACCTAAGTGCTGTGGGATAGGGGGTGGAATGAATATCAACTGTTCAAAAGTCACAGATCCAAGTGCATAGACACAGAAGGGAGAGCGAGCCGGAGAAAAGAGGGCTTCATCGGGGAAAAGCTCTTGGAGGAGATGTGACCCCTGTAATGCTCTGAAGGCAGAGACGGTGGCGGTCCGGCATATATGGAAGGGGAGGGAGTTCCAGGCTACGGGGAGGACGTGGGAAAGAGGACATGGGCGGCGACGGAGACGAGATCGGGGCATAGTGAGTGAGCTGGCTCTAGAGGAGCGGAGTACGCAGGCCGGGCTGTAGTAGGAGATCAGTGAGGTGAGGTTGGATGGGATGAGCTGATTGAGTGCTTTAGAGCAGCGTGGCTCAGTGGAAAAGAACCTGGGCTTCGGAGTCAGAGGTCATGAGTTCGACTCCCGGCTCTGCCACTTGTCAGCTGTGTGACCGTGGGCAAGTCACTTCACTTCTCTGGGCCTCAGTTACCTCATCTGTAAAATGGGGATTAACTGTGAGGCTCACGTGGGACAACCTGATTACCCTGTATCTACCCCCGCGCTTAGAACAGTGCTCTGCACATAGTAAGCGCTTAACAAATACCAACATTATTATTAGAGCTGATGGTAAGAAGTTTCTGTTTGGTGCAGAGGTGGTCTGCACACAGTAAGCACTCGATAAATATGATTGATTGATGGACAATCATCGGAAGTTATTTCATGAATAAAAGTGCTTGGCACATAGTAAGCGCTTAACAAATACCATCATCATCTTCCCATCTTCCTCTGCTTCCAAACACTCAGGTGTTCAGATATTTCTCCATTGAAAAATCATTGCTCTCACAGTCCAATTTTGACGATTATTTTCAGTGATAGTGGAGGGAGGTTTTTATTTGGATGCAACATTCAAGTGATTTAATCAATAATAGCTAAGATTTGTTTCTAGACTTTTCTGGTCTCATGGTTGAATAGTCTCTGATTTCAACAACCCATTTGCTACATCCCCTCATCCTCCCAACCCCTGCTACTCCTCCCTGAATGCAAACAAGTAGCAGCTTTCAATCTTGAGCTCAGTATACCCCCAAATTAATTTAAATAAAAAAACCGACATGTCTGTACGGCCTTGAATTCGTTCAATAGTATTTATTGAGCGCTTACTATGTGCAGAGCACTGTACTAAGCGCTTGGAATGTACAAATCGGTAACAGATAGAGACAGTCCCTGCCCTTTGACGGACTTACAGTCTAATCGGGGGAGACAGGCAGACAAGAACCAGAACAATGGCAATAAATCCCTGTCAGATTTCAAGTAAGTATCAGATTGTGAAGCAGTTGAGAAGCAGCATGGCCTAATGGATAGAGCACGAGCCTGGGAGTCGGAAAGAAGCGAGTTCTAATCCCGGTTCTGACACTTCTCTGCTGTGTGACCTGGGGCAAGTCACTTTGCTTCTCTATGTCTCAGTGACCTCATCTGTAAAATGGGAACATGGAGGAATATGAGACCAGGAGCCCCATATGGAACATGGGCTGTGTCCAACCTGATTAACTTGTATCTACCCCAGCACTTAGTACAGTACCTGGCACATAGTAAGCACTTAATGAATACCATTTAAAAAAAAAGATACGAGTGTCCCTATTGCTGTTGCTTTATCTCTTGATAGAGATAGACGTTTTGTGTTTCTCCTCATGCTTTTTAATCATCTTTGGAAGTTTGAACAATCTCATCTCTTCTGGTAATGGTTTCCACTAACCTGTGTCACCCAAATGCCCCTATAGATTAAGTATACTGTTATATACTGCATCTCCAGTATTTGTTTGTGAGTTTCAAGATGCTAAATGAGAGTTAGCATTTCCTACTGTGTGACTGAATGACTGAATTCATTACTCTGTACTTCCAATTTTTTTTTTCCTCCAGACTGGAAAATCATCTTATTTCTCCCTATGCAGCAAACCAAGGTAGAAGTGGAAGATTCCAGGCTGCGTGCCCTCCCACCGGCAGCGGGGGCAGGTCCAGCATTTCTGACTTTTGCATTTCCTCTGCATGTAAGAATTTAGAAAAAAAAAAAGCCACTGTCGATGCTGTCGTTGATGATGTTTAATACCCTACAATCCAGAGAGGCTCAGCAGCTCGCTTTCTATTACCCGATGGTTTGTGGTTGGAATGCGGAAGGCCCGGTTGCTAGCCATGAACTTGGATCGCCAGAGTTAGACCGCTCATAGGGCCAGGTGGAGCATTTGGAAAATTAGGAATTATGGTCCAGCGCCAGGGTGGAGTAAGGTGGAAAGATCCAGAATGGAACACCGGTAATTGAGTGAGTGTCGGGACGCCCATTCCGATTTGAATTCTTTCAAAGCCAGCTCTCTTTTTCATCTCACCCTCATCCCCACGGCACTTGTGCCCATATCCTTATACTCTGCCATTTCCTCCATCTGTAATTTCTTTTAATGATTGTCTCCCCAACGCAGGGCCTGGGCAGTCATGGGTTCTTCCTCGGTTCCGCCACTTCATTCATTCAGTCGTATTTATTAAGCGCTCACCGTCTGCAGAGCACTGTATTAAGCGCTTGGGAAAGTACAGTACAACAATAAGGAGTGACGATCCCTGCCCACAACAAGCTCGCAGTCTAGAGGGGGGAGAAAGCCATCAGTATGAATAAACAGACATCAATACAAATAAATCAAATGACAGATATATACATAAATGCCTTGGGGCAGGGAGAGGGAGGAAGAGCAAAAGGAACAAGTCAGGGCGACGCAGAAGGGAGCGGGAGATGAGGAAAAGTGGGGCTTAGTCTAGGAAGGCCTCTTGGAGGAGATGTGCCTTCATTAAGGCTTTGAAGGGGGGGAGAGTCAATGGCAGATTTGAGGTCTGATGTGTGACCTTAGGCAAGGCACTTCACTTGAAAAGCAGCATTTCTTAGTGGAAAGAGCACGGGCTTGGGAGTCAGAGGACACGGGTTCTAATCGTGGCTCCGCCACTTGTCTGCTGTATAACCTCGGGCAAGCCACTTAACTTCTCCGTGCCTCAGTTACCTCATCTGTAAAATGGGGATTAAGAATGTGAGCCCCACGTGGGACAACCTGATGACCTTGTATCTACCCCAGCGCTTAGAACAGTGCTCGGCACCTAGTGAGCGCTTAACAAATGCCATAATTGTTGTTGTTGTTCTCTGGGCCTCACTTTCCTCATCTGTAAAATGAGGATCGAGACTGTGCGCCCCACGTGGGACAGGGACTCTGTCCAACCCTAGTTGCTTGTTTCTAAGTACTTAGTACAGTGCCAGGCACATAGTGAGCACTTCAGTACCTCAATTATTATTATTATTGTGTGGACGTGGCCCCGTTGTGGCACCAACCCCTTCCCAAGGCTAAGGCAGGGGCCCGGGCTGCATCATGCCAGCCAGGTATCAGCCACCGGAAGCGTTGAACGTTCCCATGATGAGCCGGTGGTTCTCTGGGCAGGGCACGGGGGCTGCCGCTCCAGGGTAAGGACGGGGAAAAGCCTGTGGCCCAGTTCAGGAACCGGTGGTAATCCCCTCGTCTACACCAGACTGCAGGGTGAGCCAAAGTCTCGCCACCACTGTGGCCAGTTTGAAATGCCTTACTCTCCCGCCACACAGGAACTCAACACCTGGCCTTAGCCAAATAGCTGGGCTCCTGTGAATGACTCGGTCCCGCCCACCAGTATGTATGGATCCATTTTGACTTTCAGCCTTCGTCCAGTGAACGGTACTATTAATGTGAAAAGGGAGGGAAAATGAAAACCTTCACTTATCTTAAGAAAAATAGGAATCGATGGTATTTTTATCAATCAGTAGTGATTTTGAGTGCTTATTGTGTGCAGAGCACTGTACTTTGTGCTCGATAAGAAGAAGAAGAAGAATGTAGTATTTGTTAAGTGCTTACTATGTGCCAGGCACTGTTCTAAATGCTGGGGTAGCTGGGCACAGTCCCTGCCCCACATAGGGTCCACAGTCGCTTGGGAAAGTAAATGCGATAGAATTGGTAGACACGATTCATGCCCAAAGGGATTTACAGTCTACAAGGGCAGACTGTCATTACAGTAAATTACAGATAAGGGAAATGGCAGATGATAAGGATATGTGGCCTAGTGGCTGTAGCACGGGCCGGGCGTCAGAAGGACTGGATTCATCCCAGCCCTGCCACATGACTGCTGGGTGACCTTGGGCAAGTCATTTGACTTCTCCATGCCTCAGTTACCTCATCTGTACAGTGGGGATTAAGACTGTGAGCCCCATGTGGGACAGGGACCGTGTCCAACTAGATTAGCTTGTATCTACCCCAGCCCTTAGAAAAGTATCCGGCACATTGCAAGCACTTCACAAATCCCATATAAAGACATGAAGTACAGATCCGAGTGCATAGATGACAAAGAAGGAACGGAGAAAAGGGCTTAATCAGGGCTGGCCTCTCGGAGGAGATGTGATTTTAAGGGGACTTTTGGGTGATCTGTTAGATCTGAAGGGGGAGGGAGTTTCAGGTCACAGAGCAAGAGGCATAGGTCGGCGGCGGCGGGATAGGTAAGATCGAAGTACAGAGATTCGGCTGCCGTTAGAGGAGCGAACTGGTGGGCTGAGTTGTAATAGGAGATCGTTGAGGTAGGAAGATCCAAAGTGTCCCAGAAAATATTAGTTTGGCCCTCAAACGGACCATAGCTAATGGTTAGAAAGAGGTACTAGAAGCAAGATCTCCTAATAGTGTTCTAAGAGTGATGTAGACCTGGGATCAAACGGGTTGGGCTTCTAAAAATTCCAGGAGTGGAATTTCAGGATTGAATACAGGGAAATGCCAGGCTACTTAAAAGCTTGGAACCGAAGTTAGAAGAAAAGGACAAAAATATTCAGAGCTTCTAATGAAATATCCTTTGAACATGCAAATGGGGATTTTCAGCAGGGAAAAAAATCTGCTTTGAATCCATAGAGCTCAAAGCAGGTTGTATTGTTTTGGGAGCGTCCAGAAGGAAATGAGAGGATTATGCAGAGGGAAAAGCAAGGATTTCCACACAGGAATCCAATATCTGATGCACATGTATGATAAAGAAGGGTAAAAAACGGAGTTGGGAGCAGGACAAGTTTCTGGATAGGAGAACTCTTTGGGAACTTAATATCTCTTGTTATTGATTCAATCTCAGAGCTCCAAGATGGAAATAACACAGTTGAGTTACACAGGTGAGAACTAAAATATGCTGCAGGAAGTGAGAATGTTGCTCATAAATACCACTCGTGCTACGATACTAAGAAAAGAGTGTCTGCGTTCCCAGAGAAACCAAGGGCTCTGCAGAGCAACTGTAATTCTTGCTTACCTGAAACTCTGGATGTCAATAGAGCACTCAGCTACCATATGCAACTTATTGGCATGTATTTAGAACCACATGAAACTCTTAAGTGGATTCCTGGGGTCAGATTGGCGGTAATTAAAACACCCAAGCTTTCCTCCAGAGGAAAAAAACTCTCCAGTAAACCATTATATTGTAAGATCCAGTGGGCAGGGATTGTGTCTTCTACCCAGTTGTTTAGTACAGTCTTCTAAACTTTGAGCTCGTTGTGGGCAGGGATTCTCACTATTGCCGTATTGTACTTTCCCAAGCGCTTAGTACAGTGCTCTGGAAAGACTGACTGTTCCTCGGATCCAGCTTAACTCAGGAAAGCAATGAGGGCTCCAAACCCTCCTCAAGGTCTGCGGTATTAAACTCAGCACCTACTGTTCCACTGTCAGAAACATTTAGTCACACTTTGGGCTGGTCTTTCTACCTCTTGGACTGTCTCAGATAATAATTATTCACGCATTCATTTGAGAAGCGGCGTGGCTCAGTGGAAAGAGCCCGGGCTTGGGAGTCAGAGGTCATGGGTTCGAATCCCGGCTCTGCCACTTGTCAGCTGTGTGCCTGTGGGCAGGTCACTTAACTTCTCTGGGCCTCAGTTACCTCATCTGTAAAATGGAGATTAACTGTGAGCCTCACGTGGGACAACCTGATTCCTCTGTATCTACCCCAGCGCTTAGAACAGTGCTCTGCACATAGTAAGCGCTTAACAAATACCAACATTATTATTTTTATTAATGAATGTTCTAAATGCAGTAGACCCTCAGTAAATACCATTGGTTGAATGATCGAGTGCCGAACACTAGGGAGACTCTAAGCAGAAGGAAAACTGACGCTCCACTGCACCGTCAAGCCAGGTCACCACCTTTCCACCGTAACGCCCCAGGCCACGGCTTCCAACACAACCAGGGCAGGCAGGGCCACAGGAAGTTTAAAAAGCAGCAGTGTCACTCTCAGCCTCTCTCTCCAACGGATTGCGGGGCGAAACTACCGGAAACCCCTTCCCATCACGACAGCCAGGGTCCCCGTTCCCACCATGCCGTGGTCCTGCCGGGACGCGAGGGATTTATGCAAGGGCAACACACAGCCTCCCTCCCTCTTTAGACTATGAGCCTCGTGTGTGACGGGGACGGTGCCTCATCTGATTATATTATACTTAGTGCTTAAAAATACCACTAAAAAAAAAGAAAGATGTAGAAGGCCTTATAAAGGTTCTGTGTCCCCCAAGCCTTGTTGGACTTTGTATTTTTATGCTGTTTTGTATTGATGATTGTGGAATTTGTTAAGCGCTTACTATATGCCAAGCACTGTAGGAAGTGCAGGGGTAGATACAGGATAATAATAATGTTGGTATTTGTTAAGCGCTCACTATGTGTAGAGCACTGTTCTAAGCGCTGGGGTAGATACAGGGTAACGAGGTTGTCCCACATGAGGCTCACAGTCTTCATCCCCATTTCCCAGATGAGAGAACTGAGGCACAGAGAAGTTAAGTGACTTGCCCACAGTCACACAGCTAACAAGGGGCATAGCCGGGATTCAAACCCATGACCTCTGACTCCCAAGCCCGGGCTCTTTCCACTGAGCCATGCTGCTTCTCTACATGTCCTACAGGAAGCTCACAGAGTAGGTAGGAGGGAGAACAGAGAGAACAGCTATTAAATCTCCATTTTGCAGGTGAGGGAACCGCGACACAGAGAAGCAGCGTGGCTCAGTGGAAAGAGCACGGGCTTTGGAGTCAGGGCTCATGAGTTCGAATCCCAGCTCTACCACTTGTCGGCTGTGTGACTGTGGGCAAGTCACTTAACTTCTCTGTGCCTCAGTTCCCTCATCTGTAAAATGGGGATTAAGACTGTGAGCCCCACATGGGACAACCTGATTCCCCTATGTCTACCCCAGCGCTTCGAACAGTGCTTGGCACATAGTAAGCGCTTAACAAATACCAACATTATTATTATTATTAACTTAAGTGACTTGCCTAAGATCACACAGCGGATAAGTGGCAGAACGGAAATTAGAACCCAGGACCTCTGACTTCCAGGCCCTTTCATTTCCATTAGATAATGCTGCTTTCCGCGATTTTCGTTATTTAACCCTTCCTACTGTGTCTGTTATCAAATCCTTACCCATCTCATTTTTAGATGCGAACCCCTGGAGTCCCAGGGATCGTGTCTTAATTCTCACCTGTGCATTTTATCCCAGGGCTTAATACAGTGCTCTACACACAGAAAACACTTAATAAATCCTAGTACTACTATCACTCCCCTCCAGGAGCTCCAGATAGCATAAATCTCTCTTTTCTCCACCTAAATGAACTTTCTCTGAACTCTGAATCTAAGAGCTAAAAGTTTAGAAAGTAGAGCTAGAAGTTTGGGAAGCAGCAAGGCCTAGTGGATAGAGCAGGGGCCTGGGAGTCAGAGGACCTGGCTTCCAATTCTGACTCCACCATTTGCTATGTGACCTTGGGCAAGTCACTTAACTTCGCTGTGCCTCAGTTACCTCATCTATAAAATGGGGATTGAGACTGTGAGCCCCATGTGGGACAGGGACTGTGTCCAACCTGATTAAGTTGTATCTACCCCAGCATTTAGAACAGAGCTTGACGCATAGTAAGTGCTTAACAAATACCATCATTATTGTTATTATTATTAAATTTAGACCAATATGTGGGGTTAATACCTGTTCTCATCATCCCAAAGAGAGTTCAACTGTTTCAGGTCAGATTATTTCTCAGCCTTGCTGGAAGTGATCCAAGACTGAGTTGTTCACAGAGGATGAATGGACCCTAGCCCTTCCCAGAGCAGAGAAAAAGATGCCAATGTAGGCCACTTTAGTGCCAACTACTGACCTCTCCACAGGGCCAGAAGTCAGGGCCATCACCCCCCTGCTGTCTCCCCGGCTCCTGCCCCTTCCTCTTGGGTCCTGGCCTTTGGAATCCACTTCCTTCACCCAAGTGCCAGAAGCCAAATCCGCTCACTTTCAGGCCCAGTGTGAGGTCTGTTTATTCAGGCCTCTTCCTGACGAGGAGGGGAAAGCCGGGGATAATTCACAGGGAGAATTGCTGGTAGCGCAGCCAACGGCTTCTTGCTCAGTCGCATCCTTTAGTCTGAAAATGTTCCTAGAAGCCGTTCACGTCGGTGAGGAGCTAGAAGGTCTTTGGGTAGGTTGCTTTAATTTTTTGTACTCTCCCTAGCACTTAGTACAGTGCTCTGCCCACAATCAGCACTCAATAAATACTGAGGCTTTACTCAGGGATAATAAATACTCAGGGATTGATCCTCCCTGAGGCTGGGCCTCTGCTGCTTTTGTTACCCAGTCAAATACCTAGCTTCTTGTGAAAGGTCGGCGAGGCCTCGTCTCCGGTTTGACCTTTTTTTCCTCTCATCTCCTCCCAACAGCCAACCACACGGTGGAGTCCAAGCTGTTTGCGGCCACCCACCACTTAGATCGACGAGTCCTCATTGCCGATGAGCCAGCCCGGCCCCCTGAGCTGCCCCAAAACAGAGCAAGTGAGCAGCGTACCAGGTACCACTTCAAGATGGGAACGGGGATCTCGGATGTTTCTGTCACGTCCTCTGGCTGCATTTCTATAATAGGCTGTGTACTGGTCCAAGAGTCAAAGCATCTTCTGTAGCATTTGAAGGAATCAATCGTTCAGTGGTGTTTATTGAGCGCTTACTCCGTGCTAAATGCTTGGAGAGTACAGTTCAACAGAGATGGTAGACATGTTCCCTACCCACAAGGAGCTTACAGTCTAGAGGGGGAGGCAGACGTTAAATTAAGGATATAAATAATGATGGTATTTGTTAAGCTCTTAATTATGTGCCAGGCACTGTGCTCGGGGACTGAAGGTGAGTGAATAGCAAGTGCTTCAGGGGGGCAGATCCAAGTAAAAGAACATCACAGAAGGGAGTAAGCCCCGTTTCCTTAGCTCCCCTCCCCTCCCCATCGCCCCGACTCGCTCCCTTTGCTCTACCCCCGCCTCCCCACCTCACAGCACTTGTGTATATGTGTATATATGTACATATCTATAATTCTATTTATTTATATTAAAGCCTGTTTACTTGTTTTGATGTATATGTATCTATAATTTATTTATATTGATGCTATAGATGCCTATTTACTTGTTTTGATGTCTGTCTCCCGCCTTCTAAACTATAAGCCCATTGTGGGCAGGGATTGTCTCTCTTCATTGCTGAATTGTACTTTCCAAGCACTTAGATAGTCCTCAGCACACAGTAAGTGCTCAATAAATAAGACTGAACGAATGAATGAGTAGGGAACATGAGTAAGGCGAAGCCTCTTAAAGGAGACGTGATTTTAATAAGACTTTGAAGATGAGGAGAGTGAGGGTCTATTGTGTATGACGAGGGAAGGAGTCACGGGCCAGGGGCCGGATGTGGGTGAGGGGTCGGTGGCGAGAAAGACGAGATTGAGGTAGAGTAGGTTGGCGTTAGAGGAGCGAAGTGAGCGGACTGGGTCGTAGAAGGAAATCAGCGAGGTAAGATAGAAGAGGGGGTGAGGTGATTGATGCTTTATAGCCAGTGGTAAGGAGTTTCTGTCTGATGCAGAAGTGGATGAAAAACCTAGGAATGTAAATTCATTGTGGGCAGGGAATGTGTCTACCAACTCTGTTATATTGTACTCTTCCAAGTGCTTAGTATAGTGCTGTGCACCCAGTAAGCGCTCAATAAATATGATTGACTGATCGATTGGAGGTTCTTGAGCAGTGGGGAAATATGAACTGGTTTATTCAAAAAAGGACCCGGGCAGCAGAGTGAGATATAATAATAATAGTAATAATGTTGGTATTTGTTAAGCGCTTACTATGTGCAGAGCACTTTTCTCAGCGCTGGGGTAGACACAGAGTAATCACGTTGTCCCACGTGAGGCTCACAGTCTTCATCCCCGTTTTACAGATGAGGTAACTGAGGCACAGAGAAGTTAACTGACTTGTCCACTGTCACCCAGCTGACAAGTGGCAGAGCCGGGATTCGAACCCATGATCTCTGACTCCCAAGCCCGGGCTCTTTCTACTGAGCCACGCTGCTTCTCGTATGAACTGGAGCGGGAAGAGACAGGAGGCAGGGAGGTCAGTGAGAAAGCCGATGGCCACTATTTCATGTTGGGGGTTATTTGTAAAACCGCTAGCCATCTCCTGGTGACAGCACAGTTCTCCTACCCGAAACCAAAATACCCAGCAGATGAAGACACACTCCAGTCAGAGTCATTCACTGCTTGCATAACCCAAGAGCAGGGCATAGGCGGCATTTAAAATTCATTGCTTATGTAATCCGAATGAATGAAAATCCCAAGTATAAATCACATCCTGGTGAAACTTGGTTGTGGGCATTTCTGCAGTACAAAATGGTAAAATGGGTCTTCCTATTTATCATGTAGAAATGGTTTCATGGTCAGGTTTTACCCTGGGAAAGATTTCACAGCCTCCCAACTCCAGCATGTATTATTTTCAGGTGATTTTTGTTTAGGGAGAAGATGGGAAAATGAATAATAGAGAAGGTGTGGAATGGGGTCGGTCCTCTACTTGAAGAGATTTTGAAGAGTGTGTAAATTTGAACAGGCCAGCAACCGACTCTTGCCCAACCAAAAGAGACCCTATACTTGCAAGCCCTGAATATTGGAAGTTGAATACAAGAGCTGTGTCCCTCGGTGTTATTAAAAATAATAATAATAATAATGATAATTATGGTGTTTCCCAAGTACTTACTATGTGCCAGGGAAGCACTGGAGTGGATACAAGCAAATCCGGTTGGACACAGTCCCTGTCCCACCTGGGCCTCCCCGTTTTGCAGATGAGGTAACTGAGTCACAGAGAAGTAAAGTGCCTTACCCAAGTTTACACAGCAGACAGGTGGTGGAGCCGGGATTAGGTCCCATGATCTTCTGACTCCCAGCCCCGTGCTCTATCCACTAGGCCATGCTGCTTCTCTGTTCATGTGGAACTGGTTGGAGAAACCCCCGTGCATACCATCTGCCCCCAGCAGTAGCTGCACTTAAAACACTAGTAAGTTGATCCTACAACCCTCGACCGTCTCGGCTTCTAAGCTGAGGTGAGAGGGGGTGGCCAGCCAGCCACCAAAAGGGCAGTCAGGGCGGTGGCCAATGGTGGCCGAAGGGACGACTAACAGCAGGTGCCTGGGGCAAGTCCAGGGCCCACGGCTGCCCCGCAGCTGTGAGTTGGAGTACAGCCAATGGCAAATAAGTGAATCCGCAAACAAAAAAAACCACGAATGCGGAGGGACAACTGTGTATAGTGGCAGAATATCATTCTGTAAAAATGCTTTTTTTAGAAAAAAAAATGGTATTTGCTAAGCACTTACTGTTTTCCAGGGACTGTTCTAAGCGCTGAGGTAGATTCAAGGTAATAATAATGTTGGTATTTGTTAAGCGCTTACTATGTGCAGAGCACTGTTCTAAGCGCTGGGGTAGACACAAGGAATCAGATGGTCCCACGTGGGGCTCACAGTCTTAATCCCCATTTTACAGATGAGGTAACTGAGGCACAGAGAAGTGAAGTGACTTGCCCACAGTCACACAGCTGACAAGTGGCAGAGCTGGGATTCGAACTCATGACCTCTGACTCCAAAGCCCATTCTCTTTTCCACTGAGCCACGCCGCTTCTCAGGTAATCAGGTTCGACTCCTCCCAGCTCTGCCACTTGTTAGCTGTGTGACTGTGGGCAAGTCACTTCACTTCTGTGTGCCTCAGTTACCTCATCTGTAAAATGGGGATTAACTGTGAGCCTCCCATCGGACAACCTGATTACCCTGTATCTACCCAGCGCTTAGAACAGTGCTCTGCACATAGTAAGCGCTTAACAAATACCAACATTATTATTATGTCCCACATGGGGCTCACAGTCTTAATCCCCATTTTACAGGTGAGGTAACTGAGGCACAGAGAAGTGAAGTGACTGGCCCACAGTCACACAGCTGACAAGTGGCGGAGCCGGAATTAGAACCCCCGACCTCTGACTCCCAAGCCCGTGCTCGTTTCACTAAGCCATGCTAGCCTGTCTATACCATGGCTTTTCTTCTGAAATTGGTAAAATTCCTTAATTATTTCTTCCAGCATTGAGGTCCTGAGGAGCAGGCCAACACTTATTTTTCAGTGTTTCTTATCCTTACAGGACTGGTGGGTTTCCAATCAATGAATCAATGGTATTTATTGAGTGCTTACTATGTGCCGAGCACTGTACTAAGCTTCTGAGAGCTTCTTCTTCTTCCTTTCCATCACAGTGGTTTGTATTGATAAAGAAAAAAGTCAGCCTTGTAAGTTCCTTATTAATTATTTATCTCTATAATATACTTCCGAGGTAATAATAATAATGGCATTTGTTAAGCGCTTACTATGTGCAAAGCACTGTTCTAAGCACTGGGGGGATACAAGGTGATCAGGTTGTCCCATGTGTGGCTACAATCTTCATCCCCATTTTCCAGATGAGGTAACTGAGGCACAGAGAAGTTAAGTGACTTTCCCAGAGTCACACAGCTGACAAGTGGCAGAGCCCAGGATTAGAACCCATGACCTCTAACTCCCAAGCCCGGGCTCTTTCCACTGAGCCAGGCTGCTTCTCTAAGATCTTGGCTGGCTGGGATTTTGCTCCCTGGAGTACCACTGACTGTCACCTTGTGAATGTCACCTACTTCAGGCTCACGTGCCCCTTGATAATTGTATTTCTTTCTGCCTAAGAAAAGCTTGGTTCACGTAAAACAATGTAGGATCAGGAGGCTTCTTGAGCACCCAAAAAAATGTTTCCAGGGACTGGGGAGTAAAGACTATAGAAGATATTCTGGCAGGATCAATCAGTGTGAGTCCTATGTCGGGCAGGGACTATATCCAACCTGATTTGTTTGTATCTATCCCAGTGCTTAGTACAGTGCCTGGCACATAGTAAGCACTTAGGTGTGAGTCTTATGTGGCCCTGGGATTATGTCTGTTATAACCTGAGAAGTAGTGTGATTTAGTGGAAAGAGCACGGGGTTGGGAGTCAAAGGTCAGCACGGGGTTGGGAGTCAAAGGTCACGGGTTCCAATCCCGCCTCTGCCACTTGTCAGCTGTATGACTTTGGGCAAATCACTTAACTTTTCTGCACCTCAGTTGCCTCATCTGTAAAATGGGGATTAAGAGTCTGAGCCCCACCTGGGACAACCTGATAACCTGTATCTCCCCCAGCGCTTAGAACAGTGCTTGGCACATAGTAAGCACTTAACAAATCCCATTATTAACTGTTTTCCAGCACCTAGAATAGTGCTGGACACATACTACGTGTTTAATAGATTCCTGTAATCCCCCACAATTATTAATACTGATTCTGCCACTTGTCTGCTGGATGACCTTTGACAAGTCACTTAACGTCTTTGTGCCTCAGTCCCCTCCTCTGCAAAATGGGAATTCAGCGCCTGTTCTACCTCCTACTTTAACTGTGAGCTCCATGTGGGACTTGATTATCTTGTATCTACCCCAGCGCTTAGTGCATAGTAAGTACTTAACAACTACCACTGTTATTATTATAACTACTACAGAGGACAGTAAAGAAAAATAAAAAGAAGGAAAGGCAAAAATTGAACCTTAGTTGACAGAGAGGGAAGCAACAACGAGAAGATGATACAAGTCAACAAAAATATGAGAAAGAACAGGACATGAGGAAATGCTGCACAGAACGTAAATGAAAATGAAAGGGAAAACACGAGGAAATGCCGCACAGAACGTAAATGAAACCGAAAGGGAAAATAGATAAGGAAAGAAGGTAGAAAGATTTGGAGAGGGTGGGTAGACTGGTGAGTGAAAATGGATGGGTGTAGAATCAGTCGATCAAGCAGTGGCATTTGTTGAGCACTTGCTATGTGTACAGCATTGTACTCAGCCTTTGGGAGATTACAGAAGAATAAAATTAGGAGTCAGACTTTCTGCCCTCATGGAGCTTGCAGTGTAAAAAGGTGAGTAGAGAAAGAGGGGAAATAGGTAGGAATCTGTTGAGGAAAAGTGGACTCATGGGTTTCTTCCACATTTTGGGTACCATTCATTTGTCGTCTTATGCTGTCAAGTCAACTCCGACCCATAACGCCTCCAAAGAAACATCTCTCCCAGAACGCCCCACTCGCCATCTGCAGTTGTTCTGGTAGCGTATCCATAGCGTTTTCTTGATAAAAATACAGAAGTGGTTGACCGTTGCCTTCTTCCGCATAATAAACTTGAATCTCCACCCTCGACTCTCTCCCATGCCGCTGCTGCCCAGCATGGGTGAGTTTTGACTCGTAGCAGATGGCTTTCCTCTCGCTAGCCACTGGCCAAGCTAGGAATGGAATGGGCGGGCCTCTGCTTGACTCTCCCTCCCATAGCCGAGAGTGGTAGAGTCCTGGAAACTCTCCAGGTGCCATCCTGATAAGGAAATCATTCATTTCTCCACAGTATATTTGTATATCAGTACAGATGTTCCTGGAGTTCCCTCACAGCCTCATCCACTGGTCTGCTCTGAGCAAAATTCCGCAACAGTGTAGCCTAACAGTGTAGTGCATGGGGACCGAAAATCAGGAATCCTGTGTTCCCATTCCAGCTCTGTTGCTGGCCTGCTGTGCGACCCGAGCAAATCACCCAATCATTTTGTGCCTCAGTTTCTTCGTCTTTAAAATGAGGATAAGATAACCTGCTCTTTCTACCTTTAAGGTCGTGAGTCCTTTGTGGCCCTGAGGTTATGCTCATATTAATTTAAATAGGGAAGCAGGATGGTTTAGTGGAAAGAGCACAGGCCTGGGAGTCAGAGGACGTGGGTTCTTATCCCTGCTCCGCCACTTGTCTGCCGTATGATCTGGGGCAGGTCACTTCACTTCTCTGTGCCTCAGTTTCCTCAACTGTTAAATGGAGATTCAGTGCCTGTTCTTCCAGCATGGCCTAGTTTCAAGAGCACAGGCTTGGGAGTCAGAGAATGTGGGTTCTAATCCCGGCTCCTCCACTTGTCTGTTGTGTGATTTTGGGCAAGTCACATAATTTCTCTGCCCCTCAGGTACCTCATTTGTAAAATGGCAATGAAGACTGTGAGCCCCATGTGGGACAGGAACTGTGTCCAACCTGATTACAGTGCTTATTACAGTGCCTTGTATGTAGTAAGTGCTTAACAATTACCATCATTATTATTTTTACTATTATTTGGGACAGGGATGGTGTCCCACCTGATTACCTTGTACCTACCCCAGCACTTAGATCAGTGCTTGACGCATAGTAAGCTCTTAGCAGATACCATTAAAAAAAACAAAAAATTGTTCTTCCTGGCTGGTAGAAAAATGGCTACAAGATCTTAACAATAGATTGTAAATTTTCTTCCAGTGAGATCTCAGCTTTCATCAGCAAACCCCGAATCCCCCGCACTCCTGAGCCACGGAGCACGAGTCCCCGGAAGACAAAGACTCCCACCATCGCCCCACAGTTCTCCCAGGCTGAACCTCAGCAAACAAACCGCCCCAGCTCCATTGGGTCGTCCACAAGAAGCCGGCAGAGTAAGCACAGATCCCACTCGACCTACACGTCGCGAGCATTGGGGACTGACAGAATGAGGAAAATCCCAGGGTACCCTTCCGTAGCGGGAGTTGGGACCGAAAGTTGGAAATCAGCAACTCCAGAAAGCCCCTCCCTTTCACTCCTCAGGGAAGGGGGAGGGCTTCTCACCCAGTTGTGTTTCCCAAGGAAGCCCGAATCTAAAAGGAAATGGCAGCCGCGTGATATCACTTTCTTTTGCTGTGGTCAGTTAGAGTTAAATGTGCATTATTTCCGAATCACAGTGTCATGGGACTGTCAGGATCAATCAATCAATCATATTTACGGACTGCTTATTGCGTGCAGAGCACTGCATTAAGCATTTGGGATAGTTCAATATAACAGAGTCGGTAGACACATTCCCTGCCCTAAAGAGCGTAGATTCTAGGGAATAGATCCCATTCTCTGGCTCCGGAATGGGGTCTAGAAACCCCCACCCAAATTCTAAGGCTACAGAGAGGGCACCTGACTCCCTCTCTCTGACCCCCGAACAGCTCTGACCAGCCTAGGAAACTTGTGTCTCACGCCTGATTTTTGGTTAGAATCCGATTAAACTGTGAGCCCGTCCATGGGCAGGGATCGTCTCTATCTGTTGCCGAATTGTACATTCCAAGCGCTTAGTACAGTGCTCTGCACATAGTAAGTGCTCAATAAATACTGTTGAATGAATGAATGAATCCAGGGGATACCCTCCTACAATACTATTGATCCAAACCAAGATATCACCCGTGGCAGTTTAGAAGTAAGTGTTTGGGTTTAGATACACGTGAGCTGATTCTGTAATTGTGCCATGGCAAAAAACAAAAGCAGTAGGTCACCTTGCTCTGTCTACAGAGGCTGTGCCCTAAGCACGTGGCTTTTTCTGCCCAGGAGACTGGTTGCCCATTAATCTTTCCAGTTTATCAAGTCGCCGTTAAGCCCGGCCATTTCCAGTACAGGTCGGCTGTGTCGAAACTCGCCTTTCGTTGGCACCTACGGATTTATTCTTTCTCTGTTTGGAACAAGCCCTGCCTGATTTGGGACATTAGAGCGCTCCAACCTAAGTAGCGTCACTGACGTTACGTGCAATGTTTCCTGTGTCACGAACCCTTATGTATGTGGACCAGTGGTGGTGTTAACAGCAGAGCATCCATCTCGTTTCCTGTTCCAATTCAGTTCCTGGCAGTTCAGCTCACTGGAAAGGAAATACTGGAGAAAAAGGGGAAAGTGCAGCTCCCAGAAAGGGAACAATTAGCCACTGTTTTTAACTTCTCCCTCTCTCGGCCATTCGAAGCTGCAGCCCCAGTCAAACGCAGGTGGGTGGGAGTATATGGAAGAGAAATCGATTCTCTCGTTTCCCATAAGTTTAGCGTTCGGATCCACAGACACTGTACTGAGCACTGGGGATAAGATACATCAGAAGCAGATGGGATACAATCCGTGGACCGAGGGAGAGGAAATACAGTATTGTGACTTTAAATTGTTTTGTTTTTTTCCAGGGGTGGGGAGACCGCAGGGTGTTTAAGTGAGGGTAAAGGTTAGGACAAGAGTATGTATTCATCTTCAGATTCCGGTTGTTTGTGCCACATCTAGATGGTTGGTGGCATAAAGATTCTCTGACCTAAAGCCTTGAATTCTGGTCACTCCAAACCACAGCACCCTGTATCTGTATTATTGCTATCATGTTTATCTTGAAGCCCCATTCCCAAAAGTGCTCTCTTAAAGTCCCATCCAGCAGTCAGGATGAAGAGAGTTTCTGATCCTTTCTTTCTCAGAAAAAAATGGGGTTGATGCTGCGATTCAAATTGACAGGATACCAGTTGCCTTTCAGATCCTTCTACGGGCTTCTCTTTCTCTGTTTGCTTAAAAGGTCTCCATAATGTAAAATGAGGAGGTACATTTTCTTCTCCTGGTTTTTACCTCAGCTTTTATCAGGAAATTCTGGATTGCCCACACTCCTGAGACCCAGGGCCTGAGTCTGGCAGTTAGGTTTAATGACCTTTTTTCACTAGAGCTGCAATCCTTTGTCTTTAGCTGTTTGCATTTGTCCTGGGGATGGAAGGCAAAGAAGATCTGCCAAAATGATAATTACGCTGTATGGGTTTTATCCAGGTTTCTGTTCAGTCAACTATGAGAGCAAAGCAGGATGTCTTCTTGGAAGAAGGGGTGAAGTAGCTCCTGACCTTCCAAACTTACCCCTAGCCAGAATTAGCTCAGAAGTCTGAACACCATCGGCTCGGTAAACATTAAACGGTAATGATGACCAACCTAATGGAAGTCATCTCAGAGCTGACGGGAATTGGAGCGAGACTGAAGCAGAAATTCATTTTAAGAGCCCTTCTAAAAAAAAGCTCTGTTCTTCAAGGGTCTGGGATCCTACCTTCAAAGTCTTATTGAAGGCACATCTCTTTCAAGAGCCCTTCCCTGACTAAGCAAGCCCTCATTTCCTCTTCTTCCACTCCTTTCTGCATTGCTCTTGCATTTGGACTCCCTTTATTCACCCCTCCCTCAGCCCCACAGCACACATGTACATATTCATTATTTACAAATATCTCTCCCCCCTCCGAGACTGTAAGTTCATTGTGGGCCAGGAGCACATCTACCCACTCTGTTGTATCGTACCCTCCCAGGTGCTGAATACAGTGCTCTGCACTCAATATTGTGAGCTCCATGTGAGACAGGGGCTGTATCCAAACCGATTTGCTTGTATTCATCCCAGCGTTTAGTACGGTGCCTGGCACAGAGTAAGTGCTTAACAAATACCACAATTATTATTAGCAGTAATAATAATAATTGTGTTATTTATGCTATTAGTATTAAAATTAATAAAAAATACAATTGATCGATTGATCAGAGCTCCTGATTAGGCAAATAATCATGGAGATGGTCTCCCTTGCCTCAGGGTATCAGAAGATAAGACCAGAAGCGAGAAGGGAATTATTTCAGATGACTTGAACGCTTTCTCTGGTTTTGTGGGCCATGTCCCGAATGAGAGCGACCAAGCCTCAGCATTTCTACCAGCGGCAAAGAAGTCTGAAGTTCCTGGTCCTCTTTCAAAGGACATTCAGTGAGCAGCCAAAGTCAAGCAGCTTTCCTCTGAGAAAGGGCCTTTGACAGAGGAAAATGCAAATTCAGAGAAATCTTTGAGAGGTCACATTTCCAAGAGGCCTGCCCCAGTTAAGCTCTCTTTTCCCCCACTCCCTTTCCCTTCTGCGTCATCTGTGGACTTGGATATGTACCCTTCAGGGCATTCCGTATTCACCCCATCCTCATCCCTACAGCTTGTCTCTCTCTCTCTCTCTCTTTCTCTCTCTGTATATATTAATAGCTGTCTCCCTCTCTAGACTTTAAGCTCATTGTGGGCAGGAAACATGTCTAATAATGTTGGTATTTGTTAAGCGCTTACTATGTGCAGAGCACTGTACCAACTCTGTTATACTGTACTCTCCCAAGCGCTTAGTACAGTGCTCGGCACACAGTAAGGATACCTTGGATTGAGGAATGAGAATGACCCATAAAGTTGTAAACTGGCAGCAAGGCAGGGAATATGAAAGGAGGGCTTCCCTTTATTGCATTTACCAGGAAATGGGGAGAAAAGAGGGTTTGGATGAAAACGACTCAGAGCCGGCAATTTCTTTCTTTCTCTTCTCCAGGCAGCCAGTCCTACAGGAAGTGAGGACAGTTGATCTTCCCCAGAAGCACCAACCCCATCGCCTGAGGACTCAGCCAGCATCCCCAAAAGACCCCCCTCTAGGGCCCTCCGGGAGCGGGAGAGCTAGTTTACTAGTACAGCCCCAAAGACATCTCTTCGTGGGATTCTCAAAAGACTAGTGGAGGAGACGGACTTCCAGAGGGATGGTCAGGAATCACCCCAACCGCACCCACTCTCCGGCGCACGATCCATCATCTATTATTTATTCTAATTTGCTTCTCCACCTAACCTAAGGGCCAAGCACCAAATAAACCTGATTGATGGTCAGTGAGAGAGCCCAGCCGTGGTTCACTCGATACGGCCTTTAGATTGTGATACGAAATGTTTACAAGGGAACAAACTGCTCACCGGACCATCTTCTGACGCGTAGAATCGAACTAGAGTTTCTTTGTTGAGCAGAGGAGGACGGCTCAGTGCATCAAATACACAAAAAATGTTCATCCAAGCAGGCTGACGAGATTAGGCTGTGAGCCTCACTGTAAATCAACCTCGGAGGAGAAGAAAGGGCTGGGTGGTGAGGCCTGCTCTCCTCAGGCATCTGGATGACAAACTCCTTCTAAGAAGGAGGCGATTGAGGACTTAATATTTTTCTGTCTGTATAAAGAGAACGGAGGCAAGAGAGGGGAAATGGCTTCCAGAGCAAAGACACATCTTGTGCTGACTCCCAACGGTCTCTGGTTGGAGCTGCCCTCATTTCCAGAGCAATTAACCCAGTTTGGGAGTTCATTGGTCAGACTGGAGAGGGGAAGGGAAAAGAGGGGAAAGTTCCATCTTTAAATTTCTCCTTTGTCTTCTCCATCCTCTGCCTTCCCCGATGACCAAAGGATGAGGAACAATGGAAATCTGGGAGTGAGAGAATGCTTGCTTCGCTGTGCCCTAAGAAATTCTGCATCACCTCTCCCTTCCCACCCGAGAGCAACAGGGACTCCACCGCTTAGGAAGTCTGGGCAAGTGTATGATGGAGGCTTCTTTTCAATGAGGGAGGTAGATGAGGTGGCAGATTCCTTCCTACAGTTGCAAATTGGCTTCTGACCAAAGATGTGGTGCAAGAGAAACTTGCCATGTTACTCCTATCCCCTTGCACGCTTTGTCTTTACCACTGAGGTACCTGCCTGAGCAATATTGACAGAAACTGGTTTTCCTTTCTTGAGCAAACAGAAGTGGGGCAGCCTGGGAATTCAGAGGCCAGACAAATATCATTTTCAGCTGTAAAGCCAAACAGCCAGCATCTAGTTTTTTCCCCCTTTTAAATCTGATCAAGATTAAGACATTCATCAGCCTCCTTTTGGAAAGTTTCATTAAGCGATCTGTTTGGGTTAAGAAAAGAGCAAGTACTAAAAGCTTCCCCAACGAAAATCTAGTAGTAAGTGTTAACCATCCATTTTCTAACCTGCTACGGTCTCCTCCCGAAGGACAGGCTCTATGGAGGCTGTACTCGGTATCTAAGAGGTGGGCCAAGTGAGGATTGCTTAGGATGTAAGAACATGAGCTGCTAACTCTGCGGAGCCAGGGGAGAGTAGGGGTTGCCCACCTTGTCCTTCTCAGTAAGAAGGAGGATATTTGGGAGCTGTAGTTCCCCCCTTCTCACCCTCCTGCCACCTAATATCTCTCTTGCCCCTACCCCTGAGCCAGGAATGGGAGCTTCAGATCCTGACCGGTCCTGGCCTCAGTGGGGAAATGGCTTCCCAAAAAGCCCCAGCTGCTTTGTGCAGGGGTCCCCACAGCCCTGTTTGTGTCTGCGTTTCCCCCTCCCCACGTCTGTGCCAATATGTCAACTTCTGTGTTTATCACTCTGGCCCTAAGTGTGTTTGTGTATGTGTGTGTGTGGTGGAAGGAGCATAAGCGTGCCTATGTGTCTAACCTCCCTGGTGCCATACATGCTTATACTCTCCTTTTTTCATAGCCCTCAACTCAATGTTCACCCCAACATTCAGAATGAAAATCTGGCACCCCTTGGTAAGAACAACCTGGAAGTAGGAAATGGTAATCAAGGAGCTTCTTTTGGTAGAATGGCCCCGGGCTGCCTCAAAATAAGAAATCAGGGAAATAAATCCAGTCCGTGGTCTCTGGGGGGAGGAAAGCAGGTTTGTATTATTTGTTTTTCTTTGAGAAGCTTTTAAAATTACTCCTCCCTTTAGAAACGGTATAATGGAAGCAAAATTAAAATCTGATCTTATCTCTTGGAAGCTTGATGTGGTACGTGGCAGCAACGCCATCCTAGATTTGTTCTTTTTATATAATTGTTCTTCCTGACCGGTACAGAGGGACCAGGAACGTTGCCCATTTTGGTCACCTTTCCTATAACCATCTCACGGCCGTAGATGGGGTAAGGACACACTGACAAGCCAGAGGCAGCTGGCCAGGTGAGAAAGTTCCATAGATTTATCAGTCTCTGACTTCCTTAGCAGCAGCGGCAACCACAGTACCTAATGAGAAATTCTGTTGAAAGAAAATGACACAAAGCCCTTCAGCAGTGAACAGTATCCAGAATTGTGGCCTCCAGAACCTGGCTTTGATGGCTACAGACCCATCACGTTGCCTTGATTCCTGGCGCAGTTTAGAAGTGAAATGGACAAGAAACAAAGGTGCTTCAACTGCCTTTGCAATTAGATCGGTTATACTCCATAACTGACCTCAAAGCTATCATGACTTAACAGTGTTTTCTAGGACCCCCTGAAGAACCTGGAATTCTAGCCATTTGACCTTTACCCCCTTAGGAATTTGGAGCGTCCCCATGTCACCATTTCCTGTTTGTTCCCTCACTTCCTTTCTTCCACCCCCAAAAGTTCTGTCATTCGGCTGCCTCTCTTCCCCACCACCTTTGGGGCAAATAACCATTTTTCATTACCATCTTCCTTCCCCTCTTATTCTTCAGTTTTTCCAAACTATTCTTTCTGGAGTTTCCTTTCGCTCAGAGAGTCAGTGGTCAGCCCCAGAATTGGCAGTGGTTCCTTACGCGTTCCCCATTTTTCTTTGCCAGTAACTGGAGTCAGTGAGGATTGTGCCTTTTCAGTGGAAAACAAAAAAGCCACCCCAAAAAACCCATATACAATTTATACATTTACCAAATCAATGATCTCTTATGTTAAAATTGTTGTTATTGCTAATGCTGTACGTTCAGGGGAATTATGTCCTTTGACTTTTCATTTTAAAATGAAGAAAAAATAAGGTTTTATTTAAGCAACTTCAAAATACGTGTGTGCACGTGCACGTACATGCATGTGTGGGCATCTGAACACCAACTAAAAGAACAAGTTTTAAGGTCCTGGAAGAAATCAGGGTGAATTTAAAGGTAATCAGTGATGGTCCTAAAGAAAATCAGGCTGCAGACCAAAGAAAAACCTAATATTCTCAATCCTTTCTACTGTTTTTGATTAATGAAGTCATTTCTTAAGTGCTTATTATGCGTCAAGCACAGTTTTAAGGGCTGCGATAGATACCATGTGGTCTAGTGGATAGTGCTTAGAGAAGCAGCGTGGTCCAGTGGATGGAGCATGGGCCTGGGGGTCAGAAGGACCTGGGTTCTCATCCCGTCTCCACCACTTATCTGCTGTGTGATCTTGGGCAAGACACTTCACTTCTCTGTGCATCAGTTATCTCATCCGTAAAATGGGGTTTACGACTATGAGCCCCATGTGGGACAAGGACTGTGTCCAACCCGACTTGCTTGTATCAACTCCAGTGTTTAGTATAGTACCTGGCACATAAGTGTTTAACAAATACCACAATTATTATTATTATGCAAGTAAATCAGGTCGGACACAGTCCCTTTCCCACATGGGGCTCGCAGTCTAAGTACTGAAGTAGTTTACAGTCTAATTAGAGAAGCAACATGGCTCATTGGAAAGAGCCTGGGCTTGGGAGTCAGAGGTCATGAGTTCTAATCCCGCCTCTGCCACTTGTCAGCTGTGTGACTTTGGGCAAGTCACTTCACTTCTCTGTGCCTCAGTCCCTCATCTGTAAAATGGGGATTAAAACTGTGAGCCCCACATGGGACAACCTGATCACCTTGTACCCCCACAGCGCTTAGAACAGTGCTTGGCACATAGTAAGCGCTTAACGAATACCACCATTATTATTATTATTATTACTGAATCCCCATTTTACAGTTGAGGAAACTGAGGCACAGAGAAGTGAAGTGACTTTCCCAAGGTAACAAGCCTGGCAAATGGCAGAGCCAGAACCCGTTGGGCAGGGACTGTCTCTGTACATTACCAGCGCTTAGTACAGTGCTCTGCACATAGTAAGCACTCAATAAATACTATTGAATGAATGAACGAACTAGAACCCAGGTCCTCTGACTCCCAGGCCTGTGTTCGTTCCTTAGGTTATGCTGCTTTGTCTTTCAAGGGGATTTGTGTTTGAATTGGGAAATCTTAGTAATCATTTCTGCAGTAGGAAGAAGGTGTTTCAGTTTTCTTAACCTGGTTGCTATGCAGAACAGGCAAAGGGAGTGGGGAAGCAGTAATAAACATCCGTGGAATGAATGCAGAGTTTGAGGGCTGAGTAGGCTGATGTTTGTAAAAACAGTTTGCGGGGTTGAAATCACAAGACCTTACATAGATTGCCTAACAAAAATAGAAAGAGGAGAGACTTCTGAAATGTTCTGAATTTTTTGTTTTGTTTTTTAAAAAAATTCGTGTCCTGTAGCCTTCTGTGGCTGGAGACACAAAAGCAAGCAAATCTGAACATCTCCAATGCTTGTGAGCCACAGAGCTATCCACAATTGGGTGAACAACAAGAAGTCTGAAAAAGTTGCAATAAACCTGATTATTTTGCACAGGAAAAAGGGGAGGTGAGCAGAGGGCGGGAAAGCCAAGCAAATTTTTTTCCAGGCTATGTGGAATTTGGAAACCGGGCAGAAAAAGCTTTATACAAAGAAAAAATTTGCAGTGCAAAAAATTTCCAGTCACAACTTACAGTTGGAATGTTGCCAGTGTAGGAGCAACATACACAATAAAAGCAGAGAATGGATAACTCAAATGTATAATCATCCCCCATATGTCAAGCCCTTGAGTTACTAAAAAGCAAAGTAAGAGACGGGGAGGGGTATGAAATTACCCCCTAAAATGGAATCACCTGGTTGTAAATTACTCAGCTGTGTCAGGCACGCACCATCATTTACCAAACTTGGCCGAACCTTGTCTTCAGGAATCACGTTGAAATGGGGAGTTGACAGCATTCCTCCAGTTATTTCCAAAGAGAAAGGATTTTATAGTTAAAGAATCTTCCGCTGGTGAAACTGTAGCAAAGCTAAAGCTGCTGTTGCTTAGTGTTTGCCTGACATTTCTTAGGAAAAAAAGAGACAGACTCCACGAAGAGAGCTGACCCAGGTTTTAACTCAAAGGACCCCAATGGAATCCATGGTTCTGTGAGCTCTTTAGCGTAAGTAAAGCCAGGAGTCCTCCCTCAACCACACCCACTGTTTTCCAACCTCTCCCTCTTACTTTTGCATTCCAGTGTTGAATGTTGACAAGATCTGTGAAAAATGCCAACGTGTGTCCTGGTGGATATACAACTATTGCACCCAGCCACTGTCCTCTCTTGTTCGCCACGTAAACATAAAAAAAAAAAAAATCTAGTCATTGTTCCTCCCCCAAAAATAAGAAACTGAACTAAAAGGCCATTTGCAAATCTCTGAATTGACCCTCTGAAAGAGATCATGGAACCTTCTGATCATGGGGTCAGAAGGAACTGGGTTCTAATCCCGGCTCCTCCACTCGTCTGCTTTGTGACTGTAGGCAAGTTACCTCACTTCTCTGGGCCTCAGTTACCTCATCTGTAAAGTGGTGATTAAAAATGTGAGCCCCCTCTGCGTCATGGACTGTGTCCAATCTGATAAACTTGTATCTGCCCCAGCACTAGTACAGTACCTGGTACATAGTAAGCGCTTAACAGATACCATAAAAACCCATTTATTCAATCAGTAGCATTTATTGAGCACTAATAAGCTCTTGGGAGACTATAATAAGAAATCATCCCAGCCCGAATGGAACTTGCAATTGAGTGGAGGCAGCAGATGTGAAATAATCTACATGTAGGAGGAAAAAGAGTTCAAATAGTTGAGTATGTAAAATTATATCTACCAAAGTGCAAAAGGAAGTGGCGAGTGCAAAGGTGCCGAGTTGATAAAGAGGATGTGACCTGAGGAGAAGAAAAATTAATCAGGGAAAGCTTCCTAGAGGAAGTGGACATATAAAACAAAAATAAAATGAGACAATTTTTTACTGGCGCAAGAAGTGAGCTCCTCAAAGCAAAGTATGGGGCCTCTGACCATCCTCTTATCACCTATTAGATTGGGGAACACTTCAGAGTACCTCCAAATCAACCAATGGCATTTATTGAGTGCTTTCAATTAGCAGAGCAAAAGCAAATCAATAAGTGGCATTTAACGAGCACCTACAGCGTTCAAATCATTCAATCGTATTTATTGAGTGCTTACTCTGTGCACTGTACTAAGTGCTTGGAATGTACAATTCGGCAACAGATAGAGACAATCCCTGCCCAACGACGGGCTCACAGTCTAAATCACCGCACTAAGCCCTTGAGAGAATACAACTGAGATAACTCCAGATGACCTAGCTCAGAATAATTTAAAGTTGAGGGTTCTGTCTATAAGGATTCATTTGGATTAAGGCGATCAGACATGTCGCTCTAGGTGAATTGGCACTTCTAGGGGATTCTGCCCTACCATCCGAGAGGCTTAAACGGGAACAAGACAAATCCATGAGGATTTAGCCCAGAGAGACCGAACCCCTCAGCTGCAACACCAGCTGCCATCAGTGCCCAGAGGCTGCAGATGACAATTTCCACTTTAAGGATGCCAGGTGGCCTCTCCTGCCCCCAAGCTCATGTGGCAGCAGGTCTGACAACTAACGTTGGCGGAGGCTGCTGGGGCAAGGTGGCGAACTCCTCCTGCCCTGACTTGCCCATCACCGATGGCACCACCATCCTTCCTGTCTCACAAACCCGTAGCCGCATCTTTATCCTTGACTCCTCTCTCTCATTCAACCCACACATTCAATCTATCACTAAATCCTGTCGGTTCCACCTTCATGACATCGCTAAAATCCGCCCTTTCCTCTGCATCCAAACTGTTACCACTTTAATCCAATCACTTTCTCTATTCTGCTTTGATTACTGTATCAGCCTCCTCGCTGATCTCCCAGCCTGCTGTCTCACCCCACTCTAGTCCATACTCCACTCTGCTGGCCCGATCATTTTTCTACAAAAATGTTCATGTTTCCCCAGTCCCCAGGGAACTTTAGGGGTTGCCCATCCACCTCCATATCAAACAGAAATTCCTCACCATTGGCTCTAATGCAGTCCATTACCTTGACCACTCCTGCCCCACCTCATTCCTCTCCTACCCAACCCACAAACTTCACTCCTCTAGTGCTAACCTCTCACTGTACCTTGATCTCATCTATCTCTCCACCCACGTCCTGTCTCTGGCCTGAAACACCCTCCCTCCTCTTATTCGACAATTACTCTTCCCTCTCTTCCAAGCCTTACTGAAAACATATCTCCTCCAAGAGGCCTACTTTCCTCTTCTCTCACTTCCTTATGGGTCGCCCCCCCTCCACCCCGCCCCCAGCCCCGCCCACACTTATGTACATACCTGTAATTCAATTAATGACTGTCTCCCCCTCTAGACTGTAAGCTCCTTGTGGGCAGGGAATGTGTCTATTATTATATTGCTCTCTCAAGTTCTTAGTACAGTGCTCTGCACACTAAATACCATTGATTGAGGAATGAGAATGACCCATAAAGTTGTAAACTGCCAGCAAGGCAGGGAATGTGAAATATCTAGTAGGAGGGTGTCCCTTTATTGGACTATGTCCAACCAAGTTACCGTGTATCTATCCCAACGTTTAGTACAGTTCCTGGCACATAGGTGCTTAACAAATAGCACAATTATTATCAATAAATATGTTTGACTGGAGAGGTAAGAGACAAGGAATCCACCACTCCCATCTCAATTTCCATCCCTTTCTCCTTGCTTCTTTTTCCCTTTCCTTTTCTTAAATGGTATTTGCTTAAAAAAAAAAAAGCCCACCACTCTCCTCTCATCTCTGCCCTTTTCTTTTTGCTTTATTTCCCCCTTCCCTTCTCTCTCCATTCTATTTTCTCTATTCTCTCTCCCCTTTCCCTTCTTATCTTTTTCTCTCCCCCTTTACTCTTCCCTGTCCTCTTTCCCTTTTCTCTCCCCCATTCTCTTTTCCCTCTCTCCTTTGTTGTTTTACCTCTTTGTTCTCCTACCCTTCTTTCCCCTTCCCTTCTCTCTTTCTCATCCTGCCCCATCTTGAGTTCCAGAAAACCTGGTCGCTGAAATTTGATGCCAAAAATTTCCTTCTACTCAAGGGTGCTAATTTTTCATTTTAAAAACAAGTGGGCTTGGAGCAGGTGCAGCACAGAGACAGGGCTGTGGAAAAATGAAATACAGATACCTAAAGCACAGACAACAATCATGGAGCTGGGGGAATTCCCCAAAGGGCAGGGGGAAACGCAGCTAGGGCTTGGCCAGAGGCCAGGGGAGGCCTGAAATGCCTATTCCCTGCTGAATCTGGCATGAGAAACAGTGTGGCCTTCTCATTCAATTCAATCGTATTTATTGACCGTTTTCTGTGTGCAAAGCACTGCCTACTAGCTGAACACGGGCCTGAGAGAATCAGAAGGACCTGAGTTCTAATCCAAGCTCCACCACTTGCTGCTGCTGCTGATGATATTTATTAAGCGCTTACTACATGCCAAGCACTGTTCTAAGCGCTGAGGGAGATACAAGGTAATCAGGTTGTCCCACACAGGGCTCACAGTCTTAATCTCCATTTTACAGATGAGGTAACTGAGGCACTGAGAAGTTAAGTGACTTGCCCAAAGTCACAGAGCTGACAAGTGGCGAAGCTGGAATTAGAACCCATGACCTCTGACTCCCAAGCCCGGGCTCTTTCCATTGAGCCATGCTGCTTGAATGGCATAGTTAATAAAGCAAGGGCCTGGGAGTCAGAAAGCCATGGGCTCTAATCCCAGCTCTGCCATTTGTCTGCTGTGTGACCTTGGGCAAGTCACTTCAGTTACCTCATCTCTAAAACGGGGATTGTGATTGTGAGCCCCACATGGGACAGGGACATAGTGCCAGACATAGTGCCTGGCACATAGTAAGCGCTTAACAAATACCATGATTATTATCGTCTGCTGTGTGTCCTTGGGCAAGTCACTTTACTTTTCTGTGCCTCAGTTCCCTCATCTGTAAAATGGGGATTAAGACTGTGAGCCCCACATGGAGCACCATTAGCTTGTAGCTACCCCAGCACTTAGTACAGTGCCTGGCACATAGTAAGTGCTTAACAAACATCACATAAAAGAAAAAAAGAATCTGAGGAAGAGCGGCCTGATACAACTTCGGCTTCGGGTTGGCTCCTATCTAAATGAGAGGGGTGGGCTGTCCACCCTTCCCCTAAAACACTGTGATAAGGAAGCTAATGGCTTCATTTCTCCTCTCCCACTTCCCCCAGATTGCATCACTATTTTTATCTGGATCTGCCTGGAACTCAAGTTGTGGATTGGCCGCCTAGTACTAGGAAACTCGGGCTGGGTTTACGTTCAGTGGAATGAAGTCCCCGTGTTTCTGAGGAACAAGAACATCTCCCTTTGGCATTCAGGAAATCCTTCTTGGTGTTCACCTGCTTGACAGAGCGGAAGTGTGGCTAGAGTACTGCCCTCCGTAGCTGTTCAGAACCTCAGGGGCCGGAAAGGATTTGATTTGCAATACAGCGGAGAGCCTAGGAAACTACCTTTTTGTTTTGGTTTGGTTTTTTTAATCCAAAGAATTTGAGATTCACGCTTGGTTTTACCCATTTGAAAACCCTCAGGAATGCAATAAACTCATTTCTGTTCCATTGCGTGTCCCGGGAGAGTGGTATTCAACAACCGAGAAAGCCTCCCTTGGGGGGATCCTCTGTCCCTGTCAGGGGCAGAGTGGCGGAGAAGAGCTAGTTGCTGCAAGTGGGCTGGTGAGGTTCAGGACAGACAGTGTCATTATCTGTTTTGTTTTGCTTTTGTGGTATTCGTGAAGCACTTACTCTGGGCCCAGCACTGTAGAAGCGGCGTGGCTCAGTGGAAAGAGCCCGGGCGTGGGAGTCAGAGGTCACGGCTTCTAATCCCGCCTCCTTCGCTTGTCAGCTGTGTGACTGTGGGCAAGTCACTTAACTTCTCTGTGCCTCAGTTACCTCATCTTTAAAATGGGGATAAAGACTGTGAGCCCCACATGGGGCAACATGATCATCTTGTATTCCCGCCCCCAGCGCTTAGAACAGTGCTTGGCACATAGTAAGCACTTAACAAATACCATCATTATTATTATTAGAAAGCACTTGGGTAGATTCAAGCTAATCAAGTTGGACACAGTCCATCTCCTATGTGAGGCTCTCAGTCTTCATCCCTATTTTCCAGATGAGATAACTGAGGTTCAGAGAAATGAAGTGATTTGTCCAAGCTCACACAGCAGACAAGGGGCGGAATCGGGATCGGAACCCAAGTCCTTCTACTCTCAGTCCCGTGTTCTGTCCATTAGGCCACGCTACTTCCACAGGCCATTGGACCGTGTGTAGCCGCTTCCCATGACAGCCGAGGGACCCGATGAACGGTCAGTCCTCTCCCCGCGGGCCCTGGGGTTACCACCGCTCCTCCGCTTTGGGTGCTTCTCCCGGCCTCCTGAGGAAGGAAGCCCCATCCCTGGGAACACTTGGTGTTTGCCAGGCTCCCCGCCTGCTCCCCCCTTCAAAGCCCACACGAAGTAGCACCTCCTGCAGGAAACTTGTCCGGTTTGGTGGAAGTGTGTTGAGAATTCTGACTTTCCCAGACAGGGCTAATCCCTCACCCCTCGGAAAAGGGAAAAAACAAACATAAAGGGGTGAGTTTCCCCTGTCCTGGCTCTTCTGGAAGGTCAATTTCCGGGCAGGGCCCGGGCCACTCACACGTTGGAAACAAGAGGCAGGGGGTCAGTGTTAATGGGGAGGAGGGCAGGGACCACCGTGACCAGAGTTTCCTCCAGGCATTCAACCTGCTTCCTGCTGGGGTGCCAAACACTCCGGAACTAATTTGAGGCATCTTGGGGAAATTGTGTTTTTCCCAATAATGGAATAATGGACATGTTAATTATGGAAGGGGTCCTCCCACCCGCTCCCTGAGCAAAGCAAGAACACCCTCCCCACCCCCACCCCCAGTTATTTCCCCGATGAGAAGACCCAGCATTTTCCCACCCTCTCCCTGTCCCTCATCAGTCCCTTCTCTTCCAGCCTGGCTTCACTGGTCTCCTTCAGCTCACCAGCAGTAAATTGTGCTTCCCCATTTCCCTCAGTTATGTTAACCACGGTGGGGACGGTCCTGAATAACCTTTCTATGGCTCTATTTAAAAAAGAAAAAGATCCGAGGGCCTCTCTCTTCATGCTTCCCTGGAGGGCCCCAGCCCTTGTTTTCTGCTGGCCCTTCAGTACGCATTATTGGTTCCTCCCCCTTTATTGCTCATTTCTACATGACAATGCTTTGGTAAAAGGACCCCTAAAGCCTGGGCCTCCAGCCGGGCGAGGAGGGTCCCCTTGGGTTACTAGAGTCTCTCCCCACTCCTGAAGAACCTCCAGTGGCTGCCCACCCACCTTCACTTCAACAAACTCCTCACCGTCAGCTTCAAGGCACTCAAATCAGCTTGCCCCGCCCCCCCGCCCTTCTTACCTTGCCTATAATAACCCAATCCACACACTCTACTCGCTGGACCTCCATCTCGTCCATCTCACTGACGACCCCTTGCCCACATCCTCCCTCTGGCCTGGAACTCCCTCCTCCTTCATATATGACAGGCCATGTCACTCCCCCTCTTAAAAACCTCCAGTGGTTGCCTATCAACCTCTGCACAAAACAAAAACTTCTCACTCTCGGCTTCGAGGCTCTCCATCCCCTTGCCCCCTCCTACCTCTCCTCCCTTCTCTCTTTCCACCGCCCACCCCAGACGCTCCGCTCCTCCGCCGCCCACCTCCTCACCGTCCCTCCGTCTCGCCCATCCCGCCGTCGACCCCGGGTCACGTCCTCCCGCGGTCCCGGAACGCCCTCCCTCCTCACCTCCGCCAAACCGATTCTCTTTCCCTCTTCAAAACCCTACTTAAAAATCACCTCCTCCAAGAGGCGTTCCCAGACTGAGCTCCTCTTCCCCCTCTACTCCCTCTGCCATCCCCCCTTTACCTCTCCGCAGCTAAAGCCTCATTTTCCCCTTTTCCCTCTGCTCCTCCACCTCTCCCTTCCCATCCCCACAGCACCGTACTCGTCCGCTCAACTGTATATATTTTCGTTACCCTATTTATTTTGTTAATGAATTGTACATCGCCTCGATTCTATTTAGTTGCCATCGGTTTTTACGAGATGTTCTTCCCCTCGACTCTGTTTATTGCCATCGTTCTCGTCTGTCCGTCTCCCCCGATTAGACTATAAGCCCGTCAAACGGCAGGGACTGTCTCTATCTGTTGCCGATTTGTTCATCCCAAGCGCTTAGTACAGTGCTCTGCACATAGTAAGCGCTCAATAAATACTATTGAATGAATGAAAGGTCATGAGTTCGATTCCCGGCTCTGCCACTTGTCAGCTGTGTGACTGTAGGCAAGTCACTTAACTTCTCTGTGCCTCAGTTACCTCATCTGTAAAATGGGGATTAAGACTGTGAGCCCCACGTGGGACAAGCTGATTCCCCTGTGTCTACCCCAGCGCTTAGAACAGTGCTCGGCACATAGTAAGCGCTTAACAAATACCAACATTATTATTATTATTATTATTATTTAAACCTTTTCAATAGTTTAAATTAGCCTTTCAGAGGTTTTCTTGGGGAAGCAGGGTGGTCTGGTGGACAGGGAGTAAGGAGCGCTGGGTTTAGTCCCAGTTGTGTTACTGGCCTGCTTGTGTGACCTTGGGCAAACCACTTAAGAACATCTTAACATCTTTACCCCTCAGCTGCTGCAACAGAAGAATGGAGGGACTTAGATTGTGAGCTCTGGGCAGGGATTGCATACTATCTGATGACCTTTTATCTACCCCAGTGCTTAGCTCATACAAGGTGCTTAGTAAAGAATGTAATTATTCTCACTCTGGGTGACTCTAAAGCTTCTTGTCCTCTTTTGTTTCCCTCAATTTCAATATTGATGATGTTCTTTATGTTTTCACCTCTTTTGCTGCACTGTTTTAGAACAGTTTAGATCAGCCTCCTTTGTTCACAATTGTTTCAAGAACCTTAATGTCCGTGTCTTTGGTTTTTTTTTTCCCTAACAGTGATTGTAAGTGTTCTGTATTGCTTCTGTGGACCCATCCCTTTTTATTATTATTATTATTATGATGACATTTGTTTTTTATTTTAACCTATGATCTCTTGTTACTCTTTTTTAAATTTTACTCGTTAAGCGCTTACTATGTGCCAGGAACTGTACTAATCGATGGGGTAGATACAAGCTTCTCAGGTTGGACACAGTCCAAGACCCACATGGGGCTCGCAGTCGTAATCCCCATTATAAATGAGGTAATCGAGGCACAGAGAAGTGAAGTGCCTTCTCTCCCAACATCCTTATCCTCCCGTATTTTATATTGAACAACTCAACTTTATCATCTTGTACTTTAGGCAAAATGTAAGAGAATCTGTAATACTATAGGTTTTTTTTTTTCATGTATCTAGACTGTAAACCACAAGATTTAGACTGAAAGCTCCTTGAGGGAAGGGAATGTGTCTTCCAACTTTGTGGCAGTGAACTCTCCCAAGCCCAGAGTACAGGGCTCTGAACACCGTAAGCACTCGATAAATATCATTGATTGATTGATGTCTCTGTGAGGTGTCCTCCTCCTTAATGGTTTCACTTCCAAATATATATAATCTTTACTCCCAAATAATAACTCTATTAGGGCCTGTCCCATATCACACTTGTGATCCCAAGATAGCCGAACACTTTCCCTTAACTATAAGAAATGGTGCTATTTCCTCTTTATGTTTAAATTTTACTGGTACATTACTTCTGTCTAGACTGTTATATCTGTTGCTTGATCTAAATTCATTCAATAGTATTAATTGAGTGCTTACTATGTGCAGAACACTGTACTAAGCGCTTGGAATGTACAATTCGGCAACAGATAGAGACGATCCCTGCCCAATGACTGACTCACAGTCTAAATGGGGGAGTCAGTCAGCAAAGCAAAACAGAACAAAACAAAAAACAAGATAAATCATCGAGATAAATAGAATCAAGGAGATATACATCTTATTAACAAAATAAATAGGGTAATAAATAATATATACAAATGAGCACAGTGCTGAGGGGAGGGAAAGGAGGAAGAGCAAAGGGTGGGGAAGGAGGTGAGGGGGAGCAGAGGGAAAGGGGGGCTCAGACTGGGAAGGCCTCCTGGAGGAGGTGAGCTCTCTGATACTCATACAGAACTAGCTTAATTTTTAAACTGTTGTAAATCTATTGCGGTATGCTATGCTCTTTACCTGAATACCTATATGCAGCCTAAACTGACCCATTTTATGCTAGGTTTCACATTGACTTGTACATTTGAGAAGCAGCGTAGCCTATTAATAACAATAATAATAATAATAACTGTAGTGTTTGTTAAACGCTTACTATGTGCCTGGCACTGTACTAAGCGGTGGGGTGGATAAGCAAATCAGGAAAGAGCACAGATCTGGGAGTCAGAGGATCTGGGTTCTAATCCCAGATCGGCCACGTACCTGCTTTTTAACATTGACCAAGTCACTTCACTTCTCAGTGACTCTGTTCCCTCATCTGCAGATTGGGGATTCAATACTGGTCTCCCCCCTAGTTAGACTCTGAGCCCCATGTGGGACCTGATTATCTTGTTTCTACCCCAGCACTTGGTATATTGCTTGACACATAATATGTGCTTAACGAATACCATAATTACAATTATTCAATTACAGGATGCAATTGAAAATTCTTTAACATTGTTAAAGTTTCAAACTGTTCATTCTCTCTCTTTCACGACACTTGAATCTTTCCATCATCTCATCAGTCTTGAAGTGTTTTGGATTACCAAGGTTGCAATTCCTCTTTTCAGGTTCTGATAATTTGAGACTTTGGAAGGATGAGATAGCTTCTTCCTCTGTTGAATTTGGAAATATTGCATTCCTCCAAGGATCCTCTTTTAGGCTTAATCCCCTTATTATCAGGAACAAATCAAACCCTCTAGAGACTGGCTCCCTACGTGACTGGCATTCACCATTAGTTTTAAATGGTCAGCAATTTTAGGTGCTCATTTTTTCTCTCACAAATCTATAGCCTATTCAGTTCACTCCACTTTCGATATTGTTATTTTTCTCTATATGATGGTACGACGATATTTGTCTTTATCACTTAGTCTGTGACAAGCTCACACAGTAAGACGGAGAATGAGATTTCATTTACCAGATGAGAAAGCTAAGGCTCAGAGAATAATAACAATAGTAATTGTGGTATTTTTTGAGTGCTTACTATGTGCCAGGCACTGTACTAAGCACTGGGATAGATACAAGGTAATTGGGTTGGACACAGTCCCTGTCCCACTTAGAGTTCACAGTCTTCATCCCCATTTTACAGATGAGATAAGTGAGGCACACAGAAGTGAAGTGACTTTCCCAAGGTCACATAGCAGACAAGTAGCATAGCCAGGATTAGAACTCAGGTCTTTCTACCTCCCAGGCCCGTGCTCTATCCACTGAGCCATGCTGCTTCTCTCATTTCTTACGGATGATATCAGCAAACTCTCTCCTTACAAATGATGTAGGAATTAGAAGCCATTTATAAGACTGCTTCCACTGTGGCTCCTTATTCTCTTCTCCAATCAGTCAATCAATCAATAGTATTTACTGAGCACCTTCTCTTTGCAAGAGACCTGTGATCTCACTCATGCATCTTTGTGAAAGTGCAGTAGAGTTACAACACACCATCCCTCCCTCAAGGAGCTTCCAGTCCAACTTGGGAGGCAGACACAAGATAAAGTACAGAGAGTGGGGAGAAGAGAACGAACAGTTGAAGGGATTAATAGGAAGCTGCTTAAACAGTAAAGTTTGAAAGTCGGTACCGAGGTGCTACGGGTGGGAGTGGGAATGTAAAAGTATGGGATGGTGCAAGAGCTCTGAAAGGTTTGATGTAGGGAGAAGAAAAATGAATCAGGAAAAACCTCCTGAAGGTGGGATTTCAGGAGGGCTTTGAATGGAGTCTGGCAGATTTGAAGTGAGAGGGAGTTCCAGGTGAGAGGAAAGTTGGGAGATGGAGAAGATGAGAATAAGACTGGATGAGTAGGTTGGCTTGAGAGGAATGAAGAGTGTGAGCAGGTGTGGTGGGGAGCGGGGTGGGGGGGATGGGGGGTGGTAAAAGGGAAAATGGCGTGGTTAATAGTGTTGGTATTTAAGTGCTTACTATGTACAGAGCACTGTTCTAACCGCTGGGGGAGATACAGGGTCATCAGGCTGTCCCACGTGAGGCGCACAGTCTTAATCCCCATTTTACAGATGAGGGAACTGAGGCGCAGAGAAGTTAAGTGACTTTCCCTCAGTCACACAGCTGACAAGTGGCAGACCAGGGATTCAAACCCATGACCTCTGACTCCCAAGCCTGTACTCTTTCCACTGAGCCACACTGCTTCCCTAAGTTAAGTTAGAGGGAGAAATCTGACTGAGCGCCTTAAAGTTAATGGGCACTGGAGGCTTTGTGAGGAGTGGGGAGACTGGTGAAGAACAACATTTCTAAAAAAAATCTGGGCAGCAGAGGGAATTATGGCCTGGAGAAGGGAGAGACTGAAGGCAGAGAGACCAGTGAGGAGGCTGATACTATTGCCTAACCAGGTTATGATGGCCAAAAAAACATTAGCGTTTGTGTGTGTCTGTGTGTGTCAACTGAGTTTGCTCGAATGGATTTGCCTTACACCATTTTTTCTCAGCTCAGACCAAAATTGGGAAGAAAAAAGAAATCAGGGGGGTGAATCAGGAAGAGGTGGTAAACTGAGGTATCAACATTTTAAGACAATCCACCCCCACCTTCCTCCCCCACCACCAAAGGTTAACCAGGTAGCCCTGACAGTGAAGTGGAGAAGGACGGGAGGGAGGGCTAAGGGGGACTGCCCTACCCTAACCCCCTAACCGTTAGTTAACAATGCTTCTTGTTGTCCTTTCCTCCTCCTTGAAAAAAGACACAAAGTGCAGCTGAAGACAGCTCTGATGACCCTCCCATCCCGGAGAGGGAGACGGTGCCGAAAGGTACCGGCTCCCGGTGAGTTCCAGCTGTGCCACGGGCCCTGTGCCCGGGACTTTATCTGGAAGCTGGCGGATTGGTTGACCTCGGCAGAGCCAGAATGCTCTCTGAGAACAGATCACTTCACTGTGAGCACGACTGTCAGGGCCTGCGATGACTTTCAGAATCACTTCATCGCAATAGCAGGAAACAAGGGCTATTCCTTCCCGCTGAAAGGGGAAGATTCCCAGGCCAAGGATCTTATCTTTCTGTCCTGGGTCAGCCTTCCTCTTCCCTGTTTTCCTTCAGTTGCAGCTGCAGCTTCCCTCAGCGCTGAAGTTTCCCTCCTGTCCTCCCCAGGATACAGCCCTGGTCTGGACACCCTCATCCCTCATGGAGCACTCATGGAGCACCGAGACCCAGCTTCCCTTCCTTAATAATAATAATAATAATAATGATAATAGTGGCATTTGTTAAGTGTTAACTATGTGTCAAGCACTGTTCTAAGCTCTGGAGTAGATAGGAGCTAATCAGGTTGGATACAATACAGTCTGTGCCCCCCATGGGGCTCACAGTCTTAATTCCTATTCTACAGATGTGATAACTGAGGCACAGAGAAGTGAAGTGACTACCAGGCCCATCCTCTAACCACTAGGCCATGCCACTTCTTCTCTGAACTATCTGGGGAAAGCTTAATCTTCGAAAGACACTGGGCCGTGGTCTTTTCCCATCAGCAGTTTCAGCTTTGCAGTTAACAGACTTCAGACAGCTAGGAGTGAGATCATGGAGTGATTTTCTGAGACGAGAACTTTGGCCAGTCTCAGCCTGGGCCCTTGGTGCCCTTGTAGAACTTGCTGAAGTTGGGATGAGCAAAAGGAGAAGCAGTATGGCCTAGTGGATAGAGCACGAGTCTGGGAGTCGGTCGGTCACGGGTTCTAATCCTGGCTCGGCCATTTGTCGGCTGTGTGACCTTGGGCAAGTAACTTTACTTCTCTGTGCCTCAGTTACCTCATCTGTAAAGTGGGGATTGAGACTGTGAGCCCATGGGAAAAGGGACTATGTACAATCCGATTATCTTATATCTGCCCCAGCGTTTAGTACAGTGCTTGGCACATAGTAAGCACTTAAGAAATACCAAAATTATTATTACTATTAAGGAGTCTCTCCCAGGGTAAAATGCCTCCTCCACTGTCTAGGAGACACCTTGGCATTCTCAACGCCAAGTCCAGTTTATGGGAAGCAGCATGGCCTACTGGAAAAACATGTCCCTGGGTTCTAATCCCAGCTCCACCACTTACCTGCTAGTGGAAAGAGCATGGGCTTGGAAGTCAGCGGTCATGGGTTCTAATCCCAGCTCTGCCGCTTGTCAGCTGTGTGACTTTGGGCAAGTCACTTAACTTCTCTGTGCTTCAGTTCCCTCATCTGTAAAACGGGGTTTAAGACTGTGAAACCCACTTGGGACAATCTGATCACCTCGTATCACCCCCTCCAGCGCTTAGAACAGTGCTTTGCACATAGTAAGCGCTTAACAGATACCATCAATATTATTGTAATTATGTCACCTTGGGCAAGTCACTTCGATTTTCTGTGCCTCAGTTCCCTCAACTGCAAAATAGGGATTCAATGTCTTTTCTTCCTCCTACTTTGACTGTGAACCCCATGTGGGAACCTGACTAGCTTGTATCTATCCCAGTGCTTAGTGCATTGCTTGGTCCACAGTAAGCGCTTAACAAATACCACAATTATTATCCGGCTCGAAAGTCCAAGGCTCAATCTCAGGACCCTGAGTGAGAGGAAGGCTGACTGTGTGGGAAATGAACAGGTTGTCCTGTCCCTTCCTCCCTAGCCGTCTGCTCATCCTGCGGCAGGGAGCTTCCACCTTCCAGGGCTTGAAGTTGGAAGAAAGGTCAGAGAGCTTTGAGTTCAGCTCAAGCAAGAAGCAGTGCGATCTAGTGCAACAGACACCATCCTGGGAGTCAGAGGATCTGGGTTCTAATCCTGCCTCTGCCACTTGTCCGCTGTGTGACCTTGGGCTAGTCACTCAATCATATTTATTGAGTGCTTACCATCGAAGGGAGAGGGAGAACAGGGATCGAATCCCTTTTTGACAGATGAGGTACCAGAGGCATGGTAAAGTGACTTGCCCAAGGTCACACAAGTAAGTGGCAGAACGGGGGCTAGAACCCAGATCATCTGACTCCCAGTCCCTTGCTCTTTCCACTAGGCCTTACTGCTTCCTTGCAAAAACAGCTCAAATTAATATCCTGCTGGTAGTAGGGTAACCTCAACACCCCCTACCCCCACCCATTGCCCCGACTCACTCCCTTTGCTCTACCCCCTCTCCCTACCCCACAGCACTCATGTATATATGTACAAAGCTATAATTCTATTTATTTATATTAATGCCAGTTTACTTGTTTGATGTGTAAACACATCTATGATTCTATTTATTTGTATTGATGCTACTGATGCCTGTTTACTTGTTTTGATGTCTGTCTCCCCCTTTCTAGACTGTGAGCCCGTTACGGGCAGGGATTGTCTCTTTGTTGCTGAATTGTACTTTCCAAGCGCTTAGTACAGTGCTCTGCACAAAATAAGCATTCAATAAATATGATTGAATAAATTGAATGAATATGCAGAGCATCATGCTAAGTGCTTGGGCGAGTACGATTCAACAGAATTAGCAGACTCATTCCCTGCCCATAAGATGCTTACTGTCTAGAAGGGGCAACAGACATTAATATGAATAAGAAATTTATAATATATAATTGAAAGATATGTACGTAAATGCGGTGGGGTTGGGGTTGGGGTATCAAGCGTCCAAAGATCACAGATTGAGTGAGTGCATAGATTTAGTGCATAGACAACGCAGTAGGGAGAGCCAGCTGGGGGGAAAGAAGGCTTATTCTGGGAAGGCCTCATGGAGGAGATATGACCTTAGTAATGCTTTGAAGGTGAAGAGAGTGGTGTTTTGGCATATATGGAGGGGGAGGGAGTTTCAGGCTAAGGGGAAGATGTGGGAAAGGGGTTGGCAGCAAGATAGATGAGATTGGGGCACAGTGAGTGAGCTGGTGCTAGAGGAGCCGAGTGTTTGGGCTGGGCTGGAGTAGGAGATTAGTGAGGTGAGGTAGGGTGGGGGCAGGATGATTGAGTGCTTTAAATCAGCTTTCAATCAATCAGTGGTGAGTGCTTACTGTGTGCAGAGCACTGTACTTTTCCCTCTTCTCCCTCTCTGCTCCCCCTCCACCCTCTGCTCCCCCTCCACCCTCTGCTCCCTCCCCTTTCCCCGCTTCACCTCCCCTCAGCTAAGCCACCTTTCCCTCTGCTCCTCCCCCTCTCCTTTCCCCTCCCCTCAGCACTGTGCTCATTTGTATATATTTTTATTACCCTATTTATTTTATTAATGAGCTGTCCATCCCCTTGATTCTATTTATCGTGATTATGTTGTCTTGTTTTTGTCCTTCTCTCTGCCCCGATTATTATTAATAATAATAATAATAATGTTGGTATTTGTAAAGCGCTTACTATGTGCAGATAAGCGCTGGGGAAGAAACAGGGTAATCGGGTTGTCCCACGTGAGGCTCACAGTTAATCCCCATTTTACAGATGAGGTAACTGAGGCAAAGAGAAGTTAAGTGACTTGCCCACAGTTACACAGCTGACAAGTGGCAGAGCTGGGCTTAGACTGTAAACCCATCATTGGGCAGGGATTGTCTCTATCTGTTGCCAAATTGTACATTCCAAGCGCCTAGTACAGTGCTCTGCACATAGTAAGCGTTCAGTAAATACTATTGAATGAATGAATGAATGAATACTTAGCACTCAGGTGTGTACAGTACAACTGAGTTGGTAGACAAGTTCCCTGCCCACAGTGAGCTTGCAGTCTACGCTATGCTTAGCGACTCTCTGCCTCAGTTTCCTCAACTGTAAAATGGAGATTGAATACCTGTTCTCCCTCCTACTCAGACTGTGAGTCCCATGTGGGACAGGGACTCTGTCTGCCCTGGTTATGCTGTATCTACCCCAAGCCTTAGTACAGAAAGAGTTTAACGAATACCACAGTTATAATCGTAACTATTAGTGGAAACTCTCGTAGGATGACAGACGAACCTCGAACCTGAGACGTCGATACCGAGGAACCCTGCGGAGGAATTGATCCTAGTGCTAGTGGCTCGCACTCTCTCGTCCCTGTCCTCGATGTTCCCGATGGATGTCGGAGCGCAGTAAGCAAGAAAGTGGTCAGGGGAGCAGCACGTAAAATCTTTTTTGCGGGCAGAACCCACTTAAGGCCAAAGCAACCGCAGCACAGCCCCGACGCCATGCCACATCACCCTCACCCAGCGGGTGGTTCTCTTGGTAGTCTCTGTGGTCTTTGCCACCCACGGTCACCGGCTAAAAATAATAACTGTGGTATTTGTTAAACACTTACTCTGCATCAAGCACTGTACTGAGAGCCAGGATAAATACAGATAAACCCAATTGGACCTGATTTAATTTTAGAAATCCTGTTGGGTTCATCCCCCTGGCAGCATGCCCTAGACGGTTGAGAACGATTCCTCCCCACTGGGGTCCCCGTCCCTGCAGGGTGAGCAAGGCCCAGCTCCTGGGTCTCCTGGCTCCCACACACTGCCACAGATAATAATAATTAATAATTACGGTATTTGTTAAGCACTTACTTTGTGCCAAGCACTCTCCTAAGCGTTGATCTAAGGCAGGGGGAGTAGGCAGGAGTGGAGGCAGACCTGAATGCTTTTTGCCTGCAGTGAGGAGGTCGCTTAGATTTCTGCAGTTCCTCTAGACTGTAAGCTCATTCATTCATTCATTCAATAGTATTTATTGAGCGCTTACTATGTGCAGAGCACTGTACTAAGCGCTTGGGATGAACAAGTCGGCAACAGATGGAGACGGTCCCTGCCGTTTGACGGGCTTACGGTCTAATCGGGGGAGACGGACAGACAAGAACAATGGCAATAAATAGAGTCAAGGGGAAGAACATCTCGTAAAAACAATGGCAACTAAATAGAATCGAGGCGATGTACAATTCATTAACAAAATAAATAGGGTAACGAAAATATATACAGTTGAGCGGACGAGTACAGTGCTGTGGGGATGGGAAGGGAGAGGTGGAGGAGCAGAGGGAAAAGGGGAAAATGAGGGTTTAGCTGCGGAGAGGTAAAGGGGGGATGGCAGAGGGAGTAGAGGGAGAAGAGGAGCTCAGTCTGGGAACGCCTCTTGGAGGAGGTGAGTTTTAAGTAGGGTTTTGAAGAGGGAAAGAGAATCGGTTTGGCGGAGGTGACGAGGGAGGGCGTTCCGGGACCGCAGGAGGACGTGGCCCGGGGGTCGACGGCGGGATGGGAGAGACGGAGGGATGGTGAGGAGGTGTGCGGCGGAGGAGCGGAGCGTGCGGGGTGGGCGGTAGAAAGAGAGAAGGGAGGAGAGGTAGGAAGGGGCAAGGGGATGGAGAGCCTCGAAGCCTAGAGTGAGGAGTTTTTGTTTGGAGCGGAGGTTGATAGGCAACCACTGGAGTTGTTTAAGAAGGGGAGTGACACGCCCAGATCGTCTCTGCAGGAAGATGAGCCGGGCAGCGGAGTGAAGAATAGACCGGAGCGGGGCGAGAGAGAAGGAAGGGAGGTCAGAGAGAAGGCTGACACGGTAGTCTAGCCGGGATATAACGAGAGCCCGTAACAGTAAGGTAGCCGTCTGGGTGGAGAGGAAAGGGCGGATCTTGGCGATATTGTAGAGGTGAGACCGGCAGGTCTCGGTAACGGATAGGATGTGTGGGGTGAACGAGAGAGACGAGTCAAGGATGACACCGAGATCGCGGGCCCAAGAGACGGGAAGGATGGTCGTGCCATCCACGGTGATAGGGAAGTCTGGGAGAGGACCGGGTTTGGGAGGGAAGATGAGGAGCTCAGTCTCGCTCATGTTGAGTTTTAGGTGGCGGGCCGACATCCAGGTGGAGACGTCCCGGAGGCGGGAGGAGATGCGAGCCCGAAGGGAGGGGGAGAGGACAGGGGCGGAGATGTAGATCTGCGTGTCATCTGCGTAGAGATGGTAGTCAAAGCCGTAAGAGCGAAGCTCGCTGTGGGCAAGAATGTGCCTCCTATATTGTTATATTGTATTCTTCCAAACCCTTAGTACGGTGCTCTACACACACTAAGCACTTGATAAATGCGATTGACTGAATGACTGTCGGCTGCTCTGGGAAGTATCCGGAGTTTTAAGACAGAGATAATAATAATAATGATAATAATAGCATTTATTAAGCATTTACTGTGTGTCAAGCACTGTTCTAAGCACTGGGGTAAATACAAGCCAATAAGGTTGGACACAGTTCCTGTCTCTCATGGGACTCAGAGTCTTTGTCTTGTCTTATGCTGTTGAGCTGTCTCCGTCCCATAGCGGCACCAAGGACACATCACTCCCAGAACGCCCTGCCTCCATCTGCCATCGTTCTGGTAGTGGATCCAAAGAGTTTTCTTGGTAAAAATACCGAAGTTGTTGACCATTGCCTCCTTTCACATGGTCAACTTGAGTCTTCGCCCTCAACTCTCTCCTACGCCACTGCTGCCCAGCACAGGTGAATTTTAACTTGTAGCAGACGGCCTGCCACTCACTAGCCCCTACCCAAGCTAGGAATGGAATGGGTAGGCCTCTGCTTGACTCTCCCTCATGTCGTCGAGACTGGTAGAATACTGGAGACTGTCCAGCTGCAACTCTGAGAGGGCACTCACAGACTTACTCCCCATTTTATAAATGATATACCTGAGGCACAGCGAAGTGAAGTGACTGGCCCATGTTCACACAGCAGACAATTGGTGGAGCTAGGATTAGAACCCAGGTCCTTCTGACTCCCAGGCCCGTGCTGTATCCACTAGGCCAGGCTGTTTCTCTATCTGAGTATTTGATTGGAGGAGCGAAGAGTGCTAGTAGGACAGTTGCAGGGAAGGAGAGTGATCAAGTTGGAGAGAGCTGGTGGAGAACCTGGAAGCAGGTGGTGAAAGAATTAAAGAGTTTTTGCTTGATGCAGAGGGAGATGGGCAGCCATTTCTTTTTTAAAATACGTGTAAAGCATTTACTATGTACCATTCATTCATTCAATCATATTTATCAAGCACTTAACTGTGTACTGTACTAAGCGCTTAGGAAAGTACAATACAACAATAGTGACAAGCACCGTCCTAAGTGCTTAAGTAGATACAAACGAATCAGGTTGGACACGGTCCATGTCCCCACACGGGGCTCACAGTCTCAATCCCCATTTTACAGATGAGGTAACTCAGATATAGAGAAGTGAAGTGACTTGCCCAAGGTCATTCAGCAGACAAGTGGCAGAGTCAGGATTAGTACCCAGGTCCTTTTGCCTCCCAGGCCCGTGCTCTGTCCACTAGGCATGCTGCCAATGGGGGGTTTTGAGGAGAGGGGAGATGTGCTCTGAGTGACGTCTCAGAAAATGATCCAGGCAACAGCGTGGAGTCCAATTTTGATACTATGTGTGCTTTATGGGTGGAGAGGAAGGTGGATGATTTTGAGGAAAAACATCAGCGTGGGTCAGTGGAAAGAGCACGGGCTTGGGAGTCAGAGGTCGTGGGTTCGAATACCGACTCTGTCACTTGGCAGCTGTGTGACTGTGGGCAAGTTACTTAATTTCTCTGTGCCTCAGTTACCTCATCTGTAAAATGGGGATTAAGACTGTGAGCCTCACATGGGACAACCCGATTACCCTGTATCCACCCCAGCGCTTAGAACAGTGCTCTGCACATAGTAAGTGCTTAACAAATACCAACATTATTATTATTATTATTATTATTATTATTATCAGCAGGTTTTGGTAGTAGTACTAGTATTAGATTGAATGTGAGAGCAGAGTGACGGTAATAATAATAAAAAGAAGAATGGTATTTATTAGGTGCTTACTATGTGCCGAGCCCAGTACTAAGTGCAGGGGCAGATACTAGTAAGGTCCCCCATGGGGGTCACAGTCCAAGAGGGAGGGAGAACAGGTATTGAATTCCCATTATGCAGATAAGGGAACTGAGGCCCAGAGAAGTGAAGTGACTTCCCCAAGTTCACACAGCAGACAAGTGGCTATTCCAGGATTAGAGCCCAGGTCCTGCAACTCCTAGGCTCGTGCCCTTTTCACTAGGCCTCACTGCTTCTCCTTGGTGCTTTGTAAGTGCCTAACAGATACTATTTACACTTCTCGGGTCAGGGGAAGCTGCCTACTTTGGCCATTTAGGCCCCTCCATGAGCATGCAAACTTTCTGGCATCGTCTCCCCTGCTACCTAAATCTGTTTGGGCCCAAATCCATCTTGGGTCGGTGAATGAAGTGTGAGGGGCTAAGAGGTTGCAGGGAGAAGCAGCGTGGATAGCTAGAGCATGGGCCTGGGAGTCAGAAGGACCTGGATTCTAATCCCCATGCTGCCTCTTGTCTACAGTGTGACCTTGAGAAAGTCACTTCACTTCTCTGGGCCTCAGTTACCTCAACTGTAAAATGGGAATCAAATAAAAATAAAAAAAAATAAATGATGGTATTTGTTAAGCATTTACTAAGTGCCAGGCACTGTACTAAGAGCAGGGGTGGACAAAAGCAAATCAGGTTGGACACGGTCCTGCATGGGGCTCACAGTCTTAATCCCCATTTTACAGAGGAGGTAATGGAGGTGCAGAGAAGTTAAGTGACTTGCCCAAGGCCACACAGCAGACAAGTGGTGAAGCTGGGATGACTTTAGAACCCATGAATTAATACTGTGAGCCCCATATCTCATATCTACCCTTGTGCTTAGTACGGTGCCTATCACATAGTAAGTGCTTAATAAATAGCTTTAAAAGAAATCCTTGTGGGAAGCAGCTTACCCTTGTGGAAAGAGCACAGGTCTGAGAGTCAGAGGACCTAGGTTCTAATCCTGACTCCTCTACAGACCTGCTGTGTGACTTTGGGCAAGTCACTTAACTTCTCTGTACCTCAGTTCCCTAATCTGCAAAATAGGGATTCAATACCTGTTCTCCCCCCTTCTCAGACTGTGAGTCCAGTGCGGGAACTGATTATCTTGTATGTACCCCAGCTCGTAATAAGGTATTTGGCACATAGTAAATACATAGGTATTAGTCAATCAATCAATCGTATTTATTGAGCATCTATGTGCAGAGCACTGTACTATGCTTGGGAAAGTATAATATAATAATAAATAGACATATTCCCTGCCCCAAATGAGCTTACAGTCTAGACGGGAAGCCAGACATTAATATAAAATTGTTAAATGCTTACTGCCCAGCACTGTACGAAGAGCCAGGGTATGTCGATCAAATCGATGATATTTTTAATGGTATTTATTAAGTGTTTACTACGCACCAAGCCCTGTACTAAGTGCTGGGGGATATACAAGATAATCAGTCTGGACAAAGTCCCTGCCCCACATGGACTGTCTTAATCCTTATTTTACAGATGAAGGAACTAAGGCACAGAAAAGTTAAGTGACTTGCCAGGGTCATAAAACAGAGAAGTGGTGGAACTGGGGTTAGAATCCAGCTCCTCGGATTCCCAGGCCCATGCTTTTTCCACTGGACCATGCTACTTCACTATTTATCAAGCGCTTACGATACAATTAGGTCAGTTACAGTCTCTGTGCCACAGGAGGAGGGAGACCAACACTGAATCCCCATTTTAGAGATACGGAAACCGAGGCACTTAGAAGTGGTGATTTGTCCAAGGTCAAACAGCAGGAGTAGGTGGAGCCAGGTTTCGAACCTGACCTCTGGGTCTCTGCACTAGGCCACGTTGCTTCCCAAGTAAAGACTACAGGCCAGTTGCTGGGAACATTTTGTGTGGTCTTGGAAGAACGGAGTGTTGCTTTCTTCTCCTTTTCTAACAGCAGGACTTTGCTAAACCCTGTAATTCAACTGAGGTCTTGGGTCTGGGGTCCAGGTGTCATTCTGGGGGGTCACCTTAATGGACCTGACCTCTGCTGTGCTTGCGGGGGTGGTTGCTTCCCTGCCTGCTCCTGCTCCTTCTCCTTTTTAATCCTAAACCTAACCCTAACACCATCTCCTCTTTTTCCTTTCTCTTCCTCCTCCTAAGCCTTCTTCTCATCCTCCTCCTCATCCCCCACCCTCCCTTTTCCTCCTACTCCTCCCTAGTAATCCTAATCATCCTCCCCCTCCTTTCCCCTTTCCTCAATCCTTCCTCCCCTCTCCCTCTTCCTCTTCCTCCTTTCCCTCTTCCTTCTCCTCTTCTCTTCCCCTCCTCCTCATCCTCTTCTCCCTCCTCCTCCCCTTCCCCCATTCTTATCCTTTCCCTCATCTCCTCCTCTTCTTCCTCCCCCACTCCTATCCTTTCCCTCATCTCCTCTTCCTTCTCATCCTCCTCTTCTTCATCCTCTCCTCTTCCTCATCCTCTCCTCTTCCTTTCTCCCTCCTCTCCTTCTGCTGTTCCTTCTCCCCTCCCTCCTCCTCTCCTCTTCCCTCATCTCCTCCTCCTCTTTCTCCTCCTCCTTACCATCCGTCCTTTTGCCTTTGAAATTGCTCCAAGAATCACAGAACAGAGAGTGGTTGTGCCAGGCTGAGCTGGGATAAATGGGATACCAACCTGACATCTCCAACCTCGGCCACTGAGCGCAGACTCTCCTCTCTTTCCCCAACCACGCCGCCTTTCATCTGCTGGTTCCACTCCACCGAAGACTGGAAAACCTGAGGAGGAATGTGGCTTTGAGAGGGATGGCTGAGCTGAGTCAGGCCAGTGGACATCAAGGAGCTACAATCCCTGTGCTGATGCCAGCTTTCTCAGGAAGTTGGGCTTGGGCCAGCTGTCACCTGAGCCAGCTGATGGGGCTGGCTCCTTGCCGGCCCTCTCAACGATGCACGATGCACGGGAAATGCAATAGGAAGAAGCTGGGAGGAGAGGCGAAGGGGGGCACAGGGGGAAGGAGAGTTTATTCAGGAGGCAGCGTGGTCTAGTGGACAGAGCACAGGCCTGAGAGTCAGAAAGACCTGGGTTCTAATCCCAGCTTTGCCACTAGTCTGCTGTGTGACCTTGGGCAAGCCACTTCACTTCTCTGGGCCTCAGTTACCTCATCTGTAAAATGGGGATTAAGACTGTGAGCCCCAGGTGAGACAGGGGATGTGTCCAACCTGCTTAGCTTGTATATACCCCAGGGCTTGGTACAGTGCCTGGCACATAGTAAGCGCTTAACCGATGCCTTTAGCAATTCAGGAGGAGAGCCAGGCCCACCCGACTGACAGGCCCAGTGCTCTCAGCCCCTGCTGGGAAGTGGGTCCAGAAAACGGGATCTGGGGCAGCTGAAACTGCCTCTTGGCCTAAGCAGTCATTCAGTCAGTTGGTCATTTGTATTATTGGGCACTTACTGTGAGCTCTGTACTCAGTGCTTGGGACAGTACAGTCTAACAGACACATTCCCTGCCCATAAGGACCTTACAGTTCAGCAGAATTCCCCAGAGCTGGTTCTCCTGAGTGGCGGCTGTGGTAGCAGGCTGGGGTCTTCTCAAGAGGAAAGCAGGGGGAGGGAGCCCACCAGCAGCCAGCTGTCAGAGCTAGGAGGGATGCTGAGCTCCCCTCCACGGTCCAAATTTTCACCTCGGAGCCTCTACTCCATGCTAACCAATCTCTCCCAGTTGCCTTTGACTCTGTGAACCATCCCCTTCTCTTGGAAACTTTATCCAATCTTATCCTCTCTTGGTTCTCTTCCTATCCCTCTGAGCACTCCTTCTCAGTCTTTTTGCAGACTCCTCCTCTGTCTGCCACCCTCTGAGTGTCTGTCTGTCCCTTTATGCTCAGTTCTGAGTCCTCTTCTGTTTTCCATCTAAACCCACACCCTAGGAGAACTCATTTACTCCCATGGCTTCAATTACCATCTCCATGAGGATGATTCCCAAATCTGCCTCTCCAGCCCTGACCTCTCTTCTTCTCCACAGTTTCACATTTCCTCCAGCTTCAGGACATTTCTACTTGGCTGTCCCACCAGTACCTCAAATTTAGCATGTCCAAAACAGAGCTCCTCATCTTCCCACCCAAACTCAGTCCTCCCCATGACTTTCTCATCATTGTTGACAACACCAGTATCCTCCCTGTTACACCAGCCTGTAACCTAGCATTGCCCTTGGCTCATCTCTCTCACTCAGCCCACATAGTCAATCCATCACCAAATCCTGTCTGTTCTACCTTCACAACATCACTAAAAGCCACAACTTTCATCTCCATCCAAAGCGCTACTACATTAATCCAAGCATTTATCCTATCCCGTTTTTATCAGTCAATCCATCAATCATATTTAATGAGTACTTACTGTACTAGGTGCTTGGGATAGAACAATATAACAATACAACTGACACATTCCCTACCCACAACGAGGTTATAGTCTAGATGGGGAGACAGACATTAATATAAATAGATAAGTTATGGCTATGAACGTAAGTGCTGTGGGGCTTGGGGAGGGGGGAATGAATAAAGGGAGGAAGTCAGGGCAACACAAAAGGGAGTGGAAGAAAAGGAAAGGAGGGCTTAGGAAGGAAAGACCTCTTGGAGGAGATGTGCATTCAATAAAACTTTGAAGTGGTGAGAGAATTGTCTGTCGGCTATGAAGAGGGAGGGCGTTTCAGGGCAGAGGCAAGAAGTGGAGGCTAGAGATTGTCAGCGAGATAGACGAGATGGAGGTACAGTGAGTAGGTTGGCCTTAGAGGAGTGAAGTGTGTGGGCTGGATTGTAATAGGAGAGTAGTGAGGTGAAGTAGGAGGGGGCAAGGTGAGTGAGTGCTTTAAAGCCAATGGTGAGGAGTTTCTGTTTGATGGAGAGGTAGATGGACAACCACTGGAGGTTCTTGAGGACTGGGAAAACATGGCCTGAGCATGACCTGCTGTTTGAGGAGACTGGAGGGCTTGGGGAAGCCCAGAGAGTCCAGGGAGCCTGGAGAGCCTGGGGAACCCAGCTTGTTTGGGAAATCTGGAGAAACCTGGGAACCCAGGGAGTCTGGAGAGCCTGGGGAGTCCAGAGTGTCTGGGGAGACTGGAGGACCTGGGGAAGCCCAGGAAATCCAGGGAGACTGGAGAGCCTGGAGAATCCAGAGTGCTTGGGGAGCCTGGGGAACCCAGAGTGTCTGGGGAGCTGGGGGACCCTGGGCCGCCCAGAGAGTTTGGGAAGGCTGTAAGGTACTCTCCCAGAGACTCAGCCCTTGAGCAGCAGCCAGCTTCCTCGGCTCCCTTGCGGGACTGGAATGGAAAGTAGGGTGGCCATTGGAATGTAATGGGGTCGGGGGCTGCTCGCTTACTGCCTTAGCTCGTGATAGTGCTGGGGAGAGCCTCCAGGCATCAGACCCACGCCTGGTCTGGTCTTGCCCAGCAAGGTTAGGAGAACGGGTGACCCCTCCCCTTTAGTCAGTGAGCAGAGACCACCCTGGTGTCCATGGGCCCCTGGACTTCCTTCATTCATTCAATAGTATTTATTGAGCGCTTACTATATACAGAGCACTGTACTAAGCACTTGGAATATACAATTCGGCAACAGATAGAGACCATCCCTGCCCAGTGATGAGCTTACAGCCTAATCGGGAAAAACAGACAAAAGCAACATAATCACGATAAATACAATCAAGGGGATGTACACCTCATTAACAAAATAAATGGGGTAATAAAAATTTATACAAATGAGCACAGTGCTAAGGGGAGGGGAAGGGAGAGGGGGAGGAGCAGAGGGAAAGGGGGTTTAGCTGAGGGGAGGTGAAGGGGGGAAAGGGGAGGGACTTGCCCTCTGCCAGCTGTCGTCCCCTCAGGGCCCGCCTCGGGCCCACTCAGGCCTGCATCGTTGTCACTGCTGCACTGGGGAAACCCCCCCCAAAACAGGCTGGAGCCATATCAAGGGGGGAGGAGGAGGAGGATGAAGAACAGAAGAGGAGGAGCAGGAGGAAAAGGAGGAAGAGCAGGAGGAAGAAAAGGCAGAGTCAAAAAAGTGAATAAGGGCAGCCTAAGGAGGAAGAGATTGTGACTACTGGGTTGAGATCTCCCCAACCCATCCAACTCCTGGCTTCTGATGTTTGGGATTAAGGGGGAGGGGAAAGGCAATGGATGGTGGGCTCCTGCTTGCTGATTGGCTATGGCCTGCCCAGAATGCATCGGAGAGGACACTGAGCACATAAAAGGTGCTCTGTCCCAGAGAGCAACCGCCCCTCTTGGATGGGAGCCTGGCTGGACAGAGAAGGAACTTTTTCCTGCCTCACCCTGGGGAAGGGGGGTGGGGGGAAAGAGAGTGTTAGTGTGTGAGCTCCAGGCTGCCAGTCCCCAGGGGGTCTGGAAGGGGGAAGACTGGGCCAGTGTTTGAGGCTGAGAGATCCTGAAAGGAGACAGTGTGTGAGCTGGGATGTGAGTCATTCCGGGGGCCAGGCGGACCCAGGAGCCTCTCCTGCCAGAGAGAGACCCACACAGAGGAAGCCCCAGGCCTTGTCTGGCCCCTGAATTCCCTCCTGGAGGTGGGGTGGGGGAGGAGTGTAGTAGGAATGGTCCCCAATACCCCTCCTCCCGCTCCCCCAACCCCTCCTCCGTCGAGAGCTATTCCGGCAACTTTTCCTGTCGAAGCCACTACCTGCCGTGGGAGAGCGGCCCATCCAGGGGTTACATACGGATTTCTGGGGCTTTGGCTGTCGTTACAGCCGCGTCACTCCTCACCTTCCTGTATGCACACAGAATGTGTCTGGATGTGGAGGGTTGTGTTCATGTCTGTCTGTGTTTTGCTCTTTGTCCATAGTTACAGATGTCTTTGTGTATCTACGTCCATGGATGTATATTTCTATATATGTGTCTGTCCTGCAACTTGCAATCCTTGCCAAAAATACTCCACTCAGAATAGCAGGGTTTCGTGCTCAGCTCCTGGAGCTGTGGGGGCGGGGTGAACCAGTGCTGCGTTGCAGTAGATAATAATTGTGCTATTTGTTGAGCGTTTACTCTGCGCCAGGCACTGTACTAAGCACTGGGGTGGATGCAAATCGGGTTGCACATAGTCCCTGTCCCACCTGGGGCTCCCAGTCTCAATCCCCATTTTACAGATGAGGTAAGTGAGGCCAGAGAAGTGAAGTGACTTGCTCAAGGTCACACAGCAGACCAGTGGCACAGTCACCCTCTGCCGGGGATACCCACTCACCTGGGAGTGCTACCTGCACTTTGGGGAGCTGGACCCCTACCCCGCCAGGCCCCTATTTACAGTTCTGACTGGGCCCTTTCGGGAATGTTGGACGATTTGAGCCTGGGTGTTTGGGATGATGAAAATAATAATAGTGGTGGTGTTCGTGAACTGCTTACCACGTGCTTACACCCGTCCTAAGCACTGGGGGTAGACACAATACAATCAGATTGGCCTGGGGCTTCCAGATTAAGAGGAGTGCCCAAGGAGTTCTGCCTCTGGCTAGGAGGTGATCTTTACCCTCATCCTCTTCCTCTTGGCCTTAAAACCTGCTCTCAGAGGAAGGACTGGTGACTCACTAGGGGAGCTGGCCGATGAGCTCAGGTGGCTGGGTTGGGGCCCAGCTGCCCTCAGGCAGACCCCTATGGGCTGGACTGTGGACTAAGAAACACACACTACCTTGCTTGCCTCCGACGGTCTGCTGGCCAGGACTTGGAGGGGTGGGGGGTGGCGGTCTATGAAATGGAGGGATTCCTTCAGGCCAGAATGAGGGAAGACCTGCTCTTTTCATTCATTATCACTAATGAATCAGTTTGCTGACATGAGAGTCCTTTAAACAGAGAAAGACAGGGGGCATTTATGTGTGTGATGGTACAAGAGTACGTGTATGTCTGTTTATGCCCAGTCGAATTACAGAATTCGTCTGGAAGTGTGTGTCTGTCGGGTAGGGTGGGGAGAGCTCTTGTGTGTTGGTGGTGGGGAAGAGGGAATGTGTTTGTTTATTGTTGTACTCTACCAAGGGCTTAGTACAGTGCTCTGCACACAGTAAGCCTTCAATAAATATGAATGAATGAATGAATGAATGAATGAATGAATGAATGAATAGGCTTTGACCTGGCAACAGTTCAGTTGAGAAATGGGACAGAGCCACAAGTGGCACTCGGGAGTTAGCTTTTTCCACTTCCACGTCCATGGATGCCGTTCCAGTCTGACCCCCTCGCCTTGGCCCCAGTCCCACCCCATTTTGGCCTCATCCCGATCCCATCTTGTGTCCCAGAGTCAGCTGGTTTGACAACTCTGAATTTTCTCCAGAGCTCCAGGGGGCAAAGCCTCTTTGCCTAGGATGGACCCTATGCTCATTCATTCATTCAATAGTATTTATTGAACACTTCCTATGTTCAGAGCACTGTACTAAGCGCTTGGAATGTACAATTCGGCAACAGATAGAGACAATCCCTGCCCAATGACAGGCTTACAGTCTAATCGGGGGAGACAGACAGACAAAAACAAGACAACATAATCACAATAAATAGAATCAAGGGGTTGTATCCTCCCCCACTCTCTGCTGCAGCTGATAATTCTCAGGTCTTGGGATATCTTTGATAATTATGAATCTCCTGGAAAGCCTTGGAAATACCATTTTTTTGGTGTGTGTGTGCTTCTGAAGGGCCTTTTTTATGGTACGTATTTAGCATTTACTGTGTGCCAAGCACTGAACTATGATAGAAGATAATCAGAGCTTAAATCAGGAGGAAGATTTAATCTCTATTTTACAGATAAAGTAAATGAGGCTAGGAAAGTAAAGTGACTTGCCCAAGGCCATATAGCAGACAAGAGGTGGAGCTGGACTTAGAACCCAGGTCTCCTGACTGCCAAGCCTGGCTCTTTCCACTAGTCACGCTGCTTCCTCAGAAGCGGCCACAGCACGTTTCATCACCTGGATGTCTGCCCGCCACCTAAAACTCAACATGGCCAAAACTGAGCTCCTCATCTTCCCTCCCAAGCCCTGTCCTCTCCCTGACTTCCCTATCACCGTGGATGGTACGACCATCCTTCCCGTCTCTCAGGCCCGCAACCTCAGTGTCATCTTCAATTTGGCTCTCTCATTCACCCCACACATCCAATCCGTCACCAAAACCTGCTGGTCTCACCTTTATAATATCGCCAAGATCCGCCCTTTCCTCTCCACCCAAACGGCTATCTTACTGGTACAGGCTCTCGTTATTATCCCGGCTAGATTACTGTGTCAGCCTGCTCTCTGATCTCCCTTCCTCCTCTCTCTCCCCGCTCCAGTCTATTCTTCACTCCGCCGCCCGGCTCATCTTCCTGCAGAAACGCTCTGGGCATGTCACTCCCCTTCTTAAAAACCTCTAGTGGCTGCCTATCAACCGCTGCACGAAACAAAAACTTCTCACTCTAGGCTGCAAGGCTCTCCATCACCTCGCCCCCTCCTACCTCTCCTCCCTTCTCTCTTTCTACCGCCCACCCCGCACGCTCCGCTCCTCCGCCGCCCACCTCCTCACCGTCCCCCCGCCCCGTTCTCGCCTATCCCGCCGTCGACCCCCGGGCCACGTCCTCCCACGGTCCCGGAACGCCCTCCCTCCTCACCTCGCCAAACTGATTCTTTTCCCCTCTTCAAAACCCTACTTAAAGCTCACCTCCTCCAAGAGGCCTTCCCAGACTGAGCTCCCCTTTTCCCTCTGCTCCCTCTGCTCCACCTCTATCCCCCCTTTCACCTCTTCTCAGTTAAGCCCCCTTTCCCCCTTTTCCCCCTGCTCCTCCCCCTCTCCCTTCCCCTCCCCTCAACATTGTACTCTTCCGCTCAACTGTATATATCTTCATTACCCTATTTATTTTGTTAATGAGATGTACATCACCTTGATTCTATTTATTTGCTATTGTTTTAATGAGATGTTCATCCCCTTGATTCTATTTATTGCCATTGTTTTTGTCTGTCCGACTCCCCCGATTAGACTGTAAGCCCGTCAAAGGGCAGGGACTGTCTCTGTCTGTTACCGATTTGTACATTCCAAGCGCTTGGTACAGTTCTCTGCACATAGTAAGCCCTCAATAAATACTACTGAATGAATGAATTGAATGAATCAATCCATCAGTTAGTAGTCATCCGGTGATTACCATGTGCAGAGCACTGTACTAAGCACTTGGGAGAGTACAACACAATAGAGTAGACACAGTTACTTCTCCCAAAAAGTTTACAGACTAGAGGGGATTTCCAATCTCTTTCACCCTTATGGCGTAGTAAATAGAGCATGGGCCTGGGCGTCAAGAGGTTATGGGTTCTAATCCCGGATGTGCCACTTGTCTGCTGTGTGACCTTGGGCAAGTCACTTCACTTCTCGGGGCCTCAGTGACCTCATCTGGAAAATGGAGGCTAAGACTGAGAGTCCCATGTGGGACAGGGACTGTGGCTTGTATCCACCCCAGTGCTTAGCACAGTTGGAGAAGCAGCATGGCGCAGTGGAAAGAGCACGGGCTTTGGAGTCAGGGCTCATGAGTTCGAATCCCAGCTCTGCCACTTGTCAGCTGTGTGACTGTGGGCAAGTAACTTCACTTCTCTGTGCCTCAGTTACCTCATCTGTAAAATGGGGATTAAGACTGTGAGCCCCACGTGGGACAACCTGATTCCCCTTTGTCTACCCCAGCGCTTAGAACAGTGCTCGGCACATAGTAAGCGCTTAACAAATACCAACATTATTATTATTATTACCTGGCACATAGTAAGTGCTTAACAAAAACCAATATGAGAAGCAGCATTGCTTAGTCGATAGAGCACAGGCTTGGGACTCAGAGGTTGTGGGTTCTAATCCTGACTTTGCCACTTATCAGTGGTGTTACTTTGGGCGAGTCACTTCATTTTTCTGGGCCTCAGTTACTTCCTCTATAAAATGGGGATGAAGACTGAACCCCTCATGGGTTGTATCTACCCCAATGCTTAGCACAGGGCTTGGCACATAGTAAGCACTTAACAAATACATTCATTATTTTTATTATTATTGTTATTATCCTCCCCAAGCCTTGAGAGACAGAGATTGACCAGCTGACAGAGTGGAAATCAGTTCCTTCTCCTTGGGACCACATCGGTTCCCCTCTCCCCAGCTTCCACCTAGAGAAGAAGCATGGCCTAGTGGAAAGAACATGGGCCTGGGAGTTAGAGGACCTGGGTCCTAAACCCGCTCTGGCACTTGCCTGCTGTGTAACCTTGGGCAAGTCACTTCACTTCTCTTTACCTCAGTTTCCTTGTCTGCAAAATTGGAATTAAATACCTGTTCTCTCTCCTGTGTAGACTGTAAGAGGGACTGTTTCTGAACTGATTCCCTTGTTTCTACCCCTTAGTTTCTATATGTATACTAAGGTATATAGTGCTTGGCACATAGCAAGTGCTGAAAAAACAGCTTTATTGATTTATTATGATATTTTTTAAATGCTTACTATGTGTCAAGCACTGTTCTAAGCACTGGGGTACATACAAATTGATCAGATTGGACAAAGTCCCTGCCCCACATGAGACTCGCAGTTTCAGTATCAATCGGTAATATTTGTTAAGCGCTTACTATGTGCAGAGCACTGTACTAAGCACCCGGGAGAGTACGATACATCAGAATTCGCAGACACATTTCCTGCCCTTAACGAGCTGACACGGGAGAACAGGTATTGAATCCCCATTTTGCAGACAGGTATTGAATCCCCATTTTGCAGTTGAGGAAAATGAGGCACAGAGAAGTTACACCAGATCACACAGCAGAAAACTAGACGAGCCGGGATTAGAGGACCTGACTCTCAATCCGTGCTCTTTCCACTAGTCTGAAGATCTGGTGCTGACAAGTTGGTACCAGAGAGAGACTTGTGGAAGATCTCCAAGGTGACCCTAGCCCAGGGCAGCCTCTCATCCTGGTTCCCAGTTGCCCTTCTCTCACCGGGATAAGGGATCTCACCGGGATCCCTTATCTAGCACATCTCCTCCAAGAGGCCTTCCCAGACTAAGCCCCACTTTTCCTCATCTTTCACTCCCTTCTGCGTCGCCTGACTTGCTTTCTTTGCTCTCCTCCCTTCCCAGCCCCAAAGCACTTATGTACATATCCGTCATTTTGTTTATATTGATGCCTGTCTCCCCCACTCTAGACTGAAAGCTCAGCTCGTTGTGAGCGGGGAATGTCACCGTTTATTGTTGTATTGTACTTTCCCAAGCGCTTAGTACAGTGCTCTGCACACAGTAAGCACTCAATAAATACAATTGAATGAATTAATGAATCTGCCCCTTGGAGATGGAGAATGGGGCAGACAGTCCCGCAGCCCCTGGAGGATGAAGTGGCCATGGAGGCAGGGGGTAGGGGGTGAGGGGTGAGCCCAGCAGACTCCAGTTCCAGGATGACACCCTGCACGTGCATGTTCTCCCCAGGGCCAGGGGCATCACCTCCGCTGCAGTGGCCATGGGCGATCCTGCTCTCGCCCTGCCTCATCCAAGAAATTGGGTTTGGATTCCAGATTGCCTGGCGGGGACCTGGAGCAGAAAGCTAAATGGCGTTTTTGACCACCGCTCGGCTCCCTACACCCCAGGGGAGGGTCCGTCTGGTTCCACCCAAACTGGTTTATTCGGAGCCAGGATCAGGTCGGCCCGGGGTCTTGGGCAGCAGCAGTAGCCCCTCCATCCTGCAAAACAAGTTGGTTCTCCTGCCCCAGGCCCTCTTCCCCAACTCAGTCCACTGAGCCATGATGTGGGAAGAGCGGAAGAGTTGTTTTGTTTTGTTTTTTTAAATGGTATTTGTTAAGTGCTTACTACGTGCCAGGCACTGTTCTAAGTTCTGGGGTAGGTACAAGATAATCAGTTTAGACACAGTCCCTGTCCCACATGAGGCTCCTAGTCTTAATCCCTATTTTCCAGATGAAGTAACTGAGGCCCAGAGAAGTGGTCACACAGCAGACAAGTTGCAGAGATGAGATTAGAACCTAGGTCTTTCTGAGTCCTAGGCCTGTACTGTAGGTGGTTTAGGACTGAATCCAGTCGCTGGTTCCAGGGTCCCTTGTGCTGAGCTCCCAGGGTGTTGGGGGAAGTCAGATCTGGGGTGCAAGTCCTCCCCAGCGTGGGGGTTGCTGGGTCTGATCTGGAGAGAGCCCAGCCTGGTCCCAGCCTAGTCCAGGGAGCTGGGCAGAATGGATCGGGCTCAGGACTGGCGGGGTGTCATGAGGCGGAGTTGTTCAGTCCACTTCAGGCCTGGCTGGGCCGTGGCGGGAAAAGACATCTGGGCTGCCGCTCATGAGGAGGCACCCGGGAAGACAGTCCTTTTGGATCATTAAGTTGAACTCTGGGCCAGACTCAGCCCTGCCACCGGGCTCCCTGGACAATATCTCCAGGACCAGCCCTAGAAAGTGTGGGGCCTGGGGCAAGAGGCCTTGTATGGGGAGAGGTGGGGATGACAGGAGGGACCCTACCTCTCTCTCCCTCCGCCCCCGCCACTGCGGAGGACACATTAACACTGTGGATGCTGCTTGGCCCTTCTGCCCATCCCAGTGGGACTCTCTCCAGACTCCACTCCCTGGGGGTCTCTTCCCCACTCTGGTGAACAGAACTCCAGAGAGCTGCTTCTGGGGGATGGTGGAGGGTGATGGAACCCTGTCCCCGTCCCCCAGCCTCCCTTGCTGTTCCACAGGGCAACAGCAGCTCACTGGAACTCCTCTCTATGATAGGAGAAGTCCCTAGGGCTCAGGACCTGGGAATAATAATAATAATAGTGTTGGTATTTGTTAAGCACTTACTATGTGCAGAGCACTGTTCTAAGCACTGGGGTAGACACAGGGTTATCAGGTTGTCCCACGTGAGGCTCACAGTTAATCCCCATTTGACAGATGAGGGACCTGAGGCCCAGAGAAGTTAAGTGACTTGCCCACAGTCACGCAGCTGACAAATGGCGGATCTGGGATTCTAACCCATGACCTATGACTCCCAAGCCCGGGTTCTTTCCACTGAGCCATGCTGCCCCAGTTGACCCTAGCCTAGGGAGAGTCGGGGAAATTTATTCCTGCATGAGGTAGATGCTGGCACTTGAGTTTCAATGCAAGAAGCAAGGAGAGAGAGAGAGGCCAAGGCTGAGGGATTAGACATTGGGCCTCCCCAACCCTCTCCCATCCAGGCTGGGGCCATAATAATAATACCTGTGGTTTTTGTTAAGTGCTCACTATGTGCCAGGCACTGTACTAAGCACTGGTGTAGATATAAGATAATCGGGTTGGACACAGTCCATGTCCCCATGTGGGGCACCCAGTATTAATCCCCATTTTACAAATGAGGTAACTGAGCCCAGAGAAGTTAAGCGACTTCTCCAAGGTCCCAAAGTGACAAGTGGCAGACCTAGGATTAGAACCCGGATCTTTCTGACTCCCAGGGCTGTGCCCTCCCAGGCTGTGCTCTATCCATTAGGCCATGACATGGAGATGAGCTGGGGAACAGAGGGAGGAAGGAAGCGAGGAATGTTCCAGCCTAAGCATCACCCGGGGCTCCTTATTTCTAAGGGGTTTCTGGTTCTTCCTGTTTCCTCCTAGAGCTCAGTGGTTGCCCAAGGCTTTCTGGACGGTTGGGAGTTAACTTGCCGGTGAATCAAGTTTCCCTAATGGCAGGGTGTGTCCAGAAGAAACAGATCGACCAGATAGGCCCCTAACCCCTCTGTGGGCTCCATGGTATTTCCCGGCCTCTTTGAATGGCCCCTCTCTCTTGACTCAGCCAGAAGGTATGGGGACATTGATGTGGAAACATAATGACACAGACCCAAAGGCAGAAACCCCACATTTTTCAGGGCCCTGGCAGCTGAAGCCTGCAGGGGACGAAGGGTAGAACTAGAGGCAGGGATGTGAGCGGAACTGGAAGTTCTGCAGACCCCAAGGGCCCCCCAGCTCCTGAAAGCCCTCTGCCTTGAATCGAGGTAGAGGACAGCAACCTGTCCTGGCGTTATTTTTATTTCTTGACTCCTGGCAGGAACAGCGGGCCTGGGAGCCGGCCCTGAGCCCCCGACCTGCATCAGAGCTCGGTGCAGAAGGGGAATGGGCAGGGGGGAGACAACGTGGGGGGCTCCACCAGCCAGCGGTGCCGTCTGCCCTGGCAGAATCAATCAATTATTCGTATTTATGGAGCATTTACTGTGTGCAGAGTACTGTACTAAGTGCTTGGGAGAGTACAAGACAACAGAGTGGATGGACAGGTTCCCTGCCCACAAGGAGCTTACATTCCAGAGGGGGCGACGAACATTAGTATAAATAAATAAATTATGGATGTGAACAAATCCATGGACATGGACATATCCACATTTGCACATGTACATCCATGAGCTCTTTGTGGGCAGGGAATGCAATTGCTTATTGTTCTACCGTATTCTCCCAATCACTTAGTGCAGAACTTTGCACACAGTAAGCACTCAATAAATACAATTGAAGGAATGAATGAATATGCACGTATTGAAATGGAAAGAGCACAGTCTCTGACTTTGTGGGAGAAATCTTAATGGGCCATTGAGCAACCCAAGTTGATCCAGGACAGACCCAGGGGCCCAAATCCACAGATTCAAACCCCTGGAGCAGCCTCAGGACCAAACCGATCCCTCCTTAGTCACAGCCAGACCTGGGCCAGTCCTCTGTTAGCCCCTGGGACCCCAGGTGGACATCCTGGGCTGCTCCTGACCCAGGTCCTTGAGGCTCAGCCAGAGCGGGAGGGGAGGTGGGCGTGAGATAAATTTTTGTTTTGTTTTGTTTTAATGGTATTTGTAAGTGCTTATTATGTGCCAGGCTCTGTTCTAAGAGCTGGGGTAGATACAAGCTAATTAGGTTGGAGGTAGTCCATGTCCCACGTGGGGCTCATGGTCTTAATTCCCGTTTTACAGCTGAGAGAACTGAAGCACAGAGAAGTAAAGTGATTTGCTCAAGGTCCCCACATCAGGCAGGTGGCAGAGCTGGGATTAGAACCCAGGTCCTCTAAGTCCCAAGTCTGTGCTCTTTCCACTAGGTCCCGATTATTTCATCTCACAGGAGTACAGTGCTCTGCTCAAAGTAAGCGCTAATAGAATTGAATGAATGAAGCAGATGGGACCTTTTGGAGTGAAACTCCTGAGATGGAACTCGAGTGTCCGGCATCCCCAGGTCTATCTTGCCACCGATCTCTTGCCCACGGCCTGCCTCTGGCTCGGAATGTCCTCCGTCCTCATATCTGACAGACAATTACTCCCCCCTTAGCCCACCCAGCCTCAAAGCCTTATTGAAGCCACATCTCCTCCAAGAGGCCTTCCCTAATTAAGCCCTCCTTTCTTCTTCTCCCACTGTCTTCTGTGTCAACCCGGCTTGCTCCTTTTATTCATCCTCCCTCCCTGCCCCACTGCACTTATGTACAGATCTGTAATTTATTTATATTAATGTCTGCCTCCCACTCTAAACTGTAAGCTCACTGTGGGCAGGGAACGTGTCTGTTATATTGTTATATCGTATGCTTAGTACAATGTTTTGCAAATGGTAAGCACTCAATAACTATGATTGACTGACAGACTTGACAACCTGGCTCTGCCCTGGGTCACCTTGCACAAGTCAGTTGCCTGCTCGGCGCCTCATTGCCCCATCTGTACCTGCTCCTTCCTGGGATCATGTTCAGGCAGAGGGACTTTGGCCCAGTGGTTCGAATCCCAGCTCTGCCACTTGTCAGCTGTGTGACTATGGGCGAGTCACTTAACATCTCTGTGCCTCAGTTACCTCATCTGTAAAATGGGGATTAAGACTGTGAGCCCCACTTGGGACAACCTGATTCCCCTGTGTCTACCCCAGCGCTTAGAACAGTGCTCTGCACATAGTAAGCGCTTAACAAATACCAACATCATCATCATTACCCAACCAGCCCAGAAAAGAGGCTCCCAGAGGCTTCCCCTGACAGTATCTCCCTGGGAGCAGGATCTCCCCCAAACAGAGAATCTGCTGGCTGATCCCACTGGCTACTCTCCCAAGCCCCCCAGGCTAGCTTGTGGAGTTGGGAATTCACCAGATCTTTGGCTGGTTCCCACCCCAGCCCCAGGGGTTGGGGCTCCTAGCTTTACTCACTGGATGACCTTGAGTCAGTCTATCTTTTCTGGCCTTCATTTCTGCTCGGGGTAACTAGCTGTGCTCTGGGCACCAAGAGACTCTGGGGTCTAGTCATTCATTCATTCAATAGTATTTATTGAGGGCTTACTATGTGCAGAGCACTGTACTAAGCACTTGGAATGTACAATTTGGCAACAGATAGAGACAATCCCTGCCCACTGACGGGCTCACAGTCTAATTGGGGGAGACGGATAAAAACAAGACAACAATAATAAGTAGAATCAAGGGGATGTACACCTCATTAACAAAATAAATAGGGTAATAAAAATATATACAATGAGCACAGTGCTGAGAGGAGGAGAAGGGAGAGGGGGAGGAGCAGAGGGAAAGGAGGGAAAGGGGGCTTAGCTGAGGGGAGGTGAAGGGGGAGGAGAGAGGGAGCAGAGGCTCCTCCAAAAGGCCTTTCCAGACTGAGCCCCACCTTTCCCTCTGCTCCCCATCCACCCTCTGCTCCTCCCCCTTCCCCTCCCCTCAGCTGAGCCCCCTTTCCCCCTGCTCACCCTCTCCTACCCTCTCTCCACCATCTGCTTTTCCCCCTTCCCCCTTCCTCTCCCCTCAGTACTGTGCTCATTTGTATATATTATTTATTACCCTATTTATTTTGTTAATGAGGTGTACATCCCCTTGATTCTATTTATCTTGATAATGTTGTCTTGTTTTCGTTTTGTTCTGTTTTGCTCTGCCGTCTGTCTCCCCCGATTACACTGTGAGCCTGTCATTGGGCAGGGATTTTCTCTATCTGTTGCTGAATTGTACATTCCAAGCGCTTAGTACAGTGCTCTGCATATAGTCAACGCTCAATAAATACTATTGAATGAATGAATGCTGAGGCCGTGGGGACATCAGGGGTCAAGGTGTCTGATGAAAGGACAGCACTTATGGACATATGATGATGATGATGGTAATTGTTGAACGAGCGTTTACTATGTGTCAAGCACTATACCGACACTTAGAACAGTGCCCAGTACTTAGAACAGTGCTCTGCACATAGTAAGCGTTTAACAAATGCCATCGTTATTATCATTATTACTATTCTAAGTGCTGGGGTAGATACAAGGCAATCAGGTTGTCTCATGTGGGGCTCACAGTCTTAATTCCCATTTTACCAATGAGGTAACTGAGGCACAGAAAAGTTAAGTGACTTGCCCAAAGTCACACAGCTCTGTAATTCATTTATTTATATTAATGTATGTCTCCCTCTCTAGACTGTAAGCCTTGTAGTGGTTAGGGAATGTGCCTGTTTATTGTTATGTTGTACTCTTCCAAGTGCTTAGTACAGTATTTTGTATGCAGTAAGCACTCAGGAAATATGATTGAATGAATGAATGAATTTAAGAAAGGATGATCTAGGCAGTCTGCCAAGTAAGCAGGCCCAGCCCGGATCCTGAAAAACAGCTGGATAGCATAGGTGGCAAAGTCCACAGCATGCTTAATGGATAGAGCCCGGGCCTGGGACTCAGAGGACATGGGTTCTAATCCCTGCTTTGCCACTTGTCTGGACATGTCACTTCATTTCTCTGTGCTTCAGTTATCTCATCTGTAAAATGGGGATTGAGACTGTGAGTCCCACGTGGGACAGGACTGAGTCCAACACGATTTGCTTGTAGCCACCCCAGCACTTAGTACAGTGCCTGGCACATAGTAAGCACTTAACAAATACCATTATTATTATTATTATTATTACCAAGGTGACCTGCTGGTTTTGGACACCGTGACCCAGAGCTGACCACAGGGTCACTTGCGGTGTAAATGGGTCCTACCTGTAACATCAAAACTTTTGTTTGCTCTTCTCAAAGTGCTGCACCCCTGCCCATATACTTGCTCCTTGCAGGGGGGTACACCAATGACATTCATTAATTCATTCATTCAATAGTATTTACTGAGCACTTACTGTGTGCACAGCACTGTACTAAGCATTTGAGAGAGTACAATACAACAATAAAGTCACATTCCTTACCCACAATGAGCTTACAGTCTAGATGGGGGGAGAGAGACATCGATACAATAAATAAAATGACAGATATGTACATAAGTGCTATGGGGCTGGGAAGGGGGGAAGAGCAAAAGGAGCAAGTCAGGGAGAGGCAGAAGGGAGTGCGAGATGAGGAAAAGTGAGGCTTAATCTGGGAAGGCCTCTTGGAAGAGACGTGACTTCAATAAGGCATTGAAGAGGAGGAGAGTCATTATCTGTCAGATGAGGAAGGAGGGCATTCCAGCTCAGAGGCAGGATGCATCGCCTTGATTCTATTTAGTTGCCATTGTTTTTACGAGATGTTCTTCCCCTTGACGCTGTTTATTGCCATTGTTCTTGTCTGTCCGTCTCCCCCGATTAGACTGTAAGCCCATCAAACGGCAGGGACTGTCTCTATCTGTTGCCGACTTGTTCATCCCAAGCGCTTAGTACAGTGCTCTGCACATAGTAAGCGCTCAATAAATACTATTGAATGAATGAATGAATGGATAGCGGTTGGCAGCAAGACAGGCGAGAGCAAGGCACTGTGAGAAGGTTAGCAGCACTAGAGGAGTGAAGAGTGCGGGCTGGGTTGCAGGAGAGAAGTGAGGTGAGGTAGGAGGGGACAAGGTGGTGGAGTTCTTTAAAGCCAATGGTGAGGAGTTTTTGTTTGATGCGGAGGTGGGTGGGCAACCACTGGAGTTTTTTGAGGAGCGGGGTGACAGGTCCTGAACATTTCTGTAGAAAAATGATCTGGGAAGCAGAATGAAGTATGGACAGGAATGAGGAGAGACAGGAGGCTGGGAGGTCAGCAAGGAGGCTGATGTAGTATTCCAGGCAGGATTGGATGAGTGATTGTATTAATGTGGTAGGAATTTGAAAGGAGAGGAAAGGACAGGTGTTAGCAATGTTGTAAAGGTGAGACCAACAGGATTTAGTGACTGATTGAATATGTGGGTTGAATGAGAGAGGAGTCAAGGATAATGCCAAGGTTATGGGCTTGTAAGACAGGAAGAATTATAGTGCCATCTACAATGATGGGAAAGTCAGGGGGAGGACAGGGTTTGGGTGGGAAGATTAGGAGCTCTGTTTTGGACATGTTGAGTTTGAGGTGACAGGAGGACATCCACGTAGAGATATCTCAAAGGCAGGAGGAGATGTGAGACTGGAGGGAGGGAGAGAGATCAGGGCTGGAGATGTAGATTTGGGTATCATCCATATACAAGTGGTAGTTGAAGCCACGGGAGTGAATGAGTTCTCCAAGAGAGTGGGTGTAGATAGAGAATAGACAGGAACCCAGAACTGAACCTTGAGGGATCCCCACAGTTGGGGATGGGAGGCAGAGAAGGAGCCCATAAAGGAGACTGAGAATAAACGGCCAGAGAGATGAGAACCAGGAGAGGACAGAATCAGTGAAGCCAAGGTTGGATAACATTTCCCAGAGAAGGGGGTGGTCCACAGTGTTGTAAGCAGCTGACAGATCGAGGAGGATTAGAATGGGGTGGAGGCCACTGGATTTGGCAAGAAGGAGATCATTGGTGATCTTTGAGAGGTTGGTTTCTGTGGAGTGAAGGGGACGGGAGCCAGATCAGAGAGGTCAAAGAGAGAACAGGAGGAGACGAATTTGAGACAGCAGGTGTAGATGACTCACTCGAGGAGTTTGGAGGGGAATGATGGGAGGGAGATGGGGAGATAACTGAAGGGAGCTAAGGAGTCAAGGGAGGGGTTTTTTTAGGCTAGGGGAAGCATGGGCATGTTTGAAAGCAGTGGGGAAGAAACCATTGGAGAGTGAAAGGTTGAAGGTGGCTGTTAAGGAGGGAAGAAGAGGGGGAGTGAGAGTTTTGATAAAGTGTGAAGGAATGGGATTGAATGCACATGTGGAGGGGGTGGTTTTTGAGAGGAGGCAGGAGATCACCTCTAGAGATACAGCTGGGAAGGATGGGAGTGTTGAAGAGGGGACTGGAAGGGGGAGGGAGTGAGGAGGGGCAGGTGCAATTTTGAGGAGCTTACACCTGATGATGTCAAATTTCTTCAAGTAGGTGGCCTGGTCACTGGGGGACAAGCAATGGGAAGGTGGTAGGATGGGGGTAAGGAGAGCTATGCAAACCACTTTTGGTCTGATCAATTCTATTTTGCAAGGTCTGAGTCCTGGAGCAGGGAACCAGAGGCTTATTCATTGTTTTAGACCAGAGACTCCATTTTGTTCTGTGTAAAGCCAACTTGCTACTCCCGGAGTGGTTAAGCCACGAATACACCCACAGAGCTTGCTGGGGGAGGCTCAGGTAGCTTCTCCTGGAGGGTACTGGCTGGAGGAAATATAGTCTGGGAGGGAGAGTGAGCAATGACAGGTGAGAAGGGTTAGCCTCTCCTCTCTCCCGTCCCGCCCTTCTCATTGGACCAATCCCTAGGCAACAAAGCCCAGAGCACCTGGCAAACTGCTTCACCCAGTTACCTGATTCATTTCATCATCCCAGAGAGGTAAGTAACACTTCCTTTTGGCCCCTTGCAGGTGGAGAAACTGAGATTCAGATGCGTACTAATGGGTGAATTTTTTTTGTATTGGAATTTAAGAACTTACTATGTGTTGTTCTAAGTGCTGGGGGAGATAGGAGTTAATCAGGCTGGACACAATCCCTGCCCCACATGGGGCTACAGTCAAACAGGAGGGAGAAGAGGTATTGAATCCCCATTTTGCAGCATGTAACCATGGGTACAGCATGGGCTTGGGACTCAGAAGAACCTGGGTTTTAATCCTGGCTCAGCCACTTGTCTGCTGTGTGACCTTGGGCAACTCTGTGCCTCAGTTAGTTAATATGTCAAATGGGGATTAAGACTCTGAGTCCCATGTGGGATAAGGATTGTGTCCAACCCTACTTGCTTGTATTGATCCCAGTGCTTAGTACAGTACTTGGCACATAGTAAGCACTTCACAAATACCAACATTATTAAGTGACTTGCCTAAGGTCACACAGTAGGCAAGTGGTGGAGCTCTGATTAGAACCCAGGTCCTCTGACTCCTCCAGCTTGTGTTCTTTCCACTAGGCTGTCCTGACTCCACGAAAAAGAACTGGGCTTCCTAAAAGAGGAGTCCAGCCTTCTCTGGGAATTCAAGGGCAGTTTCCAGGACCAGGTCTGATAAGGTGGATGAAGAAAGTCTAGGGCTGTGTTGTGTGGAGTGGGGTAAGAGGAATGTAAACTGGTGGGAAAGGAGCAGTGGAAGGGGGGTGCTCGTTGGAGTAGTAATAATAATAATGATGGCATTAAGTGCTTACTATGTGCCAAGCACTGTTTTAAATGCTGGGGTAGATAGGTCATCAGGTTGTCCCACGTGGGGCTCACAGTGTTAATCCCCATTTTACAGATGAGGTAACTGAGGCACAGAGAAGTTAAGTGACTTGTCCAAGGTCACACAGCAGCCAAGTGGCAGAATCAGAATTAGAACCCATGCCTTCTGACTCCCAAGCCCATGCTCCCGAGGATGGAATCCAAGGGTTGGGGTAAAACCACATCTCCAAGAAGTCTTCCCTGATTAACTTATTTCCCCAACCTGTTCTCCCTCCCCTCGGCATCTCCTGTGCTCTTGCCTTCATTCATTCATTTATTCAGTTGTATTTATTGAGCACTTACTGTGTGCAGGGCACTGTACTAAGTGCTTGGGAAAGTACAGTACAGCAAATCCCTGCCCACAACCGGCTCAGAGTCTAGAGGGGGGGCTTTGATACTCCCTCTAGCCCCTCAGCATTTATATGTACATCCTTAAACTCTGCCGCTTCTCCTCTCCAATTTATTTTAATGTCTGCCTCTCCCACAAGACTGTAAGTCTCTTATGGACAGGGATTGTGTCTACCCACTCTACTGTTCTGTTCCCTCCCAAGAGAGAGAGAACACAGTGAGCCCTCAGTCAATTCCTTTGATTGAATAGAGCAGAAGAGATCTGAAAAGCCAGGCACTGTTCCTGTCCCACCCACTCCCCACGATGAGGACATTTTGGCCCCTCCAGGATTCAGCGTCTTCGTTCGATTCTTTCGTATTTATTGAACGGTTACTCTGTGCAGAGCACTGTAATAAGCGCTTAGAGCAGCAGCGTGGCTTAGTGGAAAGAGCACGGGCTTGGGAGTCAGAGGTGATGGGTTCTAATCCCGACTCTGTCACTTGTCTGCTGTGTGACCTTGGGCAAGCCGCTTCGCTTCTCTGGGCCTCAGTGATCTCATCTGCAAAATGAGGACGAAGACGGCGAGCCCCACGTGGGACAACCTGATTCCCTTGTATCAACCCCAGCGCTTAGAACAGTACTTGGCACGTGGTAAACGCTTAACAAATACTATCACCATCATTATTACTGGGAAAGTACAATACAGCAATAGGGAGATCATCATCATTATTATTGGGAAAGTACAATAGAGCAATAGAGAGACCCTCCCTGCCCACAACGAGCTCACAGTCTTCACTGATTCAATCGTATCGAACCGTACTTTCCAAGCGCTTAGTCCAGCGCTCTGCACCCAATGCGCGCTCGATAGATACGATTGAATGAATGAATTTGTTGAGCGCTTACTGGGTGCAGAGCGCTGGACCAAGCGCTTGGAAACCAGTGGAGACGGTAGTCCGGTCCTCGTTCCCACCGGGGTGGTCTGTACCCGGGGGGGGGGGGGCGGGCGAAGGGCACCCCAGGACCTACCCGGGAGCTTGGCATCTAGGCCCGGGGTGGGTTTAGGCTGCTGAAGGGTTAATAAAAAATACCTGGAGCCCGGCCCTCTCCCGGCTCCACCCTCGGGACACTGGGAAGAGGGGGGGAAGGAGGAGGGATCCGGGGGGGAGGGCTTCCCCGCCTCCCTCCCTCCCTGGTGCCCACCCACTCATCCCCCCACCGTGCCCCTGCCTCCTTCCCTCCATGCGGCAGGACAGCTCCGACCTGCAGCCCAGTTCCAGCCCAGGACCGGCCCGGCCGCTCCCGGCCTTGGCACCCCCGGGGCCCAGCATGTTTCCTTGGTGAGTGACCCCGGGGCTGAGGGAGTGGGAGGGTAGAGAGACCACCCCCCCCGGGTCCTTCCCGCAGCCCCTCGGAGGATATTCCCACCCCTCACCCCTGCCCCTGCCCGGGCCGAGCTATTTCGGTCCCCACTGGGGCATCCGGGGCGTGCCCGGCTTCCTCGGGGCCATGATGCTGAAGGAAGGACCTGACCGTTTTGTTCGGCTGCCTCTCCGTGGGAACTCCCGCCTGGAGGCCCATCCCCCTGCCTCTGCCCCCCCCCCCGGACTTTGGAGGGCCGCGTGGGCTGGGGGCGGGGGTCTCCGGACACCCCCCGGGTGGTCAGCGAGGGGCCGAAGTCCGGCCGAGCCCGCCCTTCCCTCGGCCGCCGGCCCCTGGGGAGAGTGCCGACTCCTCCCTCCCCGGGGGGACCCCCCCACTCCCCCATTCCCCTGACCCCCAACAGCAGCCCCTTCCTCCTCCCTGCACCTCCCGCAGGAGAAACCCCAAAGTCAGAGCGCAGCTGGGGTTTGGCAGTCACAGGACGTGGGTTCTAATCCCGCTCTGCCACTCGTCTGCTGCGTGACCTTGGACCGGGTCCCTTATGTTCTCTGTGCCTCAATGACCTCATCTGTAAAATGGGGATTAAGACTGTGAGCCCCACGTGGGACAACCTGTTTACCTTGTATCTACCCCAGCGCTTAGACCAGTCCTAGGCGCGTAGTAAGCGCTTAACAAATACCATCACGATTATCTTTATGAGCCGCGACCCCTGCAACCCTCCCCAGCTGCCTGTTTTGTCTTCCAAATGGAGGGTGGGTGGGGGAGAGGAGGCAGAGGTGACTTCATCCCAAGGACAATGAAAGCGCTCTCAATCCCTGCTCCCTGTCCGTCCCCTGTCACTGCTTTTTAAAGAGGACCGGTCGTGGAAGAGGGGTGTCTCTCCTCTCCCCCATGAGAAACTTCTGCCTGGAACCGGACAGACCAAGCGATTTTCCTTTCCTCCCCAGCCGTCCTGCGCATTCATTCATTCAATTGTATTTATTGAGCGCCTACTGTATAGTAATAATTATGGTAATTGTGAGTCGCTTACCGTGTGCCAGGCATTATACAAAGCACTGGGATAGAGACAAAATAATCAGGTTGGACACAAGTCAGTGTCCCACATAGAGCTCACAGTCTTAATCTCCATTTTGCAGATGAGGGAACCTCGGCACAGAGCTAAGTGACTTGTCCAAGGTCACACAGCAGACAAGTGGCAGAGATGAGATTAAAACCCGTGATCTTCTGACTCCCAGGCCCATGTTCTATTCACTAGGCCATACTGCTCCTCTGGACACCGAATAAGCGCTTGGGAGAGTATAATAGAACTATAAACAGAAACATTCCCTACCCACGATGAGCGGCGAACCCCCCCCCAAGTTTCAGACCCTGGCTAGTAAGGTCCAAGGTTAGGAAAGACTGGTCCAGGGGCAGAGATGCAGACCCTCGAGGCCTTCTCCCTCCCCCCAACCAGTAGCACATGGGTGTCTGTCCTCACACTTAGCCGTCAGTTCCAGTTCTTCACAGGACTCTGATTTGAGAAGTGGAAATAATCAAACAAGCCATGGGGAGAAATAGTTTCTTCACTCATGTCGCAGACAATCGCACTCATTCCAACCTAGTGGAGAGAGCACAGTTCTGGGAGTCAGAGGACCTAGCCTCTAATTCTGACCCCACCACTTTCCTGTTGTGTGACCTAGGGCAAGTCATTTCACTTCTCTTTAAGACCATTTCTTCATCCTTAAAGTAGGGATTGAATACCTGTTAACCCTCCTATTTGCACCTTGAGCCTATGTGGGACAGGGACTGTTTGAGCTGAGTCTCTTGGGATCTACCCCAGTGCTTAGCACATACCAAACAGTGCTCTGCACACAGTAAGCACTCAGTAAATGCGGTTGAATAAATGAAATGGTTAACAAATACCACAATTATTATTTCTGTTCCAAACGCGAGACTCTTTCTCTTTTTCACAGACCACTAGGGAAGCGGTGTGGCTCAGTGGAAAGAGCCCGGGCTTGGGAGTTGGAGGTCATGGGTTCTAATCCCGGCTCCTTGTCACTTGTCAGCTGTGTGACTCTGGGCAAGTCACTTGACTTCTCTGTTCCTCAGTTACCTCATCTGTAAAACGGGGATTCAGACTGTGAGCCCCATGAGTGTTGAGTGGGACAACCTGATTATAATAATGTTGGTATTTGTTAAGCGCTTACTTTGTGCCGAGCACTGTTCTAAGCGCTGGGGTAGACATAGGGGAATCAGGTTGTCCCGCGTGGGGCTCACAGTCTTAATCCCCATTTTACAGATGAGGGAACTGAGGCACGGAGAAGTTAAGTGACTTGCCCACAGTCACACAGCCGACAAGTGGCAGAGCTGGGTATCCCCCCCCCAGTGCTTAATATACAATAGATAACACTAATATAATAGTATAAAATAATGACACTAGGTGCTTAGAACAGTGCCTTGCAGATAGTAAGCGCTTAACAAATACCATCATTATTATTACTCCAGACAAACGCTGCGCCTGAAAAGACAGACCTATAGAGAAGCAGCATGATCTAGTGGGAAAAGCATAGGCCTGGGAGTCAGAGGATCCAGGGTTCTAATCCTGACTGTGCCATTCATTCATTCATTCATTCAATAGTATTTATTGAGCGCTTACTATGTGCAGAGCACTGTACTAAGCGCTTGGGATGGACAAGTCGGCAACAGATAGAGACAGTCCCTGCCGTTTGACGGGCTTACAGTCTAATCGGGGGAGACGGACAGACAAGAACAATGGCACTAAACAGCGTCAAGGGGAAGAACATCTCGTAAAAACCGATGGCAACTAAATAGAATCAAGGCGATGTACAATTCATTAACAAAATAAATAGGGTAACGAAAATATATACAGTTGAGCGGACGAGTACGGTGCTGTGGGGATGGGAAGGGAGAGGTGGAGGAGCAGAGGGAAAAGGGGAAAATGAGGCTTTAGCTGCGGAGAGGTAAAGGGGGGATGGCAGAGGGAGTAGAGGGGGAAGAGGAGCTCAGTCTGGGAAGGCCTCTTGGAGGAGGTGATTTTTAAGTAAGGTTTTGAAGAGGGAAAGAGAATCAGTTTGGCGGAGGTGAGGAGGGAGGGCGTTCCGGGACTGCGGGAGGACGTGACCCAGGGGTCGACGGCGGGATAGGCGAGACCGAGGGACGGCGAGGAGGTGGGCGGCAGAGGAGCGGAGCGTGCGGGGTGGGCGGTAGAAAGAGAGAAGGGAGGAGAGGTAGGAAGGGGCAAGGTGATGGAGAGCCTCGAAGCCTAGAGTGAGGAGTTTTTGTTTGGAGCGGAGGTCGATAGGCAACCACTGGAGTTGTTTAAGAAGGGGAGTGACACGCCCAGATCGTTTCTGCAGGAAGATGAGCCGGGCAGCGGAGTGAAGAATAGACCGGAGCGGGGCGAGAGAGGAGGAAGGGAGGTCAGAGAGAAGGCTGACACAGTAGTCTAGCCGGGATATAACGAGAGCCCGTAATAGTAAGGTAGCCGTCTGGGTGGAGAGGAAAGGGCGGATCTTGGCGATATTGTAGAGGTGAAACCGGCAGGTCTCGGTAACGGATAGGATGTGTGGGGTGAACGAGAGGGACGAGTCAAGGACGACACCGAGATTGCGGGCCTGAGAGACGAGAAGGATGGTCGTGCCATCCACGGTGATAGAGAAGTCTGGGAGAGGACCGGGCTTGGGAGGGAAGATGAGGAGCTCAGTCTTGCTCATGTTTAGTGCCACATCCGCTGGGTGACTTGGGCAAGTGACTGCGCTTCTCTGTGCCTCAGTTACTTCATGTGTAAAATGGGTATTACATCCTATTGCCTCCCACTTGGACTGTGAGCCCCTTGTGGACAGGGGCTGTATCTACTCCAAGGCTTAGGACAGTGCTTGGCATACAGTAAACACCTAGCCAACAGTATTATTGTTTACCCACCAACCCCGACATCTTCCTTCCTCAGGCAGACACTCACAGGCTGAAGTCCTCATAGCTTGCTGACCTCCCAGCCTCCTGTCTCTCCCCATTCCAATCCATACTTCACTCTGCTGTCCAGATTAGTTTTTCTAGGAAAACATTCAGGACCTGTCACCCCACTCTTCAAAAAACTCCAGCAGTTGCCCATCCGCTTCTGCATCGAACAAAAACTCCTTACCATTGACTTTAAAGCCATCACCTTGCCCTCTCCTACCTCACCTCGCTACTCCTACTACAACCCAGCCCGCACACTTTGCTCCTCTAATGCTAACCTTCTCACTTTGCCTCCATCTCGCCTATCTTGCCGCCAACCCCTGGCCCATGTCCTGCCTCTGGCCCGGAAGGCCCACCCTCCTATGTGACAATTACTCTCCCCTCCTTCAAAGACTTATTAAAAGCCCATCTCCTCCAGGAGGCCTTCCCTGGCTAAGCCCCCCTTTCCTCTTTTCCCACTCTCTTCTGTGTTGTTGCCCTGACTTGTTCCCTTTGTTCTTCCCCCTTCCCAGCCCCAAGGCACTTATGTGCATATCTGTAAATTTTATGTTTATATAAATGTCTGTCTACACTCCCTCCTGCCCCCCGCCAAGATTCTAAGCTCATTGTGGGCAGGGAATGTGTCTGTTTACTGTTGAGTTGTACTCTCCCTAGCGCTTAGGACAGTGCTTTGCACATAGTATGTACTCAATAAATATGATTGAATGAATGACTATCAAGCCTGAGGGCTCCGCTGGCTCTCCCCTTTCACAGTGGGGTGAAACCCAGGAGGATCCCTTCGTAGGTCCCAACTCCGGCTGAAGGTATGGTAATCAAAGCCGTCGTGGCTTCCCAAACTACCCTGCCAGGCTGAGATGCTCAATCCTAAATCCCAACCCAATGCCCCTCAATTCCTCCTGTCACCCCTGGAACAAATCTGCTCCTTTTTCTGCTCATTTTTCTACATTTACTTTGGGGTTGTCGGGTTAACGGGTTGGAGGAGGGAGTTGATGAGATTCCTTCAGTGAAGGAGGGGAAGAAGGGAAGGTGCAGTGTGGCTTATTGGATAGAGAACGAACCTGTAAATCGGAAGAACCTGGGTCCATATCCTGGCTCTGCCACTTGTCTGCCGTGTGACTTTGGCTAAGTCTCTTAACTTCTCTGCCTCAGTTACCTCATCTGTAAAATGGGGATTAAGATTGTGAGCTCCAGGTGGAACGTGGACCGTGTCCAACCTGATTAATTTATATCTACCCTAGGATTTAGTACCATGCCTGGCACAAAGTAAGCCCTTAAACAAATACACTTAAAACAAAAAATCCCCCCATGTCACAGGGGTTGTTTAAGGTCCTTTGAAACCAAAAGAGTATCAGGAATACAAGTTACATTCACTGCCACTTGGGTGTTTAGGCATAGATGTTGACCTGGAGATGTTGAGCCAAATCAATTTATGGAGTTTGGATTTTTCAGCTCTTATGCCATTTGCCATATTTATTTCTGAACTTTAAATGATGCAGCTAAGCTTTGGGTTTCATTCCATATTCAGAAAGCTGAAATATATTTGTTCCACATTTGGTCAGTCAATCAATGGTATTTACCGGGTGTTTGCTATAATAATAACAATAATAATAATAATAATATTGGTATTTGTTAAGCACTTACTATTCTAATCCTGGCTCCTTGTCACTTGTCAGCTGTGTGACTCTGGGCAAGTCACTTGACTTCTCCGTGCCTCAGTTACCTCATCTGTAAAATGGGGATTCGGACTGTGAGCCCCATGAGTGTTGAGTGGGACAACCTGATTATCTTATATCCCCCCCCCAGTGCTTAATATACAATAGATTAGAATAGAATAGAATAATAGAATAATTAAGAATAATTATTAAGAATAATAATAGAATAGAATAATAGAATAGATTAGAGCACTGTTCTAAGCGCTGGGGGAGATACAGGGTAATCAGGTTGTCCCACGTGAGGCTCACAGTTAATCCCCATTTTACAGATGAGGTAACTGAGGCACAGAGAAGTTAAGTGACTTGCCCAGAGTCACACAGCTGACAAGTGGCAGAGCCGGGAGTCGAACCCATGACCTCTGACTCCGAAGCCCAGGCTCTTTCCACTGAGCCACGCTGCTTCCCTATGTCCACAGCACTATAGTAAACACTTGGGAGAGTACAACAGAATTAGCAGACATATTCCCTGCCCATAATGAGCTTAGAGCATTCCTTAGAAGTGCAAATCTATCCCCCTTCTGTAACTACAGTACCCCAGTTCCAAGGGTCTGTTCATTACAGTTCCCTTTTCAGTTGCTTCAGCAGAAGCCAGTCCTGCTGTTCTCTTCCCAGAGAAACCCCATCTTGGGGACACTTATAATTTCACTCATTCACTAGTATTTAATTGCCTACTGTGGGAAGAAAGTGTCCCAGGCACTTGGAAGAATACTGGGAAAAAAACAAACACATGACTCCTGACCTCAAGAAGCTACAGTCTAATGTGGGGATAGACCAACATAAATTGAATACAACTAGCGGGGATTGAAGAAAAAACATTGACTTTAAAGCACTCAATCAGCTCACCCCCTTTTTTTTATGGTATTTGTTTAGCACTTATTATGTTTCAGACTCTGTAACAAGCTCGGGAGTAAATACAACCTAATCAGGTTGAACACAGTCCAAGGCCCACAGGGGGTTCACAGTCTTAACTCCCATTTTACAGATGTGTTAACTGAGGCACAGCAGTGAAGTGACTTGCCCAAGGTCGCATAGCAGACAAGCGACCCCTCCTACTGTACTTCTCTGATTTCCTAATTCAATCCAGCATGCTCACTTCCCTCCTTTAGCGTCAATTTACTCTACCTCGACCTCATCTATCTCGCCATCAACCCCTCACCCATGTCCTTTCTCTATCCTGGAACTCCCTCCCACTTTATCCAACAGACCACAGCTCTCCCCACCTTCGAAGCCTGATTAAAATCATATCTCCACATTTCCCAAATAAGACCTCATTTCCCCTACCCCTTCTCCCTTCTGCATCACCTATGCACTGCACCCTTTAAGCGCTTGATGTCGACTTCACTCTCAGCCCCACAGCACCTATATATATATATATATATGTATATCTGTAATCCATTTTAATGTCTGTCCCCCATCTAGACTCTAAGCTCCTTGTGGGCAGGGTATTTGTCTACCAACTCTGTCATACTGTACTCTCTCAAGTGCTTAGCACAGTGCTGTGCACCCAGTAAGTACTCAATAAATTCGATTGATAGTAAAGATAGGGAGTTAAGTGGATTGGGTAAATCCATGAAGCTAGGGGTGGCTGACTTGGGATGACACTCCCAGGGTGGCAGGGAGTCTTGGAGGACTTTGGTGCCTGTGTGTGCTGTGGTCTGGAGATTTGGGATGGGGGAGCAGGGAGCGGAGGGGGTGCCAGTGGGTCCCCTTCCCAGACTCAAAGGGATGAGGGTTGGGGAAAAAAGGAGTAGAAGCAGCGAGGGCTAGTAGATAAAACATGGGCCTGGGAGTCAGAAGGACCTGAGTTCTAATCCCTGCTCTGCCACTTGTCTTCTGGGTGACCTTGGGCAAGTCACTTCATTTCTCTGGGCCTTGGTCCCCTCATTCATTCAATAGTATTTATTGAGCACTTACTATTCATTCATTCATTCAATAGTATTTATTAAGCGCTTACTATGTGCAGAGCACTGTACTAAGCGCTTGGAATGAACAAGTCGGCAACAGATAGAGACGGTCCCTGCTGTTTGACGGGCCTACGGTCTAATCGGGGGAGACGGACAGACGAGAACGATGGCAATTAATAGAGTCGAGGGGAAGAACATCTCGTAAAAACAATGGCGACTAAATAGAATCGAGGCGATGTACAATTCATTAACAAAATAAATAGGGTAATGGAAATATATACAGTTGAGCGGACGAGTACAGTGCTGAGGGGATGGGAAGGGAGAGGGGGAGGAGCAGAGGGAAAGGGGGAAAAGAGGGGTTAGCTGCGGAGAGGTGAAGGGGGGTGGTAGAGGGAGAAGAGGAGCTCAGTCTGGGAAGGCCTTTTGGAGGAGGTGAGTTTTAAGTAAGGTTTTGAAGAGGGGAAGAGAATCAGTTTGGCGGAGGTGAGGAGGGAGGGCGTTCCGGGACCGTGGGAGGACGTGGCCCGGGGGTCGACGGCGGGATAGGCGAGACCGAGGGACGGTGAGGAGGCGGGCGGCAGAGGAGCGGAGCGTGCGGGGTGGGCAGTGGAAAGAGAGAAGGGAGGAGAGGTAGGAAGGGGCAAGGTGATGGAGAGCCTTGAAACCTAGAGTGAGGAGTTTTTGTTTGGAGCGGAGGTTGATAGGCAACCACTGGAGTTGTTTAAGAAGGGGATGTGCAGAGCACTATACTAAGCACTTGGAATGTACAATTTGGCAACAAATGGGGACAGTCCCTGCCCAATGATGGGCTTACAGTCTAATCGGGGGGGACAGACAGACAAAAACAAAATGACATAAACATGATAAATAGAATCAAGAATCATTAGCCCTGGTCTGTACAATGGGGATTGACTGAGTCCCAAGTGGAACATGGACTGTGCCCAACCTGATTAGCTTGTATCTTCTTCAGTGCTTAGTATAGTGCTTGGCACATAGTGCTTGGCAAATACCATGGGGAAAAAAAGGACCCTTGGTCTCAGCCATGGAGGAACAAGGGCCTCCTTGAGGGTCTCTTGGCTGTTGCTGGCTGACTGTATCCCCTCCTCCCTTACCTCCTCTCCTGCTTTCAGAGTGGGGCTTGAGAGTGTTGATATTTTCTTACTGTGGATCGCTCTGCTCAGAAGGCCGCCCCGGCTAGCTTCCTCTCAACCCTTCACAACTGCAAGGGGAGATGACAGCTTCCTCTTTGGAGCCCCAGTAACTGGGTGGTTGTGGGTGGGGAGGGGAACAAAATCAAAGACCACCTTCCCCCGCCTCCCCGACAGGTGGGGGGCACCGGGAAACAGGAAACAGACTCCGAGGTGATGGGAGGTCCACACAGTCACCTGTTTAGTGGAAGGGGAAAGCTGGGGTGGCAGCCGAGTTAGGGCTGGCATGGAGTTCTGGGCAGGGGGAGGGTTCCCCTCACTTCCAGACAGAGCAGGGTTTGGTCTGGGTCATTGCTGGTGTGGCCGTTTCACCCCTCTGCTTTGGGCCACAGGGAAGAGAATGCAGGCTGGGGCCTGGGGGGATCCTTCCCACCTCAGGACTGTAGACTAGACTGTAAGCTTCTTGTGGGCAGGGAATGTGTCTGTTGTATTGTGCTCTCTCAAGCACTTAGTACAGTGCTCTGAACACAGTAAGCACTCAGTAAATACAATTGACTGATTCAGTGAGGGGAGGGATGGTTGGATGGTTGAGTAGCCAAGAGGCCTTTGGCTTCCCATAGTCTCCTGGGAGAGGAGGCTTGGGATACTTGTGAACCACAGAGAGCCATTCCTGGAATTGGATCTCAGTGGAGGAGGATGGGGGCTAGGGTTGGGGGGGAAAGGGGGTTCCTGCTCCTCACTAGTCCCATTACCGCTACCAGAGGAGGCAGGGCCGTAGTAATAATCCCTGAGAAACCCCTCCGGGGAGATGGTTGGCTCAAGGCGCTCGGGGCAAGGCAGGTGTGCGTGGCTTCATTCATTCACTCCATCGTGGCTTCATTCATTCACTCCATCGTATTTATTGGGTGCTCACTGTGCACAAAACACTGTATTATGCACTTGGGAGAGTACAATACAATAGACACATTCCCTACCCATGAGGTCACAGTCTGAGAAGTTAGTGGAAGTGCCCTGCCGCCCCCTCACCCACCTGACTCTCTTTCCCTCTTCTCCCCATCCCGTTCCCTCCCCACCGGCCCCCGCCAGGAGGAAGACCATCTACAAGAGTGTGTGCTTGTCCCTAGTTCTGCTGGTGACCCTAACGGTGCTCCAGCGCGGCCTGGCTCCCGGCCAGTTCTTGCAGAGCCCCGCGCCCTCCCCAGAGCCCGGCAAAGTCCAGAAACGTAGCGTGGCCCTCCCCGGCCCCGGCGGCTTCTGGAAGAGCCCCCGGGAAGAGGAGGCGCCGGCCCCGGGCCCCACGGCCGCAGAGGCGCCCCGGTCTTGGGACGTGATGACCCCCAACTGCACGGCCAACCCGAACCTGACCCAGGAAGCCTGGTTCCAGAGCCTGGAGCCCCACTTCCGTCAGTTCCTCCTCTATCGCCACTGCCGATACTTCCCCATCCTGCTCAATCACCCGGAGAAGTGCGTGGGGGAGGTGTACCTGTTGGTGGTGGTGAAGTCCATCATCACCCAGCACGACCGACGGGAGGCTATCCGGCAGACGTGGGGGTGGGAGCGGGAGGCTGATGGGGGCCGCGGGGCGGTCCGCACGCTCTTCCTGCTGGGCACGGCCTCCAAGGCAGAGGAGAGGGACCACTACCAGAAGCTGCTGGCCTACGAGGACCGCCTCTACGGGGACATCCTACAGTGGGATTTCCTGGACAGCTTCTTCAACCTGACCCTGAAGGAGGTCCACTTCCTCCGGTGGCTGGACATCTACTGCCCCCGGGTCAGCTTCGTCTTCAAGGGCGACGACGACGTCTACGTCAGCCCCGCCAACCTGCTGGAGTTCCTGGCCGACCGGCGGCCCCAGGAGGACCTCTTCGTCGGAGACGTCCTCTTCCGGGCCAAGCCCATCCGCAAGAAGGAGAACAAGTACTACATCCCGGGGGCTCTGTACAGCAAGCCCAGCTACCCGCCCTACGCCGGCGGCGGGGGATTCCTCATGGCGGGGGGCCTGGCCCGCCGCCTCCTCCGGGTCTCCGAGGGCCTGGAGCTCTACCCCATCGACGACGTCTTCCTGGGCATGTGCCTGGAGGTGCTGGGCGTGCGGCCCGTGGCCCACGAGGGCTTCAAGACCTTCGGGATCGTGCGCAACAAGAGCAGCCGCATGAACAAGGAGCCCTGCTTCTTCCGCTCCATGTTGGTGGTGCACAAGCTGCTGCCCGCCGAGCTGCTGACCATGTGGGAGCTGGTGCACGGCAACCTCACCTGCTCCCGTAAGCTCCAGGTGCTCTAGCCCTTGGCCCGGCTGGGAAGGGAGACTGGGGCCGTGGGTGGGGGGCCTGTGGGGCCAGAGGCTGGAGCTCCTGGGGTCCCGCGGGCGGGGCGTGCACTCTTGTCTCTGGTTCGGGGAGGCCGGGGGCGGTCCAGAGGGGCTGCGGGACCTCTCCGGCTGCAAGGAGGAGCGATCTGACTGCGCCTGGCCTTCCCCCCGGGAGAGGTGGCAGGGGGTGAAGGGGGACAGAGTGCTGGGGGGAGCCCTGTCTGCCAGAAGAAACTAGCGGGGCCCGGTCACCTGCAGAGTGGATACTGGTGGAACCTTCAGGGAGAACCTTGGGCACTCCTCGCTGTTGCTGCTGCTGCTGGCTCGTTGGCTGTTGCTCTAACTGGCCTGGGAGATGGCAGAGTTGCCCTGGAGGACCTGTGGACTCGGCCCTCTGAGATGGGCTCTGGTCACATGCCAACCCGCCATCACCCTATTACTTGACCATGCGTCACGTGCCAACCGATGCTTCGGGGGGCTTCCCTCCCTCCCGAGGCTTTGCCGGACAGAAACCTCTCTTGGAGCCTGGCTGGACCCAGAGAAATCCCATCCCAGCACGTTGCCTCAGGGGGTTCAGGCTGCGGTGAGCCTGTCTCCTCAATTTTAGGGTTGAGGCCTCCCCGGGCACAGACATGCATGGGTGCCAGAGGTCATGCCCTCCCCCCCCCCCCCCGACACAGACAGACACACACAGACACACACACACACACAAGCACACGCACCCCCACCCTCACAGCCAGGCACCTGCTAGCTCATGGGGCCCTCTCTGGGCCTGGGTTCAGGACACAAAAGTTGGTCATGGGTAAGTTTGTGCATTTTTGCATTTTCATGTACCCACCATGGACACTTAACACTCTTGGAAACCTGGGGGCACAAGCGCGTACGCGCGCGCACACACATACACCAGGGGCAACCCTTGCCAGGTAGGGTGTCCACCCAGTGCCATCTGTACACACAGATCTAGTCCTGCGTGTGTGCCCTCAGACATCCACACTGTCAGTCCCTCTCTCTCTGCCATACGTCCCCCCCAGGGCACGTCTGTACTGGGCAACACACTCGGCAATTCATCGTGTTCCTTTGCCAGTTCAGGGGAAGGAAGAGCCGTTCTTACTACCTCAAAGGCCCTCCTGTGCAGACTCCTTTCATGTGCCCGGGAAGCTGGCTGGCTGGCCGCCACGATTCCCCGGCCTGTGGGTACCCAGGTAAGAAAGCAAACAGGAAACAGCAGACTCCCGGCCAGAGCGACGGCGGGAGCAGCCCAGGCCCCTGGCCGGGTCTAACGGCTCCCAGCACCCCCCCGGCCAGCGTGCGTCGGGGGACGGGGATCTACCGCGGGGGCCTCTGTCCCTCCCACGGGGCCGACTGAACTCTTGGCTCCACAGACTGATGGGTTTGGGTTCTGGGAAACTGGTGTTTACTTGAATTACTGTGAAGTTTTATTTATAAGAAAATGAGGAGGGGCAGGGAGGGGAGGAGCCCTTGGGTCCCAGGGGATTGCTGGCAGGTGTGGTTTCTCTCCACTGCCCCCCCCTCATGCTGGTGGAGGGCGCTGGCCTGATGGGCCGACCTCCCCTTTGCTCCCTACGCCCCGAATCTCCGGCGGGGCGGAAATGGCGTCCACCCCTTTTAGGAGGTAGCAGGCTGCCCCTCGGGGTTGGCCCTTCCTGCCAGAGTCCGGACTCCCAGGGTCTGTCTCGGCCGGATGGGTTGTAGGCGAGCGCACCCGCATTGTGTGTGCTTGTGTGTAAGTGCGCACGGCACCCTGCGCGGTTGTGGGCAGGAGAGAAGGGCAGTGTACCCATCCCTGCTCTACCTTTGTAGGGGAGGGAGAGAGCTGTGTGGATAAATATTTGTAGATTCCCAAAGGTCTCGTTTCTAAATAAAAGGGCTTTTTGTTCTTGTTTTGGTGAAAATCAACTGCTGATGCTCCATTCCAGGGAACTGGAGGCCGCTCTCTGCGCTCCCCAAGACTTGTTCCCAGGCAGTCCCCAAAGTTCTCTCATCACCCAACTCCTGAGGCTCCACACGCTGTGGGAGTTGGGCAAGCCGATGGTGGTGGTGGTGGAGGCGGGGGGCCTTGTTGCTTCTGCTGTTTCTTAGAAGTTGAAGTCTCAGGGGTAGCAGCAGGGTGGGGGCAGAAGTAAAACCAGCAGAGGAAGGGCAGCTGCTGACCAGTTCATGACTACTCCCTCAATCAATTGTATTTCAGTGCCCACTGTGTGCGTTGCACTGTATTGAGCACTGAGAAGCATACAAATATAACACATACATTTCCTGCCCACAAAGAGCTGACAGCCTAGAGGGGGAGACAGATGTTAAAATATATATAAGAGATGTGATGGGGCTCATCCGTGAGGGCTGCGGGGAAGTTAATGACCTCTTTGTCCAGTCGGGCAATCATTGGCATTTACTGAGCTCCTACTACCTGTAGGGCATTGTATTAAGTGCTTGGGAGAGTAAAATAGGATTGGTTTATATGATGCCTGACCTCAGCCAGTTTACAGTGTAGTGGAGGAGACACTCTAAATTATAGGTAGGGACAAGTGAGAAAGTAGAGATATGTACATCAGTTAAATAGAGGTTTGTGAGTCCTTAGATAGCATAGACTCTACCAGTCTCGGCTACGGGAGGGAGAGTCACGCAGAGACCTACCCATTCTATTCCTAGCTTGGCCAGTGGCCAGCAAGGGGAAGGCAATCTGCTACAAGTCAAAACCCACCCATGCTGGGCAGCAGCGGCATGGGAGAGAGTCGAGGGCGGAGACTCAAATTTAGTGTGTAGAAGGAGGCAATGGTAAACCACTTCCGTATTTTTATCAAGAAAACCATGGATACGCTACCAGAATGATTGCAGATGGAGAGCGGGGCGTTATGGATCGGAAACGACTCGACGGCATAAGACAAGATGGCATAGAAGTGGTTGGGGCATCTAAGGTGAGGAGAAGAGAAATGATTTGGGTTACTTTGGTAGGGCTTTGAAAAGGGGGAGGATGGTGGTCTGATTGAGGTGAAGGGCAGGGGGAGATCTAGGCAAGGAGAGTGTGTGTTGGGGGTTGTTGAGGGGAACAGTGTGGCCTAATGGATTGAACACAGGCCTGGGAGTCAGAAGAACCTTGGTTCTAATCCTGGCTCTGCCACGTGTCTGCTGTGTGACCTTAGGCAAGTCACTTAACTTTTATATGCCTCAGACACCTTATCTGTAAAATGGCAATTAAAATGGTGAGCCCCGTCTTAATTACAGACGGTGCGATACAGTTGGTGTCCAACCTGATTAGCTCCAAGCTGATTAGCTTGTATCTACCTCAATGCTTAGTACAGTGCCTGGCACACAGCAGGCACTTAACAGACACCATAAAAAAAAGTGAGGCTCAGTAAGTAGTATTAGGAGAGTGTGTGCAGGCTGGGTTGTTGAAGATGGAGAGGGCCATGGCCTCTTGGATATGAGGGGGGATGGTGTCCTAATAATAATAATAATATTGGTATTTGTTAAGCGCTTACTGTGTGCCAAGCACTGTGGTAGACATAGGGGAATCAGGTTGTCCCACGTGGGGCTCACAGTCTTAATCCCCATTTTACAGATGAGGGAACTGAGGCACAGAGAAGTTAAGTGACTTGCCCACAGTCACACAGCTGACAAGTGGCAGAGCTGGGATTCGAACTCATGAACCCTGACTCCAAAGCCCGCGCTCTTTCCACTGAGCCACGCTGTGTCCTAGGCAGGAGGAGGGCACGAACAAGAGGTCTTTGGCAGCAAAAGGGAAAATGAGACTTAGCAAGTAGATTGTCTTGACAGAAGTATGTGGGAAAAGAGTCTTTAGGCTGAATATCTTAATCAGTGGGAATGATCAAATTTCAATAACCTTTCTCCTTCAGAGCCCCATGTGGGACAGGGACTGTATCCAGCCTGATTAACTTGTATCAACCCCAGAGTTGAGCACTGTGCTTGACACACAATAAGTGCTTAACAAATCTCATCTTGTCTTATGCTGTCAAGTCATCTCCGACCCAGAGTGACACCATGGACACATCTCTCCCAGAACGCCCCACCTCCATCTGCAATCGTCCTGGTAGTGAATCCATAGTTTTCTTGGTAAAAATACAGAAGTGGTTTACCATTGCCTCCTTCCCCACAGTAAACTTGAGTCTTCACCTCGACTTTCTCCCATGCTGCTGCTGCTGCCCAGCACAGGTGAGTTTTCACTTGTAGCAGATTGCTTTCCACTCGCTAGCCACTGCCCAAGCTAGAAATGAAATGGACAGGCCTCTGCTTGACTCTCCCTCCCATAGTCGAGACTGGTAGAGTACTGGAAATTCTTCAGGTGCCACCCTGAGAGGATAATGTGCTAAGCACTGGGGTAGATTTAAGACAGGTCAGATAAAGAACATGTCCCACATGGGCACACAACGTAGGGTGAACTGGTATGTAATCCCCATTTTACAGGTAAGGAAACTGAGGCACAAAGTGAAATGGCTTGTCCAAGGTCACACAGCATGTGGGGGAGTGTACTCTGGGCAAGCACTGTACTAAATATTTGGGAGAGTAAGACATACTATTGACCTCAGAAGCTTACACTCTAATTGGGGGGAGAGACATTAAAATAATAATAGTAATTGAGTATTGGTTAAGTTGCTTATGTGTCAAGCTCTATGCTAAGCACTGGGCGCGGCACAAGATAATCAGGTCAGACACTGTCTCTGTCCCACATAGGGCTCACAGTCTAAGTAAGAAGGAGAACGGATATTAAACCCCCATTTTATAGATGAGGTAACTGAGGCACAGACAAGTGAAGTGACTTACCTGAGGTCAAACGGCAGGTACATGGCAGAGCTGGGATTAGTACCCAGGTCTTGCGATTCCCAGGCCTGTATTCTTTCCACTAGGCCAGGCTGTTTCTAAAATTCATTGCGGAGTATTAAGGAATGTATATAAATACTGGGCAGTGATGGTGGGTTGAGAGGTGTTCCTCAGTACTTAAGGGATGAGGACTCAAGTGTATTGATGTACTGTGGGGAGAAATAGGGTGGGGAGATGGTTAATCAAGGAAGGCTTCCTGGAGGAAATGTTTTAATAATTGTGGTATTTAAGTGCTTACTATGTTCCAGGCACTGCTAAGCACTGGGGTTAGCAAATCAGATTGGATGCAGTCCCTGGCCCATGTGGGGCTCACAGTCTCAATCCCCATTTTACAGATGTGGTAACTGAAGCACAGAGAAGGGAAGTGTCTTGCCTAAGGCTACACATTAGAGAAATGGTGGAGCTGGGATTAGAACCCATGACCTTTTGACTCCCAGACCTGTGCTCTATCCACTATGCCATGCTGCTTTCCCATTTTAGTGGGGCTTTGAAGACAGGGAGAGTGATGGTTTGCTGGATGTGAAGGATAGTTATGGTACTAAGCGCTTAGTATGTGTCAAACACTGTTCTAAGTGCTAGGTTGATATATGATGATCAGATTGGACTGTAAGCCCGTCAAACGGCAGGGACTGTCTCTATCTTGCCGACTTGTTCATTCCAAGCGCTTAGTACAGTGCTCTGCACATAGTAAGCGCTCAATAAATACTATTGAAATACTATTGAATGAATTGGACAGTGTCCCTCTCCCACATGGAGCTCACAATCTAAGAAGGAGGTAGAACAGGTATTGAATCCCCATTTCACAACTAATAATAATGTTGGTATTTGTTAAGCGCTTACTATGTGCAGTGCACTGTTCTAAGCACCGGGGTAGATACAGGGTAATCAGGTTGTCCCACCTGAGGCTCACAGTTAATCCCCATTTTACAGATGAGGTAATTGAGGCACAGAGAAGTTAAGTGACTTGACCACAGTCACACAGCTGACAAGTGGCAGAGCCGGGATTCAAACCCATGATCTCTGACTCCCAAGCCTGGGCTCTTCCCACTGAGATACAGAGAAGTTGTGATTTGCCCAAGGTCACACAACAGGCAAGCGGTGGAACTAGGATTAGAATCCAGGTCCTCTAGCTTCCAGGCCCAAACTTTTCGCTAGGCCACACTGCTTCCTCCCCTCTCTTCTCAGGGTGCTGCCCACCCACAGCCCCACCAGATCTGGAGGGCGAAGTTTCACTGTCCTTATCCCCATGACCCCAATACCCTAGGTGGACTGGCACAAATCCAAAGAAGATGTCCCCACTAGTGGCTCTGTTGCCCTTGGGCTAGCTGCCTGCTCCTGTCTAAACCTGAGGACAGGACCCCGGCCATGATGCTGAGTGATGCCAGTGTGGAGACCCAGTCCGCCGAAGAAGAGAGAAGTGCAGAAGGGTAGAGGATGCGGGCGTGTAGGAATCAATCAGTGATATTTATTGAGCACTTCTGGTGAGCAGAGCGCTGTACGAAGCACTTGGGAGGGCAATACAACAGAGTCAGTAGACACTTTGCCTTGCCCCCAGCGCTGCAGTCTCAGCAGTGTGAAAGGGGAGGTAAAAGGGTTCCCAGAGCCCGGCAGAGCTTGCTGAGTGGGAGTTGGGAGGAGAGGGTGGAGGCTTTGTTTACACTGGTTACACCTAAGGTGGTACACGGGTCTGGCAGGTTTCCCCAGCCACCCCTGACAACCACCTGGCCCCAGGAAACGAGTTCCTGGCTCAAAAATCCCCCGCTTTGACCTCTCACCACTTCCTCTGAACCTGTTATAAACCAGACAGCGGGAAAGAGCAGAGGAGGAAATGTTCTCTCAGAGTCCCTGGGTCTCCTCCCCTCCTCTGTCCCCCTGAAGCTCCTCTCCTCTGAGAGAAAAGAGGTTGGGGATGGAGGCCAGGGCTACTTTGCAGTTCTGACTGCAAGCCGATCCGAGCTCACAGCTCCTAGCGTAAAGCGGTTTAAGTAGGAGGGAAGACCAAAGCAGGCGGCTCAGCAGGACTCCAGCTCCATCTCCTGGGCCCTGAATCCGGCCTCCTGAGGAGTGGACAGTGAGGTGAAGACCAGCGGGTCCAGCCACAGCAGGGTGACCGTTCATTCATTCAATAGTATTTATTGAGCACTTACTATGTGCAAAGCACTGGACTAAGCACTTGGAATGTGCAATTTGGCAACAGAGACAATCCCTGTCCAATCGCTGCCCAACGACAGGCTCACAGTCTAATCCGGGGAGACAGCAAAGCAAAACAGAACAAAACAAAAACAAGACCACATTATCACAATAGAATCACTGACACTCCACACTACCAGACACCCCAAGAGAGGTCTGGTCAAATTCGCCAAAGGGGTCAAATGAGGGTTTGATTAAAGTGGTCAGTTGGGGTTAAACAGAAGCTGGATTTCTTAACCGGGAGAATTCTCTCACACCAAAATTTTCCAAGCATGGGGGGAGGACTAATTACAGCCAGAATCCACCCCTAGGATTTCCATCATGACAGAGGGTGGCAAAGGAGTGGGAACAGTCAAATGCCCATTTCCTGAGTAACGCCCCCTTCTCTTGCTCCCCTGCCTGGAGGCAGCAACTTCCCAAAATCCCCCTCACTGACAGGAGTGTGCCCAACACTGGCTGGGGTTGGTCTGGTTGACAAGTAACAAGGAAAGAGATTTTTAGAGCAGGTGCTCTTTAAACCCCCATTCCAACCAGCTAGATTGAAAACTCCTTTAGGGCAGGGATTATGTAATAATAATAGTATCGGTTAAGGACTTACTAAGTGCTAGGCACTGTACTACTAATAATAATGGTATTTGTTGAGGGCTTACTATGTGACAAGCACTGTTCTAAGCACTAGGGTAGATACAAGGTAATCAGGTTGTCCCATGTCGGGCTCACAGTCTTAATTCCCATTTTACAGAAGAGGTAACTGAGGCACAGAGAAGTTAAGTGACTTACCCAAAATCACAAAGCTGAGAAATGGTGGTGTTGGGATTAGAACCCACAACCTTTGACTCCCTAGCCTGGGCTCTTTCCACTAAGCCATGCTGGGGTAGATACAAGCTAATCAGGTTGGACTCAGTCCCTGTCCTACAGAGGCCTCAAACGTACATTCCAAGCGCTTAGTACAGGGCTCTGCACATAGTAAACAATAAATATGATTGAATGAATGAACGAATATGTCTGCTTACTCCATTGTACTCTCATATGTACACTCCAAGCGCTTAGTACAGTGCTCTGCACATAGTAAACAATAAATATGATTGAATGAATAAATGAGTATGTCTGCTTACTCTATTGTACTCTCCTGAGGGTTTACTACCGTGCTGTACATACCATAAGTGCTCAGTGAATGCTATTGATTGATTGAGTCTGCAACGTCTTGAAGTTCTGCTCAAGAACCTTTTCACTTTCCCATCAATCAGTGGAATTTGTAGAGCACTTACTGTGTACAGAGAACTGCACTAAACACTAAATTGGGGGTTCGTTCATTCAATAGTATTTATTGAGCGCTTACTATGTGCAGAGCACTGTACTAAGTGCTTGGAATGTACAAATCGGTAACAGATAGAGACAGTCCCTGCACTTTGACGGGCTTACAGTCTAATGGGGGGAGATGGACAAGAACAATGGCAATAAATAGAGTCAAGGGGAAGAACATCTCATTAAAACAATAGCAAATAAATAGAATCAAGGTGATGTACATCTCATTAACAAAATAAATAGGGTAATGAAGATATATACAGTTGAGCAGATGAGTACAGTGCTGAGGGGATTGGAAAGGAGAGGGGGAGGAGCAGAGGGAGAGGGGGTTCCATCCATCCCGACCAGCAAGCCCCAGGCTGGGATAGTTCCTTCCCACAGAATGGACAGCCCCCACGGCCTCTGCAGCAGCAGGAGGTTAAGGGAAGCGTGGCCATCAGTCATATTTAGTGAGCCCTTATTGTGTGCAAACACTTCTAATCAGTGCTTGAGAAAGTACAGTACAGCAGAGGTAGTGGACAAATTACCTGCCCACATCAAGTTTTCAGTCTTGGTATGAAGGATGGATCTATACCACCTCATCCTCTCCCCTTCCTCCTCCGCTGCTGCATCTCCTTCCTACTTAGACTGTGATCCCCTTAGAGGACCTGATTATCTTGCATCTATCCCAGCGCTTAGTACAGTGCTTGGCACACAATAAGTGCTTAACAAATACCACAGTTGATATTATCAACAGCGGTGAACACTGTGATTAGAAAGGTGTCTTCCAGACTGTTTTCTAAAGGTCGCAGTGGGATGCTAGAACAGGATGTTCCATTGGAAACCTCTGGCACTTCTCTGGTGGTCCGGGAGGTCCAGTGGTGGGAGAACTGAGATTAAACTGTAAGCCCGTCATTGGGCAGGGATTGTCTCTATCTGTTGCCGAATTGTACATTCCAAGTGCTTAGTACAGTGCTCTACACATAGTAAGCGCTCAATAAATACTATTGAATGAATGAATGAACCAGGAGAAGGGGTAGTCATATGTTTTGTGTCTGAGGTGTCTCAATCTCTGTGAATATTTAGTTGGTATCTACCTCAGCGCATTGGGCAGTGTTTGGCACAGAGTTATGCTTAACCAATACTATTTTTTTAAGAAACGGCACGGCTTTTCTAGGCCACACTGCTTCCTATCCTCTCTTCCACGTGGAAAGAACGTGGGCTTGGGAGTCAGAGGACATGGATTCTAATCCCGACTCTGCCACTTAGCTGCTCTGTGACCTCGAGCGAGCTGTTTAACTTCTCTGCACCTCTGTTACCTCATCTGTAAAATGGGGATTAAAACTGTGAGCCCCCCGTAGGACAACCTGATTACTTCGTATCTACCCCAGCACTTAGGACATGCTCGGCACATAGTAAGCGCTTAACAAATACCGTAATTATTATTATTATTACTATTATTATCTTCCCACCCAACCCTCTTGTTCCCCTCTCTCAGCCCATCTGCCTTTTGTCTGTCCCTGTCCATCTCTCGCTCTCTTTCCTGCCTTTTCAATCTAACCCCGGATGAGCTCCCGGGCCCATTCTGATCTCACTCAGATCGGATCCTCTTGCCCCATCCCGGTCCTCAAAGCTGAGTGCCCGGACGGAGCTGGCGGGGCCCCTGGAGGCAGCATCACTGCACTTTCCGCTCGTGGCTCTCCGGCCATCGGGACCTCTCTGAACGCTCCCACAGGATCTCCCCATATTGCCTTGGAGAACAACAGCAACCCTCGCTCTGAGCAGGAGGCCGCTGAAAGGGAAAGCTGGGAGCTTTGCGGCAAAAATCTTGACCTTTGACCACTAAGCACTGCCCATTCGGCTCCTTGTGATCATCTGGCACTGCCTCTGTTGAACACCTGCCTTTCCTCACTGCCCAAAACAATGGATTATTATTACTAGCAATAATAATAATAATAATAATAACAGCAATAATGGTATTTGCAAGCACTTACTCTGTGCCAGGCACTGTACTAAGCCTTGGAGTGGATACAAGCAAATAAGGTTAGACATAGTCCCTGTCCCATGTGGAACTTACAGTTTCAATCCCCATTTAACAGATAAGGTAACTGAGGCACCGAGAAGTGAAGTGATTTGCCCAAGGCAAGTGGCGGAGCTGGGATTAGAACCCATGACCTTCTGACTCCCGGGCCCGAGCTCTATCCACGAGGCCATGCTGCTTTAGTGCAAAAGGAGACACTCCATCAATGATTAGGGCAGTGGACAGGTGGAGGAGGGGCAGCCCAGAGACCATCTACTTTGGTCTCAAAGGTAACTCAGACTCTGAAATACGTTAGGTTTGATATAAAGGTAAATGGCAGGCATCTAAGCTTACCCTAGTTAAAACATACCTTCCACAGCTCTCAGTTTTGTCCACTAAGTTGCTAAACCCGTCAATGGGCAGGGACTGTCTCTGTTGCCGATTTGTACATTCCAAGCGCTTAATACAGTGCTCTGCACATAGTAAGCACTCAGTAAATACTATCGAATGGTTTACTTTTTTGTTTTTTACAGTATCCGTTAAGCCCTTTCTAAGGTGCCAGACACTGTTCTAAGCTCTGGGGCAAATGCAAAGTAATCAGGTTGGACACAGTCAATATCCTACAGGGGGCTCACAGTCTTAATCCCCATTTTACAGATGAGGTAATTAAGGCACAGAGAAGTTAAGTGACCTGCCCAAGATCATACGCAGACAAGCAGTGGAGCCAGAATTAGAACCCAGTCCCTCTGACTCACAGGCCCATGCTCTTTCCACTAGGCTATACTGCTTCTCTGTTGATTATTCATATCTCCAGGGGGAGTTTGTCCTTTCAGTGGGGCAGGAAGCCTGCTTTCATATTTGTCTGTGGACCCAAAATAGTAAAAGACCAGACTCGATGAGCCAAGGCCATGACCGGCTGCCTTGAATTTCCTCCTGCAGGGGAGATGGTGCAGTAGAGGGGGGAGGAGGGGCTGGAGAAGGGAATAATAATGTTGGTATTTGTTAAACGCTTACTATGTGCAGAGCACTGTTCTAAGCGCTGCGGTAGACACAGGGGAATCGGGTTGTCCCACGTGGGGCTCACAGTCTTAATCCCCATTTTACAGATGAGGTAACTGAGGCCCAGAGAAGTGAAGTGACTTGCCCACAGTCACACAGCTGACAAGTGGCAGAGCCGGGATTCGAACCCATGACTTCTGACTCCAAAGCCCGTGCTCTTTCCACTGAGCCACGCTGCTTCTCCGAGGGAAGCCCACCAGGGACTATCCTCCATTTTCCTCTAATTTTGGAGATGGTGATTCTTGGGTTGGGAGAGGCAGGTTTGAGAAGAAGTCAAACACACAGAGCACGGGACCACAAGAACTATCGTTTTGTTGTGAATAAGAGAGGGGTTCTCGGCACGACTTCCAGGGCCGAAACCACCACCCCGCTTTACGCCGAGGGTGCAGAAGGCCCCTCTACCCCAGCGCTGGAGTTCAGTGGGCACAACCCTCCACCAACCCTGGAATCCGGTGGGGGAGAGCTCTGCCCAGCCTCAGAGGTAAACTGGTGGTGGAGCTGCCAATCAATCAATCCATCACTGGTACTGCTTGAGCGCTTAACATTTGCAAGGCACTATACTGAGCTCTTGGGAGAGTACAATGCAGATGCATTCCTTGTCCACGATAAGCTTACACTGTATAAAGTGTGTGCCACTGATAGTTATCTAAAGGGGAGAGGGAGGGAGGTAAAAACCGCTTGAGTTGGAGTTGATATTGGTTGGGGGCGGGGAGACCTTGTGGCCCCAGTTCAGCTCTTGGCCCTTGGTTTGCACGAGCCATCTTAGCCCAACCCTCCCACTTCCCACTGCCTTCCCCCAAAGTCTCCACCCATGATGTCCACTAGTCATCAATCATGTTTACTGAGCGCTTACTCTGTGCAGAGCACTGTACTAACTGCTTAGAACAGTGCTCGGCACCTAGTAAGCGCTTAACAAATACCAACATAATAATAATAATTTTTAATAACTGACAAATAAAATAAAACGGTATTTTAATAACAAATACCAACACAATAATAATAATTTTTAATAACTGGTAAATAAAATAAAATGGTATTTTAATAACAAATACCAACCTGATAATTAATAATTATATAATTAATAACTATATATTATTATAAGCGCTTACTAGGGGCCGAGCACTGTTCTAAGTGCTGGGGGAGATACAGGGTCATCAGGTTGTCCCATGTGGGGCTCACACACTTTTAATCCCCATTTTACAGATGAGGGAACTGAGGCACAGAGAAGTTAAGTGACTTGCCCACAGTCACCCAGCTGACAAGTGGCAGAGCTGGGAGTCGAACTCATGACCTCTGACTCCGAAGCCCGTGCTCTTTCCACTGAACCACGCTGCTTCTCCTACTAAGTGCTTGGGAGAGTACGATAAAATAATAGACACATTCCCTGCCCACCACTGTAAGCTCCTTGTGGGCAGGGGTTGTCTACCGGCTCTATAGTGTACTCTCTCAAGGGCTCAGTGCTTTGCACACACTAGGTACTCAAAAAATACCCTCGATTGGTGTCCTCAGTTCACCTTCAGGCTGAGATGCATGTTCTTAATGGGTGCTGTCATCATTAAAATTTCAGGGCTGTAAAATCCCTATTTCACAAATGAGGTACCTGAGGCACAGAGAAGTTAAGTGACTGGCCCAAAGTCACACAGCTCACTAGTGGCAGAGCCAAGATGAGAACCCATGGCCTCTGACTCCCAAGCCCATGCTCTTTCCACTGAGCCACGCTGCTTCTGGATGACACCCAAAGCTCCTTCACTTGGCCCAACCGATCTCTCTCCTCCGCAATCTCACACCTCCTCCTGCTTCTAGGACATCTCCACAGGCCCATCCCACCGGCATCTCAAGGTCAACGTGTCCAAAGCGGAACTCCTCCTCTTTCTTCCCAGATCCTCCCGTCCACCTAACTTTCCTCTCACAGTTCACAGCACCACCATCCTCTCTGCCTCACAGCCTTTATGTACATATCTGTATTTTTTTAACATATTAATTTCTGTCTCCCCTTCTGTAAGCTCCTTGTGAGTAGGAAATGTGTCTGCTATATTGTTCTATTGTACTCTCCCAAGTGCTTAATACACTACCCTGTACACAGTAAATGCTCAATGCTTCTCAAGCCAGAAACCTTAGCATCATCCTTGACACCTGTTTCTCTTTCAACCCCCATATTCAGGCTGGCACCAAATTCTAGCGGTTTTTCCTCCCTAGCAATCTCCAGAATTCACCCTTTCTTTCTATCACGATGTCCACCAGGCAGATCCAGGCATTTGTCCCATCCCTGCTTGACTACCGCTTGTCTACTCACGGGTCTCCCTGCCTCCAGTTTCTCCCTTCTCTTGTCCATACTCTATTCTGCTGCCTGGATCATTTTTCTAACAGGCCATTTAACATAACTCTCTCCTACTCTTCAAAATCTTTCTTTAGGCTGTAAGCTAGTTGTGAAGAGGAACATGAATAATAATTGTGGTATTTGTTAAGCGCTTATTATGTGCCAGGCACTGCTTGTATCCAAATCAGGTGGAACACAGTCCCTATTCCGCATGGGGCTCACCTTATTAATCCCCATTTTATAGATGAGGTAACTGAGGTTTAGAGAAGTTGAGTGCTTGTTCAAAACCACACAGCAGACAAATGCCAAGCTGGAATTAGGATCCATGACCTTCTGACTCTCAGGCCTGGGCTCTTTCCACCACACCATGCTGCTTCTCATGTCTACCAACTTTGTTATACTCTCCCAAGTGTTTACTGCAGTGTTCTGCACGCAGTATGTGCTCAATAAATATGATTAATTGATTGACTACCCATGTTTTTCCACACTAAGCAGAAATTCCCATCCATTAAAGGTACTCTGTCAGTCCCCTCCCTCCTACTTATCCACTCTCCTCTCCAAGTGGTGGAGCTGGGATTAGAACCCACGTCCCCTGATTCCCACACCTGTGCTCTTTCCACTAACGCCATGCTGCTTCTAGACACAAGCTATTCGTTCCATTTAGACTCAGCCCATGTCCGAAATGGAGCTCACAGTCTTAATTCCCATTTTACAGATGAGGTAACTGAGGCACAGGGAAATGACCTGCTCAAGGTCCACAGCAGGCAAGAACCCAGGTTCTCTGATTCTTAGGCTCACCATCTTTTCACTAGGCCATGCTGATTCTCACTTCTCCTTCCCACTTCCTCTCATCTTCTCACTTTATAGCCCCCGTTGACTGCTCAGCAACTCCAGTAACCTAAACCCTTAGAGCAAACCACCCACATACTGTTCTTCATTCTCATTTCTTCTGTCACCAACCTCTTGCTCAGGCCCTTCCCCCTGCCACCCACTTTAATTCCAACAGGTCCCAGTTCTCCCCATCATCACATCTCCAGAAGGTCTGCCTAATTAAAGATGAATCTCTACAGGTTTTATTCACTCCAATTGCCACTTAAACACTTCTGTGCCACTTAAGCATTTATATACTCATCACTTCGCATAGCACTTAAGTGTGACTCGTAAACCCTAGTATTAAAGATGATCTTATATGCATATTCTCTTTTCCTTCTGTCATTTATTTTAAAATCTATCTCCCCCACTAGCTTCTAAGCTTCTAGAGCACAGGGATTAGCTTGGCCTAGTGGAAGAGCACAGGCCTGGGAGTCAGAGGGCTTGGCCGCTAATCCCTGCTCTGCCACCCGCCTGTTGCATGACCTTGAGTGGGTCACTTCACTTCTCTGGGCCTCAGTTCCTCATCTGTGAAATGGGGATTAAATGCCCCTCTTCCTCCCTCTTTGTGGGAGTCCTGTGTGGGACTGATTATCTTATATCTACTCCATTGTTTAGCACAGTACTTGTAAATGTTAAGCACTTAAAAACCGCCACAATTATAAGTATTACTAACTGTATTAATAATAATAATATTAGATACAAGGTAATCAGGTTGTCCCACCGGGGGTTGACAGTCTTATCCCCATTTTACAAATGAGGTAAGTGAGGCACAGAGAAGTGAAGTGGCTTGTCCAAGGTCACACAGCACATAAGTGGCAGAGACAGGATTAGAATCCATGTCCTCTGACTCCTAGCAACTAAGCCATGCTGCTTCTGTTGTATTCTCCCAAGCCTTAGCACAGTGCTCTGGACAGTGAGTGCTCAATCGCCCACTGATTGACTGATTGTGTCTGTTTTCCCTTTAACACCTTGGGACCAAGGGTGTCACACATCTCCTTGTCTTGTCCTATGCCGTCGAGTCGTTTCTGACCCATAACGACATCACAGACACATCTCTTCCAGAATGCCCGGCTCTCCATCTGCAATCATTCTGGTAGTGCATCCATAGACTTTTCTTGGTAAAAATCTGAAAGTGGTTGACTATTGCCGCCTTCCACACAGTAAACTCGAGTCTCTGCCCCCGACTCTCTCCCTTGTTGCTGCTGCTGCAGCATGGGTGAATTTTGACTTGAAGCAGATTGTCTTCCACTTGCTAGCCACTGGCCAAGCTAGCAATGGAATGGGTAACAATAATAATAATAATGTTGGTATTTGTTAAGCACTTACTATGTGCAGAGCACTAAGCGCTGGGGTAGATACAGGGTAATCAGGTTATCCCATGTGAGGCTCACAGTCTTAATCCCCATTATACAGATGAGGTAACTGAGGCACAGAGAAGTTAAGTGACTTGCCCATAGGCCTCTACTTGACTCTCCCTCCCATAGCCAAGACTGGTAGAGTACTTGGAAACTCTCCAGATGCGACACTGAGAGGGGAAACACCTCTCCTACGGGTTCACAATTGTCCCCAGTCTTGTAACCCCTCCTTTTGCCCACATCTCCCATATTCCTTACCTTCCAGAAGCAGAAAGCTGGAGAGTGGATGGTCTGGAAGCACAACTCCGGCCAGGGACTCCGGCTCAGAAACACTGGGGTACTTGGACGCTGTCCGAAACAGAACTGGAGTATTGGGGCCAGTGCCAAGTCCTTCTGAAAATTTTTTAATGGTATTTATTATGTGCTTACTATGTGCCAGGCACTATACTAAGCTCTGTGGTAATAATAATAATAACTTTGCTATTTAAGTGCTATGTGCTAAGCACTGTTCTAAGTGCTGGGGTAATAATAATGTTGGTATTTATTAAGCACTTACTATGTGCAGAGCACTGTTCTAAGCACTGGGGTAGATACAGGGTAATCAGTCTCAATCTCCATTTTACAGATGAGGTAATTGAGGCACAGAGAATTTAAGTGACTTGCCCACAGTCACACAGCTGACAAGTGGCACAGCTGGGATTCAAACCCATGACCTCTGACTCCCAAGCCCGGGCTCTTTCCACTGAGCCACGCTGGGTCTAGATACAAAGTAATCAGGTTGTCCTACTTGGGGCTCACAGTCTTAATCCCCATTTCACAGATGAGGTTACTGAGGCACAGAGAAGTTAAGCAACTTGCCCAAGGTTACATACCAGGACAAGTGGTGGAGCTGGGATTAGAACCCACATCCTCTGACTCCCACACCCATGCTCTTTCCACTAAAGCCTCGCTGCTTCTAGATACAAGCTAATCATTCCATTCAGACTCAGCCCATGTCTGAAATGGAGCTCACAGTCTTAATTCCCATTTTTCAGGTGAGGTAATTGAGGCACAGGGAAATGACCTGCTCAAGGTCCACAGCAGGCAAGAACCAGGTTCTCTAATTCTCCGGCTCACCATCTTTCCACTATGCCATGCTGATTCCCACTTCCTCTCATCTTCTCACTTTATAACCTCCTGTTGTCTGCTCAGCACCTCCAGTAACTCAAGTCCTTAATTGCTGACAATCCTGCTGTGTCTCTGAGGTGATAGAAAAGTTTTGCAGGGAGGGGGATGTGGGAGAGAAGTCAGGTGTGGAGACTGTGGTGGAGGGATGGGATTTCAAGGTGACTGAGGCTAGAAATGGTGGTGGTTGGTGATGATGAGATCCAGCTGGTGACCAAGCTGATGAGTGGGTGAGCAGAAAGATCCTAGACCAACATGGGGCAGAAGGTGCCAACTCTAGCTCCGGCCTTTGGTAGGAAGTGTGGCCAAGAGGCCGGCTGAACTTGCCAGGCATGTTATGCTTGGGAAACAAAACTAAGGTCCATAACAATAATAACGATATTTATTAAGTGTTTACTACGTGCCAGGCACTATTCTAAGCACTGAGGTAGATGCAAGCTAATCGGGTTAGACACAGTAACCTGGGGCAAATCACTTTACTTCTCTGGGCCTGAGTCACCTCATCTGGAAAATGGGGATTAAGAGTGTGGGTCCTTGGTGGGACCCGCAACCCGCTTAACTTCTATCTATTCCAGTGGTCAGAACAGTGCCTGGCACATAGTAAGCACTTAACAAGTACCATAAATATTATTATTAGTACTTGGTTGTCTCAGTGAGAGAACGGTAGCTGGATTTAAATGGAGAAGGGAACAGGTTTGAGGGGGACGCAGTTGAGATCTAAGGCCCCGATCACCCGGCTATACCCCAAGATGCTACCTCCCCCCATGGAGATGGAGAGGAAAAATCACTTCCAAAAAATCACTTCCTGCTTCAGGGGCCGTTATTCCCACTCTCTCCAGGAGGCTCAGCTCAGCTCAGGTCCATAGCTCTGGGCTCTGAGTGTGAGAGACCTGAAAGTCTGGGGTTTTATTATTGTTATTAATAACAATAACCATAATATGAGATTATGAAATATACAATATCATTACTAATAATGTAATAAATATTAATTAATTTTATTTGGGATAATATAGTTTGTAGTACAATACAGTATAATAATAGTAGTATTCATTAAGCACTTACTATGTGCCAGGCACTGTACTAAGTACTGGGTTGGATACAAGCAAATCGGGTTGGACACAGTCCATGCCCCACAAGGGGCTCAGAGTCTTAATCTCCATTTTACAGATGAGGAAACTGAGGCACAGAGAAGTCAAGTGACTTGCCCCACGGTCAAACAACAGACAAGTGGTGGAATCAGAATTAGAACCCAGGTCCTTCTGACTCCCAGGCCTGTGCTCTTTGTACTAGGCCATGCTGCTTCCCTATTACTTCACCATTAACATATCCCCTCCCACAGATAGTTCCAGCTCCACCACTTGTCTGCTGTGTGACACTTCACTTCACTTCTCCGTGCCTCAGTTACCTCATCTGGAAAATGGGGATTAAGACTGGGAACCCCATGTGGGACATGGAGTGTGCCCAATCTTATTACTGTATATTGTCCCCGGTGCTTAGAACAGTGCCAGACACATAGTAAATATTTAACAGATACCACAGTTATTATTATTAGGTCAGCTGGGCTGACCTCTGAGGCGAGGGGACAGGGGATGCCAGGCCCGCAGCAGCCAGCGATGGCCCGGTCTATCTGGGTGGTGGGTGCGTCTGCTTCCACTCACCGGGGGCCAAAACACACAACCTTCCCATCGTCTCCTTGGCCGTGGACAACACTCGCTCGTAACCTGGATTTGGAGAAGCTGAGTCTCCCTTCCTGTCACCGGGGAGGCTTTTTGCCCATGTCCCAGGAGAGCTGGAGCCCCCTTCCCTGCCCCTGCCCCTGTGCCCGCCCCTGGCCACCAGCCACAGCTCACCTCTGGCTGCAATCATGGCTCAGTGGAAATCACCTGGGGAAAATACCATCTGCAGGGGTGGCCCCTGAAGCTCATAGAAACCATATTCCTAAACCACGGGTCCAATGTGCAGAAGCAGCAGCAAGGCTTAGAGGGCAGTCAGTGAGCCTGGGAGTCAGAAGGACCCGGGGTCACTATCTGTCTGCCGTGAGACCTTGAGCAAGTCACTTCATTTCCTCTGTGCCTCAGTTACCTCATATGTAAAATATTAAGACAGTGAGGAGCATGCTTGAAAGCATTGAAAAGTGAATGACTGAAGATGGCAGTCAGGATAAGGAATAGGATCAGAGGCACAGGTGGAGAGGGTGGATTTTTGAGAAGAGGTGGGAGGGTCTATGCCCAATCAGATTATTTGTATCCGCCCCAGGGTTTAGTACAGTAGTACTGTAGCCCATAACGAATGCTTAACAAATACCTCTATTATTATTATTGTTATTATTATTGGGGGATTATTATTACAAAACTCACCTGTGCCGGACAGCAGCGACATGGGAGAGAGTCGAGGGTGGAGACTCAGGTTTACTGCGCGGAAGGCGGCAATGGTCAACTGCTTCTGGATTTTTACCAAGAAAACTCTATGGATCCACTACCGGAACGCTTGCAGATGGAGAGCCGGGCGTTCTGGGGGAGATGGGTCCATGGTGTCGCTATGGGTCGGAAACGACTCGGCGGCATAAGACAAGACAAGGAATGGAGTCAGGGGATTGGCGGAACGAAAGTGGACTCCAAAACCTTCCAGTGCTCCCCTGCTGAAGCAGAACCAGTTCTCCGGCTAGGTCCCGGGGCGTTGTTGGAGCCTGGTGGGAGCGGACTAGGGCTCAGATCTCTGGCAGTTGGGGGCAAGGTCCCATATGCTCGAGGAGGCCGTTACAGCATGGGCCGGGGACTCAGAAGGTCATGGGTACTAATGCTGACTCCACCACTTGTCTGCTGTGTGTCGTTGGGAAAGTCACTTCACTTTCCTGGGTCTCAGTTACCTCATCTGTAAAAGAAAGATTGAGACCGTGAGCTCTATGAGGGACAACGACTGTGTCTGATCCGATGTGCTTGTTTCCACCCTGTGCTTAGTAGAGTGCCTGGCACAAAGTAAGAGTTTAATAAATACCACTATTATTTATTAATACGCTCCAGGCGGGAGTGGGGGCATGGAGGGGCACAGGAATGGTGTCAGGGAGAGGCAGAGCCAAGAGGAGCAGGGCCCTGGCAGGCTGCTCCATCCCTGCTCATCACCCAGGCTCCAGCCCCCAGTCCTGCTCCCACAGCTCAGTACTGAGAGTAAAAGCAATTTTCTTTTCCCTTTTTTATAGTATTGGTTAAGCACTTACTATATGCCAAGCACTGTACAAGCACTGGGGTAGATACAAGTAAATCAGGTTGGACACAGTCCCTGTCCCACATGGGGCCCAAAGTCTCCATCTCCATTTTAGAGACGATGTAACTGAAACACAGGGAAGCGAAGTGACTTGTCCAAGGTCACACAACACACGAGTGGCCGAGCTGGGATTAGAACCCACAACCTTCTGATTCCTAGGCCCAGATTGTACCCACTAAGGCTCTCTCCTTCAATTCTGGACAGTTACACTGCCGTCCTGCCCTGCCAGGTCCCCACCACCCCGCTCCGCAGAACAGTCCATCCAGGGGTCTCTCATGCACAGGGCTTCCTTCTAGCGCTGCGGCTCCCTCTGACAGTCAGCCCGTCGGGCGGGGAGTAGAGTTAGGGCTGGGGAAAGAACAAGAGTGCGCCCCACAACCCGTCAGTTGTGGGGGGCGACCCTCGCGTTGGACACTGCTTCTAGCCCCGGGTCACAGCCCCACTGCCCTCCAGATTGAGGTGGGGAGTATAGAGATTTATGTCTATCATGTCTGGGTGTGTCTGCTGTTATTCTATTCTGCCATCTGTTTAGCTTTCTACCCCTTCCTGCTAACACCCAGCACAGATTATTATTATTATTGTATTTGTTAAACACTTACTCTGAGTCCGGCACTGTTCTAACTGGAATAGATATGAGTTAATCAGATTGGATACAGTCCCTGTCCCATATGGGTTCCCAGTCTACGTAGGAGGAAATAAAGGCATTGGAGCCCCATTTTCCAGATGAGGGAACGTTAGGCACAGAGAAGTTAAGTAACTTTTCCGAGGTCACACAGCAGACAAGCAGCAGAGCAGGGATTAGAACCCATGACCTTCTGACTCCCAGGCCCATGCTCTATCCATTTCACCATGCTTCTTCTAGAGAAGCAGTGTGACACAGTGGAAAGCGCCCGGGCTTGGGAGTCAGAGTTCACAGGTTCGAATCCTGGCTCTGCCGCTTGCCAGCTGTGTGACTTTGGGCAAGTCACTTAACTTCTCTGTGCCTCAGTTCCCTCATCTGTAAAATGGGGATTAAAACTGTGAGCCCCACGTGGGACAACCTGATCTCCTTGTATCCACCAGCACTTAGAACAGTGCTTTGCACATAGTAAGCACTTAACAAATACCACCTTTTTAAAAATTTAGTTTAGGATGGTGAGGGGGACAGGAAACACCCAGCACCCCATCCCAAACCCTAGCACAAAGTAAAACCAGCAGCCTTGAGGTAGAGTGCAGATATGGGAAGCAGCGTGGCTCAGTGGAAAGAGCACGGGCTTGGGAGTTAGAGGTCATGGGTTTGACTCCCGGCTCTACCTCTTGTCAGCTGTGTGACTGTGGGCAAGTCACTTAACTTCTCTGTGCCTCACTTACCTCATCTGTAAAATGGGGATTAAGACTGTGAGCCTCACGTGGGACAACCAGATTACCCTGTGCCTACCCCAGCTTTTAGAACAGTGCTCTGCACATAGTAAGCGCTTAACAAATACCAACATTATTATTATTATTAAGTATTTGAGCTTTTAAACAGCTGACCTGTCCACGCTGAGCCCAGGGAACAAGGTGGTCGGAGACCCTGCATTGAATTGTATTTATTGAGCACTTGCTTACTGTGTGCAGAGTACTGTACTAAGTGCTTGGGAGAGTACGATAAACAGACAGATTCTCTGCCCAAAATGAGCTTACAGTCTAGAAGAGGGGAGACAAACATCACTACAAATAAATGACAGGTATGAATAAGTGCTGTGGGGCTGGGAGTGGGGGAAGAACCTAGGGAGCAATTCAGGATGACAAAGAAGGGAGTGGAAGAAGAGGAAAAGTTGGCTTAGTCTGGGAAAGCCTCTTAAAGGAGATGTGTCTTCAATGGGACTTTCAAGGGGGCGGGGGGGAGATTAATTTTCTGTCAGATTTGAGCGGGAAGGGTGTTCCAGGCCCGAGGTAGGACATGGGCTAGGGGTAGGTGGTGAGACAGGTGAGATCGAGGCACAGTGAGAGTGGGCAGGGATTGTCTCTATTGCTGTATTGTATTTTCCAAGTGCTCTGTACACAGTAAGTGCTCAATAAATACAATTGAATGAATAAGTTAGCACTAGAGGAGCCAAGTGGGCAGGCTAGGTTGTAGTAGGAGAGTAGGGAGATGAGGCATGAGGGGACGAGGTGATTGACTGCTTTAAAGCTGATAGTGAGGAGTTTTCCTTTGATGCAGAGGTGGATGAGCAACCACTGGAGTTTTCTGAGGAGCGGGGTGACAGGTCCTGAACTGCGTGGCTCAGTGGAAGGAGCCTGGTTTGGGAGTCAGAAGTCATGGGTTCGAATCCCGGCTCTGCCACTTGTCAGCTGTGTGACTGTGGGCAAGTCACTTAACTTCTCTGTGCCTCAGTTACCTCATCTGTAAAATGGGGATTAACTGTGAGCCTCACGTGGGACAACCTGATTACCCTGTATCTTCCCCAGCGCTTAGAACAGTGCTTTGCACTTAGTAAACGCTTAACAAATACCAACCTAATTAATGATGTGTACATATCTAAAATTCTATTTATTTTGATGCTATTGATGCCTCCCTACTTGTTTTGTCTGTCTCCTCCTTCTAGACTGTGAGCCCGTCGTTGGGCAGGGATTGTCTCTATCTGTTGCCGAACTGTACTTTCCAAGCGCTTAGTACAGCGCTCTGCTCACAGTAAGCGCTCAATGAAGACAATTGAATGAATGAATGAATGAACGTTTTTCCCGTCGTTGACTGAACCGGCGAGAGGCCGCGCACTGCCCCCTGGTGGACCGTCCGCCGCCCTGCGCCGCCCGGCCACACACACTGCGCCCCCTGCTGGGCTGCCTCTGCACTGCGCCGCTATACACTGCCCCCTGCTGGCCGCTTGCCGCGCTATGCCTCTCGCCGCGCCCCTACACACTGCCCCCTGCTGGCCCCTCGCCGCTTGCCGCGCCCTGCCTCCTGCCGCGCCGCTACACACTGCCCCCCTGCTGGCCCCTCCCCGCGTTGCACGGTCACGCTCTGTCTCTTGCCACGCTTGATTCTATTTATTGCTATTGTTTTTGTCTGTCTGTCTCCCCCGATTAGACTGTAAGCCCGTCAAAAGGCAGGGACTGTCTGTTACCGATTTGTCCATTCCGCGCGCTTAGTACAGTGCTCTGCACAGAGTAAGCGCTCAATAAATACTATTGAATGACTACACACTGCCCCCTGCTGGGCGGCCGCCGCGCCGCCCTGCCCTGCCTCCCGCCGCGCCGCTCCACACTGGCCCCTGCTGGCCGCTCCTCGCGGTCGTGCGCCGCGCGCGCCCGCTGCTGCCCCCTGCTGGGCCGCCCGCCCCCGCGCCGCGCAGCCCCTGCAACCATTTGCAGGGAAGAGGAGACCCGAGCCCGGCCCGGGCCGCCTCCTCTAAAATGGCCGCTGAGCCGAGACCATCAAACAGCTCGGCGGAGGCATTGACTGGGGAGGAAGGGACGGTCTGCAAGTTCATTAGGGAGACGGGCCAGGCAGCAGCAGCAGCAGCAGAAGCAGGAGCAGCAGCAACAGCAGGAGCAGCAGCAGCAGCAACAGCAGGAGCAGGAGCAGCAGCAACAGCAGCAGCAATAAGAGCAGCAGCAACAGCAGCAAGCCAGAGCTCGAGGCATGGGGGACGAAGGAGACTGTAAGCCCGTCAATGGGCAGGGACTGTCTCTGTTGCCGATTTGTACATTCCAAGCGCTTAGTACAATGCTCTGCACATAGTAAGCGCTCAGTAAATACTATTGAATGAAAGGAGGGAGGATGTCACCGTTAGGAGATCAACGTCCCCGTTCTTCCCCGCCTGCTGCCGAGCGGCGCCAGGGGGCGCTGCGGAGCCTGGAGCGGCCAACTCCTAAAACGACAGGACTCGCGCAGCGCCCCCTGGTGGCGGCCGCGCCCTGCTCGCCTCACCGACCCCACCCATCTCATGGAACCGGTTAAGCTTTTACTAATAATCAATAATTAATAATAATGATGTTGGTACTTATTAAGCGCTTACTATGTGCAGAGCACTGTTCTAAGCGCTGGGGTAGATACAAGGTCATCAGGTTGCCCCACGTGAGGCTCAGTCTTCATCCAATTTTACAGATGAGGGAACTGAGGCAGAGAGAAGTGACTTGCCCAGTCACACAGCTGCCGAGGGGCAGAGCCGGGATTCGAACCCATGAACTCTGACTCCCAAGCCCGGGCTCTTTCCACTAAGCCATGCATTATGTGCTCAGCACTGTTCTAAGCACTGGGGGTGGATACAGGGTAATCAGATTGTCCCATGTGGGGCTCCAATTTTTTAACTCCCCTTTTTACAGATGAGGTAACTGCAGCTCAGAGAATAATTATGGTATCTGTTAAGTGCTTACTATGTGCAGAGCACTGTTCTAAGCACTGGGGTAGATTCAGGATCAGATTGTCCCACCTGGAGCTCATTTTAAAATCCCCCTTTTTCAGATGAGGTCACTGAGGCACAGAGGAGTGAAGTGACTTGCCCAAGGTCACACAGCAGAGAGGCAGGATTAGAACCCATGACCTCAGACTCCCAAGCCCATGCTCTTTCCACTAAGCCACACAATTGCACAAGCACTGTTCTAAGCAGGTTATCCCACTTCGTGCTCAGTTTTCTTTGGAGGAGCATGGCTTAGTGCTCTGCACACATTAAGTGCTTAAAAAATGCAATTGAATGACTTATGGAAAGATCCTGGGCTTGGGAGTCTGAGGTCAAGTTATCCCTTCTGCCACTTATCAGCCACGTGACTTTGGACAAGTCACTTTTCTTTGGGTCTCAGTTCCCTCATCTATAAAATGGAGATGAAGTCTGGGAACCCTATTTGCAACACCCTGCTTACCTTGTATGTCCCCCAGCCTTTAGAACAGCGCTTTGCATATAGTGCTTAACAAATGCCATAATTAGTATTCCCCAATTTCCAGATGAGGTAACAACTGAGGCCCAGAAGTCCAGTGACTTGTGAAGTCACACAGCAGACAAGTGGTAGGAGCTGGGATTCACACCCATGACCTTCTCCCAGACCCGGGGTCTATCCACTAGGCCATGCAGGCTCTGGATGCAGTCCATACAACCCCACATGCCTGTTGCAGGTGGCAAAGCTACTGCTGGTGCTTAAAGGCACTGAAAATACACCTGTGAACACCATCTTAGTCCCTCTCCACAAACAGAAACAGACAAGGGGCTGAGTTGCCTTTTCATTGTTTTAAAATTGAAGATATCTTTTTAAAAAAAAATGTGCATCCTTGCTACACACCCAATCAACAACCCCAGCCAATATCCCCTTCATAGACTGTACGACAGTGCCCAAGTCTCTTAGGTCCTGGGAGTAAGAAAGACCTGGGTTCTAACTCTGACTTCTCCATTAATCAGCTGTGTGAATTTCAGCATCACCTCTCTGTACCTCAGTTATTTCATCTGCAAAATGGAGGTTAATGCTGGGAGCCCCCATTAGGGATACGGACTGTGTCCACCCTGATTAGCTTCTATGCCAGGGCTTAGTTTAATACGTTAAGCATTTAAATACCATTATTAGAGCAGCAATGTAGCAAAATCAATGGACCGTGGGTCTGGGAGGCAGGGACTCGGGTTCAAATCTCAACTCCACATCATGGGACCTTCAGTAAATTACTCAATTTATTCAGGCCTATTACTTTATCTGGAAAATGAGGATTAAGAATTTGAGCCCCATCTGGGACAGGGACTGAGTCCAATCTGATCAGATTGTAATAAAGGCATGCTAAGCACTTACTATATATGCCAAGCATTGATCCAAGTGCTGGGGAGATACAAGGTAATCAGGTTGTCCCACTTGGGACTCAGTCTTCACCACCATTTTACAGATGAGGTAACAGAAGTGACTTGCCCAAGCTAAATGGCAAAATTGGGATTAGAACCCATGTACAACAGTGTTCGGCACACAGTAAGCATGAGTACCATAGTTACTAGATCCCAAAAAACAAGTTTAATCTTGCGCTTAATGATCTTTTGAATTCATACCACCTGAGAGAAACAGCCTAACAATGCATCTGAAGGAAAGCAATTTGCAAGTTTCAATTGCTCAAATGAGTGTAGTTTGAGACTTCTACAGCTAGTGCTCCTTCAATGCTATCATCACTACCAAACTCGACAGAAAATTCTCTCACCTTTTGGCTGAGTAAACAATCAATCCAGCAGACACTAGGTGACTCAGTATCTTGGACACTTCAGTTGGCCATCCATTTTACATGGCACGGGGTGGGATGTCATCCCTCATCCAGAGTCTTGACCAAAAGGGAGACTTTCCACGCTGTATGGACATTTACCCATTACCAGGAGCCTTTCTGGGGTGGGGGTGGCAAAATTGGTTCTCCACAAGCCAACTGTAAAACCCTTCAGTGAGGGAAGCTAGTCACAAATGTGATTTTTTTGAACTAGTGGAGATCACAGACCAGTACCTGAGCTTCTGTCCCCTTAATATACTCACTTCTTGTGCTCCAAGGGTTTTTAGCTGACCAATACCAGTAGCCAGAAGCTCTCAGGCTTAATCAGTTCTTGACCTACTCTGTGGTTCTGCCTGTTTGAGGTGATCGTTCACTACCAGCTGCATGGCAAAGTTGAAGGATCATACGGAGGGGAGGGGAACTCAAATCTCAGGCTGGTGGTTAACATAAGCAAACTTATTGGAACAAAAATTCTTTTGCTTGTTTGCCAGCTATGTAACAGCAGTTTGGCTCCATGAGCACTTGTGTTCTACCTGAGAAAGTTTGGAGCCCAAAACCCTTGCAAAAATCCCTCAGGAACCAAATTCACTTTGGCAGAGCCTTCTTAGGAAAACACACTCTCTACCACCAGTTTAGGCCCTTTAATCTGTCCCAAGACAGGCTGCCGAAGCAAAAACCATGATAAAACATTCTGCGTTTTTACAGCAAAAAAAACTACAGAGATTCATAGGAAAAAAATTTTTTGTACATGGGGGGTAAAACATTATAAATTCAAGACAACTCACAGACAAAGTTAACTCCCACAATCTACCTCTCATCTCTTTTAAAAAGTCCATACGAATACTCAAGCAGTCAAAATAGACGCGCGCTCTCTTTCCCTTGAAATGATATCTATGTTTCCAAGTGGATAACAGGACTGCATGTCGTCTTGGAATGTCCTCAGAAGGCTCCGTCAGTGACAAGATGACAGAATAAAAACCCTAGAGTCCTTTCAAATAGCAGAGGGAAAGGGAGGGGGGAAAAGGGGAGTGGGAAGCTATTCAAATTGTCTTCTTTCCTGGTTGCTTGTCTCCACCACTGCCGCCTCTGCCTCCTCGGAAGCCTCCCCGTCCTGAAAGATGACAAATCATTTAACTTTCTAAAATCAGATCACGGTGTTACATTGTTGTAACTCTATTCTCCCAAGTGCTGTTTGCTCTGCACACAGTGAAAGGACTGAAAAACGACTGACCCGTTGAATGCCTAATATATGGTAGGCCAGTCAGATAATCTAGTGAGTTGAGCACAAAATGTATGCAGAGTACTGTACAAAGTATTGTTCTCAAAAGCCCAATCTGGTAGGAAAGCCAGTCACAAGAAATAGTATGAAGGCATGTAAAAAGAAAAATTCTACAATGAGAGGGCTAACTAAAATGGGGATCAAGAATGTGACTCCCATGTGGGACAGGGACTGTGTCCAACCTGATTATCTTGTCCCCTACCCCAGTGTTTGAGTGCTTGGCACATAGTAAGCACTTCAATACCATAAAAAAAAACCTAGCCCATCCACCATCCCTACAGCCTTAAATGGGGCACTCATCATTCCCCAAGCAGCCAAATGAAACAGAGCACAGCTCCTTACCTCCAAAGCCTCCACGGCCGCGGCCACCGAACCCACCTCGGCCACCGCCCCGGCCACCGCCTCTGCCACCAAATCCTCCTCTGCCACCACCGCGGCCTCCAAAACCACCTTCGGACTTGGGCTTGGCCCAGTCCAGCGTAACTTTATTTCCATCAATCTCTCCATCTTCCATGGCCTCTTTGGCTGCTTTGGCTTCTTCTGCGGTGTTGAAGTCCACAAAGCCAAATCTGAAAGTACAGAAGAAGCAGTCATTTCAAACTCTAATGCGGAGAGATTCTGTATTTGGTGTTTTTTTTTAATCTCCAGGTATTACAATGGTCACAGCTGTAGTCCTCATTCCAGTTCAGCCAAATATTTTAAATGTACTCTTGTGGCAATTGCTCTTCCCTCACAAAACCCCGCTTGCATCAATTCACTTGGACATTCAGAATTGTTATCTGTGGTCCAGTGCAATCTTCCTGCTACTTGATTGCTCCATATTGATTCTGACAGACCTAGACATACTATTATCAGAATGAAGCTGCTGCAAGTGGCTGGAAGATTATTCTCTCAAACCCACAGGTAGATCCAACATCTTCAGTGTGACTGTCCAAGTAGTTCAGTGATTGCCTGCACTCTATCATATCCACCCCTAGCCAGCTCAGATTTAATTTTTGGAGGACCTAATGGTTTTTGAAAAAGCCAAGTTGACCCTTATGAAGGTAAGAATGTCTCACAGCCCTGGCAGAACAAACCATCTAGAAACAGAGGTAAAAGTGCCAGGAACTGGGATGTTCATTTTCTTCTCATGCGAATCCATAGGCTGCCACTGTCTGGCAGGAAGGAGCTCATTGAGAAGGAAAAGGGTTTGATCTCTACCATTTTCCAAGTTTAACAAGGCAGATTAGTTTAAATGGTTTCCGAAACTTCCCAACCAGTTTTTCTGACTTACCCTTTGGAAGACCCAGTTTCACGGTCAGTGACTATCCTAGCACGAACAGAGCCATCAAATGACTCTTTCAACGTCTCTTCTGTGGTTTCTTCAGACAGGCCTTTGACAAACAAAGTCTTGAATGGGTCTAAATTAAAAAAAAAAATTTTAGCTTGGTTCATGAAAATTTAAAAAACCCACAAATATTCGACAATACAATTTCACTGTAATTTGGACAAGAGGCCTGGTTGCCACTCTGCAGTCACAAGACTTGCAATGATTTGACTTGCATGATTTATGAGAGTAAAGCGACTCAGGGTTCAGGTAAAACAAAGTGTTCCCTGCCCACAAAAGGAGCTTATTAGGGTGATTTGACTGCCCACTTCTGCTTTGAATATGTGGATCAGAACTTGACTATCTAGAGGAATTTTTATTGGTTTCATCAGTTTGTCTCAGATAATCAGTCATCATATCCAGCATGGGAGTTGCAGAGCTGCAGACTAATGGACATAGGCCATTCTTTGGCCAACTAATTGCTAGAACCCAGCTTGCTCTTGGAAGGAAGTCTAAGCCAACCAACTCGCCTAGAACAAAAAATGGCTACTTACGGCTGAACCCTCCTCTTGCGTTAGTATTTTTTGATCCTTGCATCTCCAGTCTGATTGTTCTACCTTCAATTTCTACATTGTTCAAGGAGTTTAGAGCCTCTTTAGCTTCTTCAGGAGTAGAGAACTCTACAAATGCATATCTGGAAAGAGACCATTTAACCATTTAGATCCATTCTGAAAGCACCTCCTTGCCAAGACCTTTCCAGGCTACAGGAACCACAACACGCTGGCTTTTCTGGTGTCAGAAATCAGAGACCCCCACCATGGAGAGTTACCCTCACCATGGAGAGTGTCATCTGGACTTCAGATTCGGTATGCATCACTAAGTCCCAATAAGCTCCCCCTACATGAACCATAAAGCCCAGTAGTGCAAGACCAAAATTTGCAACTCCAGTACAGCCTATGCTAGTAGGTGGTGGATAAAGGTGGGTGATTCTTCACAATTTCACAGGGACAGTCACAGTAAGTGATAATTGAGGAGTAAATGGTCCATCATTGCTAGGAGGCAGCAGCATTTCTAAGTGTGATGGCTCCTAATCAGCTAAGGATGTCTCAGATTCAGCAATGGGGATCACCACTGAACCTTGACATTCAGTCAAGCTTAGCAAGGTGTTTTTGCCCTCCCCTGTTCTAACTGGAGTTCAATCATTTGTCTGTGTTCAGAACCACCAAAAATCAGAATCCTTTTTTTTTAAACCAAGCAGAAAGCATTGATTCATTGATTTCCTTCTTACCCTTTAGGCCTGCCCTGGTGGTTCTGTGGCACTTTGATTGAAGTGGCCTTTTCAAAAACTTCCTGGAGACCTTCTTCTGTTGCACTGTAGGCAAGGTTGTTCACGACAATGGTCTTTGACTCTCCTAGAAATTCGGAATGCTTTGTTATAAAAAGCACTTTCCCCCATACTACTGGTGTACATGTCAATAAGTTTCAGAACAGAGAACAGTCAACAGAGAACAGAACAGTCTACCAACTCTTCTACCATACTCTCCCAAGTGAATGGTACAGTGCTCAGCACAAAGTATGGCACAGGGGCCTGTAAATCAGGTCATGAGTTCTAATCCCACTTCTGCCACTTGCCTGCAGTGGGACCTTGGGCAAGTCACTTCACCTTTTTGTGCTTCAGTTCCCTCATCTGGAAAATGGGGACTAAGACTGTGAGCTCTATGTGGGACAACTTGATTACTTTGTATCTATCCCAGTGCTTAGAAGAGTGCACAGCACATAGTAAGTGGGTTGATTTGGTGGCTGGGTCTAGGGGGAAAGTTTGCTGGGTACTAAGGAACACAAGTAGCAGAAGTTTTACAACTCATAATAGGGATATGGAGACTAGATTGCTCGATCTCTAAAGAGAAAAAAGTGCAGACAATCCACACGGACACTAGCATTCAGATGCCAAACCCAGTTTCCTAGGTAGTCAGAACGCTGATTTTAGCAATACATACACAAGGAAGCAACTAGCACAAACATTTAAACCCCAAAGAAGCTCTTACCGCTCCAGGCATTGTTCTTTCCACCTCTGGAGTTTTCTAGGCCCTGGCTTTTCTCCCCTGTGTAGTCCAGGATAATTGAACGTCCATCAATTTCAGTTCCCTGCTTCTCTTCCAAGGCCTTATCCGCATCAGCCTCTGTTTTAAATTCTATGTAGGCAATCCTGAAAAGAAGGTCCCTCCGTGAGCGAAGCACCACCCTACAGCATCAACCTACTAAACACTGAGGTACATATTGTCTGCTGTGTGATCTTGGGCAAGTCACTCAACTTCCCTGTGACAAACGGGGATTAAATCAAGTCCTTTGGGGCACAACTGTGTCCAACCGTGTTTCAAATGCGGTTTTTAAAAAAGAATGTGGTAGTAATGCACGCAAGAGGATGGACCAAATATTCCAGCCCTTATCTGGCTGCTCCCAGGCCACACTGGATTAAGCTAGCTGGCTGACCCCAGGCTAAGGGGGGGCAGAAGCCAGATGTAGCTCAACTCTTCTTGTGCTGCATCACAGGGGAAAGACAAAAAAACTGCAGTCCTCCCCACACTGTGTTGATGTTCTAGCCTAAGGAAGTGCAGCACCTGCCTGTTTACTTGACTGTCACAGGAAGCTTTCTGGTGGTTTCCATCTAAACTTCAGATAATCAGCCATCACCTTCAACACTGACAGGGATTGGCAACGTTTACAGCCTCAGCACAAACACCCCCGTTTTTAGATTTGAAGACCTACCCTTTACTCATTCCATCTTTGCCAGTCACTAATCTAACATCAACAGCATCCTCAAACACCTCTTTCATCTCTTCTTGAGTAACTTTGTAGGGAAGATTCTTCACAAAGAGGGTCCTGGCATCTCGTTCTGTGGATGAAAGCATATAGCATTGACAAGTGCCAACCAAGCAAAAATGTTTGATGCAGTCATGAATAAAAATGAGGAAGGCGGGTACTGTAAAATGAGCACAGCCAACTTTGGACCCCAATATTCATACCTTTCTTTGTCTCTTTTGCCTTTGCTTTCTCCAGTTTCATTTCATTACCAAAGACCTTAGAGCCATTCAATTCCAGGGCCTTTTCCAGATCATCAGCAGATTCAAAGTCCACATAGCCAAATTTCCTGGAAAGGGAAAAAAATGCCAAACATTCAGGTTAGGAACCAGAACTAGGTATACTAAGTACATCCTAACAAGGTATAAGATTCTCCACAAAGTTTGGTTAATCGTGCCATGTGAACTGGCTGTTCCTCAATTAAAAAAAAACTCACCTGGAAACACCAACTCTCACATCCAGAACGGTGAGGTCATTCTTGGTAAAGAAATCACTGAGGCCTGTTTTCAGCTCTGGAGCAGTTTTGGAGAAATTCAGGTTTCCAATAAAGAGATTGAAAGCTGATGCAGGTTCAATCGCTAACCAAGAGGGAACAGGGAGAAAAGCATGTTTAGTAAGGTAGCGAGAAACAGTGATAAAGAGGGTTTATATTGCAAAAACTACAGCACGATCAGCATATATTATTTAGTTACATCAGGTTTCAGTATTAAGTCCCTTTAGGCTCATCATTTGTGCTTGTTTTGAGAGGGGTAGTCTACAGTCTAGAAGTGGGGAAGGGGATTTGAGATTGGAGGTAGAGGGGGGAAAAAAAATCTTACGTTCAGTTTTCTGTTTCTTTGCCTCTGGTGCAGCTTTCTGCTTGGCCATTTCTTTCTTTCGTTTTCCAAGTGTTTCTTTCACAGGTTCTGTGAGCAAAACAAAGTGTAGCTTAAATTTCTTTCCACCATTAGATTTTGTCATAAATAAAACCAAGACCCTCATGTGGTAAGAGATACCTCTTGCCACTCCTGGCCCAATTACACACTTTTCCATAGTTTCACTTGGAAGCCTACACGGACAGTTCCCTTCCCAGAATTCTTACCCTCCTCATCCTCCTCCTCCTCCTCCTCATCCCCATCATCTTCATCCTCCTCCTCTTCTTCCTCAGACTCCACCTTGGCTTTCAAAGCAGCCTTCAAAGGTGGGGCCTTCTTTCCCTTCGCTGGTGTGATCTCCATGGGTTCTTCTTCAGAGTCTGGGGGGCGGCGGTGAGACAAAAGAAAAACAAAAACAAAACATCCATAAGTGACAAGCAAATCCAAGGATGGCTAAGTAAAATATAATTTTGTACTAAACTGCTCAAGAAGGGGAAGGCTCATTACATTTTCCTGATCTTGTTTCTGACAGTGCCGTCTGCTATACAGCACTTTTTTCCACCCCTCAAGCCCAGCTAGTTCTCCTCCTGCAGTTTTCCTGCTCCAAGGATGCTGGGGCCAGACACTCATCCCTCAATTCCTTCAGACCGGCAAGCTAAGAAACAGCCCCCCGCCACCCGGCAGAAGCCATACCATCTTCATCATCGTCATCGTCATCATCATCATCCTCATCGTATTCATCGTCGTGTTTGTTTGGTGCAACTATTTTCAAAGCTTCAGTCTCAGAGTCGTCATTGTCTTCACTCTCTTCCTCATCTTCTTCCTCACTTTCAGCCTTCTTGGCGTTCTTTCCGTTCTTGGCCCCCTTGGCCGGGGTGGCTCCCTTCTTCCCTGGCGTGGGTGCTGCTTTGGCGGGGGTGGCCCCCTTTTTCCCTGGGGTGGGTGCTGCTTTGGCAGAGGTGACTGCTTTCTTGGCTGGGGTGGCTGCAGCCGCGACTGCTTTCTTGCCCGGTGTTGCAGCTGCCTTCTTGGCAGGGGTGGCCACCACGGCCTTCTTGGCTGGTGACACCACAGCCTTCTTTCCTGGGGTGGCCATGGCTTTCTTCCCTGGGGTGGCAGCGGCAGCTCCCTTCTTCCCTGGTGTAGCCACTGCCTTCTTCTGAGGGATAACAACCTAAGGAGCAGAAATGATAAAAATGAATGCGCTCCTCAAGTCCTATTAACTCAGAACATGGAAAACAGCCCTGTAAGGGCTTAGTGCAGTGCTTTGCACACAGGAAGAGCTCAATAAATATAACTGAATGACCATATCCCTGAGGATGTCCATGGAGGCTAGTTATCCAGAGACAGCACCAGCGTTTTAAGGGGGAACTGGGTCTTGGAGGGGTGAGTTAATGAGCAGTTAATACCCACCCTCTCCCACATACTGGGGAAAACCTTCCCAATGCAGAATGATGGCTTGGTCCTTGGCCCTCAGACAGAGCCAGTGACAATTACTTTTGGAATTGAGAACTAGAAAGTAGGAATGTGCAGCAAGAGATGCCCTACGTTGCAATGTTCTTCAATCTCTAATATGTTGACACTGTACTAACCCTGCCAAGGAGCTCCCTTCCCAACTGAAGGCTCCCTTCAAATTTTTTATTTTGCAGGTACTTCTCTAAATACTTCTAGCACATACCCACCTATGGGGTACATACCACCAGAGGGTTATTGTCTTCAGCCCCCTCAGATCTCAATTGTAAAAGGGGGCTTCAAACCTCCCTCCTCAGGCTGGGAGTCCCATGTGGGACAGGGAGTAAGTCCAATATGACCTTCCCCAGAGCTAAGAACAGTGCTTGACACACTGAGAGCTTATTAATATCATAAAAATTATTATAATTAAAGTAAATGGAGCAACCAGACATCCACGCAACAGCTAACGACCTCCTATCTTACCACTTCTAGACTAGAAACTGCTGCAGGCCTTGGCTCCCACCAGAGAGAGGATGCATAGTGTACCCTGTTTGCTAACTGCACCTGCGGCCAGCTCAAGTGGTTATCAGGCACCCCAGCCACTTCCACCATAAAAATGATAATGACCCATAAGCCATATTTCATTTCCCCATCCACAAGCCTCTCCCCCACCCCACAGTCAAGAAGCCCTCTTCAAAGACCATGAATCTTGCTTACCTATCAATGATAATTGTGGTATTTAAGAGCTTACCACGTGCCAGGCACTGTAGTAAGCACTGGGGTGGATACAAGCAATCAGGATGGACACAGTCCACATCCCACGTGGGGTTCAGTCTTAATCCCCATTTGAGATGAGGTAACTGAAGCCCGGAAGTGAAGTGACTTGCCCAAGATGGCACAACAATTAAGTGGTAGAGCCAGGATTAGAACCCATGACCCTTCCTACTTCCAGCCCCATGCTCTACCCACTACACTATGTTACTTTCCTCAGCAATTAAAAGGAGGGCTTGGGCTCATTGAGAACTCCATGTCAAGACCATTGACCAAAAAAAAAAAATCCCCATGCTGAATGACATCAAGTTCTAAAAGCAGTCAAAAACCATCTCCATCAAAAATTCACCCCATTTGACAAGACCAATTTCTGACACTCTTGTCCTGACAAAATGGAAGGAGTATGGCCTGGAGGGTGGGGAAATCCTAGACCCAGGTTCTATCCATCCACAGCTTTGCTATTTGCCTGTGGTGCAACCTCTGAATTTTGAGCCTCACTTTCCTTATTCTTTAAATATGGTTTCCCTCTCAACCTGACTCATGTGGGACAGGGATGTTCCTGATCTGTTATCTTGGACCCACCCAAATACCTGACACATAGTAAGCATATTTCATGATTTACAGAGCATGGGAATAACTCATCCATGAAATTTGGAATGCTAGGTGCCTTAATCCAAATAGGGATAGTCCCCTGCACCTAGAAGACAGAAAAAGGTTTGCTTCGCTGCACTATCACTGCCAATTACCAGTGTGATTTTTTTTGTATCTAGGTTTCTTAATTTCTGCTGTTATTTGAATTTGCATGTGGCATGCACAATTACCTCCTCTCCACTGCTGTCCTCTTCATCCTCCAACATATCTTCATCCTCACTATCATCTATCTCCTTTGGAGGTGGAGCCATTTTCTTCGGTCCTCCTTGTTTAGCTGCCTGAAAAGTAAAGCATGATAGTGTTATGACAAATTTCGCCTCCTCTGGCAGACCTCAATTTAGTTAGGGAGGTTGGTCTCAATTGGATCCCTTTCGAAATTACGCTGAAGGACTGTTGCTGGAATCAAAAGTCTGGTCCTACTGTTAAGGCCAAGATAATACTTGTTCCAGGGTACCTGCAGCCAACTGAACTAGCACACAACAGCTCTATGTTAGAGTTCTTACCTAGGATTCAGACGGTACCTTTTGAATGTGGTGAAGAAAATAGCTTAAGACTCTTATAAACACATTACCATAAACACACCTGGCAGGTCCAAAATACATCCTGCAGAAACACACTGGGCATGTCACTCCCCTTCTTAAAAAACCTCCAGTGGTTGCCTATCAACCTCTGCATGAAACAAAAACTTCTCACTCTAGGCTTCAAGACTCTCCATCCCCTTGCCCCCTCCTACCTCTCCTCCCTTCTCTCTACTGCCCATCCCGCATGCTCTGCTCCTCTGCGGCCCACCTCATCACCCCCGGTTCTCTGTCGACCCCTGGGCTATGTCCTCCCGCTGTCCTGGAACACCCTCCCTCCTCACCTCTGCCAAACATTCTCTTCCCCTCTTCAAAGCCCTACTTAGAGCTCACCTCCTCCAAGAGGCCTTCCCAGACTGAGCTTCCCCTATTCCCTCTACCCCCCCCTCAGCTAAGCCCTCTTTTCCCCCCTTTCCCTCTGCCCCTCCCCCTCTCCTCAGCACTGTGCTCGACTGCTCAATTGTATTTTTATTACCTTATTTGTTAATGAGATGTACATCACCTTGATTCTATTTATTGCTATTGTTTTTGTTTATTCCCCCCATTAGACTGTAATGTAAGCCCATCAATGGGCAGGAACTGTATCTGTTGCCCATTTGCACCTTCCAAGCGCTTAGTACAGTGCTCTGCACATAGTAAGCGCTCAATAAATACTACTGAATGAATCCAAAGTCAATTCCTTCTCAAAGTGACAAAAATAAAGTCCCTCTTTCATACATAAACCTTCCTCACCCTTACTAAGGTAGCCTGGCATTTCAGGAAACTTGAATGCTTGGAAAGTTTTAAAATTTGCTCCACTTTTGTCTACTCTAAAAGATGGACCTACTCCTTCGCTTAATACGAGGGGAGGGAGATCATTTGAACTTTAAATCGCGGAAGAGCTTACTTACTACGATATCCTGGCATTTCAGGAAACTTGAATGCTTGAAAAAGCTTTTAAAATTTGCTCTCCTTTGTCTAAAGGATGGACCAACTCCTTTACTTGATACAAGGGGAGATAATTCGAGCTTTTAAATCGTGGAAGGGCTTCTGGTATCCTGGCATTCCAGGAAACTCGAATGCTTGAAAAAGCTTTTAAAATCCGTTCCCCTTTTGTCTAAAGGATGGACCAACTCCTTCGCTTAATACGAGCGGAGAGAATTCGAGCTTTAAATCGAGGCAGAGCATCCATCTATAATGCTGTGAAAGAGGAAGGCCTTTGGAAAAGTCCCTTGAAGGCCGGGTCTTGAAGTCAAAAAATGAGATTTTGGGGGCCGGGATCTAGCGTTTTTCCAGCTCCGGCTCGGCCGCCATGTGGGCTTACATGTATTTCTCCCCTTCGGGGCCCAAAGGATTTGGTGGGGCAGGTCTGGAGATGTGAGCCGCCCCAGGGAAACCGACGAAACCAGGCTGGCCACGTGGGAAGGGCTTCTGGGGGCGGCCATGTTGGGGCAGCATGGCAAGCAGCGTGGCTTCGGCCCGGCCCTTGCGAGGCACAGGACGTGGGTTCGAATTCCTTCGATACTATTTATTGGACGCCACGTGCAGAGCACTGTACTAAGCGCTGTTCCCCCCTCCGCCACTTGTCCGCTGTGGGGCCTTGGGCGAGTCACTTCCCTCCCGCCTGTTACCCCATTTCATTCAAACCTATCTATTGAGCGCCATGTGCAGAGCACCGTACTAAGCGCTGTTCTAATCCCCCCCCTTTCGCTACTTGTCTGCCGTGGGACCTTGGGCGAGTCACTACCCTCCCGCCTCAGTTACCCCATTTCGTTCATATTTGCTGAGCGCTTACTATGTGTGGAGCACTGGACTAAGCGCTGTTCTAACCCCACCTCCACCACCTGTCTGCCGTGGGACCTTGGGCGAGTCACTTCCCTCCCGCCTCAGTTACCCCATTTCGTTCACATTTGCTGAGCGCTTACTATGTGCGGCGCACTGTACTAAGCGCTCTTCTAATCTCGCATCAGCCCCTTGTCTGCCTTGGGACCTTGGGCGAGTCATTTCCCTCCCTCTCAACTATCCCATTTCGTTCATTTACTGGGCGCTTACTACGTGCAGAGCACTGTACTAAGCGCTGTTCTAATCCCCCCCCCGTCTGTTGTGGAACCTTGGGCGAGTCCCTTCCCTCCCGCCTCAGTTACCCCGTTTCCCTCATTCCAACCTATTTACTGAGCGCCTACTGTGTGCGGGGCGCTTGGAAAGCACAAACTCGGCAACTGACCTCATCTGTAAAATGGGAATTAAGCCTGCGAGCCCCACGTGGGGCCGCCTCATCCCCTTGCATCCCCCCACCGCCCAGAACAGCGCTTTGCACATCGCGAGCGCTTAAGAGTCATTATATCCGTAATAAATCGCGATAATAATCGATAATAATTGCCTAACAACGGGCTCACCGTCTAAGGAGGAAAACGAGCCGTTTGGAAAAAGCCTCTATTCATTCCTTCAACAGTATTTATTGGGCGCTTACCATGTGCAGGGCACTGTACTAAGCGCTTGGCGTGAACAAGTCGGCGACAGACTACAAGCCCCATGGGGGCAGGGATGACTCGATTGCTGCATCCGAGCGCTCAGCCCAGTGCTCTGCACCCCATCCGCGCTCAGCACCGTCGACCGCGTGCAAATGGGGGGGGGTGAAGATCGCGAGATGCCCACGTGGGACGCCCTCATTACCTCCTCCATCGACCCCAGCGCTTCGAACAGTGCTTGGCACCCAACTGGCGCTTAGCACAGCGCCCTGCTAAAGCAGGCGCTCAAGAAATGTGACTCCACCCCGTCCAGTCCCCTCCAGCCACGTGCTTCCCGGGGCACTATCGCGATAGACGGTCCTGTCACGAGGTGGGGGGGGGGAAGGAAGGGGCGCCTTTCCCCGCCCTATTGTCCTCTCCCGGGCGCTTAGTGCAGTGCTTCGCACCCCCTAAGGGCTCCTCAAGGAGGACGGCGCCCGTTTGGGAAAAAAGAGGGAAGAAAAAAATCAATCGATTCCCTCCGCTTTCTTGCTCTCCCGCAGGGAGGGCGGCAACACGTGGCGGCAAAACGCCGGGCCCCGGGGGACACGTGCGCGGCGGCTGGCGCCACGGCGCATGCGCCGGGCCTCGTGCGGCGGCGCCCCCCGCGCGCCCGCGAGGACGCGGCGCGCGCCGCCCCCCCCCTCCTCCGCGCACGCGCGCGCCGCCGGCCCTTCCCTCCCTCCGGGGCCCCCGCGCGCCTGCGCCCTCCCCGTCCTCGCGCCCTCCCGCGCGCGCGCGCGCGCGCGCGGGCCCACGGCGCAGGCGCGAGAAGGGGCCTAGTCGGCCGTGCGGCGCGAGGCCGGAGCTAGGCCCCGAAGCCGGGGGCTGGCGTAGGGGAGGGGCGAGCCGTCGGGGTCCTCACCTTCGCGAGCTTCACCATGATGGCGGCCTAGGGAGAGAGGGCGAGCGGGAAGGGCAGAGAGATCGCTCGGGCAAAGGCGGAGGGCGGCGGGCGCTGACGCGGGTCGGGGCTCCTGCTCCCTGCTGGCAGCTCGAGCCTGAGACTGAAGCGAAAGAATGAGCCCGCCCCCTCGCCGCGGCTGAAAGGAGATGGTGGGGAGGTCCCGTGACCTCGCCTCCGCCAATGAGGGCGCGAGGCCCCGCCGCGGGCCAATCACAGAGCGCGGGGCCGAGGGGGAGGAGGGTCGCGGCCAATGGGAGCGGACGGGGGGCGGGGCTCTGGGGCCCCGCCCGGGAGGGGGCGGGGCCCGCCCGGACGAGTCCTCGCTGCGGATTGGCTGGCCGGAGTCAGGGGAGGAATAAGGAGGAGCACGTGGCGCCCCCTCCTGTCCGCCAGACCACGTGCTGCGCCTGCGGCCTGGGAAGCGCCATCTTGAGCCTGAAGGGCTCCATGATAAAGGAAGTTAGAGGCGGGGGCCTCTAATACCATGACTAATAAAGATAATGATGATATTGGTTAAGCCCTTGCTATGTGGCAAGCACTGTTCTAAGCGCTGGGGGGAGAGGCAAGGTCCCCCAGGGTGTCCCACGTGGGGCTCACAGTCTCCATCCCCATTTTGCAGATGGGGGAACTGAGGCACAGAGAAGTTAATAATAGCGATGGTATTTGTTCAGCGCTTACTAGGGCCAAGCACTGTTCTAAGCGCTGGGGGAGATGCAAGGTCCTCCAGGGTGTCCCACGTGGGGCTCACAGTCTCCATCCCCATTTTGCAGATGGGGGAACTGAGGCACAGAGAAGTTAATAATAGCGATGGTATTTGTTCAGCGCTTACTAGGGCCAAGCACTGTTCTAAGCGCTGGGGGAAATAGAAGGTCCCTCAGGGTGTCCCACGTGGGGCTCACACTCTCCATCCCCATTTTGCAGATGGGGGAACTGAGGCACAGAGAAGTTAATTATAGTGATGGTATTTGTTAAGCACTTACTAGGTGCCAAGCACTGTTCTAAGCACCGGGGGAGATACAAGGTCCAACAGGGTGTCCCGCATAGGGCTCACACTCTCCATCCCCATTTTACAGATGAGGGAACTGAGGCACAGAGAAGTTAATAATAATAATTAGGGTATTTATTAAGCGCTTACTATGTGCCAAGCGCTGTTCCAAGTACTGGGGTGGATACAAGGTAATCAGGTTGTCCCACGTGGGGCTCACAGTTTTAGTCCCCATTTTACAGATGAGGTAACTGAGGCAAAGAGAAGTTAAGCGACTGGCCCAAGGTCACACAGCAATTGGCAGAGTTGAGATTAGAACCTGTGTCCTCTGACGCCCAAGACCGTGCTTTTTCCACTAAAATCATTCACTCACTCATTCAATTGTATTTATTGAGCACTTACTATGTGCAGAACACTGTACTAAGCACTTGGACTGTACAATTCGGCAACAGATACAGACAATCCCTGCCCAACAACAGGCTCACAGTCTAATAATAGTGATGTACTTACTAGGTGGCAGGCAGTGTTCTGAGCGCTGGGGGAGATACAAGATCCATCAGGATGTCCCATGTTGGACTCACCCTCCATCTCCATTTTACAGATGAGGTAACTGAGCCACAGAGAAATTAATAATAATAATTCATTGATTTATTCAGCTGTATTTATTGAGTGATTACTATGTGCAGAGCACTGTACTAACCGCTTGGAATGTACAGTTTGGCCCCAGATATGTGGCAAACAGTGTTCTAAGTGCTGGGGGAGATTCAAGGTTATCAGGTTGTCCCATGTGGGGCTCACACTCTCAATTCCCACTTTACAGATGAGATAACTGAGGCCTAGAGAAGTGAAGTGACTTGCCCAAAGTCACACCGCTGACAAGTGGCAGAGCCGGGATTAGAACCCACGACCTCTGATTCCCAAGCCCGGGCTCTTTCCACCAAGCCATGCTGCTTCTCAGATGAGATAACTGAGGCACAAAGAAGTTAATAATAATAATGATGGTATTTGTTAAGTGCTTATTATGTGCCAAGCACTGTTCTAAGCTCTGGGGTAGATACAAGGTTATCAGGTTGTCCCATGTGGGCCTCACAGTCTCAATCCCCATTTTCCAGATGAGGCAACTGAGACACAGAAAAGTTAAGTGACTTGCCAAAGGGCACGCAGTAGACGTGACAGAGACAGGATTAGAACCCACAACCTCTGAGTCCCAAGCCCGTGCTCTTGCCACTAGCCCATGGATATAGAATCAGAGCCACTTTTTTCGTGGGCTCCTGTTCCAAGAAGCTGCCCTTTTTTTTAAGGCATTTTTTTGAAACTACCTTTTGGGTTTTTCAGCCTCTCCCTTCTACAGAGTGAAGTCTGGCTGTCTAGTCAGCATGCACTTTAAATAATAATAATTATGGTATTTATTAAGCGCTTACTACGTGCCAGGCACTGTACTAAGCGCTTGTGTAGATACAAGTAAATCGGGCTGGACACAGTCCCTGTCCCACGTAGGGCTCACAGTCTCAATCCCCATTTCACGGATGAGGTAATAATAATGATAATGATGGTATTTGTTAAGCACTTACTATGTGCCAAGCACTGAATTAATGGCTGGGTTAGAGACAGAATATTCCGGTTGTCCCACGTGGGGCTGGTAGTTTTAATGCCCATTTCACAGATGAGGTAACTGAGGCACAGAGAAGTAAAGTCACTTGCCCAAGGTCACACAGCAGACAAGTGATTAGACTGTGAGCCCGTCATTGGGCAGGGATTGTCTCTATCTGTTGCCAAATTGTACATTCCAAGCGCTTAGTACCGTGTTCTGCACTTAATGAATACTCTTCCTGCAGAAACGATCTGGGCATGTCACTCCCCTTCTTAAACAACTCCAGTGGTTGCCTATCGACCTCCGCTCCAAACAAAAACTCCTCACTCTAGGCTTCAAGGCTCTCCATCCCCTTGCCCCTTCCTACCTCTCCTCCCTTCTCTCTTTCTACCGCCCACCCCGCACGCTCCGCTCCTCCGCCGCCCACCTCCTCGCCGTCCCTCGGTCTCGCCCATCCTGCCGTCGACCCCTGGGTCACGTCCTCCCGCGGTCCTGGAACGCCCTCCCTCCTCACCTCCGCCAAACTGATTCTCTTTCCCTCTTCAAAACCTTACTTAAAAATCACCTCCTCCAAGAGGCGTTCCCAGACTGAGCTCCTCTTCCCCCTCTACTCCCTCTGCCATCCCCCCTTTACCTCTCCGCAGCTAAAGCCCCATTTTCCCCTTTTCCCTCTGCTCTTCCACCTCTCCCTTCCCATCCCCACAGCACTGTACTCGTCCGCTCAACTGTATATATTTTCGTACCCTATTTATTTTGTTAATGAATTGTACATCGCCTCGATTCTATTTAGTTGCCATCGGTTTTTACGAGATGTTCTTCCCCTTGACACTGTTTAGTGCCATTGTTCTTGTCTGTCCGTCTCCCCCGATTAGACCGTAAGCCCGTCAAACGGCAGGGACTGTCTCTATCTGTTGCCGACTTGTTCATCCCAAGCGCTTAGTACAGTGCTCTGCACATAGTAAGCGCTCAATAAATACTATTGAATGAATGAAGTGGAGGAGGCAGGGTTAGAACTCATGATCTTCTGACTCCCAGGCCCACATGGGCCTATCCATTAGGCCATAGTGCTTGGGAAATCAGGTAAAGGGGGTGGGCAAGAATAAACACTGTTTCTTTTTTAAGCGCTTACTATGTGCCAAACACTGGTCTAAGCGCTGGGATAGATACCAGGTAATGAGGTTGTCCCATGTGGGGGGGGTCACAGTCTTTATTCCCATTTTTCCACCGGACCGCCCTGCTTCTTTATGGTCACTTTGGCCTGCATATAAAAAAGATACACTCTGCGTTGTAGGAGAAGGACCCGATTATCTTAGATCTACCCCAGGGCTTAATGCAATGTATGGCACATAATAAGCACACAAGAAATAACATAATTATTACCACAGTGATTATAATAATCATAATATTATAATCATTTCTTTTGCGCAGGTTCTCAGTACCGAAGTCGCAGGGCTGGGGCTCGTCCTCATTTTCAACTGTCATCTCTGCACGCAATAATGGTGATGACGATAATGACCCGAACATTCCCAACAGGCTCTCATTCGAGAATACATAAAATGGGTTTTGGTTCAGTCAATTCCCCTTTCCCTGTGCCCCACAGACAAAATGCTTTTCTCCTTCAAAAAAAAAAAAAAGTCTTAAAATACGTTAGCTTCATTTGCAAACTATCAAAAGGGATTGCAAACTGGTGTTTTTGTCACAGCTGAACCCAATTTGCCTTGAGACTGTTAGATTGGCCCTGCATATCTTCTTTAGTGGTGGAATAAACCAGCTCATCCCCCGCCCCGCTTCCAAATTTTCCCTTAAGAGCACTTTATTTTCTCTCTTTTTTTTTCTCCAACTGACCTTGGACATTAGGTGTATCCCCAAATGACTTTAATCCTATACTACTCCCTGGACCTGCCTGGGCTCCGAATGCTAACCTGAAGCTAAGGAACCACCTATACACGGAAGCTAAAACAAGCTGCTGCCAAACTTCACTTACCTTAAACCAAAAACATTTCTCTTGGTGTCTTGAGTTACTTATTACATCTCCTCTAAAGGGTCTTTCTCGTCTAACTCCACATTTCCTCGACTTATTTGCCTTCCTTTTGTGTCGCCTATGTATTTGCCTCCTGTCTCTCCCCTTTCCAGTCCATAGTTCACTTTGCTGCCCTCATCATTTTTCCAAAAAAATTCAGTCTGTTCCCCACTCAAGAATTTCCAGAGGTTGCCCATTCACCGCTGCATCAAAGTGGAACTCCTTCCCACTGGCTCACCTCGCTCCCTCATTTTACCTCACTGATTTCTTATTACAACCCAGCCCGCACACTACACTCCTCTAATTCCAGTCTACTGACTGTATCTCAGACTCGTCTATCCCGCCACCGACCCCCTGCCCACACCCTCCCTCTGGCCTGGAACTCCCACCCCCTTCATTTCCAACAGACCGCCACCCTCCCCATCTCCAAAGTCTTATTAAAATCACTTCTCCTCCAAGAGGCCTTCCCTGACTAAGCCTCATTTCCCCAACTTCTTCTCCCTTTCTGAATCCCACCTTCAGCCCCACAGCATTTACGTCCATACCCCTAATTTATTTCGGTGTCTGTCTCCCCCTCTAGACTGTGAGCTCCTTGAAAGCAGGGAACGTATCTACCTACTGTTATGTCGTTCCGTTCCAAGTGTTTAGTACAGTGTCCGGACAGAGTAAGTGCTCAATAAATATGAAGCGGCGTGGTTTAGTGGAAAGAGCATGGCCTGGAAGTCAGAAGGAACTGGGTTCTAATACTGACTCTGCCACTTATCAGTTGTGTGACTTTGGGTAAGTCAGTTAACTTCTCTTTGCCTCAGTTACCTCATCAATATAATGGGGATTAAGACTGTGAGCCCCACGTGAGACAACCTGATGACCTTGTATCTACCCCGGTGCTTAGAACAGTGCTTGGCATCTAGTAAGCGCTTAATAAATACCATCTTCATTATTATTATTATCCCAGAACAGTGCCTGGCACATAGTAAGCGCTTAATAAATACCATTACTATTATCCTTATTATCATCCCTTAAAGTGCTTATGTACATGTCCTTATATTTTGCCATTTCCCCTATAGGTAATTTATTTTAATGTCCATCGTCTCCCCCCAGACAGTGAAGCTCTTTGAGGGCAGGGATTATGTCTACTGTACTGTACTCCCCTAAGCATTTAATAATAATAATAATAATAATAATGTTGGTATTTGTAAAGTGCTTACTATGTGCAGAGCACTGTTCTAAGCACTGGGGGAGATACAGGATGATCAGGTTGTCCCACGTGGGGCTCACGGTTTAATCCCCATTTTACAGATTAGGGAACTGAGGCACAGAGAAGTTAAGTGACTTGCCCACAGTCACACAGCTGACAAGTGGCAGAGCAGGGATTCGAACCCATGACCTCTGACTCCAAAGCCCGTGCTCTTTCCACTGAGCCACGTAGTGCCCTGCATACAGTAAGCATTCGACAAATACCATTGATTGATATACGTCTCCAGAGGGTTATTCCTTCATTTGTGTAAAAACTGTACTTAGGCCATGAGCTCCAGGTGGGACTAACCTGATTATCTTGTATCTAGCCCAGGGCTTAGAACACTGCTTAGCACACATAAACACATTTTTATGGTATTCGTTAAGTGCTTACTACACCCCAGGCACTGTACTAGATACAAGATACAAGAAAATCAGGTTGGACACAGTCCATGTCCCACATGGCACTCACAGTCTTAATCCCCATTTTACAGATGAGGTAACTGAGGCACAGAGAAGGGAAATGCTTAACGAGTACCATTAAAAAGTGCTGAATGTCACCACCACGTTTGTGTTACAGCAATTTGAAGAGTGGAGATTTATTTATTTCCAGTCATTTAGAGTTATACCTTCTTAATTCCCCTAGTAGAGAGTAAGCCTGATCTTACTTTGGAAGTTAAATCTAGTATAAAACAAGGTAAAAACACGATGGAACTCTGTATTTGTTGCATGATAATAATAATAATAGTATTTGTTAAGCGTTTACTCTGTGCCAAGCACTTTTCTAAGTACTGGGGTAGATACAAGGTAATCAGGTTGGACACAGTCTCTGTCCCACATGGAGCTCACACTCTTAATCCCCATTTTACAGATGAGGTAACTGAGGCCCAGAGAAGTGAAGTGACTTGCCCAAGGTCACACACCAAAGTGGCAGAGGTAGGATTAGAACCCAGGTCCTTCTGACTCCCAGGCCCACAGTCCCTCCACTAAGCAAGGAGTGGTTCCATTTCCAGCCTAGCGTCTCAGATAGTTCAATAGAGCAGTCTAATTTACTTCCTTTTGTAAGTAATTTTAACCTTTAGATCTTTTAGCACTACTCTGGGCCTCAGTTACCTCATCTGGAAAATGGGGATGAAGATTGTGAGCCCCATGTGGGACAACCTGATTTCCTTGTATCTACCCAGCACATGTAGGGGCAGCGTGGCCCAGTGGAAAGAGCCCGGGTTTGGGAGTCAGAGGTCGTGGGTCCTAATCCCAGCTCTGTGGGCAAATCACTTCACTTCTCTGCTCCTCAGTGACCTCATCTGTAAAATGGGGATTAAGACTGCAAGCTCCACAGGGGACAACCTGATTTCCTTGTATCTACCCCAGTGCTTAGAACAGTGCTCGGCACATAGCAAGCCTTTAACAAATAATAATAATAAATTATCATTAAATATCATCAAGTACAAATACTATCATCATCACTTAGAACAGTGTTTGGCACATAGTAAATGCTTAACAAATACCATCATCATCATCATCTTCACTTAGAACAGTGTTTGGCACATAGTACGCACTTAACAAATACCATAATTATTTATTATTACTATTACTATTTTTTAGATGAGGATTAAGAAATTAAGGATTAAGATGAGGCACAGAGAAATTAAGTGATTGGCCCAAGGTCACACAGTAGGGGAGTGGTAGGGTCCGGATTAGGACCCAATTATCACCCAATTTGTAGAATTTAACCCATCGTCAAAGGGAGAAGAAGAGGGTAATGGGGGAGGAAGAACAGTGATTCATTCCTTCAGTTGTATTTAATCATATTTATTGAGCGCTTACTGTGTGTAGAGTGATGACCCATGGAGATGACTGCCCATATTGCAGCAAACCTTGCAGGAAACACAAACTACCTACAAAGAGAGCAAAAATTATCTGGCCTTCAAGTTGCTGCATTGCTGCTGCGGTTGTTGCCAGGCAGGGGGCTACTTCAAACTGCCCTCATTGCCGCCGGGGGGTGGGCCAGGGGCGACTGGGGGTACGGACAGATGGCCGGGGGACAGTGGGGGGGATCTGGGGAAAGGGTGTTGGCTGGGGATGGTCCTGGGGGACTGGGGACGTGGTGGGAGAGGAGTTGTTGGGTCGGCTGGGGCGGCCCCGGAGCAGGTATTGGCTGGGGGAATAATAATAATAATAATAATAATTATTATTTATCAAGACACTGTATTAAGCACTGTATTAAGTTATTCAGGTGGGTCAAGGGGCAGGTATTGGCTGGGTGTGGGCCAAGGAGTCAGCTGGGGGAATAATCATCATCATCATAATAATAAAGCTGGTATTTGTTAAGCGCTTACTATGTGCCAGACATTGTTCTAAGTGCTGGAGTAGATCCAAGATATTTGGGTGGGCCGAGGGGCAGGTGTTGGCTGGGGTGGGCCAGGGGGAGTAATAATAATAATTATTATTTTACTTACTTGGCTGGGGGAGGTCTAGGAGTAAGTGAGGGTTGGGGGAATGGGGAGAAAGCTGAGGGGTGGGCCGGAGAGCAGATGGGGACTGGAGGTGGACTGGAGGGTGGGCTGGGGGTGGGTCAGGGGGGTCAAGCAAGGATGGGCTGGGGTCATCAGTCTCTCTCCATGCGCCCACAAGAGAGGCCTATTAGTCACCTCTGCCTTGAGTCGCCCCATCCCCTCGATGGTTCAGGTGGTACCGTTTGGTCTGGGCCATGGCGGGGAAGGGGAGGCTTTCCAGTTCTCCAACGACCACTGCCGCCCCCAAGCCCCCCGCAGGAAAAACCCCCCAGGGCTGGGCCAGAATGGTCAGACCAGACAGGACCAGAGCCGGACCCTCCCTAATAAAAACAATAATCATCATCACGGTATTTGTTAAGCTGTTATTATGTGCCAGGCACTGTACTAAGTGCTGGGGTGGATACAAGCAAATCGGGTTGGACACAGTCCCTGTCCCACGAGAGGCTCACACTCTTAATCTCCATTTGACAGATGAGGGAACTGAGGCCTAGAGAAGTGACTTACCCAGCAGTGTGGCTCAGTGGAAAGAGCCCGGGCTTGGGAGTCAGAGGTCGTGGGTTCTAATCCTGCTCCGCCGCTTGCCAGCTGTGTGACTTTGGTCAAGTCACTTCACTTCTCTGTGCCTCAGTTACCTCATCTGGAAAATGGGGATTAAAACTGTGAGGCCCACATGGGACAACCTTGTATACCCCCAGCACTTAGAACAGTGCTTTGCACATAGTAAGCGCCTAAAAAATACCACCATTGTTATTATTATTGCCCCAAGTCACACAGCAGACAAGTGGTGAAGCCTCCCAGGCAGGGTTGAGGGCAGCTCCGTCTGGGCCCCCAGGCTGGGATCCTGCTGCCCGGACCTCCAAATTGCCCCCTAGGCTGAGCACCCCAGTGAGCAGCCCCCACCCCTAATAGGAAGAAGTTGAGCAGAAGCTGGGGGTGGAGGGGACGGGTTCCGCAAGGCGCTCTCAGGGAGGGGGCTTGGAGGGCTTGGAACCCCCGGGATAGATCCCCCAATGTGCAGCCCTCCCCACAGTCTAATAACAATAATAATAAAAAAAAGATTGTATTTTTTAAGCACTTACTATGTGTCAAGCACTGTTCTAAGTGCTGGGGTAGCTACAAGGTAATCAGGTTGGACACAATCCTTGTCCCACACGGGGATCACTGTCTTAATCTCCATTTTACAGATGAGGTAACTGAGGCCCAGAGAAGTGAAGTGACTTGCCCAAGGTCACACAGCAGAGAAGTAGGGGAACTGGGATGAGAACCCACCTCCTCTGACTCCCAAGCTCCTGCTCTAGCCACTAAGCCATGCTGCTTCTCAGACCCAAACTTCCCTCCACAAGCTGACTCTGACTAAATATAAATCAATCAACAGTATTTATTGGGCGCTAATTGGGTACAGAGCACTGTACTAAGCGTTTGTGGGCATGTATTAGTGCTAGACACAATCCCTGTCCTCAGGAAGTTTATGGTGGGGAGTCCTGGAGACTGTAAGCTTGTTGTGGGCAGGGAATGTGTCCATTTTATTGTTGTGTTGTGCTCTCCCAAGCGCTTAGAGGGCACATAAACATGGTTTTAAAGAACTATTGACGTAGGTTTTGCCTCTTGTTTTGTCATTTGGCCTTGATGCTAAGGTACAACACATCTCAGGGGATTCATTTCACTTTCATGGTTCCCCTACTCAAGGAGTAGGAAGAATTCTCCAAATCCAGCTTCCAAACTTCAATCCTAAATGAGGTTTGGGTATTTCCCATAGCTACCCCCACACTACGGAAAGTGGACAATTTGATGTTTGCAAAACCCTTGGAGGAAATAGCACCGAAGAGCACCAAACAGCAAGCGTGGTGCTCCGCACATAGCAAGCGCTCAATAAATACGATTGATTGACTGGAGGGAAGGGGGAAAAAGTCACTAAAATAAATTACAAGTAGGGGAAAGCCACAGAATTTAAAATGTACTTAAGGGCTACCCGGGGAAGTTCCCAAGTGCTTAGGGGATGAGAACCCTAATGCATATATAATGAAGTGCTGAAGTGGCAGTTGAGGGGGTGGGGAAATGAGAATTTTTGATGATGGAGATAATAGTGGTCTGTTTTACGTGAAAGGGGGGGCAGTTTCAGGAAGGAGAAAGGCGGTGGACATAAGTTTGGTAGCCAGAGGGAGACCAGAGCAAGGGAAATTTATCTCCCCTCAGTCTTTTTTGCATTTAGGAATGCAGAGAAACAGTGGGACCTAGTGGAAAGAGCACTGGCCTGAGAATCAGAGAACCTGGTCTGCCATTTCTCTGCTGTGTGACCTTGGGCCAGTCACTTAACTTCTCTGTTTCCTCATCTGTAAAACGGGGATCAAATCCTACTCTCTTTTTTAGACTGTGAGCCCCAGGTAGATCGGCACTCTGTTCAACCTGATTACTTTTCTTCATCTCCAACCCCCTTCTGCATCACCCTCATTTGCTCCCTTTGCTCTTCCCCCTTCTGCAGCAAGGCCTAGTGAAAAGAGCACGGGTGGGCCTGGGAGTTAGAAGGACATGGGTTATAATTCCAGCTCTGCCACTTGTCTGCTGTGTGACCTGAGACAAGTCACTTCACTTCTCTGTGCCTCAGTTGCCTCATCTGTAAAATGGGGATTAAGACTGGGAGCCCATTTGGTATTTATAGACTATGTCCTACCTGATTAACCTATACCCCAGCACTTAGTACAGTGCCTAGCATATAGTAAGTACTTAACAAATACCATAAAAAAGGACCTGAGATCTAATCCCAGATCTGCTATGTGACCTTCTCTGTGCCTCAGTTTACTCTTCTGTAAAATGGGGATGAAGACTGTGAGCTTCACATGGGACATGGACTGTGTCCAACCTGATTAGCTTGTATCTCTATCAGCACTTAGTACAGTGCCTGGCACACAGTAAGTGCTTAACAAAATACCATTAAAAAAAAGGATCAAGCATCCAATCGGAAGGAAAATATCTGTCCAGTTCCTATTTGTAGCTGTCAGTCGGACTCATTTTTTTTCCTGTTTACCCCGGGTAGCTTTGTACTGTTTTGGTTGAACTGATGAGAGAGAAGGGTTTTGTTGATTCCATCCTTAGGTTGAGCAGATCGGGGGGAACCAAGCAGGAGCAGTAGAACTGAAAATTGACCCAACTGGTGTAAGGAGTGGGTTAAAGTGTACAGGTCTTCAGTCTTGGGAAAGGGGTTGGAATTCTTTGGATCACTAGAGAAATGCAAATTTAAACATTGATACTGTCCTCCCTCCCCTTCCCCATCGCCCCGACTCGCTCCCTTTGCTCTGCCTCCCTCCTCACCGACAGAACTTGTGTACATATTTATAATTCTATTTATTTTTATTAATGATGTGTATATATCTATAATTTCATTTATTTATAATGATGCTACTGATGCCTGTCTACTTGTTTCAATGTCTGTCTCCCCCCCTTATAGACTGTGAGTCTCTTGTGGGCAGGGACTGTCTCTGTTGTTGAATTATACTTTCCAAGCACTTAGCACAGTGCTCTGCACACCATAAGCGCTCAATAAATATGATTGAATGAATGAATAAAGGCCATCATGTGGGGAGTTCTGAGCAGAGGATATGTCAAGGATCAAACCACCATGTGCTCGCCTAGCAAGGATGCAAATCAGAGGCAGCTGTTGCATGTCGTCAGTAGAGGAACCTGGGCCTTTGCCTTAATTAATTAATTCATTCATTCAATAGTATTTATTGAGCACTTACTATGTGCTTAGCACTGGACTAAGCGCTTGAAATGGACAATTGGGCACCAGAGAGAGACAATCCCTGCCCAATGACGGGCTCACAGTCTTAATGGGGGAGACAGCAAAGCAAAACAGAACACAGTAAGACATCATCAAGATAAATAGAATCAAGGAGATATACATCTCATTAACAAAATAAATAGGGTAATAAGCAATATATACAAATGAGCACAGTGCTGAGGGGAGGGGAAGGGGGAAGAGCAAAGCGTGGGGGGGAGCAGAGGAGTCCTCAAGGATGGAGGCTAATTAAGTCTATGCTGAGGAGCAGTGTGGCCTCCTGGAAAGAGCACGGGCCCGGGGGTCAGAGGACTTGGGTTCTAATCCCGGCTCTGCCATGTACCTGCTCGGTGACCTTGGGCAAGTCGCTGCACTTCTTTGTGTCTCAGTTTCCTCATCTTAAAAATGGGCATTCAATACTTGCTCTCCTTTGTACTTTGACTGTGAGCTCCATGAGGGACCTGATTATCTTATACCTTCCCCCGTGCCTGACACATAGGAAACTCTTCAGAGATATTATTATTATTACACTCTACATCTGGCAATCATGAACAATCACAGAAACCCCTAGAGTTTATATTACTTCATTCAAACGTACTCACTGAGCAATCACTGCGTGCAGAGCACTGTACCAAGCTCATGGGAGATTACGGAGGGGTGGAGTGGCTTGCCCGAGGTCGTTCAGCAGACGAGAGGCAGAGCCGGGATTAGAACCCAGGTTCTTCTGACTCCAAGGCTAGTGTTCTAACCATTGGACCGCACTGCTTCTCATGTTGCTCATCCGTTTGGCCGGTTCCTCGGCTGCAACCCTGGATAGCTAACACCGGAGGCTGCGATTAGACTGTGAGCCCGTCATTGGGCAGGGATTGTCTCTATCTGTAGCCTAATTGGACACTCCAAGCGCTTAGTAGAGTGCTCTGCACATAGTAAGCGCTCAATAAATACTATTGAATGAATGAAAGAGGCGGCTCTGGGATGGTAGCAAAGCAGAAACGAAACACACTGCTTCCTCCCTCCCTCTCCTTATATACCAATCTCTAATCCCCTCTCTCCCTTTTTATTTTTAGATGGGGAGGCTCCCTGAGGGACAGGGACCAGCGTAGGCCTGGGAGTCAGAAGGTCATGGGTTCTAATCCCGCCCCCACCACTTGTCTGCCATGTGACTTGAGCAAGTCACTTCACTTCTCTGGGCCTCGGTTTCCTCATCAGTAAAAAAAAGGGGGATTAAGAGTGTAAATCCAATTTAGGATGGGGACTGTTGCCGATTTGTACATTCCAAGCGCTTAGTACAGTGCTCTGCACATAGTAAGCGCTCAGTAAATACTATTGAATGAATGAATCACTGCATCCAACCTGATTAATTTGTATTTACTTTCCCCAGCCCTTAGGGCACTGCTGGGCGCTTAATCAATCAAGCAGCATGGAAAGCAGCGTGGCCCAGTAGAAAGAGCATGGGCCTGAGAGTCAGAAATTCTAATCCCGCCTCTGCCTCTGGTTGCACGTCCTTGGACAAGTCACTTCACTTCACTTCACTTACCTCATCTGTAAAATGGAGATTAGGACTGTGAGCCCCATGAGGGACAAGGACTATGTCCAACCTGATTAACTTTTATCTACCCAGCACTTAGCACAGTGCCTGCCACGCAATAAGCACTTAACAAGTACCCTAAACAAAATCAATCGAATGTATTTATTGAGCACTTAATCAGTGCTGAGCACCGTACTAAGCGATTGGGAGAGTATAAAACAAGAGTGGTAGACACATTCCCTGCCTACGACCTTAATAAATTCAGAAGCAGCATGGGTCAGTGGAAAGAGCCTGGACTTGGGAGTCAGAGGTTCGTGGGTTCTAATCCCGGCTCTGCTGCTTGTCAGCTGTGTGACTGTGGGCAAGTCACTTCACTTCTCTGTGCCTCAGTTTCCTCATCTGTAAAATGAGGATTGAGACTGTGAGCCCCACATGGGACAACTTGATCACTTTGTATCCTCCCCAGCGCTTAGGACAGTGCTTGGCACATAGTAAGCGCTTAACAAATGCCATTATTATTATTATTATTATTATTATTACTGCTAATCTACTACTCTTAGATCAGGAGGAGGCGAGGCAGGCAACCTCCCTCCACATCACCTCCTTCCTCTTTAAAAGGTCACCACTGCCCCAAGAAGCAGATGAGGATGGGGCAAGACAGAGGAGCAGTGAGTCTGAAAATTGGCCCTCTGTATCCCACTGAGGATTTCAGCATCCATGTTGCTCTGGAAAAATCTGGGGTGAGGAAAGGGAAGGAGAAAACAGAGCCCAGGTTGGGAGTCAGGAGACCTGGTTTCTGCCACAGATGCAAGAGCACGGGCTTTGGGGGTCAGGGGTCGTGGGTTCGAATCCCAGCTCCACCACTTGTCAGCTGTGTGACTTGGGGCAAGTCACTTAACTTCTCTTTGCCTCAGTTACCTCATATGTAAAATGGGGATTAAGACTATGAGCCCCATGTAGGAGATGGACTGTGTCCAACCTAAGTAGCTTGTATCTACCCCAGTGTTTAGAACAGTGTTTGATACATAGTAAGCACTTAACAAATACCATTATTATTATTATTATCGTTTAGACTGTGAGCCCATTACTGTGCAAGGATTGTCTCTATCTGTTGCCGAATTGTACATCCCACACGCTTAGTACAGTGTTAATAATGTTGGTATTTGTTAAGCGCTTACTATGTGCAGAGCACAAGGGAATCAGGTTGTCCCACGTGGGGCTCACAGTCTAAATCTCCATTTTTACAGATGAGGTAACTGAGGCACAGAGAAGTTAAGTGATTTGCCCACAGTCACACAGCTGACAAGTGGCAGAGCCGGGATTCAAACCCATGATCTCTGACTCCAAAGCCCGTGCTCTTTCCCCTGAGCCACGCTGCTTCTCTGCACATAGTAAGTGCTCAATAAATATTAAATGAATGAATGAATTATTATGAGCAGGTAAACCTCTTCAGTCAATCAATGGTATTTATTGGGCACTGAGCACTGTACTAAGTGGTTGGGAGACTACAACACAACAGAATTAGTGGACATGTTCCCTGCCCAGACAGTCACAGTGGTAATGATAATAACAATAATGATGGTATTTATTAAGTGCTCACTATGTGCCAAACACTGTTCTATATGCTGGGATAGATACAAGGTAATCCTGTTGTCCCATGTGGGGCTCACAGTCTTAATCTCCGTTTTACAGATGAGGGAATTGAGGCACAAAGAAGTTAAGTGCCTAAGATCACACAGCAGACAAGTGGACAGGGATTGTCTCTATCTGTTGCCAAATTGTACATTCCAAGAGCTTAGTACAGTGCTCTGCACATAGTAAACACTCAATAAATACTATTGAATGAATGAATGAATGAATAGTGGAGCTGTGATTATAACCCACATCCTGTGACTTCCAAACCCCTGCTCTTTCCACTAAACCATGCTGCTTAAACAGGGCCTGGGTCCTCCCTCCATCTCCACCCTCAAGTTCCAGTTCCCCCTCAAGTTCATGGAGAGAAAGGTGGACAATTTGAGATCCTGAATGCACCTCCCAGATTTAATGGAGCACGGGCCCGGGAGTCAGAAGGACCTGGGCTCTAATCCCAGCTCTGCCACTTGTCTGTTACGTGACCTTGGGCAAGTCACTTCACTTCTCTGGGCCTCAGTTCCCTCATCTTTAAAATGGGGATTGAGACTGTGAGCCCCATGAAGGACAGGGACTGTGTCCAACTTGATTTGTTTGTATCCAACCCAGCGCTTAGTACAGTGTCTGGTACATTCATTCATTCAATAGTATTTATTGAGCGCTTACTATGTGCAGAGCACTGTACTAAGTGCTTGGAATGTACAAATCGGCAACAGATAGAGACAGTCTCTTCCCACTGACAGCTTACAGTCTAATCGGGGGAGTCAGACAAAAACAATAGCAATAAATAATAAGTGCTTAACAAGTACCATGAAAAAGAAAAACCAAAAGTAAATATAGATCATCCCTGCCCAGCAGGAGTTTACAGTTTACAAATTAAAATAAACTACAGGATGCATGTGCCGTGGGGCTGCTCTACAGGCCCAAGTCCATGGGCGACGTCAAGGGAGGACTTAGATGGGGGAAATGAGGACTTTGTCTGCAACCCAGCAACTCAGCCACGTCCTTCCCAACTGAGGAGTCCAACGCGGGATGGAGCAAAAGGCAGCGACCCCACAGCACTTATGTCTATATGTATATGCCCTCCTTCCTCACATCTGCCAAACTAACTCTCTTCCCCTCTTCAAAGCCCTACTGAGAGCTCACCTCCTCCAGAATGCCTTCCCAGACTGAGCCCCCCTTTCCCTCTGCTCCTCCTCCCTTCCCCATTCCCCCTTTTCCGGCCCTCTGCTCTTCCCCCTTCCCCTCCCCACAGCTTTGTGCATATTTGTATATATTATTTATTAGTCTATTTTGTTAATGATGTGTATATCTCTATGATTCTATTTATCTTGATGGTATCTATGCCAGACTACTTGTTTTGTTTTGTTCTGTTTTGCTTTGCTGTCTGTCCCCCCCAGTTTAAACTGTGAGCCCGTTGTTGGGCAGGGATTGTCTATTCGTTGCCGAACTGTACATTCTAAACGCTTAGTACAGTGCTCTGCACATAGTAAAAGCTCAATATACGATTGAATGAATGAATATCTATAGTTCTATTTATTTATATTGATTCCTATTTACTTGTATTGATATATCGTGGCTCAGTGGAAAGAGCCGGGGCTTGGGAGTCAGAGGTCGTGGGTTCTAATCCCCACTCTGCCGCTTGTCAGCTGTGTGACAGCTAATCAGGCTGCCCTGTCCCACATGGAGCTCACAGTCTTAATCCCATTTTAAATCAAGTAACTGAGGCACAGAGAAGTTAAGTGACTTGCCCAAGGTCACGCAGCAAAGTGGCAGAGCGGGAACTATTCATTCATTCAATAGTATTTATTGAGCGCTTACTATGTGCAGAGCACTGTACTAAGCGCTTGGGATGAACAAGTCGGCAACAGATAGAGACAGTCCCTGCCGTTTGACGGGCTTACAGTCTAATCGGGGGAGACGGACAGACAAGAACAATGGCACTAAACAGCGTCAAGGGGAAGAACATCTCGTAAAAACAATGGCAACTAAATAGAATCAAGGCGATGTACAATTCATTAACAAAATAAATAGGGTAACGAAAATATATACAGTTGAGCGGACGGGTACAGTGCTGTGGGGATGGGAAGGGAGAGGTGGAGGAGCAGAGGGAAAAGGGGAAAATGAGGCTTTAGCTGCGGAGAGGTAAAGGGGGGATGGCAGAGGGAGTAGAGGGGGAAGAGGAGCTCAGTCTGGGAAGGCCTCTTGGAGGAGGTGATTTTTAAGTAAGGTTTTGAAGAGGGAAAGAGAATCAGTTTGGCGGAGGTGAGGAGGGAGGGCGTTCCAGGACCGCGGGAGGACGTGACCCAGGGGTCGACGGCGGGATAGGCGAGACCGAGGGACGGCGAGGAGGTGGGCGGCAGAGGAGCGGAGCGTGCGGGGTGGGCGGTAGAAAGAGAGAAGGGAGGAGAGGTAGGAAGGGGCAAGGTGATGGAGAGCCTTGAAGCCTAGAGTGAGGAGTTTTTGTTTGGAGCGGAGGTCGATAGGCAACCACTGGAGTTGTTTAAGAATGGGAGTGACATGCCCAGATCGTTTCTGCAGGAAGATGAGCCGGGCAGCGGAGTGAAGAATAGAGCGGAGCGGGGCGAGAGAGGAGGAAGGGAGGTCAGAGAGAAGGCTGACACAGTAGTCTAGCCGGGATATAACGAGAGCCCGTAATAGTAAGGTAGCCGTTTGGGTGGAGAGGAAAGGGCGGATCTTGGCGATATTGTAGAGGTGAAACCGGCAGGTCTCGGTAACGGATAGGATGTGTGGGGTGAACGAGAGGGACGAGTCAAGGATGACACCGAGATTGCGGGCCTGCGGGACGGGAAGGATGGTCGTGCCATCCACGGTGATGGAGAAGTCTGGGAGCGGACCGGGCTTGGGAGGGAAGATGAGGAACTCAGTCTTGCTCATGTTGAGTTTTAGGTGGCGGGCAGACATCCAGGTGGAGACGTCCCGGAGGCAGGAGGAGATGCGAGCCTGAAGGGAGGGGGAGAGGACAGGGGCGGAGATGTAGATCTGCGTGTCATCTGCGTAGAGATGGTAGTCAAAGCCGTGAGAGCGAATGAGTTCACCGAGGGAGTGAGTGTAAATGGAGAACAGAAGAGGGCCAAGAACTGACCCTTGAGGAACTCCAACAGTTAAAGGATGGGAGGGGGAGGAGGCTCCAGCGTAGGAGACCGAGAATGATCGGCCAGAGAGGTAAGAGGAGAACCAGGAGAGGACAGAGTCCGTGAAGCCAAGGTGAGATAAGGTACGGAGGAGGAGGGGATGGTCGACAGTGTCAAAGGCAGCAGAGAGGTCAAGGAGGATCAGAATGGAGTAGGAGCCACTGGATTTGGCAAGAAGGAGGTCATGGGTGACCTTAGAGAGAGCAGTCTTGGTAGAGTGGAGGGGACGGAAGCCAGATTGGAGGGGGTCTAGGAGAGAATGGGAGTTAAGGAATTCTAGGCATCGATTGTAGACAACTCGTTCTAAGATTTTGGAAAGGAAGGGTAGTAGGGAGATAGGACGATAACTGGAGGGGGAAGTGGGGTCAAGAGCGGGTTTTTTTAGGATGGGGGAGACGTGGGCGTGTTTGAAGGCAGAGGGGAAGGAGCCCTTGGAGATTGAGTGGTTAAAAATAGAAGTTAAGGAAGGGAGGAGGGCAGGGGCGATGGTTTTAAGAAGGTGAGAGGGAATGGGGTCCGAGGCGCAGGTGGAGGGGGTGGCACTTGCGAGGAGGGAGGAGATCTCCTCTGAGGATACTGCGGGGAAGGATGGGAAAGTAGGGGAGGGGGTAGTTGGGGGGGAGGGGAGAGGCGGAGGGGTGACTTTGGGGAGCTCAGACCTGATCGTGTTGATTTTCGTGAGGAAATAGGTGGCCAGATCATTAGGGGTGAGAGATGGGGGAGGGGGAGGAACAGGGAACTAGGACCCAGGTCCCTTACGCCCAGGCTCATACAGGAGGGGGTGACAGGGAGGTCCACCACTGGAGGAATTGAGAACGACGCAGGGGAGGATGAAAGGCGTAGCAGAGACAGAGCAGTTCATTCAGTTCATTCAATCGTATCTATTGAATGCTTACTGTGTGCAGAGCACTGTACCAAACGCTTGAGAGAGTACGATATAACAATAAACAGACACATTTCCTGCCCATAACGAGTTTCCAGTCTAGTCCTAGGAGCGTGCCCAGCCCTCACAGAGGGAGAGAGAGCTGGCTGGTCACTTTGTGGTCCCAGCCTCTGAGCGGGAGAGGCGGCTACCGGGCAATGAGGGGCAGCTAGCCAAAGCCCACGGCCCAGGGCAATCATCCCAACTCCCTCAGCCCTCCTGGGAGCTGCCTGTAGAGCCGCCTCCTTTTCTAGTTCAGATTCTTGTGTACTTATAAGACTGAAATTCAGGTCTTTGGGAGAGATTTGGGCAAAGTTCTCATTTCGCCCATATTTGCAGTGAAAGGCTGTCTGGAATCCCTCCACGACTGGGTGAACTATGTTCAAAGAATCGTCTAGTACTTGCAATTATTTAGGAATAATACACTATCATTATTGGAGGCCAGGAGACCCTGTCAGATTTATTAAAAAACAATATTGGGGGAATGATTTGGGGGCGAGTGAAAGGACTCAAGGGCTGAAAGAGAGGGTAAAAAGTGAAGTGGGGACAAAAAAGGAGGGAAAATGGTGGAGAAGAAAAGTCCAGTGTGGGAGAATTCATTCAATCTTATTTACTGAACACTTACTGTGTGCAAAGCACTGTACTAAGGGCTTAATTTAGTGATAATTGTGAATTTGTTAAGTACTTACTATGTGCCAAGCACTGTACTAAGTGCTAAAGTAGAAATAAGATAATCAGATAATCAGGCCCTGTCTCATCAGAAGTCTGAATAGGACGGAGAACAGGTGCCGAATCCCCATTTTCCAGATGAGGAGACTGAGGCCCAGAAAAGTTAAATGATTTGCCCAAGGTCGGGCAAATAGCAGAGTTAGGATTAGAACCCAAGTCCTCTGACTCCCAGGCCAGGGTTTTGTCCACTAAGCCATGCTACTTCTCTTGGCCTTGGGGAAGGCTACCTCAGCTAATGAGAAGACAAACGCCTGTTAATGAAATGGACTGATAATTCATAGCTGCTCAGAATGGGAAAACTGATGGGCGTTTCCTCCCCTTTTCCTTCTCCTTCCCCCGCCCCCCCCCCCCCCCCCCCCCCGCCTCCGCCTCCACTCTGAGGAGCTAAAAAGTAGTGAAATAGCCCAAAGGCAGGAAGGGAAGGAGCCACAAATGTCCTCGTTAGCTCACAAAGTGAATAATCAGTCTCTAAACAGTCTTGAGTTGGCTCTATTAGTACATAACTTGGGCAAACGTAGGCAGATGATCACCTACAATTCAGCTGCAAGGCAGTCAGAGCTCCCAAGAGTAAATGACATATATTTGAACGCAGGAGGTAAAGTTGGAATGACAACATTTATTAATAATTATGGAATTCCTTAAGCACTTATTTGTGCCAAACCCTGTTCATTCATTCAATCGTATGTATTGAGTGCTTACTGTTGTGTAGAGCACTGTACTAAGCACTTGGAATGTACAATTCAGCAACAAGTAGAGACAATCCCTGCCCAACAACGGGCTCACAGTCTAAACGGGGGAGACAGACAAGAAAAAACAAAACAAGTAGTCAGGCACTGTTCTAAGCACTGGGGTAGATACAAGGTAATCAGATTGGACACAGTTCCCATCCCACATGGGGCTCACAATCTTAATCCTTATTTTACAGGTGAGGGAACTGAGGCCCAGAGAAGTGAAGTGACTTGCCCAAGGTCACCCAGCACACAAGAGAAGCAGCGTGCCTCAGTGGAAAGAACCTGGGCTTGGGAGTCAGAGGTCATGGGTTCGAATCCTAACTCTGCCACTTGTCAGATGTGTGACTGTGGGCAAGTCATTTCACTTCTCTGGGCCTCAGCTACCTCATCTGTAAAATGGGGATTAACTGTGAGCCTCACATGGGACAACCTGATTACCCTGTATCTACCCCAGTGCTTAGAACAGTGCTCTGCACATAGTAAGCTCTTAACAAATACCAGCATTATTATTATTACAAGTGGTGGAGCTGGGATTAAAATGCATAACCTTCTGATTTCCAGGCCTATGCTCTATCCATTAGGCCATGCTGCTTCTTACAAAGTGCTAAGGTCTGTGCTAAATGCTGGGGAGAGATATAGAGCACTGGCCTGGGAATCAAAAGGATCTGGGTTAATAATAATAATAATAATAATAATAATAATAATGTTGGTATTTGTTAAGTGCTTACTATGTGCAGAGCACTGTTCTAAGCGCTGGGGGAGATACAGGATCATCAGGTTGTCCCACGTGAGGCTCACAGTTAATCCCCATTTTACAGATGAGGTAACTGAGGCACAGAGAAGTTAAGTGACTCGCCCACAGTCACACAGCTGACAAGTGGCAGAGCCGGGAGTCGAATCCATGACTTCTGATTCCAAAGCCCAAGCTCTTTCCACTGAGCCACGCTGCTTCCCATGTTCTAATCCCAGGTTCTAATCCATGCTCCTCCACATGTCCACTGTGTGACCTTGGGCAAGTCACTTAACTTCGCAGTGCTGTAGTTACCTCAACTGTAAAATGGGGATGAATGTTTGAGCCCCAAGTGGGACAGGGATGCCTTTTATAACAGTGCTTGGCACATAGTAAGCGCTTAATAAGTATCATAATTGTTATTCATTTTTATTATTTATTATATAAGGGTAGAGATTCAAGTTCCCAGAGAAGTGGGGCAGAATGGGGTGGAGGGAGGGCAGCTATTTAGGGAAAGAATAACTGGATAAATTCTGCAAAAGCGGCATGGTCTAATGGACAAAGCCCAGGCCTGGGAGTCAGAGGATCTGGGTTCTAATCCTAACTCTGCTACTTGCCTGCTGTGTGACCTTGGGGAAATCATTTAATTTCTCTGGGCCTCAGTTTCCTCACCTGAAAAATGGGGATTTGGTACCTGTTCTCCTTCCTATTTAAACTCCTGATGAGGGACAGGGATAGTGTCGGATTATTTTATTTCTTTCCCAGCAGTTAGTATAGTGCTTGGCACACAGGAAGAATTTAACAAGCACCACAAGCGCTTAGTACAGTGCTCTGCACATAGTAAGCACTCAATATATACTATTGAATGAATGAACTCTACAAGGGCAAATCATTTCATTTCTCTGTGCCTCAGTTTCCTCAACTGTATAAGGAGATGCAATACCCGTGTTCTCCTTCCTACTTAGACTATGAGCCTCATGTAGGGCAGGACTCTGACCTGATTAACCAGTATCTATCCCAGCTCTTAGAACAGGGCTTGACACACAGTAGCTGTAGTAATAATGATAATAATAATAGTAACAACAAACCGTTCAGCAAATAATAATCACAATAGCAGCTTAGTACAGTGGCTGGCACATGGTAAGCGCTTAACAAATACCATCAAAAATAGCAATACATTGCTGCTGGGAAGGAACAAAATTGAAACCATCAGGGCCAAGCGTCCCAAATTTCCCCCTTGCCTCCTCAGTCCTTCCCACCCCTTAATTCACTCGCTCATTCTTTCCAGCCATCTTTCAAGTGGAGATCTCCCTCCTGCTCTTCAAACGTACCCCGTCCATTGGTGCCTCGGACCCCATCTCCGCTAAAAATACTTGTTCCCACTCTTCTTCCCTCCCTAATGCCCATCTGAAATCGTTCACTCTTATGGCTTTTCCCCACTCTGGCTTCCGACACACTCAAGTCTCCCCTCTATTTAAAAATCTTGGAATCATTAATAAAAATAATAATAATTATGGCATCTGTTAAGCTCTAATTATATGCCAGGCACTGTACTAGAACTGGGGTGAATACAAGAAAATCTGATTGGACACAGTCCCCATCCCACATGGGGCAAACAATCTCAGTCCCTGTTTTACAGATGAGGTAACTGAGGCTCAGAGAAGTGAGATGACTTGCCCAAGGTCACTCAGCAAGCAAGTGGCGGAGTCGGGATGCGACCCCCTCTAACAACCACCCCATTTGCCTGCTCCCATTCCATCAACCAATCAATAGTATTAATCGAGTGCTTACTCTGTGCCGAGCACTATAGTAAAATTGAGGGAGTACCATACCAGCTAGTGGAAAAGGTACAGGCCTGGAAGTCAGAGGACGTGAGTTCTAATCCTGACTCTGCTACTTGCCTGCTGTGTGACCTCGGGCAATATTATTACCTACCCTATTTATTTTCTTAATGAGGTGTACATCCCCTTGATTCTGTTTATCATGATGATGTTGTCTTGGTTTTGTTTTGTTCTGTTTTGCTTTTCTGTCTGTCTCCCCTGTTTAGACTGTGAGCCCATCATTGGGCAGGAATTGCCTCTATCTGTTGCCCAGTTGTATATTCCAAGCGCTTAGTACAGTGCTCTGCACATAGTAAGCACTCAATAAATACTATTGAATGAATGAATTTAACTTTTCTGTTCCTCAGTTTCCTCATCTGTAAAATGGGGATTCATGTGGGACAAGGACTATGTCTGATCTGATTCTCTCGTATCTACTGCAGCACTTAGAACAATGTGTGACATGTAGTATGTACATAACAAATACCACAGTTATTATTATGGTACAGCTAGTGGGCAAGATCCCTGGCCGTGAGGAGCTCAAAATCTGGCAGAGGGAGCAGATACTAAAATGTTATGCTGACTTTGGAGAGTGGCATCTCAACAGAGTGAAAGAGGAAGAAACTAAGCACTTGCGTTGTACTCTCCCACATGTTTAGTACAGTGCTTTGCACACAGTAAACTCTCAATAAACACCACTGAATGATAGATTGATAAATTACAGGAAACGGAGGAAAGCAACAAAGTATAAAATAATTACTTAAGTGTGTGTGTGTGAGAGAAAGAGAGAGAGTACTCAAGTGCTTAAACTACAGAGAAGTGCTGAAGTGGCAGTTGGGAGGGGAAATAGTGTGTCAAAACTTTTGAAAGGATTGTATAAACTCCCATCTCCCCTCTCCACTCCTCCAAGTCTCACTTGTTTCTGCCCCCTTCACTCTACTGAAACTTCACGCTCCAAGCTCACCAATGACCTCTTTGCCAAATCTCACAGTTTTTACTTTCTCCCAATCTTCTTTGATCTCTTCCCTGCCTTTGTGCACCACTCCCTTCCCCCTGGAAACCCTATCTAATCTCGATTTTACCAGCACAGTTCTTTCCTCATTTTCCTCTGACCTCTTTGGGTGCTCTTTCTCAGTCTCCTTTACTGGCTCTTCTTCTTCTCTATGACAATAACTGTGGCATTTGTTAAAATGGTGGTATTTGTTAAGAACTTACTTGTTTTTGTTAATTTTTACTTGTAATTGTTAAGCACTTACTATGTGCCAGGCACTGTACTAAGTGCTGGGGTGGGAACAAGGAAATTGGGTTGGACACAGTTTCTGTCTGACATGGGGCTCACAGTCTAACTCCCCATTTTACAAATGAGGGAACTGAGGCACAGACAAGTGAAGTGACTTACCCAAGGTCACAGAGAAGATAATAATAATGATAATAATTATGGTATTTGTTAAGCGCTTACTATGTGGCAGGTGCTGGGGTGGGTACAAGGAAATTGGTTTAGACACAGTCCCTGTCCCACCTGGGGTTCACAGTATTACTCCCCATTTTACAGATGAGGTCACTGAGGTCCAGAGAAGTGAAGTGACTTGCCCCAGGTCACATAGTAGACAAGTGGAAGAAGCGGCATTAGAACCCATGACCTTCTGATTTCCATGCCTAGGCTCCATCCACTACGTCATGCCGCTTCTCATGCACTGGGATGGATACAAGCAAATCAGGTTGGACCCAGTCCCTGTCCCACATGGGGCTCATACTCTTTAATCCCCATTTTACAGATGAGGGAACTGAGACCCAGAGAAGTGAAGCAACTTGCCCAGGGTCACACAGCAGACAAGTGGCAGAGCTGGGATTAGAACTCAGGTCCTTCTGACTCCCAGGCCTTCTGACTCCCAGGCCCCTGCTCTATCCGCTATGCCACTCTGAACTGTGGTTGTCTGCCAAATCTCTGTTTTGAGAAGCTTCTCTTCTCAGTTTACACTTTCTCTCCCAAGTCATCTCCTATCCTGGCTTCAGCTACCATCTAAAAATAATTGTGGTATTCATTAAGTGCTTACTATATGCCAAGCACTGTATTAAGTGCTGGGGTAGTCAGTCAGTCAATCGTATTTATTGAGCACTTGTGCTAAGTGCTTGGGAGAGTACAATATAACAAGATAATAGACACATGCCCTGCCAGATAATCAGGTCCCACATGAAGCTCACAGTCTAAGTAGAAGGGAGAACAGGTATTGAATCCCCATTTTGCAGATGCAAAAACTGAGGCACAGAGAAGCAGCATGATATTCATTCATTCATTCATTCAATTGTATTTACTGAATGCTTACTGTGTACAGAGCACTATACTATAAGCTCTTTGGAGAGTTCAGTATAACAAGCAGCGTGGCTTAGTGGAAAGAGTACGGGCTTGGGAGTCAGAGGACATGGGCTCTAATCCCGGCTCTGCCACTTGTCTGCTGTGCGACCCTAGGCAAGCCACTTAACTTCTCTGGGCCTCAGTTCCCTCATCTGGAAAATGGGGATTAAGACTGTGAGCCCCATGTGGGACAATCTTTCATTGATTGATTGATTGATTGATTGATTCATTCATTCGTATTTACTGAGCACTTAATGTGTGCAGAGCACTGTACTAAGTGCTTGGAAAGTACAATTTGGCAACAGATAGAGACAATCCCTACCCAACAATAGGCTCACAGTCTAGAAGGAGGAGACAGACAACAAAACAAAACAAGTAGTAGACAGGTGTATCCACCCCAGTGCTTAGAACAGTACTTGGCATATAGTAAGTGCTTAACAAATACCATTATTGTTATAACAATAAACAGACACATTCCCTGCCCACAGTGAGCTTACAGTCTAGAGGGGGAGACAGACATTAATATAAATAAATTACAGATATTTACATAATTGCTGCGGGGCTGGGAGGGGGGATGAATAAAGGGAGCAGTCAGAAGGGAGTGGGAGAAGAGGAAAGGAGGGCTTAGTCTGGGAAGGCCTCTTGGAGGAGATGTGCTTTCAATAAGAAATCACATGGGGGAGAGTCATTGTCTATGGGAATTGAGAGGGGAGGGCATTTCAGGCCAGAGGCAGGATGTGGGCGAGGAGTTGGCAGCAAGATAGATAAGATAGAGGTGCAGGGAGAAGGTTAGCATTAGAGGAGCTAAGAGGGCAAGTTGTAGTAGGAGAGTAGCAAGGTGAGGTAGAAGGGGGCAAGGGGATTCCCTGCTTTAAAGCTGCTTTGACCTGGAAGCCCAAAGGGCCTGTGTTCTAATCCCAGCTCCTCCGCTTGTCTGCTGTGTAACTTGGACAAGATATTTTATTTCCCTGGGCCTCAGTTACCTCATCTGTAAATGGGTATTAAGATTGTGAGCCCCATGGGGGACATGGACTGTGTCCAACCTGATTAGCTCGTATCTACCGCAGCGATTATCATAGTGCTTGACACATAATAAGTGCTTAACAAATATCATACCAAAAAAAAAGTTAAGTGACTTACCCAAGGTCACAGAGCAAGTAAATGGTGGAGCTGGACTTAGAACCCAGGACCGATGACTCCCAGACTCGTGGTCTTTCTACTAGACTATGCTGCTTTCCATAGCATCTCTTTGCAGATAATAATAATAAATATTCTGGTACTTGTTAAGTGCTCACTATGCACCAAACACTGTTCTAAGAGCTGGAGTAGACACATGTTAATCAGGTTGGACACGGTCCTTGTCCCACATGAGGCTCACAGTTTAAGTAGGAGGGAGGAGAAGCAGAAGTCTGAGAAGCAGTGTGGCTTAGTGGAAAGAGCCTGGGCTTGGGAGTCAGAGGTTGTGGGTTCTAATCCTGGCTCTGCCCCTTGTCAGCTGTGTGACTTTGGGCAAGTCACTTAACTTCTGTGTGCCTCAGTTCCCTCATCTGTAAAAGGGGGATTAAGACTATGAGCCCCACGTGGGACAACCTGATTACCTTGTATCTACCCCAGTGCTTAGAACAGGGCTTGGCACATAGTAAGTGCTTAACAGATACCATCATTCATTTTTTTTTTTTTTAGAATTGAATCCTCATTTTACAGTTAAGGTAACTGAGGCAGAGAGAAATTAAGTAATTTGCCCAATGTCTCACAGCAGAAACATGGTGGAGCAGAATAAGAACCCAGATCCTTTGACTCCAAGGCTCTCGCTCTTTCCACTAAGCCATGCTGCTTGCCCCTCTTGCCTCTCCAGCCATCTCCACATGGCACCTAAATAATAATGATGGCATAAGCTCAGTAGGCCTCAAGTTGAACCCCTCACCTTTCCATTTCTTCTTTTATGGTATTTGTTTAGTGCTTACTATGTGGCAAACATTGTACTAAGCCCTGGCTTAGATATAAGAAAATCAGATTAGACACTGTTCTTGTCCCACATAGGCCCATAGTCTTACATCCTATTTTACATATGAGGTAAATGAGGCCCAGAGAACTTAAGTGATTTGCCCAAGGTTACACACCAGATAAATGGCGGAGCTAGAATTAGAACTTGGGTCTTCTGACTCCCAAGCCCAGGCTTTTTTTTCCAAAGGCCACGCTGCCTCTGAAGTTCACAACTGTGGTATTATTCTTGACTCCGCTCCTCCAGTACCATCCTTCTCACTGTGCCTCGTTTTCCCCAGTTCCACCGTCGACCCCTGTCTCACGTCCTAATGTGGCCTGGAATTGCCTCCCTCCTCAAATCCACCAAATTATCACACTTCTCCCCTTCAAAGCTCTACTGAGAGCTCACCTCCTCCAGGAGGCCTTCCCAGACTAAGCCCTCTTTTTCTCTGCTCCCCCTCCCTTCCCCATTGCCCTGACCCTCTCCCTTTGCTCTACCTCCCTTCCCCACAGCACTCGTGTACATATGCACATATTTATAATTATAATTCTATTTATTTTTATTAATGATGTGTATATATCTATAGTCTATTTACTTATAATGATGCTGCTGATGTTTGTTTACTTGTTTTGTTGTCTGTCTCCCTCCTTCTAGACTGTGAGCCCATTGTGGGCAGGGATTGTCTCTATCTGCTGCTGCATTGTGCTTCCCAAGCGCTTAGTACAGTGCTCTGCCCACAGTAAGGGCTCAATTGAATGAATGAATGACTCCTATCTCTCTTTCAACTCTCATGTTCAGTGCATCCCTCAATCCTGTCAGTTTTTTCTCTGTAATATTTCCAGCACCCGTCCCTTCCCCTCCATCCGAGTGGCCAATAAGTTTCTTCGTAACCTGGCCAGACTTGAGGAGCAGTGTGGCCTAGTGGAAAGAGCACTAGCTTGGAAGTGGGAGGCCCGGCCTGTTGGGAGACCTCGGGCAATTAATCATTGGTATTTATGGAGTGCTTATTGTGTGCCGAGTGCTGTACTAAGAGCTTGGGAGAGTACAAACGAGTTGCAAGACACATTCTCGTCTACAATAATGTTGGTATTTGTTAAGCACTTACTATGTGCAAAGCACTGTTCTAAGCGCTGGGGGGAATACAAGGTGATCAAGTTGTCCCACATGGGGCTCACAGTCTTCAACCCCATTTTATAGATGAGGGAACTGAGGCCCAGAGAAGTGAAGTGACTTGCCCAAAGTCACACAGTTGATGAGCGGCAGAGCCGGGATTAGAACCCATGAAATCTGACTCCCAAGCCCAGGCTCTTTCCACTGAGTCACGCTGCTTGCAGTCTAGAGAGCCAGTCACTAGACTTCTCTGTACCTTAGTTTCTTCATCTTTAAAATGGGGCTTCAATGCCTGTTCTTCCTCCCACTTCGACTGTGAGCCATGGGACCAGGACTGTGTCTAAACTGATTATCTTGTATCTCTCCCAGTGCTTAGTATAGTGTTTGACACACAGTAAGCACTAACTACTTTAAACTCTGTGTCTCTCTCTTCGCTGTTATCCCTGTGTATAGCCTATACTTTATCCTGCTTCTTGGGTCTTCTTTCTAAAGTGTCATTCTTCATGTATCTCTCCATTCCTCAAAAACTTTCACTGGTTACATTGCTCCCCTCATTGAACTCTTGGGCAAGGAAGGTGCCTGCCAACTCTGTTGTATTCTCCCAAGCTCTTCACATAGTAAGTGCTCACTAAATACCACTGATGATGACTGTGCTGACCTCCCTTTCATTCATTCATTCAATAGTATTTATTGAGCGCTTACTATGTGCAGAGCACTGTACTAAGTGCTTGGGATAAACAAGTCGGCAACAGATAGAGACAGTCCCTGCCGTTTGACGAGCTTACAGTCTAATCGGGGGAGACGGACAGACAAGAACAATGGCAATAAATAGAGTCGAGGGGAAGAACATCTCGTAAAAACAATGGCAACTAAATAGAATCGAGGCGATGTACAATTCATTAACAAAATAAATAGGGTAACGAAAATATATACAGTTGAGCGGACGAGTACAGTGCTGTGGGGATGGGAAGGGAGAGGTGGAGGAGCAGAGGGAAAAGGGGAAAAAGAGGGTTTAGCTGCGGAGAGGTAAAGGGGGGATGGCAGAGGGAGTAGAGGGAGAAGATGAGCTCAGTCTGGGAACGCCTCTTGGAGGAGGTGAGTTTTAAGTAGGGTTTTGAAGAGGGAAAGAGAATCAGTTTGGCGGAGGTGAGGAGGGAGGGCGTTCCAGGACAGCGGGAGGATGTGACCCGGGGGTCGACGGCGGGATAGGCGAGACCGAGGGACGGTGAGGAGGTGGACGGCAGAGGAGCAGAGTGTGCGGGGTGGGCGGTAGAAAGAGAGAAGGGAGGAGAGGTAGGAAGGGGCAAGGTGATGGAGAGCCTTGAAGCCTAGAGTGAGGAGTTTTTGTTTGGAGCGGAGGTCGATAGGCAACCACTGGAGTTGTTTAAGAAGGGGAGTGACCCGCCCGGATCGTTTCTGCAGGAAGATGAGCCGGGCAGCGGAGTGAAGAATAGACCGGAGCGGGGCGAGAGAGGAGGAAGGGAGGTCAGAGAGAAGGCTGACACAGTAGTCTAGCCGGGATATAATGAGAGCCCGTAACAGTAAGGTAGCCGTTTGAGTGGAGAGGAAAGGGTGGATCTTGGCAATATTGCAGAGGTGAAACCGGCAGGTCTCCCTGTCTCCTGTCTCTCCCCCCTCCAGTCCATATTTCATTTTTCTACAAAAATGTTCAGACCATGTTTCGCCACTCCTCAAGAACTTCCACCGGTTGCTCATCCAACTCTGCATCAAACAGGAACTCCTTACCATCCGCTTCAAAGCACTCGATCAATCTTGTCCCTTCCTACCTCACCTCGCTACTCTCCTACTAGAATCCAGCCAGTACACTTCACTCCTCTAATGCTAACCTTCTCCCTATACCTTGATCTCACCTATCTTGCCTTCGACTTCTCATCCATGTCCCACCTCTGGCCTGGAACGCCCTCCCTCCTCATATCCGACAGCCAATTACTCTCCTCCACTTCAAAGTCTTATTGAAGGCCCATCTCCTCCAAGAGGCCTTCCCTGACTAAACCCTCCTTTCCTCATCTCCACTCCCTTCTGTGTCTCCCTGACTTGCTCCCTTTATTCATCTCCCCTCCCAGCCCCATAGCATTTATGTACATATCTGTAATTTATTTATTTCTACTATTCATTCGTTCCTTCAATTGAATTTATTAAGCACTTACTGTGTGCAGAGCACTGTATTAAGCACTTGGAAAGTACAATTAGAGAAGTAGTGTGGCTTAGTGGAAAGAGCATGGGTTTAGGAGTCAGAGGTTGTGGATTCTAATCCCGGTTCTGCCCCTTATCAGCTGTGTGACTTTGGGCAAGTCACTTAACTCCTCCGTTCCTGTTACCTCAGTTATAAAATGGGGATTCAGACTGTGAGCCCCACGTGGTACAACCTCATTAGCTTGTATCTACCCCAGTGCTTAGAACAGTGCTTGGCATATAGTAAGCGCTTAACAAATACTATCATTATTATTATTATTATTATTAATTCAGCAATACAGAGAGACAATCCCTGCCCACACTGGGCTTACAGTCTAGAAGGGGGAAGACAAACATCAAAACAAGTAAACAGGGATCAATATAAATTAATAGAATTATAGATATACACATATATACATAAGTGCTGTGGGGCAGGAGGGAAAGAGCAAAGGGAGGGCGTTGAGGTGATGCAGAAGGAAGGGGGAGCTGAGGAAAAGGGGGGTTATTAATGCCTTTCCCTCCCTCTAGACTGTAAGCTCTTTGTGGGCAGGAAATATGTCTGTTTATTGTTATATTGTACTCTCCCAAGTGCTTAGTTAAGTACTCTGCACAGAGTGAATGCTCAATAAATACGCTTGAATGAATGAATGAATGTATGATTAAACAGAAATTAATGGTGCAGTAAATGCTCGGGGGAGTACAATACAAGCAAGATCCACAAACACCACTCTCCCGGGAGCTTACACTCTAATGGGATGAATGGACAGTCTAAAATTATTTACAAATAGTGGGAATAGGAGGAGAACCAAGGATATTATATAAAGTACTCAAGTGAATCAAGACCGTAAGATCAATCTGGGCAGGGAACGTGTCTGCTAATTCTGCTGAATAATACTCTCTCAAATGCTTAGTACAGTGCTCTGAACAAAGTAAACGCTCAATAAATACCACTGATTGATCGACTTTAAGACACTCCATCAGTTCGCGCCCTCTCATCTATCCACTTCTCCTCCTCTATCCCGTTCATTCATTCATTCAATCGCATTTTTTGAGCACTTACTGGGTGCAAAGCACTGTAGTAAGCACTTGGGAGAATACAATATAACAACAGACACATTCCTGCCCACAACGAGCTACTCTCCCCTTCTCCTAAACTCATTTTCTCTCTACACTTCATAGTCAACCTGCCTCTGATCTGGGCTCCCATACTTCCTGGGTTTCCTTTACCTCTTTAAATTACCAAACCTCAGTTCTTCCCATCTTCAAAGTCCTTTGGAAATCCCACTTTCTTCAGGAAGATTTTCCTAATTTATTTATTTTTTTCTCCCCAGGTTACAACCGCCAAACTAGTATCTCAGCCCCTCTGCAACATTTCAGCCCTTTGGCACTCATTTTTCTTTTGAAAATGGCATTTGTGAAAACACTGTTCTAAATTCTGGGATAGAGAGAAGTTAATTAGTTTGGACACGCTCCCTCTCCCGGATGGGCTTCACAGACTAAGTAGGAGGGAGAACACGAGAACTGAGGCATGAAGAAGTTAAGTGATTTGGCCAAGGTCACACAGCAAGGAATTGGCAGAGCTGGGGTTAGAAGCCAGGTCTTCTGACTCCCAGACCTGTGCTCTTTTCACTGGGCCATACTGCTTCTGTATACATCTCTTACATACTCTGCTATTAAACACTAGGAAACTTTGGAAATGTTATCCACCCTTGTCTTCACTGACTCTGTCCTCTCCTGGTTCTTCTCTTATTTCTCTGACTGTTCATTCTCAGTCTCCTTTGTGGGCTCCTCCTCTGCCTCCCACCCCCTAACTGTGGGGGTCCTCAAGGTTCAGTTCTGGGTCCCCTTCTATTCTCCATCTACACCCACTCCTTTGGAGAACTCATTCGTTCCCATGGCTTCAACTACCACCTCTTAGCAGATCACACCTAAATCTACATCTCCAACCTTGATCTCTCTCCCTCTCTCCAGTCTTGCATCTCCTCCTGCCTTCAAGACATCTCTACTTGGATGACTCCCATCACCTCCCATCCCTCCCAAATTTAACATGTCCAAACCAGAGCTCCTTATCGTCCCACCCAAGCCCTGTCCTCCCCCTGGCATTCTTAACACTGTAGCTGGCACCACCATCCTTCCTGTCTCACAAGCCCATAATCTTGGCATTATCCTTGACTCTTCTCTGTCATTCAACCCACATAATCAATCCGTTACCAGATCCTGTCAGTCCCATCTTCACAGTGTCACCCAAATCTTCCCTTTCTTCTCCATCCAAAGTGCTTCCATGTTAATACAATCACTCATCCTATCCTGCCTGGATTACTGCATCAGCCTCCTTGCTGACCTCTCTGCCTCCTGTCTTTCCCCACTCCAGTCCATACTTCACTCTCCTGCCCATATCATCTTTCTACAAAAACGTTCAGGACATATCACTTCCCTCCTCCTCAGGTGGTTGTCAATCCACCACCATATTAAACAAAAACTCCCTATTGGCTTTAAAGCCCTCCATCCCCTTGCCCCCTCCTACCTCACCTCCCTTCTCTCCTTCTCCATCCCAGTCCGCACATTCTGCTCTTCTGGTGCTAACCTTCTCACAGTGCCTTCATCTCACCTTTCTCACCACCCACCTAGAGCCCACGTCCTGCCTTTGGCCTGGAACAACCTCCCTCCTCAAATCTGGCATGCAATTACTCTCTTCACCCTTCGAAGCCTTCCCAGACTAAGTCCCACTTTTTCTCATCTCCCACTCCCTTCTGCATCACCCTGACTTGCTCCCTTTGCTCTTCTCCCCTCCCAGCCCCACAGCACTTATGTACCTATCTGTCATTTTATTTATTTGTATTGATATCTGTTTCCCCCGCTCTAGAATGTAAGCTCGTTGTGGGCAGGGAATGTCACTGTTTATTGTTGGATCGTACTTTCTCAAGCTTAGTACAATGCTCTGTACACAGTAAGTGCTCAATAAATATGATTAAATTTATATTTATTCATTTATTTATATTGAGTGAATATTAAATCATTTCACCTCCCCATCTGTAAATTATTTCAGTGTGTTTTCCATTTAGACTGTAAATCCCTTGAGGGCAGGGATCATGTCTCCTATATCTATTTTGCTCTCCCAAGTGCTCAGTACAGTGGTTTGAATCCAGATGGCATTCAATAAATGTTTTTGCTTGATTAGGTCTCTTTCCCACTCCTGGCAGAATTGGTCTTTGTTGTAGATAGTAAGCTTCAACCTAGATTGTAAACTCCTTGAGGGCAAGGGTCGTGTCATCCTACCCTATTTTACTCTCCCAACCACTTAGTACACTGCTCTGCAGACACAGTTAGCGCTCAGTAAATGCTATGCATTCATTTTTAATCAATCATTCATTCAATCGTATTTATTGAGCGCTTACTGTGTGCAGAGCACTGTACTAAGCGCTTGGAAAGTACAATTCAGCAATATTCATTCAATAGTATTTATTGAGCGCTTACTATGTGCAGAGCACTGTACTAAGCGCTTGGAATGAACAAGTCGGCAACAGATAGAGACAAATCCTATCCAACAACGGGCTCACAGTCTAGAAGGGGGGAGACAGACAACAAAACAGAACAAAACAGGTACAAGTAAACGGGCATCAATAGAATCAATATAAATAAATAGAATTATAGGTATAATCGATATAGATATTATACCTATAATCGTCACCATCTCCCCCTCTTGTTCTCAAGGTTGTGCCATTGGCAGGATAACACCACCAGAGGGGGATCGCGAGTCACGTTCCATCTGATTCATTCATTCATTCAATAGTATTTATTGGGAGCTTACTATGTGCAGAGCACTGTACTAAGCGCTTGGAATGGACAATTCGGCAACAGATAGAGACAATCCCTGCCCATTGACAGACTTAAAGTCTAATCGGGGGAGACAGACAAAAATAATAGCAATAAATAGAATCAAGGGGATGTACATCTCATTAACAAAATAAATAGGGTAATAAAAATATATACAAATGAGCACAGTGTTGAGGGGAGGGGAAGGGAGAGGGGGAGGAGCAGAGGGAAAGGGGGAAAGGGGGCTTAGCTGAGGGGAGGTGAAGGGGAAGCAGAAAGGGAGCAGAGGGAGCAGAGGGAAAAGGGAAGGCAGTCTGGGAAGGCCTCTTGGAGGAGGTGAGCTCTCAGGAGGGCTTTGAAGAGGGGAAGAGAGTTAGTTTGGCGGAGGTGAGGAGGGAGGGCATTCCAGGACAGCGGTAGGATGTGGGCCAGAGGTCGACAGCGGGATAGGAGTGACCCTCAGAGAAACCAGCATTGGAGCTGAACCCCAATCAATCAATCAATCAACCAATGGTTCTTATTGAACGTTTACTCTGTGCAGAGCACTCTACTAAGCTCTTCGGAGAGTTACAATGCAATAGAATTAGCAGACATGCCCATGAGAAGCTGCGTGGTTTGGCGGCAAGAGCCCGGGGTTGGGAGTCAGAGGTCGTGGGTCCTAATCACCGCTCCACCACTTATCAGCTGTGTGACTTTGGGCAAGTCGCTTCACTTCTCTGGGCCTCAGTTCCCTCATCTGGAAAATGGAGGTTAAGACTGTGAGCCCCATATGGGACATTTCTAGAGCCTCATTTTCTAGCCTGTGAGCCTGTTGTGGGTAGAGATTGTCTCTATTTGTTGCTGAATTGTACTTCCCAAGCGATTAGTACAGTGCTCTGCACACAGTAAGCGCTCAGTAAATACGACTGAATGAATGACAACCTGATTAACTTGTAACTACTCCAGTGCTTACAACAGTGCTTGGCAAGTAGTAAACGCTTAACAAATGCCATAATTATTAAGGACGAGAGCAAGAGCAGAGAGACGAGAAGAGGGAGGACTTCCAAATTCTATGCCTGTGCCCCTTTTGGTGATTTAATAACCAGATGACTGATTCAGGCAGCCTGGCCTAGTGGGTAGAGCACTGTGGCCTAATGGAAAGAGCCAGGGTCCTGGGAGTCAGAGGACCTGAGTTCTAATCCCAGCTTTACCACTTGCCTGCTTTGTGATCTTGAAGTGTCAGTTAACATCTCTCTGTTTCAGTTTCCTCATCTGTAAAATTGGGGCTCAAATGCCTGTTATTATAGTAATATTTGTTAAGCACTTACTATGTGCCATGCACTGTTCTAAGCGCTGAGGTAGATACACAGTAATCAGGTTGTCCTACGTGGAGCTCACAGTTTTAATCTCCATTTTCCAGATGAGGTAACTGAGGCACAGAGAGGTTAATTGACTTGCCCAAGGTCACACAGCAGACAAGTGGCGGAGCCGGGATTGGAACCCACATCCTCTGACTAGCAAGTCTGTGCTCTTGCCACTAGGTCATGCTGCTTCTCATGCTACTGTTCTTCCTGCTATTTAAACTGTGAACCTCGTGTGGGATAGAGACTGTCAGACCTGACTATCTTGTACCTACCCCAGCGTTCGATACGGTGCTTGGCCCAAAGCAAGCCCTTAAAAAATACCACAGTTATCATTATTCAACCACCCTAGAGAAGAGAAAATGGCAGGTGTGTATATGTGCAAGTATGTATGTGTTCATATTTGAGTGTGCAGAGCACTTTACTAAGTTTAGTAAAGTTGCTAGAAACATTCCCCGCCCACAAGGAGCTTACATTCTAGAGGGGGAAAGAGGCAGTCAAATACGCTAAAGACGAACTGACCGAGGCCCGGAGAAGTTAAGCGACTTGCCTAAGAACACACAGCAGACAAGTGGCAGAGCTGGAATTAGAACCCAAGTCCTCCGGCTCCCCGACCTGTGTTCTTTCCTCTAGGCCACGTTGCTTCCCTTCTGCAGGGCCTCCGCCCTCCCGCCCCTCTTTTTCTCCTCGGGGATAGGCTGGGAGCTCTCAGAGTTGGCCTTGTTGCTGCTGCTGCTGCTGCTGCTGCTGCAATGTTTGCTTACAACATGAGGGCTGAAGGGCCGAAGGAGGGGTGAAGGAAACCTTCTCCCAGTATCCTCCACTACTGCTGAGCCAGGGTGAACTTTTGCCGGTGGTCTACCTGGAGGAATGACTAGCCGTCTGCCCGTGCTTGGCCGGGGGCATCAGTTTCATCATCCTCATTATCATGGACTCAGCTTTCTCATTCACCCCACACATCCAATCCGTCACCAAGGCCTGCCGGTCTCACCTTTATAAAATCGCCAAGATCCGCCCTTTCCTCTCCATCCAAACGGCTATCTTACTGGTACAGGCTCTCATAATATCTCGGCTGGATTATTGTGTCAGCCTTCTCTCTGATCTCCCTTCCTCCCGTCTCTCCCCACTCCAGTCTATTCTTCATTCCGCTGCCCAGATCATCTTCCTGCAGAAACGCTCTGGGCATGTCACTCCCCTCCTTAAAAACCTCCAGTGGTTGCCTATCAACCTCCGAAACAAAAACTTCTCACTCTAGGCTTCGAGGCTCTCCATCCTTGCCGCCTCCTACCTCTCCTCTCTTCTCTCTCTCTCTACTGCGCACCCCACATGCTCCGCTCCTCTGCTGCTCACCTCCTTACCGTCCCCCGTCCTTGCCTATCCCGCTGTCGACCCCTGGGCCACGTCCTCCTGCTGTTCCAGAATGCCCTCCCTCCTCACCTCTGCCAAACTCACTCTCTTCTCCTCTTCAAAGCCCTACTGAGAGCTCACCTCCTCCAAGAGGCCTTCCCAGACTGAGCTTCCCCTTTTCCCTCTGCTCCCTCTGTTCCCCCTCTACCCCCCCTTCACCTCCCCTCAGCTAAGCCCTCTTTCCCCCTTTTCCCTCTGCTCCTCCCCCTCTTCCTTCCCTTCCCCTCAGCACTGTGCTGGTCCGCTCATTTGTATATATTTTGATTACCCTATTAATTTTGTTAATGAGATGTACATCCCCTTGATTCTATTTACTGCTATTGTTTTTGTCTGTCTCCCCCGATTAGATTGTAAGCCCGTCAATGGGCAGGGATTGTCTCTATCTGCTGCCGAATTGTACATTCCAAGCACTTAGTACAGTGCTCTGCACAGAGTAAGTGCTCAATAAATACTATTGAATGAATGAATCATCATCATCATCATTTTCATCATTATCATCAATGGGATTTAGAGTAGCAGCATGGCGTAGTGGCTAGACCCCCAGGCCTGGGAGTTAGAAGGTCATGGGTTCTAATCCCAGTTCTGCCAGTTGATGTTATTGATGCCTGTCTACTTGTTTTGTTTTGTTTTCTGTCTCCTTCTAGACTGTGAGCCCATTGTTGGGCAGGGATTGTCTCTATCTGTTGCCGAATTGTACTTTCCAAGCACTCAGTACAGTGATCTGCACACAGTAAGCGCTCAGTAAATACGATTAAATGAATGAATGATTAATTATGGTACTTTGTTAAGTGCTTACTATGTGCCAAGTACTGTTCTAAGCAATGGGATAGATGCAAGTTCATCAGGGTGAACGCAGTCTCTGTACCACATGGGGCTCATAGTCTTAATCCCCATTTTACAGATGAGGGAACTGAGGCCCAGAGAAGTGAAGTGACTTGTCCAAGGTCACACAGAGCCAGGTCTTCTGGCTCTCAGGTTTGTGCTCTATCCACTAAGCTGCACTGTTTGTGCATATGTATCACAGACTGAATTTACTCTGAGAAATCAGGCATGTTCTTCCTCCTCTCCCGCCTCCCTGCAAACAGACCGCCTTTTATGTATCCTTTCCCCTCTTCTGCACCTTTTCCCTCATCCTCTTTTTTCTCATCATCCATCTTTCTACTTTCTTCCAGTCTCTCATTACCCTCATGCCGCTCTGCCACTTGTCTGCTCTGTGTCCTTAGGCAAGACACTTAACTTCTCTGTGCTTCGGTCATCTCATCTTTAATATATTTGATTGCCTCTTTCCCCCTCTAGAGTGTAAGCTCCCTGTGGGCAGGGAATGTGACTAGCAACTTTACTAAACTTAGTAAAGTGCTCTGCACACTCAAAAATCATGACATTTATTAGGCGCTAAGTATATGCCAAGAATTATTTTCAGCGCTGGGATAGACACAAGGTTATCAGTTTGGACACAGTCGCTGACCCACATGGGGCTTACCGTCTGAGGTAAAAGGGGATAGGATTTAATCCCCCAATTTTACAGATGAGAAAACTGATGCACAGAGAAGTTAAGTGAGGTGCCCAAAGTCACACATCAGATAAATGACAGAGCCAGGACTAGAACCCAGGTGTTCTGACTCCCAGTCTCTGAACTCTTTCCACTAGGCCATGGTCCTTTCTATGACCTTAGGATGGAATTTATTCTAACCAGTAACAGTCTGAAGCCAATACACTTTTGGACTTCTTAAATCTTTTTAACTCTGCGGCTTTGGCAGCCCAAAGTTGTCATACATTGGCAGGAATGCAAAATAACCCATACCCCCCTGGCTTGGGCTAAATCAATTAAGCTTGATGTGTGGTAGTGTGGGGTTGGTTATGATTTAAAAGTGACTTTGGATTTCCTCTTCTTTCTCTGCAACCACTACACTTTCCTCCTAAAAGTAGAGAGAAGGGGAAGAAATTCATTCATTTACACGGCTCTGCACAGACTAAGTGCTCAATAAATACTTTTCATTCAATCAATCGTATTATTGAGCACTTACTGTGTGCAGAGCACTGTACTAAGTTCTTGGAAAGTACAATTCGGCAACAAATAGAAACAATTGTTGCCCAACAACGGGCTCAACCATTAATTTATTCACTAAATAATAGTAAGCGCTTGACAGACATAATAAATCATCAATCAATGGCATTTATTGAGCACTTTCGTGCCACCACTGTACTAAATGCTTGAGAGAGTACAATGCTTGGGAGTCAGAGGACATGGGTTCTAATCTCAGCTCTGCCATTTGTCAGCTGTGTGACTTTGGGCAAGGCACTTAACTTCAGTGCCCTCAGTGCCCTCAGTGCCTCAGTGACCTCAGCTGTAAAATGGGGTTTAAGACTGTGAGCCCCAAGTGGGACAACCTGATAACCTTGTATCTACCCCAGTGTTTAGAACAGTGCTTGGCACATAATAATGTTGGTATTTGTTAAGCGCTTACTATGTGCAGAGCACTGTTCTAAGCGCTGGGGTAGATACAGGGTAATCAGGTTGTCCCACATGAGGCTCACAGTTAATCCCCATTATCCAGATGAGGTAACTGAGGCACAGAGAAGTTAAGTGACTTGCCCACGGTCACACAGCTAAGTGGCAGAGCCCGTATTCGAACCCATGACCTCTGACTCCCAAGCCCAGGCTCTTTCCACTGAGCCATGCTGCACTTAACAAATACCATCATTATTATTAATATAACAATATAACCAACACATTTCCTGGCCCAACGAGCTTACAGTCAAGAGGGGGAGACAGACACCAATTTAAATAGCCATCACAGTCACAACAACTACCGCCTTCCCAATCAATCTATGGTATTTGTTGAACGCATACTGTGTGCAGAGCACTGTAGTAAGCATCTGGGAGAGGACAACACAGTAGAGTAGACAGAAACAATCCCCGACCTCAAGGAAGAGAAGCATTCATTCATTCAATCATATTTACTGAGCGCTCACTACGTGCAGATCACTGTACTAAGCGCTTGGAGAGTACAATTCGGCAACAGATAGAGACAATCCCTACCCAATAACGGGCTCACAGTCTAGAAGGGGGAGACAGACAGCAAACCAAAACAAGTAGACAGGCATCAATAGCATCAAAGCATCAATAGAAACAGTGTGACCTAGTGGGAAAGGCCAGGGCCCGGGAGTCAGAGGACCTGGATTCTAATCCTGGCTCTGTCAATTGCTTGCTGTGTGACTTTGGACAAGTCATTTAACCTCTCTGTGCCTCAGTTTCCTCAGTTGTAAAATGGGGATTAAATATCAGTTCTCCCTCCTACTTATTATTATTATTAATTTGTTAAGCACTTACTATGTGCCAGGCACTTTTCTAAGTGTGGGGGTAGATACAAGATCATCGGGTTGGTTACTGTCCCTGTCCCACCTGGGACTCACAGTCTTGATCCCCATTTTACGAATGAGATACAGAGAAGTGAAGCGACTTGCTCAAGGTCACACAGCAGATATGTGGCAGATCAGGGATTAGAACCCACGTCCTCTGACTCCCACGGCTGAGCTCTTTCCACTAGGCCATGCTGCTTCTTGGACTGTAAGCTGCATGTGAACAAGGACTGTATCTGACCTAATTGACATGTGCCTCCCCAGTGCTTAGAACAATGTTTGACACTTATTAAATGCTTAACAAATACCTTAATAAAGAAGGCAGTAGTCTACAGGGGGAGCTCACAGTCTAACGTTAGTTCACAGTCTAGGGTGTGAGAGCATTTTAAATTTGTAACAGGGTGGGCCCTCTTCCCTTGACGGGATGGAGCAGGACAGAGGAGTCCCAGGGCAGGGGCAAGCTAGGTAGCCCATCCCGGGTGGCAAGATAGGCTGAGATATGTTTGTTTGTATGGTATTTGCTCATTCATTCAGTCGTATTTATTGACTGCTTACTCATCCTATCCCGACTGTGTTACTGCATCAGCCTCCTTTCTCAGCTCCCAACCTCCTTTCTCTCCCCACTTCAGTCTATATTTCACTCTGCTGCCCGGATTATGTCTCTACACAAACGCTCAGATCATGTCACCTCCCTCCTCAAAAACCTCCAGTGGTTGCCTATCAACCTTCGTATGAAGAAAAAAACTCCTCATTCCTGGCTTCAAAGCTGTCCATCCCCTTGCCCCCTCCAACCTCACCTCCCTTCTCTCCTCCTCCAGCCCAGCCCGCACACTCCGCTCCTCTGCCTCAGCTAACCTCCTCACTGGGCCTTGTTCTCTCTTCTCCCGCCGCCGACCCCTGGCCCACGTCCTACCTCTGACCTGGAATGCCCTCCCCCATCACGTCCGCCAAACTAGACTCTCTTCCCCTCTTCAAAGCCCTACTGAGACCTCACCTCCTCCAAGAGGCCTTCCCACACTGAGCCCCCCTTTTCCTCTGCTCCTCCTCCACTCCCCATCGCCCCGACTCCCTTCCTCTGCTCTACTCACCTCCCCGCCACACTGCACTTGTGTATACATGTACATATTTATTACTCTATTTTATTAATGATGTGTGCATATCTATAATTCTATTTACATTGATGCTATTGATGCCTGTCTACTTGTTTTGTTTTGTTGTCAATCTCCCCCCTTCTAGACTGTGAGCCCATTGTTGGGAAGAGATCGTTTCTATCTGTTGCTGAATTGTGCTTTCCAAGTGCTTAGTACAGTGCTCTGCACACAGTAATTGCTCAATAAATACATTTGAATGAATGAATGAAAGTGTGCAGAGCACTGTACTAAGTGCTTAAGTGCATACTATGTGCCAGGCACTATACTAAGCTCTGGGGTAGATACAAGTTCATCAGGTTGGACACAGCCCATGTCCCATATGGAGCTCACAGTCTTTATCCCCATTTTACAGTTAAGGGAACTGAGGCATAGACAAGTGAAGTGACTTGGCCAAGGTCACACAGCAGACAAGAGGTGGAGCTGGGATTAGAATGGTGGCGGTATTTGTTAAGCGCTTACTATGTGCCAGCACTGTACAAGCACTGTGGTGGATGCAAGCAAATGGGGCTCACAGTCTTAATCCCCACTTGATGGATGAGCCAACTGAGGCCCAGAGAAGTGAAATGATTTGCCCAAAGTGACACAGCAGACAAGTGGTGGAGCTGGGATTAGAACCCAGGTCCTTCTGACTCCCAGACCCGTGCTCTAACCACTAAGCCATGCTGCTTCTACATCCCAGCTGTAGTATCTCTTCTCTCTTTTGGGCTCAGGGAATGGGGATGCAGGGCAGCCTCCCTCTCACCCTGCCAACACCTCACTTTACTATAAGCGCTTTGTGGGCAGGGAGTGTTATCTGTTTATTATTGTATTGTACTCTCCCTAAGTGCTTTGTTTGTGGTAAGTGCTCAGTAAATATGATTGAATGAATGAAATTAAAGATAGAGAGGCTGAGGCTTGGAGGTGGGCAGAGTTGGGCATCTCTATTTGAGCGCTTTATTGGCACCTCAAGCACAATCTGTCCAAAACTGAGCTTCTCATCTTCCCTCCCAAATCCTCTCTTCCACCTAAATTGCCCACCTCCTCTGACAACACCTCCACCTTCCCCATCTCATCAAATCTGTGTGATTGTGGGTAACTCACTTAACTTCTTTGGGGCTCAGTTATTTCATCCATAAAATCGGGATTAAGACTGTGAGCCTCATGTGGGGCAACCTGATTACCCTGTATCTACCCCAGCACTTAGAACAGTGCTCTGCACATAGTAAGCGCTTAACAAATACCAACATTATTATTATTATTATTAAATCTCATTGTTGATAAAGCCCAGAAACTTTGGCATAATCCTTAACTCCTCCCTCCCTTTCAACAGCCACTTCTCTGCCCTGTGACCTTGGGCAAATCACTTAACTTATCTGGGCCTCAGTTACCTCATCTATAAAATGGAGATTAAAACTGTGAGCCCCACGTAGGACAACCTGATTACTCTGTATCTACCTCAGCACTTAGAACAGTGCATGGCACATAGTAAGCATTTAATAAATACCATAATAATCCTAATAATTACTGTTATTATTTCAACCACCCCATATTCAGGCTGTCAACAAATCCTGTTTCTCTCTCCATCTCGTATATCTCGCCGCCAACCTCTTGCCCACATCCTGCTTCTGCCCTGGAATGTCCTCCCTCTTCATATCCAACAATAACTCTCCCCATCTTCAAAGCCGTGGTGAAGGCACACCTCCTCCAAGAGGCCTTCCCTGGATCATTTTTCTAAAATATTGTTCTGCTCACACCTCCCTGCTTTTCAAAAATTATCAATGGTTCCCCATTCCTCTCTGAATCAAGGAGAAACTCCTATTAGCTTTAAGGCTCTCAATTAGCTTTCTCCCACCCACATATCTACTTTCTTCTCCCACCACCCCTGTCTTTGTTCCTTTTAAGCTAACCTACCACTGGTGACTCATTCTTGCCTCTCCACCATGGACCTCTTGCCCACACCTCCCAGCTGCCAATTCACAACTCCAGTGTGGGGTTTTCCAGAAAGAGGCAGGAGGGTGAGAGAGTCTGAGACTGAGAGAGAATGAAAGCGAGAGAGACTAGGAAGGTAGAAGAGAGAGAGACAGGGAATGAGAAAGAAAGGGAGAGAGAGATAGAGACAGAGAGAGAGAAATAGAGAGAGAAGGATAGAGTAGGAAGGTGGATAGAGAAAGGAAATTAAAGAGAGAATGAGAGGGATAGAGTAGGAAGGCAGAGACAGAGACAGAGAGAGGGAATGAGAGAGAATGGGAGAGAGAGATAGAGAGAAAGGGAGAGATAGAGGAAGAGGGAGAGAGAAAGAGAGAGAGAAGGATAGAGTAGGAAGGTGGACAGAGAAAGGGAATTAGAGAGAGACTGAGAGGGATAGAGTAGGAAGGTAGACAGAGACTGAGACAGAGACAGAAAGAGGGAATGAGAGAGAATGGGAGAGAGAGGGAGAGGGAGAGAGGAAGAGAGATAGAGAAAGAGAGAGAGGATAGAGTAAGAAGGAGGACAGAGACAGAGAGAGGGACTTAAAGAGAGAGTGAGAAAGATAGAGTAGGAAGGCAGGCAGAGAGAGAGACAGGGAGTAACAGAGAGTGAGAGAGAAGGATAGAGTAAGAAGGTGGACAGAGACAGGGAATACAAGATGGTGAGAGAGAAGGATAGAGTAGGAAAGTAGACAGAGACAGGGAATGAGAGAGAGTAAAAGAGCAGAATAGAATAGGAAGATAGAATCAGAGACAGGAAATGAGAGAAAGAGAGAGAAGGATACAATAGGAAGGTGGGCAGAGACAGAGAGAGACAGGAAATGAGGGAGCGAGTAAGAGAGAGATAGAATAAGAGAAATTGGTTACCAACTCTGCTGTGGTTTTCAAGCTTGTAATGAGTGTTTAGCTGTTGGTTTCAGGAAGGAAGGTAGCCAGTAGAGTCAACTTCAACTGAATTGGTATTGGGGATTTGCTCACTAGGTCCTGCAGTCTTCAACCAATCAATCACATTTATTGAGCGCTTACTGTACTCAGAGCACAGTACAGCGCTTGGGAGAGTACAATACAGCACTATAACAGACATATTCCCTGCCCGCAACAAACTTAAGGTCTAGTGGGGGAGACAGACATTAATAATGGGGTGAGTTTGCTGTTTAGTTGGGGAGGAGGGTCTAGGAGGTACAAATATGGTGAGGAGAAGCTTCCTGGGACTGGGAAGAGATGGTAGAAGCTAGAGGAGGCTGCCTACTTCCTGGGAGTTGCTCTTCTTCCTCTCTCTGCTCCAAAAGGGAGTTGTATTCAGTTGGAGAAGCTACAGTGAGTTTTTTTCAGCCTGTAGGTCTACTTTAATTTTACAGGGTGAACCGGGCCATTGAATCCATGTCCCCTAATAATAACTGTGGTATTTGTTAAGTGCTTATTGCATGCCAGGCACTGTATTAAGCAAACAAGGTTGAACACATTCCCTGTCCCATACGGGGCTTTTATATTCATTCAGTAGTATTTATTGAACACTCACTATTTGCAGAGCACTGTACTAAGTGCTTGGAATGTACAATTCGGCAACAGATAGAGACAAGCCCTGCCCAATGACAGGCTTACAGTCTAAACGGGGGAGACAGTCAGCAAAGCAAAACAGAACAAAACAAAACAAGACAACATCATCAAGACAAATAGAATCGAGGAGGTATACACCTCATTAACAAAATAAATAGGGTAATAAATAATATATACAAATGAGCAGCAGTGTGGCTCAGTGGAAAGAGCCCAGGGTTGGGAGTCAGAGGTCTTGAGTTTTAATCCTGACTCTGCTGCTTATTAGCTGTGTGACTTTGGGCAAGTCACTTAACTTCTCTGGGCCTCAGTTACCTCATCTGGAAAATGGGGATTAAAACTGTGAGTCCACATGGGACAACCTGATCACCTTGTATCCCCCAGCGCTTAGAACAGGGCTTTGCACAAAGTAAGCGCTTAACAAATACCAACATTATTATTATTATTACTGAGGAGTTAAGGTGTTGAACTTGAAATACAATGGAGTTTCCTTGTACAAGTTCGAATCCTGCTCACAGTGAATTTCTTTAGAGAAGCAGCATGGCCTAGTGGAAAGAGCATGGGCCTGGGAGTCAGAGGTCATGGGTTCTAATCCTGGCTCTGCCACATGTCTGCTGTGTGACCTGGGCAACTCACTTCACTTTCTGGGCCTCAGTTACCTCATCTGTAAAGTGGGGATCAAGATTGTGAACCCCATGAGGGACATGGACTGTGTCCAACCTGACTTTATTGTATCTACTCCAGCTCCTAGAAGAGGGCTTGGCATATAGTAAGCCCTTAACAAATACCACAATCAATACTATTAATAGTGTTTATTAGCGGGGGTGTTGGTGATTGTTGCCGAATTGTACTTCCTAAGTGTTTAGTACAGTGCTCTGCACACAGTAAGCGCTCAGTAAATACTATTGAATAAATGAATGAATGACAAAGATACGAAAGACAGAGCAGATGACAGAGGAAGACAAAAACAAACATGAAAGGAGCCGCAGGATTTTGGGCTCCTCTTGGCTCAGGCCAGAAGTCACAGCTACAGCCAAGCTGGGGCCATCCTCAACACTCTAAAGTTTGGAAGATGGCCAGAGGGTTCCCAGATTTTTCCCTGGGCTGGAGAAGGGAATCATAGGAGATCATGGGAATTCCCGGTTCCCCTGGAGGGGGGTCAGGGAGATCGGTGGAGCTGCTCAGGGGGCGGCAGAAGAGAGGCCCTTGAGAGGCCCTGGAGTTCCGGTGTCCTGGAGGAGGAGGGAGAAGGGAGAGTGTGGAGCTGCTCCTATGGCTATAGATGGTCAAGTCCTTCCCCAGGCTGGAGCAAAGAACCACGAGAGCTCCAGGGCCTCTTAGGGAAGGGGCAGGGATAGCGGTGGGGAGGATCACACCGCTACAGATGACCAAGTCCTTCCCTGGACTAGACAAGTGAACCATGAGAATCCTGGAACCCACATGGAGGGTAGGAAGCCTACTGGCCTGGGCCCCAGAGATGGAGAGCAAAGAGAGCGACTGTGTCTTGCCCAGCATTATCCAAGGTTTATGTTGGCTTTTTCCCCCTTAGGAACTGGGAGGTAGCAGGAGGGGGAGGGGAAGGGAGACAAGGGCGGAAGATGGGGAAAGGGAGGAGGAGGAGGGGGACACAGAGGAGGAGGAGGAGAAGAAAGAGGAAGAGGAAGAGCCAGAAAGAAATCAGGCTATAAACCCATTAGAATTTTAATTAAGATGAGAACCACAGTTCCCAATTCCAATCCTTTCCTTTTTCAAGTTTCTGCTACAGATCAAGGCAGCATCGCTTGGATGTAGGGAGTTAAGTGTAGACTGTAAACTCCCTCTAAACTGTAAACTTATTGAGGGCAGAAAACGTGTCTACCAACTCTGTTATATTTTACGCTCCCAAGGGCTTGGTAGAGTGTTCTGCAAACAGTAAGCGCTCAATAAATTTGATCGATTGACTGATGGAAAGAAAGGCTGTGAGCATTCTGCAGGCTGGCAAGAACTTTCCCTCTAGTAATCTATTATGAATTCCTTGCCTATGAATTCATCCATTCAATCAATCAATCATATTTATTGAGAACTGTGTGCAGAGCATTGTACTAACCTTTTGGGAGAGTACAATATTATCATCAGTGGCTATTTACTGAACGTTTACTGTGTGCAGAACAATGTACTAAGAGCTTGGGAGAATACAATATAACAGAGTTGGTAGACACATTCCACAAAGGTGACGCTTTTGCCAAAGAAAAAAAAAGTAAGCACTCATTCACCTATGTATTCACTTTCCTTCTTTCTCTGATCTGAATTATTATTTTATTAAATTATTTTAGGCTCTGTCTTCCCCATTAGAGCTTATAAGTTCTCTGAGGACAAGGATCATGTAATAATAATAACTGTGGTATATATTAAGCACTTTTCCTGGGTCAAGCACTAAGTATTGGGATAGATTCAGGATAATCAGATTGGACAGTGTCCCTCTTCACCATGGGGCTCACAGACTAAGAGGGAGGGAGATCATTTATCGAATCCCCATTTTCCAGATGAAGAAAAGGCACAGAGAAGGCAAGCAGCGGAGGCAGGACTCGAACCCAGGACCTCCGACTAACAAAACCATGTACTGTTCGCCTGGCCATGCTGTTTTTCATGTAATTTGTTGTCTTCTACTGTCGCGTCGTGTCCAACCCATAGTGACCACATGGATGCAACTCTCCCAGAGCGCCCCACCTCCATCTGCAATCATTCTGGTGGTGGATCCTTAGAGGTTTCTTGGTAAAAATATGGAAGTGGTTTACTGTTGTCTCCTTTCATGCCGTCAACTTGAGCCTCCACCCTCGACTCCCTCCCGTGCCGCTGCTGCCCAGCACTGGTGAGCTTTGACTTGTAGTAGATTGCTTGCCACTCGCTAGCCACTGCCCAAACTAGGAATGGAATGGAATGGCCTCTGCTTGACTCTCCCTCCCGTAGTCGAGACTGGTAGAGTCCTGGAAACTCTCCAGATGCCACCCTGAGAGGATTTTTCATATAGTACTTGAAATATTTGTTAAGTGCTTATTATGTTCCAGGCACTGTATTAAGAGCTGGGGTGGATACAAACAAATCAGGTTGGACAACTGTCCCTGTCCCACGTGGACTTCCCAGTCCTAAGTCCCCATTTTATAAAAGAGGTAATTGAGGCATAGAAAAGCTAAGTGATTTGTCTAAGGTCGCACAGCAGATAAGTGGCAGATCTGGGATTAGAGCCCAGATCTTTCTGACTCCCAGGCCCGTGGTCTACCCGCCAGGCCATGTTGCTTCATGTCTTCTACATCTACTGTATTCTCCCAAGAGCTTAGTATAGTGCTCAGTAAGTACCAGTGACTGACTGGCTGATTACTTAAAAGGTGCCTTTCCTCCCACTGAGAGACTGGACCAGCCTCCAGACCGAGGAGTCTCTCAGAACGAGGTAGAACGAGGAATCTTTGTCTTGGAAGCCGGTAGAATGGTCAGTGTGACCTGACAGGGCCCACTTTGGCCCACCTGAGCACTGGCTCCTTGAGGATTTTCACGATCTGCCCCTGGACTATCGTAGCAGAGTGTTCCAGTGGATAGAGCATGGGTCTGGAAGTTAAAGGACCTGAGTTCTAATCCCAGCTCCACCACTTGTCTGCTGTGTGACACTTAACTACTCTGTGCCTCAGTTCCCTCAACTGTAAAATGGAGATTAAGACTCTGAGCTCTATGTGGGACAGGGGCTGTGCCCAACCTGATTATCTTGTATCTACCCCAGTGCTTAGAACAGTACCTGGCACATAATAAGCACTTAACAGTGAGAAGCAGCTTGGCTCAGTGGAAAGAGCCCGGGCTTGGGAGTCAGAGGTCAGGGGTTCTAGTCCCGGCTCTGCCGTTTGACACCTGTGTGACTTTGGGCAAGTCACTTCACTTCTCTTTGCCCCAGTTCCCTCATCTGGAAAATGGGGATGAAGACTTTGAGCCCCACGAGGGACAACCTGATCATCTTGTATCCCCCCCAGCACTTAGAATAGTGCTTTGCACACAGTAAACACTTAACAAATACCATCATCATCGTTATTATTAACAAATACCATCATTAAATTATTATTATCATTATTAATTATTAATACAGCTCAGCCTGTCCATACACTTCAGTGTTTTGGACATTTCAACCACAGCCCCCTGCAGTCTCATATTTCCAGACTAAAATGTCCTAGTCTTTTCAGAATCTGCATATCTGGAGGTTCCTCTATCCCCCTAAGCCTACTGGCTTCCCTTCTCTGTACTTCCTCCAGCTCCACCTGACTCTTCTTTAACACATGGAAACCAGAGAAACAGTGTGGCCTAGTGGATAGAGCACAGGCCTGGGAGTCAGAAGGACAGGGGTTCTAATTCCTACTCCACCCCTTTTCTGCTGTGCGACCTTCAGCAAATCACTTAACTTCTCTGTGCCTCAGTTACCTCATCTGTAAAATGGGGAGTAAGACGATGATCCCCACATGGGATGATTCCCCACGTGGGACTGTGTCCAACCTGATTAAGCTTGGGTCTACCCTCTACTTGGGTCTACCCTCTGAGCCACGAGAAGCAGTGTGGCTCAGTGGAAAGAGCACGGGCTTTGGAGTCAGGGCTCATGAGTTCGAATCCCAGCTCTGCCACTTGTCGGCTGTGTGACTGTGGGCAAGTCACTTAACTTCTCTGGGCCTCAGTTCCCTCATCTGTAAAATGGGGATTAAGACTGTGAGCCCCACGTGGGACAACCTGATTCCCCTATGTCTACCCCAGCGCTTAGAACAGTGCTCGGCACATAGTAAGCGCTTTAACAAATACCAACATTATTATTATTATTATTATTACTTAGTACAGTGCCTGGGACGTAGTAAGTGCTTAACAAATACTATTTAAAAAAGGAAAAAAAAAGCCAGAAATGTCCCTGCAGGGTTAAAGTCTCCCACCCTGTCATCCTGGTGCTGTTCTCACTCCCATCCAGCGTGAGGGGGGCCGGCAGGGATTCCAACACCAGCAACCACATCGTCTCAACAGATCTTAGAACGTCTAGAAGGCGGCGGCAACGACAGCAGCCTCCGCCACAGCTGTGGTGAATGTCCAACTCCGGGACATGGGGAGCCTGACCGCTCCTCTAGCCACAGGATCCTATAAGTTCATTGTGGGCAGGGAATGCATCTGTTTATTGTTATAGTGAACTCTTCCCAATGCTCAGTACATCACTTTGCACACAGTAAGTCCTCAATAAATATGATTGAATGAATGAATGCTGCATTTATTATTTTCCTTGTCTTTTATGTTATCTTCGTGTTATAATTGTTTTCTCTTTATTTGTGCATCTGCGGCCAACCCTCTGTCTACTTATCCTTCGCCTATGAGCCTCATGGCCTTTAAGGACTATGTCTAATTATCACCTGGATATTTTTTCTAATTGCTTAATACCATCCTTTGCACATGCTACCTTCACCACTACTATTGTTGGAAGGAACATTCCGATTCCTGGTTTTTTCATTTGGCTCATGTTTTGAAACTTTGGCTCCCTTGTTCTGGAAATATTCCCTGTGCACCGATGGACTTTTTTTTTAATAGTATTTGTTAAGCGTTTACTGTATGCCAAGCTTGTTGGGGTAGATACAAGATAATCAAGTTGGACAGATAGAAGGTAATCAGGTCAGACATGGGGAGCTCACAGTCTTAAATCCCATTTTATGGATGAGGTAACTGAGGCAACAGAGAAGAAGTGACGTGCCCAGGGTGATAAAAAACTGACAAGTGGCAGAGCTAGAATGAGAACCCAGGGCCTCTGACTCCCAGGCCCATACTCTTTCTATTAGGCCATGTTGCTGGCTTAGTGGAAAGAGCCCGGGTTTGGGAGGGAGAGGTCATGGGTTCTAATCCTGGCTCTGCCACTTGTCAGCTGTGTGACCTTGGGCAAGTCACTTAACTTCTCCGTGCCTCAGTGACCTCATCTGTAAGAGGGGGATGAAGACTGTGAGCCCCACATGGGACAACCTGATTACCTTGCATCTACCCCAGTGCTTAGAACAGTGCTTGGCACATAGTAAGCACTTAACAAATGCCAACATTATTATTATTATTATTGTTGCCTATTTTATTTCAGTAGAAGTAAAAGAATCCTGTCATCCCTTCTTCCCAGATCACGGAACTGGATGTGTACTTCTCCCAAATGAGACCTCCTCATGCAGTTTCCTGTTCCTCCATGACATCACCACCTTCCTGGCCTACTGGATTATCCTGCCATTTCCTACTCTATCTCCTCTCACTTATAGCCTACTTCTCTTAATCACCTTGGAGAAGAATAATCAAAGCATTTAATGAGCACCTTGTGCTAACCACTGGGGTGGGTACAAGAAAATCAGAAATCAGACATTGTCCTTGTCCCACATGGGACTCAGGGTCTAAGAGGGAGGGAGAATAAGAGTTTTATTTCGATTTTAAGGACGAGAAAACTGAGATGCCGAGAGACTAAGTGATTTACCCAAGGTCAAACCACAGTCCCTTGACAGAGTTGGGATTAGAACCCAGATTTCCTGTCTCCCAGGCCCGTGCACTTTCCACAAGACTACACTAGGACTTCTCATCTACCTCTCCTCAAATCAATTAGTGTATCAATCAATCAATCAGTGGTACTTACTGAATGCCTGTGACCCCGGTCCCCTATGTCCGCTGCCTTTCTCGATAGGTTCCCAAAGTCTGTGAAGTTCAGCGCATCTCAGCTGCCAGGGAGTGACTCTGGAAGAAGGACTGGCGATTTGCTCTGCTCCTTGCGTGGATCTGGCCTTTTTATAATGATGGTATTTGTTAAGTGCTTACGATGTGCCAGGCACAGTATTCAGCACTGAGGTGGCTACAAGCAAATCAAGTTGGACACAGTCCCTGTCCCACGTGAGGCTCACAGTCTCAATCTCCATTTAACAGATTAGGTAACTGAGGCCCAGAGAGGTGAAATGACTTGTGATCACACAGCAGACAAGCAGCAGAACCGGGATTAGGATCATGATCTTCTGTCTCCAAGGCCTGTGCTCTATCCACTACACCTTGCTGCTTCTCTTATAATTATGGTATTTGTTAAGCACTTACTATTGCCAAACACTGTTCTAAGTGCTGGGGTAGATAAAGGTAATCAGGTTGTCCCATGTGGGGCTCACAGTTTTCATCCTCATTTTTCAGATGAGGGAACTGAAGCACAGAGAAGTTAAGTGCCTTGCCCAAAGTCACCCAGCAGACAGGTGGCAGAGATGGGGTTAGAACTCACATCCTCTGACTCCCAAGCCCGTGCTCTTTCCACTAAACGAGCAGCAGCCGGACTCCTGTGGCAGCAGGCAACGGTCTCTAGAAATAGCTTCTCAAGAGCAAACCACCCCCTGAACAAATGAAAAGAATCTTGGCAGATCCCCACCTGCTGCTTAATGGCCAAACATCTCAAACTTGTTTCCATGCTACAAAAGCAGGGCTAAGCCTGGGCCTAGCCTGGGCCTGTATGTCTCCTTGAGGCCCAAGTCACCATGAGCACACAAGCCTAGTGCCAACCCTTTGCTGGGGCATTTTGGGGGACAGAGAGGAATGATGTTGTGGCTAGCATCTTGCCCCCTGCCAGTCACTCGGTGACTACCCCTCCCCACCTTTTTTAAAAATGGTATCCATTTAGTGTTCACGGTAATAAACGCTGTGGTAGGTACAGAATAATCAGGTTCGACGCAGTCCACGTCCCACGTGGAGCTTACAGTCTTAATCCCCATTTTACAGATGAGGTAACTGAGGCTCGGAGAAGTTAAGGGACTTACCCAAGGTCACACAGCAGACAAGGGGTGGAGCCGGGATTAGAACCCAAATTCTCTAACTCCCAGGCCAGGCTCTTCCCACTAGGCCATGCCACTTTTCGACTCTTTTTTTCAGTGCTGATCTACGCAGCTGGGTGCGGGGGAGTCAGTCAATCGGTCGTATTTATTGAGCGCTTACTGTGTGCAGAGCTCTGTACTAAGCACTTGGAAGAGTACAGTATAACAATATAACAGGCACATTCCCTGTCCTCATCAAGTTGACATCTCTATAAATAACTTGAGAGTAGAAGCCGGGTCGCTCAGTGGATAGAGCACGGGCTTGGGAGTCAGAAGGTCATGGGTTCTCATCATGATTCCACCACTTGTCTGCTGTGTGACCTTGGACAAGTCACTTCTCTGGTCCTCAGTTACCTCATTTGTGAAATGGGGATTAAGACCGTGAGTCCCATGTGGGACAGGGATTGTGTTCACCCTGATTAACTTGTATTTCTCCCTGTGCTTAGAACAGGGCTTGATGTATAGTAAGTGCTTAACAAGTATCATAATCAATATTATTATTATTATAAGTGCTGTGGGACTGGGAGGGGGGATGAATAAAGAGAGCAAGTCAGGGTTATATTACTGTATTACTGTGTCTTTACTTGTATTTCCCTCAGGGCTTAGAACAGTGCTTGATGCATAGTAAGTGCTTAACTAGTACCATAATTATTATTATTATTATAAGTGCTGTGGGGCTGGGAGGGGGGATGAATAAAGGGAGCGAATCAGGGTGATGCAGGAGTGGAAGAAATGGGAAAGAGGGCTTAGTCAGGGGGAGAAGGGGCTTAATTCTTTACCACCACCTTCCCCTTGCTGCCTAAAGCCTATGTTTCTCCTCGCCACAGCAGTGGAGAAGCCAGGCAAGTTGGCATTGTCCACTTACTATATTGTCATAGTAGCTTTGGTTTGGCGCCCAACAGTCAAGACAGTAGGCAAGGCCCTCCTCAGTTGGACCACGAGGATGTCATTCCTTCATTCATTCAGTCCTATTTATTGAGCTCTTACAGTGTGCAGAGCACTGTACTAAGTGATTAGAAAGTATAAATCGGCAACAGACACATCCCCTGCCCACAACCAACTTACAGTTTAGCAAGGGGGTTAAAACCACCCTCTGTCCAACCCCAGCTTCCTTTTAGGAGCATGCTCACTACTTTGTCCCCCTTTACACACATACATGCACAGGAAGAGTGGGCAAATCTCAGATGATCTCTGTAAGTCGGGCTTTGTGGCTTAGTAGAAGCAGCGTGGCTCAGTGGAAAGAGCCTGGGCTTGGGGGTCAGAGGTCATGGGTTCTAGTCCAGGTGTGTGACTTTGGGCAAGTCATTTCACTTCTCTGTGCTGCAGTTACCTCATCTGTAAAATAGGGATGAAGACTGTGAGCCCCACGTGGGACAACCTGATCACCTTGTATCTACCCCAGTGCTCAGAACAGTGCTTGGTACATAGTAAGCGCTTAACATACAACCATCATCATTATTATTATTATTCCTGGGGTGGAATCGGAGACTAGACTTGTGTCAGGGGCCACCACTAACCACCCACATGCTGTTGCCTCTAGTTCAGAGCTGAGGACTAGGCTCCATATGACTTTTGGGAAGATAACAGAAATATTAAAGAAAAAAATCACTTGAGGAAAAGAGATATGCCTGCCCAGGAAAGCTACAAAGCAACTCCTAGAAGTTCAGGACAATCCCTGCTCCTCTTGGAACACCTAATCCTAAATTATTCAGGATGTCTAGGGGAGGAGAGAGCTCTCCATACCTACCGTGGGGCTGTGGATTAATGCCTCTTTTTTTAATGGTATTTGATAAGCATTTACTCTGTGCCAAGTACTTTAATTAGCATCGGGTTGATTCAAGCTAATCCATTTGGTCAGAGTTCCTGTCGCAAATGGGACTCACAGTCTTAATCCCCATTTTTCATATGGGATAACTGAGGAACAGAGAAGTGAAGTGGCTTGCCCAAGTCACCCAGCAGACAAGTGGTGGAGCTGGGATTAGAACCCTCGTCCACATGCTGCCACTGGCCTGAAATACCCTCCCTCCTCAAATATGACAGACAGCCACTCTCCAACTGGTTCCAAGTCTTATTCATTCATTCATTCATTCATTCATCCATCCATCCATCCATCCATCCATCCATCCATCCATCCATCCATCCATCCATCCATCCATTCATTCATATTTATTGAGTGCTTACTGGGTGCAGAGCACTGTACTAAGTGCTTTGAAAGTACAATTTGGTAGCAGAGACAATCCCTACCCAACAATGGGCTCACAGTCTAGAATGGAGTGACAGACAACAAAACAAAACAAGTAGACAGGCATCAACAGCATCAAAAAAGGTAAATAGAATTATAGATAATAATAATAATGATGTTGGTATTTGTTAAGCGCTTACTATGTGCCGAGCACTGTTCTAAGCGCTGGGGTAGACACAGGGGAATCAGGTTGTCCCACGTGGGGTTCACAGTCTTCATCCCCATTTTTCAGATGAGGGAACTGAGGCACCGAGAAGTTAAGTGACTTGCCCAAAGTCACACAGCTGGCAAGTGGCCGAGCCGGGGTTCGAACCCATGACCTCTGACTCCAAAGCCCGTGCTCTATCCAGTGAGCCACGCTGCTTCTCATACACATACACATACATACACATCATTAATAAAGTAAATATAATAATAAATATGTACAAATATACAAAAGTGCTTTGTGGGGGGAAGGGGGCAAAGTAGAGTGAAGGAGTAGGGGCGATGGGGAGGGGAGGAGAAGCAGAAGAAAAGGGGGGCTCAGTTTGGGAAGGCCTCCTGGAGGAGGTGAGCTCTCAGTAGGCTTTGAAGGGGGGAAGAAAGTTAGTTTGGCAGGTGTGAGGAGGGATGGTATTCCAGAACAGAGGTAGGACATAGGCCAGGGGTCGACAGTGGGACAGCGAGAATGAGGCACAGTGAGGAGGTTATTTCTCCGCCAAGAGGCTTTCCCTAACTAAACCCTCCTTTCCTCTTCTCCCACTCGCTTCTGTGTCACCCTAACTTGCACCCCTTATTCATCCCCCTTTCTAGCCCCACAACACTTATGTACATATCTGTCATTTATTTATATTAATGTCAGTCTACCCCTCTAGACGGTAAGCTCATTGTAGGCAGGGAATGTGTCGGCTTATTCTTGTACTGTACTCTCCCAAGAGCTTAGTACAGTCCTCTGCCCACAGTAAACACTTAATAAATACGATTGAATGAATGAATGAACCCAGGTCCTTCTGATTCTCAGGCCTGTGCTCTACCCATTAGGCCATGATACTTAACAACACTGGGACTTGGGGGGCTCTTTTGGTGGTAGATGTTATCCCAGGTGGTCAATGTCTTGAGGCCTCGGGGTCCACTGGAGATGGGCTGATCTCCTCCCCTGCGACCCCAGTTGAGGCTCTGGTTGTGGAAGCTGCCGGGATGAGGATGGAGTCTTTTTCCCAGCTCTGCTCTGCTTTCCAGCCTGACAGCTTGGTCCCAACCCTGACACCCCAGAATTTCTCTCTCCAGCCCCCAGAATTGGGTTTCAAGGACCCAAATTGGCTTACAGGAAGAAGGGGTGGGAGGCCAATAGGGCAGCTAAGCCCTCTCCTTGGGCGTCCGGGCCACCTTCCCCAAATGGCCGTGTATTTTCGCCTGGCCTGGCTCATTTGCCAGGGACCCATTACTTGCTGACGACAGCAGTCCCTTTCTCTGTTCCCTTGTTAAAAGCGGATTGAAACCAGCTGTGTGTTTCGAGCCCACTCGATGTGTCCCTTTCCTTGATCCGTGGTTGATCTCCCCCAGCACATCCTGACAAACACCTGTACAAAGCTCTCCTTAGCCTCCTTAACCTCTTTAGCTGCTTTTAACTCCCTCGGATTCCTTTCGAGTTTGATAGACTCATCCAAGGGTGGCCAAAGGCAAAATGGAGAAAAATCGGATAGGCCTGGCTGATGGAACAGCTCCCACCCCTCCAGCTTGGCTTCCGTTTTCCTTGCTTTGTCTAGAAAAACCACATCTCCACATCTGAGGTTGGGGCATTTGGCGGTAAATATTCCATCCCGGGGCCTGGGGGCTGGTAACTACTGTGATTTCCCCACATCCCTTCCCCAAAGACCAGCTCCAGCTCAATTGACTAGGAAAGTTCTTAAAGTAATAATGATAATGATAATACTATTAAGAATAATTTTTTATGGTATTCGTTTAGCATTTATCATATACCAGGCACTGTCTTAAGCGCTGGGGTTGATACAAGTTAATCAGGTTGGACATAGTCCCTGTCCCACATGGGGTTCACAGTCTTAACCCCCATTTTAAAGATGAGGTAACTGAGGCACAGAGAAATGAAGTGATTTGCCCAAGTTCACACAGCAGTCAAGCAGCATGGAGTATTGGATAGAGCACGGGCCTGGAAGTCAGAAAGTCATGGGTTCTAATCCCGGTTCTGCCACTTGCCTGCTGTGTGATCTCGGGTAAGTCGCTTCACGTCTCTATGACTCAGTTACCTCATCTGTAAAATGGGGAATAAGATTGTGAGCCCCACATGGGACGGGGACTGTTCAACATGATTTGCTTTCATCTACCCCAGCACTTAGTACAGTGCCTGGCACCTAGCACCTAGAGCCATTACAAATATCATTATTATTATTATTATTATGTGGAAGAGCCAAGAATAGAACCCAGGTTCTTTTGACTCTTAGGTCCACATTCTATCCATCAGGCCATGCTTCTTTATGGTATTTGTTACAGGTTTACTACATGCCAAGCACTAGGATAGATACAAGGTAATCAGATTGGGTACATTCCCTGTCTTACATGGGGCTTACAATCTTAGGAGGGGGAAAAACAGATTGTGTGTGTGTGTCTGTCCTATTTTACAGATGGAGAAACTGAGGCACAGGGACATTATGTGACTTACCCAAGGTCACACAAAAGGCATGCTGCAGAGTCAGGATCCAGCTCTCCACAGCCTCTCTATCTGCAGTCCAGTGGGCACTGTGAGAACATGAGAAGCCACAGCTGTGTGACTGAATAGTGTGTGACTAGGTTTTTAAGTCAGTGCTTACCCCAATGCTTAGTACAGTGCCTGGCACATAGTAAGCACTTAACAAATACCATTAAAAAATAACAACAACTACAAAAATCCATCTGTTCATCCTAAATCAGCATTGGCAGAAGAACTTACTGAGCACCTCCTGGGTAAACAGTACTCTACTAGGCACTTAGTGTCATACAATAAACTTGGAAGAGGTGATCTCTGACCTCAAGGAGTCTACAGTCAAATGGGAGACAGATAGGCAGAAAAGAACCGTAATCATAAAATAGGAAAAACAAGAGTTCAAGCAGAGAAACAACAGATAAAAACTAAAGTAGGCAAGAGGAATGAGTGAATGAATATGTGGTAGAAATAAGAAGAATAATAACAATAATAATAGTACTTGTTAAGAACTTATTTTGTGCCATGCATTCTTTTAGACACTGGAGTAGATGCAAGTTAATCATTTAGGTTGGACACTGTCTAAGTAATAATAATAAAGATAATTTTGGTAATTATTAAGCACTTACTATGTGCTAGGCACTGTACTAAGTGCTGGGGTGGATACAAGCAAATCAGGTTGGAAACAGTCTCTGTCCTACACAGGGCTCACAATCTCAATCCCCGTTTTACAGATGAGGTAACTGAGGCCTAGAGAAGTGGAGTGACTTGCCCAAGACCACGCAGCAGGCATGTGACAGAACATGGATTAGAACCCGTGTCATTTGACTCCCAGACCCGATCTCTTTCCACTAGACCCAGCTGATTCAAGGAATAAATCGGTATTCCAGATACCTATGAACTAAAGGTGGCAAAGGCAGTGGGTGGATAAAGCCTCCTGGAGGAGGTGGGGTTTTTAGGAGGGTTTTGAAGGTGAGGAGGGAAGTGGTTTAGTTATCATGCAGAAAATAATGCATGGAATTTCAAAAAGAACAACCATCATCCCCACCTCTCCAAACCCATCCCTAAAACATTATCCAGGCTTGGCTATTTTTGTTGCCCTTTTAATAATAATAATAATAATAATGATAATGTTGGTATTTGTTAAGCGCTTACTATGTGCAGAGCACTGTTCTAAGCACTGGGGTAGATACAGGAGAATGAGGTTGTCCCACGTGAGGCTCACAGTCTTCATCCCCATTTTACAGATGAGGGAACTGAGTCAGAGAGAAGTGAAGTGACTTGCCCACAGTCACATAGCTGACAAGGGACAGAGTTGGGAGACGAACCCATGACCTCTGACTCCCAAGCCCGGGCTCTTTCCACTGAGCCATGCTGCTTTTCTCTGAGCCATGCTGCTTCTCTTTTTCCTTTCCCATCATGTATGAATTACTGGGAAAGGAGAGTGGGAAGGAGAGTTATGGGAGGGAGGAAAGGAGACGGGAAAAGGAAAAGAGCAAGATGGGAGTGAGAGGAGAGGGAGAACCAGACTAAGCCATGAACTTTACTTTCAACAAAAGCAGTACTGTGGTGATATGGGGGAAAAAAGGGGTGAGGAGAGGGCATGTGTGCTTGTTCATGTCTGTCCAAGGAAACATCTGATGCCAGTTGGAAGCAAGTTTGCAGAACAGTCAGTTTCTTAACAGTCTGAACATGCGCTGACTAGCTGGGAGCTAATGAAAGGGGAATCGACATCAAGCAGGAATTGACATCAAGCACTTTTAGTCCCTATTCAGCAGAGTTGGGCAGGTACAGACAAGAAAGGTTTGGCATGGGACGGTCTCTTTGCGCATCGCTTCCTGGTTGGTTCAGGAGTCCTCCCGAACGACAGCTCCTGCCCTGGGGCGGGTAGTGGCGGCTCCGGATCCCCTACTTCCTCCTGCTGCCAGTCTTATACTTCGAAGTTGTCCTGAGGTGCTTAGGTTGGCAGTCGGGGAAGGTCTGGAGGGGTGGAAAAGCCTGTCTACCTGGCACACGGGCTGGCTGGGTCCCTGGGGTGGCCCCGAGGTGGATTTTAGTGTTACGTCTTTTCTTACGCTGTCGAGTCGTCTCCGACCCATAGCGATGCCATGGACGCATCTCTCCCAGAACGCCCCGCCTTCATCTGCAATCGTTCTGGGAGTGTATCCATAGGGTTTTCTTGGTTCAAATCCAGAAGTGGTTTACCATTGCCTCCTTCCCCTCAATAAACTCGAGTCTCCACCCTCGACTCTCTCCCATGCCGCTGATGCCCAGCACGGGGGAGTTTTGACTCGTAACAGATTGCCTGCCACTTGCTAGCCACTGGCCAAGCTAGGAATGGAATGGGTAGGCCTCTGCTTGACTCTCCCTCCCGTAGTTGAGACTGGTGGAGTCCTGGAAACTCTCCAGGTGCCACTTGGTGTTATGAGGCTTGGCCAATTTATGTTTCTCTTTTCAGTTTTAGCTGGTGGACCCCCTGTGAGCTCAGGTCCGAGTCAGAATCAGTGTGCTGGTGCCTTTCCCTAGTGCTTTGAATATGTCAGAATGAAGTATGGCTCTTGCCCGGGCCTGGGGGTCAGAGGTCATGGGTACTAATCCCGGCTCTGCCACTTATCAGCTGTGTGACTTTGGGCAAATCACTTAACTTCTCTGTGCCCTAGTTTCCTCATCTCTAAAATGGGAATTAAGTCTGCGAGCCCCATGTGGGGCGACTTGATTATCTTGTATCTACCCCAGTGCTTAGAACTGTGCTTGGCACATAGTGTGCGCTTAACAAATACCATCATCATCATCAACAACAACAACAAAAATAATAGTATTAACAGCTTCATCATCAATCACAGATAAAATACTTCGGTAAGGTTTATCTCCTGCGTGGCTTCCGGCACAGTGAGGATTTTCATTCATTTTTTAAAAAAAGATCTTCAAATTCACTTTTGCCCCATGCAGCAGACAGATTTCGTGTGGGTATACCTGCATGTATGGTACGCTGTATCACTATGTGTGTGTGTTTGTGTGTGTTTGTGTGTATGTGTGCCCCCAGGGATGGGGGTGCCTGTAATATTTGTTATGGTATATGTGTGCTCGCATGCACGTAGAGCTCTGAAAGTGCTTAATTATAACTACAGTAGTATTCGTTCAGTGCATACTCTGAGCCAAACACTGGATTAAGCCCTGGGGTAGACACGAGAGAATCAGGTCGGACCCAATCCCTGTCTCTCATGGAGCTCACAGTCTAAAAGGGAGGGAGAAGAGGTATTGTCTCCTCATTTTACAGATGAGAAAACCAAGGCCAGAGAAGTAAACTGAGGCCCATTATCACAGAGCAGGCAGGTGGCGGGATTAGAATTTTGGTCCTCTGACTCCCAGGCCCATACTCTTTACACTAGGCCATGCTGCTTTTTCTTCTTCTAAAAAAGTATTTGTTATGCACTTACTATGTGCCAAGCACTGTACTAACCACCGGGGCAGATACAAGATAATCAGGTTGGACACAGTCCACGATCCATCCACTTGGAGCATAAAGTCTTAATCCCCATTTTACAGATGAGGTAACTGAGGTCCGGAAAAGCGAAGCGTCTCGCCCAAGGTCACACAAGAGACAAGTGGCAGAGCTGGGATTAGAACCCGGGTCCTCCGAGTCCCAGGCCCGTGCTCTACCACTAGGCCATGCTGCTTTTGGATCAATATGTGGGGTAATCAGGTCACGTGAAAAGGGAGTGGTTGGGTCGACGATTGTGAGAGTGTGTGTGGTGATGTGTGTCTGTTTAGGTTGCATTCCTGGTGTGCTGTGAGAGGGAAGTCAGAGCCGGGGCAAGCAAGTGACTGAGAAGACGGGGGTGGGTGTCTTTGTCAGTGTGTGCGGCTAGCGAAGAGACTCATATCTCCCACATGAGCAGTTGCCCTTCTTTTAAAATCATCCCCTGGATTTCCTTGATTGCCGCCCCTTGTCTGCGGCCGGTACTCCAGTCATCCCTTCCTGAGAGCGAGTCATGTTCCATTTCCGGAGCTTGTGCTGCGGAGAAGTGGCAGGGCCGTCGTCTCTGCCTGCTGTCACTTTCAGTTCATTGCCAACCGTGCTTTTCCCCTGAGACAGCAGGAGGGGCAGACTGCTCCTCTGACCAAAGTTCTGCCCTGAGAGTCAGGGCTTTTGGGTTCCTGCTTATCCTGGCCCCCGGGCATGAGAACAGACTCTATTCCCCTCTGGGTTCCCAACCCTGTCCTTCACCAATCTGTCAATCAATAAATCAATCATATTTACTAAATACTGTGTGCAGAACACAGTACTGAGCAATTGGGAGAATACAATGCTGCAGAGTTGGCAGACACGTTCCTTGCCCATGAGGAGCTTACAGTCTAGAGGGGGAGTCGGATATTAATATGAATAAATAAATTACGGGTAGATACGTAAGTGTGGTGGAGCTGAGGGTGGGGTGAATAAAGGATGCAAATCCAAATGTAAGGGCGACCTACTCTATCCTAATCCTCCTTGATCCCTCAGCTGCCTTTGACACTGTCGACCATCCTCTTCTCCTCCACACTTTATCTCACCTTGGTTTCAGAGACTCCGTCCTCTCCTGCTTCTCCTCTTATCTCTCTGGCCATTCATTCTCAGTCTCCTTGCGGGCTCCTCCTCGCCCTCCTATCCGCTAACTGTCGGGGTTCCTCAAGGGTCAGTTCTTGGCCCTCTTCTGTTCTCCAGCTATACTCACTTCCTTGGTGAATTCATTCGCTTCCACGGCTTCAACTATCATCTCTACGCAGATGACACCCAAATCGACATCTCCTCCGCTGTTCTCTCCCCCTCCCTCCAGGTTCATGTCTCCTCCTGCCTCCAGGACGTCTCCACCTGGATGTCTGCCCGCCATCTAAAACTCAACATGTCTAAAACTGAGCTCCTTATCTTTCCTCCCAAACCCTGTCCTCTTCCTGTCACTGTGGACGGCACGACTATCCTTCCCGCACACATCCTTCACAGGTCTGCAGCCTTGGTATCATCCTTGACTCAGCTCTCTCATTCACCCCACACATCCAATCCATCACGAATACCTGTCGGTCTCACCTTCACAATATTGCCAAGATCCGCCCTTTCCTCTCCATCCAAACTGCTATCGTGCTGGTACAAGCTCTCATAATAACCCGACTGGATTATTGTGTCAGCCTCCTCTCGGATCTCCCTTCCTCCCGTCTCTCCCCACTCCAGTCTATTCTTCATTCCGCTGCCCGGATCATCTTCCTACAGAAACGCTGTGGGCATGTCACTTCCCTCCTCAAAAACCTCCAGTGGTTGCCTATCAACCTTCACAGGAAACAAAAACTCCTCACTATTGGCTTGAAAGCTCTCCATCCCCTTGCCCCCTCCTATCTCACCTCCCCTCTCTCTTTCTACTGCCCACCCCGTATACTCCGCTCCTCTGCCGCTGAACTCCTCATTGTCTCCTGTTCACGCCTAACCCCCCCATTGACCCCTGGCTCATGCCCTACCGCTGTCCTGGAATGCCCTCCCTCCTTACACCTGCCAACCTAACTCTTCCCCTCTTCAAAACCCTCCTGAGAGCTCACCTCCTCCAGGAGGCCTTCCCAGACTGAGCCCCCCTTCCCTTCTCTCCCACTCCCCTCCCCTCCACCCCGTTCTTCCTCCTTCCCCTCCCCTCAGCACTATGCTCATTTGTATATATGCTATATTACCCTATTTATTTTGTTAATGAGTTGTATATCTCCTTGATTCAATTTATCTTGATGATGTTGTCTTGTTGTTTGTTTTGTTCTGTTTCGCTCTACGGTCTGTCTCCCTCATTTAAACTGCGAGCCCGTCTTTGGGCAGGGATTGTCTCTATCTGTTGCCGAATTGTACATTCCAAACGCTTAGTCCAGTGCTCTACACATAGTAAGCACTCAATAAATACTATTGAATGAATGAAGGAATGGAGAGGAAGTAGAGGAAATAAGGGCTTGGTGGGGGAAGGCCTCTTGGAGGAAATGTGCTTTTAATAAGGCCTTGAAGGTGGGGAGAGAGATGTCAGCCAGAATTGAAGGGGGAGGGAGTTTCAGGCCAAAGACAGGACAAGGGAGAGGGGTTGGTGGCGAGATAGAAGAGAATAAAGTTCAGTCAGTAGATTGGCATTAGAGGAGTGAAGTGTGTGGGATGGGTTGCAGTAGGAAATCAGTGATGTAAGATAGGAGGAGGTGATGTGATTGAGTGTTTTAAAGCCGATGGTAAGGAATTTCTGTTTGACGTGGAAGTGGAGGTTCTTAAGGAGTGGGGAAACATGGACTGAATGGTTTTGTCAAAAAATGATGCCGCCAGCCGTGTGAAGTGTGACCTTGGAGTGGGGAGAGACAGGCGGTCAGCAAGGAGGCTGATGAAATAATCAAGGTGGGAAAGGGTAACCTTGGTTTAATGTAGTAGCTGTTTGGATGGAGAGGAAGGGAGGACATGAGCACAGTTATAAAAGCAGGTACACTTCTTAAATCTGGGGGGTTGCACCCCACCCGACCCCCAAGTGGCTTCCGCCAGCCCATTCCAGCCCTTGCTAGCCTACCCCTAGCTTCACTGAGAAGCAGCGTGGCTTAGTGGAAAGAGCACGGGCTTGGGAGTCAGAGGTCATGGGTTCAAATCCCAGCTCTACCACTTGTTAGCTGGGTGACTGTGGGCAAGTCACTTAACTTCTCTGTGCCTCAGTTGCCTCATCTGTAAAATGGGGATTACCCTGTATCCACCCCAGTGCTTAGAACAGTGCTTGGCACATAGTAAGTGCTTAACAAATACCAACATTATTATTATTATTACCCTGGCCTTTCCTAGGACATCCAAGGAAGGGCTCAATGTCACTGCGCCTCTGGAACAGAGATCATGAAACACTGAGAGTCCAAACTGGCCCAAGTCTGCTGCTTGTTTTCTGTTTTGCTTTCAGCCAGGGGATCAGGGGCTGGATCCTTGGAAGATGGCCAGATTCCATGAAATGTACGAGCCACTTAGGTTGGCTCAAGAGGATTTCAGGAATCAGGGTTGGGAGAGGGGCCAGGATGAGGAGGACACCCCTAGGATGGCTAGGAGCAGGGCAAGGACAATGAGGATAATACTAAATAATAATTACAGTGTTTGTTAAGCACTTACTATGTGCCAGGCACTATACTAAGCACTGGAGTGGATACAAGCAACTTGGGTTGGACACAGTCCCTGTCTCATGTGGGGCTCACAGTCTCAATCTCCATTTTACAGATGAGGTAAACTGAGGCCCAAAGAAATAAAGTGATTTGCCCAAGGTCACACAGCATACAAGTGGCAGAGCTGGGATTAGAACCTTCTGACTCCCAGACCCGGGCTCTATCCACTACTCCATGCTGCGGAAAGAGCCCAGGCCTGGGAGCCAGAGGACATGCTTCCTAATCCCGGCTCTGCCACTTGTCTGCTGTGTGACCTGGGGTAAGTCACTTCATTTCTCTGGGCCTCAGTTACCTTATCTGTAAATTGGAGATTAAGACTGTGAGACCCATCTTGCATCACCCTGACTTGCTCCCTTTGCTGCTCCCCTCTCCTCCCCACCCCCCAGCACTTATGTATATATCTGCAATTTTATTTATTTATTTTGATGTCTGTTTACTTGTACTGACGTCTGTCTCCCCCTGTCTAGACTAGCATGGCCTAGTGGCAAGAGCTCGGGCTTGGAAGTCAGAGGACATTAGTTCTAATCCCAGCTCCACATTTGTCTGCTGTGTGACCTTAGGCAAGTCACTTCACTTCTCTGTGCTTCAGTAACCTCATCTATTAAAACGGAGATTAAGATTATGAGCTCCACGTGGGGCAAGCTGATTACCTTGTATCTACTCCAGGGCTTAGAACAGGGCTTGGCAAATAGTAAGTGTTTAACAAATACCATAATTATTATTACTGCTAGTACAGTCTAAGAGATGGTATCCTCAGCAGCCCCAGGTCCAGGAGGAGTAGGCTCTGGCAGGGGTTTCCAAAAGTACAGCACAGATCTGCAGGTCAGAAAGAGCTGGGTTCCCAATTCCGGCTCTGCTACCTATCTGATGGGTGACCTTGGCCAATTCAATTCACTTCTCTGGGCCTCAGTTACCTCATCTGTAAATGTCCCATGAGCTCCATTTGGGACATGGGCTATATCCATTCAGATTAACTTGTATCTACTCCAGTGTTTAGGGCCATGCCTGGTGTATAGTAAATGCTTAACAAATACCGTAAAAAAAACCCCAAACCCACCTGTCAGTACAGACTGCATTGACACTTTTTGAGGGCAAACATTAATAAAATATAATGAATAATAATTGCAGGGCTTCTTATGAGTAATAATAGTGGTATTAAACACTTACTCTGCAGAACACTGTACTAAACTCTGGGAAAGAGTGAGTATTAGACCTGCATCCTGACCCTCAAGGGGCTCACAACTGTGCTTCAGTAGAAAAAAAATACTTGTAATCATTCACTGGTGTTTATTGAATACCATTCCATACAGCATCCCATGCTCAATTAATCAATGCTATTTACTGAGTGTTTATTATATGCAGAGCACTGTACCAACTGCTTTGTTCATTGTTGCTTTCGTGCCTGGTGAACTTTACTGTGCTCCCCAACAAAAAGCGTCCCCTCTTTGGCTGCACAGCACTTGGGGAATCCCTGCTTCAGATCATTTCCAGAGTCCTCCTGGGGAGAATGCATAAGTGGGGGAGGTGGAAGGAATCAGAAACAGGTGAATGAGGAGTCAGGCAGGGAATTAACTGGAAAAGGGACCCACCTAACGGGCCATCCCAGGATCAGCTAGGTAAAGAAGTGGCAGGATAATAATAATAATAATAATAGCAATGATAATACTAATAATAATAACATTTGTTAAGCACTTACTATGGGATGATGGAATTTCCTAAGGACCTCCTATGTGTCAGGCACTGTTCTAAACTCTGGGGTAGATACAAGATAATCAGGTTGGACACAGTCCCTGTCCTACATGGGGTTTACAGTCTTAATCCCAATTTTACAGATGAGGTAAATGAGGCTCAGAGAGGTTAAGTGACTTGTCCGAAGTCACACAGCAGACAAGTAGCTGAGTTGGTCCTGATCAGTTCCTTCTGATTCCTAGGTCCATGCTCTATCCACTCTGCCATGCTGCTTCTCACATGTGCTGAATTGTACATTCCAAGCGCTTAGTACAGTGCTCTGCACATAGTAAGCACTCAATAAATACTATTGAATGAATGAATGAATGTGTTAAGCACTGTTCTAACTGCTGGGGTAGACACAAGATAATCAGGTCCCACATGGGGCTCACAGTCTAAGTAGGAAGGAGAACAGTTATTGAATCCCCATTTTGCAGTTGAGGGAACTGAGGCACAGAGAAGTGAAGTGACTTGACCAAGGTCACACAGCAGGCAAGTGACAGAGTTGGGATTAGAACGCAGGTCTTCTGACTCCCAGCCGGCCCTCCTTCTGGTCCACCCGGCTTCTTCCCTAGTGTAGTGGACTCCCCCAGGGTAGCTGGTTGGCCCCTGAGGTCAGAGGCAGAGCTGCAGCTAGGCCACAGTCTCCGAGGGACATGTACAACCAACTCCCCCTCAAGCTCCCCAAGTTCTCAGGCAGCAGCATGGCATAGGGTTTAGAGCATTGTTTCACCACTTATTTGCTTGTGTGACCTTGGGCAAGTCACTTCACTTCTCTGCGCCTCAATTCCCTCATCTGTAAAATGGGGTTAAGAATGTGAGCCCCGTGTGAGACAGGAACTGTGTCCAACCCAATTATCTTGTATCTACCATAGTGCTTAGAACAGTGCCTGGCACATAGTAAGCACTTAACAAATACCATAATAATCATTATTATTATTATTGGCTGCTTCAGATGTGGAAGATTTTGTGAAACTCTTGGAAATCTCCTTTGCTCCTCCTGGTATGCCCAAGGTCACACAGCAGACAGGTGGCAGAACCAGGATTAGAACCCATGACTTTCTGACTCCCAGGCCCGTGGTCTATCCACTACACCACGCTGCTTCTCTAATACATCTAGCATAAACTCTTCCTGAGTCCTCTCTGCCCACAGCAGTGTGGGCTAGTGGAAAGAGTAATAATAACAGTGATATATGTTAAGTGCTTACTATGTGCCCGCTACTGTTCCAAGTGCCAGGCTACTTACGAGCAGATTGTGTTGGGCACAGTCCCTGTCCCACATGGGGCTCACAATCTTAAGAAGCAGCGTGGCTTATGGCAAGAACACAGGCTTGGAAGTCAGAGGTCACGGGTTCTAATCCCTGCTCCACCACTTATCTGCTGTGTGACCTTGGACAAGTCGCTTCACTTCTCTGTGCCTCAGTTCCCTCATCTGTAAAATGGGAATTAAGACCGTGAGCCCCACATGGGAGAACCTGATTACCTTGTATCTACCCCAGCACTTAGAACAGTGCTTGACGCATAGAAAGTGCTTAACAAAAACCATCATTATTATTAATACTATTATTATTAAAAATCCCCATTATACAGATGAGTAACTGAGGCACAGAGAATTCAAGTGACTTGTCCGAGGTCACATAGCAGAAGAATGGAAGATCCGGAATTAGAACCCAGATCCTTCTGACTCCCAGGCCTGTGCTCCATCCACTAGACCAAGAGTAACGGGTCTGGAAATCAGAGGAACTGGGTTCTAATCCTGTCTCCACCTCCTGCCAATAACATTCCTCCCTCTCAGACCATGAGCCCACAGGGACTGTGTCTGACCTAATTATCTTGTGCCTACCCCAGGGCTTACTTAGTACAGTGCTAGGCACGTAATAAGCACTTAACAAATTTTGCAGTTATTGTTATTATTCTCTTTGCCTATTCTGCTGCTTCATGCCTTGAGCTCTTCCCTGGGTGTCCTGATTGCCCTAGGTTTTCTGTCACTTCTGGCATTCTAATCCCAGACTGATGTCTCCACATGTCATTCAGTCATTCAGTTGTATTTATTGAGAGCTTACTGTGTGCAGAGCACTGTACTAAGCACTTGGGAAAGTTCAATACAACAATGAACAGCAACATTCCCTGCCCATGTCTTCATGAAAACTTACTCCAAGACTAAACTACACCGTAAGCTTGTGGTCAAGGTACGTGTCTACCCACTCTTTTATATTGCTATATTGTCCGCTTACAAGTGCTTAATACAGTGCTCTGTACATAGTGAGTGCTCAATAAATACAATTGATTGATTGATTAAACCCAGCTCCTGGAGTAGGCGAAGTGAGCCCCCCTGGTTGTGCGAACATCCAGGCCCTCAGAGCGGGTTTTGGGGTGCAGTGTGGACAGTCCCGCTGACCACAAGAATCTTAACATTCATTACCTGGGGAGTAGCCAGCCAACCAGCCAACCAGCCAACCACCTCTTCCTTGTTCCGGACTGGGGCAGAATGGACTCTGGAATTAGCCTCCTGGGCTATCCTCCAAATTTGGGCTGTGAAATGCAGACTAGCCCAGGGCCACCAAAATGCTAGAGCTCCCCTCTCCTACTCTCCCCGAACCCGCAACCCCTATCATCCAGCCCTCCAAACCAGCTCTCAAGGTTCTCTTCCTTCCAGCATTCAACCATCTCCTGAGTCTCCCTTTCTCCAGGAAGACTGCCCCAGATAACTGAATGGGGAGAGGAGGCAGAAGGAGGGAATCTGATCTTTGGAGGGAGATGGGGTAGAGTCTATCTTGAGGCTGAGGATTTCCTGGGTGACCCAAGGGACACCCCGATTCACGTTTTGACCCGTGTTTAGCTCCCAATCCAACTCCGAGTTCTGACTGTCGCAGAGTGGCCAAACTCCTAATATGCACCACAAGAGTGGAGTCTCATGGCCTGAGAGAACTAGCCTGTTTGCTTTTTAGGGTCATAAATGAATCAATCAAAGGTATTTATTGAGCACTTACTCTGTTCAGAACATTGCACTTAGCTCTTGGGAGAGTACAATACAACAGAATTAGTAAGCTCCTCTGTTCCTTTCAGCCTCCAGTTCACCCCATCAGAGAAACACAGAGAGAGGAGATGCATCATTACCTCCCACCCACTTGGTGCCCCTCAGTCTCTCTTCCTCCCTCTGTCGCCTTCTCCTTCTCCTCTGGCCCAGTCTCTGGGGACCACAGTGGTGGGTGTCATGGAAACGCCAGAGGACGGAGAGATTGACTCAGTCTCTCCCAAGGCATCACACGGCGTCCTTGGGGAATTACCCAGGCACTCCTCCCACTGGGGAGGGAGCTGGGAGAAAGTGAGGGAGGGAGGAAAGAGGGGAAAGGGAAGGAGAGAGAGAGAGAGATAGAAGAAAAGGACCTTGTCAGCAGAAGCAGACGGAAACCTGAGCTTTCTCCAAGAATCATCCTCAGACCTAGGTCAAACTCATCCCAACTTTCTCGATA